>NC_141879.1:316789000-318198000 GCF_056163025.1 Triticum urartu | reverse complement strand
CCGGCATCTTGAGCTGCAAATACACGTAACACGGCCGAGCCATGAACTTGGCATAAGCCAGCCGCCCAAACAGAGCATGATATGGGTTTTTGATCTTAACCACTTCAAAGGTTAACTTTTCTACTCTGGAGTCATACTCATCCCCAAAGGCTACCTCTAGCTCGATCTTACCAACTGGGTATGCCAACTTACTGGGTACCACACCTTGAAAAACAGTGTTGGATTGTTTAAGGTTTTTATCCATCAATCCCATCCGGCAGAACGTCTCATAGTAAAGGATGTTGATGTTGCTGCCTCCATCCATGAGTACCTTAGTAAACTTGTACCCACCAACCTGAGGTACCACTACCAAAGCCAAGTGACCCGGATTATCAACCCGGGGCGGGTGATCCTCTCTGCTCCACACAATAGGCTGCTCCGACCAACATAAATAACGTGGGATTGCCGGCTCAACGGCATTAATGGCCCTCTTGTGGAGCTTCTGGTCCCTCTTAAATAAACTGGTAATAAAGACATGATAATGTCCACTACTCAACTGCTTCGGGTTGCTCTGATAGCCAGATTGTTGTTGCTGCTGATTTCCTTTGCTGTGCTGGTGATTATATCCTCCTTGGTGACCAGGGTAACCCTGACCGTGAAAACCTCCTCCACTTGAACCGGCGCCCGGGCCCTGAAAGCCACCACCTGAGCCGCCACCTGGGCCGTGACCCCCATCAAATGCGTTTCAATTTTTAAACGCCTTCATGATCATGCAATCCTTCCACAAGTGGGTGGCTGGTTTCTCCCGGGTGCCGTGTTTTGGACAAGGTTCATTCAACAACTGCTCAAGGGTGGGGCCTAACCCGCCCGATCGAGGGGGTTGTCTACCCTTGCGCCGCTGATTACCTCCCTGCGCATTGGTATTGGCAACAAACTCACCGGCCTTACGTTTATTACCTACTTGATTCGCCGGGTTATGCTAGTGACCCTTGCCATTGTGGTTCCTCTTTCCCTTCCTTGCCTTTTCTTTGTCAGACACCGGGTCTTTGGTGGTATCAGAATTAGCGTACTTGACAAGAGCCGCCATCAATGTTCCCATGTCATTACAGTCACGTTTAAGCCGCCCCAACTTCTGCTTCACAGGTTCAAAACGGCAATTTTTCTCCAACATCAAAACTGCTGAGCCGGCATCCATCTTATCATATGAATGTATTATCTCCTTGACCCGGCGCACCCAATGGGTTGTAGATTCTCCATCCTCTTGCTTGCACTTGGTCAGGTCCACAATCGACATTGGCTGCTTACATGTATCCTTAAAGTTCTGGATGAACCGCGCCTTGAACTCTTCCCATGAGCCGATAGAATTGGGTGTTAATCCTTTTAACCAGGTCCGAGCCGTTCCATCCAACATCATGGTAAAATACTTGGCCATGGCAGCATCGCTAACCTCCAACAGCTCCATAGCCATCTCATAACTCTCAATCCAAGCCCCCGACTGTAAGTCAGCCGTGTAATTAGGAACCTTACGAGGCCCCTTGAAATCCTTGGGCAACCGCTCATTGCGTATAGCTGGGATCAGGCAAGGCACACCTCCGGTTCTTGTGGTCGCTCCTGCCTCAACCGAGGTTGCTAGATAAGCCGAAAAGGGTTGGTGAGCCGCCTGTTCTGCTGCCATCTGAGCTACCCGTTCCGCCTCTTGACGAATCCTCTCCTTATCCGCTAAATTAAGGGCTCCAGCCCGTACTGGCTCATGCCTATATGGCCGGTTGTGGCATTGAGCATTGCTTGACATTTCTGCTGACTCCATGTGCCTACTGTAGCTCGGGCTCCGGCTTGGGCGAGGGGTTGAATGAATCCTGTCTCGACTGTAAGAGTATGCATCCTACTGGGCCAGAGCTGTCTGAAGTAGTTCTCTTACCCTCCAGGTTTCAATGGCTGCTGGCGAGTCGCCTTCCATTGGGAGAGGTGCCAAACGAGCCGACGCTGCGATGAGGTTTTCCATGGGGTTGGAGAAGTGACCCGGAGGTGTTGCTACATAACGAGGAGGAGTTGTATTTATGCGAGGCGGCTCCATGGTCCGTGGCTGAACCGGTGCACCGGGTGTCGCGACCCGGTTTGCTTCCAACGGGTTGCTTCCCCCCAGCTCCGGGTGTATGGAACAGGTTCCTCGGATCCAGCGTTAGAGGCAGACGCGACTGAGTTTTCTGATGCCTCCTCCTGATGACCTCGTTCGATGCATTAAGATCCACCGAGAGCTGGAAAGTTTCTGCTTGAAACTGTTGGGCACGAGCATCCAGAGCCGCTTGTTCTGCTGCCATCCGGGTTTCCTCCGCGCTAGATTTTCCTTTGCTTGCACCATCTCCTCCCACACGCGTGCCACTTCTGCATCATGCTGGGCTTTGTCCGCGGGTTCTACCACAGCGGTTAACAGAGCCGTCAGCTTATCCATGAGGTCCATTAGAACCTGAGCCGGGGGGCGCGCGGGGTCTTCTGACCCGGCAGCTGCCGACCTGGTGGCTGCTGCCGTCGCTGCGATGGAGTTCTGCCCGGGCAGCGTCCCTGCCATGAAGACCCCGGCCCAATTCAGTGGCTCAAGGGGGTCCGGAATACTGCTGCCATCGGAACAGCCCCCGAGCATGCCGTCTTGCAGTTGGTACAACGAGTCCGTCTCTCCTGTTGATAATGCAGTAATAGAGCAGATGGCCGTCTCCCCGCCTTCCATCGATCTTTCGGAGTATTCACCGCCATGGATGCAGCCTACGAATGCATGCTTCACAACAGATTGAACACGGGCGGACCCGGCACGCTGAGCCGTTTCGATGAGGTTGGTGTGGACGTCCGGCTCAAGGCCTGTCTCGCCAATCCGGCCAATGAAGACGTGAATTCCGCCGAAGGGGACTCGGTACCCGTACATGATTGAGCCAGCCTCGGGGCCCCAGCCTTCATCGTCGATGTAGAGTTTGCCGCGACGACTCTTGGTCATCCGGCCACAGCGTATCCCTTGAGCCCTTCGAAGTTGCCCTTCAAGAACTCAAATCCACCGTGCGCTGGCCCCACAGTGGGCGCCAACTATCGTGGAGTTGACACGGCAGATGTCCTAGAGCAAGGACTTAGTCGTAGGGCCATCGCACTAGGAAGCTTAAAGGGGTTGATTGGGACAAAGGACATACGAGAGAGTTTTATACTAGTTCGGCCCCTTATGATGAAGGTAAAAGCCTACGTCTAGTTGGGATTGGTATTGCTGAGGTTTCGATCTCCAAGAAGCTCAACTCGCTGGCTTGGTTATCGACTTGGTTGTCTCTTCCCCTAAGCCGCCACCGGGTCGTCCCCTTATATACATGGGTTGACGCCTGGTGGCCTACAGAGTCCTTCCCGGCTCATAATCGTGTCCGGCTCGGTGACCTTATTTACATGCCTTTCTGTACAAGTATTTCCTTACATACGGCGGTTTATTGTATCAGGCCTTAAACCGGCCCCACGCCTTTGGGCCTTCTATAAGACTCAATAAACTACAATCTTTGAATGTTTAATGGGCTTATAGCGTAACCCGCCATTGAAACTGACCCGGCCCCTCCTGGGCGGGTCTCAGCTGATAGTAATATCCCCAACATATCAACAAAAATAAGCTCGACAAAATTGCTAAACATGTTAACAATCTGCCAGGAACATTTTATAGAAAAAATAGAGCTCGATTGACTCAAACTACGGTGCTCCATAATTGCAAACAAAGACATGGATGGATAGAGCACAACATTATCTACAAAACATCCTTACTGATTGTAACATACCGAATTTTCAATTTAGAATGTTATACACTAGATCATCATTGCATATCATATTTTATAGCATTTTGGTTGATCCCAGAAATTCTACGCAACTCAAGGACCCTCGGAGAGAGTTGGGAATTTCGTTATTTTCATATTTGAGTTTTCTCAAATTTTGAAAATAGGATCATTTGATTTTATTTATTTTATTTTCAGTTATTTCTATTATAAAAATATGAGAGATGGAATAAAATGACTTTCCCAAAATAAAGAAATATTGAGGATTTAATATAAAATCAAATAAGATTTTATTTTCGTTTTATTCGAATTTAGGAAAAATGCGCGTTTTTCAAAATTACATTTAGGCCCCAAATAAATGTTCAACCTGTGCGGCTTGATTTTAGAAGCCGGGGAATATTTATTTCGGGATTTTTGGAGTCCGTTTACTATTTCTTTTGTTTTCTTTCTGAGCGTAACTATTAAAAAATGCGAACCGACCTAACGGGCTGTGTCCGACCCAGACACCTAGTCCGGCCGGCCTTATTAGCCGGGGGAGGAGCCCAACCGAGCCCCAAACCCTAGCGCCGCCGCCGACGATCACCAGAGCCGCACCGCCGCCTCTACCGTTCGCCGGAGCCACCGAGGTAGACGTAGTTGCCTCGGTTTTCGTGAAGGAAACCGATCGTTTTTTTTTAAACTTAGATCTGTTTTTTTGTTAGATCGTTTTTTTGGTTTAGTTAATTAGCGAGCGTTCGTTCGTTTAACGAACGCGTTCCTCGTTTAGATCGAGATAACGAACGTTCGTTTCTTAATCTGTTCGTCGATTTTGTTTTTCTCGGATTACATCTGCGATTTTTCTGATCACGATTCCTGATTCGATTTTCGTTCTAGTATAACTTTTCGCTCGCTTATCGGAATCAGGCGATTCAAGCGCCTGGAGTTTCATCTCGAAACCCTCTTTCCATTTAACCAACTCAAACAAGATTTTTCCACTGTAAAAATTGCCCTATATCCAGAATAGTAAATGAAGCCTGTTTCTTTTGCCGTTTGTCTTTCGTTGTTTCGTTCGATTTGATTCTTTTTGCCAACCGGAGTTCTTAAGTTGAACTTTCTGGTTAGATCTCTTATTCGAGTTTTACCTGTGCATTAGTTGAGTACTTATTGTATGCTTGTTTTTTTGTGATAGAGTACCCGGAGTGCGCCGCTTGCTACTTCGAATCGCTAGGTTTTGCGGATCATCAGCAAGGCAAGTAACACTTCGATCATACTTCCTATTACACAGTTTTCATTGCATTAGATCAACCCTCACACATTGCATGATTAGGATCTAATTAAATTGTGGGTTCTAGGGAGTAGTTGAGGTAGTACCTATTACCTATTTATTACCAAGCTGGGGCGAGCTTGTGTGGTCTCTGCTAATCCACTCGAAGAACAAAGTCTCCCTTTTGAAAGGCTCGACCCTTCACGTGTCTAGCGTGGAATCGACGCAAGTCTTGTTGATAAATGGTCGACCGGATCAAGGCCATCTCTCTTTCCTCCTCTAGGAGGTCGACTGCGTCTTGCCGAGCTTGTTCTGCTTCATCTGGAGAGAAGAGCTCAACTCGTGGAGCATTATGATGCAAGTCACTCGGTAGAATAGCCTCAGCTCCATAGACCAAGAAGAATGGAGTTCGGCCAGTTGGCCTATTAGGAGTTGTCCTCAATCCCCAGAGAACTGATGGAAGTTCATCAACCCAGGCGCCCGCTGCATGCTTGAGGTCTCGCATCAGTCGGGGTTTCAGTCCTTTGAGAATCAGGCCATTTGCTCTTTCTGCTTGTCCATTCGAGTGGGGATGGGCGACTGAAGCATAGTCGACTCGTGTGCCTTGTGAGGCGCAGAAGGTTCTGAACTCATCAGAATCGAAGTTCGATCCGTTGTCAGTGATGATGCTGTGCCGAACCCCATATCTGAAAATCAACTCTCTGATGAAGCTAACAGCAGTACTAGCTTCAAGATTTGAGTGAGTAAACACTTCTGAATCATCCGCATGAATGTGGCTCCAGCATTCTTCAGGTCGAATGGCATAGTGACATAAGAGAAGCACCCGAATGGGGTGATGAAAGCTGTTTTAATCTCATCGGGTCCATATAGACGGATCTAATGATACCCGGAATAAGCGTCCAAAAAGGACAAATGCTCACACCCCGCAGTCGAATCGATATGCTTGAAATCAATGCACATGCGAAGTGAGTCGTCCTTCTTAGGGACCATGACAACATTAGCTAACCACTCGGAATGGTAAATCTCTCGAATAAACTCAGCTGCCAGGAGCCGAGCCACTTATTCACCGATTGCTTTTCTCTTCTGTACGGCGGACCATCGGTGCTGTTCTTTGACCGTCTTCACTTTTAGGTCGACTCGCAAATGGTGCTCAGTGTCGGTGTACAAAAAGAGCGGTACACTTTTTGTACCCCTATAACTGTGCACGGGCAGTCTGAGCCACGGGCACCACCACACTGAGCAAGGCAAGGGAGGTGAGCCAAGGTAAGGCTGAAGCTCAGGAGAAGCAGAACAACGCCAAGACCAAGACCACAAAGAGCAAAGGGGACGAAGTGGACCCCCCCCCCTCGACAAGATCCTTGCCGAGAGGCGGTTTTAGCAAACCCGGCAAGACCCTTGCCGTGGCAGCTCGCCCCACACCTATGGAGTGAGTCACCCTTGAGTCCACTGCCCCATGGGGCAAGGATTCGGGAGACATCCCCGTGGTGGCATGCAGATCTTTGTGAAGACATTCAAGATCAGATACACCCTTTAGAAGATGATAATCCTTGGCGGGATCCCAGCCATGGAGGACCACAAGGCCCCCGGCAAGAGCCTTGCCGGGGATGACAGCAGGCGCCACGGCAATACCCTTGCCGGGGCCCCGGCAAGGCCATTGCCAAGAACACCCATAGGGCCACCATCAGGCCCACGCCAGTCAAACCTCCACCGCCGTTCTCATGCAGCTGCCGACCCAACCAGCTGGGCAGGCACCTGCGTGGCGGCATGCGGATCTTCGTGGAGACCCACCACTGTGCCACCTTAGCTGCCTGCCTGCCTACATGGCACCGCGGGCGCCGCTGGCCAGGGCGCGTGTCGACACGAGAGGGAGCGGCGACGGACGAGACAGGGCTCTCCCCCGTCCCCGATAAAGCAGGGACACCCGGGCAAGACGCATTAAATGCGCCTTGTCATGTAATGCAAGGGATAACCTCACATCACTTTACCCTTTCCACCTCCAGTGTGCCATTGTGGCAACCCCTTTCCTATAAAAGGAGGCCTGAGGCGACCAGGAGGAGGATTCGGCTTTTTGGAGCTCCTCACGCCCCATAGCTAGCTCAAGAACACAGATATACAATCCACCAAAGCAGGAGTAGGGTTTTACACATCCTCGCGGCCCGAACCTGGATAAACGAACTGTGTGCTATCTGTTTGATCCGCTCTTCTCACGACCCCACGCCCCGCCACTGTAGTAGGGATTCTTGTGATCCCATAGGTGTCGTTCCCACCAACATCTTTGGCGCGCCAGGTAGGGGGCGCGGTTGTGAGAATCGGCTCAGCAATCAGCTCAGCACTCCTTCGTCTTCGTGGCTCTTGGAGAAGGACGGAGGCCCGAAGATCAGCGCTCGAGTGACTACAAACAGAAGCTAAGTTGCACTGAACCCTTATTTGTTCTATCCTTTTTATATGAGGTTATTCCCCACAGAGATGTCACGCCTTTGTATGATAAACCTGCACGCCAGGGGGCTCTCCCACGATCGGCAATGCCCTTGCCCTGTTTCGAGTCCGCTCAACAGCTCAAGCGGCTGCGTCGAGAATGGCAGAGTAACCTTCCGCGACCAACAACGCTCTCGATTCTGACTCGAGTCAAGCTCGACAGTTCGAGTGGCCGCGTTCGGAATGGAAAGGTGGCTTGTCCGGCAGCACGCGTACCCAGCAGGCCCATGGGGATCCATCCCCAAAACGCCGCTCGGGGCTTCCGCGCCGGCGAGCCTACCCAATCGGCGTAGGGCGCGCATACAAAGAGGAATTGAATGGGGAAATAACATGCATGAAATTAATAGTACTGCAAAGTTATATTACATCACATCATTGCTGCGGTTCTAACTAAAGATGAAATTTGTCTTGGTCGTGAACCTACAGCGGTGGTGAAGAACGGGATGCCTAATCCCGGCGCTAGCCTTCCACCCTCTTGATTTCGTCGATGCTGCTGATGACGGGCTTGATGCGCTCCTTGAGCACCGTGAGGTCAACACCCTCCAGCAAGCTATCCATCGCGGCATCGAAGTCGAGGTTAGGATTCCAGTACGCCATCTTGGTGAGGACCTTGGTCATGACCCCCCGGCAAAGTTGCCGAGCTTCCCCGGCCAACGTGGCCGCTCAGTTGGAGTGAAGATAAGCCAAGGCTCCGAGGACGCCCTCGAAGAACAGGGTCAACTTGGTGTTGACGGTCCCGCTGCGCTCAGGGCCGTACCTCACGTTTGGCATCCCCATGGTGGCCAACTGTGAGGTGACCCTGCCGGCGACCTCCTCCAGACGGTTGATCCATCTGTTCTCGCCCGCCACATAATCCTGGTGGGAGGCGGCCTCGTTCGCCCGCAGCTGCTTCTCCTCCTCCAGGCTCCTGGTCAAGGTCTCCTCCCGAGCCCTGCTCTCCGACAGCATCTTCTCGAGATCCTCCAGCTTCAGCTTGAGATCTCTGACGGAGTTTTGCGCTTCGGAGAGCTCCCTAGCCCTGCTGATGACCGCTCCTTGCGCCTCCACCAAGGCGCTATTGAGCGTGCTCTTCTCGTTGGACAGCTTGAGGGCCTTCTCCTTCAGCTCGTCCTGCGCCGCCTCCAACTCCCTTACCTTGCCGGCATGGGCTAGAGCCTGGGCATCGAGTGCCTCCTTGTGCCTCTGCTCCAGCTCGCGAGTCCACCGCGTGACAAGGGCCTCGAGCTCCTCATCCTTGCCACGGAGCGCTGCGGCAAGCTTCGCCTCACGCGCTGTGAGGTCCTCTTCCTGGGAATCCAGTGCGGTTTGATGCTGGTTCCGGACGGCCTCGGCCGCGGCAGCCAAGTTCGCCACCTGTTCCTGGGCCTTCTCGATGTCAGCCATCTTCATGGTGAGCTCGACATTGCGCTTGGCCAATTCCTCCTGAAGGGCCCTCTGCTCCTCAAGAGTCTGGTGGAACCAGGTCTGCATCTCAGCAACGCGCGCCTTGAAATCCACCTCCGCCTGGTCCACCGTTGCCATCCTGGACTTAACATTGTCCAGACGGACACGGTAGAGCACCTGGAGTTTTCGGAAGTTGGCCCCCATAGCGCGGAAAAGATGCTCTTCCGGAGAACCGTCACCACCAACGCCCGGCTCACCGACAACCTCAAGCCCGGTGACGGCAAGCACCTCGCCGTCGAAGACTTCCCCTTCGGCGGGAGCCCGGGAACTTGACGCCCCTGGGAGGTGGACGAAAAGATCATCGCCCACCTTCAGATACCTGCCGGGGCCCGAGGTTGAGGAGGAGGGAGGCTGATCATCAACCGCCTCATCCTCGGTGGTGGCCTTGCCGGCTTCCCTGGCAGGCCCACCATTGGCGCCCTCGGCAGAAGCCTCCCTGGTCGCCTTGGCGGCCCCCGCTGCGGTGTCCTTGGCAGCATCCTTGCCGGCCTCATCAGTGGCGACCTCGGCAGCGTCCTTGGCGGCCTCCTCAGCAATGTTCCCAGCAACGGTATCCATGTCCTCCATACCTGTTGGAGGAGGGTCTGGGTATTAATGGGAGCATGGAAGCCAAGAAAAGGATAAGGGAAAAACAGAGACGGAGGATAGGCGACTCACCAGTGCCAGGCTGTGAAGCAGAAGTCCCCTCCCCGCCAGCATCCGGCGCCGTGGCAGAGTCACCAGCGCCCAAGTTCCCATCTTCCTCCATGGGTGTGGGCTCCGTGCTTGATGCCCTTACCGGGGACGCCCCTCGCGGCGGCATAGTCGATGGGGGTGGTGTGTTGGGGGTAGCCCTCTGCGGCTCCTCCTGCTGCCGCTCCCCTCCTGCAAACCCGGCAAGGTCAACACCATAGCATCGGACGCCTACTGTCGTGGTTCTAATTCTGACAGTGATGTAGGGGGGTATGTATGGAGAGGCTAGATCTCAGCTATTGGGAAGTTGTAAACACACCAAGATGTACGAGTTCAGGCCCTTCGCGGAGGAAGTAACAGCCCTACGTCTCGGTGCCCGGAGGCGGTCGACTGGATTACTGGCGTGTGAATAACAGGGGTGCGAACCCTTCATACTGAGGAGGGGGGTGGCTTATATAGAGTTCGCCGGCCCCCTCCTGCCCTCAGTAATGCAGGGTTTAAGGTACATTTAAGGCTTGGGCGTTACTGGTAACGCCCCTAATAAAGTACTATAATGACCATAAAGACTACTTGATAGCCGACCGTTTGCCTGCGGAGTGACTTTAGGTCTCCTGGCAGTCGAGTGGTTGGCTTCATGGTCGAGTGATAGCTTCTTGGTCGAGTGTCTTGAACCCGTCGAGTGGGATACCTTCAAGTCGATTGAAAGGTGACTTCTCCTAGGGATGTCCTAGGGTAGGGCTCCTTGGACAGGAACGTGCCCCTACCCTAGGTACATGGCTTCATCATTAGCCCCCGAATGGATCGAGGTTAGAGTGGGGAAAGGGTTGGAGATCTTTCCGACTGGTTCTTTGGGCTACGTGAGCGCCTCATTTTGGGTCAATCGTCACGGATGATGTTGCCAACCTTTTTCAGTCGCCTTGATCCATTCCAGGCCTTTCGTCGAGTGAATTTCTTTATTTGTGACATACCGAGCGTCGGCGCGGGCGGGGTCTTCCGTTTTGACAAGTTGTTCTGCAGCCCGCGGATGTCGTGGGATTTCGGATTTTGGGAAGCGCGCGGGACGGGAGCGGCCGCAGTAATCGGAAGCGATAAAGCGGAAGCTCCTCGATCCCCGTGTCACCTTTTTCGCCATGTACTGCGCGCACGTCCGCTGTGGGATTTGACTGGATAGTTTGGGCCTACCAGTCAGCCACTCGGGAGCGGCCCCTTATAAATCGCCGGCTCGGGGTTTCCAAGCAATGCGCTCTCTTCTCCTCCTTTCTTCTTCTTCTCCCTTCGCAAGTCCTTCCGCCAACTCCGTTCTCGCCCCAGTGCAGCAGGCCCGTGCGAGACTTCGCCGGCGACGATGACGAAGGGCAAGACCTTCGCTCTGGAGCACGTGAAGAAGGCGGCGGCGCAGGGGAAGGGGAAAAGATCTGCTCGGGGCGGATCCTCCTCAAGGTCCGCTCCGCCCAAGGGCTGGATCCAGGGCGATTGGATGCCGTTAGTGATCCGACAGGAGGATCTTGACGACATGGTCGAGGGGGGAGTCATTCCCCACGAGGCTGCGCGTCTTCCGGGGAGAGAGATCGAACCTCAACCCCGCGATGGTGAGTGCGTGCTCCTAGCTACCCACATCGACCGAGGGTTTTCTCTGCCGCCCCATCCTTTTTTTCAGAGCTTCTTGAACTTCTTCGGAGCGCAGCTCCACCACTTTACTCCCAACTCCATTGTATACCTTGCCGCTTTCATTTCCATGTGTGAGGCTTTCTTGGGTTGCCGCCCCCATTGGGGACTTTTCAAGCACATCTTTACCTGCCATTCTCAATCGGTCAAGAAGGCCAAGTCGAGTGACGAGAGGACGTAGGTGATCCATTTGTGCGGGGGCTTGGTGATCCAGACGAGGGGGAAGAGCTGTTTTCCATCCATTACTTTCCCGGAGTCGGTCCGTGGCTGGCAGGCGACCTGGTTCTACTGTCAGGACCAGGCGACCCCAGGACAGCCGACTGGTCTTCCTCCTTTCTCCCTCGACCGAGCTGAAAAACCTGCTTCTCTGAAAGTGGCGCCGGAGGAAAGGGCTCAAGTCAAAGTGTTGGACGGTCGAGTGGTTGAGCTTGTCCGTGAGGGCGTGACGGGCATGGATTTGCTGGAGGTCTTCCTCCGGAGGCGCATCCAACCGCTCCAGGCTCGTGACCACCCGATGTGGCTGTACTCGGGTCTTGACGACACCACTCGGATCCACTCGGAGGAGGTCACTGATGAGATGCTGGAGGGGTGGCTGTCGAGCATCACAGGAAACAAGGACAACCCCCGAGGAGCCAGGTGGGTAATTCCACTCGACAACTCGCACGACGTGGACCAGGTATGTCTCTATGCTCCTGACTAAGGTCTTGTTTTTCTTCATTGGTCTTCTTCGAGTTGGTCGATTGACCTTTGTCTTGTCTGTTGTTTTTCAGGCGACTACTGAGATGTACTCGACGCCCAATGGGGCACAGGGGCCAACTGAGGAAGGGGAGGCGAGCGGAGGTGAGAGCGGGGACGATCAAGGCGAGTGGGAGTCCGACGGTGAAGGAGAGGGAGGCGACGACGTCGACTCCAGCGAAGAGGAGGAGGAGGAGGAGGTTGAACCCCCCCGCCCGGAGGGGCGATCCAAGCTCACACACGATCCAGCGCGGTAGCGTGGTAGTGCGACTGCTCCTGTTGGGCAGTCGTCGAAACGCCCTCGGACCTCTTCTCCTACGCCGACTGGAAAGGCTCCCAAGCACCCGCGCGCAGCGCCGTCCAAGCTGCCCAAGGCTCTGCCCAAGATGAAGATGGCCGTCCCCACCATTTCTGTGTAATAATAAAACTTGTTATCCTTTGTCGACCGTGGACGGATCCTTGGTCGATCCATTGAGCCAACCGACTAACTTTCGAGGCTTGCAGTGCTGCTACTTCTGAGATCTCCACCAAGGACGACGACCAAGAGATGGAGGATGCTGTTACCTCCAACCCTGGTACGATTACTGACATTCTGCTTTGAGTCAACTAAACATTTATTGCAACCCTGGTCGATTCAACGTTCCCTTTGTAGCCCCTCCTCATGTTATCGACCTCCCGGATGACGACGACAACGAACCGCTGAGAATGAGGAGGCACAAGAGGTCGACGGCTAACAAGGCCCCCCAACCTGCTCCGGCGTCTGAGGCCATGGCTCGGGATGGTGGTGACACCACTCGGGCTTCTGTGACTTTCGCCATTCCTCTGACGAGCGTGCGGCCTTCGGCGTCGACTCCGGATCCACCTTTGCTTTTTGCTGCGTACCCCGTCCCTGAGGACCAAGCGGCTGCTACAAAGGAGGCTATACGCCAGGCGGGGATCATGATGGAGCAAGTGAAGATGGCTCGGGAGGCCAGCCAAGCAGCCTATGACGCGAGTTCGGCTCTTCAAAGCAACGTCCAGGTCAGTCGACTCAACACTTGGTCTGTTATGATATGCTGTTTGAAGAGTCTCTTTTCCGAAGATCTTTTGTATCTGTATCTCTACACCCACTGGTGTGTCTGCCAATTCTTGGACGAGTGGACGCACGCTAAGTGCACCCACTGGGTGTAGTCCCCGAGACTATGGTGGACTGCTGGCAGTCGACTGTAGTCTTTACATTGTGTTGCTGTAGCTGTATTTCTTCACTCGGTTTTTCCCCGAAGATCCTTTTTTTTACAGAAATCTTGTGAACTTGTAGCTCACTATACTGAGTTGGAGAATCAGCAGATCCAGCTCAATCTTAACTTGAAGCTTGCTCAGGAGAATTTGAAGAAGGCGCAAGAAGAAGCAAAAGGTATGGATGGTGAGGTTCTCCATTCTTAACGGGTGGCTTTTCTTTCTTGTCCATTCTTGATGTTGGTTCCACTCGACGCGCCGCGGATAAACTGGAGGAAGCTCTGAAGAAGAAGGATCAAGACCTTGTAGAGGCACAGAAGGAGGCCTCGAGCAAAACGAAGCTCGCAGAAGAGACACTGGCTTCGGTCGGAACTGTTGAACAGGAGAACTCCAGACTGAAAACTGCTCTCGAGACAGCTAATCGAGATGCCAGTCGACTGAAGAAAGAAAAGATGGCTCTGCACGACAAGGCGGGTGAGCTGGCGGGGAAGGTAAAAGATCTGGAGGCTTATCTCGATGGACTCGCCAAGAAGCTGTTCGTCATGCTCGAAGGTAATTATTCCAACCCGGTTGTCTTGTAGTTGCCGAGCCCGCGTACGGCCACTGTCTTATTCTTAAATCGTGTTTGCAGAATTCTGCCAGAGCTTTGAAGAGGAAACCAGTCGAGTGGAGCCAGGCTTGGATCCCGCCAATTCTCTCGTGAAGGACGAGGCTGCTATGAACGTGCTCCGACTGGAGTCTCGTGTTACCAGCGTTGTTGATTATCTTGCTCGGCTGAAGGTTGCGATGTCGCGGATCGACACATCACTCTGGCCTGGAACGACACTTCAGAACGACCTCGAGTCCCTGATGGTCCGACTGAATGAAGTCCCGGGTCGAGTGGCGGAATGGAAGAAATCTTCTGCTAGATGTGGTGCTGATGTCGCTCTGTCTCTGGTCCGCGTCCATTGCAAGGAGGCGCGAGAAGAAAAGCTGGCCACCATCCAAGTTGCCAATACCAGGAAGCACAACTTTCAGGACTTCATGGAGACTTTTATTGCTGCTGCCACTCGTATTGCAGACGGGATCGACTTGGACGAGTTCATCGCCCCTTCCAGTCCTCCTCCTGAGGAATGAAAAACTTTTATGCTTCACTTTGAATTTGCCTCGGAATGCCGAGTGGATTTGTAACCGTTAAACTCCGCCGAGCCGAGTGCATGAGTACTTTGATCTGAGGTCTGGGACCTTTTAGGCTTTATCTGATCTTGATTTCTCGTTAAATATCTTCATGGTTTGATTCGTCGAGTGGATCTTGATCTTCACTCGGAATAACCTTGTATTTGCGGCGCAGCTCCGAAGGGGAAGGTAGCAGCCAACTCGCGGATTAGGTTGTGTCTTGTACTTAGGCGAGCACTGAGCTACAGCTAAGCCTCCGAGTGAGAGGTTTGCTCTCCACTCGGTAGGATTTTTAAACACTTAGGCGAGCGTTGGGCTGCAGCTAAGCCCCCGAGTGGGAGGTTTG
This sequence comes from Triticum urartu, assembly GCF_056163025.1. Taxonomy (NCBI): domain Eukaryota; kingdom Viridiplantae; phylum Streptophyta; class Magnoliopsida; order Poales; family Poaceae; genus Triticum; species Triticum urartu. The sequence goes on along the minus strand of NC_141879.1, from coordinate 318,183,290 downwards.
CTCTACACTCGGTAGGATTTTTAAACACTTAGGCGAGCGCTGGGCTGCAGCTAAGCCCCCGAGTGGGAGGTTTGCTCTCCACTCGGTAGGATTTTTAAACACTTAGGCGAGCGCTGGGCTGCAGCTAAGCCCCCGAGTGGGAGGTTTGCTCTCCACTCGGTAGGATTTTTTCAAACTTAGGCGAGTGTCTGACTGCAGCTAAGTCTCTTAGTGGGAGAACTTAGGCGAGTACTGGACTGCAGCTAAGCCCCCGAGTGGGAGGTTTGCTCTCCTCTCGGTAGGATTTTTTCAAACTTAGGCGAGTGTCTGAGTGCAGCTAAGTCTCTTAATGGGAGAACTTAGGCGAGTACTGGACTACAGCTAAGCCCCCGAGTGGGAGGTTTGCTCTCCACTCGGTAGGATTTTTTCAAACTTAGGTGAGTGCCTGACTGCAGCTAAGTCTCTAAGTGGGAGAAATTAGGCGATTACTGGACTGCAGCTAAGCCCCCGAGTGGGAGGTTTGCTCTCCACTCGGTAGGATTTTTTCAAACTTAGGCGAAACGGATTCGCGGCTAAGTCACCCACTGGGGGATTTCGTATGCAAACAAAAGTGACAGCAATTATTGGGACGCTCTTGTCTTTGGTAAAAATGAACTGCAGAAATTTTTTCTTATTACATCTCGTCCAAGGGAGAACTCAAGTGTAAAAGGGGCGGAGTAGTTCCGCATTCCAAGCTCGTGGCTCGTCGGTCTGGTGATCAACATTGTAGAGGTGATATGCTCCATTGTGGAGGACTCTAGTGATGATGAAGGGGCCTTCCCAACTAGGAGCAAGTTTGTGTGGTTTCTGTTGATCCACTCGGAGGACCAAATCTCCTTCCTAGAAGGCTCGGCTCTTCACATTTCTGGCATGGAATCGACGCAAGTCTTGCTGATAGATGGTCGATCTGATCATAGCCATTTCCCTCTCCTCCTCTAGGAGGTCGACTACGTCGTGCCGGGCTTGCTCTGCTTCGTCTTCGTTATGAAGCTCGACTCTGGGGGCGTTGTGAAGTAGATCACTCGGCAGGGCGGCTTCGGCTCCGTAAACCAGAAAAAATGGGGTTCTTTCGGTCGATCGGTTCGGGGTGGTCCTCAGCCCCCACAAAACTGACGGAAGCTCGTCGACCCAAGCGCCTGCTGCGTGCTTGAGATCACGCATCAATCGAGGCTTCAATCCTTTGAGAATCAGACCATTTGCTCTTTCAGCTTGTCCATTCGACTGAGGATGCGCGACCGACGCGTAGTCGACTCGCGTGCCTTGAGAGGCGCAAAAAGATCTGAACTTGTCTGAATCGAAGTTTGACCCATTGTCGGTGATGATGCTATGCGGGACCCCATATCTGAACGTCATCCCTCTGACGAAACTGATAGCAGTGCAAGCATCGAGATTCTTGATAGGCTTGGCTTCAATCCATTTGGTGAACTTGTCGACTGCCACAAGCACATGCGTGAATCCGCTCCTGCCTATTCTCAATGGACCGACCATGTCCAGTCCCCAGACAGCAAAGGGCCAGACGAGTGGAATGGTCTTCAGGGCTGATGCAGGCTTGTGTGACATGTTGGAGTAGAACTGGCAACCTCCACACTTGTCGACTATCTCTTTTGCCATCTCATTTGCTCTTGGCCAGTAAAATCCTGCTCGGTATGCTTTAGCCACAATGGTCCGAGAGGACGCATGGTGACCACAGGTCCCCGAGTGGATATCATTAAGGATCATCTGACCCTCTTCTGGTGTTATGCATTTCTGACCGATTCCAGTCGCGCTTTCCCTATACAACTGTCCCTTTATGACTGTGAAGGCCTTGGATCGGCGGACGATCTGTCGAGCCTCTTCCTCGTCCTCCGGGAGTTCTTTCCTCAAGATATACGCGATGTATGGTACCGTCCAGTCAGGAGTGATAGCCAAGACCTCCATGACTAGGTCGACCACAGCAGGAATTTCGACTTCAGTCGGATCTGTGGCACTTTTCGGTTGCAGGGCTTCTTCTGCGAAGGGATCTTCCTGGACTGACGGCGAGAGGATGTGCTCCAAAAACACATTGCTGGGAATGGCTTCTCTCTTGGAGCCTATCTTTGCCAGATCATCTGCTGCTTGATTTTTCAGTCGGGGGATGTGATGAAGTTCTAACCCCTCGAATTTCTTTTCTAACTTTCTCACTGCATTGCAATAGCCAGTCATTGCCGGACTTCTGACGTGCCACTCTTTCATCACTTGATTAACCACCAAATCTGAGTCGCCATAGACCATGAGGCGACGGACGCCGAGTGAAATGGCCATGCGCAACCCATACAAAAGTGCTTCATATTCTGCCTCATTGTTGGAGGAATCGAAGTGAATCTGGAGAACGTATCTGAGCTTATCTCCTCGGGGGGAGACTAATACTACCCCAGCAGCGGAACCATTCAGCATCTTAGATCCATCGAAGAACATGGTCCAGTGCTCCGAGTGGACTTGAGTCGGAAGTTGCTGTTCAATCCACTCGGCGACGAAATCTGCGATTGCTTGGGACTTGATAGCCTTCTTTGCTTCAAACCTGATATCTAGGGGAAGGAGTTCAATCGCCCACTTAGCCACTCGACCAGTTGCATCTCTGTTGTGCAGGATCTCTGACAATGGGGCGTCGCTGACGACTGTAATGGAGTGGTCAGAGAAGTAATGTGCAACCTTCTTCGTGGTCATATAAATCCCATATACAAGCTTCTGATAGTGAGGATATCTTTGTTTTGAAGGGGTCAAAACTTCAGACACATAATAAACTGGGCGTTGAACTCTGAAGGCCTTTCCTTCTTCTTCCCGCTCGACCGTGAGTACTGTACTGACAACTTGTCCCGTGGCCGCAATGTACAGCAGCAGAGGCTCTTTACTGATTGGGGCAGCAAGCACCGGCTGGGTGGAGAGCAGAGCTTTGAGCTCTGCAAACGCTGCTTCAGCTTCTGGAGTCCACTCGAACTTGTCAGACTTCTTCAGTCGGTAAAGAGGCAACGCCTTTTCACCAAGACGAGAAATGAATCGACTTAGAGCGGCCAAGCAACCTGTAAGCTTTTGGACATCGTGCACACGCACAGGACGCTTCATCCGGAGTATGGTACCAATTTTTTCAGGATTGGCATTGATCCCCCGTTCGGAAACGAGAAAACCAAGTAACTTTCCACCTGGAACTCCGAATGTGCACTTTGATGGATTGAGCTTGATATCGTACCTCCTGAGGTTGGCAAAGGTTTCAGCAAGGTCAGTCCGCAGGTCGGAACCTTTGCGTGACTTGACCACTATATCATCCATGTATGCCTCCACATTCCGACTGATTTGAGTGAGTAAACACTTCTGAATCATTCTCATGAAGGTGGCTCCGGCGTTCTTGAGGCCGAACGGCATGGTGGCATAACAGAAGCATCCGAATGGAGTGATGAAAGCTGTTTTGATACCGTCGGGTCCATACAGACGGATCTGATGGTACCCGGAATAGGCATCTAGAACAGACAATCTCTCGCACCCCGCAGTCGAGTCGACTATTTGGTCGATGCGAGGGAGAGGGAAATGATCTTTCGGGCAGGCCCGATTGATGTGTTTAAAGTCAATGCACATGCGAAGTGACTTGTCCTTTTTGGGGACCATCACTACATTGGCGAGCCACTCGGAGTGGTAAATCTCTCGGATGAACTCCGCTGCTAAGAGCCGAGCCACCTCCTCGCCAATAGCTTTCCTCTTCTGGACGGCGGACCGTCGAAGATGTTCTTTCACAGGCTTGAACTTCGGGTCGACTCGTAGATGGTGCTCAGCCAGCCCCCTGGGAACTCCAGGCATGTCAGAAGGCTTCCATGCGAAGACGTCCCAGTTCTCACGGAGGAACTGGATGAGCGCTTCTTCCTATTTGGAGTCGAGCGTCGTCGAGATGTGAGTCGGAGCAGCGTCGGGGTCGGTCGGGTGAATGTGAGCTGGCTTAGTTTCACCGGACGACTGAAAAGCAGATTCTGAAGCAGGCTTCTTGGCTCGTAGCAATTCACTCGGATCAGCAGTCTTTTGGTACTCTTGCAGCTCGATCACTGCCATCTGAGCATCTGCAACCTTTGAGCCTTTCTGAAAACACTCTTCCGCCTTCTTCCGATTGCCCGTAACAGTGATCACACCTTTGGGGCCAGGCATCTTCAGTTTGAGATACACGTAACATGGTCGGGCCATGAAGCGTGCGTAAGCTGGCCTGCCCAAAATGGCATGATAAGCACTTTGGAAGTCCACAACCTCGAATGTCAACTTTTCCTTGCGGTAATTCTTTGAATCACCGAAAACCACATCAAGAGCAATCTGGCCGAGTGATTGGGCTTTCTTCCCAGGAATGACTCCGTGGAAGCTCATGTTACTGGTACTGAGTCTGGACATCGGAATGCCCATTCCTTTCAAAGTTTCAGCATACAGTATGTTCAGGCCACTTCCACCATCCATCAGGACATTGGTCAGTCGAGTGCCTTCGACAATTGGGTCGACCACCAAAGCTTGCCTCCCAGGGGTGGCAATGTGTGTAGGGTGATCAGACTGGTCGAATGTGATGGCAGTCTGAGACCACTTCAGGTAACTGGGCGTTGCCGGAGCAACCATGTTCACCTCGCGGTTAATGACTTTCAGTCGACTTTTGCTTTCGACATCGGCAAAAATCATCAGGGTGGAATTGACTTGGGGGTATCCATCGTCACTGTCTTCCTTGTCCTCAACTCTGTCCAACTCTTTTTCCTTGTCCTTGGATTGCTTGCCTTGAAACTGCTGGATTAGGAGCCGGCACTGTCGAGTGGTATGTTTTGGGTAAATAAAATTACCCTCTTCATATTTCTTGGTGTGGATGTGACATGGCAGATCCAAAACATCATTCCCATCCTGATCCTTGACTTTCTTGGGCTTCCAGGGGCCCTTGGGTTTTCCCTTGAAGTTTCCCTGGGCCACGGCCAGGGCCTCCCCAGGGGCGGCTGGTTCGGCCTTCCGCTTTTGCTTCTGACTGGAGTTCCCTCCGGTTTCTTGGGCGACTGCCCTGTGTTTGCCACTCCGGAGTCGATCTTCGTCTTCACCATTAGCGTATTTGGTGGCAATCTCCATCATACGATTCAGAGACATCTCTCCAGTTCGACCGAACTTCAGATTCAATTCTCTGTATTTAACGCCTTCCTTGAAGGCACAAACTGCTTGATGGCCTGGCACATTCTCAACCGTGTGATGCAGTGTGATCCACCTCTGGATGTAATCCCTCAGAGTTTCATTCAGTTTCTGCACGCAAGACCGCAATTCTGTGAGGCCTGCAGGTCGCTTGCATGTTCCCTCAAAGGTGGTGACAAACACTTGGGAGAGGTCCTCCCAAGTGTAGATGCTGCTGGGTGCCAACTGATTTAGCCACGCCCTGGCTGAGCCCTCTAACATGAGAGGCAAATGCTTCATGGCCACCTCATCATTTCCACCGCCAATCTGTACAGCCACTCGGTAATCTTCGAGCCAAGTGTCAGGCTTAGACTCACCGGTGAACTTGCTGACTCCCATCGCCAACCTAAAGTTGGGAGGAATCACTGCGGCTCTGATGGCTCGACTGAAACACTCTGGCCCCGAAACACGCACTCTGCTGCTGGTAGGCGCATCCCTGTCATGGCCTTCTCGGTGAGCTCTGTTCCTGTCAACCAAACCTTGGACGAGGATAGACCTCGCGTCAAAGCCTGGATCCCTGGGGTCGACTGGAATCCTCTGCCCAACACTATGAGGGCGCCTGTCGTCTTGATGTCGAGGCGCATACGACCCAATCCTCGGGGGAGGGGTTGGCACTCGACGTCGACCATCGCGATCGGATCGGTGATCATACTGCTCATTCCTTCTGTACTGATCATGCCGGTCACCACGTCCCTCACGCCTCGGGGGCGATCTCGGGCTATGAGCCGACTGGACTGTATCTGTTGCAACGGATCGACTGTGGATTCTATTCCGCGACAGAGAAACAGCAGAAATCTGGTTTCCCGCCGCCCGGAGCAATGCTCTGATCTACAACAAGCCCCTGCCAGCCTCGGACTGGGAGGGCTGAATCAATTCTGCTATACGGGCCGCGGTGGCCAAATTCTAAACTGGGGTTCGGTATACCTGCGTCGGCGGGAAGAGCTGGCGTCGACTAGACTCGGGAGCCCGCTGACGCGCTTGCTCGTCGAGTGCTCGCTGGAGATTCTCTAGTCGAGTGCGCTCGGCCAAATTAGCCAAGCGCGCGTCCTCCAAGGCCCGGGCCTCGGGGGACTCTCCGACGATAGGAGTGCGGAGTGCGTCCGTGTTCCGGCGGCGAAGCTCCTCTCGCTGTAATGACGTGAGAGGTTCGGGGAGATACTCATCGTGGGGATGCGACAGGTCGCCCCCACCCGCGCCTCCATCAGCGCGAGGGAAACCGGGAGGACTGTGCGTTCCATCGACCGCCAGGATCTCAGCCGCTGGGTCACTGCTGTCATACTCGGATGCGGTCTCCGCGGAGCCAGTCAAGAGGTCGAACAGGCCGCAGAGGGATTCGTCGGGCTCGATTGCCGCGACTTGCGGGGCGGCCGACTGGCGAGCCACGGCATGCCTCACCCACCTCTGAAGTCTCGACCGACCGGAGCGCTTGCGCCGGTGGGAGACAGAGCGGGGAGATGATACGGGGGCCGACCGATACTGGGTCGACGGCTGCCGCAGGAGGACGCCACGAACGCATCCGCGGAAATGCGTCGCACCGCGGACGGGGAGCGCGTCGATGTCGAGTGGCGCCTCCTAAAGCCAGGCGGAGTCGTCGGTGTTGAACGTGAGCGCGCCGAGGCGGATCTCGCGGCCCTCCACCAAAACTCCGCACGAAACCATGATCAAAGGGATCGGAAAAATCGCAACTTCTCCAATCAGGTCCTAAGATTCCGGCCCCATGGTGGGCGCCAACTGTCGTGGTTCTAGTTCTGACAGTGATGTAGGGAGGTATGTATGGAGAGGCCAGATCTCAGCTATTGGGAAGTTGTAAACACATCAAGATGTACGAGTTCAGGCCCTTCGCGGAGGAAGTAACAGCCCTACGTCTCGGTGCCGGGAGGCGGTCGACTGGATTACTGGCGTGTGAATAACAGGGGTGCGAACCCTTCATACTGAGGAGGGGGTGGCTTATATAGAGTTTGCCGGCCCCCTCCTGCCCTCAGTAATGCAGGGTTTAAGGTACATTTAAGGCTAGGCGTTACTGGTAACGCCCCTAATAAAGTGCTATAATGACCATAAAGACTACTTGATAGCCGACCGTTTGCCTACGGAGTGACTTTAGGTCTCCTGGCGGTCGAGTGGTTGGCTTCATGGTGGAGTGATAGCTTCTTGGTCGAGTGTCTTGAACCCATCGAGTGGGATACCTTCAAGTCGATTGAAAGGTGACTTCTCCTAGGGATGTCCTAGGGTAGGGCTCCTTGGACAGGAACGTGCCCCTACTCTAGGTACATGGCTTCATCACCTACCACATGTCGAGTAAGAAGAGGGCGACGAACTTTCGCTGGGGGCTGTGCCGGGGGCTGCTGTCCGGGCTGCTCAACACCACCAGTGGCGTCCTTGAAGCCCCAGCTGGGGGCTGACTGCTCACCGAGGCCTTCGCCCTCTTCACCCTCTGGGCCAACGTCTCTGCATCCCTGCAAAAGCAAAAACGGATCAAGATGGGTGGCTTAATTCAGAGGAATGGAAATGACAGTAAGGAACGGAGTACTTACTCGTCATCCACCCCCTCCTCTTCCACTGCTTTCCTCTTCCTCTTCTGGCTGAGAGGCCCGAGATCAAAAGTGACCCCCGCGTCAACATCCGAGTCAACATCTGCCAGAGGAGGCGAAGACGGCGGGGCTTGTGCGCGCCCAGATGAGGAAGGGGCTGTTGTCTTCTTATTCTCAGCGGCCTTCGTCAGCCTCTTGCCTGCCGTGGCCCTTGTGTGGCGCCCAGACCCCTCCAGGGTCAATTGAGGCCGCGCAGCCCTGCCGGGCCAGACCGGCTCACCGGAGCCAGCCCGCCGCGGGACTCGCCCTCTTCCCCTGGTTGGTGTCGAGCCCGCCGCCACGTCCTCCTCCTCCGATGAAGAATCGTTGGCCGCGTCTTCGACGAGCGGAGATCCAGTGTCGGCGCTGCTGACCTCCCCGGAGGCCGCCGCCCACCGGGTGAGCTCCTCTTCCTCCGCTGCCATTGCGGCCTTGTCCTCCACGCCCCCGGCGACTGCCGGCCTCCATGGCAAGCTGTGCCTCCCTCGCCCTAGTGGCGATGTAGTCCAGCTCTGCCTGGGTGGTGTCCACGATAAGCCACCGCTCGGCGTCCGCATTGACGTACACCTCGATCAGGGTGTCGAAGAATTGCTGCACATCCTCGTCCTTCGGCTCCTCCCAGCTCGGGACAGGGACGTGCGCATTACAGTCCAGCATCATGGCGATGATCTCGGACCGGCGCGAATTGTTGCACAATGGGACCACCCCCGCTGGCAGCTTGAAAAATGGCCCCTTGAGGGCCTTGCCAACCTTTGCGGCAGCCCTCGCGGCCTTGCCGGTCCGCTCGACCTCGCCAACGCGACCCACATCAAGCTGGAAAAGCCGCTGCCAGAAGTGGGCATGCGCCAGCACTGTGAAGTTGTGATCGAGGCCTGGGCGAAGACGCATAATGTCAGCCGGGTTCGTAAAGAGCCAAGCTGGCCTCCCCTTGCTGTGCAACGGGGCAATCCGGCGGCGAATGAAGTCTGCCTCGATCATCTCAAGGGTGGGTCTGGCCTGCGTGAGCCGGAGAATCCTGGTGGTGGCGACGGTGAGCCTCCCATCGGCGGCATCACCATCGCTCCAATCGCTGCCACGGACCGGCGGCACTCGGCGGACCTTGCAGAATTTCTGCGGGTTTTCATCTTCAATCGAGCACCACCGGCCACGCCATTCCTCCCACCTCTCCTTCACGGCACCGTTTGGGTACGCCCCCTTGGATCTTGGGATCTAGGTGACGCAACCGGAGACGGCTCCTCCCGGCTGGATTCGAGGGAAGAAGTAATGGCGGAAGAGCGCCATGTTGGGCTGCACCCCGGCAAAGCCTTCGCAAAGATGCGCGAAGAAAGCCATGCACGCCACCACATTCGAAGTAAAATCCAGGAGGCGAAAGCCGAAGGTGCGCATAATGTCGCAGAAGAAATCGGAGAAAGGGGGGCATAACCCGCAAGAAAAGTAATCAACAAAGAAGGGGTACCGATTTGGGGCAGGATCAACGCAAGCGGCAGGAATGACGCGCGTCGCCGGGTGTCCCGAATCCTCTCCCCAGTCTTCACTCCCCATAGGGGCTTGAAGGAGGCTCGGAGCTCTTGAACATTAACATTCGAGGGGAAAAAGAAGGCGGACTTCGTCCTGTCCCCCGACAGCGCGCTGTCCGGCGGCTCCACCGTCCCGGCGCCCTTAGCCACCCCCTTGCCCTTGGCGAATTTGGTAGCCATGGCGAACAAGAAGTTCAGAGGGCTGAGGAAGGGGGATGGCGAAGCAACGACGGCGGGCGACGGCGGAAGCTTAGGAAGGAAGGAAGAGAGGAAACGGCGGCTCTGAGATTGGAAAAGGCATGAGGAAAGAGGAGAAAGTGAGCAGCGCACCCGAGTTTATTCCTTTCTTATGGGGGAAAACAATGGGCCGCCTCCTTTCACATTAACTGTGATGTGACGCATGCCCGTGGGAAGCAACCCCACGCATGCCGCCCACGTTACACACGCCTCCCCACGCCGTGCCACGCGCGGGAACCATGGGAAGCGCAGCGCGCGAAGAGACTTACCACGGTAAAAACAGCCCCGCCTGCCCGCGCACCGTTTTTGGGGCTAGCCCAACGACGCGATTGCGCTTATGTGTGGCCCAGGCCCGGGGGCTCCTGTCGGTGTACAAAAAGAGGGGTACACTTTTTGTACCCCTATAACTGTGCACGGGCAGTCTGAGCCACGGGCACCACCACACTGAGCAAGGCAAGGGAGGTGAGCCAAGGTAAGGCCCAAGCTCAGGAGAAGCAGAATGACGCCAAGACCAAGACCACAAACAGCAAAGGGGACGAAGCGGACCCCCCTGGCAAGATCCTTGCCGGGAGGCGGTTTTAGCAAACCCGACAAGACCCTTGCCGTGGCAGCTCGCCCCACATCTACGGATTGAGTCACCCTTGAGTCCACTGCCCCCATGGGGCAAGGATTCGGGAGACATTCCCGTGGTGCCATGCAGATCTTTATGAAGACATTCAAGATCAGATACACCCTTTAGAAGATGATGATCCTTGGCGGGATCCCAGCCAAGGAGGACCACAAGGCCCCTGGCAAGAGCCTTGTCGGGGATGACAGCAGGCGCCACGGCAAGACCCTTGTCGGGGCCCTGGCAAGGCCCTTGCCAAGAACACCCATAGGGCCACCATCAGGCCCACGCCAGTCAAACCTCCACCGCCGTTCGCATGCAGCTGCCGACCCAACCAGCTGGGCAGGCACCTGCGTGGCGGCATGCGGATCTTCATGGAGACCTACCACTGCGCCACCTCAGCTTCCTGCCTGCCTACATGGCACCACGGGTGCCGTTGGCCAGGGCGCGAGTCCACACGAGAGGGAGCGGCGACGGACGAGACAGGGCTCTCCCCCGTCCCCGATAAAGCAGGGACACCCGGGCAAGACGCATTAAATGTGCCTTGTCATGTAATGCAAAGGATAACCTCACATCACTGTACCCTTTCCACCTCCTGTGTGCCACCGTGGTAACCCCTTTCCTATAAAAGGAGGCCCGAGGCGACCAGGAGGAGGATTCGGCTTTTTGGAGCTCCTCATGCCCCATAGCTAGATCAAGAACACAGATATACAATCCACCAAAGCAGGAGTAGGGTTTTACGCATCCTCGTGGCCCGAACCTGGATAAACGAACCGTGTGCTATCTGTTTGATCCGCTCTTCTCACGACCCCGCGCCCCGCAACCGTAGTAGGGATTCTTGTGATCCCATAGGTGTCGTTCCCACCGACACTCAGCCAGTCCCCTGGGAACACCTGGCATGTCAGAGGGTTTCCATGCAAAGATGTCCCAGTTCTCACGGAGGAACTGGGTGAGCGCTTCTTCCTATTTGGAATCGAGTGTTGTTGAAATGTGAGTCGGAGCAACATTGGGTTCAGTTGGGTGAATATGAATCGGTTTCGTTTCACCGAACGACTGAAATGCTGAATCCGTGGTAGGCTTCTTAGCTAGCAGCAAATCCCTCGGATCTGCATTTTTTTGATATTCCTGCAATTCCACCACTGCCATTTGCGCATCGGCGATCTTTGAGCCCTTCTGGAAGCATTCTTCTGCCTTCTTTCTATTGCTAGTGATAGTGATCACACCCTTAGGACCAGGCATCTTCAATTTGAGGTACACATAGCATGGTCGAGCCATAAAACGTGCATAAGCTGGCCTGCCCAGAATAGCATGATAAGCACTCTGGAAATCCACAACTTCAAATGTCAACTTTTCTTTGCGGTAATTCTTGGAATCACCGAAAAACACGTCAAGAGCAATCTGGCCGAGTGATTCAGCCTTCTTTCCTGGAATGACTCCATGGAAACTCATATTGCTTTCACTGAGTCTGGACATCAGAATGCCCATTCCTTTCAACATCTCCGCATACAATATATTCAGGCCACTGGCACCATCCATCAGAACCTTAGTCAATCGGGTGCCTTCAACCACTGGGTCGACCACCAACGCTTGCCTCCCAGGGGTGGCTATGTGCGCTGGGCGATCGGACTGGTCGAATGTAATGGCAGTCTGAGACCACTTCAAATAACTGGGTGTCACCGAGGCGACCATGTTTACTTCTCTGTTGATGACTTTCAATCGACTCTTAATCTCAATGTCAGCGAAAATCATTAGAGTGGAATTGAAGTGAGGGTAACCATCATCGTTCTCTTCCCCATCCTCAACTTTGTCTGTTTCTTTCTCCTTTTCCTTGGGCTGCATTTCTAGGAATTGTTGGATTAGGAGTCGACACTGTTCATCTTTGGGTAGATGAAATTACCCTCTTCATCTTTCTTGGTGTGAATGTGGCATGGTAAATCCAGCACATCATTTCCATCCTGATCTTTTACTTTCTTGGGGTTCCACGGTCCTTTGGGTTTCCCCTTGAATTTCCCTTGAGTCACGGCTGGCTCCGCTTTGCGCTTCTGCTTCCAACTGGAGTTTCCTCCCCCGGTGTCGTGGGCGACTATTTTGTGTTTGCCACTCCAGAGTCGGTCTTCTTCTTCACCATTGGCGTACTTGATGGCAATCTCCATCATCCAAAGTCAGAGTCATATCTCCTGTCCGACCGAATTTTAGATTCAACTCCCGATACTTAACGCCTTCTTTGAAGGCACAAATTGCTTGGTGATCTGACACATTCTCCACTGTGTGGTGCAACGTGATCCATCTCTGGATATAATCCCTCAAAGTTTCATTCGGTTTCTGAACACAACACTGTAATTCTGTCAACCCTGCTGGCCGCTTGCAAGTACCTTCAAATATTCTGGCAAATACTCGAGCAAGATCTTCCCAAGTATAATTACTAGCAGGAGCTAACTGATTCAGCCACGCCCTGGCCGAGCCCCCTAGCATCAAAGGAAGGTGCTTCATGGCCACTTCATCGTTGCCGCCATCGATCTGTACAACCACTCGGTAATCTTCAAGCCAAGTGTCAGGCTTGGACTCACTAGTGAACTTACTGACTCCAGTCGCCAACCTGAAGTTGGCACTACTAGGAAAAAGCCTAGTAGTAGCGCGGATTAAAAGCTAGTAGTAGAGCGGGTGCCTGCGCTACTACTACGGTGCTACAGCTAACTAGTAGTAGTATCGCGGTGCATCCCGCGCTACTAGTACGTGTGTTAGTAGTAGCACGTGTCTGTGACCCGCGCTACTACTATTAATTTGAAAAACCAAAAAAAAATCTCGACCCCATGATGCGCGCACGTTGGCCGGGAGCAGGGAGATCTCGTTCATGACGCGTGCCTCGTGGAAGCCGTCGAGGGTGGCCGCGGAGGCCAGCCCGGCGTGGGCCAGGAGCTGGAGGACTTGCATCTTGGCATCGTGCGTGGGGAGCAACACCTCGCGGCGGTCGTCGCCATTGAGGTTGGCGACGATCGGCGGTAGGAGGCGGTCCACATCTTCCGGAACGAGAAGTCGCCCTCGTGCTGCCGGAGGAGGAGGGGGATTGGTCAGCTAGCGTTCCAGATCAAATCGGAGAGGGGGGGAGGAGGGCTGACCTGGAGCAAGAAGAAGACGGTGAAGGCGGCGAGGAGGAGGATGTCGTGGTCGCGCTTCCGCATCTTGGCAGCGGCGAGGAGCTCCGGCGACCGCCCACCGAAGGGATCTCGGAGAGGGAGGGGCAGAGAAAGCAGAGTGTACCAGCGGCGGCCACTGCTGGAGTATGAGGGAGAGACGAGCAAAGTGAGAGAGGGGGAAAGTGAGGGAGAGAGGAGGGATTCGGCTGAGGATACGGGGATTTCACCTACCTCGTACTTAGTAGTAGCGAGGGGTGTAAAACCGTGCTACTACTATCAACTTAGTAGTAGCATGGGTTTGTACCCCTCGCTACTACTATGGCATGTCCCGGGAGGGCACGGTAGAGACCGCTTAGTAGTAGCGAGGGTTAAAAACCCGCGCTACTAGTATCAACTTAGTAGTAGCGAGGTTAAAAACCCGCGCTACTAGTAAGTAGTAGTAGCGAGGGTTATAAACCCTCGCTACTAGTAAGCGTCTGCCTATAAGATTTTCTCTAGTAGTGTGGGAGGAATCACCGCAGCCCTGATCTCTCTGCAGAAGCACTCTGTGCCTGAGACATGCATTCTATTGCTGGTTGGAAAATCTTTGTCGGGGCCTTCTCTGTGAGCTCTGTTTCTGTCGACCTGACCCTGAACGAGAATAGATCTCACATCAAAGACTGGTTCCCTAGGGTCGACTGGAATCCTTCACCCACCACTGTGAGGGCATCTGTCATCCTGCTGCCCAGGCACGTATGATCCACTCCTTGGGGGAGGCATGGGCCCTCGACGACGATCATCATGATCGAGTCTCTGATCATACTGCTCACGGTTTCTTTACTGATCTCGTCGGTCTCCACGTCCCTCACGCCTCGGGGGCTATCTCGGGCTGTGAGCCGACTGGACTGTGTCTGCAACTATGGATCTGCTGTGAATCCTATTCCGTGACTGAGATACTACTGTATTCTGCTCTCCCGCGGCTCGAAGCATAGCCCGGATTTGCACCAAACCTTGACCAGCTTCTAACTAGGAAGGTTGAATTGACTCCGCTATTCGGGCCACAGCTGCAAGATTCTGGATTAGAGTTCGGTATACCTGAGTCGGAGGTGGAAAAAGTCGACGTCGACTCGATTTGGGAGCACGCTGTCGAGCACGTTCGTCGAGTGCGCGCTGGAGGTTCTCTAGTCGAGTGCGCTCAGCCAAGTTGGCCAGGCGTGCCTCCTCCAAGGCCTGGGCCTCAGGGGTTTCTCCAACAATACGAGTGTGAAGTGCATCCATGTTCCGACGGCGAAGTTCCTCCCTCCTCTATGAAGTGAGGGGTTCGGGTCGGTACTCTTCGTGGACACGTGACGGATCGCCGCCACCATGACCTCCGTCTTCATGGGTGAAGCCAGGAGGACTATGTGGTCAATTGACCATCAAAACTTCCGCCGCGGGGTCGCTGTTGTCGCACTCGGGTGCAGTCTCTACGGAGCCAGTCGAACAGGCCGTAGAGACTTTCGTCGGGCTCGATCGCCGCGACCTGGGGGTGGCCGATTGGCGAGCCACCGCATGCCTCACCCACCGCTAAAGCCTCGTCCGACCGGAATGTTTGCTCCGGCAGGCTACAGGGAGGGAGGTCCGAACGGGAGCCGACGGATACTGAGTCGATGGCTGTTGTAGGAGGACGCCACGGACGCACGCGCGAAAGTGCGTTGCTCCGCGGACGGAGAGCGCCTCGATGTCGAGTGGCACTTCCTGGAGCCACGAGGAGTCGTCGGCGGTGAATACGAGCGCACCGAGCCGGATCTCGTGGCCCTTGGCCAAACCTCCGCCTGAAACCATATTGACGAGGATCGAAAAAAATCACAACTTCTCCAACAAGTCGCTAAGACACCTGCCCCACGGTGGGCGCCAACTGTCGTTGTTCAAAGTCTGACAGTAGAATGGGGGTAGGAATGTAGAGGCAAGATCCTAGATATGGAGGAGTTGTACATGCAAGTTTTACGAGTTCAGGCCCTTCTCAGAGGAAGTAATAGCCCTATGTCTCGGAGCCCGGAGGCGGTTGACTGGATTATGAGCGTGTGAGTTATAGGGGTGCGAACCCTTGTCTCGGAGGAGGGGGTGGCTTATATAGAGTGCACTAGGACCCCAGCTCCCCTCCTTTACATAGGATTCAATGTACATAAAGAGGTGGCATTACAGGTAACGCCTGTATTGAAGTGCTACAAATGATCATTAAATATATGAGTAAATACCCGACTGTTGTTGCGCAGAGCGACTTTAGGTCTTCTTATATGTTGAGTGGTTTCATGGTCGAGTGACCTGGATAAAGAGAGGTCTCCGAGTGAATGGTAGGTCGAGTGGAGTTCACTCGACACCTTTGATGGATCTCTTCTTCTGATTCTTGAACTTCTTTGTTCTTAGGACAAGGACCTTAGGAAGGACGTATAGGTCAGGCCTATTACCTACCCCAGGTTCGTGTCCTCATCAGTAGCTGCTTCTTCTTCTTGGGGTTGGCCTCAGGAGTGTACTGCACATATGCACTGCCAGGGTCTTCGACTACTGCAGCTTAGAAGGCGCGCTCGAGGGAGAACACCGTGTCTGTTTCTTTGCTGGGGACATTAATGATTCCGTCGCTTCCCGGCATCTTGAGGACGTTGTAGCCATGGTGGGTGACTTCCATGATTTTGTTTAGCGCTAGGTACCCAAGGATGGCATTGTGCGGCAGGAGGATGTGGGCGACATCGAAGTCGACGAGCTCGGTGTGGTAGTTTTCGCACTGACCAAAGGTGACATGGAGACGAACTTGCCCTATCAGGGTGGTGGAGCCGTCAGTCACTCCTGACAAAGGCTTGGTGGGCTGGAGCTGATCGTATGGCACTTGAAGGCTATCGAACGTCTCGACACACAGGGCACTGAGCCCTGCGCCACCGTCGATGAGGGTCTTGGTGACTTGGACATTGTTGATGATGGGTAAACAGAGCATCAGGAGGACGCTAGCAGTTGCTGTGCATTTGAGCTGGTCCGCCGAGCTAAAGATGATGGCGTACATGGACCATCTGAGCGGGCGCGTAGCCTCGAGCTTGGGGAGGGCTGCATTCACCTTGCGAGAGAACTGCTTGAAGATACGCAACCCAAGATGCAGGCGATGGCGCGTGGCTCCTGGAAGCCCCCATCCCCTTCGTCCTGTTGCTGGGCACCATTCCTCCTTGGTGGCGTGAAAGGATCGAGAAGAGGTGTCTAGAGGGGGGGTGATTAGACACTAAGTACCAAAAGCTGCAGTTTTTTATTTCTTTAAGTTGAAGTGGAGTTTTGGCACAAGTTTAACAAGCACAATACATATCAAGCAAGCATGCAAAGAGTATATGAGCAGCGGAAAGTAAAGCATGCAACTTGCAAGAATGTAAAAGGATGGGATTGGAGTGTGCAAACACAATTTGGAGACATAGAGATTTTTGAGACGTGGTTCCGATAGGTGGTGCTATCGTACATCCACGTTGATGGAGACATCAACCCACGAAGGGTAACGGCTGCGCGAGTCCACGGAGGGCTCCTCCTACGAAGGGTCCACGAAGAAGCAACCTTGTCTATCTCACCATGGCCGTCGCCCACGAAGACTTGCCTCACTAGCGGTAGATCTTCACGAAGTAGGTGATCTCCTTGTGCTTACAAACTCCTTGGTTCAACTCCGCAATCTTGTCGGAGGCTCCCAAGTGACACCTAGCCAATCTAGGAGACACCACTCTCCAAGAAGTAACAAATGGTGTGTTGATGATGAACTCCTTGCTCTTGTGCTTCAAATGATAGTCTCCCCAACACTCAACTCTCTCTCACAGGATATGGATTTTGTGGAAAGAATATTTGAGTGGAAAGCAACTTGGGAAGGCTAGAGATCAAGATTCATATGGTAGGAATGGAATATCTTGGCCTCAACACAAGTGTAGGTGGTTCTGTCTCAGAAAATGTATGTTGGAAGTGTAGGTTCATTCTGATGGCTCTCTCCACGAATGAAGAGGAGGTAGAGGGGTATATATAGCCTCCACCCAAAATCTAACTGTTACACACAACTTGCCAATCTCGGTGGAAGTGAATTGATAAACTCAGTTGGACCGATTCAGCAAATCTAGTGACCGTTAGGATTTTCAGTGGGACCGACATGCAACTTGGTAGGACGGATATGGTTAGGGTTAGGGCATAACGTAATCTCGATGAGACCTATTACACAAACTCGGTGAGACCAATTTTGGTAATAAGCTAACCAGAGAGTTGGTCAGGTAAACTCGGTGGGACCGATTCACTCATTTCGGTGAGACCGAAATGTTACGAAAAGGAAACAGAGAGTTTACATTGCAATCTCGGTAGGACCGATTACGCAAACTCGGTGAGACCGATTTTGGTAATAGATCCATAGAGAGATATTGCAATCCCATCTCGGTGAGACCGAGATCCCTATCGGTGAGACCGATTATCCTAGGGTTTGTGGCAGTGGCAATGACATCTGAACTCTGTGGCACCGGATAGAAGAATCGGTGGGGCCGAGTTTGACTTTTGGTTTAGGTCATATGTGGATGTGAGAAAGTAGTTGAGGTCTTTGGAGCATATTACTAAGCACTTTGAGCAAGGGCCTCATTAAGCAACACCTCATCCCTGCTTGATAGTATTGGCTTTTCCTATAGACTCAATGTGATCTTGGCTCACTAAAATAGAAAATGTAGAGTCTTGAGCTTGGAGCTTGATCCAATTCTTTTGTCCTTCGCATCTTGAAGGGGTTCCACATCCTCTAGTCGATGCCACTTCATTGTTGAACTTATCTGAAACATACTAGGTAAAAGTGTTAGTCCAACAAGAGATATGTTGACATTAATTACCAAAACCACATAGGGAGCACTTGTGCTTTCAATCTCCCCATTTTTGGTAATTGATGACAACATACATCAAAGCTTTAGATAAAGATATAGAGAATAGTAAGTAAAGCTTTGGAAAGACATGCAACATGCATAGGCTCCCCTACATGTATGCAATCATGTGAATATGGAATATAGGAGCATGTGAATGCGTAAACATGACAGAGTAAGCCATGTGTTACATGTATCTTGGCTATATGCATCAGAGTAAATGATGTGAATATGAGAAATGTACCTTCATGCTCATGAGTCCTTCTTGCAAACAGTATGTACATCAGCAAGAATTTCTCATACACATGACTGTGATGCATATACTTACCTTGTGGTCTTGAGTTGGCTTAGGATGGGATGAACCTGTGTAAACAAGGTTAGATAACACAGATACACCTACTGGCCAGAGCAAACAAAAGAAACCACAAGAATACCAATATTGGGATGACATGTAGAGTGAGTACTAAGTACCACATTGGATAAACACATGTCCCCAAAGGTAAAGATGTGCAATAAATTCAAGGATTTCCTTCCTTTAGTTGTCTTGCTCCCCCTGAATCTAGCATGGGATACTAGGAGAAGATAGGGAAGAGAAAATTAGAGCAAAATCAGAGCTCAAAGGAAATAAACAGAGCTAATGCAAATGAGCAAATATGAACATGTCTTTCCCCTCTAGAAGACATGTGACTTCTCTCCTCTTCAACACCAAGCATCTGGGGTCCTTGATGATTTCTCTTTCTTCCCTTGAGTATTCTCCCCCCTATAGATATGATTAAGCTTTGATGTGATCTCTCTCCCCCTTTGACATCAATTTCCAAGAAGGGTTCTTCTGGATTTTTGTCATGATGGGTTTGGTCCTTGAGTCACAGAACAAAGCAGCAAGTTGAATGGGATGCTGGTCGAGGACAATATTCATTGAGTGGAGCTGGATCAAAAAGAATGCAGAAACAAGTGGCAAGATATCTTTCCTGTAGTGAAATCGGTGACACTGAGTTGTATGGTTCGGTTGTACCGAGAGGATTTAGTTGGACCGAAAGCATCATATCGGTGAGACCGAGTCCATCGTAGAGAAAACACTTGTCACCTCAGCTCACTAGACAAGTAATATCTCACAAGGATTTGCAAGGAATTAAATGAAAGATTTGCAATGAATTGGATGCAGGGAATGCAGAACGGAAAAGAGAAGAAACTAAAAAGGAGTCTAGATGAAGTTTTTTTTTGAAGAGGGAAACAAATATGCATGAGACAAATGCAAGAGCATAGAAAAAAACACAAGAGAACTTCATCTAGAATTGGTCGGCGACAAAGTCACCTATGTTAGAGTATATTGACTTAGGAGTCAATTGAGATCACTTGATCATAGGTCATACTCATCGTTTAAGCTCAAAATGGGGTTACCATTTTTCGTTTAAGCTTTTTATGTATTCACATCTTGTCGAGTTGCTTTGACTCATGACTTGGAGTAAAGCTTCTCTAAGATGGAATAACATACCTTGGGTGGTGGTGTTGATCATGATCATGTAGTTGAACTTGTGTGGGTTGCTGAAGGTTGATGTAGCTCATAAAGAGTTGGGAGCACCACTTGGAGTTTGAGTTCATCTACCTACATGGGTTAGTTTTTGCAAGGAAGAGCACTTGTGTATCCAAAATGACAATCATGAAACTCAACATAAAATTTGTCAAAGGATATGTTTGAATGGTTGTGTGCTTCCTTGTCTTCATCCACCATTGTGTAGAGACTTGGTGATATAGAAATTGCTCAAGATCTGAGTGAGTTGCAATCTCATAGATTTAGATTCATCCAAGTACCTACACCGGTTAGATAGCATGCAAGGTGCAAATATATCAAAGACATAAGATAGTCAACATAAGAGAAATATCAAGGATTAGCCATAGGCTCATGCCTTGCATGTATCAAATGGAGTTCCTAATCCAAGTTCGAAGGATCAATGATGTTCAATTCACCTCTTAACCCGCAAAACACTTTCTCATCAAGTGGTTTCGTGAATATATCAGCTAACTGCTTTTCGGTGCGAACATGCTTAAGATTAATGTCCCCTTTGGCAACATGATCTCGAATGAAATGATGACGAACTTCAATATGCTTATTTCAAGAATGTTGCACGGGATTGTGAGCAATCTTAATAGAACTTTCATTGTCACAAAGTAATGGAACATGTTTCATAGATATCCCATAATCTTTAAGAGTTTGGGTCATCCAAAGTAATTGAGCACAACATGATCCAGCGGCAATGTATTCCGCTTCGGCGGTGGATAAGGATACTGAGTTTTGTTTCTTGGAAGACCAAGACACAAGAGATATACCAATAAATTGACAAGTACCCGAAGTGGACTTTCTATCAACCTTGTCACCGCATAGTCCGAGTCGGAGTAGCCAACAAGATTAAAGGAGGCCCTCGTTGGATACCAAATGCCAAAATTTGGTGTATGGATTAAGTATCTCACTATCCTTTTCACGGCCTTAAGATAGCATTCTTTAGGAGCGGCTTGATATCGTGCACACATGCACACACTTCGCATAATATCGGGACGTGAAGCACATAGATATAACAATGAACCAATCATAGAGCGATAAACCTTTTGATCAACCGGTTCACCATCTTTGGTTAAATCAAGATGTCCACTAGTAGGCATCGGTGTAGTCATACCTTTGCAATCTTGCATATTGAACTTCTTGAATAAGTCCTTGGTGTACTTCATTTGAGAGACAAAGGTACCTTCCCTAGTTTGCTTCATTTGCAAACCAAGAAAGAATTTCAGTTCACTCATCATCGACATCTCAAACTTCTCCAACATTAGCTTTCCAAAGTTTTCACTAAAGTGAGGGTTAGTTGATCCAAATATAATATCATCGACATAAATTTGGCACACAAATAGTTCTCCATTAACCCTTTTAGTAAAAAGAGTAGAATCTATTTTTCCAATTTCAAAGCCTTTTTCAATAAGGAACTTGGTCAAGCATTTATACCATGCTCTAGGAGCTTGTTTAAGACCATAAAGAGCTTTTTGAAGTTTGTAAACATGATTAGGTTTCCTAGGATTGACAAATTTGGGAGGTTGCTTAACATAAACTTCCTCCTCTATTTCACCATTTAGAAAAGCAATTTTAATGTCCATTTGGTACAAGGTGATATCATGATGATTAGCATAGGCAAGTAAGATGTGAATGGACTCAAGTCTAGCAACGGGGGCATATGTCTCACCATAGTCCATACCTTCGACTTGAGTGTAGCCTTGGGCGACGAGACGTGCTTTGTTGCGAACTACTTGTCCATCTTCATCTTGCTTGTTGTGAAACACCCATTTGGTACCGATGATGTTGTGGTTGTTGTCGGGCTTCTCAACTAATGTCCAAACTTGATTTCTCTCAAAGTTATGTAGCTCTTCATGCATGGCATTTATCCAATCCGGATCTTCCAAAGCTTCTTCAACCTTCATAGGTTCAATGCTAGAGATGAATGAATAGTGTTCACAAAAGTTAGCTAAATGAGTTTTTGAGCAAGTGATTCTCCCGGTTTGGATATCATTGTAGATTTGCTCGACGGTATGGTCTTTGGCAATTCTTGCTCGAACTCATGAAAGCATTAGCTTGGATCTTGGTTGAACATCTTGTTCATCTTGTTCTTCTTCTTGGCCTTCTTCGTTGTTGACGTTGTCATTCTCTTGTCGTGGTGGAGAAGGAGGTTGTTGGCGTTCATCTTGGTGCACTTCCTCGTTTTCTTCATCTTGGTGTGTCCCACTTGTGGATGCTTCCGTATCAACTCTTGGTTCACCTTGTCGTGAGGTAGAAGCTTCCACTTGGATGGACATGGACGAGGTACTCTCCTTCACCTCCGTTGGACGAATCTTGCCAATAGGCAAGTCTTGGATTGCTTCCGAAGGGTATTTGTCTCCTAAATCAATTGGAAATTTCTCTACTTGCGAGCCGTTAGATTCATCAAACTTCACATCTACTGACTCTTCAACCTTTCTGGTGAAATTATTGTAAACACGGTATGTGTGAGAGTTTCAGCCATAACCAAGTAGGAAACCTTCATGAGACTTAGGAGCAAATTTAGAACGATGATGCTTATCAAGAATGTAGCACTGTGAGACGAATACTCGGAAGTATCCAACTTGTGGTTTGTTACCGGTGAGGAGCTCGTATGCCGTCTTGCCGAGTAGCTTGTGAAGATACAAGCGATTTGTTGCATGACAAGCTGTCTCAACCGCTTCCGCCCAAAAGTGCTTTGGCGTCTTGTACTCATCAAGCATCATTCTCGCCATTTCGATGAGTGTCCGGTTCTTCCTCTCAACAACTCCATTCTGTTGAGGTGTGTACGTAGCCGAGAACTCATGTGAAACCCTTCTTCATCAAGAAAGGTGTCCACATTTGCGTTCTTGAACTCCGTTCCGTTGTCACTATGAACCTTCTTGATTTTCACTTCAAATTGATTTTGGGCCTTCCTAGTGAAGTTTTTGAAAATCTTTTGGACCTGCGATTTATCATCGAGAAAGAACACCCACGTAAATCTTGAAAAATCATCAACTATAACTAGACCAAAAGAATTTCCACCAAGACTTTTGTAAGCGTTAGGACCAAAAAGATCCATGTGAAGTAGCTCGAGTGGCCTCCTTGTGGTCATGATGTTCTTCACGGGATGCCTTCCTCCAACCTGTTTACCTGCTTAACAAGCGCTGCAAAGTCTATCCTTATCAAATATGACATCGTTAACGCCAAGGATATGATTTCCTTTAATAAGCTTGTCAAGGTTTCGCATACCAACATGACCTAATCGTCTATGCCATAACCAACCTTTGGAGGATTCAGCAATTAAGCAAGTTCTAGGTTGGGCCTTTTTAGTGAAATCAACAATGTAAAGATCACCTCTGCGTATACCGGTAAAGACTATTTTATGATTATCTCTATGAAACACTTGGCAATCTACTTTAGTAAATAGGACATTGAAACCGAAATCAGCAAGTCTAGATACTGAAAGTAAATTGTAGCCAAGAGATTCAACGAGCATGACATTTTGTATGGAGCTATCATGTGATATGGCCACCTTACCGAGGCCAACCACCATACCCTTTGAGTTGTCATCGAAAGTTACATACTTTTGAGGACCATCGTTTTGAGCAAGCTCACGAAACATGTCTTTATCTCTGGTCATGTGATCAGTACATCCACTATCAAGAACCCATTCCTTTCCTCCTGCCATATATCCCCGGAGATTTGCCATAAGACCAAGTGTCTCATTGCATCATCAAGATCAAAATCACTATCATCATCCTCGTCATAGTATCCATGTTCAACATCGTCATGTGGTGGATCGAATCCTACAGAGGGTGATTCGTTAGAGTGAGTGTGATAATGATCTTCCTTATGAATTTTAATAGCTTCGAAAATAATATCACTAATAATTCCAACATCTCCTTTGGCACGCATAAGGTTCTAAGCTCAAATAGACAATCACCAAACATAGGATCATTGGAATTCATCTTACTCAAGGCAATAGACTTATGGAGAATTTCATCTAGATTTTTCAAGGAATAATTTGGAAAGCGTTCCTCAAGAAATTTCCATATGGTGTAGGCACACTTAAGAGTAGGCAAACATCCAATCAAGTTTCTAGGCAAGCCTCTAGTGATAAGATTAACAGTTCTAAGATTGCGAATCATGTCAATTGACTCATCAAGGGTAGGATGCATGGGATCAACATGAGGTGCACAAGGGGCAGGCAATATACTTGTTCAAATGATATTCATTGAAAATCACAAGCATCTCATTTTTCTACTCATGAAAATACTCCCCAAAGTAGACTCATCCATCTTCCTCCAATGGTGTTTAAACCAAAGCAATGGAGACCAAAGCTCTGATACCAATTGAAAGGATCGAGAAGAGGTGTCTAGAGGGGGGATATTAGACACTAAGTACCAAAAGTTGTAGTTTTTAATTTCTTTAAGTTGAAGTGGAGTTTTGGCACAAGTTTAACAAGCACAATACATATCAAGCAAGCATGCAAAGAGTATATGAGCAGCGGAAACTAAAGCATGCAACTTGCAACAATGTAAAAGGATGGGATTGGAGTGTGCAAACGCAATTTGGAGACACAGAGATTTTTGAGACATGGTTTCGATAGGTGGTGCTATCGTACATCCACGTTGATGGAGACTTCAACCCACGAAGGGTAACGGCTGCGTGAGTCCACGGAGGGCTCCACCCACGAAGGGTCCACGAAGTAGAAACCTTGTCTATCCCACCATGGCAGTCGCCCACGAAGGACTTGCCTCACTAGCGGTAGATCTTCACGAAGTAGGCGATCTCCTTGCCCTTAAAAACTCCTTGGTTCAACTCCACAATCTTGTCGGAGGCTCCCAAGTGATACCTCCAATCTTGGGGACACCACTCTCCAAGAAGTAACAAATGGTGTGTTGATGATGAACTCCTTCCTCTTGTGCTTCAAATGATAGTCTCCCCAACACTCAACTCTCTCTCACAGGATATGGATTTTGTGGAAAGAATATTTGAGTGGAAAGCAACTTGGGAAGGCTAGAGATCAAGATTCATATGGTAGGAATGGAATATCTTGGCCTCAACACAAGTGTAGGGGGTTCTCTCACAGAAAATGTATGTTGGAAGTGTAGGTTCATTCTGATGGCTCTCTCCATGAATGAAGAGGAGGTGGAGGGGTATATATAGCCTCCACAAAAAATCTAACCGTTACACACAACTTGCCAATCTCGGTGGGACCGAATTGATAAACTCGGTCGGACCAATTCAGCAAATCTAGTGACCATTAGGATTTTTGGTGGGACCGACATGCAACTCGGTAGGACCAATATGGTTAGGGTTAGGGCATAACGTAATCTCGGTGAGACCGATTACACAAACTCAGTGAGACCGATTTTGGTAATAAGCTAACCAGAGAGTTGGTCAGGTAAACTCGGTGGGACCGATTCGCTCATTTCGGTGAGACCGAAATGTTACGAAAAGGAAACAGAGAGTTTACATTGCAATCTCGGTAGGACCAATTACGCAAACTCGGTGAGACCGATTTTGGTAATAGATCCATAAAAAGAGATTGCAATCCCATCTCGGTGAGACCGAGATCCCTATCAGCGAGACCGATTTGCTTAGGGTTTGTGGTAGTGGCTATGACATCTGAACTCGGTGGCGCCGGATAGAAAGAATCGGTGGGGCCGAGTTTGACTTTTGGTTTAGGTCATATGTGGATGTGAGATAGTAGTTGAGGGCCTTGGAGCATATTACTAAGCACTTTGAGCAAGAGCCTCATTAAGAAACTCCTCATCCCTCTTTGATAGTATTGGCTTTTCCTATAGACTCAATGTGATCTTGGATCACTAAAATACAAAATGTAGAGTCTTGAGCTTGGAGCTTGAGCCAATCCTTCTGTCCTTAGCATCTTGAAGGGGTTCCACATCCTCTAGTCCAATGCACTTCATTGTTGAACTTATCTGAAACATACTAGGTAAAAGTGTTAGTCCAACAAGAGATATGTTGACATTAATTACCAAAACCACATAGGGAGCACTTGTGCTTTCATGGTAGCGGCAACGGAGGGAGACCAGGGTTGCCCTGAGGACAATCCTCGCGAGGCTGGTCCCTCCAGGCGCCCTCACGAGGCTGGTCCTGCGAGCGGTCCTCGCGAGGCTGGTCGTGCCACTCCTGGCAAGGGCCGCGGTCGTCCCAACATCCTCCACCTCGTCCACATCTTCGGTCGTAGCCCTGGTCATTACGCTCGGGGCGTCGACTGAAGTGTCCATCTCGAATGGCCCTAAGCTCTTGACAATCATTGGTGTTGTGGTTGCGCATGTTGTGGAAGGCGCAGAACGTACGGCTGCCCTTGGACGACTCGGGGAGGTCACGACTGCTCTTGGTATCTGGCTCTGCCTCGAGTACGGGCACCCCTTTGCCCTTCACGTCCTTGACCTTGGCCTTCTTCTCCTCTGGATCCGCAGTAAAGAGCTCGAGGAGGGACAGACGCCCCTCCTCAGCTCTTGCACACTTGGTTGCTATGTTGAACAGCTCCAAAGTCATGCACAACTCCTCATGGATGGTGTGCTCCTCCTTCATCTTGATGTCGCGAACACCATCGGAAAACGTTGAGATGATGACCTCGTCCGTCACCTTGGGGATCTTGACGCGCACGCTGTTGAAGCGTTGGATGCACTTCTGCAGGGTGTCTCCCGGCTGTTGATTGATATAGTGCAGGTGACCCGCGGCCGGGGGGCGGTCGCGAGTGTCCTGGAAGTTGGTGACAAAGCTGTCGCGCATCTGGTCCAAGGAGGAGATCGAGCCCGGGGGCAGGTTTAGGAGCCACGAGCTGGCTGTCCTTGAGAGCCATGGGAAACCAGTTCGCCATGACCTTTTTGTCGCCTTTGGCTGCCTCGATGCTCAGCTCGTAGAGCTGCAAGAAATCTGCAGGGTCAGGGGTGCCGTCATAGCGAGGATGCAGATCCGGCTTGAACTTGCCTGGCCAGATGATGCTACGTAGCTCGGGAGTGAAGGCGCAGCAGCCTGCAGGGCCCGTCATGGAGGCGGAGATTGATCTTTGTGTCCCTGCGCCGCCACGGCATGTGGCGCATGGCCCTGCCACAGCAAGCGATCCTGATGTGGCGGCGCTGGGAGCGGTGGAGCATTTTCTTGCGGATGGGGGACCTCTTGGCAGCTTCTTTCTTCGTGCACGGGCACACGGCGTGGTGGATCACGACGCGGGGCCGCGCATCTTGGAGCGAGGACGTCGTCTTAACGCGGAGGAGGCAGAGGCTCTCCATGAGCCGCGTGTCTCGGTGCAAGGGCACCGTCTTGATGCGGAGGGGGCAGAGGTGCTCCGTGAGACACATCGCCCGCAGCCGGGGGTGGGCGAGGCAACGAGAGGGATGGTGCAGGAGAGCCCCCTACGACACTGACGAGCTCGGCGATGCAGTCCAACCAGTCCTCGTAGAGGTTGTCGACCGGGCGGTAACGCAGGAGCTCGCGTGCCATGAGCAGAGCGGCCTACGCGTCTGTGGGTGCGCGGCAAGCGTGGGACGATGAACCGGCCGGAGTCAGCGACAGGGTGGCGGTGCGGCCCTCTCGCCGCACGGAGGGGTGCAGTGAGGAAGCTTGCTGCTCATTTGCCACCGGGCCGGTGGCAGCGTTGGCGGCAGGTGACCGAGAACAACGGGGAGGTCCGCTGACAGGGGCTGTCTGAGCGACACGGATGGCGAGAGCGGCCCGGTGCTCAGCGCGGGCCCGACGTGCGTCGGCCATGAACTTGGTGTAGTGGCGAAGCGCGGATTGACAAAGGGAAAGCTTTGGTGCAACCCTACCTAGCGCGCCAATTGTCGGATTTCGGGTTTCGGCCAAACCCTTGTGGTTCGAACACTAGGGAGCGCACAAAGATCTCTCCCCCTCTCTAGCTCACACACATCATGATCTCACGGCCTAGCTTGACGAATCCAAAGAACAAGAGACACAAGAGTTTATACAGGTTCGGGCCACCGATGTGCTGTAATACCCTACTCTAGTGTGGTGTGCTGGATTGCCTCTTGGGCTAAGGATGAACAATTACAAGGGAAGAACATCCTCTTGAGCAGAGGTGCTCTTGTGCTTGGTGAGTGTGGTGGCTTTGGTGGAATGAATCCGGTCCCAAATAAGATGAGATGAGATGAGATGAGGTTAGATCAGATGCCTCCCTACGGTGGTGGCTACTCCTATATATAGAGGCCCAGGTCCTCTTCCCAAATATTAGGCGGGAAGGGATCGCACAACGGCCAATTTGAAGGGGGACAACTAGTACAAGCTATCCTGAGAAAAGATGGTCTTCGCCTGCCAAAGCCTCTGGTGCTGACGCCGTCTTGGGCTCCACGGTGACCTCCGTCCTGCTGTCCAGCTGGTCTTGGTCTTGTTGCACCGATATGGAAAACTTTTCCTGATGCCTCGGGACTCCTCGCCTGCGCTTGCATCTTTAGCACCAAAGAGGAAACAAGGACACTGCGCGTGCTGGCGCCGGCCTGGCTCCAGTCATCATGGCTTGTGTCACAAGAACTTCACGAGGTGTCCCTTGCCTTGATCCCTCTGCCCCTCGCGAGCCAGCCTGGTGAGGCCGTCCCTGAGGAGGTCTTGCGTCGTCCGCCTCACGAGGCTTGGCCCCTCGAGAGGGTCTTGAGTGTTTGCTGGGGAAGATGGGCTATACAGGGCTGCTGATGGAGCCACGCCGCGGGCCGTAGGTAGGCAAGTCTGGGGACCCCCGTTCCTAGAATGCTGACAGCTCCGCACATGGTTCAACTAATGAGTGTGTGTGATCCACATCGGAAAGCATACATCAATCGTAGTGGAACCGTCGGCGATACACAGCACATCGCAAAAGATTTGCACCGCTACTACGTGTGCGTAGGGTCTCCGAAGCCGTTTGTGATATCGCGTTATCGCACACGAGAACTCAGAGTAAACCGTGCCCAATGTAAAATACAATCTCAGTCGTAATTTTTCCAGGAAACGTGTGGGATCCCAAATGAAAAGCACACGTCACTCTTAAGAAAACCGTCGATGATACCCAACAAATCACAAACGGTCTACAGCACTTGTATGTGTGCGAAGGGGCTCTTGAACCGTTTGTGATAGAACATTATCGCAGACGGTAATTGTTGGGTGCGATGGAGTCTTGCATGGCAGACGGGTTACACAGAAAACTCATGTGCGATGGGGCACAAATCGCACATAGTTCATAAGTTGGCCCGTTGTAACATCCCAAATTTTCAATTTGGAATGTTATACATTAGACCATCATTGCATATCATAATTTATTTGCTTTTGGTTTGATCCTAGAAATTCCACGCAACTCAAGGACCCACGGAGAGAGTTGGGGATTTCGTTATTTTCATATTTGAGTTTTCTCAAATTTTGAGAATAGGATCATTTGATTTTAATTATTTTATCATCAATTATTTCTATTACAAAAATATGACAGAGGGAATAAAATTACTTTCCCAAAATAAAGAAATATTGAGGATTTAATAATAAAATCAAATAAGATTTTATTTCGGAGTTTTTCGGTATTTTATTTGAATTTAGGAAAAATGTGCGTTTTTCAAAATTGCATTTAGGCCCCAAATAAATGTTCACCTTGTGCGGCTTGATTTTAGAAGCCCGGGAAAATTTATTTCAGGATTTTTGGAGTCCGTTTAGTATTTCTTTTATTTGTTTTTCTGCGCGGAATAATTAAAAAAAATGCGAACCGACTTTGGGCCGTACCCGAGCGGGACTCCGCCCGGGGCAGCCTTTATAAGCCGCCCGACCCAAGCCGCCGAGCCCATCAGCCGCAGCCAGCCCACCGTGCCCGAAACCCTAACCCTAGCCACGCGCCGCCGCCGCCGTCGTCGCCGCCACCGCCGCCGCCGGACCCGCCGCCCGAGGTCAACCTCGTTTTCCCCGCCCGTTTTTTTAAAAAGTCGCGGTTTTTATTTTTTATAGTTTCGGTTTTTTTAAATAGATTGGTTTTTCCGATTTATTTATTTAGCGAGCGTTCTTCCGTTCGTTCGTTCTAGCGAACGTTCGTCATTTTTCTTTTTCTCGGATTAAATCCGCGATTTTTCTGATCGCGATTCTTGATCCGATTTTCGTTTTAGTATAACTTTTCGCTCGTTTATCGGAATCAGGCGATTCAAGCGCCTGGAGTTTCGTCTCGAAACCCTCTATCCGTTTAACCAACTTAAACAAGTTTTTTCCACTGTAAAAGTTTCCCTAGATCCAGAATAGTAAATGAAGCTTGTTTCTTTTGCCGTTTGACTTTCGTTGCTTCGTTTGATTTGATTCTTTTTGCAAACCGGAGTTCTTAAATTGAACCTTCTGGTTAGATATCTTATTTGAGTTTTACCCATGCATTAGATGAATACTTATTGTATGCTTGTTTGTTTGTCTGCGATAGAATACCCGGAGTGCGCCGCCTATTACTTCGAATCTCTAGGTTTCGCGGATCATCAGCAAGGCAAGTAACACTTTGATCATAACTCCTACTACCCAGTTTTATTGCATTAGATCAATCCTCAAACATTGCATGATTAGGATCTAATTAAATTGTGGGATGGGAAGTAGTTGAGGTAGTACCTAATCCCTGTTATATTATCAAACCTTTGGGAGTTACTTCTACGTTTGCCTATTATGCCATGCTATGCTAGTAGACGTGGATTGGGTGAGTGATATCCATGACAGATGTGAGTTTGTTAATTAATGGTTTATCTAAGGTGGCAACTTAAACACACATGTGGGTGGATTGAGGTACCTTGGTATTCCAGGATTGCCTGTTTTTCTTTATGGACCGCCACCCAGGCCCAAAGGGATCATGAGATTATTCATACTAGAAACTTCCGTGTGCAGCCACAAGCTATTATGGGCTCTAGAATAGTTGATTAAGTCGTGCAAACTCTTACTGTGTAGACTAGCAAATGTAGGGGAAAGTAGGTGTAACGGTTTATCCATCGTAAGGTGCTAGCGCTTCTGAAAGACTATGTCTCTGTCATCCGTTTCTCAAACACCGTGTAGTGCGAGAAACCAAACGGAGGCGGTCGAGTCTTGTGGGGAAAAGTGCGCAAACCTCTGTAGAGTGTATAAACTAATCATGGTTAGCCGTGTCCCCGGTTATGGACATCTTGAGTATCTAGTACTTGGATTATCATGTGGATCTCAACATGTTACTCTAAATTTAATTTTGTTGGGTTTTGCTTAATGATGATGCTTAATTGGGATTGAGAATGCTGTCAACCATTCTCAATGTTTAACAACTACCATGATAGTTAAATAAAATTTATTCCTTTGCAGTAGGGAAAAATTTGGCTTTTTGCAAAACTGTAACCATAGAGCTTTCCACCAGCCAAATATGCATATAGTATAGCTGTTTCATTCCATTACTCTCTATGTGTTACTTTGCCAGCATATTCCATGTGCTGACCCGTTTTGGGCTGCAACGTTAATGTTGCAGACTTTTCAGATGACGATTAAGGAGTTTTAGGTCGTGGTTCTATACTCAGTGATGCTGTTGGAGTTGATGGACTCACTTATCTTCCAAGCCTTCCGTGTTATAGTTATTAGATGGCCTTAAGCCATATTTATTTTAATAAGTTCTCTATTGAGACACTCGATGTAATTAGTGTGTGATTGCTACTCTGTTATAAATCCTCCAAGTACTGTGTGGTGTCAGCATTACTGATCCAGGGTTGGCACCTGAGCACAGAGATCAGACTGTTTGAGGTCTGGTCGCTATAGAGATGGTATCAGAGCACAGGCTGACTGTAGGACACGACCACTAAGCTAAAGACCTAGATCACTATTCACTCTCTTCTCTTCTGACCTCTCATCTTTTCTACTCTATAGGATGGTGGATGCAAGGAACAAGTTCACGCAACCGGATGACGATACACCCTTTGGACGTATCTTGAAGGAAGTTACTAGATACCTGAACATAGGAGTACCAAGCTTCACCGGAACCTACAACGCCACTTTACCTGAAGAAGAGCGCTGGATGATTCAAGTTCAAATTCCCGAAAGGACGTTCATGCCAGTCACTGAGCCCATAGAGTTTTCTTTTGATGCACCAACTTGGAGTCTAGGAAAGAGCATGGCAGCTCACATCGCCATGGGACGCATTGGAGAAGTCTACCGCAATGATCTCAAGGATACTATCTACCAGATTTGTGGGCACCAAGATGAGCACTGGGAGATGATCAGCACCAGAAAGGATAGATCAATTGTAGCTTTTATCCAGGAATTAAACCAGCACATTCGACGACTGGAGAACCAGATGTGCGCCAACATGATAGATCTGAAGAAGGCTAGGACAAGAGTCAAGGAACTGGAGGAAGAACTTAAGGCTACACATGAAGATTATGAAGAGGAAATTGAAGTATTGGTGGAGAAGAATGACGATCTGATCAAGAAGATCGGGATATTTATGGGAGGCCCTACACCAGTAGATGAAGACGAAGAACCCAAGGAGATTCACCCGGAAGACTACATCATCATCGACGACACCGACTCGGATCTAGATGATAGCGATGATGACTATGTTGATGAAGCCGGAGCAGATATCATGGAGTCTGCAACCGAAGAATATTTCTAGTAGACCACCTCATCAGTAGTAGTAGTCCACCATGTAAATACAGTAGTCCGAGCACTTTTGCGATAGTTAGATCGATTGTATGCCCTTGTTTGAATGAATGAAGTGAATTGTTTGCTTTTGCCTCATGTGCATATGGGTAGTGTTTTCTCTTTAGACCCCCTCTATTCTTAACTCTCATCTTTTCTAATCCCTCAGATGCCTCCGAGACGTGACCCCGGATTCACCTTTCCACCGGAGTTCACCCAGTTGATCCAGCAGCAGAACACATTGATGCAGTTCCTGGTTCAGAATCAGAATCAGGGGAACAACAACAACAACCCACCACCACCACCACCTGTTGATCACTTAGCCCGTTTTCTTAGGCTGAATCCGCCGGTGTTTTCCAGTAGCACCAAGCCGATAGTAGCAGATGATTGGCTCCGCAAGACAGCTAGAGAGTTGACCATAGCAGGATGCACAGATGCGGAGAAGGTGAAGTTTGCCGCACATCAGCTTAAAGGACCCGCAGCATCATGGTGGGAGAATTTCATAGCCACTTTCCCTGTCGACACCATCACATGGGACCAGTTTCAGCAGGCTTTTCATACTGCCCATGTTTCAGCAGGAGCTATGGCCATGAAGAAGCGAGAGTTTCGCAACTTGTGCCAAGGAGGACGAACAGTTGGCCAGTATGTGGAGGACTTTAGTAAATTAGCACGTTATGCCCCAGATGACGTTGCTACGGATGCAGCTAAGCAGGAGAAGTTTCTGGAAGGACTGAATGATGAGTTGAGCATGGAGTTGATGGTAGCAACCTTCAACAACTACCTGGAGTTGGTATACCGTGCTCTAATGATTGAAGGCAAGCAGCAGCAAATTGTGAACCGCAAGAGGAAGTATGGACAAGGGAAGTACAATTCTGGAGCTCAGCAGAAGCCACGTTTTACCCCTAGATCGGGAGGACATTTTCAGCATACCCATGGAGGAGGTAGCTCGCACAATCACAACGGCACCAAGAATGGTAATGGCAATGGAGGAAGCAACGGCCAGAAACCGTACCAACCCATCAACTCCAGCCAAGAAGGACCTGAGCCAAGTCACTTGCTTTAAGTGCCAGAAGACTGGACATTATGCCAATGAATGTCCTGAAGGCCAGAATGGCAATGGAAGCTCTGGGAAGAAGCCGAACCCTTTCAACAGGGGACAGGTGAACCACGTTAACGTGGAGGAGGTTGAAGAGCAGCCGGATGCCGTAATCGGTAAGTTTTTGGTTAAGTCATTTACTGCACTCGTTCTTTTTGATACTGGTGCATCGCATTCATACATATCAAGGGGATTTGTGGATAAGTATAACTTGCCCACTAAGGTTCTTAGAACACCTATGCTAGTAAGCTCACCAGGAGCGGAGTATATGGCCAGTCAAGGATGTTTTCAAGTGCCATTGGGTATAGGTAGGCATGTGTTTCCCTCAGATTTAATCAATTTGGAATCACAAGGATTGGATGTAATTCTGGGTATGGATTGGCTGTCGATGTATGGAGGAAACATCGATTGCGCCAGTAAGACAATTTTGCTTACCACCCCAGAAGGGAGAAGGATCAAGTATGTATCCCAGCATGCGCCAAATAGGACTCAAGTAAATTGTTTCACATGAGTTGTGCAGGAGGAAGTACCAGTGGTAAGGGATTTCCCTGAAGTATTTCCAGAAGAGTTGCCAGGCATGCCACCGGATAGAGATATTGAGTTTTTGATTGAGCTATTGCCAGGCACAGGGCCAATATCAAAGAGAACATACAGGATGCCTGCAAAGGATTTGGTGGAAATTAAGAAGCAGATTAAGGAGTTACTGGATAAAGGTTACATTCGCCCAAGTTCGTTGCCTTGGGGATCACCAGTACTTCTAGTGGAGAAAAAGGATGGATCGTTAAGGATGGTTGTTGATTATCGAGGATTGAATGAAGTAACCATCAAGAACAAGTACCCACTACCAATGATCAATGATCTGTTTGATAGATTGCAAGGAGCTAAGGTATTTTCCAAGATCGATCTGCGATCAGGATACCACCAGTTGAAGATTCGAGAACAGGATATACCTAAGACAGCTTTTACCACCAGGTATGGGCTGTACGAGTATACCATTATGTCATTTGGTCTGACCAACGTACCTGCCTATTTTATGAACATGATGAACAAAGTGTTTATGGATTTCTTGGATAAGTTCGTCGTGGTGTTCATTTATGATATTCTGGTTTACTCGAAAAGTGAAGAGCAGCATAAGGAACATTTGCGATTGGTACTTGAGAAGCTTAGAGAACATCAGTTGTATGCCAAGTTCAGCAAATGTGAGTTTTGGTTGAAGGAAGTAGGATTCCTCGGACACGTTATATCCAGAGAAGGTATATTAGTAGATCCCACTAAAGTTGATACCGTGACCAAGTGGGAAGTACCAACCACAATTGGCGAGATCTGGAGTTTCCTTGGACTCGCAGGATACTACCGGAGATTTATTGAGAATTTCTCAAAGATTGCGAAGCCTATGACTGAGTTATTAAAGAAGGATACCAAGTTCATATGGATCGAGGAGTGTGAGGCTAGTTTCCAGGAGTTGAAGAAACGCTTGGTTACTTCACCAGTGTTGATTTTGCCAGACCAGACCAAGGATTATGAGGTGTACTGCGACGCTTCATGTCGAGGACTTGGAGCAGTGCTTATGCAGGAAGGGAGAGTTGTTTCATATGCCTCAAGACAACTGAAACCTCACGAGTTGAATTATGCTACGCATGATTTGGAGTTAGCAGCCGTAGTGCATGCACTGAAGACTTGGAGACATTTCCTCACTGGAAATCATTGTGAGGTGTACACGGATCACAAGAGTTTGAAGTACATTTTCACGCAGAAGGAGTTGAACCTCAGACAAAGGAGATGGTTGGAGCTCATCAAGGATTATGATATGAGATTGCATTACCATCCCAGAAAAGCTAATGTAGTAGCTGATGCATTAAGCCGCAAAAGCCATGTCAATACACTAATGACGGGAGAAATACCAAGGGAGTTAGCCAAAAATCTTCGTGAACTATGTTTGGAAACAGTTCTGAGAGGCTATGTAGCAGCATTGGAGATTCAGTCAACTTTGATGGATAGAATCAGAGAAGCTCAGAAGACTGACAAGGAGATTACCTCTATAAAGGAGAAAATGAGTGAAGGAAAGGCTAAAGGATTTCGTGAGGATGAGCATGACACCCTATGGTTTGAAGATCGTGTTTATGTTCCCAATGACCCGAAGATCAGGAAGTTGATTCTGCAAGAGGCACACGATTCACCATATTCGATTCACCCAGGAAATACCAAGATGTATTTGGATTTGAAGGATATTTTCTGGTGGACCGGAATGAAGAAAGATATTGCGGAGTATGTAGAAGTTTGTGATGTATGTCAGAGAGTAAAGGCAGAGCATCAGAAGACAGCAGGATTGCTACAACCATTGCCGATACCCGAATGGAAGTGGGATAAGTTAGGCATGGATTTTATCATGGGATTACCCAGGACTCGTTCAGGCTATGACTCAATTTGGGTTGTAGTTGATCGGTTGACGAAAGTAGCTCATTTCATCCCGGTAAAGACCACATACACCAGTGCTAAGTTGGCAAAGATATACATGACAAGGATTGTATGCTTACATGGAGTTCCGAGGAGTATAGTATCCGATAGAGAAACCCAGTTTACCTCACAGTTCTGGAATCAGTTGCACAAAACTTTGGGTACTAGGCTAGAGTTCAGCACAACTTTTCATCCACAGACAGATGGACAGACCGAGAGAGTCAATCAGATTTTGGAGGACATGCTGAGAGCTTGTGCGCTAGATTATGGATCTAGTTGGGACAAGAATTTACCGTATGCAGAATTCTCTTACAACAACAGTTATCAATCCATTTTAAAGATGGCCCCTTTCGAAGCCTTGTACGGAAGGAGGTGCAGGACACCGTTGACGTGGGATGAAGTTGGAGACCGCCAGTTGTTTGGACCTGACTTGATTAAGGAGTCTGAACAAAAGGTGAAATTGATTCGCGATAGGCTCAAGATAGCCCAGTCCAGACAGAAGAGTTATACAGATTCTAAACGCAAGGAGACAGTTTACGAAGTTGGAGATAGATCTTATCTTCGAGTATCCCCACTTCGGGGAACAAAGCGCTTTGGTGTTAAAGGAAAGTTAGTGCCACGATTCGTAGGACCATACCGAGTATTGGAACGTATGGGAGAAGTGGCCTACAAGTTGGAATTGCCTGAAGGATTGTCAGGAGTTCATGATGTGTTCCACGTTTCTCAGTTGAAGAAGTGCCATGCGAAGATGGCTGACATACCCTTGAGAGACACAGTGCCATTGGAAGCAATTCAGTTGGATAACGATCTGACCTATGAGGAGAAACCAGTTAAGATTCTAGAGCCAGTCGAGTCACCCGCAGCAAGGTTATCAAGTTTTGTAAGGTTCAGTGGAGCAACCACACGGAGGATATAGCCACGTGGGAGCGAGAGGAAGATTTGCTCAAGGACCACCCTCACCTATTTTCTAGCCAACCCGAATCTCGAGGGCGAGATTCATCTTAAGGGGGGTAGGTTTGTAACATCCCAAATTTTCAATTTGGAATGTTATACATTAGACCATCATTGCATATCATAATTTATTTGCTTTTGGTTTTTATCCTAGAAATTCCAAGCAACTCAAGGACCCACGGAGAGAGTTGGGGATTTCGTTATTTTCATATTTGAGTTTTCTCAAATTTTGAGAATAGGATCATTTGATTTTAATTATTTTATCATCAATTATTTATATTACAAAAATATGAGAGAGGGAATAAAATCACTTTCCCAAAATAAAGAAATATTGAGGATTAATAATAAAATCAAATAAGATTTTATTTCGAAGTTTTTTGGTATTTTATTTGAATTTAGGAAAAATGTGCGTTTTTCAAAATTGCATTTAGGCCCCAAATAAATGTTCACCTTGCGCGGCTTGATTTTAGAAGCCCGGGAAAATTTATTTCGGGATTTTTGGAGTCCGTTTAGTATTTCTTTTATTTGTTTTTCTGCGCGGAATAATTAAAAAAACGCGAACCGACTTTGGGCCGTACCCAAGCGGGACTCCGCCCGGGGGCAGCCTTTATAAGCCGCCCGACCCAAGCCGCCGAGCCCATCAGCCGCCGCCAGCCCACCGCGCCTGAAACCCTAACCCTAGCCGCACGCCGCCGCCAGACCCACCGCCCGAGGTCAACCTCGTTTTCGCCGCCCATTTTTTTAAAAAAGTCGCGGTTTTATTTTTTTAGTTTCAGTTTTTTTAAATAGATCAGTTTTTCCGATTTATTTATTTAGCGAGCGTTCGTCTGTTCGTTCGTTCTAGCGAACGTTCATCATTTTTCTTTTCCTCGGATTAAATCCGCGATTTTTCTGATCGCGATTCCTGATTCGATTTTCGTTTTAGTATAACTTTTCGCTCGTTTATCGGAATCAGGCGATTCAAGCGCCTGGAGTTTCGTCTCGAAACCCTCTATCAGTTTAACCAACTTAAACAAGTTTTTGCCACTTTAAAAATTGCCCTAGATCCAGAATAGTAAACGAAGCTTGTTTCTTTTGCCATTTGACTTTCGTTGCTTCGTTTGATTTGATTCTTTTTGCAAACCGGAGTTCTTAAATTGAACCTTCTGGTTAGATCTCTTATTTGAGTTTTACCCATGCATTAGATAAATACTTATTGTATGCTTGTTTGTTTGTCTGCGATAGAATACTCAGAGTGCGCCGCCTGTTACTTCGAATCTCTAGGTTCGCGGATCATCAGCAAGGCAAGTAACACTTTCATCATACCTCCTACTACCCAGTTTTATTGCATTAGATCAATCCTCAAACATTGCATGATTAGGATCTAATTAAATTGTGGGATGGGAAGTAGTTGAGGTAGTACCTATTCCCTGTTATATTATCAAACCTTTGGGAGTTACTTCTATGTTTGCCTATTATGCCATGCTATGCTAGTAGACGTGGATTGGGTGAGTGATATCCATGACAGATGTGAGTTTGTTAATTAATGGTTTATCTAAGGTGGCAACTTAAACACACATCTGGGTGGATTGAGGTACCTGGGTATTCCAGGATTGCCTGTTTTTCATTATGGACCGCCACCCAGGCCCAAAGGGATCATGAGATTTTTCATACTAGAAACTTCCGTGTGCAGCCACAAGCTATTATGGGCTCTAGCATAGTTGATTAAGTCGTGCGAACTCTTACAGGGTAGACTAGTAGATGTAGGGGAAAGTAGGTGTAACGGTCTATCCATCGTAAGGTGCTAGCGCTTCTGAAAGACTATGTCTCGGTCATCCGTTTCTCAAACACCGTGTAGTGCGAGAAACCAAACGGAGGCGATCGAGTCTTATGGGGAAAAGTGCGCAAACCTCTGCAGAGTGTATAAACTTGAGTATCTAGTACTTGGATTATCATGTGGATCTCAACATGTTACTCTAAAATTTAATTTTGTTGGGTTTTGTTTAGTGATGATGCTTAATTGGGATTGAAAATGCTGCCAACCATTCTCAATGTTTAACAACTACCATGATAGTTAAATAAAATTTATTCCTTTGCAGTAGGGAAAAATTTGGCTTTTCGCAAAACTGTAACCATAGAGCTTTCCACCAGCCAAATATGCATATAGTATAGCTGTTTCATTCCATTACTCTCTATGTGTTACTTTGCCAGCATATTCCATGTGCTGACCCGTTTCGGGCTGCAACGTTAATGTTGCAGACTTTCCAGATGATGATTAAGGAGTTTTAGGTCGTGGTTCTATACTCAGTGATGCTGTTGGAGTTGATGGACTCACTTATATTCCAAGCCTTCCGCTGTTATAGTTATTAGATGGCCTTAAGCCATATTTATTGTAATAAGTTCTCTATTGAGACACTCGATGTAATAAGTGTGTGATTGCTACTCTGTTATAAATCCTCCAAGTACTGTGTGGTGTCAGCATTACTGATCCAGGGATGACACCTAAAAACAGAGATCAGACTGTTTGAGGTCTGGTCGCTACACCCGTGTGCCTTGCATACTATCTCCCAAATGGTTCTTTAGAAACGTTTAATCACTGATCCCACACATGCGAGAGAATTTAGTCTATGCTGCATCGCACATGATTACATTTTGGAAGCCCTCTAGATCGTTGCTCCATATCCCGGACGGTTCCTGGGTCATGTGGGAAGGACACCCTATCGCCCACACTCAATTGGCGACGGTCCCAAATGACGTCGCGGAAAGGGGTTAAAAACCATTTGTATAGCACCGATGTGTACCAGTGCCCCCTCTAGGTGACATCCATGATCTTTCAACTATGATCACCAATCAAAAGCTGCCATCCTATTCATATCTTTTAAAGAGAGATTAGTCACCCACTAGTACGCGTCCATGCTATACACACGGTTTTTAACCCCTTTCCGCGATGGCATGTGGAACCGTCCCCAAGTGAGTGCGGGCGATAGGGGGGTCCTTCCCACACGACCCCGAAACTGTCGGGGATAGGCCCTCCTGGCATACAGGCTGGGGCAAAATGAGCTCGTGTGCGATCGGGCGAGGCATCAAAACCCAATCGTTTCCGTTCGTATGTACATCCCAGATGATGAATCCTAGAAAAACATTTCTGTTCATATGTATATCACACACAGTCAATCCAAGGAACACGTTTCCGTTCGTATGTACATCCCACACAGTCAATCTATGGAAAACGTTTCCATTCGTATCTACATCCCACACAGGTTTATGTATAGGCTCGTGTATGATTGGTGTAACTATCACACACGCACTGCCTTGGTTAACCGTTTGATTTTATCAATTATATCACACATGATTTGATGAAGAAAAGTGTGTGCCATTGGGCTATCCATCACAAGCGCTTTTACTGCTAGAACCGTTTGCAAAGTTCCACGACAGATTTAGCAGGTTTATTAGTTTACAATTAATTATTCCAGTATTACGCAAATTCACATTTCATATCGAACAGTTGTTTGCCAATTTCATATCAGGCACATAAATATATTTTAGCATCACAGTACGATAGCTACCTGAAAACAGCACAGTACAGTATATAGCTAGTTCAACTTCATAAGAACAATATATTCATTTCCCTAATCGAGATCATCCAGGCTCGTCTTATCCACCTCTGCTTTCAGTTCAATAAGAACCTGTTTTGCACTAGCCAACTTGGATAGAGCCTCCTCATTCGCCAACACCATCTTAGCAAAGTCTAATTTTAAAAATCTGAGCTCATTCTCCACCTTCCTCTTTTTATCCAGCATCTTCAAATATTCTTCAGCATTGACAACACTTTCTCTAAGCCTACCTCTGTTCTCTTCCTCATACATGCTCCAGAGCTTTGCTAGGCACATCTTGAAAGACTGTGGCCACTCTTGATCAACCAACTCCAAGTAAGAACACTTCTATTCATCCTATAATATGTAAAACTAAATCAGTAACAATTGTAGGGGAAATGGGTTTATAGCAACATAGAAAATCACAAATACTTATTTTGAAAAACTGAAGAAACAAGTTAATTATGACATATCTTCTAAAAAATATCAATGTGCAAATGAATTAATTGCTACTGAGACAACAACAACCAAATTCTGAAACATCAGAAGCTATAATTAACTACAACAACGCTACAAGTTCCTACTCATGTACTACTATAAATAACAAATTGAACATTTTATGATGGAGGTAAATATAACTGCAACAACACAGCGACTGTGTTTGGATGACAGCAAATTGATACTAATAGGTGTGTACATGCACATATTTAGTAATATAGAACCTATAGCAGTAAGGTCATCCACTATGTATGCCAAAACCGGTGTAAAGACAACTATTGCTACATATCGCACCGGTGCCCTGCACTGGCAAGCTGATGTAGCGGAAAAAAATCAGGGTCCCAGACTCCGGAGCACCTAGTTGCTCCGATGCCCAGTTCCTTCGTGCCATAAAGATTTAATATTTTATTGCTTGGCTGCTCGGATGCATGGACCACAGTTGGCTGCACAAACTGCTGAAGTGGTGCCAAATAATTTTCTAATGGCACCGCTGATGATATGGCAACATTTTTAGATACTAGGTACAAATTGTGACACTGTCTTAGGACGCAGTTGGTTGAAGGTGTGGTAGGAATGGGTTGGGCCCGTGACAGTGTTTGAATCACATCTAACAAATGATTTGTAACAACAAAAGAGGGTCCAACCTTCTCTGCACATGCCAGAAACTTCCTCCCACTGTCCACGAATTCAAACGCAACTGTCTTCACGCATGGAGATTGATGGTGACAACAAGCAGACAGATCTTCAGTCACCCCGCTCCATTTGTTTCAACTGGTGGTCCTAGGGAGCTACAAGAGGAAGAAGTGACTCAAATCGACCGCCAGGTTAAAATCCTTCATTCCAAGCCATAGCCCGAGAGAGAGAAGAAAGGCATACCCAGGTGGTGAAGGATTCGTCGTCGGAGGAGGAACCGCTGGAGAGGTCATTGAAGAAGACCATGGCGACCCCAGCGGTAGGATGCGAGACAGCGAGAGCGAGGAAGAAAATGAGGAAGCGGCTATAGCTTAGGAAGGAAGGAGGAAACAGGGGAAATGTGACTTGTGGTCGGGGAGAAAAGGGGATGGGGAAGGGGGAGGGGGTAGATATTTTGGCGGCAGGCCAAAAATTTTGAAATGTGGAGGGAAACTTTGCGCACGGTTGCTACCTCTTGAGCATGTGTTGGTTTTCCCTTGAAGAGGAAAGGGTGATGCAGCAAAGCAACGTAAGTATTTCCCTCGGTTTTTGAGAACCAAGGTATCAATCCAGTAGGAGACCACGCGCCAGTCACCTCGTACCTACACAAACAAATAAGAACCTCGCAACCAACGCGATAAAGGGGTTGTCAATCCCTTCACGGCCACTTGCAAGAGTGATATCTGATAGAGATAATAATAATAAGATAAATATTTCTGGTATTTTTATGATATAAATTGAAAGTAAAGATTGCAAAATAAAATAGATTGGAAACTTGTATGATAGGAAATAGACCCGGGGGCCATAGGTTTCACTAGTGGCTTCTCTCAAGATAGCATAAGTATTACGGTGGGTGAACAAATTATTGTCTAGCAATTGATAGAATTGAGCAGAGTTATGAGAATATCTAGGTATGATCATGTATATAGGCATCACGCCC
Source organism: Triticum urartu (assembly GCF_056163025.1). Taxonomy (NCBI): domain Eukaryota; kingdom Viridiplantae; phylum Streptophyta; class Magnoliopsida; order Poales; family Poaceae; genus Triticum; species Triticum urartu. The sequence continues at coordinate 318,140,847 of NC_141879.1, read as the reverse complement.
GTGACAAGTAGACCGACTCCTGCCTGCATCTACTACTATTACTCCATACATCGACTGCTATCCAGCATGCATCTAGAGTATTAAGTTCATAAGAACGAAGTAACGCTTTAAGCAAGATGACATGATGTAGAGGGATAAACTCATGCAATATGATATAAACCCCATCTTTTTATCATTGATGGCAACAATACAATACGTGTCGTTTCCCCTACTGTCACTGGGATCGAGCACCACAAGATTGAACCCAAAGCTAAGCACTTCTCCCATTGCAAGAAAGATCAATCTAGTAGGCCAAACCAAACTGATAATTCGAAGAGACTTGCAAAGATAACCAATCATACATAAAAGAATTCAGAGTGGATTCAAATATTGTTCATATATAATCTTGATCATAAACCCACAATTCATCGGATCTCGACAAACACATCACAAAAGAAGATTACATCGAATAGATCTCCAAGAAGATCGAGGAGAACTTTGTATTGAGATCCAAAGAGAGAGAAGAATCCATCTAGCTAATAACTATGGACCCGAAGGTCTGAGGTAAACTACTCACACATCATCGGAGAGGCTATGGTATTGATGTAGAAGCCCTCCGTGATCAATGCTCCCTCCGGCGGAGCGCCAGAAAAGGCCCCAAGATGGGATCTCACGGGTACAGAAGGTTGCGGTGGTGGAATTAGGTTTTTGTGGTGCCCTCTAATGGTTTGGGGGTATGTAGGTATATATAGGAGGAAGAAGTTGGTAGGTGGAGCCACGAGGGGCCCACGAGGGTGGAGGGCGCGCCCAGGGGGGTAGGGCGCCCCCCTGCCTCATGGCTTCCTCGTTGGTTGCTTGACGTCCACTCCAAGTCCTCTGGATCACGTTTGTTCCAAAAATCATGCTCTCGAAGGTTTCATTCCGTTTGGACTCTGTTTGATATTCTTTTTCTGTGAAACACTAAAATAGGCAAAAAAACAGCAATTTGGACTGGACCTCCGGTTAATAGGTTAGTCCCAAAATAATATAAAATGTATAAATAAGCCCATTAAACATCCAAAACAGAATATATAATAGCATGGAACAATTAAAAATTATAGATACGTTGGAGACGTATCAAGCATCCCCAAGCTTAATTGATGCTCGTCCTTGAGTACGTAAATGATAAAAACATAATTTTTGATGTGGAATGCTTCCTAACATATTTCTCAATGTAATTTTATTTATTGTGGCATGAATGTTCAGATCCGAAAGAGTCAAGATAAAAGTTTAATATTGACATAAAAATAATAATACTTCAAGCATACTAACTAAGCAATCATGTCTTCTCAAAATAACATGGTCAAAGAAAGTTATACCTACAAAATCATATAGTCTGGCTATGCTCTATCTTCATCACACGAAATATTAAATCATGCACAACCCCGATGACAAGCCAAGCAATTGTTTCATACTTTTGATGTTCTCAAGCTTTTTCAACTTTCACGCAATACATGAGTGTGAGCCATGGACATAGCACTATAGGTGGAATAGAATGGTGGTTGTGGAGAAGACAAAAATGAGAAGATAGTCTCACATCAACTAGGCGTATCAACGGGCTATGGAGATGCCCATCAATAGATATCAATGTGAGTGAGCAGGGATTGCCATGCAACGGATGCACTAGAGCTATAAATGTATGAAAGCTCAACAAAAGAAACTAAATGGGTGTCCATCCAACTTGCTTGCTCACGAAGACCTAAGCAATTTGAGGAAGCCCATCATTGGAACATATAAGCCAAGTTCTATAATGTAAAATTCCCACTAGTTTATGAAAGTGACAACATAGGAGACTCTCTATCATGAAGATTATGGTGCTACTTTGAAGCACAAGTGTGGAAAAAGGATAGTAACATTGTCCCTTCTCTCTTTTTCTCTCATTTTTTTATTTGGGCCTTCTTTCTTTTTCTTTTTTTTGGCCTCTTTTCTTTTTTTCGTCCGGAGTCTCATCCCGACATGTGGGGGAAGCATAGTCTCCATCATCCTTTCCTCACTGGGACAATGCTCTAATAATGTTGATCATCACACTCTTTTTACTTACAACTCAAGAATTACAACTCAATACTTAGAACAAAACATGACTCTATGTGAATGCCTCCGGCGGTGTACCGGGATATGCAATGAATCAAGAGTGACATGTATGAAAAAAAATTATGAATGGTGTCTTTGCCACAAATACGATGTCAACTACATGATCATGCATGGCAATATAACAATAGTGAAGCGTGTCATAACAAACGGAACGGTAGAAGTTGCATGGCAATATAACTCGGAATGGCTATGGAAATGCCATAATAGGTAGGTATGGTGGCTGCTTTGAGGAAGGTATATGGTGGGTGTATGATACCGGCGAAAAGTGCGCGGTAATAGAGAGGCTAGAAAATGTGGAAGGGTGAGAGTGTGTATAATCCATGGACTCAACATTAGTCATAAAGAACTCACATACTTGTTGCAAAAATGTATTAGTTATCGAAACAAAGTACTACGCGCATGCTCCTAGGGGGATAGATTGGTAGGAAAAGACCATCGGTCGTCCCCGACCGCCACTCATAAGGAAGACAATCAATAAATAAATCATGCTTCGACTTCATCACATAACGGTTCACCATATGTGCATGCTACGTGAATCACAAACTTCAACACACGTATTTCTCAAATTCACAACTGCTCAACTAGCATGACTCTAATATCACCATCTCCATATTTCAAAACAATTATCAAGTATCAAACTTCTCATAGTATTAAATGCACTTATATTAAAGTTTTTATTATGCCTAAAAGAAAATTACCATGCTGTTCTAAAGGACTCTCAAAATAATATAAGTGAAGCATGAGAGATCAATTATTTCTATAAAATAAAACCAGCACCATGCTCTAAAAGATATAAGTGAAGCACTAGAGCAAAAACTATATAGCTCAAAAGATATAAATGAAGCACATAGATTATTCTAACAAATTCCAAATCATGTGTGTCTCTCTTAAAAGGTGTGTACAGCAAGGATGATTGTGTTAAACTAAAAATCAAAGACTCAAAGACGCTCCAAGCAAAACACATATCATGTGGTGAATAAAAATATAGCTCCAAGTAAAGTTACCGATGAACGAAGACAAAAGAGGGGTGCCTTCCGGGGCATCCCCAAGCTTAGGCTTTTTGGTGTACTTGTATTTTACCTTGGGTGCCTTGGGCATCCCCAATCTTAGGCTCTTTCCACTCCTTGTTCCATAATCCATCAAATCTTTACCCAAAACTTGAAAACTTCACAACACAAAACTTAATAGAAAATCTCGTGAGCTCCGTTAGCGAAAGAAAACAAAACACCACTTCAAGGTACTGTAATGAACTCATTATTTATTTATATTGATGTTAAACCTACTGTATTCCAACTTTTCTATGGTTTATAAAATCCATTACTAGCCATAGATTCATCAAAATAAGCAAACAACACACGAAAAACAGAATCTGTCAAAAACAGAATAGTCTGTAGTAATCTGTATCAAACGCATACTTCTGGAACCCCACAAATTCGAAAATAAATTGCTGGGCGTGAGGAATTTATCTATTAATCTTCTGCAAAATAATTAACTAAATATCACTCTCCAGTACAACGTTGTAGCTAATCTTGTGAGTGCTAAAGTTTCTGTTTTTTACAGCAAGATCAAAAAGACTTTCCCAAGTCTTCCCAATGGTTCTACTTGGCACAAACACTAATTAAACACAAAAAACACAACCAAAACAGAGTCTAGATAAATTATTTATTACTAAACAGGAACAAAAAGCAAGGACATAAAATAAAATTGGGTTGCCTCCCAACAAGCGCTATCGTTTAACTCCCCTCGCTAGGTATAAAAGCGAGGATAGATCTAGGTATTGCCATCTTTGGTAGGCAATCCATAAGTGGCTATCATAATATATTCATACGTTAATTTAATTTTCTTTATAGGGAAGTGTTTCATGCCTTTCCTTAACGAAAATTGGAATCCGATATTCCCTTCCTTCATATCAATAATTGCACCAATCGTTCTAAGGAAAGGTCTACCAAGAATAATAGGACATGAAGGATTGCAATCTATATCAAGAACAATGAAATCTACGGGCACATAATTCCTATTTGCAACAATAAGAACATCATTAATTCTTCCCATAGGTTTCTTAATAGTGGAATCCGCAAGGTGCAAGTTTAAAGAACAATCATCAAATTCACGGAAACCTAGCAAATCACACAAATTTTTGGGATCGTGGAAACACTAGCACCCAAATCACACAAAGCATAGAATTCATGATCTTTAATTTTTATTTTTATTTTAGGTCCCCACTCATCATAAAGTAGGTAGAAACTTCCAACTCATGTTTTTCTTCATAAGATTGCATTAAAGCATCAACGATATGTTTAGTAAAAGCTTTATTTTGACTATAAGCATGAGGAGAATTTAGCACAGATTGCAACAAGGAAATACAATCTATCAAAGAGCAATTATCATAATTAAATTCCTTGAAATCCAAGATAGTGGGTTCATTGCTACCTAAAGTTTGAACCTCTTCAATCCCACTTTTAACAATTTTTGCATCAAGATCTAAAAACTCCGAATTTTTGGGACGCCTTCTAACTAAAGTTGACTCATCTCCAGTCCCATCATTATCAAGATTCATATTGCAAAACAAGGGTTTAATAGGGGACACATCAATCACTTTTAGATCTTCATCCTTATTACCATAAAAACTTTCCGATTTAGCGGCCATCTTATTAACTAAGGTGGTATGCCTATCTGAAATTTCGGCAATTAATTTTTCAAAATGAGCAATATGAGATTTCAAACCATAAAATTCCTTAGCCATGTCATCAAGCTCTTTATTCATGTACTCCTTAAAGCCTTTTTGTTCCTTAAGCTCGTTTCTGAAGAAATTATTATGCTCAAATTGTAAAGTCATAAAGCTTCTGACGTTGCTGAGGGAGTCCTGGATTAGGGGGTCTCCGGACAGCCGGATTATATCCTTTGGCCGGACTGTTGGACTATGAACAAACAAGATTGAAGACTTCGTCTCGTGTCCAGGTAGGACTCTACTTGGCATGGAAGGAAAGCTAGGCAATACGTATATGGATATCTCCTCCTTTGTAACCGACCTTGTGTAACCCTAACCCTCTCCGGTGTCTATATAAACCGGAGGGTTTTAGTCCGTAGGACACAACAACTACAACATACAATCATACCATAGGCTAGCTTCTAGGGTGTAGCCTCTCTGATCTCGTGGTAGATCTACTCTTGTACTACCCATATCATCAATATTAATCAAGCAGGACTTAGGGTTTTAACTCCATCAAGAGGGCCCGAACCTGGGTAAAACATCATGTTCCTTGCCTCCTGTTACCATCTGCCTTAGATGCACAGTTCGGGACCCCCTACCCGAGATCCGCCGGTTTTGACACCGACATTGGTGCTTTCCTTGAGAGTTCCTCTATGTCGTCGCCGTTAGGCTTGATGGCTCCTACTATCATCGATAGCGATGCAGTCCAGGGTGAGACTTTTCTCCCCGGACAGATCTTTGTCTTCGGCGGCTTTGCACTGCGGGCAAATTTGTTTGACCATCTGGAGCAGATTGAAGGTTACGCCCCCGGCCACCAGGTCACGTTTGGAAGCTTAAACTACACGGCCGATATCCGTGGGGACTTGATCTTCGACGGATTCGAGCCTCTGCCTTGTGTGTCACGCGGTCACGATGAGTATGATTTAGCTCTACCATCGGACAGTGTCCAGGAGATCGCACAGGCAGCCGCTCCAACCCTCAATTCGGAGCCAGTTGCACCGTCCACGGACGGGTGGATGGACCCCGCCATGGAGGCCTTACCCTCAGCGGTGATCGAGCCAAACATCGACCTTACTTTGCACGAGAGCCGTGTTGTTAAACTGCCGGATCCTTCTCCGACCACGGACTCCGAACCGCCTGCGCCCGTTCCTATCGAATCCGATTGGGCGCCGATCATGGAGTTTGCCTCCACGGATATTTTTCAGCACTCGCCCTTTGGCGACATACTGAACTCATTAAGGTCTCTCTCCTTGTCAGGAGGATCCTGGCCGAACTATGTCTGGCAGGACTGGGATGCGGACGACGAAGAAATTCGCGGCCCACCCACCACCCACTTAGTAGCCACTGTCGATGACTTAACCGACATGCTTGACTTTGACTCCAAAGACATCGATGGTATGGACGACGATGCAGGAAACGAAGAGGAACCACTGCCCACAGGGCACTGGACGCCCACTTCACCACATGACGTATACATGGTGAACACACCAAAAGAAAACGACGACGAGGAACGGAAGGACGCAACAAAGGGTTGTCCCCTCGAGAAGCAGTCAAAGCGGCGGCATAAGCGCGCCCCAAATCCCGCCTCGATAGAAACAACGATCATACAGACCCAACATTAGAGCAGGGTGATCCATTGCCAGACCACGGCAACATGGCGAATCAAACCGAACAACCAAATTCTGTCAAAGATAATAGTCCGGATGACATAACACTGGACAGACACCCAGAGGAACAGAATGCACATCAAAGGCTTGTTGCCACCGCTAGGAGTCTAAAAAAGCAGAAGCAAAAGCTCAAGGCTGTGGAAGACACACTTCAAATCAGATGGAGCAAAGTACTCTACACAGCAGCGAAGTATGGCGGTAATCGCCCCACCAAGAGCTACCCGAAGCGGAAGTTGCTACCTGAATTCAATGAGGAGGCCTTAGACCCCCCGCAACCAAAAATTAAAACAGTCACCTGGCCGGATAGACGACCTCACGGCCAACATAGAGCAGAAAGCAATGCCGCACATAAGCCAATACGCGATCCACGTGAGGGCTCGCATCAAAAGGATGGCACAACCAGATCCATCTATGGACCACGCAGGCGCGCTCCAACATATGATGCAACACAACAAACATCCGAACACTATGGTACACCCAGATACAGGGGTGCCGCACACCCCCTATGTTTCACCGACGAGGTACTGGACCATGAATTTCTAGAGGGATTCAAACCCGTAAACATAGAGGCATAGGACAGAACAACAGACCCTGGGGTCTGGATTGAGGACTATATCCTCCATATCCATATGGCTCGAGGAGATGATCTCCATGCCATTAAGTATTTACCCCTCAAACTCAAAGGGCCAGCTCGGCACTGGCTTAAAAGCCTCATCGAAAGCTCCATTGGAAGCTGGTAAGAGCTCGAAGACGCTTTTCGGGCAAATTTTCAAGGGACTTATGTCCGACCTCCGAACGCGGACGATTTGAGTCATATAACTCAACAGCCCGGAGAGTCAGCCCGAAATCTTTGGAACAGGTTTCTTACTAAAAAGAACCAAATAGTCGACTGTTCAGACGCTGAAGCCTTGGCAGCTTTTAAGCATAGCGTCCGTGACGAATGGCTTGCCAGACACCTCGGCCAAGAAAAGCCGAGAACAATGGCAGCATTAACAAGCCTCATGACCCGCTTTTATGCGGGTGAGGATAGCTGGCTAGCCAGATGCAGCACCAGCGACCCCAGTACATCCGAAGTTAGAGATGGAAACGGGAAATCATGGTTCAACAACAAAAACAAACGCCGGAATAAAGAAGACAGCACGAGGAGCACGGCAGTAAACGCCGGATTCAAAAGCTCTCGGCCAAGTCAGCAAAAGACACCCTCTAAAGGTGCCAGAGACGAACTGTCCAGCCTAAACAAAATTCTGGACCAAGTATGTAAGATCCATAGCACCCCCGGTAAACCTGCTAATCATACCCCCAGAGAATGTTGGGTCTTCAAGCAGTCCGACAAGCTCAACACCGTACACAAGGGGGAGGATACACCAAGCGAAGACGAGGATGAGCCTCTCAAGCAAGACACTGGGGAACAAAAGAAATTTCCACCCAAAGTCAAAACAGTAAACATGTTACACGTGATAAAGAATAAAAACAAAGCGGCACTCCCAGATAAATATGCCCAAGGGCCTATCACCGCGGAGTCCTGCTACTGGTCGTTTCAACCGATCACTTTTGACCATCGGGATTACTTAGCAAGTATCCGGCGTGCAGGATGGGCTACCCTGGTATTAGACCCAATAATTGACGGATACCACTTTACAAGAGTCCTGATGGACGGTGGCAGCAGTTTAAACCTGATATAGCAGGATACAATCCGCAAAATGGGGATAGACCCAGCAAAAATTTGCCACAGCAACACTACCCTTAAAGGAGTAACGCCAGGCCTAGGGGCTCATTGTGCGGGCTCCTTGCTACTAGAGGTTATATTCGGCTTCCCCGATAACTTCCGTAGCGAAAATTTAACATTCCAAATTGCTCTGTTCCAAACTGGCTTTCAAGCACTACTTGGACGAGAAGCTTTCGCTCGCTTTAATGCAATACCGCATTACGCTTCCCTTACGCTTAAGATTCCTGGTCCACGTGGCATCATTACAGTGAATGGAAATATTAAGCGATCCCTGCGCGCCGAAGAGAGTGCGACTGCCTGGGCAGCCGCACACTAAAAAGGGCCTCACCAGCTAAAGCATTTGATAGGTCGTCAAGACCATGGACACGGTTAGACGAGTCCGGCGCAGCTATATGTAACTCACACAGGTTTTACAAGCCACACCCCTATTACAAATACAAGGGGCTTAACGCGCGCAGACAAGTGGCAATTTTTACTCATCTTGAATTATACATGGTTTCCTCAAACCTACCTTTTTGCACGACAAATTGTCACCTAAGTTTCTCTCTTTTACAGATGACCATCATGCTAAACCCGTCCGGGATACGGCACAACGGAGACACAGGCGCAGACGTGCAGCAGGGACCCGTCCCAAGGATTCTTTTTAGATTAAGACCCTACGTCAACCTTTTTTACTGTCTCTTGTTGATACACATCCCTCGAATTCTCAGTACAACTGAGAAGGATGCTGGCGTCTTGGCATGTGGCCACGTCAGAATAATGCACGTACCTAGACACCAGGGGCTTCTTACAAAGGGCACTATTCAGGCCCGGTTTATACCATAAAGACCGAATACCTTAGGGAGTGTTCAGCGTCGCGACTTTGTCCTTATATGCATCAGCTCTGAATCATGTCTTTGGTCAAATGTTGGGTTTGCCCGGCTCCTATGTCTTGGTACCTTACGTTCCGCTCTATCGGCTAAGGTAGCACTAGGAGAACTACTGCGATTGTGCCCCGGGTCATCCGGAGGAGCACCTCGGTAGAGAAAGCCGAAAACTGACTGTCATGATATAGCGTGAGACTAGTCAACCACTCGATGACCTATCAGAATGTTAGAATTCCTCCGCCTTAACAAAGGGTCGTTTCTCGGCCAGGCATGTACGCACCCCGAATTCGGGAGAGTGCGGAGCCAACAGGGGCTATATAGTAGCCCCACCGTCAAACTCCTATGGCTAAGTGAAAGTGTTAAAGTATTATAGTCCGGTTGCCTCGTTCGCTACGCTATCACCTCCTTAATAGGACCAAGACGTTGGGTTAAGTGTGAACACGCGTCTTCTGCGAACACCTTCGCATTATATGCGTGGGGGCTGAAGCCGACGACTACAATCTTTCAGGTTATACACATGTATACATAAACGGCCGCACAGGAGGCATCATATTACTTTCAGGCAAAAATATAAACACAGCCTTAATAAATTTCATAAAAACATTGTGTTTACAATGGGAATACATGTCACTCAAACATAATATTCTTCGAGCATTGGGCCTCTATCAAACGAGCACCCTCGAGAACCTCTTCGAAATAGTGCTTGGCAGCCAATCGGCCTATGGCCGAACCCTGCGCTGCAACAATGGTAGCATCCATCTCCGCCCAGTATGATTTAACACGGGCAAGGGCCATCCGCGAGCCTGCTATGCACGCCGACCTCTTCATCGCATTGATGTGCGACACCGCACCAAGGAACTGCTGCACTAAGCTGAAATAGCTGTTTGGCTTCGGCTTTTCCGGCTACAGCTGATCCACGACAGACCTCATGGCGAGTCCGGACAACCTATTTAGTTCGGCCCATTTGGCTAGCTGATCAATCAATGGAAGCAGACGCTCTGGAACGTTGAATTGCAACCAGAACAGCTTGTCCACTTCACGATCTGTTTGACCTTGGAAGTATCTGGCCGCATCGGCAGCGCTCGCCGCCAAGTCCATATATGCGTCTGCCGAACTCCACAGCCGATCCAGAGGGGCACACCGTGTATCTCCGAACTTCCTACGTAGCATGAAGGGCTTCCCAGCCGCAATATCTCCGGCTTCATGCAGCTCCTCCTTCGCTCTCATAGCAGAGCGGGTATCTTTGTTCGCCATTGTGGCCTTTTCAAGGTCCGTTGCCTTTGCTCGGTTTTCTTTTTCAAGGAACTGGCAACGGTTGGCAGTGTCTTTTAATTCTACAGCCATCTTGGCCATCTTCTCTTTGCTCTCGCAATGCGCGGCCTTCTCGGCTTTCAACTCTTCGACCGCCTTCAAAGCAGCCGCATTACTAATTCTTGCTTGTTCTTTGGCTCGAGCAAGTTCCGCCCGCAAGGTTTCCACGGTGGCAGCTCCATCTGCGGTCACAACATATTAAAGATACTGGCATCATGCTGCTCTTACTATGTGGCATTCACCAGAAAATAACACTTACCCTGTGCCTCATCAAGCCTCTTGTTAACAAGCTCGATGTCGGCATCCGCCGCATCCGGTTGCCGCTTCAGTTCGGCAAATTCATGAGTCTGGCTAGCCACCAGAGCTCCCACTACCTGCACATTAAAGCGGTATGGTTATTGCCTGGGACTACGATCCTCTATTCGCTGCCGTCTCGGCGACAACCAGAGTCTCAGGGGCTACTATCTACACAGGGCACACCTAAAAATGTGCGGTACCATCACAAATGCACATCATTTTAAGTACCTTAAAGCCCGTCAGTAGACTCATAAAGGCATCATGCATCCCGCTTTCAGCAGATGAGATCCTTTCCATCACCGTACCCATCAATGTACAGTGTTCTTCTGAGATGGCCGCTCGCTCCAATAGCTCTCTCAGTACGTCTGACCGCATACCAGACGGTGCCGGACTCTTCTGTTTGCTCTCTTCGAGAGCCGGACGCTGGGGACTTCGGGTGACTATAGGATTATCTTCTGGCCTCACCGGATCCGGAGAGGCCCTTCGTGACGACACTTCAAGGTCGGCCGCTTCTTGAGCGGGGGAGTCCGGGGGAGGCGTTTCGCTCTCCATCATCTCCGGAAGAAGATCCCCCAAAGACGAGCTCTACTGAGAAGGGCTAAGATCCGAACTACAATAAATACTTCGGTTATTTTCCTCAGAGGTAAGGTAGTATATCTCCACTAGTAAAGTACTTTGTGATTACTTACAGCTCGTTGGAGGGCTGATCCCCACGCGGACTTTGTGCGGCAAGAGCACCCTCCAAGGCAGGACCCTATGCTGGAGATTTCTTCTCCCGCTTGGAAACCTTGGTTTCCAGATCTTCAGAGGTAGTCCTGTTCCTTCCCCGGGGTGAGAGAATGTCCGATTCCTCCCCTCGGTTATCCTCCCTCACGGAGGCGCTCGTTCCCTCGGTCAGAATAGGTAGCGATGGAGGCCCGCTTTTGCCCTCATTATACCCCCCCCCCTTTGTCTTTCTTTGAGGGCTCCGGGCGAGGTGCTAGTTCGATTATCTTTTCTAGTACCGGATTTTCCAAACCCTCAGGAAGGGGGGCCGAACACCGGATCATCTTCACCTTTGTTATCCAGTGCTGGTCAAAGAGCGATTTCTTAGAATGACGTCGTGGTGAATAAAAGACGGTGTGTTCGGCTAAAGGATTACTTACTTGGTCGGTGGTACGTTTGCTGCTCAGGCCCACGTCCTCGGTAATATCCGGACACTCTATTTGGGGTCCGAAGAATGATTTGTACATCTACTCGTGCGTCAGGCCGAGGAAATTCTGAATAGTACGCGGCCCTTGTGGGTTGAACTCCCACATGCGGAGGGGCCGGCGTTTGCAAGGCTGGACATGACGAACCAGCATGAGTTGCGCCACCATAATCAAACTGAAATCTCCTTCGAAGAGATTTTGGATGGGGCTTTGCAGTACAGGCATGTCCTTGGAAGGACCCCAGCTCAGCTCTCTGCTAATCCATGACATCAGTTGTGGTGGAGGGCCTGAGCAGAAAGCAGGGGCAGCCACCCACTTGGCACTTCGGGGAGCTGTGATGTAAAACCACTCCTGTTTCCATAATCCGGACAGCTCTGGAAAGGAACCTTTGGGCCACGGAGCTCCTATTATCTTGCTTATTAATGCGCCTCCGCACGCTGCATACTGCCCCTCGACCATCTTCGGCTTCACGTCAAAGGTCTTGAGCCACAGGCCGAAGTGAGGGGTAATGTGGAGGAAGGCCTCACACACGACAATGAATGTGGAGATGTGGAGAAAGGAGTCCGGGGCTAGATCGTGGAAATCTAGCCTGTAATAAAACATCAACCCCCTAACGAAGGGATCTAGAGTGAGGCCTATTCCTCGGAGGAAGTGGGATATGAACACGACGTCTTCGTTGGGTTCAGGAGTAGGGATGACCTGCCCTCGGGCAGGCAGCCGATGTGAAACCTCGGCGGTCAGGTATCTGGCCTCCCTCAACTTCTTGATGTCTTCTTCCGTAACGGAGGAGGGCATCCATCGGCCTTGAAGGCTAGATCCGGACATGATTGAAGTTCCGGAGCACCTGACTTGGGCTTTGGGTGTTAGAACTCGAGGCGGGGGAAGGATTCGATTGAGCACGGGAGGGAAAAAAGTAAAAGCCTTGTCCCTTTATAAAGAGGGTGAATATCAAGCGTCCTCTCCATAGCCGTTTGGGACTTTCCTATTATCTAGGAGTCATAGACACGGTTGGGTTACCCACGCCCGTATTGATGAGAATCCCGTGATAAGGGGACACGATCTCTGCTTTGACAAGATGTGTCAAAAAACTGCCTCGCGTTATGTGCGGGGCTACTTAAAGGAAACGGTTCGAATAATCACCGGGCCATGGCATAATGTCGTGTTGCCAAAACAAGTCAGCAAATTAGATTTGCGGAAATATTATTCTCTCTACGGTGGTATGTGGAACTTATTTTGCAGGGTCGGACACTATCCTTGTAATCAAATTCTTCTGTGATGTATTCGGAGGAGGAACTCGCCTTGCAATGCCGAAGAGAATACTACGCGCTGGACTCATCGTCATTGAAGCCTGGTTCAGGGGCTACTGAGGGAGTCCTGGATTAGGGGGTCTCCGGACAGCCGGATTATATCCTTTGGCCGGACTGTTGGACTATGAAGATACAAGATTGAAGACTTCGTCTCGTGTCCGGATAGGACTTTACTTGGCGTGGAAGGCAGGCTAGGCAATACGGATATGGATATCTCCTCCTTTGTAACCGACCTTGTGTAACCCTAACCCTATCCATGTCTATATAAACTGGAGGGTTTTAGTCCGTAGGACACAACACCTACAACATACAATCATACCATAGGCTAGCTTCTAGGGTTTAGCCTCTCTAATCTTGTGGTAGATCTACTCTTGTACTACCCATATCATCAATATTAATCAAGTAGGACATAGGGTTTTACCTCCATCAAGAGGGCCCGAACCTGGGTAAAACATCATGTTCCTTGCCTCCTGTTACCATCCGCCTTAGACGCATAGTTCGGGACCCCCTACCCGAGATCCGCCGGTTTTGACACCGACAGTTGCTTTCAATCTCTTCCAACCTTTTAAGGTGAAGATCACCAAATCTAGGCAGGGCCATAAGGGCAACAAGCAACAAGAGGCAAGCGAAAAAGAGGCGAACAGAAAAGAGGGTGAATAAAACGGCAAGGGTGAAGTGGGGGAGAGGAAAACGAGAGGCAAATGATAAATAATGTAATGCGAGGGATAAGAGTTGTGATCGGTACTTGGTATGTCTTGACTTGTGCGTAGATCTCCCCGGCAACGGCGCCAGAAATCCTTCTTGCTACCTCTTGAGCATGCGTTGGTTTTCCCTTGAAGAGGAAAGGGTGATGCAGCAAAGACGTGTAAGTATTTCCCTCAGATTTTGAGAACCAAGGTATCAATCCAGTAGGAGACCACGCGCGAGTCACCTCGTACCTACACAAACAAATAAGAACCTCTCAATCCTTTCTGCAGTCCCACATAAATGTAAAAACGTTGCCCGTGTGACATTTTGGCGAAACTGCACAAAACACTCTTCAGAAAAAGTGATTTGTGCAGATCACCAAAAGGTCACAATAACAACGAGGTGAAATGGACAACCCTATTTGCAAAAGGAGGTATAAAAGAAACAATTACTGTCCAATAACATGAGTTGAAGACACATACACCGACAAAAAAGAAGCATATTCCATGTAATAAGGGAAAGAGAGCAGCACGGTGGTTTATCAAAAATGTTTTGAGGACGATATTGCAATATGGAAAGTACACCGGCCGAGATACATTTTAAGCAAAGAACTAAAGAAGATCCAAATTCAGGATTTTCCACATGCAGCAACGTGGGAAGATGGGTAGTGGAGGAAGGCCAGATAAAGCTATACCTGAGGGTCGTCGGGATGTTACTAGGAGGGTGCCGGCGGCCGGTATCTGCCCATACTGCGGCAGCGAGCAAGTGGCGAAGGCCCTACCACGCTAGAGCTTGGTCAGAGAGAATGGCGGTACCACAGATCGGGATGTGTTGCCTCGACGTCGTCGAGCGGTGAAACGATGCACATCCTCCCTTTCCACTGGTGGGAGGGATGCGGACGGATCACTGACCAATGGTGAGAGAGAGAGGCCACCGCCGCCTTGTGTGAGATGGTGTGATGAGAGACAAACCCCGACAGGCAGGCTCCGTTGTATATAGTGGAGCGGATATTTCCATTTTCCCCACGATAATAGTTTTATATTCTATACGTGCCATTGAGAAATATATAACTTTATTTAATACTAATGCGTCAAGTCGAACTTTGTTCCATCTAGGCATGGTACCCGACCCTCCTTCGAGTAAACAACCGCTACACGCGTCAAATTATCACGTGGGCTTCCTTTTAGTACAGAAACTAACTCCACCGTGTACCCGCGTGGGTGTGGCCGGGAACGAGATGTGAGTACGTGCGTCCTATGTGCACCTATTATTTAGGTGCAGATACGTACGTGGGTGGGTGTGAGAGAGATGGTTTCTCCGAAACAGAGGCAATGTGTCGATGATATCTCTATCAAAAAACGTAACATATGCAATGTGTGTGAAAGAGAGTCATGGATATATCATATATAGAGGGAGCAATCCACGAGAAGAGAGTGGAGGGATCATCAGCATGAGATATCGATAGAATCGAAAACAGGGATGATGTGTCTGGCTGCGCAATCGATAAAGAGTGCCATCAAATTTGTGTTTGCCCACGTCAAAGATACAGGGCGGCTGGCCTACTGGAATTTGAGAGGGAAGAGGTGAAGTTTTTCTCCATGGCATGGATACCTACCTACAACGTTCGACTATCAGTGTGTGTGGCGGGGGAGGGGCAGAGACCTAACTATAGAGAGGTAGATCGACTATTATATGTGTGGAGAAGGAGAGAGACCCAGCTATGCATATGTGTAGCAGAGGAATAAGGTTGGGAGAAAGAGAAAGGTAGAGTGTCAGAGGGTTGGTGGTGGAGTGGCGTCTCACAAATGGTGGGAGGGGCCTGGTAGACAAACGGAGGGTACGAGTGCAATATCAATAAGAGAGGGCCGGGATGTATGTCTATCTATGCACGTGCATGTGAGAGACGGACCGGCGGGTATGCAAGGATGATGAGGAGAGACGATATGGTTGTGGTAAGAATACATAACTACATAGGAAGATCAATTGTCGTGTGTCCGAGAAAGGGAGAGACATAACTAGTGGGGTAAGTCTGTCGGTCCGTGGGGAAAACGAATATTAGTCGACCTGGCTATATGTAGGGAGATCGGTACGTATACATGCATGCATGTGTTAGAAGAAAATAAGGTCCGGAGAGACGGACAAGGGGGAGGTGGTGCGGCTGGGAGGTGGTGCGAGAGGCCTACCATGTCAAGGGGGGAGGAGTGTGCGAGTATGAGATCGATGAAAAGAGGGGTGGGAGTGTGCACCTGCGTGGAACCGTATTGGACATAGGGGGCATGGATGGTGAGAAGAGAAGAGGGGAAGTATGTGTTTGTGGTAGGCACACTTGGCTAGACAGGTATATCAACTGGTGTGTGCCAGAAAGAAGGAGCCGGGGGACCTACACACACCGCGGGTCAACGACCTAAAGAGAAATAACAAAGATGCACGATGGAGGGGACGCTGAGGGATGGTGAGAGGGGGGCGGGCATGTGCATGCACGATAGAAAGTTAGCGCTAGCTAGCTACAAAGAGAAGAGGATCGTGAAGGTGTAAAAGACGAACAAAGATCATGATTCATTATGAAAAAGGGAATACGGATACTTGAAGAAGATATCATAATGTAGAACATTGATTATAATTTGGGCTAATGCATGGCTTTTGCAGCTCGGGGCTAAATACTTGTCATAATATAGGGGTGATGCACTATACTTTGAGTGATAAACACGGTGTACGTATGGAACATGGTTTAGATTATTAATATATAGTTAGTACATCAAATTCACTATTATTTGGAATCAACATCAAGTGTATTCAAAAACTTGAATTCGAGTTCATATAGTACACATAGTTCATATCTATCTCTATAGTAATCATGTGGTGTGTTGTTAAGGTAATACACGAATGATGGTTGAAGTTGGCAACAATCATGATTGTAGATTCTTATTGAAATAGAGAAACAAATTCAAATTTAGTTCGAATTGCAGTGGTAGTATAGACATTTGGAATGCACTAAAATGTTGGTATGAGTAGGTTACATGCATTATACAGCCAGCGAAAAAATTTATTTGGACATAACATGGATTCATACTCTATTTTAAATAGCATTTGTATAGTAAAACGGGACAAGACTCTCTCTTTGTGTGGTGTGAATAGTTTTTTTTGTTTTTTTCATTGAGGGATGTACGAATTGATTTGGTACATACAAGTACAATATTACACGTTAGGATTGTCCCTAAAATTCAACCCGCACCTTGTAATATCCCGAAAATTCAGATAACGTGCTCCCAAAACTGGCGCCTTCACAACCCGCGCCTTGCTATCCCGAAATTACAATGCGCGTGAAACTCCCTCCAGCTGCCAAATCCCGACACGTGAGATCCCCCTTATAACCCTGAGCCGAAAGGGCCGCTAGTTCAAATCGGAGGGGGTACTTTTGTAACACACCCTACATTTTGGAAAAGTGTGTCCTAAGTCATGGTTCCCCCCTCCCATTGCCTCCTTTTCGCCATTCGAAATCATAGGCCACCGTAACCTCTCCGCTCCAGCCGCAAAACCCCACCCTCCTTTGTCCGCCACCTCACCGCTGCCCAGCCGGAGCCTCTTCCCCAACGACGTCGTCCACCATAACAGCTCGACGTCCCTCATCAACCTCCCCGGATGAGGATCCGTCGTCCATCTCGTCGTCCCGCTGGTTCAGCCGCCCCGACCTCCACCTCCAAGGAGCTGCTACATCCCCACAGCGCCACCTTAACCTGCTTCACTGGAACCGTAGCAAACTCACCGACTCCTCGGACGAAGCCCAGTCCAGCTTGGCGCCACCAAAGAGGTTGTAAACTCATTGCATCGCACCTTCTCCTTAACTTGACCTCCCAGCACCGACGGTGATCCATCCCGCACCCCCATGGAGCGACTACCTTGAAGCCGGCGCCGCGGGTGACATCTCCACGGCGGCTCTCCCCCACTGCGATGCCCCTTCGGTGGCGGCATCCATACCAGCCGGATCTGCTGCTGCTGCTTCGGCTCTCGCTCGCTCTCTCGCGCTGCTGCTACTCCTGCTCCGGCTCTCGCTCGCGCTGCTACTGTTGCTCTCCCCATAGCTTGTGTTGTTGCTCTGCTCCGATTTAGCTACACTTCAGTCGACTAAATCAAATTTTGGGTCAGTCGATTATCAGGGGGTGGGGGTGAGGGAGTCCTGGATTAGGGGGTCCCCAGGCGTCCGGGCTATGTGATGTGGGCCGGACTGGTGGGCCGTGAAGATACAAGATAGAAGGCTTCCCCCCCTCCCGTGTCCGAACGGGACTCTCCTTGGCATGGAAGGAAAGCTTGGTGAGGGAGTCCTGGATTAGGGGGTCTCCGGACAGCCGGACTATATCCTTTGGCCGGACTGTTGGACTATGAAGATACGAGATTGAAGACTTCGTCCCGTGTCCGGATGGGACTCTACTTGGCGTGGAAGGCAAGCTAGGAAATACGGATATGGATATCTCCTCCTTTGTAACCGACCTTGTGTAACCCTAGCCTCCTCCGGTGTCTATATAAACCGGAGGGTTTTAGTCCGTAGGACAACATACAATCATACCATAGGCTAGCTTCTAGGGTTTAGCCTCTCCGATCTCGTGGTAGATCAACTCTTGTAATACTCATATTATCAAGAATAATCAAGCAGGACGTAGGGTTTTACCTCCATCAAGAGGGCCCTAACCTGGGTAAAACATCGTGTCCCCTGCCTCCTGTTACCATCGACCTTAGACGCACAGTTCAGGACCGCCTACCCAAGATCCGCTGGTTTTGACACCGACATTGGTGCTTTCTTTGGGAGCTCCTCTGTGCCTTCATCATTAGGCTTTATGGTTCCTTCAATCATCGATAGTGATGCAGTCCAGGGTGAGTCTTTTCTCCCCGGACAGATCTTTGTATTCAGCGGCTTCGCACTGCGAGCCAACTAGCTTGGCCATCTAGAGCAGATCGAGATTTACGCCCCTGGCCACCAGGTCAGGTTTGGAAGCTTAAACTACACGGCCGATATCCGCGGAGACTTGATCCTCGACGGATTCAAGCCCTTGCCTAGTATGCCGCACAGTCGCGATGAGCATGATTTAACTCTACCATCGGACACTATTCAGGAGATCGCACCGGCACCCGCTCCAACCCTCAATTTGGAGCCAGTTGCTCCATCCATGGACGGGTGGATAGACCCCGCCACGGAGGCCGTATCCTCAGCGGTGATCGAGCCGAGTATCGACCTTACCCTTCACGAGAGCCGTGATGGCAAACTGCCGGATCCTTCCCCGGCCACGGACTCCGAACCGCCTGCGCCCGTGCCTATCGAATCCGACTGGGCGCCGATCATGGAGTTTACCTCCGCGGATATCTTTCAGCACTCGCCCTTCGGCTACATACTGAACTCATTAAGGTCTCTCTCCTTGTCAGGAGAGTCCTGGCCGAACTATGTTCGACAGGATTGGGATGCAGATGACGAAGAAATTCACCGCCCACCCACCACCCACTTAGTAGCCACTGTCGACGATTTGACCGACATACTCGACTTCGACTCTGAAGACATCGACGGTATGGACGACGATGCAGGAGACGAACAGGAACCACTACCCACAGGGCACTAGACACCCACTTCATCATATGAAGTATACATGGTGGGCACACCCAAAGAAAACGACGACGAGGAACAGAAGGACGCAGCGAAGGGTTGTTCCCTTGAGAAGCAGTCAAAGCGGCGGCGCAAGCGCCACTCCAAATCCCGCCTCGGCAGAAACAGCGATCATATAGACCCAGCGTTACAGCAGGGTGAACCATCGCCCGACCACGCAACACGGAGAATCAAACCGAACAACCCGACTCCGTCGAAGATAACAGTCCGGACGACATCACACCGGACAGGCACCCAGAGGAACCGAATGCCCATCAAAGGCTTGTTGCCACTGCGAGGAGTCTGAAAAATCAGAAGCAAAGGCTCAGGGATGCACAAGACACACTCAGAATCAGATGGAGTGAAGTACTCAACACTACAACGAAGTACGGCGGTAATCGCCACACCAAGAGTGTAACACCCACGATGCGGCTATATCTCCCACGTGTCAGAGCACGACTTAGAGGCATAACCACATTGTAGGCATGTCGCAAGAGGGGTAATCTTTACACATCCCATGTACTGAATAAGAAAGAGGTACAGAGTTGGCTTACAATCACCACTTCACACAATACATAGGAATAGCATTACATCATCCAAAATACAATCAAGGTCCGACTACGGAACCAAAATAAAGAAAGACAACCCCTAATGCAAATAGATCCCCAATCGCCCCGACTGGGCTCCACTACTGATCAACTGGAAATGAAACAACACAACGAACACGATCTTCATCGAGCTCCCACTTGAGATCAGTTGCGTCATCTGCACGGGCATCGTCGGCACCTGCAACTGGTTTTGGAAGTAATCTATGAGGCACGGGGACTCAGCAATCTCACACCCTCGCGATCAAGACTATTTAAGCTTATGGGTAGGAAAAGGGGAGTGAGGTGGAGCTGCAGCAAGCACTAGCATATATGGTGGCTAACTTACGCAAATGAGAGCGAGAAGAGAAGCAAAGCACGGTCGTGAACTAGAAGTGATCAAGAAGTGATCCTGAAACTACTTACGTTCAAGCATAACACGAGACCGTGTTCACTTCCCGGACTCCGCCGGAAAGAGACCATCACGGCTACACACGCGGTTGATGCATTTTAGTTAAGTTAAGTGTCAAGTTTTCTACAACCGGATAATAACAAATTCCCATCTGCCCATAACCGCGGGCACGACTTTCGAAATTTCAAAACCCTGCAGGGGTGTCCCAACTTAGCCCATCACAAGCTCTGACGGTCAATGAAGGACATTCCTTCTCCCAGGAAGACCCGATCAGACTCGGAATCCCGGTTACAAGACATTTCGACAATGGTAAAACAAGACCAGCAAGACCACCCACTGTGCCGACAAATCCCGATAGGAGCTTCACATATCTCGTTCTCAAGGCACACCGGATAAGTTAAGCGTACAGGAGCCGACGTAACCCAAGTTGCCAAGGGATGGCCCTGCACGGTGCTCTAGTTTGGACCAACAGTCAGAGGAGCACTGGCCCGGGGGGGTTAAATAAAGATGACCCTTGAGTCTGCAGAACCCAAGGGAAAAAGTCTTAGGTGGCAAATGGTAAAACCAAGGTTGGGCCTTGCTGGAGGAGTTTTATTCAAGGCGAACTGTCAAGGGGTTCCCATTATGACCCAACTGCGTAAAGAACACAAAATCAAGGAATGTAACACCGGTATGACGGAAACAAGGGCGGCAAGAGTGGAACAAAACACTAGGCATAAGGACGAGCCTTCCACCCTTTACCAAGTATATAGATGCATTAAGTAAATAAGATATATTGTGATATCCCAACAATAATCATGTTCCAACATGGAACAAACTCTAATCTTCACCTGCAACTAACAACGCTATAAGAGGGGCTGAGCAAAGCGGTAACATAGCCAAACAACGGTTTGCTAGGACAAGGTGGGTTAGAGGTTTGACATGACAATATGGGAGGCATGATAAAGCATGTGGTAGGTATCGCGGCATAGGCATAGCAATAGAGCGAGCAACTAGCAAGCAAAGATAGAAGTGATTTCGAGGGTATGGCCATCTTGCCTGAAATCCCCCAAGGAAGAAGAACGAGTCTATGAAGAAGACAACCGGACGTAGTCGAACGGATCCTCACAACTCCAGAACGGAACCGAAGCTTACGGGGGAAACAACCTGGAAAAAGCAAACAACAAAGTAAACAACCATCACATAACATGGCATGATGCACAACCAAGTATGATGCATGTCCGGTTTAAATATGCATGACATGGCAAAGTGCAACAACCAAAACTACAAATTAAGTGGAGCTCAATATGCAACGGGTTGCATATTGCCAGACACCACATTTGATTATTTAGTTCTCTCTTGTTTACGTACCCAACAATATTAAATGTTCTTAACTTGGCAAGGGGTGAAGCAAATGAAAACTACCTATCTAGGCAAGTTTAAATGAGGTCGGAACAACAAGCAACAAGTCCGAAAAATCCTCATATGAAATTATCAATTTGGTGCAACAACAATTTTATACATTTAAATGTTATTATCATGATGCGAATGACATGTGCAAGTTTTATGCAGTATTTATGAAAATGTTGACATGATAAGATATGAGGCATTTGTCATCATGGCGGAAACGAAAGGGGTGCCACGGCAACGACAACGGAAATGGTGCCACGGCAACATTCTGGTTCCGGTAACTCGATTGAGATGCCGGTGCAAAAGGAAAAGTGACGGGGGCGTGTCATGAAAGAATGGTGGGGTGCTCCCGGACACCCAGTCCTCACGGGTTAGCGGCAAAAGAGGAGGACCGAGCAAGTGACAACTCAGGCACGGTGCAGACAACGGGTGCATCTCATACAACACATGCGAATGTTCTCGGACGGTCGTCTCGGGGTTATACCTTCGAAGCGTGCATTATCGGAGGGTTTCGAGTTTGATGTGGTGTAGGGGGAGTAGACGTTTTGCGAAGGTAATCGAAGTACTTGTTCTCGTTTTGTAGTTGTACACACTCTGTATGTGTTCAGGGTCACAACGAGGAACTTGCCGTCCGCGGGGTCTTCGAGGGTCGGCGGTAGTGGTACTTGGTCGTTTTGAAGAGGTACTTCGCGACAGTAGTGTTACGCGTTTCATAGCCGTACGGATCATCGTTAGAGGAGCTTGGCGGATTTGAATCCCTTCGAGGTTGCCGTGGTACTTGGGGTCTTCGGACTTGCCGGTCTCGACGAAATGAAGGGGTACTTGGCGATCGACAGACGTCGTGGTACTTGGGGGTAGTAGTACTTGACGTGTCCCGGATATGTAGTCGTACACGGTGTTACATGTAGCCGAACTTGAGGTGGTCTTGGCGTCGTACTTGCGGCGTTGGACAGAAACATGGCGAGGTTCATTTGCTACCCGACGTTCATGATGGAAACGAAAACTCGGGCAGGAAGTCAAAGCAAAAAAAATCAGGGACGCGGTGGCTGATTATACAGGGGGGCGAGCGATCCATGGAGGCGCTGCAGGTGCGCCAGGCTCGGCTGCTCGTTCTCGAGCAGAACGACAATAGCGGGCGGCGCTGGGACTCCGGTGACATGGAGAGACGACGGGGAAGGGCGGAACCGGTCCGTGGGCGTCAGGTGTGGCCGGAGATGGGTGAGGACGGCGAGGGGCGGCACAAATCTGAGCGCATGTTCGACGGGGTGGCGCTGGGAGTTGCCGGTGGAGGAGGTTGACGGAGAGCGCTGAGGTGGAAGCGACCCGAACCGGCGGCGGGGAGCTCCAGCAGAGTAGGCAGGACAGTGGCGACAACCATGGGGGCTCCTGCTCCTGTTGGGTGACGAGGACAGGCGCAGTGCACATCGCAGGGGTGGAGACGCGGCGCTCCGGGTCACCGGTGCGAGGGGAGAAGGGCGACGGGTGTGCGGCTCCCGGCGGAGCTCGGGCTCCCGGTGAGGAAGACGAACGGGGAGGAGGAGAGCTGGGGATCGGGCGAAGGAGCGACGCGTGTGTGTGCAGCGCTGCTGGCGGCAGGGCGCTGTGCGGGTGTGTGTGTGCGCGGCGGTAGTGAGGGAATGAGAGGAGAAAGGGGATCGAGGCTAGGGAGCGGTCGGGTTAGGTTACGGGAGAAGTGGGCCTTAGTGGCCGGCCCAGTTACTGCTACTGGTTGAAGGGCCAGATGGGCTGAAGGAGGCTGCTAGGCTCTCCACTCCCTCTCTCATCTCTTCTCTATTTCCTGATTAACAAATAAACAGAGAAATAAAAAATGTAGAGAGAGATAGGAGAAGAATTTGAGCAGGGCGCTAATTTTCTTAGACTCGTAAAAAGGAGCTTGATCCAAGAAAAATACAATTGGCACCGTTTGGAAAGATTGCATTCGAACACATTTGAATGTGATTCAAATAAGTTTGAATTAGGAAAACGTTTTTGGAGAGTCCAAAAATGTTTGGAATTTTTGTGGAGATCGGGAAAGCGATGAAAGAAATTATGGGCAAAGTTTGGGGACCAAACTTGAAACGGGAAAAAGGCATCTGATTATTTGCAAGTGTGTCATGGTGAATTTCAAATTAAAGAAATATTTATAATATAGCTCCCTAATAATAGTAGGAGACTTTTATATGTTATAAAGAGAATTTCACCATGTGAACTCCCTCGATTTAAATGGATCAAAGATTACATGATGCAATGCTGAATGCAATGAACCAAACAAATCACATGACGAAACCCGGAAACCCTGGAAGGCACCTGAAGCTCCGGTCTTGGGGCGTCACAACACTCCACCACTACAAGAGGATCTCGTCCCGAGATCTAGGATGGCACCAGAGGGAAAACGGGAGAGGAAGAGAAGAGGTAAAACTAAGTTGCTTCTTTGACCAAAGAGTGAAACCAAAGAACCTTGCGAGGTTGAACAAATTGAAAGAAAGAATGCAACGAAGATGAACAAATTTGAGAACACTCCGTTAAAAAAAGAGGAACAAAGAACATTACAGGAACCTTGTAGGTTGACAGACATAAGAAAAGGGTTTCAATGGACAAGAAGTACATGCAAGCACTCCAGTTGAAACAAGATGTACAAGGAACGAGAAAAAAATCAATTACGACATCACTCCGGTTAACACAAGATAGAGAAGGAATAAGAATGATATAATTTGGACAGCTCCCCGACTGTAAATGGAAGGAATTGAACATGATCTTGACAAAATGGGATGTTGGGTCGAAGAGCATAACATCACAAAGCCTCTGGAAGAAATGAAAGAATGGAATGGAATGAACAGAGGGAAAACAAGATCTTGAGATAGCGCGCTTACGGCAAATTATGGAACAGAGTTGTTGGAAAAAAACAACAACCAAAAGGATAAGCTTGATATGGGCTTATGGAATACATCTCAAAACTATGAGTTGAAATTCTGCCACTAACGGAAACAATGGATTTGAATTGATATGAACAAGGAGACAAGAAACTATTTCACTGGGAGGATAAAAGAACAACTTGGGTCATTTATAAGCACCATAAATAGCAACAATCCTTAGGGAAATCTTTAGGTGAAATATAACCCAAGATAACTTCAATGACGAGATTGGTGGATTTAAAATATCTCATTCTTAACAACATGTGAATCATGAAACATGAACTCAAATTATCAAGAATGACATAATACCACCTCCAATGATACAAAAGAAAGAATTGCACTCCGGATTTCAAGATGAATAATGCTTGAGCTCCTCTGAAAAGAATCTTGATGAACACTTCAAGAAGGAATTAAATCCTTTATGAACCATCATGTAGCGCCTCCATGAAGAACTCCGGTAAACAAAAGGATAACGAAAAGAAAGAGAAGTTGAAAACACAAGGTGAAACCTTGTAATGATTTAGATGGATCTCCGTGATAATTAGAGATTGGAACTCCGAGAAAGAAAAGATGAACAAAAGAAAATCAAGAATTTATTCATCATGAACAAACTCCGAAGGAAGGAATTTATCACTTTGATGAAACAAGAATAAGAATTATGTTATGCATATCCTTCACCAATTTAATTGATGACAAGCAACGGATTTGGCATACTACTTACTCTCGTAGAAAGGATTAAGATAGATATAGCGCCAACTTGAGAAAGTCTTCAATGAACCACCGGTAGGAATTGGGAACAACAAATGAATTAATACAATAGCAACGGAAGAGATTTCTTGAATGAACCACCATAAGAATTGAAAAAGAAATGTAGAAAAAGCACAATTCACCGGGAAGAATTGGAAAATGAATGAAGATACTTGAGAGAATTTTAGATACAAGTGAAACGAAGAGATCCCGAGCTGATTAGAGAATACTTGGATGATGCACCGGTAAGCTTTGGAGAAACGAGAGCTGAAAGCTGAGAATAAATAATCCCGAAATGATAGCCTTCGGAGAATCAAACTGAAAGACTCTTGAAATGCTTCGGATGGGTGAAAAGAATTGTCACAAACAATTATGAGAGGATGGCATCAAGCTAGAACTGAGAATCTTCACGAGAACGGATATGATTGAAGAGGAACTCTTCCTCGGTCTTCAAATGTTGAGAATGATGACGAGAACCACCACTGAGAATTTTTGAGGCACTCCAGAAAGAAAATTGGAAAGGTTGAGCCAACGAGGAAAAGAATTTGACCGATCTTGGAGAAACACATATGACTGATGATAATTCATTCTTACGTTAAACTTTAGGAGATTTGAGAATAGCTCCGGTAAAATTAGAAGAGTCAGGTAAGATCCTGGGAAAAGACCTGTGGGTTAGGGCCCACTCAAAATATACACCGTTGAACGATTACTTGAAAAGGAGATAGCACTGGTTGAATTAAATGGCTTGAATGGGATAACAACCTCAAAATAGGTT
This sequence comes from Triticum urartu, assembly GCF_056163025.1. NCBI lineage: Eukaryota > Viridiplantae > Streptophyta > Magnoliopsida > Poales > Poaceae > Triticum > Triticum urartu. The sequence goes on along the minus strand of NC_141879.1, from coordinate 318,114,532 downwards.
GAACGGATATTGAATGACAAGATGAGACTTCTGAGATATGTTCAGCACTGCCGAACAAATGAATAGCGAGAAGTGAACAATTAAGAGGTGCACCGGCATGAGAAAGCATTTGAAAGGAGAAAGGATATGATCAACAACGCTTGCCTTGAATCCACCGAAGAAGATAAAAGAAACAAAGAATGTTGAACTTAAAGCTTCGTTAGTATCTTCGTGAGAATCACCGGATAAAAACATTGACGGAAAGAATGGAGAGGCTACCCATCAATAAAAGGATACTCGATTAAGTGATCTGAGTCCTTTAAGAAAAAGGGGTGGGAGGGCGGGGAAAACAAAGACAACTTGGGATGGATGAAACAAACACCGTTTAGAAACTTAGAATTGATCTTGCGGATGTTGAAAAAGATCAGAACCACTTGAAGAGAAACACACCGGTTGAAAAGGATTGACATGACAATCTCGATTATCATGAAGTATTAGTATTCACATAGAAATATGAGAACACCTCTTAGGAAAGGTATGGAAACAACACTTGACTTCGAAGCAACTCGAATACCACAACTCAAAACAAAAACAGAGGACTGGCTTGCAGAAAAAGCCGGAACAAACATATGATAGAGATTTCGTTCGAAGTTTTCGTGGTGGGGCCCACACGGGCTCGATCGTACAGCACCATCATGTACAAGGCAGTGCACATGACATACGAAGTGTCCACGAGTCAGCATAGCCAAGGACTCCATAGGACACAACGAGACCACTAGACATCGAACCCCAATCTCATATCATGCATCTGTCGGAAAGATATCCTAAGGGCTACTTGAATTCCCACTTATAAAATCCTGAAACTTTCTGGTTATGCAATCAGGTGTTGGGTGTCACATCCCTGGTTCTGATAATGTCTAGTGCTAGCATTTGGTGTTGCATCATGTTTACTTTTCCAAAACCTGAAATGGGGACTGATAAACCGTAGCAACAAATGAAATTCAACTAGGGTCAAAATTAAATCTTTTCAATGAACCCAAAATGCCCTTCATAAATGCCCATCATTTTTGAATTGGTCTAGAACCTCTTCCAAAAATTATGCACATATTTCTAGGCCATTTTGGATTTTTGAATTAATTCATATTGTATTTGAATTGGGCCATTTAAATAATATAAATTTTTTTAAATGCTCCAACAAATTTGGAATTAGGTGAGGGCCTCTGGAATAATTCATTTAGTGCCCATAACTATTTTCTGAATTTTTAAAAGTGAATTGGTTTGAAAACCAAATTTAAACAAATTTACATAAATAGAAAACAGGACAAAACTAGAAATAATACAGAGAGGGAAACCTTACCTGGCGCTCACCTGCGGCCCAACAAGCCGGCCCAGTCCACTGGCCCCTGCCAGTCATCCCCTTCCTCACGCCAGGAGGACAGGGGCACGCGCCCGACACGCGCGGCCACTCGCTCGGCCACCTCCTCCCTGCTTGCCGCTGTTGGAGTCGGCCCCGAGCGCGACACAACCCCCTAGAACCCCTCGCTCTCTTCCTCGCCCTCGTTCCCCTCCTCTGTCTCGCTCTCTCACGCACGCCCGAACACGCCGTCGCCGCCGTTCACTGCCACTGCGTCCACCGTTCTCCCCTCGCCTCCCCGTGCTGTCCAAGACCTCCGCCGCGACGCCCTCTCCCTCCCCACCGAGCCACGCTTCGCCGGAGGCCCTGCATCGCCGTCATCTGGTCGTCTTCAACCTCGGTACCCGCCGGACGCTGTTCGTCGATTCGCCTTGCTCCGGTCGCCCCCGAGCCCACTGATCTGCTCATCAACCTCCCTGTGAGCTCCGTCGCTTTTCCCCTCTCTTCCCGCATCATTTTTGCCTTCTAGCCGCAGCCCCGAGATCACCCGAGGCCGCCGTCCGCCATGACCGGCGAGCCCATGCTCCCGAGCTTCTCCTGCTCGCTCCAGGGGTACTGCTATGCTCCTGGCGCCTCCAGGAGGCTGCCTAGTCACTCCGTTGGCTCGTCCGAGCAATGCAGCCCCGTGCCCGCGCTATCTCGAACTTCGGCCGCCGCTGTTGTCATCGCTGGCGCCGCCACAGACCACCCCAAGTCCAGTCACCACCACCATCAAATGCGCCCAACTGCGGGCATTCCAACGCGCCCGGCCGCGCAACCTCTCATTGCCGGAGTTGGCCGGACGGGCGACGCCGTCGTGCTGTGCTTAGCACCGGCGTTTAGCTGTCGACGTGGCACCATCATTAGCAGTTAATGGCCCCGCTAATTAACCCACACTCTCGCTGACATGCGGGCCCCGGTGCATAACTAACCAGCTAACAAAAATAGATTAAGATTAATCTAAACATAGTGGCCCCACGCGTCGGCGTTGACCTCGCTGACGTGGCCGTTGACCGGACCCACTTGTGTGTGACACTAAATGTCACTGGGTCACTGACTAGTGGGTCCCATTGGTCAGGTTTGACCTGGACCATGCCCCGTTGACCTGCTGACGTCATGATGATTTATCTATTTCAGAAAATATCCAAAACATTGAAAAATCGTAGAAAATAATCTATAACTCCAATGGAAATAAGTTATATATGAAAAATGATCAGAAAAATATGAAGAATCTATTTATGCCATGTTCATGCATGTTTGAGCAAGTTAACATCACTGTTTAGGATAAACTATGTAAATGGCATTTGATTTTTCACATATGAAGATTGAATTCGAACCTTGGGTTCAAACCAACTTCATATAATCTGGACTCTAGTTGCATTAGCTCAAACACAAGCATATTGACATGTCATGATCATGCATCATATTGTTGCATTGCATTGATTGTGTCCTTCTCTATTGCCGGTAACCATCCCCTCTCAGTAGACGATGTTTCCGACGACGCGATCGATGACACTGATGAAGAGCTATATTATCTTCAGAAGTGCCTGGCAAGCAAAACCCCCTTGTTCATTCTGATACAATCCCACTCTCTCGCTCCTGCTCTCTTTTACTGCATTAGGACAACAGCGATTCAACTGTTCCCTGCTGCAGTAGTTGAACCCCTTTTCCTCTGCATGACCTGTCATTGCCACAATAAATAGATGAAACCCACTAGCATGAGTAGGATTTGTTTGAGCCCTGATGTGCCTACTCATTCATTCTTGTTTGTCATGCCTGCTATTGCTTAGAGTTGTGTCAGGTCTGATTCATCGGGGGTGAATTGGAAAGTTGTGAACATGTCCTACCGTTGAGAGCTAAGTGTGTGAACACGATTTGGTAAAGGTAGCAGTGAGAGGCCATGTAGGAGTACATGGTGGGTTGTCTCATTGAAACCGCCCTCGGGAACTGAGTTCTATGTTTGTGATCCATGAACAGTTACTACCACACATTGGGCTCCGGGCGCTCCAAGCTCTCTCGACTTATTAATCAACCTGATCTCTGTCCAGGAGTTGCAACTAGTTTCTGGTGTTTGTAGGTAGTGTTAGTAGTCTACCAAGTGGCACCCGGATGGTGGGCTTGGGACAGACTAGGCACAGTGGCACGGTGTACCAAGTGGCACCCGAATGGTGGGCTTGGGAACCCTGCTCACACCGTTTGGGGCCGTGAGTGACACCCCGGCCGGATCTCCTTGCGGATGGAACCCGAATAGGCGATAAACCTGGACGAGAGACTTGTGTGGTTAGTCAGGTCGTGGCCGACTCCCTCGCTAGGCTTCCGCTTGAAGGTTGCTGAGATACATGATGTGTACATGGTGGTAAGTGGCGAGAGCGTGTGTGAAAAAGTACACCCCTGCAGGGTTAACATCATCTATTCGAATAGCCGTGTCCGTGGTAAAGGACTTCTCGGTTGCCTATACAGTTCATAGACAAGTGAAAGTGGATACTCTAAAATGCGCAAGATAAGCGTGAGTGCTATGGATGGCGTTCTCGTAGGGAGACATAGTGGTGTATTAAAATGGTGAATATGTGGACTCGTGTGCGCCACCTCAAAAGAGTTACTTGCAGTCGTAGTTCGGGATAGCCACCGAGTCAAAGCTAGCTTGCTGCAGTCAATCTCCACCACCCCCTTTATTGATACCGATGCATATGTAAATAATTCTGAGGTAAGTCTTGTTGGGTACATTTGTACTCACGTTTGCCTATTTTATGTTTTGTAGAGAGAAGTCAGTCTCGCTAGTAGTTCCATGTGGACTTCAACGTTTAGCTTGTTACCTCAGCTATGATCTTGTGCCCTCAGCAGGATCTGGTAGATATTCAGGCTTCTCAGCCTTTTTCATTTGTAGATGTCTGTACTCAGACATGTTAACCTTTCGCATGTGCTTTGACTTGTATGCTCTGAATGTTGGGTCATGAGACCCATGTTTGTAATATCTCGCTCCTCGGAGCCTAATGAATAAATACTTCAGTCATAGAGTTATGTTGGGATACGACAACCTATATGTTTATCCTTGGTAGCCCCTCTTATGGGGAAATGTAGTATTGTGCTTCCACGAGCCATAGTAGTCCGCTATAGCCCGGTTCACCGGAGTCCTGCTAGCCCAGCACTACTGCTCTGGAACACTTGACTGGCTGGCATGTGATTCACTTTGTTCCTGTGTCCTGCCTAGCCTGCTAAAGCCCGGTTCACCGGAGTCCTGTTAGCCCTATACTATATCCCGGATTCGCACGCTGCTGACCGACATGCTCGATGTTGATTCGTGTATGCCTGTCCCCGTAAGTTAGTGCCACTTTGGGTTCACGACTAGTCATGTCGGCCCGGGTTCTCTGTCATATGGATGCTAGCGACATTATCATATACGTGAGCCAAAAGGCGCAAACGGTCCCGGGCCATGGTAAGGCGACACCCGTGGGAATACCGTGCATGAGGCCGCAAAGTGATATGAGGTGTTACCGGCTAGATCGATGTGACATAGAATCGGTGTCCTGACAGCTTTGGTATCAGAGCCTGACTGCCTGTAGGAATACCTAGCCAAACCGGTCAAAGTCGAGTCTAGAAATGCTTTAGTTTTGTAAGGGAATTGATTTTGGAAGGGAACGTAAGGCTCTTTTTACTCCTTTACCTTATGCCCTTCTGATCTGAGTCATCCTCTTCTCTTCTACGGGGTTTAAGTACTAGGCTTCTCATCTTTCTATCAGGATCACGTGTTGCTAATCCATGGAATCTTAGGATTGTTGGTTCCAGACCTCAGTTCAGTTTCTACTACTTTTAGTATGTTGTCAGTTGAACCAGAACCTTGATATGATGTTGTTAAGTGGCTATGCAAATCCTCATGAATGTTTCAAATCTTTTTCTGAGCATTTACTGTCGTTATGTTGTCTGATTCATCCCAGGTTTCTAAATAGTCTGATGCATTTGCAAATCATTCCTCCCAGTTCCCGATGTCCTTTTCGGCCAGATTAAGCTCCCTAAACGGTCAGTTGAGGTACTGTATTGCCTCGACATATATGTTGGAGCTATTATTATGACCCGAGGTGTCGGGATCATCTAGTAATCTACCATGTTTTGTGTTCCCCGTGTGGTGATTCTGGCCATTATTCTCCAAAGCATCCCGTGATGTTATTAGTTAGTAGGTATTCTGTTCTTGGGTTCTTGAACCCGAGGCTGACCCTACTTACCTCATGTTGATAGTGTTGCTAGTTCCTTTAGGATGTTAGTAACCTTTGCGATAGTCCTCGAGGTTCGTGGTACATCCTTCTTTCAATACCATGAACCATTATGGCAGAAGTTCTTTGAACCAAAAGGTCACCACAAGAGTGCTCTCGATGAGTTCCCCCTTTCTATATTGTGACTCTGTCAATCCTACCTTTCTGCATGGGTCATCTGGAAGAAATATGTTGAACTCGTTCAACATACTAATCTATGCATTCACAACTCAGAAAGTTATATGATCCTTTGAGTTGTCCCCCTTCGGTTATATTCCGACCTTCATCTATTAATTGATAGTCAAGGGTATGTGTGTGATCGTGTTCATCGATGCCTACTATTCTTGTGGTCCGTTCTATTTCAGAATGAATAGGAGAAACAAACTCCAGAACCTCATCCATATCTAGGATTGGGTCAAAGCAATTGTATTCCGCGGATCAAAATGCCAATCCAGCTTCTGCTCTGCTGTACTTTGGAGTGTTACCATCTTTATGTCAAGAGTGTCATGAGAATTGCACCACCTCTTATGAATTCTTGATGCAGTAATACTTCTCGCCATCATTGTTCATTCCTTGGTTTATGTGTTATTGTAACCGGAATACTGACAAGCGAGCTATATGATGTGTGAAATCAATACTCCTAGCAATCCTGTTGCTTGGTAGTTAATGGACATTAATATCATTCTTAGCATTTTGGTTATCGAAACACTATTCTAGGATTGATCGTGCTACCTTGTCCTTATTTCTAGTGCACTTTTCGATCTTTGAGTTAGGATTGAATCCCTTGCTCATTTGATCATATCGTCTTGCCTGAAAATCAAGTTTGTTCTCGAGCTTAGTAACATATTGGTGGTTCGTGATTTTCCGAATAGCTTCTCGGAAGTATCACCAGGTTGTCCCCTGACCGTTATATTGAGCTCGTGATCAAGATGGTTTCTTGCAAACCACCCCTTCTCCAAGAATCTATGTTGGATACCCCTGAGCTAGTTGGTTTAGCCAAACAACAACTTGAAGAGTTGGAAGATAAAAGCTTGTCTGACTTAGTTCATGTTAAGGGATATCTTCTTGTGTGTGTGAGTGTTGAAGAAACATGATATCTTCATCGATTGGTCCTCGTGATCAGTTATTGAACCTATTGTCTTATCAAAACTTTGATTTGAGTATGGGCTATCGTCAAATCAAATCAGAACCAACGGTATTCGTAATGTTGTCTTACTCGCGGTTGTCCCCCGAGCATACACCATTATATCTTTTGGTCTGACCAATGCTATCACCGTGTTCACATGATGGTGGAAGTCCAGTGATATGGAAATTCCGATGAGTTGATGTTGAACCCATTAGCAGCATTTTGTCTTCCCCATGATTCATGTTGAACATCAACCTAGTGTTGAAAACTTTGTAAGCAATGCCTTCGTGTTCCGTTCATGAAGCTTATGCTTGGATGAAAGAAGTGACTTTCTCCAAGTTCATGTGCTTTAGATGTAACTTGCCGTCATGAATTTGAGAAAGGTTTGTTTTGCTTCCTTTGGAATCATCCCAAGTCAGTCATGCATTCATGCAAGGTATTCTATGGTTTGGTAGATTAATTACCTCGACTCCATTCGTATTCCCTAGCACACCAAGCCACTGATTGATTTGTTCAACACTACTAGGAAAAGGCATGCTAGTGGCACACCAGTTTTGCCTACTAATGGCACACTACTGGAGCGCCACTAGCACCACGCCATTAGAATTAAATACTAATGGCGCACCACTGGTGCGCCATTAGTATCTGGTGTATTAATGGCGCACCACGCGGTGCGCCATTAGTATAGCCCACAGTGCGCCATTAGTATAGCCCACAGTGCGCCATTAGAATGCCTCCTAGCGGGCCATATGTACCGATGTGCTTTGGCATACTAATGGCACACTAGTGGGTGATGCTCCATTAGTGTCATTTTTACAGTGCGCCATTAGTGTCTTGACTGGTGCGCCACTAGTATGAATATTAGGGATTTTTTTCTTTTCTGATATTTTCATAGGTAACAAAATATATTATTGGACAGAATATAGCTAGCACCACACAGCAACATCAGATTCATCGAATACAATAGAAGATTAGTCTCCGAATACAATTCAACGTATTAGTCTCCGAATTCAAAAGACCGAACAAAGATAGAACATTACAAGTCTCGAGACCGCGAGTAGCGAGTTTGTCGGAAGTAATACTAATCCTAACAAGTCCTACTAATCATTATCATACAACTTCTACTCATTATTAATAACAAGTCATATGATCATCATCTTGATAGTCATCGAACCAACCCTACTTAATTGTTCTTAGCACATGATCATCAGTATTAGGCAGGACCTAAATACCCTATTTAAGGTAAAATAGCATAAAACAATATAGACCCTGACTCTACATTACGGAGAATGGAGACCATCCTGTCTCCCATTCTTGCGCTTCGCTTCCTTTTGCTTCCAAGAACCTCGTTACGACTGTCCATACATTTTTTCCATCCTTTGATTTTCATGTCTCCACTTCTTTTTGAAATCTCGTATGGACAGTTGAGATTCGTAGGATGACATGGATGTATGTTCAAAACATTAAGACTACCTTTCTGATACATCAAATGAGGCACACAATTCTCTGGGATTATTTGTTGAAAAACATAGTAATAACTTCATAGTTAGCAATGATGTACTAGTTTTAGAAGTATGCAAAAGATGCACGGATGTCGTAATAGTAAAAAATCTTACCAGGGTATCTCCATGGTAGTTACCGTAGTTGAACACACGCACTAGTGGCACGTATTGACCATAATGTTGAGGAGTTTGATTGTAGATATTGTAATTCTCAATGTCAGTACAAAATCCGACCAGATGATTTTTCTCCTTGTAAGTTGTTAATTCAGAGCCATCGGTGTAGTGGGTTTTGTCTACCATCTTCCGCACGTTCTTTGAACAATAAAAATAAGCTATTAATGGAAATAAGCTGTCAACTATTTTGAAATAAACAATATAAATTAGTTAATAATTAACTATGTTTGAGAAACTCACATAGAGGTAGAACTAGAGGCGTATCAACAAGGACCCAAATGTCCATATTGTCTTGGTCGATGTCAGGATCTCCAAGATCCATGGTGACAAGCATACCCTCATCAAAACCATACATCTTGCAAAATGCTTCCCAATTTTTGCAACCAAAATGGGTTACGCTGCCAGAATTATACAGATTTACTTCAAAATCCACATCGTTATGAGTCCTTAGGTGAATTTTCTTTGTTTCAGAAATTTCATGGTCTTCAAAATCCATCCTCTCCAAGACATAGCGTCTTGCATGGCATGTGATAAGCTATACTCGAATTGTAAAAGATGAAAATTACACGTTGAAATAGTTGAAGTCATGCTTAATTATGAAAATAACACTTGTCGTCGTTGTGTACCGTTTCAACTTCGAAGGTCTCCTCGAGCTTAATGCTGAAGCGCTGATCATCGTCCAGGTGAGGCATGTCGCATAGACCTCGATCGTAGTGGCACCAGCCGCACTCCCCTGGGAGACTTTCATCGTCCGATGATGACATATCCTATGTTCATAATTCGAAACTAGATCATCTCTTGCGTTGGGTCCAATAAGATAATCCACAGTGTGGTGAAAACACGCCCTTCGAACATGTTTGAGCTATTGGTGAATGGAGATGGTCTAAGATTTTCAGTAGTAAGAAGTTAATTTTGAGAGAAAATGGTTAGGATGAGTGGTTCCTCTTTCCTGTTTAGGTTTACAATAGAATATTGTTAGTCATGCACACTTGTGCATTTTCAGCCAGGCCTAGTGGAGTTGTCCTAAAAACATTTCTTTCTTTAAGCCTGCTACATCCATCTCAAGTATTTATGGTCAAGGGTTAGCAGGGCCATCCAAATAGAATATGTATAACACAAGAGGCAGTTGATCCTACTTAATTAAGTACTAAGATACACCGGCCCATGCATTAGTAGCAAGTACCCCATATGTCCGATTTTTAGCAAGTCATGCTAAAATTCACGGAAAATTTCAGCATGACCATTGCTGAAAATAGGACATATGGAGTACCCGAATTTTCCGGAACGGAAGTTAATCGACATTCAGGCAAACTCAAGGGCCTCTCGGGGTACCTGCAAAGTCATCACGACACGATGGTCGGAGACAAAACCCAGCAAACTCAAGGGCCTCTACTTTCATATGGATGAAAAGGCCACAGACCATATGGTGCTCTGCTTTCATATGGACAAAAATCAGCTCAACTTATGTGAGCTTCCATTCCATATCTAATAGGTCACCCAACAAAAAATCATCAATAGTTTTAGCTGGAAAAAATTCATGGATTGCTGTTAACTGAAAATTAGTGAAAGAAACTGTTGCTGATCATGGATTACTATTAATTAAAAATAGAGCATCTGGCTTGTCTTATCATGTTCACTATGTCCACAAAAATGAATAGGTTCAGTAAACTTAAACTCTGAGCAAGTGTATTGCTTATTGTAAGATGACTTACACTAGTAGAGCAATTGTACACTAAACATGCTTAAACTCTGAGCAAGTGTACTGTTATGGTCAAAACTGAATGTTGAGTTCTAGTACAGTGAGTAACTCCCAATTCTTTTAATAGAAGAACAATTAATATCAGAACAAAAATAACGAAATAATAGATGTGATTTTAATACAAATAATTGTTGGTGATATTGCCAGTCACTTAATTAGTTGGGTAACAACTTCAAAACAAACTAGTTATTATTATTCCTAGACATGAATGGCAGGCTCGGAGTCGTGCACTTGAACGTGGAAAAGATGGAGTGGAAGGTCCTTGACAAGCCAGATCAACCGATACGTGGAAGTGACTATGTGTATACAATTCAGGAGTTGAATTATAGCTATCTAGCGGAGTGCAAAGGTGACCTAGTCGCCATTATCCGAGAAAACGACAATTTTGGGTTCATCAGAGTACTTAAGCTTGATCGGTCTAGGATGGTTTGGATGGATTTGGAAGAGATGGAGGATGCTGCCATGTTTTGGGACAGAAGCAATGCTCTAATTGCGAGGCCAGCTTGCGGAAGAGATTTATGCAACAAGGTGTAATTTCCGAGCTGTACTAAGACTGATGATGGTGGCCAGGCCTACTACTGCTTAAAAGAGCAAGAATACCACCCTTCCTTTTGTGACAAGGAGCCAACGAATGCCATATGGTTCCAGCAAAACTTTTAGGATTTGCTTTGGTGGCTGGGAGCCTAACAAGGAGTACTTTCAAATTCCTTTTTGCAACCTAAATAGCCAAGGAACAAGCACAGTACATGACCTAATTAAACATGTTATCTTATTTACACATGCAGGCTAATCAAGCTCGTTAATAGTTTGTCTTCCCTCGTCTTAGTGAGTGTCTCAAGCTCGTTAGTAACTACCACATCATCATGTCTTGCTTTTTTCAAAGGGTCGTCCTGTCTTGCTTTGTCCTGCCCTGTGATTTACTCGATCGTGAAATACATACATTTGGGTGTCAGCAAGTACAAGCTCATACGGCCAACTGCTAGCAACAGCTAGGTTGCCAAACGATCGGGGTGCAGGATTTTTGTGTGGTGCTAAAATCATTCAGGGACCAAGCTTGATGTATCATCTACACTCCGCCAACCCACAAGACAAAGAATCTAAACATCTAGAGTAAATGGATACTTTTAACCATTCATCGTAAAAACATTTAGTGTTGTTCCTTATGCGCGGGGAACAATATGTGTGGTGATAAAATCATTCATGGGCTGGGAATGGGGAGGAAGGGTGGATAGGGAGGAAGGAGGAAGGAGGAAAGGTACCTGGGCGGGCGCGGCCGGTCGCCGGAGGGGTCGGGGTCGGCAGCGGCGGCGTCGAAGGGATGCAGGGATGCCTCGGTTGGTCGTGGGGAGGCCGGCGGCCGCGGTCGTCGTCCTGCACCCCGTGCCCGGGCTGAGGTAGAGGCGGCGCAGGGCAGAGGCCGCGCGGGGAGGCTGTCGGCGATGGCGGCAACGTGGGGAGGATGCAGGGATGCCTCGGTTGGTCATGGGGAGGCTGTCGGCGACGCGGGGAGCTATAGTGGTGGGGGCGCGGGGGCGGCGGGGGCGGCGGCGTCGTGGGTCGGGGGTCGGGGCAGAGAATGGGGAGGAAGTGGATCTGGCGAGAGGGAGGGAGGGAGGGGTCGGGCGAGTTAGAGCTAGGGGGAAGATTACTAATGGCGCAGCCCCGAGCGGTGCGCCATTAGAATGTTTTTTTAAGATAGCAATGGCGCACTACCTGAGCGGTGCGCCATTCGAATGTTTTTTTAGATAGCAATGGCGCACTACATGAGTGGTGCGCCATTAAAATTTTTTTTAGATAGCAATGGCGCACCCCCGAGCGGTGCGCCATTAGTATGTTTTTTATTATTATTATTATTTGTTGCTATTCTTAATATTTTTTATAAAAACGGTAATAATTTTTTTTATAAAAACAGTAATAATTTTTTTATGAATATTAAAAAATATTATCAAATTTGTTATTTGAAAATATCATCAAATGGGGTTGCTCGGCGGCGGTGGAGCGGGGGAGGGTGCGGGGGGTGCTCGGCGGCGGTGGGTCGTCGGCGGCGGTGGAGCGGAGGAGGGTACGGGGGGTGCTCGGCGGTGGTGGAGCGGTCCGGGGAGGGTGCGGTGGGTCGGCGGCGGCGGTGGAGCTGGGGAGGGTGCGATGGGTCATTGGCAGAAGTGGAGCTAGCGGGGGAGGGTGCGGGGGGATCGAGATCGAGATGGAGGGGGATAGCGATAGAGATGGAGGGGGATAGAGATCAAATTTGAAAAATATTCATGAATTCAAAAAGTGCCCATGAAATTTAAAAATATTCATGAGTTCAAAAAGTGCCCATGTAATACAATCGAGAAATGAAGACTATGATTTAAATACAATCGATCTTAGCTAGCTATCTGTTCACAATCTTCTTGCCCTTCTTTTTCGCAAACGGAGTTCTTCTATGGAACGAACGTCCTTTAGGTAGGGTGGTCCTGCTTCTTCTTGTGGTGTATGCTGCTGCTACTTCATCGTCGTCGTCATGTTCCATCTTCGGGTCGCCGTACTTGTCGAAGTCTTGCTTATTGGCGACTCCATCCATTCTAATGATCTTCCTTTTGCCTCTCCTCACGACAACACGACTGGGATTTGACGGGTCGGTAATGATGCAATTGTTCATGCACACATGGTATTTCACGTGCGGTAAATCGAGAGGACACATGATTTTCTTTGCCTCCTCGAAACTGGTCGGGCACTTGTTCCCCTTGGGAAGACATTCGTGCTAGAATGACATGTTCTCGTCGAAGCATGCGTCGGCCATTTTGTGTTTTGCCTTCATCTCCAGAGCCATGAGCGTTACTTTCAGGCGGGTATCCTCGGGCATGCATCCTTCATACAATGGAGTAACCGCGTATATATCTAGTTGATCCAGCTTGGCTTCCTCTCGGGCAGCAGCTCTTGCGTTATCCGTCTGCTTGAGAAGAAGCTCTTGAATATGAGGGTCCTGCACCCAGCCTCCATCGTCGTCTGCTCTGGCATCTTCATCTTCATGATCATGCCCTTCGTCTTGATCTTCCTCATCATCATGTCCGGCATCTTCTACATGATGACTGTGTACCGCATCACCGCCGTGATCATGTCCTGGAGATTCTTCCTCTTCTAGCCTGCCCTCGCCGCGGTGGTTGTCTTGCTGCCCTTCCTCATTTCTTGCCCAGCCCCCATGGACGACTTCATAGTCATCTTCATCACCTTGCCACCGATAGCCATCCATGAAACCATGCAAGAGCAGGTGGTCCCGCACCTGCCCGGAATGCAGGTCCGCAATAAGGCTCTTCATCTTGCATCTTCGACACGGACATCTTATCTCCGTCTCGTTCTTTTGAAGCATCTCGGCCTTCGCGGATCTAAAAAACCTATTCATGATGCCTTCGGTCATCGTGCGGACCATGGTCACCTGCGGGGTAGAGCAAAACGATATTTTAGAACCAAAGAAAAAAATTTGCATGACTTTCCCTGAAAATAGGACAAAAAAATGCATAGTGCCAAAATTCTCGCCGAAACGGAAATGAATCGACATTCAGGCAAAATATTGGGAACTATCGCATTTGAAATACCGGTACCTGCAAACACAAACATATATGCAACACCACAAACATATGAAACGCCACAAACATACATAGATCTAGCAAGGCCATAAAAAGTGCATGTGCATGTTGTTGGAGCAAGCTAGGGAGAAAAAAAGTAGATCTACAACATAAAGATAGCTTTCCCCTTACTTACCTATCAAAAAAGGTAATTTAACCACTTAATTTTGATGAATCTATGGTGCAAATGAGGTGAGGAGGAGGAGGCAGCCGACACAAGCATGGAGGAGGAGGTGGAGAGAATGAAGTGGGGAAAGTGAGTGTGTAGGTGTGGTTGTCCAAAATATCTAGCTGGTCCCAGGTTACTAATGGTGCACCACATACAAATGCGCCATTAGTAACCCTTGTTACTAATGGCGCACCAGCTTGAGGTGCGCCATTAGTAGTTTTGCAAAAAAAATAGTAGTGGCGCACTGTGTAGGAGGTGCGCCATTACTAGTTAAACTAGTAATGGCGGACTACTCCCTGGTGCGCCATTAGAATTTTTGGGAAAAAATTGTTACTAATGGCGCACCGTGGGTCTGGTGCGCCATTAGTGTCTACCATACTAATGGCGCATCGACTTGGCGCACCACATGTCTGGTGCGCCATTAGTGGCCATATCATCTATAGCCCTTTTCCTAGTAGTGCAAGGAGAAGAAGTTCCTTCTTAAGAGCATGCCTTATGCAAGGACTTCAATATCCTCGTTGATGGTTCCCAACCAGAACTCGGTAGTGTTTCATTGTAAGACTACCATGTGGCCATGCTTGTCTGGGACACCGTGTTCACATGTTTGTAGCGGAACCCGCTCATGTTTTGGAGCTTGCTATCGTAGTTCATTTCCCGAGAATCTCGCTACGCCATCTCACCGATTTGTGTTGCAAAACTTTCTTTTCCAGGCATGCTGTCCGAAATATTCCGCTACCAACCAGATCTGAATCTCAGGCAGATATGATGGTTGGGACATTCCCAGCATTTGCATTTTGTTCCCAGCTTGCACCCACCTTTATGCCATTCTACTATGGTATGCCTTCTTAGTAATTGGTATTTAGGGTCGTCCCCAAAAGTGTGCTTACCCTGGGTTCCATCCATTTCCGATGATAAGCAAAAATCATCCATTACGTTGTCTTCAACAAGGTAGTCCACATCGTCCATTATAGTATGAGTATGCCATTCTTTCGAACCTCCTTGAACGATCGTTTGTGATTATCTTAGGCTGGCATAAAGAGTTTCAATGATCTCCGAATCAAAAGTAATCCTTTTTGCCACTTGAGGGAATAATTCTACGAGTCACCTTCCCTAAGGTGCCCCGTTATGGAATCATGGCAATTTTTCCTTGCTACTTTGAAACACTTGTCAAATTGTTTCTTCCGTCCCTCCTGATGCATGTTTTGCCTCTCAGCTCCAGAGATGTTTCTATGTCCCATTCCGTGAGTTGATCTTGTGATCATTAAGATGATCCTAAGTTGCTCGAACCTCAGAAAGATTCATTCTTCTAAAATTCTCCCTTTCTACTTGCTGTCATGTTGGATGTAGTTCTCAAAGCAAGACGTCGAGATCAAGGTGATGCAATGAATCAACACCCTCAAGAAAGACTTCTGGATCGTGAAGATTGTGTTAGCTTGTGTCCCTCTATCTTCTTACCTCATGACTTGAATCTCGGGACGAGATTCTTGTTTAGTGGGGGTGAGTTGTCACATCCCTGGTTCTGACAATGTCTAGTGCTAGCATCTGGTGTTGCATCATGTTTACTTTTCAAAAAGCTGAAATGGGGACTGATAAACCCTAGCAGCAAATGAAATTAATCTAGGGTCAAAATTAAATCTTTTCAATGAACCCAAAATGCCCTTCATAAATGCCCATCATTTTTGAATTGGTCTAGAACCTCTTCCAAAAATGATGCACATATTTCTAGGCCATTCTGGATTTTTGAATTAACTCATATTGTATTTGAATTGGGGCATTTAAATACTATAAATATTTTTAAATGCTCCAACAATTTTGGAATTAGTTGAGGGCCTGTGGAATAATTCATTTAGTGACCATAACTATTTTCAGAATTTATAAAAGTGATTTGGTTTGAAAACGAAATTTAAACAAATTTGCATAAATAGAAAACAGAACAAAAATAGAAATAAGACAGAGAGGGAAACCTTACCTGGCGCTCACCTGCGGCCTAGCAAGCCGGCCCAGTCCACTAGCCCTTGCCAGTCATCCCCTTCCTCACGCCAGGAGGACAGGGGCATGCACCCGACACGCGCGACCACTCGCTCGGCCACCTCCTACCTGCTTGCCGCTGCTGGAGTCGGCCCCGAGCGCCACGCAACCCCCTGGAACCCCTCGCTCTCTTCCTCGCCCTCGTTCCCCTCCTCTGTCTCGCTCTCTCACGCACGCCCGAACACGCTGTCGCCGCCGTTCACTGCCACCTCGTCCACCGTTCTCCCCTCGCCTCCCCGTGCTATCCAAGACCTCCACCGCGACGCCCTCGCCCTCCCCACCAAGCCACGCTTCACCGGAGGCCCTGCATCGCCGCCATCTGGTCGTCTTCAACCTCGGTACCCACCGTTCGTCGATTCGCCTCGCTCCAGTCGCCCCCGAGCCCACTGATCTGCTCATCGACCTCCTTATGAGCTCCGCCGCTTTCCCGCTCTCTTCCCCGCGTCATTTTCGCCCTCTAGCCGCAGCCCCGAGATCACCTGAGGTCGCCGTCTGCCATGACCAGCGAGCCCATGCTCCCGAGCTTCTCCTGCTCGCTCCAGGGGTAGTGATATGCTCCTGGCACCTCCAGGAGGCTGCCTAGCCACTCCGTTGGCTCGCCCGAGCACTGCAGCCCTGCACCGCGCTATCCCGAACTCCGGCCGCTGCTGTCGTTAGCACCGGCGCTGCCACAGACCACCCCAGGTCCAGCCACCACCACCATCGGATGCGCCCAACTGCGGGCATTCCAACACGCCCGGCCACGCGACCTCTCGTCACTGGAGTTGGCCGGACGGGCGACGTCGTCGTGCTGTGCTTAGCACCGGCATTTAACCGTCGACGTGGCACCATCATTAGTAGTTAATGACCCCGCTAATTAACCCACACTCTCGCTGACATGCAGGCCCCACTGCCTAACTAACCAACTAACAAAAATAGATTAAGATTAATCTAAACACAGTGGCCCCACGCGTTGGTGTTGACCTCGCTGACGTGGCCTTTAACCGGACCCACTTGTCTGTGACACTAAATGTAACTGGGTCACTGACCAGTGGGTCCCACTGGTCAGGTTTGACCTGGACCGTGCCCGTTGACCTGCTGACGTCATGATGATGTCAGGCTGACGCAGTAATCCTTTTATGGAATTTAAATAAATTTTAAATGATTTATTTATTTCAGAAAATATCCAAAACTTTGAAAAATCATAGAAAATAATCTATAACTCCAATGGAAATAATTTATATATGAAAAATGATCAGAAAAATATGAAGAATATGTTTATGCCATGTTCATGCATGTTTGAGCAAGTTAACATCACTGTTTAGGACAAACTATGTAAATGGCATTTGATTTTCACATATGAAGTTTGAGTTCGAACCTTGGGTTCAAACCAACTTCATATAATCTGGACTCTAGTTGCATTAGCTCAAACACAAGCATATTGTCATGTCATGATCATGCATTATATTGTTGCATTGCATTGATTGTGTCCTTCTCTATTGCCGGTAACCATCCCCTCGCAATAGACGATGTTTCCGACGACGTGATCGATGACACTGATGAAGAGCTATGTTATCTTCAGAAGTGCCGGGCAAGAAAAACCCCCTTGTTCATTCCGATACAATCCCACTCTCTCGCTCCTGCTCTCTTTTACTGCATTAGGACAACAGCGATTCAACTGTTAGATGCTGCGGTAGTTGAACCCCTTTTCCTCTGCATGACCTATCATTGCCATAGTAAATAGATGAAACCCACTAGCATGAGTAGGATTTGTTTGAGCCCTGATGTGCCTACTCATTCATGCTTGTTTGTCATGCCTGCTATTGCTTAGAGTTGTGTCAGGTCTGATTCATCGGGGGTGAATTGGAAAGTTGTGAACATGTCCTACTGTTGAGAGCTAAGTGTGTGAACACGATTTGGTAAAGGTAGCGGTGAGAGGCCATGTAGGAGTACATGGTGGGTTGTCTCATTGAAACCGCCCTCAGGAACTGAGTTCTGTGTTCTTGATCCATGAATAGTTACTACCACACATTGGGCTCCGGGCGCTCCAAGCTCTCTCGACTTATTAATCAACCTGATCTCTGTCCAGGAGTTGCATCTAGTTTCTAGTGTTTGTAGGTAGTGTTAGTAGTCTACCAAGTGGCACCCGGTACAGGTGGGCTTGGGACAGACTAGCCACAGTGGCATGGTGTACCAAGTGGCACCCGGATGGTGGGCTTGGTAACCATGGTCACATTGTTTGGGGCCGTGAGCGACACCAGGGCCGGATCTCCTTGCGGATGGAACCCGAATAGGCGATAAACCTGGACAAGATACTTGTGTGGTTAGTCAGGTCGTGGCCGACTCCCTCGCCAGGCTTCCGCTTGAAGGTTGCCGAGATACACGATGTGTACATGGTGGTAAGTGGTGAGAGCGTGTGTGAAAAAGTACACCCCTGCAGGGTTAACATCATCTATTCGAATAGCCGTGTCCGCGGTAAAGTACTTCTGGGTTGCATGTATAGTTCATAGACAAGTGAAAGAGGATACTCTAAAATGCGCAAGATAAGCGTGAGTGCTATGGATGGCATTCTCGTAGGGAGATGGGAGCGGATCCATAGTGGTGTATTGAAATGGTGAATATGTGGACTCGTGTGCACCACCTCAAAAAAGTTACTTGCAGTCGTAGTTCAGGATAGCCACCGAGTCAAAGCTGGCTTGCTGCAGTCAAACTCCACCACCCCCTTTATTGATACCGACGCATATGTAGATAGTTCTGAGGTAAGTCTTGCTGGGTACAATTGTACTCACATTTTCCTATTTTATGTTTTGCAGAGAGACATTAGTCTCGCTAGTAGTTTCGTGTGGACTTCGACGTTTAGCTTGTTACCTCAGCTACGATCTTGTGCCCTCGGCAGGATCTGGTAGATAGTCAGGCTTCTCAGCCTTTTTCATTTGTAGATGTCTGTACTCAGACATGTTAAGCTTCTGCATGTACTTTGACTTGTATGCTCTGAATGTTGGGTCATGAGACCCATGTTTGTAATATCTCGCTCCTCGGAGCCTAATGAATAAATACTTAAGTCGTAGAGTTATGTTGTGATGCCATCTTGTATTTACACATATCGAGCATATTGTGTGCATGATTGAAATGTTTGGTATGTGTGGGATCCGACAACCTAGTTGTTTATCCTTGGTAGCCCCTCTTATGGGGAAATGTAGTCTTGTGCTTCCACGAGCCATAGTAGTCCGCTACAGCCCGGTTCACCGGAGTCCTGCTAGCCCAGCACTACTGCTCCGGAACGCTTGACTGGCCGACATGTGATTCACTTCATTCTTGTGTCTGTCCCTTCGGGGAAATGTCACGCGGTGACATCCGGAGTCCTACCTAGCTTGCTACAGCCCGGTTCACTGAAGTCCTATTAGCCTAGTGCTACAGCCCGCATTCGCACGCTGCTGACCGACATGCTCGATGTTGACTCATGTATGCATGTCCCCGTAAGTTAGTGCCACTTTGGGTTCACGACTAGTCATGTCGGCCCTGGTTCTCTGTCATATGGATGCTAGCGACATTATCATATACGTGAGCGAAAAGGCGCAAACGGTCCCGGGCCATGGTAAGGCGACACCCGCGGGAATACCGCGCGTGAGGCCGCAAAGTGATATGAGGTGTTACCGGCTAGATCGATGTGACTTAGAATCGGGGTCCTGACATTGGGGATACAGGGGAAGCATAATATCTCACCCAAAACTAGCAAATCCTACATCCAACTGTATCCATCCTTCAACACATAACCAAGAAACCTTCAGAAATCATTTACCTCAACCTTCGAAAAGCTTCCGTTATACGAGTTATGGCAATACTCCCGAACTCCTGCCCCAGTACTGGGTGGCGTCGAGGTTATCTCAGCAACAACTGCATAAAGGAGATTTTCGATGTCGGCGAACTCAAGTATTCTAGAAATGCAACGATAAAATTGTGGCGACAACACCTTGGAGCTCAGCTCCCCGGGACACTACCACAACCCCTAAATGTCAGGAGGCACAAAGAACAATGTTCTCATCACAAAACCATCAAAATGATTCCAAGATACCCGCGTGATCCTAAAAAAATAATTAGTGAAATTTGAGAAGAGAAGAGACAAAACTCTACGTCAGGATGCCTCACCAGAGCGACGAAGGGACTGAGGAGTAAAAAGAATCCTACTCTCCGATATATATAATCCTATAAGACTCAAACTTTTTTTTTCTAGACTCAACAATGCCAGCGATTCGATCAAGCAAGGGCTCCTAAGTCGGGGAAGGCTCTTAATACCAACTTGTAACACCCACGATGCGGCTATATCTCCCACGTGTCAGAGCACGACTTAGAGGCATAACCGCATTGTAGGCATGTCGCAAGAGGGGTAATCTTTACACATCCCATTTACTGAATAAGAAAGATGTACAGAGTTGGCTTATAATCGCCACTTCACACAATACATAGGACTAGCATTACATCATGCAGAATACAATCATGGTCCGACTACGGAACCAAAATAAAGAAAGACAACCCCTAATTCAAATAGATCCCCGATCGCCCCGACTGGGCTCCACTACTGATCAACTGGAAACGAACAACACAATGAACACGATCTTCATTGAGCTCCCACTTGTGCTCAGTTGCGTCATCTGCACGGGCATCGTCGACACCTGCAACTGGTTTTGGAAGTAATCTATGAGTCACGTGGACTCAGCAATCTCACACCCTCGAGATCAAGACTATTTAAGCTTATGGGTAGGAAAAGGGGAGTGAGGTGGAGCTGCAGCAAGCACTAGCATATATGGTGGCTAACTTACGCAAATGAGAGCGAGAAGAGAAGTAAAGCACGGTCGTGAACTAGAAGTGATCAAGAAGTGATCCTGAAACTACTTACGTTCAAGCATAACACGAGACCGTGTTCACTTCCCGGACTACGCCGGAAAGAGACCATCATGGCTACACACGCGGTTGATGCATTTTAGTTAAGTTAAGTGTCAAGTTTTCTACAACCGGATATGAACAAATTCCCATCTGCCCATAACCATGGGCACGACTTTCGAAAGTTCAAAACCCTGCAGGGGTGTCCCAACTTAGCCCATCACAAGCTCTCACGGTCAACGAAGGATATTCCTTCTCCCAGGAAGACCCGATCAGACTCGGAATCCCGGTTACGATACATTTCGACGAAGGTAAAACAAGACCAGCAAGACCACCCGCTGTGCCGACAAATCCTGATATGAGCTGCACATATCTCGTTCTCAGGGCACACCGGGTAAGCTAAGCGTACATGAGCCGACGTAACCCAAGTTGCCAAGGGATGGCCCTGCACGATGCTCTAGTTTGGACCAACACTCAGAGGAGCACTGGCCCGGGGGGGTTAAATAAAGATGACCCTTCAGTCTGCAGAACCAAAGGGAAAAAGGCTTAGGTGGCAACTGGTAAAACCAAGGTTGGGCCTTGCTGGAGGAGTTTTATTCAAGGCGAACTGTCAAGGTGTTCCCATTATAACCCAACCGCGTAAGGAACACAAAATCAAGGAACATAACACCGGTATGACGGAAACTAGGGCGGCAAGAGTGGAACAAAACACGAGGCAAAAGGCAAGAGGAGTATATAGATGCATTAAGTAAATAAGATATATTGTGATATCCCAACAATAATCATGTTCCAACATGAAACAAACTCCAATCTTCACCTGCAACTAACCACGCTATAAGAGGGGCTGAGCAAAGCGGTAACATAGCCAAACAACGGTAAAGCATGTGGTAGGTATCGCGGCATAGGCATAGCAATAGAGCGAGCAACTAGCAAGCAAAGATAGAAGTGATTTCGAGGGTATGGCCATCTTGCCTGAAATCCCCCAAGGAAGAAGAACGAGTCTATGAAGAAGACAACCGGACGTAGTCGAACGGATCCTCACAACTCTAGAACGGAACCGAAGCTTACGGGGGAAACAACCTGGAAAAAGCAAACAACAAAGTAAACAACCATCACATAACATGGCATGATGCACAACCAAGTATGATGCATGTCCGGTTTAAATATGCATGACATGGCAAAGTGCAACAACCAAAACTACAAATTAAGTGGAGCTCAATATGCAACGGGTTGCATATTGCCAGACACCACATTTGATTATTTAGTTCTCTCTTGTTTACGTACCCAACAATATTAAATGTTCTTAACATGGCAAGGGGTGAAGCAAATGAAAACTACCTATCTAGGCAAGTTTAAATGAGGCCGGAACAACAAGCAACAAGTCCGGAAATGTCCTCATATGCAATTATCAATTTGGTGCAACAACAATTTTAAACATTTAAATGTTATTATCATGATGTGAATGACATGTGCAAGTTTTATGCAGTATTTATGAAAACGTCGACATGATAAGATATGAGGCATTTATCATCGTGGCGGAAACGAAAGGGGTGCCACGGCAACTACAAAGGAAATGGTGCCACATCAACATTCCGGTTCCGGTAACTCGATTGAGATGCCGGTGCAAAAGGAAAAGTGATGGGGGCGTGTCATGCAAGGATGGTGGGGTGCTCCCAGATACTGGGTCCTCACGGGTTAGCGGCAAAAGAGGAGGACCGAGCAAGTGACGACTCGGGCATGGTGCAGACAACGGGTGCATGTCATACAACACATGCGAACGTTTTCGGACGGTCGTCTCGGGGTTATACCTGCGAAGCGTGCGTTATCGGAGGGGTTTGAGTTTGATGCGGTGTAGGGGAAGTAGACGTTCCATGATGGTAATCGAAGTAGTTGTTCTCGTTTCGTAGTTGTACACACTCCGTATGTGTTCGGGGTCACAACGAGGAACTTGCCGTCCGCAGGGTCTTCGAGGGTCGACGATAGTGGTACTCGGTCGTTTCGAAGAGGTACTTCGCGACAGTAGTGGTACGCGTTTGATAGCCGTACGGGTCATCGTTAGAGGAGCTTGGCGGATTTGAATCTCTTCGAGGTTGCCGTGGTACTTGGGGTCTTCGGACTTGCCGGTCTCGACGAAACGAAGGGGTACTTGGCGATCGACGGACGTCGTGGTACTTGGGGGTAGTAGTACTTGACGCGTCCCAGATATGTAGTCGTACACGGTGTTACATGTAGCCAAACTTGAGGTGGTCTTGGCGTCGTATTTGCCGCGTTGGACAGAAACATGGCGAGGTTCAGCTGCTACCCCACGTTCATGACGGAAACGAAAACTCGGGCAGGAAGTCAAAGGAAAAGAAATCAAGGGCGCGGCGGCTGATTATACAAGGGGAAGTGCATGGCCCACGCGTCGGGCGAGCGATCCATGGAGGCGTTGCAGGTGCGCCAGGCTCGGTCGCTCGTTCTCGAGCAGAACGACAATAGCGGGCGGCGCAGGGACTCTGGTGACATGGAGAGACGACAGGGAAGGGCGGAACCGGTCTGTGGGCGTCGGGTCTGGCCGGAGATGGGTGAGGACGGCGAGGGGCGGCACAAATCCGAGCGCAGGATCGACGGGGTGGCGCTAGGAGTTGTCGGTGGAGGAGGTTGATGGAGAGCGCCGAGGTGGAAGCGACCCGAACCGGCGGCGGGGAGCTCCAGCGGAGTAGGCAGGACGACAGCGACAACCATGGGGGCTCCTGCTCCTGTTGGGCGACGAGGACAGGCGCAGTGCACATCGCAGGGGCGGAGACGCGGTGCTCCGGGTCGTCGGTGCGAGGGGAGAAGGGCGACGGGCATGCGGCTCCCGGCGTAGCTCGGGCTCCCGGTGAGGAAAATGAATGGGGAGGAGGAGAGATGGGGATTGGGCGAAGGAGCGAGGCGTGTGTGTGTGCAGCGCTGCCGGAGGCGGGGCGCTGTGCGGGTGTGTGTGTGCGCGGTGGCAGTGAGGGAACAAGAGGAGAAAGGGGATCGAGGCTAGGGAGCGGTCGGGTTAGGTTACAGGTGAAGTGGGCCTTAGTGGCCGGCCCAGTTACTGCTACTGGTTGCAGGGCCAGATGGGCTGAGGGAGGCTGCTGGGCTCTCCACTCCCTCTCTCATCTCTTCTCTATTTCCTGATTAACAAATAAACAGAGAAATAAAAAAATGTAGAGAGAGATAGGAGAAGAATTTGAGCAGGGCGCCAATTTTCTTAGACTCATAAAAAGGAGCTTGATCCAAAAAAAATACATTTGGCACCGTTTGGAAGGATTGCATTCGAACACATTTGAATGTGATTCAAATAAGTTTGAATTAGGAAAACATTTTTGGAGAGTCCAAAAATGTTTGGAATTTTTGTGGAGATCGGGAAAGCGATGAAAGAAATTATGGGCAAAGTTTGGGGACCAAACTTGACGCGGGAAAAAGGCATGTGATTATTTGCAAGTGTGTCATGGTGAATTTCAAATTAAAGAAATATTTATAATATAGCTCCCTAATAATAGTAGGAGACTTTTATATGTTATAAAGAGAATTTCACCATGTGAACTCCCTCGATTTAAATGGATCAAAGATCCATGCCATTTATTTAGTTGACTTAAGAAAAAGAAAAAGACATGATGGTATGATGACATGATGCAATGTTGAATGCAATGAACCAACCAAATCACATGACGAAACCTGGAAACCCTGGAAGGCACCTGAAGCTCCTCTCTTGGGGCGTCACAAAGAGCTACCCGAAGCGAAAATTGCTACCTGAATTCGATGAGGAGGCCTTAGATCCCCCGCAATTAAAAAACAAAACGGCCATCCGGTCGGATAGACGACCTCGTGGGCAACATAGAGCGGCAAACGACGCCGCACATAAACCAGTACGCGATCCACGCGAGGGCTCGCATCAAAAGGACGGCGCAACCAGATCCATATACGGGCCACGCAAGCGCGCTCCAACATGCAATGCAACACAACAAACATCTGAACACCACGATACACCCAAATACAGGGGTGTCGCACACCCCCTATGTTTCACCGATGAGGTGCTGGACCATGAATTTCCAGAGGGATTCAAACACGTAAACATAGAGGCGTACGACGGAACGACAGACCCTGGGGTCTGGATTGAGGACTAGATCCTCCATATCCACATGGCTCGAGGAGACGATCTCCACGCCATCAAGTACTTACCCCTCAAGCTCAAAGGGCCAGCTCGGCACTGTCTTAAAAGCCTCCCGAAAACTCCATTGGAAGCTGGGAAGAGCTCGAAGACGCTTTTCAGGCAAATTTTCAAGGAACTTATGTCCGACCACCGGATGCAGACGATTTGACTCATATAACTCAACAGCCCGGAGAGTCAGCCCGAAAGCTTTGGAACAGGTTCCTCACTAAAAAGAACCAAATAGTCGACTGTCTGGACACAGAAGCCTTAGTAGATTTCAAGCTCAGCGTTCGAGACGAATGGCTTGCTAGACACCTCGGCCAAGAAAAGCCGAGAACAATGGCAGCATTAACAAGCCTCATGACCCGCTTTTGCGCAGGCGAGGACAGCTAGTTAGCCCGATGCAGCACCAGCGACCCAAGTACATCCGAAGTCAGGGACGGAAACGGGAAATCACGACGCAACAAAAACAAGCGCCGGAATAAAGAAGACAGCCCGAAGAGCACGGCGGTAAACACCGGATTCAAAAGCTCTCGGCCAGGTCAGCCAAAGCCGCCCCCAAAGGCAACAGAGACGAACTATCCATCCTAAACAAGATTCTGGACCAAATATGTCAGATCCATAGCCCCCCCGATAAACCTGCAAACCATACCCATAGAGAATGTTGGGTCTTCAAGCAGTCCGGCAAGCTCAACACTGAACATGAGGGGCAGGATACACCAAGCAAAGACGAGGACGAGCCTCGCAAGCAAAGCACGGGATTACTCGGCAAGTATCCAGCATGCAGGATGGGCTGCCTTGGTATTAGATCCAATAATTGACAGATACTGCATCACACGAGTCCTGATGGACGACGGCAGCAGTTTAAACCTGATATATCAGGACACAGTCTGCAAAATGGGGATACACCCAACAAAAATTAGCCGCAGCAATACTACCTTTAAAGGAGTAACGCCAGGCCCAGAGGCCCATTGCACGGGCTCCCTACTACTAGAGGTTATATTCGGCTTTCCCGATAACTTCCGCAGCGAAAATTTAACATTCCACATCGCTCTGTTCCAAAGTGGTTATCAAGCACTACTTGGACGCGAAGCTTTCGCTCGCTTTAACGCATTACCGTATTATGCTTCTCTCATGTTTAAGATGCCCCGTCCACGTGGCATCATTACAGTAAATGGAAATATCGAGCGCTCCTTGCGCGCGGAAGACCGTGCGGCTGCCTTCGCAGCCGCACACTAAATGGCCTCACCAACTAATGCATCTGCCAGGTCGTTAAGACCACAGACGCGGTTAGACAAGTCCGGCGCAGCTATATGTACTTGATACAGGTCTTATGGCTATACCCCTATTACAATACAAGGGGCTCAACGCGCACAATCAAGTGGCAATTAGGCTCAACTTTACTCATCTTGAACTGTATATGGTTTATTTAGTATAACCTACCTTGTTGCACAACAACTTTTGAACTAAGTTCCTCTCTTTTACAGATGACCATCATGCTACACCCGTCCAGGACATGGCACAACGGAGACACAGGCGCAGACGTGCATCAGGGACCCGTTCCAAGGATTCTTTTTAGATTAAGACCCTGCGTAAACCCTTTTTATTGTCTCTTGTTGATACACACCTAGACACCATGTGGCCACGTCAGAATATTGCACGTACCTGGACACCAGGGGCTTATTACAAAGGGCACTCTTTAGGCCCGGTTTACATCATAAAGACCGAATACCTTAGGGAGTGTTCGGCGTCGCGAGTTTGTCCTTATATGCATCAGCTCCGAATCATGTCTTTGGTCAAATGTTGGGTTTACCCGGCTCTTGTGTTTTGCTGCCTTACGTTCCGCTCTATCGGCTAAGGAGGCACCAGGAGAACTACTGCGATTGTGCCCTGGTTCATCCGGACGAGCACCTTAGTAGAGAAAGACGAAAACTAACTGTCATGATATAGTGTGAGACTGGTCAACCACTTGATGACCTAGCGGAATCTTCGGGATTCCTCCGCCTTAACGAAAGGCCGTTTCCCGGCCAGGCATGTACGTGCCCTGAATCCGGATGAGCGCGGAGCCACCAGGGGCTATATAGTAGCCCCACTATCAAACTCCTCTGGCTAAGTGAAAGTGTTAAAGCATTATAGTCCAGTTGCCTAGTTCGCTGCGCTATCACCTCCTTAATGCAACAAGACGTTGGATCAAGTGTGAACATGCGTCTTCTGCGAACACCCCCGCATTATATGTGTGGGGGCTGAGGCCGACGACTGCCATCTGTCAGGTTATATACATATATATATACATACATACATACATATGTATATATATAAACGGCCGCACAGGAGGCATCATAGTACTTTCGAGGCAAAAGTATAAATACAGCCTTGATAAATTCAATAAAACATTGTTTTTACAATGGGAATACATGTCATTCAAACATAATATTCTTCGAGCACTCAGCCTCTATCGAACGAGCGCCTTCAAGAACTTCTTCAAAGTAGTGCTCGGCAGCCACTCGGCCTATGGCCGAATCCTATGCTGCAACAGTGGTGGCATCCATCTCCGCCCAGTATGTTTTGACACGGGCAAGGGCCATCCGCGAGCCTTCTATGCACGCCAATCTCTTTACAGCATCATTGCATGGCACAACACCAAGGAATTTTTGCACTAAGCTAAAGTAGTTATTCGGCCTTGGCCCTCCTGGCCACAAACGACCCACAACGGACCTCATGGCCAGTCCGGATAATCTATGGAGCTCGGCCCAACCGGTCAATCGCTCATTCAGCAACAGCGGACGGACTGGAGCGTGAAATTGTGACCAGAACAACTTCCCCACTTCAGGACCTTTCTGATCCTTGAAGTACTCGGTCGCATCCGCAGCACTTGCAGCCAAATCCATGTACTCATCCGCAGAACTCCATAGCCGGTCCAGAGGAGCATATTTCGGATCTCCGAACTTAGTCCGCAACAAGAAGGGCTTCCCAGAGACGATATCCGCAGCTTGATTCAGCTCCTCCTTCGTCGCTCTAATTTTGGAGCGGGCTTCCTTGGCAGCCACCCGGGCCTTCTCCAGGTCCGTCCGCTTCACCCGGTTTTCTTCTTCAAGAAGCCGGTAACGGTCAGCAGCATATTTTAACTCCACAGCCATCTTGGCAATTTTTTCTTTGCTCCCGCAATGTGCGGCCTGTTCAGCCCTTAACTCTTCGGCCGCCTTTGAAGCGGCCACATTACTACTCCTTGCTTGCTCCTTGGCTCGGGCAAGCTCTGCCCGAAGGGTCTCCACGGTGGCAGCTCTATCTACAGTCACAACATATTAAAGATACTGGCATCATGCTGCTCTTACTATGTGACATTCACCAGAAAAATCACCTACCCTGTGCCTCATCAAGCCGCTTGTTAACAAGCACGATGTCGGCATCTGCCGCATCTAGCTGCCGCTTTAGTTCGGCAAATCCATCAGTCCGGCTAGCCACCAGAGCTTCAACCACCTGCGCATTCAGGCGGTCTGGTTATTACCTAGGACTATGATCCTATGTTTGCCGCCATTCTCGACGACAACCAGAGTCTTAGGGGCTACTATCTTCATGGGCATAACTAGCGTATGCGGTACTATTAAATGTATACATTATTTTGCGTACCTTAAAACCTTTCAGCAGACTCATAAAAGATTCGTGCAAACCGCTCTTGGCGGATGAAATCCTTTCAATTACCGTACCCATTAGTGTACGATGTGCTTCCGAGATGACAGCTTTCCCCAGAAGATCCTTCAGCGCGTCCGACCACACACAGTACGGACCCTTGCTGTCGCTCTCCTCAGGAGCCGGATAGTGGGGATGCCGGACAGCCAAAGGGTTATCCTCTGGCGATATTGGATCCGGAGATACCCTTCACGACGACACTTCAAGGTCGCCCGCTTCTTAAGCTGGGGAGTTCGGGCGAGGCGTTTCGCTCTCCATCATCTTCGGAAGAAGATTCCTCGAAGATGAACTCTATCGAGAAGGGCTACGATCCGGACTACAATTTACAAGCATCGGTTATTGTCTTCGGAAGTAAGGTAGGATATCTTCACTATGAAGTACTTTTTGATTACTTACAGCTCGGTAGAGGACTGATCCCCGCGCGGACACTGTGCGGCAAGAATACCCTCCGAGGCAGGACCCTCTGGCGGAGATTTCTTCTCCCATTTGGAAACCTTAGTTTCCGGATCTTCAGAGCTAGTCATCTTCCTTCCCCGGGGAGAGAATGTCAGATTCTACCCCTTGGTTATCCTCCCTCGCAGAGGCGCTCATTCCCTCGACTGGAATAGGTAGTGATGGATGTCCTCTTTCGCCCTCTTTATTCCCCCCTTCATCTTCCTTTGAGGGCACTAGACAAGGTGTTGTCTCAAGCATCTTTTCCAGCACCGGATTGTCGAAGCCTTCAGGAAGGGGGGCCGAACACCGGATCATCTTCACCTTTGTTATCCAGTCCTAGTCAAAGAGCGATTCTTAAGAATGGTGTCATGATAAATAAAAGGACTGTGCGTTCGGCCATGGGATTACTTACTTGGGCAGCGGTGCGGTTGATGCTCAGCCCACGTCCTAGGTAGTGTCCGGACACTCTATTTGGGGTCCGAAGAACGATTTGTACATCTCCTCGTGCATCATGCCGAGGTAATTTTGAATAGTGTACGGTCCTTCCGAGTTGAATTCCCACATGCGGAGGGGCCGGCGTTTGCAAGGCTGGACTCGACGAACCAGCATAACTTGCATTACCATAACCAGACTAAAATCTCCCTCGAAGAGATCTCGGATGCGGCTCTGCAGTATTGGCATGTCCTTGGCTGGACCCCAGCTCAGCCCCCTGCTGATCCATGACATCAGTTGTGGTGGCGGGCATGAGCGGAATGTGGGGGAAGCTACCCACTTGGCACTTCAGGGAGTTTTGACGTAAAACCACTCCCGTTGCCACAATCCAGACACCTTTGGAAAGGAACCCTTTGGCCATGGAGCATCATCAATTTTGCTTATTAGAGCACATCCGCACGCTGCGTACTGCCCCTCGACCATCTTCTGTCCGTGTTCTAGGAACGGGGGTCCCCAGACTTGCCTGCCTGCGGCCTGCGGCGTGGCTCGGGTGGGGACCCAGCGCGGCCCATCTTCATCAGCCCAAGCTCAAGACCCTCACGAGGGTCCAAGCCTCGTGGGGCGGACGACAGGAAGCTTCCTCAAGAGCGGCCTCATCAGGTAGGCTCATGAGGAGGCAGAGAGATCAATGCAAGGGTACCTCGCGAGGATCCCATGACGCAAGCCATGATGATCAAGGCCAGGCGGGTGCCAGGCGGGCGCCGGCCTGCGCAGGGTCCTTGTTTCCCCTTTGGTGCAAAGGGGGCAAGCACCGGCCAAGGTATCAGGCAAAGGTTACCATTCCGGTGCAACGAGACCAAGACCAGCCGGACGGCCGGACGGAGGTCACCGTGGAGCCCAAGACAGCGTCATCATCATTGCTTTTGGCAGCCGAAGACCACCTTTGGTCAGGATAACTTGTACTAGATGTTCCCCTTCAAAATGGCCAATTGTTGGCGCCGTTCCCACTCAATTATTCAGGGGGAGGCCCAGGGCCTCTATAAATAGAGGTAGCCTCCACAAGAGGCAAGAGGAAGGGGAGGAAGAGGGAGAAGAGAAGGAGAAAACCCGGTAGAGACTAAGTAGAACACACCGCACCAGCTGAAGAAGACCCCTCGAGAGGTTGTTCTTCCCTTGTACTGTCCATCATCAGCCCTAGAGGCAATCCATCACACCACACACTGGAGTACGGTATTACACCACAACGGTGGCCCGAACCAGTATAAACCTCGTGTCTCTTGTGTTGTTCATCATTTTCATCTTAGTTCGCACGAGAGGATCGGACGTAGATCGGTAGGGGAGAGATCTCCGCGCGCACCCCAGTGTTCGAACCTCAAGGGTATGCCGAACCCGAAATCCGACATTTGGCGCGCCAGGTAGGGGTGCGCCGGAATCTTTCTTCCGTTGTTCGCGTGTGATCTTCCATCGTGTCCATGGCTGACGCTCGTCGGGCTCGCAGCGAGCGCCAGGCTGCTCGTGCCACTCGCGTCGCCCAGACAGCGCCCGTCGGCGGCCCCCCTCGTCGTTCCCCGTCGCCCGCCGCCAACGCCGCCACCGGCCCGGCAGGGAACGAGCAGCAGGCCTCGTCCCAGCATCCTTCGGTGTAGCGGGATGGCCGCACCGCCACCCCGTCGCTGACTCCAGCTGGCTCGTCGTCCCACGCCCATCGCGCACCCATGGATGCGCACGCCTCATTGCTGTTGGCGCGGGAGCTCCTACACTATTGCCCCGTCGACGACCTCTACGAGGACTGGCTCGCCCGCATCACCGAGCTCGTCAGTGCCACAAGGGGCTCCCCCTTGCGGTCCCTCTCCCTGCCTCGCCCTCCGCCCCGTGCAGGGGGCGAGGATCAGGAGGCGCCTCCGCCGCCTCCTCCCCAAGAAGGTGCCTTGGCTCCAAGGCGCGTAGCCCCCGGGCGGGACCCTCCATGTCCGGCGCCTGCGCAGCAAGAAGGGAGCTGCCAAGAGATCCCACGTCCCCGAGAAGGTTCTCGCGCGCTCCCAGTGCCGGCACGCCAAGATCGCGTCCCAGCGCCTCCACGACGAGACCCCGCGCTGCTCCCAGTGGCGGCGCATGGTGACCCGCAAGAACAAATCCAACACCAGCAAAGGGCGCTGGTGGCCACGGCGGGCTG
Organism: Triticum urartu; assembly: GCF_056163025.1. Taxonomy (NCBI): domain Eukaryota; kingdom Viridiplantae; phylum Streptophyta; class Magnoliopsida; order Poales; family Poaceae; genus Triticum; species Triticum urartu. The sequence goes on along the minus strand of NC_141879.1, from coordinate 318,082,804 downwards.
CCTCGCCTTCACCCCCGAGCAGCGCGGCGTCACATGGCCAGGCAAGTTCAAGCCTGACCTCCCTCCCCGCTATGATGGCACAGCGGACCCCGCGGAGTTCCTGCAGCTCTACGAGCTGGGCATCGTAGCCTCCAACAGAGATGAAAAGGTCATGGCGAATTGGTTCCCCATGGCGCTCAAGGACGGCGCCCGCACCTGGCTCCTGAACCTGGCTCCTGACACGATCTCCTCCTGGAGCGAGATGCGCACCTGCTTCATCGCCAACTTCTAGGGCACTCGTGACCGGCCCCCGGCCGTGAGTGACCTGCGCTGCATCAAGCAACAACTGGGAGAAACCCTGCAGAAGTACATCCAGCGCTTCAACTACGCTCGCCTCAAGATCCTCAAGGTAACTGAAGAAGCTATCATCTCAGCCTTCTCCGACGGCGTGCGCGACGTCAAGATGAAGGAAGAGCTAGCAATCCATGAAGACCTGTGCACATCCCTAGTGCTGTTCAACTTGGCAACCAAGTGCGCCAAGGCTGAGGAAGGGCGTCTCTCCCTCCTCGAGCTCCCGGCAGCCGACCCGGAAGAAAAGAAGCTCAAGGCCAAAGATGTGAAGCGCAAGGGGGCTGCCATGCTAGCAGCGGAACCGGACACCAAGCGAGGCAGGGATCAGCCCGAGTCATCCAAGGGCGGACGGTATTGCGTGTACCACGACCTCCACACCCACAACACCAACGAATGTCAAGAGCTCAGAGCCGTGCGAGATGGGCGAATCGGCCGACGCCCAGAGCGCAACGACAGGGGCTATGGCCGAGGAGGAGGAAGAGGTGGCGGACGATAGGAAGACCGTGGCCTACGCCAGGGATGGCGTGACCGCCCTCGCGAGGACCGCTGGCAGGACCAGCCTCGCGAGGGAGGCTCGAGGGAACAGCCTCGTGAGGGCCACCCGCACGGCAACGCAGGCCTCCCTCCTCTGCCGCCTCCACCAAGGAGGAACGAAGACCAACACCAGGACGATGGACTGGGGGCTTCCAAGAGCCGCGTGCAATTTCTCACATCTTAGGTGGCGCCCAGGCCCCAGCCTCACAACGCATCTTCAAGCAGTTTGCTCGCGAGGTGAATGCAGTCCTTCCCAAGCTTGAGGCCACGCGCCCTCTCAGGTGGTCTTCGTGCGCGATCACGTTCAGTTCTGCAGACCAGCTCAAGTGGTGAAAGTGCAACTATCCCTAGGTGGTTTTGGTAATTCATAACAACATATAGCTCATTGAGCTAATGCTATTCCAAGATGATTATTTCAGGAAAGCTCAATGATTGGCATGGTATGGATGTGAAAGTGGAACCCTCAAAATGCTAAGGACAAAGGATTGGCTCAAGCTCAAAAGCTCAAGACTCTTCATTTTATATTTTAGTGATCCAAGATCACATTGAGTCTTTAGGAAAAGCCAATACTATCAAGGAGGGATGAGGTGTTGCTTAATGAGCCTCTTGCTTCATGTGCTTAGTGATATGCTCCAAAACCCTCAACTACTTTCCCATATCCACTTATGACCTAAACCCTAAGCCAAACTCGGTCATACCGATTCTTTCTATCCGGCGCCACCGAGTTTCACTTGTCATAAGCCACTGCCAAACCCTAGCAATTCGGTTCTACCGATAGGGATCTCGGTCTCACCGAGATGGGATTGCAAACTCTCTGTTTCCCTTTCGTAACTTTTCCGTCTCAATGAAAGAGCGAATCGGTCCCACCGAGATTGCAATGTAAATTCAGTGTTTCCTTTTTGTAACTTTTTGGTCTCACCGAAAGAGCAAATCGGTCCCACCGAGTTTGCCTGACCAACTCTCTGGTTAGCTAATTACCAAAATCGGTCTCACCGAGTTTGTGTAATCGGTCTCACCGAGATTACGTTATGCCCAAACCCTAACCATATCGGTCCTACCGAGTTGCATGTCAGTCCCACCGAAAATCTCTAAGAGTCACTAGGTTTACCTTTTCGGTCCGACCGAGTTTGTTGATTCGGTCCCACCGAGATTGGAAAACTGTGTGTAACGGTTGGATTTTGTGTGGAGGCTATATATACCCCTCCACCTCCTCTTCATTCGTGGAGAGAGCCATCAGAACACATACACAATTCCAACTCATATGTTCTGAGAGAGAACCACCTACTCATGTGTTGAGATCAAGACATTCCATTCCTACCATATGAATCTTGATCTCTAGCCTTCCCAAGTTGCTTTCCACTCAAATCTCCTTTCCACAAAATCCAAATCCTATGAGAGAGAGTTGAGTGTTGGGGAGACTATCATTTGAAGCACAAGAGCAATGAGTTCATTACCTACACACCATTTGTTACTTCTTGGAGAGTGGTGTCTCCTAGATTGGTTAGGTGTCACTTGGGAGCCTCCGACAAGATTGTGGAGTTGAACCAAGGAGTTTGTAAGGGGAAGGAGATTGCCTACTTAGTGAAGATCTACCGCTAGTGAGGCAAGTCCTTTGTGGGCGATGGCCATGGTGGGATAGACAAGGTTGCTTCTTCGTGGACCCTTTGTGGGTGGTTGCTTCTTCGTGGACCCTTCGTGGGTGGAGCCCTTCGTGGACTCGCGCAACCGTTACCCTTTGTGGGTGGAGCCCTTCGTGGATGGAAAATATGATACCGTTTGCACATTGATCCAAATGATGCCCAATTACAAAGATCTCAAGCCAACGGAGGTGATTGGAAGAATTGTTGCTCATGAGATGTCACTTAAGGATAAAGAGGAACTTCACAACAAATCAAGTGGTGCCTACAAAGCCTCATGTGAATCCCCTACATCATCAAGTGAGAAACAAAACTTCAATGAAGAATTGAGCTTAATGGTGAAGAACTTCAACAAGTTCTACAAGAGTAGAAGCAAAGATAGAAGCTTCAAGTCAAGGTCCTACAATGACAAAAGATCTTCTAGTCGAGAGCGAAACTGCTACAGTTGTGGAAGACCCGGACACTATTCCAATGAGTGTACGGCTCCCTACAAGAGAAGAGAAGATTCTCCAAAAAGAAGAAGCAAAGAATCACCACCAAGAGAGAGAAGGAGTAGAGATGATCGTTATGAACGAAGATACTCACGGAGAAGCAAGGATTCGGAAAGGAAGGAAAAATCATCAAGGAGCTACACAAAACGAAGACATCAAGCTCATGTTGGTGAATGGGTATCCGGCTCCGACTCTGACAGTCACTCCTAGAGAAGTTATTACTCTGACTCCGAAGATACTCAAGATGAAGGTGTTGCCGGTCTAGCACTTGTGTCAACCAACTCCTACGACATATTTGACTCACCAAATGAAGGAATTGGAAGATGCTTCATGGCCGAAGGTCCTAAGGTAACACACCCCGAGTATGTTGATTTCAATAGTGATGAAGATGACTTGTTAGGTGATGATTTGCTTGTTGACAACTCTAGTGATGAATACTATGATGAAACGTCAATTAATCATGCTAATCAAGATAAAACGAATGACAATGATAAGGAGAAGATTGAGGCTCTAACTAAAGAACTAAACACTCTTAAGTTAGCTCAAGAAACTATCTTCGAAGATCATCGAGAACTTTTAAGAGCTCATGAGAAATTACGCTTTGAAAAGCTCAATCTTGAGCAAGAGCATGAGTTCTTTAAAGCAATCAATGATGATCTTCGCAAGAAAAGTTCTTCTTACATTGCCAAGCGTTTACTCTTATCCACTTACATGCCTCAAGTCAAGTCTAGTAACAAGAACAAGAAAGATTCTTCCCCTAGCAGTAACAATGATCATGCTAAATCCAATATTGTTGCTTCTAGTAGTTCTCTTGATTCCACTAATGATTCTCTTATCCAAGTTACACTTGAGCAAGAAAATAGCTTATTGAAGGGAATTATAGAGAAAGGAGTGTACAAAAGCCTTGCCGGGAGTAAGCAATTCGAGGAAATTGTGCGCAAGCAAGGAATGCACCGGAAGAATCAAGGTGTTGGTTTTGAACGAAAGTTCAATGCCAATGGAGTTGAGTGGGAAGAAGATCAATACCCCAAGACAAAGTTTGTTCCTCAACAAGAGAAGTATGATACTTATTTCAAGGGGACACAAGCTCAAGATGATCTTCCACCACAAGACTACAAGCAAAAAGGCAAGGACAAGCTTCAAGAGGAAATTAATGCATTTGAAGAAGCTCCTAAGACCTTAGTCAAGTGGATTCCCAAGACTACTTCAAGTTCCACTTCATCAAGTATGACTACAACTACATGAAGTCATCATCGACAAAACCCGAGGTTAGTTCATCCCTCTAAGGGGGGATATCACATCTAGGGGGAGCTTTACTCTAAGACTTGAGCTAAAGCAACTCTAAAGATGTGAACACAACAATGCTTTATGTAAAAGTGGTAACCCCACTTGAGCTTAAACGATGAGTATGACCTATGATCAAGTGTTCTCACTTGACTCCTAAGTCAATATGCTCATATATAGATGACCTTGTCATCGCAAATTGCTTGATAGATGCTAGAATTGGTTGTGCATGCCTTGTCACATATTTCATTTGCCATCTTATTGTGTGAGCATGCTGGTTGCATATTTTACTCATTCGAGGACATCCACTTGTTGTTTTGATTGTTTGGTTTTATTTCCTTTTGCCAAGTGGATGGACAAGAATTCCTAAGAACCTCCTCTAGCTATCTATGCTTTTCTCGTCTCAAACTCTATTCATGCTACATCACAAAATTTGATCAAGTCAGATTCGAACCACTCTGTGTGAGGAGCGCTCGGAGTCCCCGATTCGTCATAGACTTAAACTTCCAAAACCTCGAGATCATTAAGTTGATCTAGGTTTTCGATCTCGGTGCAACCGATTTGAACTTTTCGGTCACACCGAGTTTCAGTAACTGCTTGCAGTTATGAATCTCAGTGCCACCGAGTTGTTCCACTCGGTCACACCGACAGGGTCGGGCTATATATAGTCACGGGCAAAAATTTGGAAATTTCTCCGAACCCCTTCGCCCGTGCGATAGCCTGCTCTGCAAACGTGGTCTCCGGATCGTCTTCTTGCCGCCAGCCGCCTCCAGTCGCTGGTCTCTGTCGCCGTCAACGGGAATTCTACCCCGCCGTTGCCGCCATAGCGAGTCTCCGCCGAACTAGGGTATGGACTCGATCTTTATGCTATTCCCCAATCCGATTGCTAGCACATTGTGATCATATTGATTCTAGCCACGTTTGATAAACTTCTATCCAGTCAATGAACTCGTAGATTAGGTTTGATTCGAAAATTCTAGGTTTAGGTTTCCGCCGAAACCATCTCGGACCCACCGAGTTGAAAAACTCGGTCCCACCGATTTGGCTTATGCCATTGCACAAGTGAGACTCGGTCTGACCGAGAATTACTTATCGGTGTGACTGATTTTGGAACTCTGTGAAACCCTAGCAGTCTCGGTGCCACCGAACTGTGACTCGGTCTGACCGAGTTCACTAGTTTAGGTTCCAAAAACTGCTTCGGTATCACCGAGTTTGAAAATCGGTAGATCCGAGATGCTTTCAGTGGGAAACTAAAACTAAGTTTTTGGATCATTCTTTTGCAAAAATCTCTACATTTTGTGATGCTCATCTATTCTACCTCATCTATAAACTGTTCACAGGGTCATCAGTCAGCTTGTTCATCATGTCAGACCAGAGTGATAGCCAGAATATGTCAGAAGAGCAAGTGCAGATGAGTGAGGGCACTAGTCCCTCAAGCTCTTCAGATGATGGCAGCAGGAGTACCCCAAGCAATCTGCCAAAAGCTGCCACCAGACAGAGGAAGAAGAGAACTTCAGATTCTGAGGATGAAGATTATGTGGCAGAAGAGGAAGCCACATCAAAGAGAGTTGAGCCAGCTCAAGGCACAAAGCCAGGGTTAAAGATCAAAAGGCCAGCAGGCAGGCAGCCTATGTCAAAGGCCAGAGCTTCAACTGAAAAGCCTGCACCCAAAGAGCCAGTTGCCGCTGAAGGCAAGAAAAGGAAGGAAAGGGTCAACAAGACCGTAGCCAGAGTGCTTGGAAAGGCTTCCATCATGGAAGAGGAAGAAGAAGAAGAGGTTGCTGCACCAGCACCTAAGGCACCTAAGCTTATGGGTGATGCTATCAGGACAGGGGCTGCCACATCTAAGCCCAAAGAAGCACCCAAAGCTACCTCCAAGCCCAAGTCTGCACCAAAGAGAAATACAAGGAGCATACCTACAACTGAGAAGAACAAGGCCCCGGTGCCTGAAGCTGCAGAAGAAGATGATGAAGAGCAAGTACTCAGAAAGCTCAAGCCCAAGATTCCAGACCACAATGATGCTCATCCTGTGGCTGAGGACATGAAGCTCAGAAGAGACTCAGGGCTGAGGAAGTGGAGAGAAGTAGATCCGTATGCTTCAAGGAGGAGGACTGCTGTTGACTACATGTTCCACACTAAGGAACAGCAGGACTTCTATGAGACAGTTTTGTTGGACAAGAAGCCCATTGTTTGTGACATGAGATGGGTCGACTGGACCTACATGAAGGAAAATGAGGAACACTACCCTGGAGTGTATGACAGCTTCATAGCTTGTGGAGTAGCTGACTTTGTTGGGCAGAAGCTCACAAAGTGGAATGAGGAGCTTATAATGCAGTTCTACTCCACAGCACATTTTTATCCAGATGGGAGGATCACATGGATGTCTGAGGGTACAAGGTACCAATCTACAGTTGCTGAGTGGGCACAGCTCATTAATGCCCCAGAGGAGCATGATGATGACTTGGACATATATGCCAAGAAGAAGATGGACCATAAGTCAATGTCAAACATGTACAAGGAAATTCCAAATGAAGCTCTTGAAACTTTCAAGTTTGGCTCAGTACATTACCTTCTGTCAGGGCTGCCAACCATCAATTGGATTTTGAGGCACACTCTCTTGCCCAAGTCAGGTGATCACAAGATGATCAGAGGCCATGCAATCAATTTGCTTCATGTGTTTGATGTACCTCGGAAATTCAAGGTGATGAGCCTCATAGTAGAGACTATCAAGAGGACAACAGTAGACCAGAAGAGGAGCTGTGGATATGCCCCACAGATTCAGGAGCTCATCAACTCCAAGATGGGCACGGGCATATACTTATTGGACACGGAACACCTGCCCATCCGTCCAGATTTTGAGGACAATCAAGTTGTGATGACTGAAAATGAACCATCGTCTGCCCAAGCACAAGCAAAGAAGGAGAAGGCAAGGAAGGAGAAAGCTGCCAAGATGCCAACTCAAGAGGAGGCATCTGAGTATTTCTTGAAAACCAAACAAGAGCAGCTTGGTTACCTAATTGCATCCACCCTGCGGATTGAGAAAGGACTAGCCACCCTAACTCAGAACCAGGCAAGCCTAGAGAGAATCATGGAACAAAAGTTCTATGACTTGGATGTCAAGGTGACAGAGATTCAGACTGCAGTGGAGCAGCTCCAGGATGACATGCAGGAGAGGAAAGGGAAGACAACCACTGATGCCTTTGCCAGAGTGCCACGAGGTCCAAGGTCGTTTGCAGTGCCAGTTCCTGACACAAGAGCAACTGCCTCAGCTCTAGCCGTAGCACCAGCCCAACCTGCTCCAGCGTCTACTTCAGCTCCAACTCCAGCGTCTACTTCAGCGTCTACGGAAGCCTTCGTCCTTGGAGTGATCCGGACTCCACCACCACCTGAAGATCAAGCCTGAGCATCGATCTAGCACTATGCATTTTCTAGGAACTTTTTGGTAACTTGTTGCCAAAGGGGGAGAAAAATGTATAGATCATAGGCTTCGAGAGAGAGTGTTTTTTTTTCTCTCTTGCTTTATTTGGTGGATTTTTGAACTTTGTTTGCTTTTGAGTGCTTGAGATACTATGTCATTGCTTGTGAGACATTGATGATCATGTGTTTGATCATAAGCTACACTTAATGCTTGCTTAATGCTATTATCTTATCTATCTTATGTGATCATTCACTATTCTTCGTGATGAGTGCATGTATTTCATTCTTATCATTTTAAGCGCTCCACCAAGATGTATGTGACATGGAAGAGTAACCCATGACTCTAACTCCTTGTGCATTTGCAGTCCAAAGAAAATTTTAAATATGCACAAATTTAGGGGGAGCTCTTACTTGTCACATACTTCTCAAAGCGACGATATATTTCATGCTTATTATCATTTGTCGAAGCTTTGATCTATATGTTGTCATCAATTACCAAAAAGGGGGAGATTGAAAGTGCAACTATCCCTAGGTGGTTTTGGTAATTCATAACAACATATAGCTCATTGAGCTAATGCTATTCCAAGATGATTATTTCAGGAAAGCTCAATGATTGGCATGGTATGGATGTGAAAGTGGAACCCTCAAAATGCTAAGGACAAAGGATTGGCTCAAGCTCAAAAGCTCAAGACTCTTCATTTTATATTTTAGTGATCCAAGATCACATTGAGTCTTTAGTAAAAGCCAATACTATCAAGGAGGGATGAGGTGTTGCTTAATGAGCCTCTTGCTTCATGTGCTTAGTAATATGCTCCAAAACCCTCAACTACTTTCCCATATCCACTTATGACCTAAACCCTAAGCCAAACTCGGTCATACCGATTCTTTCTATCCGGCGCCACCGAGTTTCACTTGTCATAAGCCACTGCCAAACCCTAGCAATTCGGTTCTACCGATAGGGATCTCGGTCTCACCGAGATGGGATTGCAAACTCTCTGTTTCCCTTTCGTAACTTTTCGGTCTCACCGAAAGAGCGAATCGGTCCCACCGAGATTGCAATGTAAATTCAGTGTTTCCTTTTTGTAACTTTTCGGTCTCACCGAAAGAGCAAATCGGTCCCACCGAGTTTGCCTGACCAACTCTCTGGTTAGCTAATTACCAAAATCGGTCTCACCGAGTTTGTGTAATCGGTCTCACCGAGATTACGTTATGCCCAAACCCTAACCATATCGGTCCTACCGAGTTGCATGTCAGTCCCACCGAAAATCTCTAACGGTCACTAGGTTTACCTTTTCGGTCCGACCGAGTTTGTTGATTCGGTCCCACCGAGATTGGAAAACTGTGTGTAACGGTTGGATTTTGTGTGGAGGCTATATATACCCCTCCACCTCCTCTTCATTCGTGGAGAGAGCCATCAGAACACATACACAATTCCAACTCATATGTTCTGAGAGAGAACCACCTACTCATGTGTTGAGATCAAGACATTCCATTCCTACCATATGAATCTTGATCTCTAGCCTTTCCAAGTTGCTTTCCACTCAAATCTCCTTTCCACAAAATCCAAATCCTATGAGAGAGAGTTGAGTGTTGGGGAGACTATCATTTGAAGCACAAGAGCAATGAGTTCATTACCTACACACCATTTGTTACTTCTTGGAGAGTGGTGTCTCCTAGATTGGCTAGGTGTCACTTGGGAGCCTCCGACAAGATTGTGGAGTTGAACCAAGGAGTTTGTAAGGGCAAGGAGATCACCTACTTCGTGAAGATCTATCGCTAGTGAGGCAAGTCCTTTGTGGGCGATGGCCATGGTGGGATAGACAAGGTTGCTTCTTCGTGGACCCTTTGTGGGTGGTTGCTTCTTCGTGGACCCTTTGTGGGTGGAGCCCTCCGTGGACTCGCGCAACCGATACCCTTTGTGGGTGGAGCCCTTCGTGGACTCGCGCAACCGTTACCCTTTGTGGGTTGAAGTCTCCATCAACGTGGATGTAGGATAGCACCACCTATCCGAACCACGGGAAAAACATCTGTGTCTCCAATTGCGTTTGAATTCTCCAAACCCTTCCCTTTACATTCTTGCAAGTTGCATGCTTTACTTTCCGCTGCCAATATACTCTTTGCATGCTTGCTTGAATTGTGTGATGATTGCTTGACTTGTCCTACAATAGCTAAAATCTGCCAAGAACTAAAATTGGGAAAAGGTTAAGTTTTTATTTGGTCAAGTAGTCTAATCACCCCCCCTCTAGACATACTTTCGATCCTACAAGTGGGCGGCAACGGCCGGAGTCCTCCCGATGCTTTGCTCCCCATTCATCAGCAATGTGCAGGTCACCAGGACCCTCATCTATGGCGGGGCCGGACTCAACGTCCTGTCTGTCGAGATGTTCGACAATCTCCAAGTGTCGTACGACCAGCTTCAGCTGACCAAGCCTTTCTCAGGAGTCACCGATGGTTCCACTATTCCAATTGGGCAGGTTCGCCTTCTGGTAACCTTCGGGCAATGCAACAACTACCGCACCGAGCTCATCGACTTCGAGGTCGCTCACATGCGCCTGCCGTACAATGCAATCCTCGGGTACCCAGCCCTAGCCAAGTTTATGGCAATGACTCACCATGGTTACAATGTCCTCAAGATGCCAGGAAGCGGTGGAGTCATCATCGTACCCTGTGAAGAAAGGGATGCAGTGTGCTTGCTTGAGCGTGCGTTCCAAGCCGCAGCAATCGAAGACCCAGATCACAGGAGCGGGAGGCCTCCTGAGGCGACCCGCAAGAAGAAGAAGACCTCACCTGGCCCGAGCCACAAGGAGGCAGGCACCTCCGGAGGTATTGCGTCAGGATTCGCGCCCGATCACGGAGCGCCACCCTCTCACGCATAGGAAGGCGCGCCCGGCGCCCTCCTCAGGCAGGGCTCGGGGGCTCTCTCTTGGAGAGCCGCCGACCTTGCCAAGGTCGCGGGGGAGGCGCTCGGGCACCACTTGGAGGAGTGCTTTCAAGCACGCTTCCCTCAGGAAGGTACAAGTCAAAGGAGACCAAACCCTCAGGAGTTCATCGCAAGGAACACCCATGAGCTACAAGAGGCCAGAGTCATGCGCGGCAGCCGCCGCTTACCTGCCGTGGCCCCACATCTAGGCGAGGATGGAGGACTGCGCGTCTGCGTCCACGTACCAGGGCTCAACCGAGCTGCATCCCAGGAGCGCCTATGGCCTTCGGCCGTAGCGCGCTATGAGGGACCACCTCACAGCTACGTTTGCATGCCCTTCGGCCTGCTGAGCGCGGTCGCCGCACATCAGCGCCTGTTGAGGAGCATTCTGGAGGCTCAGGAGGTCAGGCACCACGCGGTCCTGGCGGAGGTGGCGATGGTCCCCGAAGACCTGCACGTGCCACCGGAGCCTCCCGAGGCCCCTGGGCCTGGGGGCTCGTGAGGGCCGACGTCTTCACCACGCATCGCTCACTTCCTCAGCATCACTTCATCTTCAACAGCACCAGGTGACATCTTTCAGAGTTCTACTTTCAGCTGGGAGCGCCCACAGGGCTGCACCATTCCTAGGCCGTGTGGGTCCGTCCCCGCGGCATGTATCCATTTTGTTTATGCTCTTTATTTACCTTGTTGGGAGCGCCCCTCGGGCTGCATCATCCCCACGCCGCTCGGGCCCGACCCAGCGGCAGTTGCTTTTCCAGCATTTACCTGAGGATGAAGTTGTTCTTTCACGCTTAATATGATTCCCATAATTATCACCTACTGGGCAAAGCGCTTGCACGTTAAAAGGGGGCGCCTGAGCATCGCGACTGGCTCTCCAGCCCTCACCCCCTGGCCTTGACCCACGGCATCGCGACCTTTCATACCAGCGGCGGCTGAGCTCGCTCGAGGGCCGGCACCTGAGGACGTAGAGCATTTGCATTCTAACAACCCTGCAGGAACACACCAATTGATAAAGGCCCAGAGCCAGGCGCAACCCACCTCGAGGTAGGGCCTCGTGAGTCCCGCGCTGGCTCACGGGTGCCCAGATACACCTCTCCTAGCCCTACCGTGCCGGCCACGTGTCAGGGCGGGGCTGTACACGCCCCGGGGGCTCCTCCCGAAGGGGAGCCCCTGCCACGCACCAGTGGAAGCCCCATGCTCCACGCTGGCTGACGACACTGCCGAGGAGCGACTATGCCCGTACAAATACGGAAGCGCTATGCTCCGCGCTGGTGATAAACAACTGAGGGCGGCCCACAGCCGTACCAACCTCAGGGAGCGTAGAGCTCAGTGTCCGGCACCATCGCAACACCTCTCCACGGCAGTGCCACACGAGGGGGCTGGACACGGGGGCTACGCCCGGGCCTCGCCCGAGCGCACGCCACCCAGCCAGGTCCCTTGGACCTGGTCGTCGCGCGCCACTCCCCGTGCGGAGCCAAGGTACGAAACCCATTTGAGTGTCAAGGGGGACTCCTGAGCATCGCGACTCAGGAGCCTAACTTGCCACGTAGCCCCTCACTCCTTAGTCCCGTCCATGGTTTCCGGTCGGGGCTAACGCTGGGTGAGGTACGCGCGGGGCCGGGCCCTCCCGATGTAGAATGATCAATACACTTCTCGCTCCCCCCTTCCCTACTTGTTGCTCGCGCGTCAAGGGGGACTCCTGAGCATCGCGACTCAGGAGCCTAACTTACCATGTAGCCCCTCACTCCTTAGTCCCGTCCATGGTTTTCGGTCGGGGCTAACGCTGGGTGAGGTACGCGCGGGGCCGGGCCTTGCCGACGCAGAGCATAAGCAAGTAGGAGAGGACAATGCAAATTCCAGGAAATCCAAAGCAAATATTACAAGCCATAAGATTGTTCCACAACGCCAAACACAAGTTTAAACGCCTCCGCGAGGCATGGTGCATGTGCAGGAACAAAATAGGATGGAAGTCGCGAAGAGATCACTCCCCAGTAACGCCGTCACCGGTGGTGGAGTCACGCTGGACGGCTTCGCCTCTCGAGGTCACAAGGCCGGCGGCACCACGTCCGGGCAGGACGCTGGAGGAGCGGAACTTCCCTAGCAAAACCTCAGCTCGGCCTGTCACGGCCTCAGCGGCGGCAGCAGCACGGTCGCCGCTCACGGGCTCCAGCAGGCTGTCGAAGTCGATGTTGGGGTCGCGCAGGTAGACATGGCTGAGGACATGCGTCAGCGCCGCAGAAGACAGGGCACGCGCCTCGGCCTCGACCGTGGGGCCAAGGCCGTCTGCAACATCCTCAAGTGCATCAACCAGGAAGGAGAGCAGCTTGGTGGGGCCGTCCTTCACACCAGCCAACGGCTCCTCTAGGCCGCTCTCATACAGCGTCTTCAGTATGCCACGAGCCTTCTTCTCTAGCTTCACGAAGGCCACCCGGTCCTCCGTCAGGACCTTCTCCTTGGCGTCCAGCTCGTTCCTCTCCGCCTTCAGTGACCTCTCCAACGTCTCCAGTCGGCTGTGGCGGTCATCAAGCTTGGCGTCCCGGTCCTTGGCGGCGGCCTCCCTCGCCTTCATCTCCTTCTCCTTCTCCTGGCGGCTGTGCACCTCCTTGGCGAGCTCGTCGCGCAGGCCTTGCAGCTCGGCCTCAAGCATCCTGTAGCGGCCCTGGGCAGTTGCAGCGTCGCCCAGGGCAGCGTCTTGAGTGGCCTTGGCTTGGTTAGCGGCCCGCTTCTCCTCGTCGGAGGACGACATGGCCTGGCTCAGCACCGCTCGGATGGAAGCAGCAGAACGGGCCCAGCCGGAGGCCAACTCCAGGCGCCTGGCCACCAGACGAGGGTCTGCGCTCAAGAGATCCTCCCGCAGTTGGCTCAGCTCATTGCCATCCTGGTCCAGGACATCGGCGGAGGGAGCAGAAGAGACGAGAACCTGTGGAGCAGGCAGAGAAGATGGCAGCGTGACCACAGCTTGGCAGGAGGGGACCTCCTGAGCCTTGGCCGCCACGGCCGCAGCATCGGGCGTAGTCGACTCCAGGTCCAGCGGGGCCACGGGGGCTGACTCCTCGCCGGGGTGCCCCAGTTGGCCTCGCAAGGGCGGTTGGGTCAAAGAGGCACGGGCCTCACCATCCTCTCCCCCAACAGCCGAAGGCGTCGCCCCGGCAGACGGATTCACCCCAAGCGGGGCCGCAGAAGCCTCTTTCAACCTCTTGGCCGCAGGTGCCGGCCTGGTAAAAGAGCGCAAACGTCAAGCCTCAGCAGCAAAAACCAAGCAAAGCATGAATCGAGCACTTACTGGACATCGTCCATTGACTCAAGCAACCTCCGGCCAAACTTGAAGCCCGAGAGCCTGCAGCGGGTGTCAGCCTTGGAGGGCCCAGAAGCAGAAGGCGCGTCAGGAGGGATGGAGCTAGCCTTGGACCCCCCAGGGACCAGAGCAGACCCTGGGGGAACCAGGCTCGACCTACCCTTCCTCGTGACCGAGGAAGAGCCCTCCCTTCCTCGCCTCGCACTGGCCTCATCGTCGTCCGGCATGGAGCGGAGGGCTGGGACCTGCGTCGAGGGAAGGACTCCACCCAATCCTCGCCAGTCTCCTCCGAGTCGGATGCTTCCTCCTCCGCCTCTTCTGCCCCCTTTCCCCGCTGGAGCTGCCGGAGGAGAAGTTCACCGTCGCCAGGACCGCCAGATCTTCGGGAGCTGCCGCGGGCACCAGCCCCTCATCGTTGAAGGTGGGCATGGCATTCACCACCTGCTCCCAGTCGTCATGAAGGAACAGGGGGACGGGGGCGCCCACCGGGCTCGCCACGTCTCCCCCAACCAAGGAATGGAGGGCCGCAGTCAGATCCTCGTCGGTCAGGGCCTCGGAGCTCAGGCGCAGGGCGGCGTCTGTTTCCCCAAGCCTCCACAGTGGGAGTGATTGCTCCTGGAGCGGAGCCACCCGATGCTCCAAGAACTACCTTAGGAGCGTGGCCCCGGTCAGCTTCGCCGCCCCCAAGTTGCTTGGCCTCAGGTCCGCGTTCATCCTCCTCAACACCGCCTTCGCACGAGGGTCGACGAGCTCCGCGCGGGACCATGCGTCAACGGACTTAGGTTGCCCCGTGGGCAATACCAGACGAGGGTGGAGGCGCCCGACATCCATCATGACCCACTTGCTCCGGTAGCCTTTGATCCTCTTCCCAGGCTTCGAGATGGCGTTGGAGCTGGAATATGCAATGAAGCTCGCGCATGCGGAGACCTGAGCGCCAGAAACCCGGAGGGAGAAAAAGTGGCGTAGCAAGGCCACCGAGGGCTTCACACCAACATGAGCCTCGCAGTAGTAGGCGAAAATCGCCAGGAGAAGGACAGAGTTGGGGTGAAGATGCAGGGCCTGCAAGTTGTATTGGCGGAGAACGGCATGGAAGAACTCAGAGAAAGGAGGCACCAGACCAGCGACAATGGCGCTCACGAAGAATGGGTAGAAGGTGCTCCCCTTGCCCTCAGGCTGGTCAGAGCCGACCTTGAGCACAGTCACCCCCTCGCTGCCCTACGCCACCGTCATCAGGCGCGCGAGGGCGAGGTTCTTCTCCGAAAAATTCGGGGAATCCAGCGCCGGTGAGTACCAAGCATCAGCCGGGGACTTGCGAGTCGCCATGGCATGCCGGATGCGAAGGATTGAGATGGATCTGGAGGATTCTGGGAGCAAGAGGGAGGAAAGCGAGAAAGGGGATCTAAGGCAAGACGGACGAGAGCAGGGCAAGTAAGCCTAGCCCGGGCACCCCCTTTTGTCAGTCGTGCAGCTGCCGAGGCGTCGTGGGAAGTGCGGATGCCCACGTCCAATCAACTGCCACGCGGCGCCCAAGGCTGCAGGCTGTTAGGGCCCGCGGCGCTTCGCGCTTGCCCCTTCCCTTCTCTGCTAAGCCAAGCCCGCGTGCACCTTGGGCCCGGGGGCTACTGTCGGTGTTCTGGGAACGGGGGTCCCCAGACATGCCTGCCTGCGGCCTGCGGCATGGCTTAGGTGGGGCCCAGCGCGGCCCATCTTCATCAGCCCAAGCTCAAGACCCTCACGAGGGGCCAAGTCTCACGGGGCGGACGACAGGAAGCTTTCTCAAGAGCGGCCTCATCAGGCAGGCTCGCGAGGAGCCGGAGAGATCAATGCAAGGGTACCTCACGAGGATCCCATGAGGCAAGCCATGACGATCAAGGCCAGGCGGGCGCCGGCCTGTGCATCGGCCAAGGTATCAGGCAAAGGTTACCATTCCGGTGCAATGAGACCAAGACCAGCTAGACGTCCGGACGGAGGTCATCATGGATCCCAAGACGGCATCATCATCAGTGCTTTTGGCAGCCGAAGACCACTTTTGGTCAGGGTAACTTGTACTAGATGTTCCCCTTCAAAATGGCCAATTGTTGGCGCCCTTCCCGCTCAATTATTCGGGGAGAGGCCCAGGGCCTCTATAAATAGAGCTAGCCTCCACAAGAGGCAAGAGGAAGGGGAGGAAGAGGGAGAAGAGAAGGAGAAAACCAAGTAGAGACTAAGTAGAACACACCGCACCAGCTCAAGAACACCCCTCGCGAGGCTGTTCTTCTCTCGTATTGTCCATCATCAGCCCCAGAGGCAATCCATCACACCACACACTGGAGTAGGGTATTACACCACAACGGTGGCCCGAACCAGTATAAACCTCGTGTCTCTTCTGTTGTTCATCATTTTCATCTTAGTTCGCACGAGAGGATCGGACGTAGATCGGTAGGGGAGAGATCTCCGCGCGCACCCCAGTGTTCAAACCTCAAGGGTCTGCCGGAACCCGAAATCCGACATCTTCGGCTTCACATCGAAGGTCTTGAGCCATAGGCCAAAGTGAGGGGTAATGCGGAGGAAGGCCTAACAAATGACATTAAATGACGAGATGTGAAGAAGGGAATCCAGGGCCAGATCGTGCAAATCCACCCCGTAATAGAACATAAGACCCCTGACAAAGGGATCCAGAGCGAGGCCTAGTCCTTGGAGGAAGTGGGAGACGAACACAACGTTCTCGTTGGGTTCGGGAGTGGGGACGACTTGCCCTCGGGCGGGCAACCTATGCGAAATTTCGGCGGTCAGATGTGTGGCCTCCCTCAACTTCTTGATGTCCTCCTCCATGACGGAGGAAGACATCCACCGGCCTTGAACGCTGGATCCGGACATGATTGAAGGTCTGAAGCACCTGTCCTGGGCTTTGGGTGTTAGAAATGGAGGCGGGGGAAGGATTCGATTGAGCACGGAGGGAAAAAAGTAAAAGCCTTGTCCCTTTATGAAGAGGGTGAATATGTCCTCCTCGTGCCCGTTTGGGACTTGCCTAAGATCTAGGAGTCCTAGGCACGGTTGAGTTACCCACGTCCGTATTAATGAGAATCCCTTAATAAAGGAAACACGATCTCTACTTTGACAAGATGTGTCAACAAACCGCCTCGCGTTATGTGCGGGGCTGCTTAGAGAAAAACGGTTCAAATAATTACCGGGCCGTGGCGTGATGTCATGCTGCCAAAACGTGTCAGCAGATTAGATTTTTGGAAATATTATTCTCTCTACGGTGGTATGTGGAACTTATTTTGCAGGGTCGAAAACTATCCTTGTATTCAAAACTCTTATGTGGTGTATTCGGAGGAGGAACCCGCCTTGCAATGCCGAAGACAACACTGCGCGCCGGACTCATCGTCATTGAAGCCTGGTTCAGGGGCTACTGAGGGAGTCCTGGATTAGGGGGTCTCTGGACAGCCAGACTATATCCTTTGGCCGGACTGTTGGACCATGAAGATACGAGATTGAAGATTTCGTCCCGTGTCCGGATGGGACTCTAGTTGCCGTGGATGGCAAGCTAGGCAATACGGATATGGATATCTCCTCCTTTGTAACCGACCTTGTGTAACCCTAGCCTCCTCCTGTGTCTATATAAACCGGAGGGTTTTAGTCTATAGGACAACATACAATCATACCATAGGCTAGCTTCTAGGGTTTAGCCTCTCTGATCTCATGTTAGATCAACTCTTGTACTACTCATATTATCAAGAATAATCAAGAAGGACATAGGGTTTTACCTCCATCAAGAGGGCCCGAACCTGGGTAAAACATCGTGTCCCCTGCCTCCTGTTACCATTCGCCTTAGACGCACAGTTCGAGACCCCCTACCCAAGATCCGCTGGTTTTGACATCGACAATTGGCGTTCGGATATGAAGATTACTTTCTCTATAAACCGACTCTGTACAACCCTAGCCCCCTTCGGTGTCCATATAAACCGGAGGGTTTTGTTGGTAGAGATAATCATAATCATAATCACACAGGCCAGACATCTAGGGTTTAGCCATTATGATCTCTAGGTAGATCAACTCTTTTAACCCCTATACTCATCATAGTCAATCAAGCAGGAAGTAGGGTATTACCTCCATTAAGAGGGCCCGAACCTGGGTAGACATTGTGTCCCCGGCCTATGGTTACCTTTGATCCTTAGAAGCATAGTTTGGGACCCCCTACCCGAGATCTGCCGGTTTTGACACTGAAATTGTTGCTTTCATTGAGAGTTCCTCTGTCCTGTCGACAGAAGGTTCGATGGCTCGTTCGATCATCTACAATGATGTTGTTTTGGGGGAGGTTCCCCCCCCCCCCCGGGCCAGATTTTTGTACTCAGTGGCTTCCCGTTGCATGCCAACTCGATTGGCCACCTCGAGCAGATCGACAGCTACGCCCTTGGTCATTAGATCAGTTTTGGGAACCTAAACTATGTCGCTGATATTTGAGGAGATTTGATCTTCGATGGGTTTGCGGCCCCGATCATCGCTCCGGCCTTAGATCCGGAGCAGGCTATCAAGTCCAAAGATGGTAGTTCAGAGCCCCCGGACTCTCTGCAATTACGGAACTTGTTACCAGAGATCCGGTGGGAACGACGTCATCGGCAAGCCCAAAGATGAACCGAACTCCCCTTGTCACTCATGCATCGGATACTCCGCCGGACTCTAAGTCTGAACTCTCGAGGTCCGTGTCAAGCAAGCGCCGCCAGGAGGCTCCAACTCTGGATAGCCCCATGGACTCTCGTTTCTCTGTCCAACCCTCGCCTTTAAACGAGGCTCTGGACTTAATGCGATCACTCGCCATTACGGAAGGATCACTTCCGAATTATGCCCAGCCCGGACTAGGGGCTGAGAGCGGGGAATTTTACGTCCCACCCACCACCCACTTCATAGCCACTGTCGAAGATCTAACCGACATGCTGGACTATGCCTTCGAAGACATCGACGGTATGGACGATGATACCGGAGACGAACAAAGCCAAAACCCTCCGTTTACCGGACGATGGACGACCACCTCCACATACGACATGTACATTGTGGACACACCCAAAAAGGATGGCAACGACGGCAAGGAGGATCCAGTTGAGGACAAGCCTGCCGAAGCCCCTCCGAAGCGTCGATGTCAGCGGCGCCGCTCAAAATCACGTCGTGACAAAGACGACAATACTGACACCGAAGACAATAATACTCCAGAGAATGTCGAAGGCCCCTCTAGAGCGAACATCCGAACAGGATGATTGGTAGGATGGGCAAGTAAACCCCGACGATCCTGTCAGGGACGAGGACTCAGAGGATAGTAACTACCTACCGATCTCCGAAGAGGATATGAGCCTCAGGAACGAAGATTTTATCATGCTGGAGGAACCCCTCGAACAAGAGTGCTTTAAGCGCCGGCTAATCGCCACTGCAAGAAGCCTGAAAAAGAAGCAGCAATAGCTTCAGGCTGATCAAGATTTGCTCAATGACAGATGGACTAACGTCCTGGCAACTGAGGAATATGGCCTCGAACGCCCAACAAGGAGCTACCCGAAGCGCAACCTGCTACCCCAATTCAACGATGACGCCCTGGAGCCCATACCGCCAACGCATGGCGCTACTGATAGACCTGACCGACCACCACATGGCCGGGACAGAGAGGCAACGCAAGACGAACACCTTCCCGCACCACCTCGCCGTAAAGGCGGGGGAACAGCGGCTCCAGGATACACCTACGACCTACGACAAGACTTGGACAATAGAGCCGGTTAGACCAGATCAATCTACGGATCACGGGGCCGTGCTCCAGCATGGGAAGATGGCCATCAGGCCTGGCGCGACAAGCACAACCTCACTCGGGCCAAAAATTGCACTCGGACTTCATCTGAACTACGTCGCGACGCGGCCCGACACAGAGGCGCC
Organism: Triticum urartu; assembly: GCF_056163025.1. Taxonomy (NCBI): domain Eukaryota; kingdom Viridiplantae; phylum Streptophyta; class Magnoliopsida; order Poales; family Poaceae; genus Triticum; species Triticum urartu. The sequence continues at coordinate 318,063,004 of NC_141879.1, read as the reverse complement.
ACACACCCCCTATGCTTTACTGATGAGGTAATGGAGCACTAGTTCCCAGTAGGGTTTAAACCTGTGAACGTCGACTCATATGACGGTACAACAGATAAGATTCTCTTCTCCACATTCACATGGCTTGCAGTGACGATCTACATGCCATCAAATACCCCCCCTAAAGCTTAAGGGACCAGCTCAGCACTGGTTAAATAGCCTCGCAGAGAACTCTATTGGAAGCTGGGAAGACTTGGAAGACGCCTTTAGAGACAACTTCCATGGCACTTATATCTGACCCCCGAACGCTGATGACCTCAGCAATATAGTCCAAAACCCCGGAGAGTCAGCCGGAAAATTCTGGACCAGGTTCCTAATTAAAAAGAACCAAATTGTTGACTTCTCGGATGCCAAAGCCCTAGCGGCCTTTAAACAAAGTATCTGCGACGAATGGCGCGCCGACACCTTGGCCAAGAGAAGCCGAAGTCCATGGCGGCCCTTACAACACCCATGACCCGCTTTTGCGCGGGAGAGGATAGCTGGTTAGCCCGTAGCAACAATGGTGCCAATGACCCGGGTGCTTCCGAAACCAGAAACAGCAACGGCAGGCCCCAACGCAACAAACACAAGCGTCGAAGCAACAATGACAATAGGAAGACACGACGGTCAATGCCAGATTCAGTGGCTCCAAATCCGGTCAGCAGAAGAAGCCATTTAAAAGAATTAAAGACGGCTCATCTAGCCTGGACAGAATACTAGATCGACCCTGCTAGATTCACGGCACCCCCGACAAGCCTACCAACCATACCAACAGAAGTTGTTGGGCCTTCAAATAGGCCGGTAAGCTGAACACCAAACATAAAGGGGAGGGGTCGCCCAGCGAGGACGATGATGAGGAGCCTCACCCACCGAATATGATATACGCTACTCACATTCCCAAGCGGGAGCGCAAGCGTGCTCTAAGGGACGTCTATGCGATAGAGCCAGTCGCCCCAAAATTCAACCCATGGTCAGCCTACCTGATCACTTTCGATCAGAATGACCGTCCGACTAGTATCCGTCACGGAGGCTTGGCCGCGTTGGTCCTCGACCCAATTATCGATGGATTCCACCTTACGCGAGTCCTCATGGATGACGGTAGCATTCTTAACTTGCTCTATCAGGACACGGTCTGCAAAATGGGTATTGATTCATCAAGAATTAAACCCACCAAAACTACCTTTAAAGGAGTAATACCTTGGGTAGAGGCCCTTTGCACAGGCTCGATCACATTGGAAGTCGTCTTCGGTTCGCTGGACAACTTCCAAAGCGAAGACTTGACCTTCGACATCGTCCCCTTCCATAGTGGCTATCATGCACTGCTCGAACGAACCGCGTTCGCTCGCTTTAATGCGATCCCACATTACGCATATCTCAAACTGAAGATGCCTGGACCACGCGGCGTTATAACAATCAATGGAAACATGAAGCGCTCCCTCCGTACTGAGGAGCACACCGTGGCCCTTGTAGCGGAAGTCCAGGGCAGCCTTATCAAACCAAACACTACATTGGCAGTCAAGCCCCGGACACTGTTAAATGCGTCCGGACTACCCTCCAGAGCGACAGTCTAGCTTGTCCGGAGCTCGATTAGCAATCCGGCCTCCGTCTCAGCGCCAACCGAATTGCGGCATATGTGCCACGCATACATAACTAGCCACTAAAGATACCATGGGCAAAGACGGAGGCATAATTGTCAGTGTCAAAACCGGCAGATCTCGGGTAGGGGGTCCCGAACTGTGCGCCTAAGGTGGATGGTAACAGGAGGCGGGGGACACAATGTTTACCCAGGTTCGGGCTCTCTCGATGGAGGTAATACCCTACTTCCTGCTTGATTGATCTTGATGATATGAGTATTACAAGAGTTGATCTACCACGAGATCGTAGAGGCTAAACCCTAGAAGCTAGCCTATGATTATGATTGTTCTTGTCCAACGGACTAAACCCTCCGGTTTATATAGACACCGAAGGGGGCTAGGGTTACACAGAGTCAGTTACAAGGGAGGAGATAGATCTACATATCTGAATTGCAAAGCTTGCCTTCCACGCAAAGGAGAGTCCCACCCGGGCATGGGACGAAGTCTTCAATCTTGTATCTTCATAGTCCAATAGTTCGGCCAAAGTATATTGTCGGGCTATGCGAGGACCCCCTAATCCAGGACTCCGTCAGTAGCCCCTGAACCAGGCTTCAATGATGATGAGTCCGGCACGTAGATTGTCTTCGGCATTGCAAGGCGGGTTCCTTCTCCGAATACTCCATAGAAGATTTTTAACACAAGGATCGTGTCTGGCTCTGCAAAACAAATTCCACATATCACCGTAGAGAGTATATTATTCCACAAATCCAATCTGCTGACAACTTTTCATAACGTGACGTCCTGCCATGGCGTCATTATGAACCATGTTGCGAGGCGGTTTTATCGGCACTTCTTGTCAAAGCAGAGATCGTGTTCCCCTTATCACAGGAGTCTCATCAATACGGGCATGGGTAACCCAATCGTGCTTGTTAATATGACTCCTCAATTTTAGGCAAGTTCCAAACGGGCACGCGGAGGACGCTTGATATTCTTCCTCTTTATAAAGGGGCCAAGGCCTGCCCTTTTCTTCTCACGCTCAATCCTTCCCTTCCCCCACCCCGAGTTCCAACACCCAAGGCTCAGGCTAAGCCCTTTGGACCTTCAGCCATGTCCGGATCCAACCTTCAAGGCCAGTGGATGGCTTCCTCTGTCACAGGGGATGACATTAAGAAGCTAAGGGAAGCCAGGTATCTGACCGCGGAAATCTCGCACAGGCTGCCTGCTCAAGGGTAGGTCACCCCCACTCCCGAACCCAACAAGAGTGTCGTATTTGTTTCCCACTTCCTCCGAGGGCTAGGCTTTAGTCTTGATCCTTTTGTTAGAGGGATTATGTTCTATTACGGGCTCGACTTCCACGATCTAGCTCCAGATTCCATCCTTCACATCTCGTCGTTTATCGTTGTGTGTGAGGCCTTCCTCCGCATCACCCCACACTTTGGATTATAGCTCAAGACCTTCAATGTGAAGCCAAAGATGATCGATGGGAGACACGCAGAATGTGGAGGTGCCATAATAAGCAAAGGCGCCGAAGCTCCATGGCCAAAGGGTTCCTTCCCGGAGGTGTCAAACTTATGGCAGCGGGAGTAGTTTTACATCACAACTATCCAAAGTATGAAGTGGGCAGCTGCCCCCGCCTTCCGCCTGGGCCCCCCGCCACAACTGGCGTCATGGGTCAACAAGGGGCTGGACTGGGGGACAGTTAATAACGTGCCGACATTGCAGAGTCGCATCTGAGATCTCCTCGAGAGAGATGTCAGCCTTGTCAAGGTAATGCAAGTCATGCTAGTTCGTCGGGTCCTGCCATGCCAACGTCAATCTCTCCGTATGTGGGAGTTCAAGCCGGAAGGACCGCGAACTATTCAGCGGTTCTTCGGCGTAACGCTCAAAGAGATGTATGGATTGTTCTCCGGATCACGAATAAAGTGTCCGGTCACCACCGAGGATGCGGGTCTCAATTGCAACCGTCCAAATACCCAGGTAAGTAATTCTGCGGCCAAACATGTTGTCTTTTTATTTGTCACAACATCATTCTGAAAAAATGCACTCTTGGCCAGGACTGGATAAGAAAGGCGAAAATGATGAGGTGTTCGGCCCCCCTTCCCGAAGGCTCACCGGATCCTATACTAGCCAGGATGCTTGAGCACGCACCTTATCAAGTGCCATCAGGGGAAGATAAAGGGAGGAATAAAGAAGCCGAAAGCGGGCCTCACGCATTACTCATCCAAACCGGGGGGATTAGTGTCTCCGCGAAGGAGGATAACTGGGGAGAAGAATCTAAAATTCCCTCTCCCCAAGGAAAGAAGAGGACCGCCTCTGAGGACTTGGAAATGAGGGTTTCCAAACAAGGGAAGAATCTTTCGCCAGGGGGCCCTGCCTCGGAGGGCATCCTTGCCGCACAGTGCCCGCAAGGGAATCAACCCTCCACCAAGCTGTAAGTGAACCAGTGTACTTTTGTTAAATATATCATGCTTTAACTTCGAGGAAAATAACCGAGACATATGTCTTGCAGTCCGGATCGTAGCCCTTCTTGGCAAAGTTCGTCTTTGTGGGATCTTCTTCCGGAGATGATGGAGAGCGAAACGCCTCCCCCTGTCTCCCCGCCTCATGAGGCGGACCACCCTGAGGTGTCGTCACGGAGGATTTGTCCTGATCTTCCAAGGCCGGGTGGTAACCCTTCGGCCATCCAAAGTCCGGAGTATTCGGCTCCTAAAGGGAGCAACAGAAAGAGTCCGGGTCTGTCCGGTGCATGACCGGACACACTGGTAGGTCTTCTGGAGCAAGCGGCTATCTCAGAGGCGCATCGTACTTTAATGGGTACGGTGGTTGAAAGGATTTCATCCGCCGAAAGTGGGTTGCATGAAGCTTTATGAGCCTGCTAAAAGGCTTTGAGGTACGCAAGGTAATATATATATATATATTATGGTACCGCACACGCTAGGTGTGCCCTATACCGATAGTAGCCTCTGAGACTAGTTGCTGTCCAGAGGCGGCAAACAGAGGATCGTAGTCCCAGGTAATGATCGCATTGCTTTCATGTGCAGGTGGCTGACGGTCCGGTAGCTGGCCGGACTGCTGAGTTTGCCGAACTTAGCCGGCAACTTGATGCGGCAGATGCTGACATTGCGCTTGTGAACAAGCGGCTTGACGAGGCACAGGGTATGTATTTTCGGGTGGTCAACAAATATTAAGAGGAGCATGATGCTAGTATATATAATATGTCGTGACTGTAGATGGAGCTGCCGCCGTGGAGACCCTTCGGGTGGAACTTGCCCGAGCCAAGGAATAAGCCAGGAGCAGTGATGCGGCCGCCCTAAAGGCGGCCGAAGAGTAAAGAGCCGAACGGGCTGCTCATCGCCAGAGCGAAGATAAAATAGCCAAGATGGCCGTTGAGCTGAAGGATGCCGCCGACCGGTATGAGCTTCTTGAAAACGAAAGCCAAGCAAAAGCGGCAAGCCTGGAAAAAGCCATGGTAGCAGCCAAGGAGACCCACTCTAAAATCAGAGCGGCGAAGGAGGAGCTTCGTCAAGCCGGAGATATCACGGCTGGGAAGCCCTTTTTGTTGCGGACGAAGTTTGGAGATCCGAAGTATGCCCCTCTCGATCAATTATGGGGTGTTGCAGACACGTACTTGTAGTTGGCAATGAGTGCTGCTGATGTGACTGAGTTTTTCAAAGATCAAAAAGATCACAAAGTGGAAAAGTTGTTCTGGTTGTAGTTCAGTGCTCCAATGCGTCCGCTGCTGTTAAATGAGCAAATGGCCGAGTGGGATGAGCACCATAGGTTGTCCGGGCTTGCCATGAGGTCTGTCGTGGATCATATTTGGCCGGAAGGACCATGTCCGAATAGTTATTTTGGTTTAGTGCAATGATTCCTTGGTGTTGTGCCACATATCGACGCTGTAAAGTGGTCGGCGTGTATAGAGGGTGCGCAGATGGCTCTTGCCCGTGTTAAGATATACTGGTCAAAGATGCATGCCACCGCTATTGCAACCCGGGGTCCGGTCGTAGGCCAGATCTCGGCCGAGCACTATTTTGAAGAAGTCCTAGAAGGCGCTCGTTTAATAGAGGCTCAATGCTCGAAGAGTATCATGTTCGAGTGACATGTATCCCAATTGTAAAAACAATGCTATTTGGATTATAAAGGCTGTGTTTATACTCTTTCCTGAAAGTATTATGATACCTCTTGTGCAGCCGTTTATGCATGTATATAACCTGAAAGTTTGAAGTCGTCGGCTTCAGCCCCCACGCATATAATGCGGGGGTGTTCGGAAAAGCGCGTATTCACACTTGATCGAACGTCTTGGTCCATTAAGGAGGTGATAGCGCAGCGAACAAGGCAATCAGACTATATCGCTTTAACACTTTCACTTAGCCATAGGAGTTTGGAAATGGGGCTACTATATAGCCCCTGGTACTTCCACGCTTATCCGAATACGCTGCGCGTACATACATGACCGGGAAACTGGTCCTTCGTTAATGCGGAGGAATCGCGAAGATTTCGCTGAGTCCTCGAGTGGTTGACCAGTCTCACGCTTTATCATGACAGTCAGTTTTCAGCTTTCTCTACTGAGGTGCTCATCCAGATGAACCAGGTCACAATTGCAGTAGTTCTCTCGGTTCCACCTTAGCCGATAGAGCGGAACGTAAGGTAGCAAAACACGGTAGCCGGCCAAACCCATCTATTGACCAAAGACATGATTCGGAGGTGATGCATATAAGGCCAAACTCGCGACGCCGAACAGTCCCTAAGGTATTCGGTCTTTACAACGTATACTGGGATGAGTAACGCCCTCGATAATAAGCCTAAATTTACAGGTACGTGCATTGGTCTGACGTGACGAAATGTCAATAACACCAGCATCCCTCTTGGTTATGTTAAGTATCCGGAGGGTGTGAAGCAACAAGAGACAGTAAAAAAGGTTTACACAGGGTCTTAATCTTAAAAGAAACCTCTTAACGGGGCCCTACTGCATGTCTGCGCCTGTGTCTCCGTTGTGCCGTATCCAGGAATGGTGTAGCGCGATGATCATCTGTAAGAGAGAAAAGCCCAGGTGAAAGTTTTCGTGCGGAAAATTGGTTATTCTTAATAAACCATTAAAATTCAATCTAAATAAGGTCAAGCCAAGCCTTAGTCCTTTTTACATGCGGGAAGCCCCTAGCACCACCTATGGGGGTATATCCATTAACCCAGTCTTAGGTTTAGCTGAGCTGTTACAGCTAGTGGTGCGCCGGACTCGTCTAGTGTTAACCCACAAGTATAGGGGATCGCAACAATTTTCGATAAGTAAGAGTGTCGAACCCAACGAGGAGCTAAAGCTAGAACAAATATTCCCTCAAGTTCTATCGACCACCGATACAACTCTACGCACGCTTGATGTTCGCTTTACCTAGAACAAGTATGCAACTAGAAGTACTTTGTAGGTGTTGTTGGATAGGTTTGCAAGATAATAAAGAGTATGTAAATAAAAAGTAGGGATGTTTAGATAAATAAACAATAAACTAAATATACCGAGTGTGGAAAAGTGGTGGTAGGAGTTGCGGAATTTCCCCTAAGCAATTGACTACCTTACTAGACCGATAGCAAGTATTATGTGGGAGAGGCCACTGCTAGCATGTCATCCCTGACTTGGAATTCTATGCACTTATGATTGGAACTATTAGCAAGCATCTGCAACTACTAATGTTCTTAAGGTAAAACCCAACCATAGCATTAAGATATATTGGTCCCCCTTCAATCCCGTATGCATCAATTTCTATGCTAGGTTGAAGCTTCTGTCACTCTTTCCCTCCAATACATAGTCCTATCAACATACAACTAACCCTAGGGTGTGATCCATGCGCGCAATCATATGATGGGCACCAAAGGACAGCAACATAACCACAAGCAAATTAAATCAATCATAGCAATTCATCAACCACCGATAGGACAATGAAAATCTACTAAGACATCATAGGATGGCAACACATCATTGGATAATAATATGAATCATAAAGCACCATGTTCAAGTAGAGGGTACAGCGGGTTGCAGGAGAGTGGACCGCTGTAGATAGAGGGGGGAAGGTGATGGAGATGGTGGTGAAGATGGCGGAGGTGTTGGTGAAGATCGCGGTGATGATGATGACGGCCACGGCGGCGTTCCGGCGCCACCGGAAGGAGAGGGGGAGAGGGGGCCCCCTTCTTCCTCTTCTTCCTTGACCTCCTCCCTAGATGGGCGAAGGATTTCCCCTATAGTCCTTGGCCTCCATGGCATGGGAGGGAGAGAGCCCCTCCGAGATTGGAGCTATCTCTCTGTTTCTCTCTGGTTCCCCGTTCTGTTCTGGCTCTGTTTCACCGTTTCGTATATATATGGAGATCTGTAACTCCGATTGGCCTGAAACCTTTGCCGTGATTTTTTTCCGAATATTAGCTTTCTTGCGGCAAAAGAAGAGAGTCAACCGCCTTACGGTGGGCTCACGAGGGTAGGGGCGCGCCCTAAGGGGGGGCCCTGCCTCGTGACCACCTCGGGCACTGGTTCACGTTGATTTTCCTTCCGAATTTTCCATATTTTCCAATAATAAGCTCCGTCCATTTTTATTCCGTTTGGACTCCGTCTGATATGGATATTCTGCGAAACCAAAAACATGCAACAGACAGGGACTGGCACTGGGCACTGGATCAATATGTTAGTCCCAAAAATAATATAAAAAGTTGCCAAAAAGTATATGAAAGTTGAATAATATTGGCATGGAACAAACAAAAATTATAGATACGACGGAGACGTATCAGCATCCCCAAGCTTAATTCCTACTCGTCCTCGAGTAGGTAAATGATAAAAAGATAATTTTTGATGTGGAATGCTACCTAGCATAATCTTGATCATATGTCTAATCATGGCATGAATATTAAGACACAAGTGATTCAAAGCAATAGTCTATCCTTTGACATAAAAATAATAATACTTCAAGCATACCAAGCAAGCAATTATGTCTTATTGAAATAACATAGCCAAAGAAAGCTCATCCCTACAAAATCATATAGTCTGGCAATGCTCCATCTTCACCATACAAAATATTCACATCATGCACAACCCCGATGACAAGCCAAGCAATTGTTTCATACTTTTGACGTTCTCAAACCTTTTCAACTTTCACGCAATACATGAGCATGAGCCATGGACATAGCACTATAGGTGGAATAGAGTATGATGATGGGGGTTAGGTGGAGAAGACAAAAAAGGAAGAAAGTCTCACATCAACTAGGCGTATCAACGGGCTATGGAGATGCCCGTTAATAGATATCAATGTGAGGAGTAGGGATTGCCATGCAACGGATGCACTGGAGCTATAAGTATATGAAAGCTCAAACTGAAACTAAGTGGGTGCATCCAACTTGCTTGCTGATGAAGACCTAGGGCATTTGAGGAAGCCCATCGTTGGAATATACAAGCCAAGTTCTATAATGAAAATTCCCACTGGTATATGAAAATGACAACTCAAGAGACTCTCTATATAAATAACATGGTGCTACTTTGAAGCACAAATGTGGTAAACGGATAGTAACATTGCCCCTTTTTTTGCGGGCTTCTTTGCCCCCCCTTTTTTAGGCTTCTTTGGCCTCTCTTTTTTGGGTAATGCTCTAATAATGATGATCATCACACTTTTATTTACTTACAACTCAATATTACAACTTGATACTAGAACAAAGATATGACTCTATATGAGTGCCTCCGGCGGTGTATCGGGATATGCAATGATCTAGCGTAGCAATGACATCCAAAAAACGGACAAGCCGTGAAAAGATCATGCTAGCTATCTTACGATCATGCAAAGCAATATGACAATGAATGCTCAAGTCATGTATATGATGATGATGACAGTTGCATGGAAATATATCTCGGAATGGCTATGGAAATGCCATGATAGGTAGGTATGGTGGCTGTTTTGAGGAAGGTATATGGTGGGTTTATGGTACCGGCGAAAGTTGCGCGGTACTAGAGAGGCTAGCAATGATGGAAGGGTGAGAGTGCGTATAATCCATGGACTCAACATTAGTCATAAAAAACTCACATACTTATTGCAAAAATCTATTAGTCATCGAAACAAAGTACTACGCGCATGCTCCTAGGGGGATAGATTGGTAGGAAAAGACCAACGCTCGTCCCCGACCGCCACTCATAAGGAAGACAATCAATAAACACATCATGCTCCGACTTCGTTACATAACGGTTCACCATACATGCATGCTACGTGACATGCAAACCTCAACAAAAGTATTTCTCAATTTCACAATTACTCAACTAGCACGACTCTAATATCACCATCCTTATATCGCAAAACTATTGCAAGGAATCAAACATATCATATTCAGCGATCTACAAGTTTATGTAGGTTTTTATGACTAACCATGTGAATGACCAGTTCCTGTCATCTCTCTAAATAGATATAAGTGAAGCACGAGAGTTTAATTCTTTCTACAAAAGATATGCCCACGCTCGAACAAATATAAGTGAAGCAGAAGAGCATTCTACAAATGGCGGTTGTCTATGTAAAGAGAAACAGGCAATCCAAACTTCAAATGATATAAGTGAAGCACATGAAGCGTTCTATAAAGCCATACTCAAAACATATAAGTGAAGTGCAATGAGAATTCTATAAATCAACCAAGGACTATCTCATACCAGCATGGTGCAAAAAAGAAACATGAAAACTAAAGCAAAGACGCTCCAAGATTGCACATATCGCATGAACGAAACGAATCCGAAAACATACCGACACTTGTTGAAGAAAGAGGGGATGCCTCCCCAGCATCCCCAATCTTAAACGCTTGAGTCTCCTTGAATATTTACTTGGGGTGCCTCGCGCATCCCCAAGTTTGAGCTCTTGCCTCTCTTCCTTCTTCTCACATCGAGACCTTCTCGATCATCAAACACTTCATCCACACAAAACTTCAACAGAAAACTCGGTAAGATCCGTTAGTATAATAAAGCAAATCACCACTATAAGTACTGTTGCAATACAATTCATATTTTGTTATTGCATTGTGTCTACTGTCGTATAACTTTTTCATGGCTTAATCCACTGATATAAATTGATAGGTTCATCAAAACAAGCAAACTATGCATCAAAAACAGAATCTGTCTAAAACAGAACAGTCTGTAGGAATCTGAACATTCACCATACTTCTGATACTTTAAAAATTCTTCCAAAATTAGGAAAAATAAAAAGTTTGTACAGCAAGATAGTGCAAAAAGAATCAGAACCATTTGACGTTCCAGCTAAAAATGTAAAATCGCGCACTACAGCCAAAGTTTCTTTCCTGCACCGCACAAACCATCAAACAAATGTAAACATCCTAAAGGCAAACCTTGGCACATTATTTTTATAATACAATGGAATTGCACAAGGGGATAATTATTTTTGTTTAAAAGTTTCTGTAATCAAGATTCACAAAGTTGCCGTGAGCAGGAACAAAGTTCAAGGAGCTCTCCCACTTCAACAGTGCTTGTCTTTCTCACTTTCACTTTCCTTTTTGAAAAGTTTTGGGTTCCCCTCTTTATTTTTGTTGTTTTTAAACTATATAAAAGCACTCAACAGAAATAAATGACTCTCTAAAACTTTTGGGTTGTCTCCCTGGCAGCGCTTTCTTTCAAACCATTAAGCTAGGCATATAGTGCTCAAGTAGTGAATCCACCCGGATCCCAAGGTATATCAAAGCCAATTTTAATTAGCAATGATTTGGCATTTAGTAGTGAGCACAAAGCAACATATATCAAGCAATGGTGAAGTATAACTCTCTTTCTATGCATTGGCATGTCATAAAAGAACAATTCATGCACACATAGTAAAGGCCAATGCATAGTATAAACGGTTTCTTGCAATTCTATCATATTGGAGACATAGAGAGGTGGAGATATAGTTCCTCTCTCATAATAATTGCAAGTAGGAGCATCAAGCACATGCATATTATACTCATCAAAATCATCATGTGCATCGGTAAAAGACAACCCATCTATGTAATCCTTAACAAGGGCAAACTTCTCTGATATAGTGTAGTTTGGAGAATTCAAAAAGATAATAGGACTATCATGCGTGGGTGCAATAGCAACAATTTCATGTTTAGCATAAGGAACTATAGCAAGTTCATCTCCATAAGCATAATTAATATTGGCATCTTGGCCACAAGCATAGCAAGCATCATCAAAAAGGGATATTTCAAAAGAATCAACGGGATCATAACAGTCATCATAGCAATCATCCTTCGGTATGCACGAATGGGAATTAAACAATGTATGAGTTGAAGAGTTACTCTCATTAGAAGGTGGGCATGGGTGATCAATCCGCTCTTCCTCCTTTTGTTCTTCGCTCTCCCCCTCATCTTTTTCATCCAATGAGCTCACAGTTTCATTAATTTCTTCTTCCATAGACTCGTGCAAAATATTAGTATCCTCTTGGATAGAGGAGTAGTCCTCAATATATAGTTTAACATAAGCATTAGAAGCATAATTCTCATAACAATATTCAAGTATGGCAAAATTTTCAGATTTGTGAAGAGTAGCATCATACTTTTCATTCAAAGAAGCAATTTCAGAAGCACCCTTAAAAGCAACAAATTCTTCAATTTGTTGAACATCATAGTAATTATAAACACCCTTAGCATATGAAGATACGATTCCATTATTACTAAACTCACATTGATAGGGAAGGTGTTTCTTAGGGTTTTTAGAACAACAAGTAAAATCATATATTTCGCATAAATTCCAAGCATAGCATTGCAAACGTTGAATTTGACCCCATAATAGTTTCCCTTTTTCAGATATACGGTGTCACACATAACAAGCATGATCATCTAAAGATTTTCCCTCAATTAAGCTAGTTGGGGTTTCGGCACGAGCACAAAGGGATCGAAGATGATCCAAGTAAAAAGCTTCAGCAGTGTGATAGATTTTGAGTGGTTCTTCAACCATTGGTTCAGTAGGTACAACTAATTTTTTTGGTATTTTGCGTTTCCTACCCATAACTAAAGATAGAAAACAACTAAGAACGACAAATAAAAATTACTTAGTGATAAAGCAAACAAGCACACACAAGAATATTCACCCCACGCTATTGCTCCCCGGCAACGGCGCCAGAAAAAGGTCTTGATAACCCACAAGTATAGGGGATCGCAACAGTTTTCGATAAGTAAGAGTGTCGAACCCAATGAGGACCTAAAGGTAGAACAAATATTCCCTCAAGTTCTATCAACCACTGATACAACTCTACGCACGCTTGATGTTCCCTAGAACAAGTATGAAACTAGAAGTACTTTGTAGGTGTTGTTGGATAGGTTTGCAAGATAATAAAGAGTATGTAAATAAAAAGTAGGGGCTGTTTAGATAAAGAAACAATAAACTAAATATAGCGAGTGTGGAAAAGTGGTGGTAGGAGTTGCGGAATTGCCCCTAAGCAATTGACTACCTTACTAGACCGATAGCAAGTATTATGTGGGAGAGGCCACTGCTAGCATGTCATCCCTGACTTGGAATTCTATGCACTTATGATTGGAACTATTAGCAAGCATCCACAACTACTAATGTTCATTAAGGTAAAACCCAACCATAGCATTAAGATATATTGGTCCCCCTTCAATCCCGTATGCATCAATTTCTATGCTAGGTTGAAGCTTCTGTCACTCTTGCCCTCCAATACATAGTCCTATCAACATACAACTAACCCTAGGGTGTGATCCACGTGCGCAATCATATGATGGGCACCAAAGGACAGAAACATAACCACAAGCAAATTAAATCAATCATAGCAATTCATCAACCACCGATAGGACAAGGAAAATCTACTCAGACATCATAGGATGGCAACACATCATTGGTTAATAATATGAAGCATAAAGCACCATGTTCAAGTAGAGGGTACAGCGGGTTGCAGGAGAGTGGACTGCTGTAGATAGAGGGGGAAAGGTGATGGAGATGTTGGTGAAGATGGCGGAGGTGTTGGTGAAGATCGCAGTGATGATGATGGCCACGGCGGCGTTTCGGCGCCACCGGTGGAGAGGGGGAGAGGGGCCCCCTTCTTCCTCTTCTTCCTTGACCTCCTCCCTAGATGGGAGAAGGGTTTCCCCTCTGGTCCTTGGCCTCCATGGCATGGGAGGGGCGAGAGCCCCTCCGAGATTGGATCTATCTCTCTGTTTCTCTCTGGTTCTTCGTTCTGTTCTGGCTCTGTTTCACCGTTTCATATATATATGGAGATCCGTAACTCCGATTGGCCTGAAACCTTCGCCGTGATTTTTTTCGAATATTAGCTCTCTTGCGGCAAAAGAAGAGCATCAACTGCCTTACGATGGGCTCATGAGGTTAGGGGGCGCGCCCTAAGGGGGGGGCGCCCCCCTGCCTCGTGACCACCTTGGGCACTGGTTCGCGTTGATTTTCCTTCCGAATTTTCCATATTTTCCAAAAATAAGCTCCGTCCGTTTTTATCCCGTTTGCACTCCGTTTGATATGGATATTATGCGAAACCAAAAACATGCAACTGACAGGGACTGGCACTGGGCACTGGATCAATATGTTAGTCCCAAAAATAATATAAAAATTTGCCAAAAAGTATATGAAAGTTCAATAATATTAGCATGGAACAATAAAAAATTATAGATACGACGGAGACGTATCATCTAGCTGTGTTCGCGGTCTTGATGACCGATCATTTATTCTGGTTTGGAGAGGTCGTTTAGTGTTTGGCTACTAAAGCCACCACACATTCTTTCGCACGTAAGGAACGCTCTGTGTTTCTGCTAACTATGATGATGCCACGTGGACAGGGCATCTTAAGCTTAAGATAAGCGTAATGCGGTATTGCATTAAAACAAGCGAAGGTCATTCTTCCGAGTAGTGCTTGATATCTCTTTAGAATGGAGCGATGTCAAAGGTTAACTTTTCACTTCGGAAGTTGTCGGGAGAACCATATACAACCTCTAGTAGAAGAGAGCCTATGTAGCGGGCCTCTGGGCCTGGTATTACTCCTTTAAAGGTAGTATTGCTTTGGCTGATTCTTGTCGGATCTATACCCATTTTGCGGACTATGTCCTAATATATCAGATTAAGACTAGTGCCGCCGTCCATAAGGACTCGGGTGAGATGGTATCCGTCAATTATTGGGTCTAGTACCAAGGGAGCCGATCCTCCGTGCCGGATACTAGTCGGGTAATCCCCGTGATCAAAAGTGATCGGGCAGGCCGACCAAGGGTTGAAATTGGGGGTAGAGGGCTCCATGGCGCATACGTCTCGGAGTGCACGTTTGCTCATCCTCTCCGTTACGTGAATCATGTTCACTGTTTTGACCTCTGGTGGAAATTTTTTCTGTCACCCAATGTTCGGCTGGCGAGGCTCATTCTCGTCTTCGCTTGGTGTCTCCCTTCCCTTGTGTTCGGCGTTTAGCTTGCCGACCTGCTTGAAGACCCAGCATTCTCTGTTGGTGTGATTTGCGGGTTTGTCGAAGGTGCGATGAATCTGACATAATCTGTCTAGAATCTTGTTTAGGCTGGATGGTCCATCTCTGCTGCCTTTAAATGGCTTTTTCCGTTGACCAGGTCGAGAGCTCCTGAATCCGGCGTTTACCGCCGTGTTGTTTGGGCTGTCTTCATTGTTTCGATGCTTGCTTTTATTGTGTCATGGTTTTGCATTGCCATCCCTGACTTCGGATGTGCCTGGGTCACTGGTGCTGCTACGGGCCAGCCAACTATCTCCGCCCATGCAAAAGCGGGTCATAAGGTTTGTTAGGGCTGCCATTGTCCTCAGTTTTTCCTGGCCGAGGTGTCTGGAGAGCCATTCGTCCCGGACACTATGTTTGAAAGCCGCTAAGGCTTCGGCGTCCGGGCAGTCGACAATTTGATTCTTCTTAGTGAGGAATCTGTTCCAAAGCTTTCGGGCTAACTCTCCGAGCTGTTGAATTATATGACTTAAATCATCTGTATCCTGAGGTCGGACATAGGTCCCTTGAAAATTATCCCTAAAAGCATCTTCAAGCTCTTCCCAACTTCCAATTGAGTTTTTGGGGAGGCTCTTCAGCCAGTGCCGAGCTGGTCCTTTCAACTTGAGCGCAAGTATTTGATGGCGTGGAGATCATCTCTGCGAGCCATGTGGATATGAAGGATAAAGTTCTCAATCCAGACCCTAGGGTCTGTCGTTCCGTCGTATGCCTCTATGTTCACGGGTTTGCATCCTTCTGGAAATTCGTGATCCAGAACCTCATCGGTGAAGCATAGGTGGTGCACAGCACCGCTGTATTTGGATGTGTCATGGCATTCTGACGGTTGGAGTGTTCGGTTTTGATTCTGTGCCAGAGTGCGCTTCCTAGATCCGTAGATGGACCTGGTCATACCAGATTTTTGGTGCAAGTCCTCATGTAAATCATGTGCTGTCTTATGTGCGACATCGTTAGCCGCCCTATCGCGGCCACGGGGTGGTCGATCCGGCTGATCGGCCATTTTATTTTTCAGCTGTATAGGCTCTAAAGCCTCGTCATTGAATTCGGGCAGCAGCTTGCGCTTTGGATAGCTCTCTTTGTGGCGGCTACCACCGTACTTTTCTTCAGTGTCGAGCACTTTGTTCCATCTACTGTTGAGTGTATTTTGCGCGGCCTTAAGCCTTTGCTTCTGCTTCTTCAGACTGCTCGCGGTGGCAATAAACCTTTTGTGGAGGTCCTCTTGCTCCAAGTGCCTTTTGATGACCCACAAGTATAGGGGATCTATCGTAATCCTTTCGATAAGTAAGAGTGTCGAACCCAACGAGGAGCAGAAGGAAATGATAAGCGGTTTCCAGCAAGCTATTCTCTGCAAGTACTGAAATAAGTGGTAACAAATAGTTTTGTGATAAGATAATTTGTAACGAGCAACAAGTAACAAAAGTAAATAAGGTGCAGCAATGTGGCCCAATCCTTTTTGTAGCAAAGGACAAGCCTGGACAAACTCTTATATGATGTAAAGCGCTCCCGAGGATACATGGGAATATCGTCAAGCTAGTTTTCATCATGTTCATATGATTCGTGTTCGGTACTTTGATAATTTGGTATGTGGGTGGACCGGTGCTTGGGTGCTTCCCTTACTTGGACAAGCATCCCACTTATGATTAACCTCTATTGCAAGCATCCGCAACTACAACAAAATTATTAAGGTAAACCTAACCATAACATGAAACATATGGATCCAAATCAGCCCCTTACGAAGCAACGCATAAACTAGGGTTTAAGCTTCTGTCACTCTAGCAACCCATCATCTACTTATTACTTCCCAATGCCTTCCTCTAGGCCCAAATAATGGTGAAGTGTCATGTAGTCGACGTTCACATAACAGCACTAGAGGAGAGACAACATACATCTCATCAAAATATCGATCGAATACCAAATTCACATGACTACTAATAGCAAGACTTCTCCCATGTCCTCAGGAACAAAAGTAACTACTGACAAAGCATAAACATGTTCATAATCAGAGGGGTATTAATATGCATATAGGATCTGAACATATGATCTTCCACCAATTAAACCAACTAGCATCAACTACAAGGAGTAATTAAAACTACTAGCAACCTACTAGCACCAATCCCGGACTTGGAGACAAGAATTGGATACAAGAGATGAACTAGGGTTTTGAGATGAGATGGTGCTGATGAAGATGTTGATGGAGATTGCCCTCTCCCGATGAGAGGAGCATTGATGATGACGATGGCGATGATTTCCCCCTCCGGGAGGGATGTTTCCCCGGCAGAACAGCTCCGCCAGAGCCCTAGATTAGTTCCGCCAAGGTTCCACCTCGTGGTGGCGGAGTTTCGTCTGAGAAGATGGCTTATGATTTTTTTCCCATCGAAAGACTCCATATAGCAGAAGATGGTCACCGGAGGGCCACCAGGGGGCCCACGAGGTAGGGGCACACCCAGGGGGGTAGGGCGCACCCCCCGCCGTCGTGGGCAGGGTGCGGCCCCCTGGTGAAGTTCTTGCTCTCAGTATTTTTTATATATTTGGAAAACATCTTCCGTGAAGTTTCAGGACTTTTTGAGCTGTGCAGAATAGGCCTCTAATATTTGCTCCTTTTCTAGCCCAGAATCCCAGCTGCCGGCATTCTCCCTCTTTATGTAAACCTAGTAAAATAAGAGAGAATAGGCATAAGTATTGTGACATAATGTGTAATAATAGCCCATAATGCAATAAATATTGATATAAAAGCATGATGCAAAATGGACGTATCAACTCCCCCAAGCTTAGACCTCGCTTGTCCTCAAGCGAAAAGCTAAAATCGAAAAATATGTCCACATGTTTAGAGATAGAGGTGTCGATAAAAATAAAATACGGACATGAGGGCATCATGATCATTCTTAGAACAACCACTCATATAATTCTTTATCATGTAATCTCTAATGCTAAAGTAATAATTCAATCACAATATCAAGTATGAATTGTAAACTTCATTGAAAACTAACAAACTACAATCTCAGTCATTGAAGCAATTGCAATTTATCATAACATAGGAAAGAGTCAATGTATAAGAGCTTTTCAGCAAGTCCACATACTCAACTATCATATAATCTTTCACAATTGCTGACACTCTCGCAATGCTAATGGGTATGGAGTTTTAATCGGACACAAAGAAAGATAGGGGCTTATAGCTTTGTCTCCCAACATTTTACCTCAAGGGTAATGTCAACAGTAATAGTTAATGAAAACTCACATCCAATTAGCCATATATACCAGGATCTTTCCAACATATTGTGCTTGCCAAAGGATAAAGTGTAAAAAGGAAGGGTGAAAATCACCATGACTCTTATGCAATGTAGGAGATAAAGGTAAAAGATAGGCCCTTCACAGAGGGAAGCAGAGGTTGTCATGCGCTTTTATGGTTGGATGCAGAAAATCTTAATGCGAAAGAACGTCACTTTATATTGCCACTTGTGATATGGACCTTTATTATGCAGTCTGTCGCTTTTATTACTTCCATATCACATGATCGTATAAAGCTTATTTCCTCCACACCAATCAATCATACATATTTAGAGAGCAAATTTTTTTGCTTGCACCGATGACAACTTACTTGATGGATCTTACTCAATCCATAGGTAGATATGGTGGACTCTAATGGCAAGACTGGTTTAAGGGTATTTGGAAGCACAAGTAGTATCTCTACTTGGTGCAATGAATTTGGCTAGCATGAGGGGGAAAGGCAAGCTCATCATGCTGGAAGGTCCAAGACAATATAAGTTATTTCAGATGGAAGAAAACATAACCCATTACGTTGTCTTCCTTGTCCAATGTCAACTCTTTAGCATGTCATATTTTAATGAGTTCTCACAATCATAAAAGATGTCCAAGATAGTGTATTTATATGTGATGACCTCTCTTTCTTTATTACTTCCTATTAATTGCAACGATGACCAAAACTATGTTTGTCAACTCTCAACAACTTTTATTCATCATACTCTTTCTATGTGAGCTCATTACTCTCCATAAGACTCATATGATCTCTTTGTTTCTTTTTGTTTCTTTCTCTTTTCTTTTATTCACTTAGGATCATGGCAAAATAATCAAGCCCTTGACTCAACACTAATCTTTATTATATAGCTCAAGGACTCGATTACATAGAAGGATAATAAAGCAAAACTCACAACTAGATCATACTAAGAACTTTTATTCTACTAGATCAAGATATTACCAAAAGGATCGAACTAAGAAAAATGGTAAAGATAAAAGTGATGGTGATACGATACCGGGGCACTCCCCCAAGCTTGGCAGTTGCCAAGTGGAGTGCCCATACCCATGTGATTATGTTTCTTTTGTTGGTGAAGAAGGTGGGGATGTTGATGATGGATAGTCGCACATTGAGCGTAGGAGGTCTTCTAACTTGCGGATAATGCCCTTGAGTGCGATGATGTGCTCCTTCAACAAAATATTTTCACGTGTGAGATACTTATTTTGTATACGAGCTAAATCAATCATCTTGAAAGCTTCGATTTCTGTTGGGGTAAGAAGGTTGTGATCTAGTTGAAGGGTGTCTTCTGTTGCCGGAACTTGGTCCTCAATGGCCTTCTTGATCCCTTCATTCTTGTTGGCCTCCATGGGTTCTTCTCTCTTCAGCTCTATATTCATTAACCAAGAATCGTTGCCCTCATGGTTGGAGGAGGAGGGAGATGACATAGTGCCTGGCTTTGACAACCCTGACAGAAAACAGCTCGAAACAAAGACAGGAGATTTTTGCGTGATACGGGAGTCAAAACCCACGGGAGATTATATAATGAATTTTTACCAACCAAAATATGTGTCGTGTATGAAAACGGAGTCCGGAGAGCGCACGAGGTGCCCACAAGGTAGGGGATGCGCCCAGTAGGGTAGGGCGCGCCCTCCACCCTCGTGGAGCCCTCGTGTCCTTCCCAGACTGCTGCTTATTTTTCTATTTTTCTAAATATTCCAAAACGGAGAAATATTTCCTTAAAAACTGTTTTGGAGTCGGTTAACTTACCGTACCACATACCTATTCCTTTTCGGAGTCTGAAACATTCCGGAAAGTGTCCCTTATGTATTCCCCCAAGGTTACGGTTTCAATAACATTGGTTTCAACATTTATGGGATTACCCGAGATATAATGTTTGATTCTTTGACCGTTCACCACCTTCGGATTTGTGCCTTCGAAGTTGTTGATTTTTATGGCACCAGAACGGTAGACCTCCTCGATAACGTAGGGACCTTCCCATTTAGAGAGAAGATTTCCTGCAAAAAATCTTAAACGATAGTTGTATAGCAATACATAATCACCTACATTAAACTCACTCTTTTGTATCCTTTTGTCATGCCATCTTTCAACTTTTTCTTTAAACAACTTGGCATTTTCGTAGGCTTGGGTTCTCCATTCATCAAGTGAGCTAATATCAAATAACCTCTTCTCACCGGCAAGTTTAAAATCATAATTAAGTTCTTTAATAGCCCAATAAGCCTTGTGTTCTAGTTCGAGAGGTAAGTGACATGCTTTTCCATAGACCATTTTATATGGAGACATACCCATAGGATTTTTATATGCAGTTCTATAGGCCCATAATGCATCATCAAGTTTCTTGGACCAATTCTTTCTAGACCTATTAACAGTCTTTTGCAAAATTAATTTGAGTTCTCTATTACTCAATTCTACTTGACCACTAGAGTGAGGGTGATAAGGAGATGCAATTCTATGATTAACATCGTATTTAGCAAGCATTTTACGGAAAGCACCATGAATAAAATGTGAACCACCATCAGTCATTAAATATATAGGGACTCCAAATCTTGGAACAATAACTTCTTTATGCATTTTAATAGAAGTGTTATGATCAGCACTACTAGTTGGAATAGCTTCTACCCACTTAGTAACATAATTAATTGCAACTAAAATATGTGTATAACCATTAGAGGAAGGGAAAGGTCCCATATAGTCAAAGCCGCAAATATTAAATGGTTCAATAACAAGTGAATAATTCATAGGCATTTCTTGACGTCTACTAATATTACCAATTCTTTGACATTCATCACAAGATAAGACAAACTTACGGGCATCATTGAAGAGAGTAGGCCAATAAAAACCAGATTGCAGTACCTTATGTGCAGTTCTACCTCCATCATGGGGTCCTCCATAAGCTTCGGAGTGACACTTGCGTAGGATCTGTTCCTGTTCATGCTCAGGTACACAACGTCTAATAACACCATCTACTCCTTCTTTATAAAGATGTGGGTCATCCCAAAAGTAATGCCTCAAATCATAGAAGAACATTTTCTTTTGCTGGTATGTGAAACTAGGTGGTATAAACTTAGCAATAATGTAATTAGCATAATCAACATACCATGGAGAAGTATGAGAAGCATTTATGAAATTTAATTGCTCATTAGGAAAGCTATCATCAATAGGTACTGGGTCATCAAGGACATTTTCTAACCTAGACAAGTTGCCTGCAACAGGGTTCTCAACTCCTTTTCTATCAACAATATGTAAATCAAATTCTTGTAGCAAGAGAACCCATCTAATAAGTCTAGGTTTAGCATCTTTCTTTTCCATGAGATATTTAAAGCAGCATGATTAGTGTGAATAGTTACTTTAGAATCAACAATATAAGGTCTGAACTTATCACAAGCAAATACAACTACTAAGAATTCTTTTTCAGTAGTAGCATAATTTGTTTGAGCATTGTCTAGGGTTTTACTAGCATATTGAATAACATTTAATTTCTTATCGACTCTTTGTCCTAGAACAGCACCTACAGCATAATCACTAGCATCACACATAATTTCAAAGGGTAAATTCCAATCAGGTGGCTCGACAATAGGTGGAGAGATCAATGCTTTCTTAAGTATTTCAAATGCTTCTACACAATCATCATCAAAGACAAATGGTATATCTTTTTGTAATAAATTAGTTAGAGGCCAAGGAATTTTAGAAAAGTCCTTAATGAACCTCCTATAAAAACCGGCATGACCCAGGAAACTTCTTATACCTTTGATGTCCGTGGGACATGGCATCTTTTCAATAACATCAACCTTGGCTTTATCAACTTCAATACCTCTTTCAGAAACTTTATGCCCCAAGACAATACCTTCATTAACCATAAAGTGGCACTTTTCCCAATTCAAGACAAGATTAGTTTCTTCACATCTCTGCAAAACTCAATCAAGGTTGCTCAAGCATGCATCAAAAGAAGATCCATAGACGGAAAAGTCGTCCATGAAAACCTCACAAATCTGTTCACATAAGTCAGAGAATATAGCCATCATGCATCTTTGAAAGCTAGTAGGTGCATTATATAAACCGAAAGGCATACGTCTATAAGCAAAAGTACCAAAAGGGCATGTAAAAGTAGTCTTTGATAGATGTTTTCCTGACACAGGTATTTGAGAGAAACCAGAATAACCATCTAGAAAGAAAAAATGTGTGTGTTTGGACAATCTTTCTAGCATTTGATCGATAAAAGGTAAGGGGTAATGATCCTTTTTAGTAGCCTTATTGAATTTGCGAAGATCAATTACCATCCTATAACCTATAATAATTCTTTGAGGAGTCAATTCATCTTTATCATTAGGAACAACGGTAATACCTCCCTTCTTAGGGACATAATGGACAGGGCTTACCCATTGTCTATCAGCAACGGGATAAATTATACCTGCCTCAAGGAGCTTTAGTATGTCCTTTCTTACCACTTCTTTCATTTTAGGATTCAGCCGGCATTGATGATCACGAACTGGTTTAGCATCTTCTTCCAAATTAATTTTATGTTGACATAGAGTGGGACTAATGCCCTTAAGATCATCAAGAGTATACCCAATAGTAGCGCGGTGCTTCTTCAGAGTTTTCAATAATCTCTCTTCCTCATGCTCTAAAAGGTTAGCACTAATAATAACAGGATATATCTTTTTCTCGTCAAGATAAGCATATTTAAGAGTATCAGGTAACGGTTTAAGCTCAAACACAGGATCATGCTTCGGTGGAGGAGGATCACCTAGGATTTCAATAGGTAAATTGTTTTTCAGAATTGGTTCCTGTTTAAAGAATACTTCATCTAATTCCCTTCTTTCATTCATAAACATATCATTTTCATGGTCTAGCAAATATTGTTCTAAAGGATCACTAAGAGGTACGGCAATAGAAGCAAGACCAATAATTTCATCCTTACTAGGTAATTCTTCTTCACAGTGTTGTCTACTAAATTTAGAAAAATTAAATTCTTGAGCCATATCATCTAAACCGATAGTAACAACATCTCTTTTACAATCTATAGTAGCATTAACACTATTTAAGAAGGGTCTACCAAATATAATGGGACAAAAGCTATCTTGTGGGGAACAAAGAACAAGAAAATCAGCAGGATATTTAGTTTTCCCACACAAGACTTCAACATCTCTAACAATTCCCATTGGTGAAATAGTATCTCTATATGCAAGTTTAATTGTGACATCAATATCTTCTATTTCAGCAGGTGCAATCTCATGCATAATTTCTTTTTATAAGGAATGAGGTATTGCGCTAGCACTAGCACCCATATCACATAAGCCATGATAACAATGATCTCCTATTTTAACAGAAATAACATGCATGCCTGTCGGATTTCGGGTTCCGGCAGACCCTTGAGGTTCGAACACTGGGGTGCGCGAGGAGATTTCGCCTTCTACCTACCTGCACCCCTCCGCCTTGCTAAGATCTAAGCTATGGAAAGAACAACACAAGAGACATAGGGTTTATACTGGTTCAGGCCACCGTTGTGGTGTAATACCCTACTCCAGTGTGTGGTGTGGTGGATTGCCTCTTGGGCTAATGATGATGAACGATACAAGGAAGAACAGCCTCGCGAGGGTCTGTTCTTTGCTGGGGGGGGGGGACGAACTGCTAGGAGGAGTTCAGTCACCCTTCTCTCTCTCTGATTTTGATCCGATCTCCCCTACCTTGTGGATGGCCGGTCCTATTTATATGCAAAGGCCCTGGGCCTCTTCCCAAATATTGAGCGGGAAGGGCGCCAACAATTGGCCATTTTGAAGGGCAACATCTGGTACACTTATCCTGACAAAAGTTGGTCCTCGCCTGCACAAAGCTCTGGTGGTGACGCCGTCTTGGGCTCCACGATGACCTCCGTCTTGTAGTCCTCCTGGTCTTGGTCTTGTTGCACCGAAATGGCAACCTTTGCCTGATGCCTCGGTACCCCGCGGCTGCGCTTGCCCCCTTTGCACCAAAGGGGGAAGGAGGACACTACGCGGGCTGGCGCCCACCTGGCGCCCTTGGTCATCATGGCTTGCGTCACGGGCACCTCGTGAGGTACCCCGCCTTGATCTCTCCGCCTCCTCGCAAGCCAGCCTGGTGAGGCCGTGCCTGAGGAAGCTCGGTGTCGTCCGCCCCGCGAGGCTTGGCCCCTCGCGAGGGTCTTGGGTCTGTGTTGATGAAGATGGGCCGTCCTGGGCCCCCCCTTTGAGCCACGCCGTAGGCCGCAGGCAGGCAAGTCTGGGGATCCCCGTTCCCAGAACGCTGACAATGCCTACCACAGGTCTAGGTTTATCTTTATCACGGGGTTTAGCAATTCTAGCAGTTTCATCACAGAAATAAATAGCATGCCCATCAATATTATCAGACAGGAGATCTTTAACAATAGCAATATTAGGTTTAACTTTAACTTTCTGAGGAGGTGTATATGTTTTAATATTGCTTTTACGAACCACAGTTGAAGCTTTAGCATGATCCTTTATCCTAACAGGGAAATGTGGTTTCTCAACATAAGAAGTAGGAACAATAGGATCATTATAAGTGATAGTCTTTTCTTCAGCTTTAATAGGTGCAACTACTTTTACTTCTATGGGAGGATGATATTTAAACCACTTCTCCTTGGGGAAATCAACATAAGCAGCAAAAGATTCACAGATAGAAGCTACTATCTCAGAGTCAAGTCCATATTTAGTGCTAAATTTACGAAAAATATCGGTATCCATAAAAGATTTAACACAATCAAAACTAGGTGTCATACCTGACTCCTTACCATTATCGAGGTCCCAATCTTCAGAGTTGCGTTTAATTCTTTCCAATAAATCCCATTTGAATTCAATAGTCTTCATCATAAAAGAGCCAGCACAAGAAGTATCAAGCATGGTGCGATTGTTACCAGAAAGCCGAGCATAAATTTTTTGACTAATCATTTCTCTTGAGAGCTCATGATTGGGGCATGAATATAACATTGATTTAAGCCTCCCCCAAGCTTGAGCGATGCTTTCTCCTTCGCGATGCCAAAAGTTATATATATAATTGCGATCACGATGAACAAGATGCATAGGATAAAACTTCTGATGAAATTCCAATTTCAATCGTTTGTAATTCCAAGACCTCATATCATCACATAGCCTATACCATGTCGATGCATCTCCCCTCAAAGATAAAGGGAAGACCTTCCTCTTAACAACATCTCCGGGTACACCTGCAAGCATAAATAATCCACAAACTTCATCCACATATATCAGATGTTCATCAGGATGTTTTGTTCCATCTCCTAAAAAAGGATTAGATATCAGTTTTTCTATCATACCTGCAGGAACTTCAAAGCAAGCATTTTCATTTTCATTTTCAGTAGGTTGAGGAGCAACTCTTTGCTCTACTGGTCGGGGTGAAGATACCCCGAACAAGCCCCTCAGAGGATTACTTTCCATAGTAACAAGTGACAGTAAATTTCAGCACACTATATAAATTTTTCCTTACCAAATTCCACCTACCAAAGGCGCTTCACTCCGCGGCAACGGTGCCAGAAAAGAGTCTTGATGACCCACAAGTATAGGGGATCTATCGTAGTCCTTTCTATAAGTAAGAGTGTCGAACCCAATGAGGAGTAGAAGGAAATGATAAGCGGTTTCCAGCATGGTATTCTCTGCAAGTACTAAAATAAGTGGTAACAGATAGTTTTCTGAGGCTCTTCAGCCAGTGCCGAGCTGGTCCATTTGCCTTGAGGGGCAAGTATTTGATGGCGTGGAGATCATCTCTGCGAGCCATGTGGATATGAAGGATAAAGTCCTCAATCCAGACCCCAGGGTCTGTCATTCCGTCGTATGCCTCCATGTTCACCGGTTTGCATCCTTCTGGAAATTCGTGATCCAGAACCTCCTCGCTGAAGCATAGGGGGTGCACAGCACCCCTGTATTTGGATGTGTCATGGCATTCTGACGGTTGGAATTTTCGGTTTTGATTATGTGCCGGAGCGCGCTTCCTAGATCCGTAGATGGACCCGGTCATACCGGCTTTTTGGTGCAAATCCTCACAAAAATCATGTGCTGCCTTATGTGCGACATCGTTAGCCGCCCTATCGCGGCCACGGGGTGGTTGGTCCGGCTGATCGGCCGTTTTATTTTTTAGCTACATAGGCTCTAAAGCCTCGTCATCGAATTCGGGCAGTAGCTTGCGCTTTGGATAGCTCTTTGTGTGGCGGCTACCACCGTACTTTTCTTCAGTGTCGAGCACTTTGTTCCATCTACTGTTGAGTGTATTTTGCGTGGCCTTAAGCCTTTGCTTCTGCTTCTTCAGACTCCTCGCGGTGGCAATAAACCTTCTATGGAGGTCCTCTTGCTCCAAGTGCCTTTTGATGACCCACAAGTATAGGGGATCTATCATAGTCCTTTCGATAAGTAAGAGTGTCGAACCCAATAAGGAGCAGAAGGAAATGATAAGCGGTTTCTAGCAAGGTATTCTCTGCAAGTACTGAAATAAGTGGTAACAGATAGTTTTGTGATAAGATAATTTGTAATGAGCAACAAGTAACAAAAGTAAATAAGGTGCACCAATGTGGCCCAATCCTTTTTATAGCAAAGGACAAGCCTGGACAAACTCTTATATGATGTAAAGCGCTCCCGAGGACACATGGGAATATCGTCAAGCTAGTTTTCATCACGTTCATATGATTCACGTTTGGTACTTTGATAATTTGGTATGTGGGTGGACCGGTGCTTGGGTGCTGCCCTTACTTGGACAAGCATCCCACTTATGATTAACCTCTATTGCAAGCATCCGCAACTACAACAAAAGTATTAAGGTAAACCTAACCATAGCATGAAACATATGGATTCAAATCAGCCCCTTACGAAGCAACGCATAAACTAGGGTTTAAGCTTTTGTCACTCTAGCAACCCATCATCTACTTATTACTTCCCAATGCCTTCCTCTAGGCCCAAATAATGGTGAAGTGTCATGTAGTCGACGTTCACATAACACCACTAGAGGAGAGACAACATACATCTCATCAAAATATCGATCGAATACCAAATTCACATGACTACCAATAGCAAGAATTCTCCCATGTCCTCAGGAACAAAAGTAACTACTCACAAAGCATAAACATGTTCATAATCAGAGGGGTATTAATATGCATATAGGATCTGAACATATGATCTTCCACCAATTAAACCAACTAGCATCAACTACAGGGAGTAATTAACACTACTAGCAACCTACTAGCACCAATCCCAGACTTGGAGACAAGACTTGGATTCAAGAGATGACCTAGAGTTTTGAGATGAGATGGTGCTGATGAAAATGTTGATGGAGATTGCCCTCTCCCGATGAGAGGAGCGTTGGTGATGACGATGGTGATGATTTCCCCTTCTGAGAGGGAAGTTTCCCCGGCAGAACAGCTCCGCCAGAGCCCTAGATTGGTTCCGCCAAGGTTCCGCCTCGTGGCTTATGAGTTTTGAGAAGATGGCTTATGATTTTTTTCCCATCGAAAGACTCCATATAGCAGAAGATGGTCACCAGAGGGCCACCAGGGGGCCCACGAGGTAGGGAGGCGTGCCCAGGGGGTAGGGCGCGCCCCCATCCTCGTGGGTAGGGTGTGGCCCCCTGGTGAAGTTCTTGCTCTCAGTATTTTTTTATATATTTGGAAAACATCTTCCGTGAAGTTTCGGGACTTTTGGAGCTGTGCAGAATAGGTCTCTAATATTTGCTCCTTTTCCATCCCAGAATCCTAGCTGTCGGCATTCTCCCTCTTTATGTAAACCTTGTAAAATAAGAGAGAATAGCCATAAGTATTTTGACATAATGTGTAATAATAGCCCATAATGCAATAAATATTGATATAAATGCATGATGCAAAATGGACGTATCACCTTTCCGGGATGTTGTGTGCATCGTCGTCCGGACTGTTGTCCTCTCCGGAGATAGGTTGATGAGCTTTACCCTCGGCGTTGCCATGATGGGGCAGCGGCTCCGTACTATGTTCGCCGTCCGCTGGTTCATCCTGCTCTGTCGCTGGGTCCATGTGGTCGTCGTTTGCTTTGGAGTCGACCGGGGTATTATTCTTTCTTGCGTTGTTATCGCTGTTTTTGCCGAGGCGAGATTTGGAGTGGCACCTACATCGTCGCTTTGGTTGCTTCTCGAGGGGATTATCCTTCGCTGCATCCTTCCGTTCCTCGTCATTGTTTTCTTTGGGTGTATCCACCATGTATATATTGTGTGATGAAGTGGCTGTCCAGCGCCCTGTGGGCAGTGGTTCCTGTTCCTCTCCTGCATCGTCGTCTATACCGCCGATGTCTTCGGAGTCGAAATCAAGCATGTCGGTTGAGTCGTCGAAAGTGGCTATTAAGTGGGTGGTGGGTGGGGAACGAATTTCTTCGTCGTCCGCTTCCCACTCTAGCCAGTCATAGTTCGGCCAAGGGCTTCCTGACAAGGAGAGAGACATTAATGAATTTAGCACATCGCCCAAGGGCGAGTAATGAAATATATCCGCGGAGGAAAACTCCATGATCGGCGCCCAATCAGATTCGGTAGGCACGGACGCAGGCGATTCGGAGCCCATGGATGGGGATGAATCCAAGGATCCAGCAACACAGGTCTCGTAGGAGGTGAAGTCAGTATTCGAATCTATCGCCACTGAGTGTGCGGCCTCCGTAGCGGGGTCCATCCACCCGTCCTCGGACAGCGCGATCAGCTCCGGATCGATGGCCGGAGTTTCCACAGGTGTGATCTCCCGAACACTGTCTGGCGGCAGAGCTAAGTCATGCTCGTCGTGACTGTGCGGCGCACCTCACACGGGCTCGAATCCGTTGAAGATCAAGTCTCCATGGATGTCTGCAATATAGTTTAAGTTTCCAAACCTGACCTGACAGCCAGGGGCGTAGCTCTCGATCTGCTCTAGATGGCCGAGCGAGTTGGCCCGTGGTGCGAAGCCACCGAATACGAAGATCTGTCCGGGGAGAAAAACCTCACCCTGGATCGCATCGTTGCCGATGATCGAAGGAGCCATCAAGCCTTATGGTGACGACATAGTTGAACTCTCAATGAAAGAACCAATGTCGGTGTCAAAACCAGGGGATCTCGGGTAGGGGGTCCCGAACTGTGCGTCTAAGGCGGATGGTAACAGGAGGCGGGGGACACAATGTTTACCCAGGTTCGGGCCCTCTCGATGGAGGTAATACCCTAGTTCCTGCTTGATTGATCTTGATGATATGAGTATTACAAGAGTTGATCTACCACGAGATCGTAGAGGCTAAACCCTAGAAGCTAGCCTATGATTATGATTGTTCTTGTCCTACGGACTAAACCCTCCGGTTTATATAGACACCGAAGGGGGCTAGGGTTACACAGAGTCGGTTACAAGGGAGGAGATCTACATATCCGAATTGCCAAGCTTTCCTTCCATGCAAAGGAGAGTCCCACACGGGCACGGGACGAAGTCTTCAATCTTGTATCTTCATAGTCCAACAGTCCGGCCAAAGTATATAGTCCGGCTGTCCGAGGACCCCCTAATCCAGGACTCCCTCAATAGTAAAGACAAAGTCCACAACATGGCTCGACCCTATCTGGACCCTCATGTTTCTTTTCTCTTATTTTTTATTTTCCAGGTTCCTTACAACCCCCATCACCTTCCGACGGTACCAAGGGCCTTTTCTAGGCCCCTCTGAAAACCCGATCGTTGATCCTTTCAAAGGATAATACACCAAGGAGAAAAAACAGCGTAGATGTGTGGCAGAGTATCTAAAGGATCTTTAAAGATAACCTCTTCCTTTTTTTAGGACCCGTACACAGCTTTCCCTGGTGCTCGGCATGTAAAATAGCCTTGATGCTTATCGCATCATTTGTAAAAAAATATTATTTTACGTATCAATCAGACTATAACGGAAACAGTTTTTCGCCCAACATATTCGGTACTGGCTTATTTCCTAATCCGTATTCCCTCTTTTTTCATCTGATAGCCATGTACACCTCGGTACAACTTAAATCACCAGGGGCTCCATTCGGCCACGTACATTTTTAAAAAATAAAATAAGTCCGAATACTTTTTATAGTACAATTCGGCGTCTCGAATATAGCATTATATGCATCGGCTCCGAATCATGTCTTTGGTCAATAGTTGGGTCGCCCGGCTCCTATGGTTACTACCTTACGTTCCGCTCGTTCGGCAATGATAGTATAGGGAGAACTACTAGGATTGTGTTTCCGGTTCATCTGGATAAACACCTCATTAGAGAAAGCCGAAAACTGACTGTCATGATGCGGTGAGAGCTGGTCAGCTATTCGGTGACTAAGTATAAATATCTCGCGATTTTTCCCCATTACGCGAAGGACCGGTCTCCACCCGGGCAGGTGTCTATAGCACCCAAGTTCAAGTAATCGAATAATACCAAGGGCTGCGCCTACAATCTCATTGTCAAACTACTATAGCTAAGTGAGAGCAATAAAGCCACATAGTCTGATTGCCTGGTTCGCCGCACTACACTAGTAGAAAAGGGGGCAACGGTCCAGGCCGGGTCAGCCCATTAGTCCCGGTTCAGTCTAGAACCGGGACCCATGGGGGCATTGGACCCGGTTCGTGAGCCGAGGGGGCCGGCCGGGCCACGTGGGCCATTGATCCCGGTTCGTCTGGACCTTTTGGTCCCGGTTGGTGGGACGAACCGGGACCAATGGCCTCACTCCTAGCACACCATCATTGGTCCCGGTTGGTGGCTTGATCCGGGACCGAAGGCTCCCCTTTAGTCCCGGTTCAAGCCACCAACCGGGACCAATGAGGTGCCTATATATACCCCCTCGCGTAAGAGCAGAGCACACTGCTCTGTTTTTTTCTAGCCGAGGGGGAGAGGGCTTGGTGGTGCTCTAGCTCACCTCCGATGCACACAAGGTGTTCGATGGAATGCCCGAGCCACACTACTTAAGATTTCTCCTCTCCAAGCTCGACCTTCAAGCTCCATTTTCCTCAATATTTGTCTAGGTTTAGCGGTCCGTCACGCCCCGTCCCCGTCTTCACCACCGTCGATCACCCACGCCGAGCTCATCGCCGGCACCACCGTGGTGAGCTTCTTGTTCTTATCTTCTTTTTGAAAGGAAAAAATATTCTTACTTGTATGTTTACATAGATACTTGTATTATTTTCTTACTTTTATTATTGCATCTTATATAGTGCGATGGTTTTGGTATCTGCCCCCGTCGTCCCTCGTCCTTTCTATGATTCGGATGTGGTATATATATTATCTTTATAACTATTGGTTCATTTATTGTTTATGAAAATTATGCCGACCAACGTGACATAGATTTTATTTATGTAGGATGTATGTGAATCGGAAATTCCAACCGACCCTATTGTCGAGAGGGTAAATTTAGTTGAAGAAGAAATCAAATTTTTGAAGGAAAAAATAAAAAATCGAGGAGGAGAAGATGATATTGGAGTTGCATGTTGCGGATGTCGTCGATGATCACAGGATCAAGATGGATGCAGTGTGCTTGAAGATTAGAAAGATTAGAAAATATGCCATTCATACCGAGGCTTGGTATCATTATGCCGTTGGATCAATTGTTACCTTGGTTGCGATTATGATCGCATTTGTTTTCGCATTAAAATGTTTTACATAGTTTCATTGTATGGTTTAATTAATTAGATGCTCTCGAGAGCTATATGTTGTTAGATGAGAACTATGTATGTACTTTGGTTTTAATGTGATGATGAACTTCTATTAATTTGGACACTTAATTATATATAACACATGCAGATGAACCGGCAATGGATGTACGGTGGCAGACACACCTCCGAGTACATTAAGGGCGTGCATGAGTTTCTCGATGCGGCTGAGGCAAACAAGCAGAATGGTTTTATGTGTTGTCCATGCACTGAATGTGGGAATACGAGGTGTTACTCTAACCAGAAAATCCTTCACTCCCACCTGCTTTACAAGGGTTTCATGCCACACTATAATGTTTGGACGAGGCACGGAGAAATAGGGGTTATGATGGAAGACGGCGAAGAAGAAGAGTGCGATGACAACTATGTGCCCTCTGAATACGGTGATGCTGCAACGGGGGGAGCTGGTGAATATCAAGAGGAACCAGACGATGTGCCCAATGATGCTGCAATGGGTGAAGCTGCTGAAGATCAAAAGGATCCAGACGATGTGCCCGATGATGATGATCTCCGCCGGGTCATTGTCGATGCAAGGACGCAATGCGAAAGTCAAAAGGAGAAGCTGAAGTTCGATCGCATGTTAGAGGATCACAAAAAAGGGTTGTACCCCAATTGCGAAGATAGCAACACAAAGCTCGGTACCGTACTGGAATTGCTGCAGTGGAAGGCAGAGAATGCTGTGGCTGACAAAGGATTTGAGAAGCTACTGAAAATATTGAAGAAGAAGCTTCCAAAGGATAACGAATTGCACGACAGTACATACGCAGCAAAGAAGGTCGTATGCCCTCTAGGATTGGAGGTGGAGTAGATACATGCATGCCCTAATGACTGCATCCTCTACCGCGGTGCATACAAGGATCTGAACGCATGCCCGGTATGCGGTGCATTGCGGTATAAGATCAGACAAGATGACCCTGGTGATGTTGATGGCGAGCCCCCCGGGAAGAGGGTACCTGCGAAGGTGATGTGGTACGCTCCTATGATACCACGGTTGAAACGTCTGTTCACAAACGAAGAGCATGCCAAGTTGATGCAATGGCACAGTGAGGACCGAAAGAAAGACGGGAAGTTGGGAGCACCTGCTGACGGGTCGCAGTGCAGAAAAATCGAGAGAAAGTACTGGGATGAGTTTGCAAAGGACCCAAGGAACATATGGTTTGCTTTAAGCACGGATGGCATTAATCCTTTCGGGCAGCAGAGCAGCAATCACATCACCTGGCCCATGACTCTATGTATGTGTAACCTTCCTCCTTGGATTTGCATGAAGTGGAAGTTCATTATGATGCCAGTTCTCATCCAAGGCCCTAAGCAACCCGGCAACGAAATTGATGTGTACCTAAGGCCATTAGTTGAAGAACTTTTACAGATGTGGAATGGAAACGGTGTACCTACGTGGGATTAGCACAGACAGGAGGAATTTAACCTAAAGGCGTTACTGTTCGTGACCATCAATGATTGGCCCGCTCTCAGTAACGTTTCAGGACAGACAAACAAAGGATACCACGCATGCACGCACTGTTTAGATGACACTGAAAGTATATACCTGGACAAATGTAGGAAGAATGTGTACCTGGGCCATCGTCGATTTCTTCCGACCAACCATCAATGTCGAAAGAAAGGCAAGCATTTCAAAGGCGAGGCAGATCACCGAAAGAAGCCCGCCATGCGTACGGGTGATCACGTACTTGCTATGGTCAATGATTTACACCTAATCTTTAGAAAGGGTCCCGGCGGACTAGCTGTTCCGAATGACGCTGAGGGACACGCATCCATGTGGAAGAAGAAATCTATATTTTGGGACCTACCCTACTGGAAAGACCTAGAGGTCCGCTCTTCAATCAACGTGATGCACATGACGAAGAACCTTTGAGTGAACCTGCTAGGCTTCTTGGGCGTGTATGGGAAGACAAAAGATACACCTGAGGCACGGGAGGACCTGCAACGTTTGCACGAAAAAGACGTCATGCCTCCGAAGCAGTATAAGGGTCCTGCCAGCTACGCTCTTACGAAAGAAGAGAAAGAAATCTTCTTTGAATGCCTGCTCAGTATGAAGGTCATGACTGGCTTCTCGTCGAATATAAAGGGAATAATAAATATGCCAGAGAAAAAGTTTCAGAACCTAAAGTCTCATGACTTCCACGTGATTATGACGCAACTACTTTCAGTTGCATTGAGGGGGCTTCTACCGGAAAACGTCCGATTAGCCATTGTGAAGCTATGTGCATTCCTCAATGCAATCTCTCAGAAGGTGATCGATCCAGAAATCTTACCAAGGCTAAGGAGTGATGTGGCGCAATGTCTTGTCAGTTTCGAGTTGGTGTTCCCACCATCCTTCTTCAATATCATGACGCACGACCTAGTTCATCTAGTTGACGAGATTGTCATCCTGGGGCCCGTATTTCTACACAATATGTTCCCCTTTGAGAGGTTCATGGGAGTCCTAAAGAAATATGTCCGTAACCACGCTAGGCCAGAAGGAAGCATCTCCATGGGACATCAAACAGAGGATATTATCGGGTTTTGTGTTGACTTCATTCCTGGCCTTAAGAAGATAGGTCTCCCTAAATCGCGGTGTGAGGGGAGACTGACTGGAAAAGGCACTCTTGGAAGTGACTCAATAATATGTAGGGACGGATATTCTTGGTCTCAAGCACACTACACAGTTCTACAGAACTCTACCTTGGTGACCCTGTATGTCGATGAACACAAGAACAGTCTGTGCTCCAAACACCCGGAGCAGTGCGACAACTGGATTACATGTGAACACATCAGGACTTTCAGCAGTTGGTTGGAAACACATCTCAGAGGTGACAACACTGTTTGTGATGAGCTGTACTTGTTGTCTAGGGGACCATCTTTGACTGTATTGACTTACAAAGGATACGAGATAAATGGGAATACATTTTACACGATCGCCCAAGATCAAAAGAGCACCAACCAAAATAGCGGTGTCCGCTTTGATGCAGCAACCGAGAGCGGAAAGGACACATATTATGGTTACATAGTGGACATATGGGAACTTGACTACGGACATGATTTTAAGGTCCCTTTGTTTAAGTGCAAATGGGTCAATCTGTCAGGAGACGGGGTACAGGTAGACCCACAGTACGGAATGACAACAGTGGATCTGAAAAATCTTGGGTACACTGACGAACCGTTCGTCCTAGCCAATGATGTGGCACATGTTATCTATGTGAAGAACATGTCTACCAAACCAAGAAAAAGAAAAGATAAGGAAGCGAATACATCATACGATGAGCCAAATTGCCACATAGTTCTTTCAGGAAAAAGGGATATCCTGGAAGTGGAGGGCAAGACAGACATGTCTGAAGATTATGAAAAGTTTCATGAAATTCCTCCCTTCAATGTCAAGGCTGACCCAAGCATCCTGATAAACGATGAAGATTATCCATGGTTACGGCGCAATAAGCAAATGACACAAGCGAAGAAAAAGTGAAGACTTTCTCCCGCAACTATTATGATGATACCATGCCAACTTTGTAACACACGAGTATGTTATGCCAACTTTTTCAGAGTTCATTTGAAAACTATGAATTTCGGTCAAATTTTCTCTATAGGTGCATCTATCTTCATTTTTTTTAGTAAAGTTAATCACAAACTTGTGATTCACACAAATCTCAAAGAATTAAAATTTTGACTATTCAAATTTGAAATCTAATGGCACTAACAAAAAGTTTATAATTTTTGTAAAACGAATGGCACTAACAGAAAGTTTATAATTTTGCAGACCTAAAAGCAAAAAGAATTAAAAAATAAAGCAAAAACAAAAGAAAATAAATAATACAGAAAACAAAACAAAAAAACTGGAAAAAAATAAAAATAGCAACAATAAGTATTTTGTTGTAAGTAGAAACAAAATAAAATAAATAAAGCAACAAAAAAACAAAAAAACTAAAATAGTGTTTTCAAATTTGAAAACTAATGGCACAAACAGAAAGTTTATAATTTTTCTAAAAATAAAGGAAAAAGAATTAAAAAAATAAAGCAAAAAACAAAAGAAAATAAATAATGGAGAAAACAAAACAAAAAAACTGGAAAAAAATAGGCACTAAAAGCAAAAATAACTAAAAAAGTGTTTTCAAATTTGAAAACTAATGGCACTAATAGAAAGTTTATAATTTTTGTGACCTAAAAGAAAAAAGAAATCACTAAAAAACTATAAGTATTTTGTTCTAAGTAGAAATGAAAAAATAAATAGCAAAAAAATGCCTATAATATTTGTTATGACTAACTAAAATTACCAAATTGAGTATAATGATAAAACACAGTAATATTAAATAGCAGGAAAAAGAATGACTCCAAAATCAATTTTTATAGTAAAGTTATTCATAAACTAGTGATTCACACAAATTTTAAAAAATTCCAATTTAAACTATTCAAATTTTAAAACTAATGGCACTAACAGAAAGTTTATAATTTTTGTGACCTAAAAGAAAAAAATCACTAAAAAACTATAAGTATTTAGTTCTAAGTAGAAATGAAAAAATAAATAGCAAAAAAAATGCCACCTACTGGGCCACCACGGCCTGAATACGACTAGAAACACATCCATGGGCCAGGATTCAGGCCCGCAGAAGGCCCAGCAGGCCCACAGGCATAGCACATCCCACCGCAACGCGACTTTGGCAGGTGCATGCCATTGGTCCCGGTTGGTGGCACCAACTGGGACTAAAGGGGCGCATTGGTCACGGTTCGTGGCACAAACCGTGACCAATGCCCCCCTTTAGTCCCGGTTGGTGCCACCAACCGGGACTAATGCCCACCTTTAGTCCCGGTTTGTGCCACGACCCGGGACTAAAGGCTTTGCTATATAAGTTCACACTTCGGAAATTTTCACTCTATCTCTCGCAGTTGCCGCCCCGACGTCGACGCCGCCAGGCTGCCCCACCGTCGCTGTCGCCTCACCCGTGCCCGTCGTCGCCCGCGCCCTCGCCGTCGCCCACGCCCCTGCCCCGAAGCGCGCCGCCCCGGCCCGCCCCCGTCGCCGTCACCCGCACCCCTGCCCCGACGCGCGCCGCCCCGGCCAGCCCTCACCGTCGCCTGCGGCCCTGCCCCGACGCCATCCTCGCCGCCGACCCCGTGCGCGCGCGCTCCTCTCCTTAGCTTGGTCCAGCCGCCGGCGCCCTCCCTTTGCAATTTTTTTCATATATATGCTTGTTTATATATATGTGCTTGTTTTTTATATATATGCTTGTTTTTTATATATATATGCTTGTTTATATATATATGTAATGATTTTTTTTATAGAATATGATGTTTTTTTCATAGATGATCACATATATAATGTATGCATGAATGTGGATGAAATATGATGTTTTTTTGTTCATAGAACATGATGTTTTTTTAATTCACAGATTTTTTTGTTCATGAGAGAGGCGGGGACGTTGAGGGATCATTTTTCAGAATTTTCTATCGTGCATAGACGGATTTTAGACCACGGGAGCACCCTCTCCCTATCATTGCAAAATTTGCTAAGTGATATTAATAAGGAAGGAAAAGAAGGATAGGAAAGAAAGAAAATAAGAAGAGGAAAGAAAGAAGAAGAGGAGAGGAAGAAGAGGAGTAATAAATAAGAAGAAGAAAAAAGAAGAAAAAGAAGAGGAGAAGAAGAAAGGAATAGTGGAGAAGAAGAGAAAATAGAACATATTCTATTTTTTCTTCTTCTCCTCTATTCCTTTCTTCTTCTCCTCTTTTTTTCTTCTTTTTTCTTCGATCTTCTCCTCTAGCTATTCCTTTCTTCTTCTCCTCTTTTTATTTTTTCTTCGTTTCTTATGTCTTATTGTGTATATTGCTTCTTTGTGTATATTATGTATATATGTCAGTATACATTGTGTATATTGCTTCTTTTCAGATTTTTTTTCATATATATGTTTGTATTTTGTATTTTATCGGGTCTGTCGTCGTCGATATACCCCTCCCGATAACTTCAACACGAGGGGGGGGTCGATATATATACCACCTCCCGGTAACTTCAACACGAGGGGGGGTCGATATACCCTAAATAGCAAGTGTCGTTGGTGTGAGATACATGTGGCCGTCGGTGTCAGACACTACATCCACGTCCCACAAGTGACGCGGGCTTCGATGCCCACGTCACTTGTGGGACATGGATGTAGTGCCCGACACGGATGGCCACATGTATATCACACCCACGATACTTCCTATTTAGGGTTTCCTCTACCGCTCGGTGACCCTGACCCTCGACGACCCTCGTTCCTGATAAAAAAAGAGGAAGAAGAAGAAGAAAAAGAGGAGAAGAAAATTCTTTCTTCTCCTCTTTTTTTTTCTTCTTCTTCCTCTTTTTTTATCGGGAACGAGGGTCACCGAGCGGTAGAGGAAACCCTAAATAGCAAGTATCGTCGGTGTGAGATACATGTGGCCGTCGGTGTCGGACACTACATCCACGTCCCACAAGTGACGTGGGCGTCGTACATCCACGTCCCACAAGTGACGTGGGCTTCGACGCCCACGTCACTTGTGGGACATGGATGTAGTGTCCGACACCGACGGCCACATGTATCTCACACCCACGATACTTGCTATTTAGGGTTTCCTCTACCGCTCGGCGACCCTCGATGACCCTCGTTCCCAATAAAAAAAAGAGGAAGAAGAAGAAAAAAAGAGGAGAAGAAAGAATAGAGGAGTTCTTACTCCTCTATTCTTTCTTCTCATCTTTTTTTTCTTCACTCCTCTATTCTTTCTTCTCCTCTTTTTTTCTTCTTCCTCTTCTTTTTTTATCCTTGAAGTGTTGTCTAGGCCACCCCAAACCCTAGAGAAGCAGCGTCGAGGCCACTAATTAATATTAGTTCTACGTTTGCCACTAATATATCCACCTGTCATGTTTGAATAATAATTGCCATGTTGTAAATATTTGTAGAAACTATGGACACCGCCCGAGACAAAGTACAAGAAGAGTTGTTGGGGGACATAATCGCACGAGGAAGTGATGCCGTCTGCTCGTTGTTTCTCAACGACACCGATGGTCTGGAAGCAACTGGCTATGATTATGATGGCTCCGGTGACCTGATGCCGGTGCAAGAAGGAGACCGTGAGGACGGCTCCGGTGACCCAATGCCGGTGCAAGAAGGAGACCATGATGACGTCTCCGGTGACTGAATCGAGTCCGGCCAGGTATATATATTAGTTAAGCTTGTGCTGATTAGCTAATTGATGCATTCATTGTTTTGTTATGTACACATATTAATTAAGTCTTTGTTCTTTTTTCTAGCCCTCCGGATCGAGCACAACTTCTGTAAAGAGATGAGGCCCGAAGAAAAAGTTGAGCTCGGATGAAAAGTTTGAGATCATAGCAATCGCGCCCGACGGCCAACCGATTGAACCCCTCTGGACAAAGAGCACATTTGTTGCTCAGTGCGGGGTTCTGATTAGGGACAAGATACCGATCAGCATCCAGCAATGGTTAAAGCCGGCTACAGAAGACCCTGAGGTGTCTTATGTTAATGATATGCAGAAAAATGATGTTTGGACTGAGCTGAAGTCAAATTTGACCCTACCGCCAGAGGATGATCCGGAGAAGCCAGTTAAAGAGCAATTAATCAAGTCTTTTGCTCTTAAGAGGATGGCAGAACTATTCAGGAGGTGGATGAAAGAGCTGAATAAGTTTGTCAAAAATAAAGAGACACCAGAATTCAAG
Organism: Triticum urartu; assembly: GCF_056163025.1. NCBI lineage: Eukaryota > Viridiplantae > Streptophyta > Magnoliopsida > Poales > Poaceae > Triticum > Triticum urartu. Next base: position 318,023,373 of record NC_141879.1, on the reverse strand, counting down.
GGCAGATATGAGAACATCAGAGATCACTGGCCCGCATTTGTGGCCCACAAGACATCGGAAAAGAGTAAGAAGATGTCGGCGAGAAACAAGCAAAATGTTGCGAAGAAGAAGCATCACCATCGCACGGGGTCAGGTGGCTACCTCGTAGCCCGGCCTAAGTGGGCCAAGACTGAGAATGATCTGGTTGATAAAGGGATTGAACCAGAGACAATTAACTGGCCAGACTGTTGCCGGACTTGGTTCTTTGGGGCTGGCGGAACCTTGGACCCCGTATCAGGGAAGTGCATTTGGACGAACGATCAAGTGGACATACCAGTCAAGAAGCTTCAGTAGTATATCAAAGCAGCGCAGCAAGGGACGTTCGTTCCAGACAGACAGAACGACAAGCTCACAATGGCCCTCAGGAATCCTGAGCACCCTGGACGGACAAGAGGCACGCCGGGCTCCATTCCGTGGAAGGTTGGGTTTTCGGATGCAGGCGGTTACAAATCCCACGAGAGGAGGAAGAAAGTGGAGCAGACCCAACTGCAGGCGCTGCACGCTAGGGTACAAGCGATAGAGGAACGAGAAGCAAATCGCAGCAAACGAACTGCCGAAGCTTCCCCCGAAGCTACCCCGCCATCTCAGCGGAGAAGCAGCGTGGCTTCCACTGAGCTGCTTCAGCCGGAGCATGTCTTGACGGCTCCTGCCAGCTATCCCATGGATGCTATCACGGAGTCTCAAAATTGCCACCTTATGACGCAATGGATTAATATGAAGGTCAAGGCGGCCGTTGGCTCTGTTTTTCCTACTGAACCCGGCGCAACTTTTCACTGCCGGCCGATTCCGCAAGGATATGCTAGGGTGATGGTGGATGAAATAACGGAGGGATTTGAGGACCTCTAGCTTGACCACCCTACCGATGAAGGGGAGACTCGGCTGGGTTCTGCTCTGAAGACTCCATGCCTATGGCGGAAGGAGCTCATCAACCTTCCAAACTGGAAGCCTCCGCCTCCTCCTCCTCCTCCGGCGAGTCAGGGCACTCCGCCTCCTCCACCGCCTCCTCCTCCAACGAGTGACGATCAGGGCACTCGGCCGGCTCCTTCTCCGGCGCGTGGCGGCACTCCGCCTCCTTCTCCTCCTGCGCCGGCGCGCCCGAGCGGCCAGCTTCCTCCTTCCCCACCTCGTCAGCAAGGGCGGAAGAGACCTGCTGCCGCTTCGGCTCCCCCGGCGCGTTGTAGTCCTCCTCCGCCTCGTAAGAAAGTAAAGAAGACAACCGCTCCGTCTGCTCTGCCAACGTCTAGCAGTACAGCCAGAGGCGGGAGGACATACAGATTTGGTCCTTCTCTAAAGACTCCAGAGAAGTTACCATACGAGAGCACCCCGGAGGAGAACGCCGAGATCGCGCGAGAAGAAGTGAGGAACTTCTTTGAAGGGGGTGAAAGCAACGAAACATCCACCTCCGGAGGAGAAGGTAGATCCGGGAAAGTGAAGCGCACTCTGGCTGCCCTGACAAAACCACCCAAGTCTCTGCCGAAAGGCAACTATGAGCGCATTATTGGAAAGGAATTTGTCGAAGCGGAGCGGTCGGGAAGTACTGTCAGTGATCAAAGGCTGAAAGAACGACGAGGTGGGAAACAAATTGCCCATCTCGGCGAACAAGCGAAGCAATCATGCCCCCCGCTCAAGGTGTCTAGCAACATCAACGCTAATGATCCGAGGATGGTGACCGGTTATAGCAATCTTGGAGATTACCTGCCCGACGATGTACATTATGATTTCATGGAGGTGCAGATACAACGATACGAGTATGGGAAGCCTCTCGTCAAAGATGAAAGATCTCTATCAACGATGATGCGAAGATTGCATGATTGGTACATGAAAATCTGCAGAGAGTCTGGGGGGAGGAGTACTTTGTATGTGAGAGTTAAAAAGGAGCATGACCTCGTTGGAATTGAACTGTTGCCTGTTCCATTTGAGGAGTTCTTTCAGTTTTTCAATCAATTGGCCCTCGATAAAGCAACAGTCACCTGCTACTGTCTGTAAGTAGTACTACTTTTGTCTATAAGTAGTACTACTTCTCTCATAAAGTCTCTCTATATAGCTCAGCTCTTTCATTGCATGTATTTATAATTATCCTCACTATATTATGCAAATTGAAGATCGCCGAATTGAAGAAAAGACAAATCGGTGATATTGGGTTCATTAACACAAATCTCATAGATACAACTGAGGTTAAATTTCATGCCGTAGATACCGAGGCCAACTTGCTACGATCGTTGGTAATAAATGAAAACAAAGATATAATACTCTTTCCTTACAACTTCAAGTGAGTGTTACTGTCTTGTGCATATTCGGTTTCCCTTATATATTAGTCAAGGTTATAGTAATGTAATTGATGAGTTATGCATGCGTGTGCAGTTTCCACCATATTCTCCTAGAGATTAAGCTTGAGCAGGGACTAGTAACCGTCTTAGACTCAAGACGAAAAGATCCCCAGGACTATGCGGACATGACTCAAATGCTCGAGAAGTAAGTTAAATTGATCATTATCCACCATATCAGCAACTTTGTTCATTTCATGATATATCAAGTAATTGTTTTCTTTGTCTGGCAGGGTTTGGAAAAAAATCACCAAAAAAGCTCCGGGACTCCCGAAGAAGCTGCAATTTAGACACCCGGAAGTAAGTACTATAGTAGCATGTTCCGCGCATCTCCTATTGATTCAAGCGCTAGTTTCATCAATACCATTTGGCATTCTTGCTTATCAGTTTGATTGACCTCTATTTCTTGTAAAGTGGTTGTGGCAGGAACAAGGGAATGATTTCTGTGGATACTACGTTTGCGAGTCCATCCGCCACACGACCTGTGAGCAGGGCTACTCTGACGAACAATATGATGTGCATAAATAACAACATTCACAATTTTATTTTATTACCATCATTTGTGTTGAGTTTCATTCATTCATATATATATGTATTGACCCCCTTCTTCAAATTAGATGTTTCGGAAGTGGGATGAACTCCTAGCACCAGCTCGCATGCGAGCAATTCAAGAGGAATTGGCGGCATTCTTTCTTGACCACGTGATCGCTGAAGACGGAGAATACTATGTGGACCATGCGTCCGTATGTTAGGAGATTATATTTGTAAGAGATAATTATTGTATATATGTAGCCGGTAGTGTCGGATAGATATACGAGAACTTGTTGTTCGACCAATCTCTCAGAGAAGGAGAGGTGGTTGATACCACTTCTCTCTGTATGCATATATGTTCATGACGATCTTATGTTTCCTTCGTTTCCTTACTAGCTAGCTAGCGTGTCTAGTCCTCTCTATACGTATGTATAGTACGTAGCGTCGACCAAGCACGGACATAAGAGAGGACACTTCTCTCTATTAATTATAGCTAGCTAACACAATATATGAAACACCTAAATTAACCCTCCAAAACCCCCAAATCCCCCCTTTCAAAAAAAACAAAAACCCCAGCCATAGAAATGCTGACGCGTGGATGCCTATTGGTCCCGGTTGGTGCCACCAACCGGGACCAAAGGCCCTCCCGCCTGGGCTCCGCGCACAGGCCACGTGGAGGCCCATCTGTCCCGGTTCTAGATTGAACCGGGACTAAAGGGACAGGGCATTAGTACCGACCCTTTAGTCCCGGTTCAGGAACCGGGACAAAAGGCCCTTACGAACCGGGACAATAGGCACTTTTTCTACTAGTGCTAACACCTCTTTCAAGGACCAAGCCGTTGGGTCAAGTGTGTCCAGGTTCCATTCCGAACACCCCCGTATTACCCACGTGGGGGCTGAAGCTGGCGACTGGAAAACTCTCAGATACCGTAAACGGCCGCACAGGAGGAAAAGAATTAGAGGCAAAACAAGCAACATATTATACACAAGCCTTGTTTCATAATACAAAGTTCGGGCAGCACAGATACATTCATTCGAAAATAATGTCCTTCTAACACTGGCCCTCTACAATGCGGGAACCTTCCAAAACTTTATCAAAATACCACTCCGGCGTGCGGTGATCCTTGCCTGCGAGTAGTCCCTCGGTTGCCAGCTTGACGGCATTCATCTTCGCCCACTGTACCTTGACACGGGCGAAGGCCATCTGGGCACCTTCGATACACACTGAAAACTTTATGGCATCCAACCGGGGGCAGGCACTGACTAGCCACTTCACGAGCCCGAAGTAGCTGCCGGGTATGGGATCGGCAGGCCAGAGACGGATTATAATATCCCTCATAGCTAATCCGGCCACCCTATGCAATTCAATCAACTATTTCAACTGATCGCTGAGGGGCACCGGATGCTCTGGCGCAAGGTACTGCAACCAGAATAGATTCTCCGTCGAACTCCCCTCTTCGGCACAGAAGAACTCTGCAGCATCAGCAATACTCAGGGGCAGATCTGCAAATACTCCTGGAGAATTCCAAACCCGGGTCAGTAAGATGTACCTTCTCCTCACAAATTTTCTTTGCATATTAAAGGCCTTAGCCGCCGCGATCTGCTTGGCCTCTTGGATCTCCTGGCAGGCGCCTTGGGCTTCAACCCGGGCCTCCTGCGTGCTTTGGATGGCCTTAGCAAGTTCGACATCTTGATCTGCAATCTTGCGCTCCAAGGACTCACATTTGCCTATGGCATCCCGGAGCTCTTGCTAAACTTCCTCTACCCTTGATTCATGCTTTTGGCAGGTGGCCCATTCCTCCTCCACCTCCTTCTTGGCTTCGGCCAGCGTGTTCTTGAGGGTCTCGACCTCAGACGCGTCAACTATAAGCATAATTACAAAACTCAGCAAGATAATAAAACAGCAAGTCATATCATTCCAGATGTGAGTAGGTATCACATACCTTGCTTCTCCTCCAATCGTTTGTTGGTACGGATGAGCTCTTCATCAGCCCGCTCTAGCCTACGCTTTAGTTCGGATACTTCGTTGGTATGGGTGGTTGCATCTAACTTCGAATCCTATTTGTTCTAATAGACATGTATGATCACCTCCTGCGAAATATTTGATCCTCTGTTCGGCCTTTCTTCACGAATGCCGAACAGAGTCTCAGGGGCTACTAACTATACATAGGCATCCTTTTTATATAGATAAAAAGTACCACATCCCATACCTCAAAGCCTATTAGAAGGATGGTGTAGGCTTCATTCAATCTGTTTTTGGTGTACCGAACCCTTTCCAGTATTGTACCCATAAGGGTACGATGCTCTTCCACAATGGAAGCACTCTGAAGCGCTTCCACCAGTTTGTCCGCGCCTCCGGATTGACAAAGGTCGCCGGTGGAGTTGACGCACCCCTTCCTTCAAAGGAGGCCGCTCACCTGATCCCGGAGCCGTGTGGGTCTCCGGAATGACATTCGGTTGGGGGAGGGAGTGGGCTTGGCGCACATCGCTAGTCTCCATGGGGGTCGGTTCCCCCATGTTCTCGGCAGGAGAGGTATTACCCTGTGGCGCCACCTTGAAGGCTTCCCGCACCTTTCCATGGCCCGAAAGGTCCCCTCGGGACAACACTTCAGTGTTGTCCATAGCAGTGGGTAGGGAGGCCGGCGGAGGCGAGTCGCTCTCCACCATGTTCGAGCCCAGCGAATTCCAAGAAGACGATAATCGCTGGGGGAGATTGCGGGTCAGACTACAATACGTGATTCTGTGTGTTAGGATCATAAGGCATAAAGCCGGATATATACATTATCCTTAAATACTTACGATTCAGCCGAAGGCTTCGGCCCGGGGTTCCATTCAGGACGCCTTCCATGTCCGATTCTGAATCGTCTGAAAGGGAGAGTTTCCCCTTCTTAGACGCTTCTGCCTCTAGATCCGTGGAAGCCCCCCTTTTCTTCTTTCCCCCTTAGGGGGAGATTATTCTCCTCCACTTCCTCCTCGTCTTCTTCGTGGCAGGAGAGAGCTTCGGTATCTTTGGATGTGATGTCCAAAGTACCTTTGCGGCGAAGGCCACTTCGGACCTCCTTGCCCTTCTTCTTGGCCTTCTTTTCCGGTGCCTGGTACGGTGCCGGAACCAGCATCTTCATCAAAATAGGAATAGCTGGGTATTTGGGCAGGGGAGCCGGACACCTGATCTGCCCTGCCTTCTTCGTCAAGCCCTGGGGGACAAGGGGAAGGTTTAAACTTACTCTTTGGATCTACAAATCAAGGATATGATTAGAAATCTGAAAAACTTAGTGGAGTTGCTGGATGAGCGCACTCGTGGCCGATGTCTTCGGTCATTGGCGGCCACGTCTTTTGGGTCTTAAAAAGCAGCTTCCATATATCTTCATGCTTCTTGCCGAAGAACCGCTGCAAGGTTCGGGGACTTGCCTGATCAAACTCCCACATATGGAGAGTGCGGCATTGGCATGGGAGAATCCGGTGAAACAACATCACTTGCATCACGCTGGCAAGGCTGGTGTTCTTCTCCACCATGATCTTGATGCGCTTTTGCAGCGTCATCACCTCATAGGATGACGCCCAATCTAGGCCCTTACTGAGCCATGATGTGAGCCGCATTGGTGGACCAGTTTTGAACTTGGGAGTGGCAGCCCATGTGGCGTCACAAGGTTCCGTAACGTAGAACCACTCATTACTGTAGGATGCTGCTAACACGACACTACTATCAGAGACCCTTTCATGAAACTGTGTGCGATGCATCAATCACAAACGGGGATGTAAAAAACCATAAAAAAGGTGCAAAACATTTGCAATGAAGGATGCATCAAACACGGTTCAGATTTTAGTCACATGTGCGATCCAGGGCATACGGTTCAGTCCAATGAATCATTTGCGATGAGGTGGAACAAAAGAAACGGGCAGCCTGATGAAGGCGTGTGCGATGTACATCATACGGTTCACTCGGATGAACTGTTTGTGATTAGGCAACACAAAATAAAGGGTCAGCCAGATCAAGGTGTGTGCGATGTACAACATACGGTTCACTCAGATGAACTATTTGTGATTAGACAACACAAAAGAAACGGTCAGCCAAATCAAGGTGTGTGCGATGTATGACATGCGGTTCACCCGGATGAACTATTTGCATTGAGACAAGAGAATAGAATTGGTTCAATATAACAAATACCATAAATATTGCAAGGTTCAAGTTTAAAGATTACAACGCCCAAATTCAAACATTGCAAGCTGCGTCATTTCTGAAAAGGGATCAACCGCTGACAAGTCATGTACGGGTTTGCCACAATAACTTCCAATTGCTTTGCCATATGCTCTTCCAATACGAAGTTTGGCATTTTTGGAGGCACTTCCATTCCGCAGTACTAGCCGCCTATAATAATCATACCACTGATCTTTCCTAATTAAATGCGTGTTCAACCTCAGTACCCTCAGCACCTTTGCTCTCGCAAGAAAGAACATGGCGGGTGTAATCTCCGGTGGGTTCCCTCGGTAGGAGTTCAAAGTAATATTTGAGAGATGCAGATCCAGGCATTCAATGTGATTTTCGTTATCAACATCTTCCACCTGGCCTAATATGCACTGCAAAAGAAGAGAACGTGTTAGTGCCTACATGCAGTTTTGAACACTGCTACACGCCCATTTGGTTTGTAGGAATTGTAAAATGCACCAACGTGCCATCTTCGATCTGTCATGATTAACATGGGCATTAATTTGATTACAATCTAGAAACATGTAGCCTTCTTCACAAGAGGTTGGATTGGATGAAAAAATCCCAAAGAAAACTAGTACAGATGAATCCAAAGGAGAAATTCTTATGGACGATTATAACCATGTGAATGAAGCAACCAATATGGGGTGGCGGTGTATGTCCTAAAATCCTCCAAAATTCCTTCAGAAATCATAGTACATAGTCATTGTAAACTTGGGAAAAGGTGCAAAAAAATTAAACTCCCTTATGGTTAACATTTAACACAAAAGGAACATCACCTCGATATATAGCTTCTTCAGGCACGGAAAGCATCTCAGGCAACTGAAAACTTGGTCCAGGTTCGGGACGACAGATTCTAGTGCCAAGACCTTCACTGTGCCCAGAGTCGAGGTGAAGCTTCGCTGGATGACAGATGAACATACATCTTCAAAACTTGAAATAACATTGATATCAAGAAGGAGAGGTATATAAGGCGATTGTTGTACCTGAAAGTTGTAGTATTTGACAGACGAGTAGCCCACCACTTTCAATTTCAACTTACAAATGACATTGATTCTTGTTGGACCTTGTTGATCAACTACAAGTAATCTCTCAAGTGAAGGTGTGTCCTGGATGACCATATTGTGGTCCACCTTTTGTGATCTCTCGTTGCAGCACCAGCAACACACATAAATAGTGCGGAGAGTCCTGGAGGTGATGTGCAAGGTACTCGACCAATTCATCGCTTGAAGACAAAGAAACTCGAGTGCAGTACAGCCACGGAGCAAGCGCTCCATGTCATCCTTTGGGATGCGGATGGCGATGAGCTCGAGGTGCTTCAGTCATGGTAGAAAAAGAGCGGGAATGTCATTAAGGGGGGAATGGCAGTTCACGAACTTGGCGAGGCGCGGCATGGGCGCGAAGCGGAGCACGGACGTTGGCTGCAAGCTCATATGCCCATCATTATAACTTAGCTTCTCGAGCTAATCTATGGTGCGGGTTCGGAACCACTCATCAAGCTTGGCTCGCCCCTTGCCATTGGAACGGAACTTGCCCGCGGTAAGGCCTTTGAATGGGCCATGGTGACTGCCGAGGATTTGGGAGAACGCATCCAAGCTTTGGCGATAGCCATGGCAGAGCTTGTGGGCGTGGACGAGGTCGACAGGGGTGCGGAGCCATAGGGTGCGCCACCGCTGGGAAACGGCGGCTATCCTCGCCCAATTTCTGATTGGGAGGAGGGATATGATGACTATCAACATATCATCGGGGAGGTTGTTGATGAAGTCTAGGCCTGCTAGAGTCACTAGCGGTTCTTTCTCGACCTGCCTCCGCTTGTTGGCTGCCTCGTTCTCCACCTCGTCGGTGGGGACGGGAACCTCTGTCTCCATATTCACGCCGTGCTCTGGTGGTTCAGCAGCCCCAGCGTCGCCACTCCCTCCGATGGGGCGCTTCAATGGCATCCTCGTACACTGCCGGCTTTGAGGACTCAGAGCGGCGTCGAGGATGCGGGCAGAGAGAGAGGAATTGTGTGTGTGGCGAGGATGGGGGGTGTGGCCGCTCGGCGGCGCCATTAATATAGACCAGTGGGAGCGAGGCGGGCGGCGGTCCAAGGCTATCTCGCTTCCCGGTGAGAACGACTGCTTAATCTCTAGTATGAATGAAATCTATGCTTAATTACTAAATTTTAGTTGCAAAAAATAGATAGTGATATTGATTTTAGCTGCATATTTTGATAAATCGCAGTGTCTCTTGGCTTAGCACCGAAGTCTGGCTTTAATTTGCATACATAATTTGAACCGTTTGCGTTGAAGAGATGCACAGATCCTGCGTTGAACAGCTTGTACGCTTCCAGGTGAGCCTGCGCACCGGACTGGGCTCGCACGCCTCCCGTTCAGTCAAGCAGCTGTCCACACGGCACCTCCTATAGCCATTAAAACCAAGACACGTGGCGTCATGTGAATGGTTAACCGAACGCACACAGTTTGAATTATACAAACGTTTGAGACATTGAAGTGGCAGCAATTTTTTTGCAAAATGTCTTTGTTCGCTGTCATTATTCGAGTGCGCCTTCTCTCAAAATGGACACGAACAATACCACAGCATGTCGGGTGGCCTTCCATGATAGCATGCCAAGTTTCATGAATTTTAGACGAGTTTTCGATTTACTAGAATTTAAAAACAAGGCATCTCAATGTTTTGCCGGCAATCAACGGTGCCCTGGTGTTTGAAATTCATTCCCATTTCTTGCAAGGGACCTAACCATGCACCCAAGGACACAGATTTGATTTTTCAACCAACACTAGTATAGCGAGCTCCTAAACAAACAGTTTAAAACCCCTTTCCGCGACGGCATCTGGAACCGTCGCCAAGTGAGTGTGGGCGATAGGGGGGTCCTTCCCGCACGACCCAGAAACCATTGGGGAAATGCCCTCCTGGCACACACGTTTGGCAAAATGAGGTCGTATGCGACCGGCGAGCACTCAAAAATGGAAATACGTACAGTAGAGCTAAAAAATACAATTATACAGCGAAATTGTTTCCGTTCGCAAGTACATCCCACACGGTCAGTCCCCGCTAAACATTTATGTTTGTATGTACATCCCACACAGTCGCTCGAAGGAAAACGTTTCCTTTTTGCAGGTCCATCACTGCTACCTCTTGAGCACTGCGTTCGTTTTCCCTTGAAGAGGAAAGGGTGATGCAGCAAAGTAGCGTAAGTATTTCCCTTAGTTTTTGAGACCAAGGTATCAATCCAGTAGGAGACTACACGCAAGTCCCTCGTACCTGCACAAACAAATAAGAACCTTGCAACCAATGCGACAAAGGGGTTGTCAATCCCTTCACGGTCACTTACGAGAGTGAGATCTGATAGAGATAATAATAATAATAATAATAAGATAAATATTTTTGGTATTTTTATGATATAGATTGGAATATAAAGATTGCAAAATAAACGGTGCCAGAAATAGCTAGTTGACGGGATATTAATATAATAGAGAATAGACCCGGGGCCATAGGTTTCACTGGTGGCTTCTCTTAAGATAGCATAAGTATTACGGTGGGCGAACAAATTACTGTCGAGCAATTGATAGAAAAGTGCATAATTATGAGAATATCTAGGCACAATCATGTACATAGGCATCACGTCCGTGACAAGTAGACCGAAACGATTCTACATCTACTACTATTACTCCACACAACGACCGCTATCCAGCATGCATCTAGAGTATTAAGTTCATAAGAACAAGGTAATGCATTACGCAACATGACATGATATAGAGGGATAAACTCAAGCAATATGATATAAACCCTATCTTTTTATCCTCGATGGCAACAATACAATACGTGCCTTGCTGCCCCTGCTGTCACTAGGAAAGGACACGGCGAGATTGAACCCAAAGCTAAGCACTTCTCCCATTGCAAGAAAGATCAATCTAGTAGGCCAAACCAAACTTATAATTTGAAGAGACTTGCAAAGATAACCAATCATACAAATAAGAATTCAGAGAAGAACCAAATATTGTTCATAGATAATCTTGATCATAAACTCACAATTCATCGGATCTCGACAAACACACCGTAGAAAAGAGATACATCGAATAGATCTCCAAGAAGATCGACGAGAACTTTGTATTAAGATACAAAGAGAGAGAATAAGCCAACTAGCTAATAACTATGGATCCGAAGGTCTGAGGTAAACTACTCACACATCATCGGAGAGGCTATGGTGTTGATGTAGAAGCCCTCCATGATTGATTCCCCCTTTGGTGGAGCTCTGGAAAAGGCCCCAAGATGGGATCTCTTGGGTACAGAAGGTTGCAGAGGTGGAAATAGGGTTTCGTGGTGCTCCTAGATGTTTTCGGGGTATATGGACATATATAGGAGGAAGAAGTAGCTCGGTGGAGCCACGAGGGTGGGGGCGCGCCCAGGGGGGGCGGCGCGCCTCCCTGCCTCGTGGCCTCCTCGTTGATTTCTTGATGTCGACTCCAAGTCCTCTGGATCACATTTGTTCCAAAAATAACTCTCCCGAAGGTTTCATTCCGTTTGGATTCCGTTTGATATTCCTTTTCTGTGAAACACTGAAATAGGCAAAAAAACAGCAATTTGCACTGGGCCTTGGGTTAGTAGGTTAGTCCCAAAAATAATATAAAAGTGTTTAAGTAAGCCCATTAACATCCATAACAGATAATAGAATAGCATGGAACAATCAAAAATTATAGATACATTGGAGACGTATCAAGCATCCCCAAGCTTAATTCCTGCTGGTCGATAAAAATAGAATTTTAGATGTGGAATGCTACCTAGCATAATTCTCAATGTAATTTTCTTTACTGTGGCATGAATGTTTAGATCCGAAAGATTCAAGACAAAAGTTTAATATTGACATAAAAAGAGTAATACTTCAAGCATACTAACAAAGAAATCATGTCTTCTCAAAATAACATGGCCAAAGAAAGTTATCCCTACAAAATCATATAGTCTGGCTATGCTCTATCTTCATCACACAAAGTATTTAAATCATGCACAACCCCGATGACAAGACAAGCAATTGTTTCATACTTTTCATGTTCTCAAACTTTTTCATTCTTCATGCAATACATGAGTGTGAGCCATGGACATAGCACTATAGGTGGAAAAGAATGGTGGTTGGGGAGAAGACAAAAAGGAGAAGATCGTCTCACATCAACTAGGCGTATCAACGGGCTATGGAGATGCCCATCGATAGATATCAATGTGACTGAGTAGGGATTGCCATGCAACGGATGTACTAGAGCTATAAGTGTATGAAAGCTGAAAAAGAAACTAAGTGGGTGTGCATCCAACTTGCCTGCTCACGAAGACCTAGGGCATTTTGAGGAAGCCCATCATTGGAATATACAAGCCAAGTTCTATAATGTAAAATTCCCACTAGTATATGAATGTGACATCATAGGAGACTCTCTATCATGAAGATCATGGTGCTACTTTGAAGCACAAGTGTGGTAAAAGGATAGTAGCATTGTCCCTTCTCTCTTTTTCTCTCATTTTTTCATTTTCTTATTTGGGCCTTCTTATTTTTCTTTTTTATGGCCTCTTTTCTTTTTATTTTTCTTTTCGTCCATAGTCTCATCTCGACTTATGGGGGAATCATAGTCTCCATCAACCTTTCCTCACTTGGGACAATGATCTAGTAATGATGATCATCACACTTTTATTTACTTACAACTCAAAGATTACAACTCAATACTTAGGAAAAAATATGACACTATGTGAATGCCTCCGGTGGTGTACCAGGATATGCAATGAATCAAGAGTGACATGTATGAAAGAATTATAAAGGTGGCGTTGCCACAAATACAATGTCAACTACATGATCATGCAAAGCAATATGACAATGATGAAGCGTGTCATAATAACGGAACGGTGGAAAGTTGCTTGGCAATATATCTCGGAATGGCTATGGAAATGCCATAATAGGTAGGTATGGTGGGCTTATGGTACCGGCGAATATTGCGCAGTACTAGAGAGGCTAGCATCGGTGGAAGGGTGAGAGTGCGTATAATCCATGGAATCAACATTAGTCATAAAGAACTCACATACTTATTGCAAAAAATTATTAGTTATAGAAACAAAGTACTACGTGAAAGCTCCTAGGGGCATAGATAGGTAGGAAAAGACCATCGCTCGTCCCCGACCGCCACTCATAAGGAAGGGAATCAATAAATAAATCATGCTCCGACTTCATCACATAATGGTTCACCATACGTGCATGCTACGGGAATCACAAACTTTAGCACAAGTATTTACCAAATTCACAACTACTCAACTAGCATGACTCTAATATCACCATCTTCATATCTCAAAACAATCATCAAGTATGAAACTTCTCATAGTATTCAATGCACTTTTTATGATAGTTTTTATTATACCCATCTTGAATGCCTATCATATTAGGACTAATTTTATAACCAAAGAAAATTACCATGTTGTTCTAAAGGACTCTCAAAATAATATAAGTGAAGCATGATAGATCAATAATTTCAAAAAAATAAAACCACCACCGTGCTCTAAAAGATATAAGTGAAGCACTAGAGCAAAATTATCTAGCTCAAAAGATATAAGTGAAGCACATAGAGTATTCTAATAAATTCCAATTAATATGTGTCTCTTGCAAAAGGTTTGTACAGCAAGGATGATTGTGGTAAACTAAAAAGCAAAGACTCAAATCATACAAGACGCTCCAAGCAAAACACATACCATGTGGTGAATAAAAATATAGCGTCAAGTAAAGTTACCGATAGAAGAAGATGAAAGAGGGGATGCCTTTCGGGGCATCCCCAAGCTTAGGCTTTTGGTTGTCCTTGAATTTTACCTTGGGGTGCCTTGGGAATCCCCAATCTTAGGCTCTTGCCACTCCTTATACCATAATCTATCAAATCTTACCCAAAACTTGAAAACTTCACAACACAAAACTTAAACAGAAAATCTCATGAGCTCCGTTAGTATAAGAAAACAAACCACCACTTAAGGTATTGTGATGAACTAATTCTTTATTTATTTTGGTGTTAAACCTACTGTATTCCAACTTCTCTATGGTTCATGACCTCCGATACTAGACATAGATTCATCAAAATAAGCAAACAACACGCGAAAACAGAATCTGTCAAAAACAGAACAGTCTGTAGTAATCTGTAGGTTTAGAATACTTCTGTAACCCCAAAAAATATAAAATAAATTGCTGGACGTGAGTAATTTATCTATTAATCATCTTCAAAAAGAATCACCTAATGGCACTCTCCAGGAAAAAATAGGCAGCAAATCTCGTGAGCTCTAAAGTTTATGTTTTTTACGGCAAGATCGCAAAGACTTTCCCCAAGTCTTCCCAAAGGTTCTAGTTCGCACAAACACTAATTAAAAGCATAAAACCACATCTAAATAGAGGATAGATGAATTATTTACTAGTAAACAGAACCAAAAAGCAAGAAACAAAAATAAAATTGGGTTGCCTCCCAACAAGCACTATCGTTTAACGCCCCTAGCTAGGCATAAAAGCAAGAACAGATATAGGTATTATCATCTTTGGTATGCAATCCATAAGTGGCTCTCATAATAGATTTATAAGGTAATTTAATTTTCTTTCTAGGAAAGTGTTCCATGGCCTTCCTTAATGGAAATTGGAATCTAATATTCCCTTCTTTCATATCAATAATTGCACCAATCGTTCTAAGGAAAGGCCTACCAAGAATAATGGGACATGTAAGATTGCAATCTATATCAAGAACAATGAAATCTACGGTCACATACTTCCTATTTGCAACAATAATAACATCATTAATTCTTCCCATGGGTTTCTTAATAGTGGAATCTGCGAGGTGCAAATTTAAAAAAAATCATCAAATTCATGGAAACCTAACACATCACACAAAGTTTTTGGAATCGTGGAAACACTAGCACCCACATCACATAAAGCATAGCATTCACGATCTTTAATTTTAATTTTAATAGTGGGTTCCCACTCATCATAAAGTTTTCTAGGGATAGAAACTTCCAATTCAAGCTTTTCTTCATAAGATTGCATTAAAGCATCAACGATATGTTTAGTAAAAGCTTTATTTTGATTGTAAGCATGCGGAGAATTTAGCACGGATTGCAACAAGGAAATAAAATCTATTAAAGAACAATTATCATAATTAAATTCCTTGAAATCCAAAATAGTGGGTTCATTGCTATGTAAAGTTTTGACCTCTCCAATCTCACTTTTACCACTTTTAGCATTAAGATCTAAAAACTCTGAATCATTGGGACGCCTTTTAACTAAAGTTGACTCATCTCCAGTCCCATCATTATCAAGATTCAAATTGCAAAAAAAAAGATTTAATAGGGGACACATCAATCACTTTTAGATCTTCATCCTTATTATCATGAAAACTAGAAGAACACGCTTTCACAAAGCAATCTTTTTTAGCATGCATCCTAGCGGTTCTTTCTTTGCACTCATCAATGGAAATTCTCATAGCTTTGAGAGACTCATTCATATCATGTTTAGGTGGAATATATCTAAGTTTCAAAGAATCAACATCAAGAGAAATTCTATCCACGTTCCTAGCGAACTCATCAATCTTAGACAGTTTTTCTTCAATCAAAGCATTGAAACTCTTTTGCAAACTAATAAATTCTTTAATATTAGATTCAAAATCAGAGGGCATCTTATTATAAATTACATAAGAATTGTTGTAGGAATTACCATAATTATTAGAGGAATTACAAGGAAACGACCTAGGATTAAAATTACCCCTATATGTGTTATTAGCAAAATTGTTCCTACCAACAAAATTCACTTCCATAGATTCATTATTATTATCAATCAAAGTAGACAAAGGCATATCATTAGGATCAGAAGAAACACTCTTATTAGCAAACAATTTCATAAGTTCATCCATCTTTCCACTCAAAACATTAATTTATGCTATTGCATGCACCTTTTTACTAGTACATCTTTCAGTGTGCCATTGAGAATAATTAACCATAAAAGTGATTTCCATAAAGTTATTTCCATAAAAGTCTCCCGCGACCGAATCTAAAGGATTTCTAGAAGCAAAATTCAATCCGGCATAAAAAAATTGTATAATCATCCAAAGATTCAAACCATGTGTAGGGCAATTATGTATCATTAATTTCATCATCTCCCAAGCTTGTGCAACATGTTCATGATCAAGTTGGTTAAAATTCATAATATCGTATCTAAGAGAGATGATCTTAGCGGGAGGAAAATACTTAGAGATAAAATCATCTTTGCACTTATTCCATGAATCGATACTATTTTTAGGCAAAGACAAAAACCAAGTTTTAGCACGATCTCTAAGCGAAAACAGGAATAGCTTCAATTTAACAATATCATTATCCACATCTTTCTTCTTTTGCATATCACACAAAATCAACAAAGTTGTTTAGATGGGTAGCGGCATCTTCACTAGGAAGGCCGCAAAACGGATCTTTCATGACAAGATTCAGCAAAGCAGTATTAATTTCACAAGATTCAGCATCGGTAAGAGGAGCAATCAGAGTGCTAATAAAATCATTATTGTAGGTATTAGAAAAGTCACACAATTTAGTATTATCTTGAGCCATCGTGACAAACAATCCAACACACAAGCAAGCAAGAGGAAAACAAAAAGAGGCGAACGAAAAAGAGGCGAGCGGAAAATAGGGCGAATAAAACAGCAAGGGTGAAGTGAGGGAGAGGAAAACGAGAGGCAAGTGGCAAATAATGTAATGCGAGGGATAAGAGTTTGTGATGAGTACTTGGTATGTCTTGACATGTGCGTAGATCTCCCCGATAACGGCACCAAAAATCCTTCTTGCTACCTCTTGAGCATTGTGTTGTTTTTCCCTTGAAGAGGAAAGGATGATGCAACAAAGTAGCATAAGTATTTCCCTCAGTTATTGATAACCAAGGTATCAATCCAGTAGGATACTATACGCAAGTCCCTCGTTCCTCCACAAACAAATAAGAACCTCGCAACCAACACAATAAAGGGGTTGTCAATCCCTTCACAGTCACTTACGAGAGTGAGATCTGATAGAGATAATAATAATAAGATAAATATTTTTGGTATTTTTATGATATAGATTGGAATATAAAGATTGCAAAATAAATGGCGCCAGAAATAGCTAGTTGACGGGAGATTAGTATAATAGAGAATAGACCCAGGGGCCATAGGTTTCGCTAGTGGCTTCTCTCAAGATAGCATAAGTATTACGGTGGGTGAAGAAATTACAGTCGAGCAATTGATAGAAAAGTGCATAATTATGAGAATATCTAGGCATGATTATGTATATAGGCATCACGTCCGCGACAAGTAGACCGAAACGATTCTGCATCTACTACTATTACTCCACATATCGACCGCTATCCAGCATGCATATAGAGTATTAAGTTCATAAGAACAGAGTAACACATTAAGCAAGATGACATGATGTAGAGGGATAAACTCAAGCAATATGATATAAACCCCATCTTTTTATCCTCGATGGCAACAATACAATACGTGCCTTGCTGCCCCTGCTGTCACTGGGAAAGGACACTACAAGATTGAACCCAAAGCTAAGCACTCCTCCCATTGCAAGAAAGATCAATCTAGTAGGCCAAACCAAATTGATAATTCGATGAGACTTGCAAATATAACCAATCATACAAATAAGAATTCAGAGAAGAACCAAATATTTTTCATAGATAGTCTTGATCATAAACCCACAATTCATCGGATCTCGACGAAGACACCGCAAAAAAGAGTTACATCGAATAGATCTCCAAGAAGATCGAGGAGAACTTTGTATTGAGATCCAAAGAGAGAGAAGAAGCCATCTAACTAATAACTATGGACCCGAAGGTCTGAGGTAAACTACTCACACATCATCGGAGAGGCTATCGTGTTGATGTAGAAGCCCTCCGTGATTGATTCCACCTCCGGCGGAGCTCCGGAAAAGGCCCCAAGATGGGATCTCTTGGGTACAGAAGGTTGCGGCGGTGGAAATAGGGTTTCATGGTGCTCCTGGATGTTTTCCAAGTATATGGACATATATAGGAGGAAGAAGTAGGTCGGTTGAGCCACGAGGGGCCCAGGAGGGTGGGGGCGTGCCCAGGGGGGCAGGCGCGCCTCCCTGCCTCGTGGCCTCATCGTTGATTTCTTGACGTCCACTCCAAGTCCTCTGGATCACGTTTGTTCCAAAAATAACTCTCTCGAAGGTTTCATTCCGTTTGATATTCCTTTTCTGCGAAACACTGAAATAGGCAAAAAAAAACAGCAATTTGCATTGGGCCTTGGGTTAGTAGGTTAGTCCAAAAATAATATAAAAGTGCATAAATAAGCCCATTAACATCCAAAACAGATAATATGATAGCAGGGAACAATAAAAAATTGTAGATACACTGGAGACATATCAATCATGCACAATTTTTCCCGTTAAATCGCTTGCGTTATTGAATATATCTGATACATCTCCATCGTATCTATAATTTTTTATTGTTCCATGCTATATTATATTCTATTTTGGACATTATTGGGCTTTATTATACACTTTTATATTATTTTTGGGACTAACCTATTAACCGGAGGCCCAACCCAGAATTGCTGTTTTTGCCTATTTTAGGGTTTTGCAGAAAAAGAATATCAAACGGAGTCCAAACGAAATGAAACCTTCGGGAACGTGATTTTCGGAACGAACATGATCCAGAGGACTTGGACCCTATGTCAAGCAATCAACGAGGAAGACACGAGGTAGGGGGCGCGCCTACCCCCCCCCCCCAGGCGCGCCCTCCACCCTCGTGGTCCCCCTGTTGCTCCACCGACGTACTCCTTCCTCCTATATATACCTACGTACCCCCAAACTACCAGATACGGAGCCAAAACCCTAATTCCACTGCCGTAACTTTCTCTATCCACGAGATCCCATCTTGGGGCCTTTTCTGGAGCTCCGCCGGAGGGGGCATCGATCACGGAGGGCTTGTACATCAACACCATAGCCCCTCCGATGAAGTGTGAGTAGTTTACTTCAGACCTATGGGTCCATAGTTATTAGCTAGATACCTTCTTCTCTCTTTTTGTATCTCAATACAAAGTTCTCCCCCTCTCTTGTGGAGATCTATTCGATGTAATCTTCTTTTGTGGTGTGTTTGTTGAGACCGATGAATTGTGGGTTTATGATCAAGTTTATCTATGAACAATATTCGAATCTTCTCTGAATTCTTTTATGTCTGATTGGTTATCTTTGCAGGTCTCTTTGAATTATCAGTTTGGTTTGGCCTACTAGATTGATCTTTCTTGCAATGGCAAAAGTGCTTAGCTTTGGGTTCAATCTTGCGGTGTCCTTTCCCAATGACACTAGGGGCAGCAAGGCACGTATTGTATTGTTGCCATCGAGGATAACAAGATGGGGTTTATATCATATTGCATGAGTTTATCCCTCTACATCATGTCATCTTGCTTAAAGCGTTACTCTGTTCTCTTCAACTTAATACTCTAGATGCATGCTGGATAGCGGTTGATGTGTGCAGTAATAGTGGTAGATATAGGCAGGAGTCGGTCTACTTGTCTCGGACGTGATGCCTATATACATGATCATACCTAGATATTCTCATAACTATGATCAATTCTGTCAATAGCTCAACAGTAATTTGTTCACCCGCCGTAAATACTTATGCTTTTGAGAGAAGCCACTAGTGAAACCAATGGCCCCCGGGTCTATCTTCCATCATACTAATCTTCCAATACTTAGTTATTTCCTTTGCCATTTATTTTACTTGCATCTTTTATTTCTCTTTATCATAAAAATACCAAAAATATTACCCTATCATATCTATCAGATCTCACTCTCGTAAGTGACTGTGTAGGGATTGACAACCCCTTATCGCGTTGGTTGCGAGGGACTCGTGCACGGCCTACTACTGGATTGATACCTTGGTTCTCAAAAACTGAGGGAAATACTTACGCTACTTTGCTGCATCACCCTTTCCTCTTCAAGGGAAAACCAACGCAGTGCTCAAGAGGTAGCAGGAAGGACTTCTAGCGCCGTTGCCGGGGAGGTTCGCGCAAGAGAAGTCAAGATTTGACTCCCGACAACGAGTCACTTATGGCGTCGTTGCAAGTCAAGACATACCAAGTACCCATTACAAACCCTTATATCCTGCATTACATTATTTGCCATTTGCCTCTTGTTTTCCTCTCCCCCACTTCACCCTTGTCGTTTTATTCGCCCTTCTTCTGTTCGCCTTTCCATTTGCTTTGATGTTCTACTTGGCTCGTTTGCTTGTTTGGTTGGAATAGTTGTTTATTTATTGCTAAACAGAGAACCTAAGATCTATGGATCCTCACCCACTTGCTAATCTTTTTAAGAGATCCAATTATGATGAACCAATTGCTAGTGAGTTTTGTGCACTAGATTATCTTTATGAGGTTTTGCTTGAAACTCCTGAATCTGAAAAGTGTGATGAATTACTTTATGAAGCGATTCACGATAGATCTTTGAATAAAAATCATGATTGCAATGATTTTATTATAAATTCTATTTATGTAAATTGTGCTAATAATATGCAAAACCCTAAGCTTGGGGATGCTAGTTTTGCTATGTCCTCTACTTGTTGCAATGATCATGACTGCGGTGATTCTTCTTATGATCTTGAAAATTTATTTAAGCCCCATGATGAATATGATATTGATAATAGTGTTTGCAATATTATTGAAAGTGGGTTTGGAAGAGTGTCAACTTTAGACCCCACTATTTTGGAAGAGTATCAACTTTGCATGCATGTGGATCGTGTTGAAAATATTTTATGTGATAGCTATTTTGTTGAATTTGCTTATGATCCTACATGTAATTATTATGAGAGAGTAAAATATGGTGGTAGAAATTTTCATGTTACTAAATTACCTCTCGTTATGTTGAGATTGCTATTGTTTCCTTCCGCTTCCATGCATATGCTAGTTTTTGCTTTCCTTGATAATTTGTTTGCCTATAAGATTACTATGCATAGGAAGTTTGTTAGACTTAGATGCGTTTGTCACGTGTTTTATGATGCTCTCTTTGTGCTGCAATTCTTGTCTTTCATGTGAGCATCATTGAAATATTATGCCTAGCTATAAGGCTTTAAAGAAAAGCGCTTGTTGGGAGACAACCCAATATTTCTCCTTGCTGTTATTCAATAAATAATTTATCTAGCCTCTGTTTTGGTTGTGTTTTTTGTGTTTAATTAGTGTTTGTGCCAAGTATAACCGTTGGGAAGACTTGGGGAAAGTCTTCTTAATCTTGCTGTAAAAAACAGAAACTTCAGCGCTCACGAGAATTGCTACCATTTTTATTTGGAAAGTGCTATTTAGTTAATTATTTTTTCGGATGTTTAATAGATAAATTCCTCACGTCCAGCAATTTATTTTAGAATTTTTGGGGTTCAAGATCTTGCGTTAGCTACAGATTACTATAGACTGTTCTGTTTTTGACAGATTCCGTTTTTCGTGTGTTGTTTGCTTATTTTGATGAATATATGGCTAGTAAAATAGTTTATAAACCATAGAGAAGTTGGAATACAGTAGGTTTAACACCAATATAAATAAAGAATGAGTTCATTACAGTACCTTGAAGTGGTGTTTTGTTTTCTTTCGCTAACAGAGCTCACGAGATTTTCTACTTTAAGTTTTGTGTTGTGAAGTTTTCAAGTTTTGGGTAAAAGATTTGATGGATTATGGAACAAGGAGTGGAAAGAGCCTAAGCTTGGGGATGCCCATGGCAACCCAAGATAATCTAAGGACACCTAAAAGCCAAAGCTTGGGGATGCCCCGGAAGGCATCCCCTCTTTCGTCTACTTCCATCGGTAACTTTACTTGGAGCTATATTTTTATTTACCACATGATATGTGTTTTGCTTGGAGCGTCTTGTATTATTTGAGTCTTTATTTTTTAGTTTTCCACAATCATCCTTGCTGTACACACCTTTTGAGAGAGACACACATGATTCGGAAATTGTTAGAATACTCTATGTGCTTCACTTATATCTTTTGAGTTATATAGTTTTTGCTCTAGTGCTTCACTTATATCTTTTAGAGCATGTCGGTGGATTTGTTTTATAGAAACTATTGTTCTCTCATGCTTCACTTAGATTATTTTGAGAGTCCTACAAAACAGCATGGTAATTTTCTTTAATTATGTTATGCATTCAAGATTAATAAAAAATTTCTTATGAGTGTCTTGAATACTATGAGAAGTTTGATACTTGATAATTGTTTTGAGATATGGAGATGGTAATATTAGAGTCATGCTAGTCGAGTAGTTGTGAATTTGAGAAATACTTGTGTTAAAGTTTGTGATTCCCATAGCATGCACGTATGGTGAACCATTATGTGATGAAGTCGGAGCATGATTTATTTATTGATTGTCTTCCTTATGAGTGGCGGTCGGGGACGAGCGATGGTCTTTTCCTACCAATCTATCCCCCTAGGAGCATGCGTGTAATACTTTGCTTTGATAAATTGTAGATTTTTGCAATAAGTATATGAGTTCTTTATGACTAAGGTTGAGTCCATGGATCATACGCACTTTTCTTCCTTCCACCATTGCTAGCCTCTCTAATACCGCGCACCTTTCGCCGGTATCATACACCCACCATATACCTTCCTCAAAATAGCCACCATACCTACCTATCATGGCATTTACATAGCCATTCCGAGATATATTTCCATGCAACTTTCCACCGTTCCTTTATGATGACACGCTCCATCATTGTCATATTGCTTTGCATGATCAGGTAGTTGACATTGTATTTGTGGCAAAGCCACCATTCATAATTATTTCATACATGTCACTCTTGATTCATTGCATATCCCGGTACACCGCGGGAGGCATTCACATAGAGTCATATTTTGTTCTAAGTATTGAGTTGTAATTGTTGAGTTGTAAGTAAATAAAAGTGTGATGATCATCATTTTTAGAGCATTGTCCCAAGTGAGGAAAGGATGATGGAGACTATGATTCCCCCACAAGTCAGGATGAGACTCCGGATGAAAAAAAAGTGGCCATAAAAAAGGCCCAAATAAAAAAATATGAGAGAGAAAGAGATAAGGGACAATGCTACTATCCTTTTACCACACTTGTGCTTCAAAGTAGCACCATGATCTTCATAATAGAGAGTCTCCTATGTTATCACTTTCATATACTAGTGGGAATTTTTCATTATAGAACTTGGCTTGTATATTCCAATGATGGGCTTCCTCAAAATGCCCTAGGTCTTCATGAGCAACCGAGTTGGATGCACACCCACTTAGTTCCTTTTGTTGAGCTTTCATATACCTATAGCTCTAGTGCATCCGTTGCATGGCAATCCCTACTCACTCACATTGATATCTATTGATGGGCATCTCCATAGCCCGTTGATACGCCTAGTTGATGTGAGACTATCTTCCCCCTTTTTTGTCTCCTCCACAACTACCATTCTATTCCACCTAAAGTGCTATATCCATGGCTCACGCTCATGTATTGCGTGAAGATTGAAAAAGTTTGAGAACACCAAAAGTATGAAACAATTGCTTGGATTGTCATCGGGGTTGTGCATGATTTAAATACTTTGTGTGGTGAAGATAGAACATAGCCAGACTATATGATTTTGTAGGGATAACTTTCTTTGGCCATGTTATTTTGAAGAGACATAATTGCTTAGTTAGTATGCTTGAAGTATTATTATATCTATGTCAATATTGAACTTTTGTCTTGAATCTTTCAGATATGAATATTCATACCACAATTAAGAAGAATGACATTGAAATTATGCCAAGTAGAATTCCACATCAAAAATTCTGTTTTTATCATTTACCTACTCAAGCACGAGCAGGAATTAAGCTTGGGGATGCTTGATACGTCTCCAACGTATCTATAATTTTTGATTGTTCCATGCTATATTATATTATGTTTTGGACATTATTGGGCTTTATTATAAACTTTTATATTATTTTTGGGACTGACCTATTAACCGGAGGCCCAACCCAAAATTGCTGTTTTTTTGCCTATTTTAGGGTTTCACAGAAAAAGAATATCAAACGGAGTCCAAACGGAATGAAACCTTCGGGAACGTGATTTTCGGAACGAACATGATCCAGAGGACTTGGACCCTATGTCAAGCAATCAACGAGGAAGGCACGAGGTAGGGGGCGCGCCCCCCCCCCCAAGTTTGCCCTCCACCCTAGTGGGCCCCCTGTTGCTCCACCGACGTACTCCTTCCTCCTATATATACCTACGTACCCGCAAACTACCAGATACGGAGCCAAAACCCTAATTCCACCGTCGTAACTTTCTATATCCATGAGATCCCATCTTGGGGCCTTTTCCGGAGCTCCGCCAGAGGGGGCATCGATCATGGAGGGCTTGTACATCAACACCGTAACCCCTCCGATGAAGTGTGAGTAGTTTACTTCAGATGTACGGGTCCATAGTTATTAGCCAGATGGCTTCTTCTCTCTTTTTGGATCTCAATAGAAAGTTCTCCCCCTCTCTTGTGGAGATCTATTCGATGTAATCTTCTTTCGCGGTGTGTTTGTTGAGACCGATGAATTGTGGGTTTATGATCAAGTTTATCTATGAACAATATTTGAATCTGCAAGGGGCTCTAGGTTGGACCAACACTCAGAGGAGCACTGGCCCGGGGGGGTTAAAATAAGATGACCCTCGGGCTCCGGAAACCCAAGGGAAAAAAGAGGCTAGGTGGCAAATGGTAAAACCAAGGTTGGGCATTTCTGGAAAAGCTTTAATCAAGGCGAACTATCAAGGGGTTCCCATTATAACCCAACCGCGTAAGGAACGCAAAATCCGGGAACATAACACCGATATGACGGAAACTAGGGCGGCAAGAGTGGAACAAAACACTAGGCAAGAGGCCGAGCCTTCCACCCTTTACCAAGTGTATAGATGCATTAAGATAACAAGATAATATAATGATATCCCAACAAGTAAATAAATGATCCAACAAGGAACGGGCTCCAATCTTCACCTGCAACTAGCAACGCTATAAGAGGCGCTGAGCAAAGCGATAACATAGCCAATCAACGGTTTTCTAGGACAAGGTGGGTTAGAGGTTTGACATGGCAATTTGGGAGGCTTGAAAGCAAAAGGTAGGCATCGTAGCATTGGCATGGCAAAAGAGCGAGCAAACTAGCATAGCAAAGATAGTAGTGATTTCGAGGGTATGATCATCTTGCCTGCACAGTTGTCCGAGTTGACTAGATCCTTGAAAGCAAACTCAACGGGCTCCTCGTTAGTGAACTCGTCTCCCGGCTCTACCCAAATAAGAAAAATAAGCAACAAGGACACAATCAACCATGTGCAAACTCAAACAACACAATGCAAAGATGGTATGCTATGCGGGATGCGATGCGGGATGCATATGCAAGATTTGACAAGGGATGCATGAACCTGGCCTCAACATGGAAATCCAAGTGTGCCACTGGAAAGATGAGATGAAATCGCTTGCAAACGATATAAAGAACGCCGGAATCGGAGTTACGGTTTGGAAATGGCAAGCGATTCAAAATTGACACTGGTCTGCGATTTACAGCAAGTAGTCATCTAAATGCAATGAGATGAACATGCTACAGCACCCAAACAAGACAACAAAATACAAGGCATGGATGCATTCAAGATGCTTAACAAAAGTCTAGCACTGAGCTACGTCCAATTCATCCATTAACAGGTTCAAACAAGCATGGAAAAAATGCATATGGCAAACAGATCTCAGACTTAGTGAAATTAACACTTGTCTGGAATTACAGATCAGGTAGCTCTCTTCGGAGCAACAAAAGTATATGCTACAGGACCTGAAAATGGCAAAGTAAAGCATGGCATGGAGCTACTCAAAGATCTTAACAAAAGTCCCTTAGTGACCTTGAGCCAAAAGGGATCATAAAATACAATTGCAAGCATGTGAACATAGCAAAAACATAATCAGTTTTTCAGACTTAGTGAAAACTGGCACATGCTGAAAACAGATATCAAGTAGGCATGTTTACGAGCTCGATGCACTCAATACGGAGCAAGTCATGACAAGATAATCATACACCCATAACACACAAAATGCAAGCTAGACATGGCAAGAACAATAACATAGCATGCACGGATCAACTACAACAACATCGGCAAAATTGCAAACGAGTTGACAATCTGCCCAGATTCACAAAGTAGCAAAATTAGAGCTCGATTGGCTCAAGCTAAGGTGCTCCATAATTGCAAACAAAGACATGGATGGATAGAGCACTACAATATTAACAAAACATCCTTACTGATCATCCTCAAAAGCGAGACGAATCACTAGGAAACAACATGAACATATGGCCATATGGGATAAATAGCTCAAGGACTTAGTGGAAATGCTAAGTCCCTGAAAAAACAGAATTAACAAGTGCACCACTTTGCAAGCTTGTGCTAGTCACCACACACATCACAAAAATACATGGGTTGCACCTCTGGAAAGATGACAAAACCCTTAACAAAGCTCAAGAACTTGAAGGTTGGTGAGGAAACCTTGAGGAACAACTTGCAGATTAAGTTTGCGGAAAGCTTCACAAAGCTCGGGTTGATAAGGCTTGAGAATCAGACTATTGCAGTAAGCTTTTCTGCTCAATGTGTCATCAATCACATTGGCCTTGCCTGGAGTATACTCAATACTCGGATTATACTCTTGAATCATTTCGACCCATCGAGTTTGCCTGAGGTTGAGATTAGGTTGAGTGAAGATGTACTTGAGACTCTTGTGATCAATGAAAATGTCCACTTTTCTTCCCAATAGAAGATGTCTCCAAGTCAAAAGAGCATGCACAACTGCCGCCAACTCGAGATCATGAGTGGGGTAGTTCTTCTCATTGGGCTTCAACTGGCGAGAGGTATAAGCAACAACTTTCTTCTCTTGCATCAAAACTGCGCCAAGACCTTGGAGAGAGGCGTCACAAAAGACCTCGTACGGTTTGGATTCATCAAGCGGAGTCAGAACTGGAGCAGTGATCAATTTCTCTTTCAAAGTTTTGAAAGCAATGCCACACTCCGGAGACCAAACGTACTTGACATGCTTCTGGAGAAGATTTGAGAGAGGCTTCGCGATCTTAGAAAAGTTTTCAACGAATCTTCGGCAATAGCTTGCGATACCGAGGAAGCTACGGAGTTGCTTCACGTTCTGAGGAGGTTCCCAATTCACAATTGCAGACACCTTCTCAGGATTCACGGCAATGCCCTTGGCAGAGATGATATGACCAAGATAAAGAACCTCATCGAGCCAAAATTCACACTTGGAGAACTTGGCGTAGAACTGATGTTCCCTGAGCTTATCAAGAACCAAATGCAAGTGCTTGGCATGATCTTGCTTGTTCTTGGAGAAAACCATAATGTCGTCGAGATATACCAAAACGAAGTCATTGGTGTAGGCATTGAAGATGAAGTTCATCATGCGAGAGAACGTCGGAGGAGCATTGACGAGGCCAAAAGACATGACAGTGTATTCATATGAACCATAGCTTGTCCTGAAAGCCGTCTTGGGAATATCTTGCTCACGGATTCGAATCTAATGATAACCCATACGAAGATCAAGCTTGGAGAATACTTGGTCACCTTTGAGTTGTTCGAACAGCTCGTTGATGTTGGGAAGTGGGTATTTGTTCTTGATGGTCTTCTTGTTCAATGGACGGTAATCAACACAAAGTCGGTCTGTTCCATCCTTCTTCTTCACAAAAAGAACACCACAACCCCACGGAGAAGAACTAAGCCGGATGAGACCCATTTTCTCTTGAATATCGAGTTGTTTCTTCAGCTCCTTCAACTCTTCAGGTCCGAGCTCGTAAGGCCATTTGCACACAGGTTCCGTGCCAGGCTCAAGATCAATAACGAATTGAACTGGCCGGTGCGGAGGCATTCCTAGAAGCTCTTCTGGAAAGACGTCTTGATATTCGCAAATGACTGGAATTTGAGAGATGGCATCCAATTCACCCTTCTCATTGAGAGAAAACAGACGGATGGTATCATCATGAGAGGCAAACACAATTACATCCTCAGACGAATGAGTCAATTGAATCTGCCTGGCTGCACAATCAAGCTGAGGCTTGTGCTTAGAAAGCCAATCCATTCCGAGAATAAGATCAATATCTGAGTCACCAAGAACATTTGGAGAGGACAAGAACTTATAGTCACCCAAAGTGATTGTAACATCCGGAACGCATACTCGAGATGTCATTTGACGGGCCGGAGAGACAATAGCCAACGGTTTCGACAACACTTGAGTAACAAAATCATGCTTAGATGAAAAAGGTCTCGAGATGAAACAATGCGATGCACCAGTGTCAAAAAGAACTCTGGCGGGAATATCATTAATAGGAAGGTTACCCATGATGACATCCGATGAATCCTCTGCCTGAGCTGCATTCACCATATTGACCTTGGCATACTTGGGGTTATGCTTGACCACAGCTGTACTTGCCGATCTGACAGGAGGAGGAGGAGGAAGACGCCTCTGGTTGAAACACTTGTTGGCATAGTGACCCTTCTGTTGGCACTTGTTGCACGTGACCTCTGAAAGCGGACGGTGATACGGAGCACTCGATCTTGGAGCTTGAGACGAAGTCTTGTTCTGAAAGCCAGGGTTGGGTGGGTGGGAAGAACCACTGCCACCTTTGCTCTTCTGCTGATACGGCTGACGGAACGGAGGAGGAGGAAGCCAAAACTTCTGCTGCTTGGCCACTTGAGTAGAGGAAGAAGGAGTAACATCTCTGACTCGCTTTTTGGAAGCATCACACCTTAACTGAGCAGCCTCTTGCTTCAGTGCCATGTTGTAGAACTCATCGTACCTCAAGGGCTCAAAGAGAACAAGAGCTAGCTGGATTTCTTCTCTGAGACCACCCCTGAACTGGTATATCATGCTCTTCTCATCACAGACGTCCTGCTTGGCAAAGCGGGCGAGCTTCTGAAACAACTTGTTGTAGTCATAGATAGACAAAGAGCCTTGCTTCAGGTTGCGGAATTCCTCACGCTTGCTTTCAACCACGCTCTGAGGAATATGATGAGCTCGAAAATCTCGACGAAAATCATCCCAAGTGATAACACGTCCACCTCTGGAATCCTTGTACTGCTGGAACCATTCTGCAGCTTGATCTTTGAGTTGGAAGGAAGCGAACTTGACAAAGTCCTCAGGCCTGACGTTACTGCACTCGAAATGCTTGCACAGATCCACAAGCCAATCTTCAGCATCGGTTGCCTCAACACAATTGCTGAAAGTCTTTGGCCCATTAGCAAGGAACTGGTTGAGTGTAGCAAAGTGATTCTGATTGTTGCCTTGGTTCCCTTGGTTGCCTTGATTGCGCTCTTCAAGAATTTGCATGATCAACTATGTGTTTGCATTGGTTGCGACCATCACAGCTTGCCATGCCTCCGGAGGAGGTGGAGGTGGTGGCGGATTAGGATTTGGAGTCGTGCGCATTGGAGGAGCCATCCTGAAGAGGTTGACATCCATTAGCACATTGATAGACAAATATTGAAGCTGAATCCAACGGAATGAAAATTGCAACATATAGTCTTCACATCCGAACAAAATGAACGAATGCATTCCTCTTGAAATGGTCACATATCCATAAATTGAGTAGCCACGTAGAATTAAGGTAGAGAAATAAATCAATAAGGTACGGATCAAGAATGAATAATCGGTAAGAAATCCCAATCTCAAACCAATATCCGTGGAAGAAGAACTAGAGCTACTAGAATTCCCACCTATGAAACTCCCGAACCTTTCCGGTTATGCAATCAGGTGTTGGGGATAGAGGGGAAGCATAATATCTCACCCAAATCTAGCAAATCCTACATCCAGCTGTATCCATCCTTCAACACATAACCAAGAAAACTTCGGAAACCATCTACCTCAACCTTCGAAAAGCATCCGTTATACAAGTTATGGCGATACTCCGAACTCCCGCCCAGTACTGGGTGGCGTCGAGGTTATCTCACCAACGAACTGCATAAATGAGATTTTCGATGTCGGCGTACTAAACTCAGGTATTCCAGAACTGCAACGATAAAATTATGATGACAACACCTCAGAGCTCAACTCCCCGGGACACTTCCACAAAACCCCTGACAGGAGGCACCAAGACAATGTTCTCATCATAAAACCATCGGAACGATTCCAAGATACCCGCGTGATCCTAAAATTTTTTTTAGTGAAATTTGAGAAGAGAAGAGTCAAAACTCTACGTCAGGATGCCTTACCAGAGCGATGAGGAGACTGGGAAGTAAAAAGAATTCCTAAGCTCTCTGATATATAATTCCTAAATGACTCAAAACATTTTTCTAGACACAACTCGGCTACTAAAAACGATCAAGCAATGGGGCTCCTAAGGTCGGGGAAGGCTCTGATTACCAACTTATAACACACTCGATGCGACTATATCTCCCACGTGTCGAGGCACGACTTAGATGCATAATCGCATTAAAGGCATATGTCGCAAGTTAGGCAATCTTCACAACATCCCATGTAATATGATAATAAAAGGGGAGATAACAAGTTGGCTTACACTCGCCACGTCAATCAAGTACATAAATAACATTACATCATCCAAACACTCATGGCCCGACTACAGCGCCAAAATAAAAGATAACCCAACAAGCGACACGGTCCCAATCACCCCCAACTGGGCACCACTACTGATCATCAGGAAAGGAAACATAGTAACGTTGAGAGTCTTCGTCGAACTCCCACTTGAGCTCAAAAGCGTCTCCTGGAGTGGAATCATCAGGCCCTGCATCTGGTGTAATAGTAATCTGTGAGCCACAGGGACTCAGCAATCTCGCACCCTCGCGATCAAGACTATTTAAGCTTATAGGTAAGGCAAGGTAAATATGTGGAGCTGCAGCAAGCGACTAGCAAATATGGTGGCTAACTTATTCGCAAACGAGAGCGAGAAGAGGAGGCAAAGCGCGAGCGAGAAACTAGAGAACAACCTGCGCAAACATTACTCCAACACCGTGTCCACTTCCCGGACTCCGCCGAGAAGAGGCCATCACGATAACACACTCAGTTGATTCATTTTAGTTAAGTTAAGGTTCAAGTTATCTACAACCGGACATTAACAAATTCCCGTCTGCCCATAACCGCGGGCACGGCTTTCGGAAGTTCAAATCCCTGCAGGGGAGTCCCAACTTAGCCCATGACAAGCTCTCACGGTCAACGAAGGAATAGACCTCCTCCCAAGACGTTCCGATCAGACTCGGTATCTCGGTTCTTCAAGACACTTCAACAGGTTAAAACAAGACCAACAACACCGCCCGAATGTGCCGACAGATCCCGATAGGAGCTGCACATATCTCTTTCTCAGGGAACAATCGGATAAGCAATCCGTACAACTAAAACCAGCCCTCAAGTTTCCCCGAGGTGGCGCTGCAAGGGGCTCTAGGTTGGACCAACACTCAGAGGAGCACTGGCCCGGGGGGGGGGGTTTAAAATAAGATGACCCTCGGGCTCCGGAAACCCAAGGGAAAATAGAGGCTAGGTGGCAAAAGGTAAAACCAAGGTTGGGCATTGCTGGAAAAGCTTTAATCAAGGCGAACTATCAAGGGGTTCCCATTATAACCCAACCGCGTAAGGAACGCAAAATCCGGGAACATAACACCGATATGACGGAAACTAGGGCGGCAAGAGTGGAACAAAACACTAGGCGAGAGGCCAAGCCTTCCACCCTTTACCAAGTGTATAGATGCATTAAGATAACAAGATAATATAATGATATCCCAACAAGTAAATAAATGATCCAACAAGGAACGGGCTCCAATGTTCACCTGCAACTAGCAACGCTATAAGAGGGGCTGAGCAAAGCGGTAACATAGCCAATCAACGGTTTGCTAGGACAAGGTGGGTTAGAGGTTTGACATGGCAATTTTGGAGGCTTGAAAGCAAAAGGTAGGCATCGTAGCATTGGCATGGCAAAAGAACGAGCAAGCTACCATAGCAAAGATAGTAGTGATTTCGAGGGTATGATCATCTTGCCTGCACAGTTGTCAGAGTTGACTGGATCCTCGAAAGCAAACTCAACGGGCTCCTCGTTAGCGAACTCGTATCCCAGCTCTACCCAAACAAGACAAACAAGCAACAAGGACACAATCAACCACGTGCAAACTCAAACAACACAATGCAAAGATGATATGCTATGCGGGATGCGATGCGGGATGCAAAATGCAAGATATGACAGGAAATGCATGAACCTGGCCTCAACTTGGAAATCTAAGTGTGCCACTGGAAAGATGAGATGAAATCGCTTGAAAACGATATAAAGAACGCTGGAATCGGAGTTACGGTTCGGAAATGGCAAGCGATTCAAAAATGACACCGGTCTGCGATTTATAGCTAGTAGGCATCTAAATGCAATGAGATGAACATGCTACAGCACCCAAACAAGACAACAAAATACAAGGCATGGATGCATTCAAGATGCTTAACAAAATTCTAGCACTGAGCTATGGCCAATTCATCCATTAACAGGTTCAAACAAGCATGGCAAAAATGCATATGGCAAACAGATCTCAGACTCAGTGAAATTAACACTTGTCTGGAATTCCAGATCAGGTAGCTCTCTTCGGAGCAACAAAAGTATATGCTACAGGACCTGAAAATGGCAAAGTAAAGCATGGCATGGAGCTACTCAAAGATCTTAACAAAAGTCCCTTAGTGACCTTGAGCCAAAAGGGATCATAAAATACAATTGCAAGCATGTGAACATAGCAAAAACATAATCAGTTTTTCAGACTTAGTGAAAACCGGCACATGCTGAAAACAGATATCAAGTAGGCATGTTTACGAGCTCGATGCACTCAATACGGATCAAGTCATGACAAGCTAAGCATACACCCATAAAGAACACACAAAATGAAAGCTAGACATGGCAAGAACAATAACATAGCATGCACGAATCAACTACAACAACATCGGCAAAATTGCAAACGAGTTGACAATCTGCCCAGATTCACAAAGTAGCAAAAGTAGAGCTCGATTGGCTCAAGCTAGGGTGCTCCATAATTTCAAACGAAGACATGGATGGATAGATCACTACAATCTTAACAAAACATCCTTACTGATCATCCTCAAAAGAGACATGGATCACTAGGAAACAACATGAACATATGGCCATATGAGATAAACAGCTCAAGGACTTAGTGGAAATGCTAAGTCCCTGAAAAAACAGAATTAACAAGTGCACCACTTTGCAAGCTTGTGCTAGTCACCACACACATCACAAAACTACATGGGTTTCACCTCTAGAAAGATGACAAAACCCTTAACAAAACATATGTAGAGCATCAGGGCATATCATGCACACATTAATCATGGCAAAAATGACAAAAACCTAAATGGAGTAGCAGATCTGACAATTATCTCAAGTAGCCCTCTTCTAACAGCATTTCGGGTATCAAGATGAGCTCAAATGAAAATTGTGCAATGGAATGAAATGATGTACTATCTGAGATGAAAATTTAATATGCTATATGCATGAATCGGAGCTACGGATGCAAAGTTACGGGGCTATGAACATGAGCACTTGGATCTGGGATTTCGGGACTTTGACGAAAAATCAACCTCCAGATCTAGGGTTTCGGTGGCACGCGGACCGAGGTGGGATCTGAGCTCGCCGGAGTAGGGGGCCGCGGTGGCCGGAGGAAGGAGGATGTCGGCCCGGGGCTCGGGACCCGAGGGGCGGCGAGGGTGAGGTGGCGAGGCGAGGGCGAGGCGGCGGGGCGACCGAACGGCGGCGGGGCGAGGCCGAGCGCCGAGCTCGCTGGCGAGGAGCAGCTTGGCGGCGGCCGGAGCGACAGCGGTGGCCGGCGCGTGGTCGGGCGGCGCGGACGGAGAAGAAGCAGCGGGCGGCGGCGGATGGCGAGTGGGCCGCGGGGGCCCCGGCTGGGCCTCGCGTGTCTCGGCAGCGGCGGCGGCGGCGCGCCACGTGGCAGCTTGCCACTGGTGCGGGCGGGCAGCGGACGGTGTCCGGCGCGGTGCGGACAATGTCTGGCCGTGCGGAGACGATTTTTTTAGGGTTTCGGGGGAGAAAGAGATCCAAATTTCGGGGGGGGGGGGTCTATTTATAGGCATAGAGGGAGCTAGGAGAGTCCAAATGAGGTGCGGTTTTTGGCCACGCGATCGTGATCGAATGATCTAGATGATGGAGAAGGCTTAGGTGGGTTTTGGGCCAAATTGGAGGGGTGTTGGGCTGCAACACACACGAGGCCTTCTCGGTCCCTCGGTTAACCGTTGGAGTATCAAACGAAGTCCAAATGATACGAAACTTGACAGGCGGTCTACCGGTAGTAAACCAAGGACGCTTGGAAAGTCTCGGTCCAATCCGGAAATGTTTAATCTCCACACAAGAAAGAAAGGTAGAAATGACCATCGGAGGAGAACGAAGCGCCGGAATGCAAAACGGACAACAGGGAAAATGCTCGAATGCATTAGATGAACACGTATGCAAATGCAATGCACATGATGACATGATATGAGATGCATGACAACGATAACAACACACGGAGGCAAAGACCCGAACCCGAGAAAATAAAATAACTTAACGCCGGAAACGGCAAGAGTTGGAGTACAAATTGGGAAAGTTACATCCGGGGTGTTACACGGAATCATCACTCTCGCTAGTGATCCGGACATAGCACTCCGCGCCGAAAACAAGACAGCCGCACTAGCCCTCGGGGCGCTATCCGAAGCCCTAGCAGCTAAGGAACTGACTGCGCTGCGCTCCACAGTGAATAGGGACGATGTGATACTCGACAAAAGATCCAAGTCCACCTCCTTTAAACTGGCGGGCGAAATAGTCAAATTCCAGGTCCATCCAACGGACCCCAATAAAACAGCTTCCATCGGGGTACAATTAAACCCTGATGTAGACGCCGCACTGCGAGAGTTCCTACGAGAGAACTAGGACATTTTCGCCTGGCACCCTTCAGACATGCCAGGAATCCCACGCAGGCTGGCCGAACACAGCTTGAATATCCTAAAAGGATTCAAGCCACTCAAACAGGCTCTTCGGCGTTTTTCCGAATCTAAGAGACAGGCCATGGGAGAGGAACTTGCCAAGCTATTGGAGGCCGGATTCATCAAAGATATAAAACACCTGGACTGGCTAGCAAACCTGGTAATGGTACCAAAGAAGGACAAATCCTGGTGCTTGTGCGTTGATTTTAAAGACCTTAACAAGGCTTGCCCAAAGGATCCCTTCCCTCTCCCCCGCATCGATCAAATTATCGATGCTACCGCAGGACACGATTCGTTGTGTTTCCTCAACGCATACTCCGGCTACCATCAAATAAAGATGGCAGAGTCAGACCAAGCCGCAACGACATTCATCACACCATACAGCCCATTCTGCTTCAACACAATGCCCTTCGGGCTCAAAAACGACGGTGCAACATATCAACGCATGATTCAGACATGTCTGACAAACCAGAACGGCAAAACAGTGGAGGCATACGTAGATGATGTGGTCGTTAAGACAAGACATGTCGAATCCGGAAAAATGCATTTTCGGCATTCCAGCTAGAAAGCTCTTGGGCTTCATTGTATCCGGTAGAGGAATTGAAGCAAATCCAGCCAAGATCCGAGTTCTGTCACAATTGGATATCCTGAAGGACCTCAAACAAATACAAAAATTAACCGAATGTGTGGCGGCTCTAAGCCGCTTTATCTCCCGCTTGGGAGAAAAGGCCCTACCCCTTTACCGCCTCCTTCGGCGCACCGAACACTTCGAGTGGACGGATGCAGACACGGCCGGACTCGACGAAATAAAAGACATCTTGGCAACAAACCCAGTCCTAGCCACGCCAAACATTGGCGCACCAATGCTATTATACATTGCAGCAACCCATCAGGTCGTAAGCGTAGTGCTCGTCGTCGAACGAGAAACGGACGGACACAAATTCCCCCTTCAAAAGCCGGTCTACTATGTGTCCACTGTCCTTACTCCGTGCAAGTCACGGTACCCGCATTATCAAAAGATTGCGTACGCGGTATTTATGGCATCCCGGAAGCTGCGACACTACTTTCAAGAGTGTTCAATAACAGTAGCCTCAGAAGTGCCACATAACGATATTATAAACAACCGCGACGCGACGGGCTGGATTGCAAAATGGGCCATTGAGCTCCTCCCGTTCGACATAACCTACAAGCCACGGCGAGCTATCAAGTCGCAAGTTTTGGCCGACTTCGTCGCAGAATGGACGGAGGCCGAACTCCCTAAAGAGTACGGCACATATTCAAACTGGGTCATGCACTTCGACGACTCCAAAATGTTGGCCGGTCTAGGGGCTGGCGTCGTTTTGACGTCCCCCACAGGAGACACAGTTCAATACGTACTCCAGATAATGTACACAGACTCCAACAATGCAGCCGAATATGAGGCCCTTTTACATGGTCTCCGGATGGCAGTATCCATGGGCATTCAATGCCTAGAGGTGCGCGGGGACTCGAACCTCGCAATATCCCAAATAAATGGAGACTTTGATGCCAAGGATCCAAAAATGGCAGCTTATCGCAACACCGTCCTAATAATGTCAGCTCGGTTCGAAGGGCTCGAATTTCACCATATAGCCCGGGAAAATAATCAGGCGGCAGATGTCCTGGCACGCATCGGCGCAAAACGCGATGTAGTCCCCCCCAACATCTTCTTGGAAAGGCTGTTTAAGCCATCCGTAGTATGGGAAGGGGAACCCGGCAATAACAGCCCGGACCCAACCGCACTGCCCGACACTGAACACTCTGTCATAATTGGAGGCTCTGCCAACGAAATAACACCTTCAGCCCACGTAATAATGGTCGTCATGGCCCTGTGGACAAAACCATTCCTCGCCTACCTTACTAGGCAGGAACTCCCCGAGGACCAAAATGAGGCACACTGCATAGTGCGGCGATCTAAAGCCTATAAAGTCCATGAGGGAGAGCTTTATAAGAAATGCACTACCGGCGTCCTTCAAAGGTGCATCTTCGAAGAGGAAGGGCGGAACCTCCTGGCTGAAATTCATGCTGGACTCGCCGGTCATCACGCTGCAGCTCGGTCCCTTGTAAGCAAGGCCTTCCGTACAGGCTTTTATTGGCCGACGGCCCGGGCAGACGCCCAGGACTTAGTCCAACGATGTGTCGGTTGCCAGCTTTTTGCAAACCAAAGCCATATGCCACCCACTGCCCTCCAAACTATCCCCATCACTTGGCCCTTCGTGGTCTGGGGGCTTGACATGGTTGGACCCCTTAAAGGCGGAACCCACAAGAAAAAATACTTACTGGTCATGGTGGATAAGTTCACCAAATGGATAGAAGCCAAGCCTGTGAAGACGGCCGAATCCGGACCGGTGATAGACTTTATATCCGGGGTTGTACACCGTTACGGCATCCCCCACAGCATCATCACTGATAATGACACGAACTTTACGGCCGACGAGGTAAAACTCTGGTGCAAAAACATGGGCATCAAGCTCGATTATGCTTCCGTCTATCACACACAAACTAACGGCCAGGTCGAACATGCAAATGGTCTTATCATGAGCGGCATCAAACCCAGATTAGTGCGGTCCCTTAAGGAATCTAATAAGCACTGGGTAGAGGAGCTTGACTCCGTACTCTGGGGGCTGCGGACCACGCCGAATCGCACCACCGGACACACACCATTCTTCATGGTGTACGGCGCAAAGGCAGTTTTGCCCTGCAACATAATTCATGAGTCACCTCGAGTGCACATGTATGAAGAAAGAGAAGCCGAGCTCAATCGGCAGGACAGTTTGGACGCCTTGGAGGAAGAGCGTGACGTGGCAAAAGCCCGTTCCGCATTCTATCAACAGCAGGCTCGATGATACCAAAGCAGAGAAGTACGGGCCAAAAATTACAATGTTGGCGAATTAGTTCTATGCCTGCCGGACAAGAAAAAGGACAAACTCAAGCCCAAGTGGGAAGGTCCCTTCATAATTGACCAAGTCCTGACTGGTGGAGCATACTGCCTGCGAGATGCATCGGATAACCGACTCGAGCCGAACCCATGGAACGCAGCCCGTCTCCGAAGATTCTATGCATAGCGCCGGACTCTGTGTTCGTCTCCTTCCTCTATCTATTTTTTATATACTTTCTGTCTTACATTTCTCTCCTTCTCCCCTCTCTCTCTCTTATAGCCTTTAAAGGCTCATAAAGTGACGCGCTATCCGCGCTCATTAAACCTGGGGGCTTCTTTAAACAGAAGCTTATTTATACGGGCTTCATGCCCAACACATGTGTCACACTTCCGCATGTACCTTTTATTCACCATTATATGCATCGATATGACTTAAGTTTTGGCCAAGCTGGGTTGCCTGGCTCCTATGCTTACCCCTACGTTCCCGATTGTTCGGCTAGGTGGTAAAGGGAGCACCTCTGTGATTGTTACTGCCGGGTCAGCCGGATGTGTACCTCAGACTGGGTGAAGCCGAAAGCTAGCGTTCTTAAGGGAATATTCGGTCGGTGAACTAAAGATGATCGTTTTTTCACTTATTTATCTATATGCCCCCAGATGTTTTTGCTGCGTCTCTTTTCGCAGAATGGACATGCACTTTAGGGCATGCCTCCCAGGGAAAGGAACCCCTAACGGAACTATTCTCCCTGGAAGATGTTTCTTACTAACCATGTAATATAACATAACTAGTTGGGCACTTGTCTGTTCAAGCACTAATGACCCCTACGCCTGGTCTCCATGCATACCCCGGTTCTTATATAACCGCGAGGGTATTCGGACACACTCCGGACCGTTAGGTCCCGAGGTTGAAGCGAAAAGGTCGGCCATGAAAAACGATCTACAATCCGGCTAGAAGGCATTACACATGTCAATTAAAATTACATAGTCAATCTGACTGATTGTATTCCTCTTCAATACCATCTAACAGGCTGTCTAGCTTACAGCCCTGTTGGGAATACTTTGCGGCCAATTCTACATGGCCGTATACTAAGCTCACAGGGATCTCCTTCCCATCGGGCCACACGGGTCCGACCTTAGCCATGCGGTTGGGGTCAGCCTTCATGTACCGCGTCTTCACCATGGCCCAGGCCCCCCTGGCACCTTGACGGCAGGCTGACATCTTCCACAATCGGAAGCGCCGCTGCGCTCCCTTCGGCTTCTCTACAAGCTCTGCAAGGCCTTCGGGCATGGATGGCCACAAGGCCTGGGCGACGCCTTGCATCACCTGCTGAACTCGCTCATGCAGCTGAGAGAGCTCGGGAAGAAGGTCACCCGTAGAACCGGGCATTTCCTCTGCAGGACGACCTGTTAGCATACCTACAGACATTACTATGTTAGTCGACTTCCTCGCTGAACTCTTTTTTCAAAGTTCGTTTAAGCACTTACTAAATATGCCGCGTCGAAGCCGCTGATTCTCCTTAACGGAGTCCAACAGCCGGG
Organism: Triticum urartu; assembly: GCF_056163025.1. Taxonomy (NCBI): domain Eukaryota; kingdom Viridiplantae; phylum Streptophyta; class Magnoliopsida; order Poales; family Poaceae; genus Triticum; species Triticum urartu. Next base: position 317,983,862 of record NC_141879.1, on the reverse strand, counting down.
CACGAACATCCTTCAGTTCAACGCCCAGCTTGGTGTTGGCATCTTGGAGATTGTTCTTCTCCTGCCTCACCTTTGTCAGCACACTCTCACCAGCCTTCAGCTGGCGTAGGAGTTGTTGCTTTTCCGGATTTAATCCAGCGCCATCTGCAATTTCATTTGTTAGATTGGCACCCACGCCGCACTTCGCAAAATACTTTTCTTTCGAAGCGTATATTACCAGAGGGGGTCTCCTTGGGCTCCCCTGCCGCGGCTAGTGCGGCCTCAAGTTGGGCTTTGCACTCTTCCAGCTCCTGGGATAGTAGGGTATTCTTTTCTGTAAGATCTTGCATAACAAATGATCCTTAAATCAGTTATTCTAACTGTTTTAAGTCTCGGGGGCTACTGGTATATATATAATTACCAAAATTTTCTTACCCGTATGTCTTTTACATACTGCTCCGTGGCTCTGGCTAGACCATTTTGAGCGGCATGGAGGTACGCATCTCCCGAATTGAAGGCATCCAATGCCTCTTGGGAGAAACAAGCGTCGCGAAGAACTGTCCGGCGACGCCTGTGGTTCATGGCACTCTCCACCTCGGAATTGGTGGCAGACAGCCTATCCGCATCCTCTGTCGGAGGAGCGTCCGGTGCGCGCCTTGTGTTCGCCTCCGCTTCTGGACCAGGCTTTGGAGCCTAGCTGGTGGAGGCGCGATTGGCAACCCCTCGGATATAGTCCGGCGAGGTCTCTTCGTCCTGAAGAGAGCACGAGCATTAATATGCCTTGAAGGAATAACACTTGGGAATAAGATGGTGCGCTATACCTTTGCGCTGGCGTCTCAGTCCGGACCGCACTTCTTTTCAGCCCGCGGGGCCTTGCCGCCCCTTGTTGGCTAGTCGCCGCAGGCTCAGCCTCCCGTCTCAAGGACCTCCCCTGCAAAACACGGTTGTCATACGGCAATCAAAAACACGCAAGGATAGATCCCTTTTCAAAGTGCTGGGACTTCGGTCTCAGTTACCTGTGAGGCTGGGAGTAGCCCTGGGTAATCGGCCGTAATGGCCACCAAGGCATTGTCCTTTCTCAATTGATGAAACACCCCATCAATCAGCTCCACAGATAAGTCCGGATCCTCTTGAGAGGCCGGGTCGAGAGACCGTCCCGGATCCTCGGGTTGTGGAGGAGGGCTGTTTATTTCTTTAACAGCCTGGCACAGTTCCTGCGTTGAAGTCGTTAGACTGAATATTTAATGATGGGAATATAAAACGTATGGGCAAGTAAAAGTGTCCGCTTACCCAACTTGGGGGATTGTACATAGAAAATCCACCATGTGGGTTGACACGGAGAAATTCCTCCTCTTCTCCCTTGTACAAAGTGGACAAGATCTTTATTAGAGCGGCAACCGAATCCGGCCCCTTACGGCCGTGGCGGGTGGCGTCGTCCTTCCCGTTGAAGTCCCACATGGGGTGGCCTCTATACTGGAGCGGCTGCACCCCTCGCATGATGCATGCGGCCATGACCCCGATCATGGTCAGTCCGGAATGAGCTAACAATCTTATCCGGCCTATCAGGTAAAGAACGTCCTTGTCGATTTCCCTCTGAGGGCTCCGTGGACGCCAGCTTAGGCGCTTTTTTAGGGGAGCATTGTCGAACTCGGGGAGGCCGATCCAGATAGGATCCGGCAGCGGGACATCCTCTATATAAAACCATTCCAAAGGCCAGTCCTCGGACGCCTTCTTTGGGGTTCCGGATAGATATCCGGTCCCGGCGATGCGCCACACTTCGGCTCCGCCCATTTGATATATTAACCCCTTCTGAGAATGGGGCACAAGGCAGAATAGCCTTTTCCACAGCGCGAAATGAGCCTCGTAGCCCAAAAACAGCTCCCAAAGGGCTACGAAGCCTGCGATATGCAATATGGAGGCAAGCGTGAGGTTGTGCAGCTGGAGGCCATAGAACTCCAGGAGCCCCCGGAGAAACGGATGAATTGGAAATCCGAGCCCTCTTATTAAGTAAGGGACAAGGCATACCCGCTCTCCTTTGGAGGGATTGGGGGTGCTCTCCGCTTGCTCTCCGCCATTATAGGTGGCAAGTCTGGCTCGAACCGGGACCATATAGGCCGGGGGGAGAAATCCCTTGGTCTGGAGCGTCAGTAGCTCGCTGTGCGGGATGGAGCATCTCTCCCAATCTCCAGGCTGAGGGCTGGAAGGGCGAGAGGAGGAGCTTCGGCGGCCGGCCATGATAGAATGGACCTCTGTCGGATACGCTCTCATGAATACTCGCGGAGGGGAGAAGGTGTGGTTTGGATCTAAATCCTCGTCCCCTTAAATAGGCGGCTCATTCATGCGGCTAGGGGTGTAAATATAAAAACACCCTGACTTTTCGTATTCGTTTGACACGTGGAAGGCGGCCATTATTGGGCGTAGAAGCCAAGGAGCGCTACATTTACAAGAAAGCGGACATTATTCGACAGGTACACGGAATTTGGAGGAGAACCCGCCTTGCAATGCCGAAGACAATCTGCGTGCCGGACTCGTCGTCATTGAAGCCTGGTTCGGGGGCTACTGAGGGAGTCCTGGATTAGGGGGTGTCCGGATAGCCGGACTATACCTTCGGCCGGACTCCTGGACTATGAAGATACAAGATTGAAGACTTCGTCCCGTGTCTGGAAGGGACTTTCCTTGACGTGGAAGGCAAGCTTGGCGATACGAATATGTAGATCTCCTACCATTGTAACCGACTCTGTGTAACCCTAGCCTTCTCCGTTGTCTATATAAACCGGAGGGTTTTAGTCTGTAGGGACAACAATCATACCATAGGCTAGCTTCTAGGGTTTAGCCTCCTTGATCTCGTGGTAGATCTACTCTTGTACTATCCATATCATCAATATTAATCAAGCAGGACGTAGGGTTTTACCTCCATCAAGAGGGCCCGAACCTGGGTAAAACATCGTGTCCCCTGCTTCCTGTTACCATCCACCTTAGACGCACAGTTCGGGACCCCCTACCCGAGATCCGCCAGTTTTGACACCGACAGCATCCATGGCCAGCGGCCATGCAGGTCGCGCGAGGCAAGGCGGGTGAGCAAAAGAGCGGCGGAGTGCCATGACTGAGGGAGTAGAGGGGAAGGATTGGGTGCTGGGGGGAGTAGCAAGACACGCCATGGTGGTGGCTGTGAGCTCCTGCACAGGGGGAAGGAGAGGGCAGCCTGGTGGTGGTGCTGGAGCAACACGGCGCCGGCTTCGGGGAGCTCCCTCGGGCACGGCTGGAGGACGGAGATACCAGAGACGCATCCAGGGAGGCGGGTGCTGCACGGAGGCTCGACGAGGGCTGGATCGATGCTCGGGGATGGGCGTGTCCATGGGCGGCGTCCTGCTGGTGGTCGGTGGCGCGACGCCATGGCCGAGGCCGAGGTCAGGGCCGCGGGAATCGGGCGTCGCCCTTGGAGGCGCTGGATCGATCAGGCACGGGAGCGAGAGGTGGGGGTATCGAGCTGCGAGATGGGGATCGGGCAAGCGGCGGCGGAAGGGAACGAGGAGGAGGGGCTCGCTAGGTTTACAGGGGCCGTGACTGGGCCTTGGGCCACTGGTGGGACGAGGCTGCTGGAGGCCCAACTGACTGACTGGGCTGCACTGGGGTTCTCCTCTCTCCCTCGTTCTCTCGAATCAGAGAAAGAAAAAAAGGAAAGAAAGAAAGGAAAGGAAAATAAAAAGGGAAGAGAAGGGACTTAAGCAAAGGGTATTTTTTCAGACTCACAAAACTGAGCTCGATCTAGGAAAATGAAAGTGGCATGATTGAAAGATCTAAATTAAAATACATTTGAATTTAATTCAAATGGTTTGAATAAACTCAAGGTTTTTTTAACAGTCCAAAAATGTTGGGAAAACAGGAGGAGTGTCGATAAAGGGGAAAAGAATTGTTGGCAAAGTTTGGAGGTGAAACTTGAAGCAGAAGAGACTTGAGAGTTTAAATTGCAAGTGTGTTTGCGGTTAATTCCAAACTAATGGAATATTTATAGTAGGTCCCTAAATACTGGCATGATATGTTATAAAGAGAACTCACCATGTGAATTCCCTCGGTTTAAATGGATCGAAGTTCCATACGATTTATTTGGTTGAGTTTTTAAAACGGGTTGCATGATGACATGATGCAATGCACAAATAAAAGGGCAGACACAACAGAAACACACGGCGAAACCCGGAACATATGGAAGTCTTCTCGAGCATCGGTCTCGGGGCGTTACAACTCCATAGAAGATTTTGAACACAAGGATAGTGTCCGGGTCTGCAAAACAAGTTCCACATACCACCGTAGAGAGAATAATATTTCCACAAATCTAATCTGCTGACACGTTTTGACAACATGACATCATGTCATGGCCCGTTCATTATTCGAACCGTTTTTCTCAACCAGCACCGCACATATCGTGAGGCGCTTTTCTTGACACGTCTTGTCAAAGGAGAGATCGTGTCCCCCTTATTACGGGATTCTCATCAATACGGACGTGGGTAACCCAACCACGCCATCAATTACGGCGCTTGGGGAATAAGCGATTTTACCAGGCAAGTGGGGAGGCGCATCGCCTCTTCCGCCCTTATAAAGGGAGATTCACCCTTTTTACCCACGCCTTCTTCCTCCTTGCTTATCCATTCTCGCCCACTCGAGCTCCAGCGCCCAAGTTCGCGTCTTTCTTCTCAAACCACTCCAAGCATGTCCGGAGCGGGAGGCAAGTGGATGGTCTCCTCCGTCACGGAGGAGAACATTACAAAGTTACGGGAAGCCAGATATCTGGCCGCGGATATTGCGCACCAGCTGCCAGATGCGGGGCAGATCATCCCTACGACCGAACCCCATGAGAGGGTAGTTTTTCTTACCCACTTCGTCCACGGACTGGGATTTCCCCTACAACCGTTTGTCCGCACGCTCATGTTCTACTACGGGCTGGATTTTCATGATCTAGCCCCCAATTTCATCCCCAACATCTCAGTGTTTATCGTCGTGTGTGAGGCGTTCCTCCGCATCAGTCCCCACTTCGTCCTGTGGCTGAAGACCTTCAATGTTAAACCGAAGGTGGTTGTCGGCCAGCAAGCAGAGTGCGGAGGCGCCATGGTGGGCAAAATGCCTAACGTCACCTGGCTCGAAGGCTCCTATGTGGAGACCATAAAGGGGTGGCAATCAGGGCGGTTCTACATCACCAAGCCGCGCAACACCAACTGGGTGGTGGCCCCCAAATTTTGATCCGGAATCCCCACGCGGCTCACTTCCTAGAAAGAGAAGGGCCTGTCCTGGGTTTCCCCGGTAGAGCTGGCCGTCCTCCAGACCTGCATCAGGAACATGATGAGCAAGAAAATCAAGCTCGTCAATGTGGTCTAGGTCATGCTCTCCCGCCGGATTCTCCCGTGTCAACGACGGGCATTCAATTTGTGGGAGTTTGACACGACACACAAGGACGTCTGGAGGGTGCTGTTCAAGGGCGTTGAGGTACATCCTCCCCTTACCGAGGACCGCGGACTCAGCGCAGAGCGCCATGCCAATCCGGTAAGTTTTTATATCTCATAGGATATTTATTTGCCCCAGTTTAATCATGTGCGGAATCTAAGCTCCCATGCCATTAATAGGACTGGGTAGAGACAGCGGAGCAGATCGATTGCGCAGCCCCCCTACCTGAAGATCCTGCAAATGATCTCCTAACGGAGATGTTGCTTCCGGCGCCTTATGAGGTGCCGGTGAAGAAGGCCCAGAAGAAGGCCACGGGGACCCGAAAGGGTCTCCGGTGCAAGGTTATATCGGACTCATCGTCCGATAACTACGACGCACACTCCTCCCACGAAAACGAGGAGGAAGAAGAAAGTTCTCCCCCCCCCCAGCCGGGGAGACAAGAAAAGGAAGGCCGACCCAACTTGGGAAGCCGAAGGGTCCAAGAAGGGAAGGACCCTCCTTTCAGACTGCTCCACGATGGCCGCCTACAGCGGCGACGAGGGGTTACCCATGGAGAAGCCCCTGGCGAAGTCGTAAGTATCCGGATACCATAGTAATTCATGGTATGTTTTATTGCACTGCATCTCCTTACGCCAAATATGATTATGCAGTCTGTCCCGAACCCATCTCGACGTATCTTCGTCGGACGGTTATTTGGACTCGCCGGATATGAATAGCGGTTCACCTCCGACCGCCTCTGCCCCGTGCCCTACAGACAACGTCGAGGTGTTGTCTCAAAAGGCACCCAGCCAAGGGGAGGTAGTCCTGGGGGCACCGCGAGGCGACCTTCCGGACCCTAGGCGCAAAGGGAGCGAGACTCCCACAGGTTCCAAGTTCGGCCCCCAGCCGAACACTGCCCCGGAACCTTTGATGGTTCCCGACTCCGACAGGCGATCCCCCGTTAAGGGGGGCAAGCCGCCCGTGCCGGTGGCCTCTGTCCATCCAGAGGCGCCGGATAACTTGCTGGAAGTGCTCCATGACGCTTCCCTCGACAAAGAGCACCGCATTATCATGAGTGCGGTGATCGAGAAAGTTCAGTCTGGCAAGAACAGACTGACTGAAGCTTGTGCCATCCTCCTAACAGGCTTTCAGGTAAGCAATCAAAATATAGGAAAATATTACCACATAGACAGTAGCCCCTGATGCTCTGTTTGGCGTTGCGAAGAAAGGCCGAATAGAGGATCAAATAATGACTCAGGAGTCTAATCAGAATATGTCTGTGTGCATGTGCAGGCTTCGCTGCTGGCCGCTGCCGCACATACTATGGAGGTTGCTGCACTAAAGCAGGACCTAGGGCGGTCCGAGGACGAGCTTGGCTTTACCAACAGGCAGCTCGAGGAGAGCAAAGGTAAGCAATACCTTGTCTATACATTAAAAAAGAAGCTCGGTTTGTAAAGTAATAGGATCATCATGAATTTGCCAGGGGCCACGACCGAGGTGGCGACCCTGAAGAAGGCGTTGTCCGAGGCCGAAGACAAAGCAGCCAAGGAGCACCTTGAGCGAGAAAAGCAAGAAGCCCGGGTAGGCGAGGTGCAGCAAGAGCTCGAGGCTCTCGCCAAAAAACACGAGTCCTTGGAGCTTGACTCTAAGACGCGAGAGTCCGATCTTGCGAAGGCGCTCGAAAGCACACGGAGTGCAAAGGCTGAAGCCCACAAGGCCCTCCAGGAGAAGGATACGGTGAAGAAGATAGCAGCGGGTAAGGCATTCATTATGCAAAGCGAGCATGTGAAGGAAACTTTCCTTTTATTTACCCGAGTTCGGAGCTCTCCAGGAGTGTTCGCAGATCTTCCCTGCAGTGTACTGGATGCCGCGGAGTTTTAGCGAGCTGAGGAGGGGAGCTCGACGGAAAAGTTGTTTTGGTCTCAGTATACTGGGACCAAACACCCAATGCCCTTGAGCGACCAGCTGAAGCAATTGGTCGAGCTTCACAAGGTGGCCGAACAGGCCATGAAGGGTCTTATAGTCCGGATGTGGCCTGGCGAGCCCCTGCCCGCAGCTACTTCGGTCTGGTGAGGCAGCTTGTGGATGCCTCCCCACGGCTTGAAGTCATAAAGCGGTCTGTCCGGGCGAAGGTGCACTGGGCGAAGCTGGACGCCGTGAAGCTGGTGAAGTGATGTCTACTACACAACCTTCTTCTTGTGGACGTTGTTGGGCCTCCAAGTGCAGAGGTTTGTAGGACAGTAGCAAATTTCCCTCAAGTGGATGACCTAAGGTTTATCAATATGTAGGAGGCGTAGGATGAAGATGGTCTCTCTCAAGCAACCCTGCAACCAAATAACAAAGAGTCTCTTGTGTCCGCAACACACCCAATACAATGGTAAATTGTATAGGTGCACTAGTTCAGCAAAGAGATGGTGATACAAGGGGTATATGGATGGTAGATATATGTTTTTGTAATCTGAAAATATGAAAACAGCAAGGTAACAAGTGGTAAAAGTGAGCGTAAACGGTATTGCAATGCTAGAAAACAAGGCCTATGGTTCATACTTTCACTAGTGCAAGTTCTCTCAACAATAATAACATAATTGGATCACATAACTATCCCTCAACATGCAACAAAGAGTCACTCCAAAGTCACTAATAGCGGAGAACAAACGAAGAGATTATGGTAGGGTACGAAACCACCTCAAAGTTATTCTTTCCAATCAATCCGTTGGGCTATTCCTATAAGTGTCACAAACAGCCCTAGAGTTCATACTAGAATAACACCTTAAGACACAAATCAACCAAAACCCTAATGTCACCTAGATACTCCAATGTCACCTCAAGTATTTGTGGGTATCATTATACGATATGCATCACACAATCTCAGATTCATCTATTCAACCAACACATAGAACCTCAAAGAGTTCCCCAAAGCTCCTACCAAAGAATCACGACGAAAACATGTGCCAACCCCTATGCATAGGTTCATGGGTGGAACCCGCAAGCTGATCACCAAAACATACATCAAGTGAATCACGTGATATCCCAATATCACCACAGATACGCACGGCAAGACATACATCAAGTGTTCTCAAATCTTTAAAGACTCGATCCGATAAGATAACTTCAAAGGGGAAACTCAATCCATTACAAGAGAGTAGAGGGGGGAGAAAACATCATAAGATCCAACTATAATAGCAAAGCTCGCAATAAATCAAGATCGTATCACCTCAAGAACACGAGAGAGAGAGAGAGAGAGAGATATCAAACACATAGCTACTGGTAGATACCCTTAGCCCCAAGGGAGAACTACTCCCTCCTCGTCATGGAGAGCACCGGGATGATGAAGATGGCCACTAGAGAGGGGTTCCCCCTCCGGCAGGGTGCCGGAACGGGTCTGGACTGGCTTTTGGTGGCTACGGAGGCTTCTGGCGGCGGAACTCCCGATCTATTGTGCTCCCGGATGTTTTAGGGTATATGGAGATATATTGGCGGAAGAAGTAAGTCAGGGGGGCCACGAGGGGCCCATGAGGGTGGAGGGCGCGCCCAGGGGGGGTGGGCGCGCCCCCCTGCCTCGTGGCCTCCTCGTAGATCCCCTGACGTGCACTCCAAGTCTTCTGGGCTTCTTCTGATCCAAAAATAAGTTCCTGAAGTTTCAGGTCAATTGGACTCCGTTTGGTTTTCCTTTTCTGCAATATTCTAAAACAAGGTAAAAACAGAAACTGGCACTGGGCTCTGGGTTAATGGGTTAGTCCCAAAAATCATATAAAATAGCATAATAATAGCATGGGACAATCAAAAATTATAGATACGTTGGAGACGTATCATGAAGGAGGGGCCGCCAGAGGGCAAGGAGCATTGCTGCCCCGAAATGTATTATGACAGTGCCCTGAAGGGTTCCCGCCTTGTGGCGGAGGATTGTACCAGAGATGTAATTTTTGAATGAACATGCTCATGTGATCTGTAATATGAAACGAGTTCATTTGCGCTATGCAACACTTTTTGAATTTAAAATATTACCTTCTGTGCGGTCGTTTATAAAATCTGAGAGTTGGCCAGTCGTTGGCTTCTGCCCCCATGTAACTAGTACCGGGGTGTTTGGGATAAACCTGAGCACTCTTTATCCCAATTTTGGGTCCTTCAAGGGAGGTGTTCAGCACAACGAACCAGGCAATCGGACTATAAGGCTTTATCACTCTCACTTAGCCATAGAAGTCTACACTTTTAAATTTTGGCGAAGCCCCTTGTATTCGGAAGGCCGAATTTGGGGCGCTATATACACCTAAGTCGGGCAAGGCCGACTCCTCGCCCGAAGAGGAAAAAGTCTTTAAGGACTTGAGACCTCTCGAACAGCAACTAGCTCTCGCCTTATCATGAAAGTCAGTTTTCGGCTTTCTCTACTGAGGTGCTCGTCCGGAAGAACCGGGACACAATCGCAGTAGCCGATATAGCGGAACGTAAGGTACCAAAGCATGGGAGCCGGGCAAACCCAACTATTGACCCAAGACATGATTTGGAGCTGATGCATATAATGCTATCAGTTCGGCGTGCCGCACTGTCGAAAGTGTTCGGACTTCTCACGCTGTATTATGGGGTAAACGAAAGGCCCTGGCATACTGACCATACCAGAATGTACGGGTGCAAGTTGTTGTAAATGAACATATAAGAAAAAAGGGATGGGTAATGCAATAATAGACTAATGCTATGCATTTAAATGATATGTCGAAGAGTACTAATACAAGTAGTGCAATAAGCAAAAAAATAGGACTATTTGACATGTCCTATCCAAGGGCAAGCTCCATAAGGATAGTGAAAAGCGGGTATATCAATTATTACTAGAGACCACCTGGGGGTTCCCTTGTACGTCTTAGTTTCTTGCCTCCTTGGTTGTTCCTTCCGGTAATGTGTCCGGCAATCCTACTGCCGGAAAGGGCTGCCAGAGAGTATGGTCCTGAAAGAGAAAAAGTGATAAAGGTATGCAGCCCCTAGGGCGGTTAAGCCGCATTGTGGGACGTGCCCTGATCGTACCCCCGCCTATGCCCATGGTATTTTTAGTGCATAATTATGTACGTGCGGCACGGATTTCATCGCTTGAATGGGACTAGGATGGGGGTCGAATTGCTAGGCGAGCTCTGAACGTGCCGGACTCGCTTGACGGTGTACGGGGGCTGTATCGCCGAATTGGCGGTTTGCCTTGAAGGCTGCTTTGTGCTTCTGCTACGAGGGCGGCAGTGTGTTCTTCCGTGCGGAGCGAGCGTTTGTATTTCCATTGACTGTTATGACCCCCCTAGGTCCTGGCATTGTGAGCTTGAGGTATGCATAATGTGGTACCGCATTGAATTTTGTAAATGCGGTTCGCCCGAGCAGTGTGTGATAGCCATCGCGGAACGGGACGATATCGAAGATTAACTCCTCACTTCGGAAGTTGTCCGGAGATCCGAAGACCACTGCCAGTATGATTGAGCCCGTGCAACGGGCCTCTACACCTGGGATGACGCCCTTAAAGGTGGTTTTGGTGGGTTTGATCCTCGAGGAATCTATACCCATTTTGCATGCTCTTTCCTGATAAAGCAGGTTCAGGCTGCTGCCGCCGTCCATAAGGACTCGAGTGATGTGAAATCCATCGATGATGGGGTCTATGACTAATGCGGCGGATCCGCCATGACGGATACTAGTGGGGTGGTCCCTGCGATCGAAAGTGATCGGACAAGAGGACCATGGGTTGAACTTTGGGGCGACGGGCTCTATCGCATAGACGTCTGAGGGAGTCCTGGATTAGGGGGTCTCCGGACAACCGGACTATATCCTTTGGCCGGACTGTTGGACTATGAATATACAAGATTGAAGACTTCATCCCGTGTCCGGATAGGACCCTACATGGCGTGGAAGGCAAGCTAGGCAGTACGGATATGGATATCTCCTCCTTTGTAACCGACCTTGTGTAACCCTAGCCCCCTCCGATGTCTATATAAACCGGAGGGTTTTAGTCCGTAGGACAACATACAATCATACCATAGGCTAGCTTCTAGGGTTTAGCCTCTCCGATCTCGTGGTAGATCAACTCTTGTAATACTCATATCATCAAGAATAAATCAAGCAGGACGTAGGGTTTTACCTCCATCAAGAGGGCCCGAACCCGGGTAAAACATCGTGTCCCCCGCCTCCTATTACCATCCGCCTTAGATGCACAGTTCGGGACCCCCTACCCGAGATCCGCCGGTTTTGACACCGACATTGGTGCTTTCATTGAGAGTTCATCTATGTCTTCGCTGTTAGGCTTGATGGCTCCTACGATCATCGATAGCGATGTAGTCTAGGGTGAGATTTTTCTCCCCGGACAGATCTTTGTGTTCGGCGGCTTCACACTGTGGGTCAACTTGCTTGGCCATCTGGAGCAGATCGAAAGTTACGCCCCTGGCCACCAGGTCAGGTTTGGAAGCTTAAACTACATGGCCGATATCCGCAGAGACTTGATCTTCGACGGATTCGAGCCCCTACCTTGTGAGCCACGTGGTCACGATGAGTATGATTTAGCTCTACCATCGGACAGTGTTCAAGAAATCACACCAGCAGTCGCTCCAACCCTCAATTTGGAGCCAGTTGCGCCATCCATGGATGGGTGGATTGAACCCGCCACGGAGGCCGTATACTCAGCGGTGATCGAGCCGAATATCGACCTTAACCTTCATGGGAGCCGTGTTCCCAAATTGCTGGATCCTTCTCTGGCCACGGACTCCGAACCGCCTGCGCCCGTTCCTGTCGAATCCGATTGGGCGCCGATCATGAAGTTTACCTCTGTGGATATTTTTTAGCACTCGCCCTTTGGCGACATACTGAACTCACTAAGGTCTCTCTCCTTGTAAGGAGGATCCTGGCCAAACTATGTCCGACAGGATTGGGATGCGGATGACGAAGAAATTCGCCGCCCACCCGCCACCCACTTAGTATCCACTGTCGATGACTTAACCGACATGCTCAACTTTGACTCCGAAGACATCGACGGCATGGACGACAATGCGGGAGGCGAAGAGGAACCACTGCCCATAGGGCACTGGACAGCCACCTCATCATATGACATATACATGGTGGACACACCCAAAGAAGGCAATGGTGCCGGGACAACGCAAGTCATCAGCATCCGGTGGTCGCACATAAGTGCCCTGGAATTTGTCAAGGAATGCATCTTCCAAATCCTCCCAACTGCCGACGGAGTCTGCTGGCAAGCTATTCAGCCAATGCCGAGCTGGTCCTTTGAGTTTTAGTGGGAGGTACTTGATGGCATGCAGATCATCACCGTGAGCCATGTGGATGTGAAGGAGGAAATCCTCAATCCATACAGTGGGATCTGTTGTACCATCATACGATTCGATATTTATGGGTTTGAAACCCTCCGGGAATTCGTGATCCATAACTTCATCAGTGAAGCATAGGGGGTGTGCGGCACCTCTGTGTCGGGCTATATCACGACTCGGTTCATATGAGTCTTGTGTGCTGTATTCGGCCCGGCTGGATTTACTTTTAGTGTATCCAGCGCGACGGTCATCGTCCCGCGTTGGCGTGCGCCCCCGTGACCCGTATATCGACATTGCATGTTTTGCCCTGTTGTCCAATACATCTCGCAGGTCCCGTGTGTTGCCCCGGGCCTTAGTATTTTTGTTTGAGTGGCGGTGAGGTGCAGGCTAAACTTAGGGCTGAAACGCCTCTCTGGCTCAGCCACGAGGTGGCCGGTCAGCCGCATCGTACACTGGTGATGGAGGTTTCAATGCTTCCTCCTCAAGGTGAGGTAGCAACCTGCGCTTTGGGTAACTCTTGGAGGGGCGCTCGAGTTCGTATTCCTCGGCCGCAAGGACTTTGGTCCATCTGTCTCCTAGCAAGTCTTGATCAGCTTGAAGCTGTTGTTGCTTTTTCTTCAAGCTATTTGTTGTGTCCATAAGCCGTCGCTTGAAGCGCTCCTGCTCGACTGATCCTCAAGCATGATAAATTCTTCATCGCCAAGGCTTACCTCATCTTCGGAGAGAGGCATGTAATTGTCCTCCTCCAATTCTCCATCTGCTGCCTGCTCTGGAGGGCTAGCTTGTTCACCCTCCCGCTCTAAATCATGCTGGAGGGGATTGTTGTTGTCTTCGGCACTATCCGGAGTGTTATTGTCTCTTGTGCCGGTATTACTACTTTTGCTATGACGGGACTTAGAGCGACGCCGCTGACGTCGGCGCTTGGGTTGCTTCTTGGAGGGGTCATCCTCCGTTCTCTCGTCACCATTGCCTTCTTTGGGGGTGTCCGCCATGTATATATCATATGATGAGGTGGCGGTCCAGCGCCCTCTGGATGGTGGTTCCTGTTCGTCTCCTGCATTGTCATCCATACCGTCGATGTCTTTGGAGTCGAATTCGAGCATGTCGGTTAAATCATCGACAGTGGCTACTAAGTGGGTGGTGGGTGGGGAGCGAATTTCTTCGTCGTCCGCATCCCATTCTAGCCGGACATAGTTTGGCCAAGGTTCCCCTGACAAGGAGAGAGACCTTAATGAATTTAGCACATGGCCGGGGACGTAAACTCCATGATCGGTGCCCAATCGGATTCGATAGGCACGGACGCAGGCGGTTCGGAGCCTATGGCCGGGGACGAATCCAATTGTTCGGTGACACGGCTCTCGCAAGGGGTGAAGTCAGTATCCGGCTCCATTGCCACTGAGAGTGCGGCCTCCATGGCGGGGTCTATCCTTCCGTCCACGGATGGCGCAATTTGCTCCGGATTGAAGGCCGGAGTAGTTGCAGATGCGATCTCCCGAACACTGTCCGACGGCAGAGTTATGTCATGCTCGTCGTGATTGTGTGGCGCACCTGACATGGGCTCGAATCCGTCGAAGATCAAGTCTCCGTGGATGTTGGCAGTGTAGTTTAAGTTCCCGAACCTCACCTGATGGCCAAGGGCGTAGCTCTCGATCTGCTCCAGGTGGCCAAGCGAGTTGGCCTGCAGTGCGAAGCCGCCGAATATGAGAATCTGTCCGGGGAGGAAAACCTCGCCCTGGACCTCATCGTTACCGATGATCGAAGGAGCCATCAAGCCTTACGGTGACGGCACAGTAGAATTCTCAATGAAAGCACCAATGTCGGTGTCAAAACCGGCGGATCTCGGGTAGGGGATCCCGAACTGTGTGTCTAAGGCGGATGGTAATAGGAGGCAGGGGACACGATGTTTACCCAGGTTCGGGCCCTCTCGATGGAGGTAATACCCTACGTGCTGCTTGATTGATCTTAATGATATGAGTATTACAAGAGTTGATCTACCACGAGATCGTAGAGGCTAAACCCTAGAAGCTAGCCTATGGCATGATTGTTGTTGTCCTACGGACTAAACCCTCCAGTTTATATAGACACCGGAGGGGGCTAGGGTTACACCAAGTTGGTTACAAGGGAGGAGATCTACATATCCGTATTTCCAAGCTTGCCTTCCACGCCAAGGAGAGTCCCATCCGGACACGGGACAAAGTGTTCAATCTTGTATCTTCATTATCCAACAGTCCGGCCAAAGGATATAGTCCGGCTGTCCAGAGACCCCCTAATCCAGGACTCCCTCAGTTTCCGCAGATGTCGGCAGTGTAGTTTAAGTGTCCAAACCTGACCTGATGGCCAGGGGTGTAGCTCTCGATCTACTCCAGATGGCCAAGCGAGTTGGCCCGCAATGCGAAGCCGCCGAATACGAGGATCTGTCTGGGGAGGAAAACCTCACCCTGGACCGCATCGTTACCGATGACCGAAGGAGCCATTAAGCCTTACGGTGACAGCACAGTCGAACTCTCAATGGAAGAACCAAAGAGAAAGAACCATCAAGCCTTACGGCGACGGCATAGTGGAACTCCCGTGTCCAGGGGCGTAGCTCTCGATCTGCTCCAGATGGCCAAGCGAGTTGGCCCATAGTGCGAAGCCGCCGAATTCGAGGATCTGTCCGGGGAGGAAAACCTTGCCATGGACCGCATCGTTACCGATGATCGAAGGAGCCATCAAGCCTTACGTTTCCTCACAAACCGGAGCTTCTCACAACAAGCATGATGGTTTTCGGTAGGAAACGTCCCACCTTTGGTGACGAAATGATATCCATTGCCACTTATTGCGTTCAATTTTTTTCTCGTTTCAACATAGAACAACATGAGTGTCGTGCGAATTTTTGTGATTCTTCGGGGTTCGTTTGGACATTTTTATGCATTAACTGAGTTTTTAATGCTTTTTACGTGCATAATTCAAATTTGAACTACATGCACATGCTCAAGTGCATATAAATTGCTTGAAAATTCAAATATGTGTTCGTGGGTGCATGCTTAGGTCCCATGCAAGAAATGGGAATGAATTTCGAACACCGGCGCACCATTGATTGCCGGCAAAACATTGAGATGCCTGGTTTTTAAATTCTAGTAATCCAAAACTCGTCTGAAATTCATGAAATTTGGCATGCCACCATGGAGAGGCATCAGCATGCCGTGGTACAAATTTTGTCCCATTTGGGGCAGGTTTGGGTATATGCCTCTCAGAAACCGGAGCTTCTGACAACAAGCATGATGGTTTGCGGTAGGGAACGTCCCACCTTTGGGGATGAAACGATATCCCTTCCCTCTTGTCAACATAGAACAACAAGAGTGTTGTGCGAAATTTTGTGATTTTTTGGGGTTTGGTTGGACATTTTTATGCATTAACTGAGTTTTCAAAGCATTTTTGTGAATAATTCAAATTTGAACTACATGCACATGCTCTGGTGCATATAAATTGGTTGAAAAATCAAATATGTGTCCTTGGGTTCATGCTTAAGTCCCATGCAAGAAATGGGAATGAATTTCAAACACCAGGGCACCGTTGATTGCCGGCAAAACATTGAGATGCGTGGTTTTTAATTTCTAATAAATCCAAAACTCATCTAAAATTCATGAAACTTGGCATGCTATCGTGGAGCGGCATCAACATGTCGTGGTACTAATTTTGTCCCAATTGGGCACGTTTGGGTATATGCTTCTCACAAACCAAAGCTTCTGACAACAAGCATGATGGTTTTCGGTA
Source organism: Triticum urartu (assembly GCF_056163025.1). Classification (NCBI taxonomy): domain Eukaryota; kingdom Viridiplantae; phylum Streptophyta; class Magnoliopsida; order Poales; family Poaceae; genus Triticum; species Triticum urartu. The sequence goes on along the minus strand of NC_141879.1, from coordinate 317,967,441 downwards.
GGTTACATCCCACCTTTGGGGACCAAACGATATCCATTGCCTCTTATTGCTTTCGATTTTTTTTCTTGTGTTAACATAGAACAACAGGAGTGTTGTGCTAATTTTTATGATTTTTCGGGGTTCGTTTGGACGTTTTTATGTATTAACTGAGTTTTCAATGCATTTTCTATGCATATTTTAAATCTGAACTACATGCACATGCTCCCGTGCATATATATTGGTTGAAAAATCAAATTTGTGTCCTTGGGTGCATGCTTAGGTCCCATGGAAGAAATGGGAATGAATTTCAAACACCGGGGCACCATTGAATGCTGGCAAAACATTGAGATGCCTGGTTTTAAAATTCTAGTAAATCAAAAACTCGTGTGAAATTTATGAAACTTGGCATGCTATCATGCAGCGGCATCAACATGTCATGGTACAAATTGTGTCCCATTTCGGGCAGGTTTGTGTATATGCTTCTCACAAACCGGTGCTTCTCACAACAAGCATGTTGGTTTTCGTTAGGAAATGTCCCACCTTTGGTGACGAAACGATATCCATTGCCTCGTATTGCTTTCAAATTTTTTTCTTGTATCCACATAGAATAACATGAGTGTTGTGCGAACTTTTGTGATTTTTCGGGGTTTGTTTGGACATTTTTATGCATTAACTGAGTTTTCAATGCATTTTATGTGCATAACTCAAATTGGAACTACATGCACATGCTCAAGTGCATATAAATTGGTTGAAAAATCAAACATGTGTCCTTGGGTGCATGCTTAGGTCCCATGGAAGAAATGGGAATGAATTTCAAAAACCGGGGCACCATTGATTGCCGGCAAAACATTGAGATTCCTGGTTTTAAAATTCTAGTAAATCCGAAACTCGTCTGAAATTCATGAAACTTGGCATGCTATAATGTAGCGGCAACAACATGCCGTGGTACAAACTTTGTCCCATTTGGGGCAGGTTTGGGTATATGCTTCTCTCAAACCGGAGCTTCTGACAACAAGCATGATGGTTTTCGGTAGGGAACGTCCCACCTTTCGGGACGAAACGATATCCATTGCCTATTATTGTTTTCAAAAAAAATTCTCGTCTCAACATAGAACAACATGATTGTTGTGCAAATTTTTGTGCTTTTTCGGGGTTCATTTGGACATTTTTATGCATTAACTGAGTTTTCAATGCATTTTATGTGCATAATTCAAATTTGAACTACATGCACATGCTCAAGTGCATATAAATTGGTGGAAAAATCAAATGTGTGTCCTTGGGTGCATGCTTATGTCCCATGCAAGAAATAGGTATGAATTTCAAACCCTGGGGCACCGTTGATTGCCGGTGAAACATTGAGATTCCTGGTTTTTTAAATCTAGTAAATCCAAAACTCGACCAAATTTCATAAAACTTGGCATGCTATCATGGAGTGGCATCAACATACCGTGGTATGAATTTTGTCCCATTTTGTGCAGGTTTGGGTATATGCTTCTCACAAACCGGAGCTTCTTACAACAAGCATGATGGTTTTCGGTAGGGAACGTCCCACCTTTGGGGACGAAATGATATCCATTTCCTATTATTGCATTCAAAAAAAATTCTCGTGTCAACATGGAACAACATGAGTGTTGTGCGAATTTTTGTGATTTTTTGAGGTTTGTCTGGACATTTTTATGCATTCACTGAGTTTTCAATGCATTATATGTGCATAATTCAAATTTCCACTAAATGCATATGCTCAAGTGCATATAAATTGGTGGATAAATCAAATATGTGTCCTTGGGAGCATGCTTCGGTCCCATGCAAGAAATGGGAATGAATTTCAAACCCCGGGGCACCGTTGATTGCCGGCGAAACATTGAGATGCATGGTTTTTTAATTCTAGTGAATCGGAAACTCGTCTGAAATTCAAGAAACTTGGCATGGTATCATGGAGCGGCATCAACATGCCGTGGTACAAATTTTGTGCCATTTGGGGCAGGTTTGGGTATATGCTTCTCACAAACCGGAGCTTCTTACAACAAGCATGATGGTTTTCGGTAGGGAACATCCCACCTTTGGGGACGAAACGATATCCATTGCCTCTTATTGCTTTCAAAAAAAAATCTCGTGTCAGCATAGAACAACATGAGTGTTGTGTGAATTTTTGTGATTTTTCGGGGTTTGTTTGGACATTTTTATGCATTAACTGAGTTTTCAATGCATTTTATGTGCATAATTCAAATTTGAACTACATGCACATGCTCCAGTGCATATAAATTGGTTCAAAAATCAAATATGTGTCCTTGGGTGCATGCTTAGGTCCCACGCAAGAAATGGGAATGAATTTCAAACACCGGGGCACCCTTGATTGCAGGCAAAACATTGATATGCCTTGATTTCAAATTCTAGTAAATCAAAAACTGGTCTGAAATTCATGAACCATGGCATGCTATTCTGGAGCGGCATCAACATGTCGTGGTACAAATTTTCTCCCATTTGGGGCAGGTTTGGGTATATGCTTCTCACAAACCAGAGCTTCTCACAACAAGCATGATGGTTTTCTGTAGGGAACGTCCCACCTTTCGGGACGAAACGATATAAATTGCCTCTTATTGCTTTCAATTTTTTTTCTCATGTCAACATAGAACAGCAGGAGTGTTGTGAGATTTTTTGTGATTTTTCGGGGTTCGTTTGGACTTTTTTATGCATTAACTGAGTTTTCAAAGAATTTTATGTTCATAATTCAAATTTGAACTACATGCACAGGCTCCGGTACATATAAATTGGTTGAAAAATAAAATATGCGTCCTTGGGTGCATGCTTAGGTCCCATGCAAGAAATGGGAAAGAATTTCAAACACCAGGGCACCGTTGATTGCTGGCAAAACATTGAGATGCCTGGTTTTTTAATTCTAGTAAATCCAAAACTCGTCTGAAATTCATGAAACTTGGCATGGTATCATGGAGCGGCATCAACATGCCATGGTACGAATTTGTCCCATTTGGGGCAGGTTTGGGTATATGCTTCTCCCAAACCGGAGATTCTCACAAAAAGCATGATGGTTTTCGGTAGGAAACGTCCCACCTTTGGGGATGAAACGATATCCATAGCCTCTTATTGCTTTCAAAAAAAAGTCTCGTGTCAACATAGAACAACAGGAGGGTTGTGCAAATTTTTGTGATTTTTTAGGGTTCGTTTGGACAATTTTATGCATTAACTGAGTTTTCAATGCATTTTATGTGCATAATTCAAATTTGAACTGCATGCACATGCTCCAGTGCATATAAATTGGTTGAAAAATCAAATATGTGTCCTTGGGTGCATGCTTAGGTCCCACGCAAGAAATGGGAATGAATTTCAAACACCGGGGCACCGTTGATTGCCGAAAAAACATTGAGATGCCTGGTTTTCAAATTCTAGTAAATCAAAAAATCGTTAGAAATTCATGAACCATGGCACGCTATCATGGAGCGGCATCAACATGCCGTGGCACAAATTTTGTCCCATTTTGGGCAGGTTTGGGTATATGCTTCTCACAAACCGGAGCTTCTGACAACAAGCATGATGGTTTCGGTAAGGAACGTCCCACCTTTGGGGACGAAACGATATACATTGCCTCTTATTTCTTTCAAAAACATTTCTCGTGTCAACATAGAACAAAATGAGTGTTGTGCGAATTTTTGTGATTTTTCGGGGTTCGTTTGGACAATTTTATGCATTAACTGAGTTTTCAATGCATTTTATGTGGATAATTCAAATTTGAACTACATGCACATGCTCAAGTGCATATAAATTGGTGGAACAATCAAATACGTGTCGTTGGGTGCATGCTTAGGTCCTATGCAAGTAATGGGAATGAATTTCAAACCCCGGGGCACCGTTGATTGCCGGCGAAACATTGAGATTCCTGGTTTTTTAATTGAAGTAAATCCAAAACTCGTCTGGAATTCATGAAAATTTGCATGCTATCATGGAGCGGCATCAACATGCCGTCGTACAAATTTTGTCCTATTTGTGGCAGGTTTGGGTATATGCTTCTCACAAACCAGAGCTTCTGTCAACAAGCATGATGGTTTTTGGTAGGGAACGTCCGACCTTTGGGGACGAAACGATAACCATTACCTCTTATTGCTTTCAAATTTTTTACTCGTGTCAACATAGAACAACGGGAGTGTTGTGCGAATTTTTGTGATTTTTCGAGGTTCGTTTGGAAATTTTTATGCATTAACTGAGTTTTCAATGCATTTTATGTGCATAATTCAAACTTGAACTACATGCACATGCTCCAGTGCATATAAATTAGTTGAAAATCAAATCTGTGTCCTTGGGTGCATGCTTAGGTCCCACGCAAGAAATGGGAATGAATTTCAAACACCGGGGCACCGTTGATTGCCGAAAAAACATTGAGATGCCTGGTTTTTAAATTCAAGTAAATCCAAAACTCTTCTGAAATTCATGAAACTTGGCATGGTATCATGGAGCGGCATCAACATGCCATGGTACAAATTTTTACCCATTTGGGGAAGCTTTGGGTATATGGTTCTCCCAAACCGGAGCTTCTCACAACAAGCATGATGGTTTTCGGTAGGAAACGTCCCACCTTTGGGGACGAAACGATATCCATTGCCTCTTATTGCTTTCAAATTTTTTTATCGTGACAACATAGAACAACAGGAGGGTTGTGCGAATTTTTGTGATTTTTTTGTTTTCGTTTCGACATTTTTATGCATTAACTGAGTTTTCAATGCATTTTATGCGCATAATTCAAATTTTAACTACATGCACATGCTCCAGTGCATATAAATTGGTTGAAAAATCAAATCTGGTTCCTTGGGTGCAAGCTTAGGTCCCATGCAAGAAATGGGAATGAATTTCAAACACCAGGGCACCGTTGATAGCCGGCAAAACATTGAGATGCCTGGTTTTTAAATTCTTGTAAATCCAAAACTCATCTGAAATTCATGTAATTTGGCATTCTGTCATGGAGCGGCATCAACATGCCGTGGTACAAATTTTATCCCATTTGGGGCAGGTTTGGGTATATGCTTCTCACAAACCAGAGGTTCTGACAACAAGCATGATGGTTTCGGTAGGGAACGTCCCACCTTTGGGGACGACACGATATTCCTTGCCTATTATTGCTTTCAAAAAAATTTCTCGTGTCAACATTGAACAACATGAGTGTTGTGCGAATGTTTTTTATTTTTCGGGGTTCGTTTGGACATTTTTTGCATTAACTGAGTTTTCAATGCATTTTATGTGGATAATTCAAATTTGAACTACATGCACATGCTCAAGTGCATATAAATTGGTGGAAAAATCAAATATGTGTCCTTGGGTGCATGCTTAGGTCCTTTGCAAGAAATGGGAATGAATTTCAAACCCCGGGGCACCGTTGAATGCGGGCGAAACATTTAGATTCCTGGTTTTTTAATTCTAGTAAATCCAAAACTCGTCTTGAATTCATGAAACTTGGCATGCTATCATGGAGCGGCATCAACATGACGTGGTACAAATTTTGTCCCATTTGGGGCAGGTTTGGGTATATGCTTCTCACAAACCGGAGCTTCTCACAACAAGCATGATGGTTTTTGGTAGGGAACGTCCCACCTTTGGGGACGAAATGATAACCATTACCTCTTATTGCTTTCAATTTTTTTCTCATGTCAACATAGAACAATAGGAGTGTTGCACGATTTTTTGTGATTTTTCGAGGTTCGTTTGGAAATTTTTATGCATTAACTAAGTTTTCAATGCATTTTATGTTCATAATTTAAATTTGAACTACATGCACATGCTCAAGTGCATATAAATTGGTTGGAAATCAAATATGTGTCCTTCGGTACATGCTTAGGTCCCATGCAAGAAATGGGAATGAATTTCAAACACCGGGGCACCATTGATTGCCGGCAGAACATTGAGATGCCTGGTTTCAAATTCTAGTAAATCCAAAACTCGTATGAAATTCATGCAACTTGGCATGGTATCATGGAGCGGCATCAACATGCCATGGTACGAATTTGTCCCATTTGGGGCAGGTTTGGGTATATGCTTCTCCCAAACCGGAGATTCTCACAACAAGCATGATGGTTTTCGGTAGGAAACGTCCCACCTTTGGGGATGAAACGATATCCATAGCCTCTTATTGCTTTCAAAAAAAAGTCTCGTGTCAACATAGAACAACAGGAGGGTTGTGCAAATTTTTGTGATTTTTTAGGGTTCGTTTGGACAATTTTATGCATTAACTGAGTTTTCAATGCATTTTATGTGCATAATTCAAATTTGAACTACATGCACATGCTCCAGTGCATATAAATTGGTTGAAAAATCAAATATGTGTCCTTGGGTGCATGCTTAGGTCCCACGCAAGAAATGGGAATGAATTTCAAACACCGGGGCACCGTTGATTGCCGAAAAAACATTGAGATGCCTGGTTTTCAAATTCTAGTAAATCAAAAAATCGTTAGAAATTCATGAACCATGGCACGCTATCATGGAGCGGCATCAACATGCCGTGGCACAAATTTTGTCCCATTTTGGTCAGGTTTGGGTATATGCTTCTCACAAACCGGAGCTTCTGACAACAAGCATGATGGTTTTGGTAAGGAACGTCCCACCTTTGGGGACGAAACGATACACATTGCCTCTTATTTCTTTAAAAAACATTTCTCGTGTCAACATAGAACAAAATGAGTGTTGTGCGAATTTTTGTGATTTTTCGGGGTTCGTTTGGACAATTTTATGCATTAACTGAGTTTTCAATGCATTTTATGTGGATAATTCAAATTTGAACTACATGCACATGCTCAAGTGCATATAAATTGGTGGAACAATAAAATACGTGTCGTTGGGTGCATGCTTAGGTCCTATGCAAGTAATGGGAATGAATTTCAAACCCCGGGGCACCGTTGATTGCCGGCGAAACATTGAGATTCCTGGTTTTTTAATTGAAGTAAATCCAAAACTCGTCTGGAATTCATGAAAATTTGCATGCTATCATGGAGCGGCATCAACATGCCGTCGTACAAATTTTGTCCTATTTGTGGCAGGTTTGGGTATATGCTTCTCACAAACCAGAGCTTCTGTCAACAAGCATGATGGTTTTTGGTAGGGAACGTCCGACCTTTGGGGACGAAACGATAACCATTACCTCTTATTGCTTTCAAATTTTTTACTCGTGTCAACATAGAACAACGGGAGTGTTGTGCGAATTTTTGTGATTTTTCGAGGTTCGTTTGGAAATTTTTATGCATTAACTGAGTTTTCAATGCATTTTATGTGCATAATTCAAACTTGAACTACATGCACATGCTCCAGTGCATATAAATTAGTTGAAAATCAAATCTGTGTCCTTGGGTGCATGCTTAGGTCCCACGCAAGAAATGGGAATGAATTTCAAACACCGGGGCACTGTTGATTGCCGAAAAAACATTGAGATGCCTGGTTTTTAAATTCAAGTAAATCCAAAACTCTTCTGAAATTCATGAAACTTGGCATGGTATCATGGAGCGGCATCAACATGCCATGGTACAAATTTTTACCCATTTGGGGAAGCTTTGGGTATATGGTTCTCCCAAACCGGAGCTTCTCACAACAAGCATGATGGTTTTCGGTAGGAAACGTCCCACCTTTGGGGACGAAACGATATCCATTGCCTCTTATTGCTTTCAAATTTTTTTATCGTGACAACATAGAACAACAGGAGGGTTGTGCGAATTTTTGTGATTTTTTTGTTTTCGTTTCGACATTTTTATGCATTAACTGAGTTTTCAATGCATTTTATGCGCATAATTCAAATTTTAACTACATGCACATGCTCCAGTGCATATAAATTGGTTGAAAAATCAAATCTGGTTCCTTGGGTGCAAGCTTAGGTCCCATGCAAGAAATGGGAATGAATTTCAAACACCAGGGCACCGTTGATAGCCGGCAAAACATTGAGATGCCTGGTTTTTAAATTCTTGTAAATCCAAAACTCATCTGAAATTCATGTAATTTGGCATTCTGTCATGGAGCGGCATCAACATGCCGTGGTACAAATTTTATCCCATTTGGGGCAGGTTTGGGTATATGCTTCTCACAAACCGGAGCTTCTGACAACAAGCAAGATGGTTTTCGGTAGGGAACGTCCCACCTTTAGGGACGAAACGACGTCCATTTCCTCTTATTGCTTTCAAAAAAAATTCTCGTGTCAACATAGAACAACATGAGTGTTGTGCCAATTTTTGTGATTTTTCGGGGTTCGTTTGGACAATTTTATGCATTAACTGAGTTTTTAATGCATTTTATGTGGATAATTCAAATTTGAACTGCATGCACATGCTCAAGTGCATATAAATTGGTGGAAAAATCAAATATGTGTCCTTGGGTGCATGCTTAGGTCCTATGCAAGAAATGGGAATGAATTTCAAACCCCGGGGCACCGTTCATTGCGGGCGAAACATTTTGATTCCTCGTTTTTTAATTCTAGTAAATCCAAAACTCGTCTGGAATTCATGAAACTTGGCATGCTATCAGGGAGCGGCATCAACATGACGTGGTACAAATTTTGTCCCATTTGGGGCAGGTTTGGGTATATGCTTCTCACAAACCGGAGCTTCTCACAACAAGCATGATGGTTTTCGGTAGGGAACGTCCCACCTTTGGGGACGAAACAATATAAATTGCGTCTTATAGCTTTCAAATTCTTTTTCGTGTCAACATAGAACAATAGGAGTGTTGTGCGAATTTTTGTGACTTTTTGGGGTTCGTTTGGACTTTTTATGCATTAACTGAGTTTTCCAGGAATTTTATGTGCATAATTCAAATTTGAACTACACGCACGTGCTCCGGTGCACATAAATTGGTTGAAAAATAAAATATGAGCCCTTGGGTGTATGCTTAGGTCCCATGCAAGAGATGGGAATGAATTTCAAACACCGAGGCACCGTTGATTGCTGGCAAAACATTGATATGACAGGTTTTTAAATTCTAGTAAATCCAAAACTCGTCTGAAATTCATGAAACTTGGCACGCTATCATGGAGCAGCATCAACATGACGCGGTAAAAATTTTGTCCCATTTGGGGAAGGTTTGGGTATATGCTTCTCCCAAACCGGAGCTTCTCACAACAAGCATGATGGTTTTCGGTAGGAAATGTCCCACCTTTGGGGATGAAACGATATCCATAGCCTCTTATTGCTTTCAAAAAAAATTCTCGTGTCAACATAGAACAACAGGAGGGTTGTGCAAATTTTTGTGATTTTTTAGGGTTCGTTTGGACAATTTTATGCATTAACTAAATTTTCAATGCATTTTATGTGCATAATTCAAATTTGAACTACATGCACATGCTCCAGTGCATATAAATTGGTTGAAAAATCAAATATGTGTCCTTGGGTGCATGCTTAGGTCCCACGCAAGAAATGGGAATGAATTTCAAACACCGGCGCACCGTTGATTGCCGAAAAAATATTGAGATGCCTGGTTTTCAAATTCTAGTAAATCGAAAAATCGTTTGAAATTCATGAACCATGGCATGCTATCGTGGAGCGGCATCAACAAGCCGTGGCACAAATTTTGTCCCATTTTGGGCAGGTTTGGGTATATGCTTCTCACAAACTGGAGCTTCTGACAACAAGCATGATGGTTTCGGTAAGGAACGTCCCACCTTTGGGGACGAAACGATATACATCGCCTCTTATTGCTTTCAAAAAAATTTCTCGTGTCAACATTGAACAACATGAGTGTTGTGCGAATTTTTGTTATTTTTCGGGGTTCGTTTGGACATTTTTATGCATTAACTGAGTTTTCAATGCATTTTATGTGTTCAAATTTGTACTACATGCACATCCTCAAGTCCATATAAATTGGTGGAAAAATCAAATATGTGTCCTTGGGTGCATGCATAGGTCCTATGCAAGAAATGGGAATGAATTTCAAACCCCGGGGCACCGTTGATTGCGGGCGAAACATTTAGATTCCTCGTTTTTTAATTCTAGTAAATCCAAAACTCGTCTGAAATTCATGAAACTTGGCATGCTATCAAGGAGCGGCATCAACATGCCGTGGTAAAAATTTTGTCCCATTTTGGGCAGGTTTGGGTATATGCTTCTCACAAACCGGAGCTTCTGACAACAAGCATGATGGTTTTCGGTAGGGAACGTCCCACCTTCGGGGACAAAACGACGTCCATTTCCTCTTATTGCTTTCAAAAAAATTCTCGTGTCCACATAGAACAACATGAGTGTTGTGCGAATTTTTGTGATTTTTCGGGATTCGTTTGGACATTTTTATGCATTAACTGAGTTTTCAATGCATTTTATGTGCATAATTCAAATTTGAACTACATGCACATGCTCCAGTGCATATAAATTGGTTGAAAAATCAAATATGTGTCCTTGGGTGCATGCTTAGGTCCCATGCAAGAAATGGGAATGAATTTCAAACACCGGGGCACCGTTGATTGTCGGCAAAACATTGATATGCCTGGTTTTTAAATTCTAGTAAATCGAAAACTCGTCTGAAATTCATGAACCATAGCATGCTATCATGGAGCGGCATCAACATGTTGTGGTACAAATTTTGTCCCATTTGGGGCAGGTTTGGGTATATGCTTCTCACAAACCGGAGCTTCTAACAACAAGCATGATGGTTTTCGGTAGGGAACGTCCCACCTTTGGGGACGAAACAATATAAATTGCGTCTTATGGCTTTCAAATTCTTTCTTGTGTCAACATAGAACAATAGGAGTGTTGTGCGAATTTTTGTGACTTTTTGGGGTTCCTTTGGACTTTTTATGCATTAACTGAGTTTTCAAAGAATTTTATGTGCATAATTCAAATTTGAACTACGCGCACGTGCTCCGGTGCACATAAATTGGTTGAAAAATAAAATATGAGCCCTTGGGTGTATGCTTAGGTCCCATGCAAGAAATGGGAATGAATTTCAAACACCGGGGCACCGTTGATTGCTGGTAAAACATTGAGATGACTCGTTTTTAAATTCTAGTAAATCCAAAACTCGTCTGAAATTCATGAAACTTGGCATGCTATCATGGAGCAGCATCAACATGACGCGGTACAAATTTTGTCCCATTTGGGGCAGGTTTGGGTATATGCTTCTCCCAAACCGGAGCTTCTTACGACAAGCATGATGGTTTTCGGTAGGAAACGTCCCACCTTTGGGGATGAAACGATATCCATAGCCTCTTATTGCTTTCAAAAAAAATTCTCGTGTCAACATAGAACAACAGGATGGTTGTGCGAATTTTTGTGATTTTTTAGGGTTCGTTTGGACAATTTTATGCATTAACTGAGTTTTCAATGCATTTTATGTGCATAATTCAAATTTGAACTACATGCACATGCTCCAGTGCATATAAATTTGTTGAAAAATCAAATATGTGTCCTTGGGTGCATGCTTAGGTACCACGCAAGAAATGGGAATGAATTTCAAACACTGGGGCACCGTTGATTGCCAAAAAAACATTGAGATGCCTGGTTTTCAAATTCTAGTAAATCGAAAAATCGTTTGAAATTCATGAACCATGGCATGCTATCGTGGAGCGGCATCAACTTGTCGTGGTACAAATTTTGTCCCATTTTGGGCAGGTTTGGGTATATTCTTCTCACAAACCGGAGCTTCTGACAACAAGCATGATGGTTTCGGTAAGGAACGTCCCACCTTTGGGGACGAAACGATATACATTGCCTCTTATTGCTTTCAAAAAAAATTCTCGTGTCAACATAGAGCAACATGAGTGTTGTGCGAATTTTTGTGATTTTTCGGGGTTCGTTTGGACAATTTTATGCATTAACTGAGTTTTCAATGCATTTTATGTGGATAATTCAAATTTAAACTACATGCACATGCTCAAGTGCATATAAATTGGTGGAAAAATCAAATATGTGTCGTTGGGTGCATGCTTAGGTCCTATGCAAGTAATGGGAATGAATTTCAAACCCCGGGGCACCGTTGATTGCCGGCGAAACATTGAGATTCTTGGTTTTTCAGTTGAAGTAAATCCAAAACTCGTCTGGAATTCATGAAACTTGGCATGCTATCATGGAGCGGCATCAACATGCCGTGGTACAAATTTTGTCCCATTTAGGGCAGGTTTGGGTATATGCTTCTCACAAACCAGAGCTTCTGACAACAAGCATGATGGTTTTTGGTAGGGAATGTCCGACCTTTGGGGACGAAACGATAACCATTACCTCTTATTGCTTTCAAATTTTTTACTCGTGTCAACATAGAACAATAGGAGTGTTGTGCGAATTTTTGTGATTTTTCGAGGTTCGTTTGGAAATTTTTATGCATTAACTGAGTTTTCAATGCATTTTATGTGCATAATTTAAATTTGAACTACATGCACATGCTCCAGTGCATATAAATTGGTTGAAAATCAAATCTGTGTCCTTGGGTGCATGCTTAGGTCCCATGCAAGAAATGGGAATGAATTTCGAACACCGGGGCACCATTGATTGCCGGCAGAACATTGAGATGCCTGGTTTTTAAATTCTAGTAAATCCAAAATTCGTCTGAAATTCATGAAACTTGGCATGGTATCATGGAGCGGCATCAACATGCCATGGTACAAATTTGTCCCATTTGGGGCAGGATTGGGTATATGCTTCTCCCAAACCGGAGCTTCTCACAACAAGCATGACGGTTTTCGGTAGGAAACGTCCCACCTTTGGGGACGAAACGATATCCATTGCCTCTTATTGCTTTCAAATTTTTTTCTCGTGACAACATAGAACAACAGGAGGGTTGTGCGAATTTTTGTGATTTTTCGGGGTTCGTTTGGACATTTTTATGCATTAACTGAGTTTTTAATGCATTTTATGCGCATAATTCAAATTTGAACTACATGCACATGCTCGAGTGCATATAAATTGGTTGAAAAATCATATCTGGTTCCTTGGGTGCAAGCTTAGGTCCCATGCAAGAAATGGGAATGAATTTCAAACACCAGGGCACCGTTGATAGCCGGCAAAACATTGAGATGTCTGGTTTTTAAATTCTAGTAAATCCAAAACTCGTCTGAAATTCATGTAATTTGGCATTCTGTCATGGAGCGGCATCAACATGCCGTGGTACAAATTTTATCCCATTTGGGGCAGGTTTGGGTATATGCTTCTCACAAACCGGAGGTTCTGACAACAAGCATGATGGTTTCGGTAGGGAACGTCCCACATTTGGGGACGAAACGATATCCATTGCCTATTATTGCTTTCAAAAAAAATTCTCGTGTCAACATTGAACAACATGAGTGTTGTGCGAATTTTTGTGATTTTTCGGGGTTCGTTTGGACATTTTTATGCATTAACTGAGTTTTCAATGCATTTTATGTGGATAATTGCAATTTGAACTACATGCACATGCTCAAGTGCATATAAATTGGTGGAAAAATCAAATATGTGTCCTTGGGTGCATGCTTAGGTCCTATGCAAGAAATGGGAATGATTTTCAAACCCCGGGGCACCGTTGATTGCGGGCGAAACATTGAGATTCCTGGTTTTTTAATTCTAGTAAATCCAAAACTCGTCTGAAATTCATGAAACTTGGCATGCTATCATGGAGCGGCATCAACATGCCGTGGTAAAAATTTTGTCCCATTTGGGGCAGGTTTGGGTATATGCTTCTCACAAACCGGAGCTTCTGACAACAAGCATGATGGTTTTCGGCAAGGAACGTCCCACCTTTGGGGACAAAACGACATCCATTTCCTCTTATTGCTTTCAAAAAAAATTCTCGTGTCAACATAGAACAACATGAGTGTTGTGCAAATTTTTTGATTTTTCGGGATTCGTTTGTACATTTTTATGCATTAACTCAGTTTTCAATGCATTTTATGTGCATAATTCAAATTTGAACTACATGCACATGCTCCAGTGCATATAAATTGGTTGAAAAATAAAATATGTGTCCTTGGGTGCATGCTTAGGTCCCATGCAAGAAATGGGAATGAATTTCAAACACCGGGGCACCGTTGATTGCCGCAAAACATTGATATGCCTGGTTTTTAAATTCTAGTAAATCGAAAACTCGTCGAAAATTCATGAACCATGGCATGCTATCGTGGAGAGGCACCAACATGTTGTGGTACAAATTTTGTCCCATTTGGGGCAGGTTTGGGTATATGCTTCTCACAAACTGGAGCTTCTAACAACAAGCATGATGGTTTTCGGTAGGGAACATCCCACCTTTGGGGACGAAACAATATAAATTGCGTCTTATGGCTTTCATATTCTTTTTCGTGTCAACATAGAACAATAGGAGTGTTGTGCGAATTTTTGTGACTTTTTGGGGTTCGTTTGGACTTTTTATGCATTAACTGAGTTTTCAAAGAATTTTATGTGCATAATTCAAATTTGAACTACACGCCCGTGCTCCGGTGCACATAAATTGGTTGAAAAATAAAATACGAGCCCTTGGGTGTATGCTTAGGTACCATGCAGGAAATGGGAATGAATTTCAAACACCGGGGCACCATTGATTGCTGGCAAAACATTGAGATGACTGGTTTTTAAATTCTAGTAAATCCAAAACTCGTCTGAAATTCAGGAAACTTGGCATGCTATCATGGACCAGCATCAACATGAAGCAGTACAAATTTTGTCCCATTTGGGGCAGGTTTGTGTATATGCTTCACACAAACTGGAGCTTCTGACAACAAGCATGATGGTTTTCGGTAGGGAACGTCCGACCTTTGGGGACGAAACGATAACCATTGCCTCTTATTGCTTTCAATTTTTTTTCTCGTGTCAACAAAGAACAACAGGAGTGTTGTGCAAATTTTAATGATTTTTCGAGCTTCGTTTGGACATTTTTATGCATTAACTGAGTTTTCAATGCATTTTATGTGCATAATTTAAATTTGAACTACATGCACAAGCTCTAATGCATATAAATTGGTTGGAAAATCAAATTTGTGTCCTTTGGTGCATGCTTAGGTCCCATGCAAGAAATAGGAATGAATTTCAAACACCGGGGCACCATTTAATGCTGGCAAAACATTGAGATGCCTGGTTTTTAAATTCTAGTAAACCCAAAACACGTCTGAAATTTATGAAACTTGGCATGCTATCATGGAGCGGCATCAACATGCCATGTTACAAATTTTGTCCCATTTGGGGCAGGTTTGTGTATATGCTTCTCACAAACCGGAGCTTGTCACAACAAGCATGATGGTTTTTGGTAGGAAACGTCCCACCTTCGGTGATGAAACGATAGCCATTGCCTCTTATTGCTTTCAATTTTTTTTCTCGTGTCAACATAGAACAACAGGAGTGTTGTGCGAATTTTTGTAATTTTTCGGGGTTCGTTTGGACAATTTTATGAATTAACTAAGTTTCAATGCATTTTATATGCATAATTCAAGTTTGAACTACATGCACATGCTTCAGTGCATATAAAATTGGTTGAAAAATCACATATGTGTCCTTTGGTGCATACTTAGGTCCCATGCAATAAATGGGAATGAATTACAAACACCGGGGCACCATTGATTGCTGGCAAAACATTGAGATGCCTGGTTTTTAAATTCTAGTAAATCCAAAACTCATCTGAAATTCATGAACCTTGGCATGCTATCATGGAGCGGCATCAACATGCCATGGTACAAATGGAGTTCGTCGAGCATAGAGTGGAGACCCACGTGAGGGAGACGGATCTCTCGGTGGTGTACACCATCAACCCGACCGTGGTGGACGACTACATCAACAACATTAAGAAGTTGCTTTCTGGAGACAAGTACAAGGTGGTCGGCATTGACCTCCAGTACACCGCCGGTCGTCCCGGCATAGATCAGAAGGTTGCCGTCACCCAGTTGTGCGTGCGCCATCATGTCCTCATCTACCACTACTGCATGGCCACAGAGCTTTGCGACCGTTTCAACAGGTTTGTCAACAACACCAACTACAAGTTCGCCATGGTGGATACCAAAGACGATGTAAAAGCGCTCAGTGTTACGGGCTTGGCCTGCAAGAACCTTGTCGAAATCCGTGACCACTATAGGGTTTGTGGCAGCACGAAGCAGGACTCCCTGGTCGAACTCACCTCGGCCATCATCAACCCCTACTATGAAAAGATGAAGCAAGATGCCCAGAGAACAAGTCCCGTATCCTGGCACAAGTCCTGGATGTGGCAACTGGATGAACCTCACCTCAGGTTCGCGGCCAAGAGCATGTATAGATGCTACAAGATGCACAGGCGGATCGTTGACATGAGGAAGTGCCTCGTTACCCAAATTGACGAGCCCGGATCGAGCCACAAGAAGAGCAAGCGTCACAAGAAGTAGATGGTGATCAGATGATCATTTATGATAGTTAATCATGCATGAAATATATAATTTAGTGTATTGGTGTGTGTAGAAATGTCATATGTGTAGTAGCCACCTATGTAATTATGCATGTAATAGTTTACTTTGGTGTGTGCAAATGCCATGGTTGTAGTAGCCACCTATGTAAGTGGATGTTTAATTTAGTTATGCAAGCATGTCCTTATAAGTGTGTGTGTGTGTGTATTGTTGTTCTGTATGCAATCCCATCGCGCAACACACACGTCTTATTAGCAGCAAATGTCTGTGTTCTTATCGGTCTTCAGACACATTTCTTATTACAGACCTGTTTGTCGCGTATCACACACATCTTGTTAACTTAAACCGCTTCTGTTCTCACGTCTCAACGCAAACAGTTCATCCGAGTGAACTGCATGCCATATATTGCACACACCTTTGATCTGGTTGACCATTTCTTTTCTGTTGCCTAATCACAAACAGTTCATCCGAGTGAACCGTATGCTGTGCATCGCACACACCTCCATCTGGCTGCCCGTTTCTTTTGTTCCTCCTCATCGCAAACAGTTCATTGAACTGAACCATATGCCCCTCATCGCACATGCAACTAAAACCTAAACCGTGTTTGATGCATCCGACATTGCAAACTTTTTACACATTTCTGACGATTTTCATACAGCACCATTTGTGATTATGGCATCGCACAGAGTTTCTTGAAGGGTCTCTGATCATAGTGTCGCGCTAGCAGCATCCTGCAGTAGTGCAATTTATATGCACTAGAGCATGCGCATGTAGTTCAAATTTGAATTATGCACATAAATGCATTGAACACTCAGTTAATGCATAAAAGTGTCCAAACGAACCCCGAAAAATCACAAAAATTCACACAACACTCCTGTTGTTCTACGTTGACATGAGAAAAAAACTAGAAAGCAATAAGAGGCAATGGATATCGTTTCGTCCCCAAAGGTGGGACGTTCCCTACCAAAAACCATCATGCTTGTTGTGGGAAGCTCCGGTTTGTGAGAAGCATATACCCAAACCTGCCGCAAATGGGACAAAATTTGTACCATGGCATGTTGATGCCCTTCCAAGATAGCATGCCAAGTTAGATGAATTTCAAATGAGTTTTGGATTTACCAGAATTTAAACACCAGGCATCTCAATGTTTTGCCGGTAATCAATGGCGCCCTGGTGTTTGAAATTCATTCCCATTTCTTGCATGGGACCTAAGCATGCACCCAAGCACACAGATTTGATTTTTCAACCAATTTATATGCACTGGAGCATGCACATGTAGTTGAAATTTGAATTATGCACATAGATGCATTGAAAACTCAATTAATGCATAAAAATGTCCAAACGAACCCCGAAAAATCACAAAAATTCACACAATACTCCTGTTGTTCTATGTTGACACGAGAAAAAACTTGAAAGAAATAAGAGGCAATGGATATCGTTTCGTCCCTAAAGGTGGGACGTTCCCTACTGAAAACCATCATGCTTGTTGTGGAAGCTCCGGTTTGTGAGAAGAACTTACCCAAACCTGCCCCAAATGGGACACAATTTGTACCACGACATTTTGATGCCGCTCCATGATAGCATGCCAAGTTTCATGAATTTCAGACGAGTTTTGGATTTACTAGAATTTAAAAATCAGGCATCTCAATGTTTTGCCAGCAACCAACGGTGCCCTGGTGTTTGAAATTCATTCCCATTTCTTGCATGGGACCTAAGCATGCACCCAAGCACACAGATTTGATTTTTCAACCGATTTATATGCACTGGAGCATGCGCATGTAGTTCAAATTTCAATTATGCACAAAAATGCATTGGAAACTCAGTTAATGCATAAAAATGTCCAAACGAACCCCAAAAAATCACAAAAAATCACACAACACTCCTGTTGTTCTATGTTGAGACGAGAAAAAAACTTGAAAGTAATAAGAGGCAATGGGTATCGTTTCGTCCCCAAAGGTGGGACGTTCCCTACCGAAAACCATCGTGCTTGTTGTGAGAAGCTCCGGTTTGTGAGAAGCATATACCCAAACCTGCCCCAAATGGGACAAAATTTGTACCACGGCATGTTGATGCCGCTCCATGATCGCATGCCAAGTTTCAGGAATTTCAGACAAGTTTTGGATTTATTAGAATTAAAATACCAGGCATCTCAATGTTTTGCCGGCAATCAACGGTGCCATGGTGTTTGAAATTCATTCCCATTTCTTGCATGGGACCTAAGCATGCACCCAAGGACAAATATTTGATTTTTCAACGAATTTATATGCACTGGACCATGTGCATGTAGTTCAAATTTGAATTATGCACATAAATGCATTGAAAACTCACTTAATGCATCAAAATGTCCAAACGAAACCTGAATAATTCCAATTCTTTTATGATCACTTTAGATAAAAGGAATAGGAATTCAAACACCGTCCATGGCTGTTGTGACCCCATTATGTAATCCAAATCAAGACCAAAAATCAAGTAGATCCCACACAGTTTATTATAACCAACTATGTGAGATGCAGCACAAAATATCTTTGGACCGTGTCTGAATAAGGGACCGTGTCTGATGACACTTTGCGCGCCAATTTTTTGTCTAAAGCGATTCCAAATTTTTGGCTTCCGCCGAAATATTTACCTCCCCGCCCCCTCCCCCTTAAAAGACACATTTCCCCTCTTTCCGCCTTCCTTTCCAAGTTGAAACCTTCACTCCTTGCTTGCAGCGCTGCCGCCTCCTCGCAGGCGACCCTCCTTCACGCTGCTCGGTCTCGCCTATCCAGGCAGGTAATCCACACCCGACCCCCATCCTTCTCCTCCTTCCACATCCCACATGCCCTGACCGCCGGCGCGAGCGCGACACCTTCCACCCAAATCACCGACCCCTCCACCAAATAAGCGCCGGCCTAAGCCATGGTGCATGCAGTATAGCCAGGACCTGAAGGAGCATTTGGAACTGGAGAAGCAAATCGCGGCCGCACACGCGGATGAGGTTGCGATGGCTGCGATTCGTGCCGACCCCCAGATCTTGGAGGAGCACCTCGCCGTCGAGGCCACCGTTGATGCCTCGCACGCTGACGCCGCGACATGGTTGGCTGCTTTAAATGACAATTCGTGGTGTTTTCTCGAGGCTATCGTTGGTTCCTTCGATGAAGACTACGAGGTGTTTTCTCAGCGTGCACGTGCTTACCTCATCTCGAGAGCTAGAAGGTTGGTGCCCAGAGCGGCTCAGACAACTCACCACTACAACGAGGGGACCCACAATGTGGAGGCCTCGCCCTCTTCCATGTCCAATGAGCCAATCGTCATCGATATCTTCGACATTGAGGAGTAGCTTGTCTTATTAGCTCACTATAAGGACCCATGTTCAGTTTGCTAGCTACTGCCTCTCCTTAACAAATTCTAGTGAATTGCGCTATCTACTTTCACCATGCAATCTTTTGCTGTAGTGTATATGTTCTATATGTCATGCAATGTGGTGTTCAATTAACTGCTTGGTTCAATTCTACAAATGTGATGTTCAATTCTTCAGGGTGCAATATTTCCAAGTTGTTAAGCATGCCTTGTTTGGTTAACTGTCTGATCTTCTATTAGGAGTATGTTATATTGTTCAATTGGTGTTTACTTAACTGCTTGGTTCATTTGTTGTGGCTTTGTTCACTTGTTATGGTGTTTAGTTAACTGCTTGGTTCAATTCTGCAATGCGATGTTCAATTGTTGTGGTGCATTCTGTTATTGTATACCATGTGAGGAATAAATCGAATTTGGCTATACTAAATACATGAGAAACAAATACAATTGCTATATTTCCACGTTGTTAAGCATGCTTGGTTTGGTTAACTGTCTGATCTTCTATTAGGAGTATGTTATATTGTGTAATGTGGTGCTCAGTTAATGTTTGGTTCATTTGTTGTGGTGTTTAGTTAACTGCTTGGTTCAATTCTGCAACGCAATTTTCAATTGATGTGGCTGTATTCTCTTATTGTATACCATGTGAGGAATAAATCGAATTTGGCTGTACTAAATACATGAGAAACCAATACAATTGCTATATTTCCAAGTTGTTAAGCATGCTTGGTTTGGTTAACTGTCTGATCTTCTATTAGGAGTATGTTATATTGTGCAATGTGGTGCTCAGTTAACGTTTGGTTCATTTGTTGTGGTGTTTAGTTAACTGCTTGGTTCAATTCTACAATGCGATGTTCAACTGATGTCGCTACATTCTGTTATTGTATACCATGTGAGGATTAAATCGAATTTGGCTGCACTTAATACATGAGAAACATATACAAGTGTTACATTTCCTAGTTCTTAATCATGCTTGGTTTGGATAAATGGGTTTTCCATGTGGCTTGAATTAATCTGATGAATCTGCAATGTGCTTATTTATCATCAACATATTTTACTGATAGCATGCGAACCCTTACTTAACCTGATGACTAACTACCTTATATGTGTTGTAGGGAAACAATGGGAAGCACTGAGGTTTACAAGATGGTACTAACTATTATACCTTGCCTTTTTGTATTCCATTGCCTCATTTCCAATATAGAGAAGATATTTATGCACATCCTTGTTTTCAGGCTTCACTGATGATTACCTCTCAAACCACCTCTGTGGTCACGAGGCGAGGAAATTTGCATACAACACCCACGGTTCAATATTGAAGTGTTCCTGAAGAGGTCGAAGGATGGACGGTCAATCATCCACAGGCACTGGCCTAAAGTTGCAAAGACCTTCAACATGAATGAACGCTCAATATTCGCCTTCCGCTTCAGCAGTTTTCCAGATGACATGCGTCTCTCTATGTACCGTCTATGATGCTAATTTTGAAAGGTTCTAGATGTTGCATGTGAAACTTGATGTTGGTGCGGTTGTGTAATGGGGTAGCTGAGTGCTCAAGCTATATCATGTTGTACTCTGATGTATTTCAATTATGAAATCCTACTTCCCTAATATGGAAATGGAATATATTATGTGCTTAATATGAATGTCAATTAGATTAGTTATGGATTATTAATAATAGGGCAACTAGCCCGCTAATTGGCAAATTAGCTTACTAATTGGGTTTTCCTATTGCAAACGGATAATGAGAAACCACCATGGGCGATGACCTCAAGCAACACACACAGTTTCTAGGAATAAACAGTGTTGGATCAATGAACAATCACACATGACATTCTCTTCAAAATTGTTTGCGTTACGCCACCTTGCGCAAATGTTTTCCCTGTAGTGACTGTGTGGGATGTATAAACGAAAGGAAACATTTAGTGGTGACTGACTGTTGGGATGTACTTACGACCGGAAATGATTTCGCCTGTATAATTGTATTTTTAAGCACTACTGTATGTATTTCTATATTTGAGAGCTCGCCGGTCGCACATGACCTTTTTGCCGAGCGTGTGTGCCAGGAGCGTATATCCCCAACGGTTTCTGGGTCGTGTGGGAAGGACCCCCGTATCACCCACACTCACTTGGTGATGGTTCTGAATGTCGTCGTGGAAAGGGGATAAAAACCGTTTGTTTAGGACCGACGCACACCAGTGAGGCAGTGACTCTTGTTGCCACCCCTTCACGGTCTCTATGAAGGTCCCCTTGGGCCAGGTGACATTAGGGAGCTTGCTCACCATGGCGCCTCCGCACTCCGCGTGTTGACCCTCAACCACCTTCGACTTCACATTGAAGACCTTGAGCCATAGGACGAAGTGGGGGGGGGGATGCGGAGGAACACCTCGCACATGACGATGAACGCCGAGATGTTGCAGAATTAATTTGGGGCTAGATCATGGAAATCTAGCCCGTAATAGAACATGAATTTGTGGACGAAAGGGTGGAGAGGAAACCCTAGCCCGCGGAGGAAATGGGGGATGAATACTACCCTCTCATTGGGCTCTGGTGTGGGAATGATATGCTTTTTGGCAGGGAGCCGATGGGCTATTTCCTTGGCTAGATGCCCCGCTTCCTGGAGTTCCTTGATGTTCTCCTCCGTGATGGAGGAGGCCATCCACTTGCCCTGAGCTCTTGATCCGGACATGGTCAGAGTGTTAGTTGGGGACGGAAGGGGTTGAAGCTGGGGCGCTTGAGCTCAAGGATAGACAGGCTGAGGAGGAAGAAGGCGTGGGGTAAAAGGCAGATCTTTATCTTCTTATAAAGGCAGTGAATGTCGAGCGTCCCCCCATGAGCCTTAAAACTCGCCTATTTCATAGGAGTCATGCAAGTAGCATAGTTGTATTACCCAAATCCGTATTGATGAGAATCATGCAATAAGGGGACACGATCTCTGCCTTGACGAGACGTGTCAACGAATACCTCATCTCGAAACGCGAGGAAGGAGGCTGAAAAATGGTTCGAAATAATAATAAGGCCGAAGCACAGTACCTCGCCAAAAAAGTTGTTAGAAGACATAACTTATTTTTGTTTAAGTATTTTTCCCTCACGGTTCAAGGTTGTAACTATTGTACAGAGCCGGATATAGTTCTTTTGATCAACTACTTTGGAGTATTCAGAGGAGGAACCCGCCTTGCAATGCCGAAGACAATCTGCGTGCCGGACACATCGTCATTGAAGCCTGGTTCAGGGGCTACTGAGGGAGTCCTGGATTAGGGGGTCCCGGGGCATCCGGGCTATGTGACGTGGGTCGGACTAGTGGGTCATGAAGATACAAGATACAAGGCTTCCCCCCGTGTCCGGATGGGACTCTCCTTGGCGTGGAAGGCAAGCTTGGCATTCGGATATGAAGATTCTTTTCCCTGTAAACCGACTCTATACAACCCTAGCCCCCTCCGGTGTCCATATAAACCGGAGGGTTTAGTTGGTAGAGATAATCATAATCATAATCACACAGGCTAGACATCTAGGTTTTAGCCATTACGATCTCGAGGTGGATCAACTCTTGTAACCTATACTCATCAAAGTCAATCAAGCAGGAAGTAGGGTATTACCTCCATCAAGAGGGCTCGGACCTGGGTAAACATTGTGTCCCTGACCTCCTGTTACCTTCAATCCTTAGACGCACAGTTCGGGACCCCCTACCCAAGATCTGCCGATTTTAACACGGACAAGGGGGCTCACCGAAGTTATGGAAGAAGCACCCATGGCAAGGTGGGGGGCTTGTCGGAGAGGTACCCCACTATCTATCTTAGGGTTCAGGGTGGGGGTAGTGGTCGCCGGCGGTGGTGTGGGGATTGCCGGAGAAAAAGCTCGGCACTGGAGGGCCTAGAGGGCTGGCCGGGGCGGTGGCGAACTGGCAGTGGGGAGTTGTTTCAGGGCGGTGGGGCGGCGGCAGACCGGTGGTGGGGAGTTTTTTCGGGGCGGCGAGGCAACGGCGGACCGGCAGTGGGGAGTCGTTTCGGGGCGGCGAGGCAGTGAGGTGGCATGGGGGCCGGTGGTGGCTGGAGGCTCAGGGGGTGCAAGTTGAAGATGAACTGCAGGACCTCCCTAAACTACATGTGAAGTGCCTCTCTGCTAGCATTGCGTTCAGTTTCGACAGTAACATTCAGATTCCACAATAAATTTTAGTTTGGACAGTTAAGTTTAGAGTCAACAGTTTTTACCTCATCTGTTGTTGTCAGGTGGTTTTTGGTGATGTAAATTTTACATCTATCACTTTTTGGTAATATTTTACATCATCTATTGGAGATGCTATTAGAATCCACTTGAGATTAATGATGTATGTCTTGTGCTGCTTCAGCCTTGACGTCTTATGGCTCATCGGAGCTGTTCAAACGATGGAACGATCTATCACAATAGAGCAGTGCCCTGGACGTCGTCTAAAGATTCCTCAGATCTTCCTCCACACCTCCGACAGCCACCTCTGCCTCAACTTCTTCAGCGGCCAACCCAATGATGCCAAGGTCGACACGGTTATGGCAAAGAGGTTGCGCACTTGTTGCATCACTTATTACTCTACATTCATGTCGATCTAGTACGACTATTTTGGTTCAACGGGAAAACATAGCAATAGGAAATTTTCCTATGGCACTCTACTATTCAATTTTTCATGCATTTTGTTGAAAGGAATGGAGCAAAACATCCACCTGGACCTAGTTTTCAAAATCCTATGCATGAAAACAAGACCAAGTGCATTAGTGGCAGAATAACATTCTAATTGTACACACTTTCATATGGTTTCACTTTATTTTGGCCATGTTTCTTTGCATTCCTCTACTCTTCCAATTCCTGTGAACTAAACACCCAAGTTGACAAAAATCATGTGTTTACAAATGCTCTGTTTACCATGTGCATTCCTATCCTATTCCGGTGTTTTTCCTATCCCTATGTTTTTAGAATCATGCAACCCAAATGAGCCCTTATAGAATTACTTTAGTTGCAGGTAGGTGTCGAAGGAAACTTTGTGTGGCTTGTCCTGCTCCGGCCGCGACGTCATCCACCTCACCTGAGTTGCTCCATCGACAGAAGCATCCACCAAACCAGACATCACGAATCCTAACCATCTTTCCCTGCCTCAGATCTCCTTCCCAGCTGCCGGCACCAACCGCAACGGCATCACCATCATCAACTCAGCAGATGAACCTGAGGAGTACACGGGTCCACAAGAGAGGTCACACTCTTTTGTTTCTGCTTATGTTATGCATTGCTTAAAATTACGTGCTACTTTATCGTCCTGTTCACCTCTTAGACTCCAAGTCAGGTCCAAAATAATGTTCAAACTTGAGTACTAAATTAGTTGTGGGGCACATATCGAGGCAACAATGAATAGTATCTCTGACTAATATCTGGTTCACTTAGGGTATGCCTATGTTGTTCATCTTCCGTGGGAAACAAATAGTAAAGCAATCATCATCTGTCTTTTTATTAAATTAAAGCAATCATCAGCCTACTATCATTATTTTTGGACCCATCCACTAGCTGTTACCATCACTCTAGATTTCTGCATGCTCTCCTTACGTAATCTCATCATTTTTTTCGTATGCATTTCAGATATTGTACACAGTCATGCTGAACATGTAGAGATAGAGAGAAGAGTTTTGTGCGGCAATACAATGTCATGCAGACATCGCTCCATGGTGGGTTCAATGGCAAACCCTCCCCCCTCTCCAGATTGTAATCCAGAGGAAGATATCTGTTCTGAGGTAGATTCAGACGCATCTGACAACTCCTATTTACCCCCCCCCCCAAGGTGTTTGCTCTACCTTGGCATGATGGTGTTAGTCATATCATGCATATGTTGACTTGTAGTGCCTAATTTTCACATCATATATGTCATCTGCTTAGTTTACACATGTTCTGTAATGCACCTGTTTAGTTTCTATATCATATATGGGAATTATGCGGTCTCATGTCTTTTAGCCAGCCATAATATATGTGAAATGTGCAATGCCATCCTGTTCAACCAGGCATCATATATTTGAATGATATCTTGCCCATCCTTTTCTTCATTACATTTCCATTTGTCGACAATGTTTGTACATTAAACTACTCTTCCTGTGAATTAGCCATTTGGGTGGGAGATGGAAAAATCTGGAGTGAAAACAAGGCCTTCAGAGCAGACAGTGCTACATGTCGAAGCAGATCTCTTATTAGGTCCTAACAGCTCCTCAGAGATGGATTCAGAGACAGACGACCAGTCCTATTCCCCCACCGAGGTGTATGCTCTAACTTGGCATGGTTATACTGCTCATATCATGCATATGGTGTCTTGCATTGGATAGTTTAGACATCATATACACAATATTTAACACCATGTTCTTAGTTCAGACATCATATATGCGAATGCCCTATGCTTAGCATATAAATCACATATGTGAATTAAATCATGCGATCCTGATTACTTAGATAACATGTATGTGAATTATGCCATGCGATCCTGTTTAGTTATTCATCATATCTTTGAATTATGTTATGCTATGCTATCCAGTTTCGATAGACATCATATATGTGAAATTATGTCATGCTATCCGTTTTAGTTAAACAATATACATGTCAACTATTTCATGCCCTCTTTTTCCACACTATCTATTGCATCTGTCTCTCATACAATGTATGTACATTCAACTATGTTTCCTGTTTATCAACCATTTGAATTGGAGCGGGTGATGCCAGTATCTAGCGGTGTAAAAACATGGTCTTTAAATAAAACAATGCTACCTCTTGGTGGAGATAGCACCCCGGTTATACATGCACGAGAACCAGCCCTACCACACATAACCCAGACTCTCGCAGATTGTACCCCTACTATGATGGATAGAGAACCAGCTTCACCCAATCTAACTCCAACCCCAGCAGATAGTAACCCAGTTCCTGGTGACACAGCACCATCTCTGCCACTGAGCTCCCAAACAAGAGTAGTTAGTAAGGCAGCTCTAGTGCCCAAAGGGCCAGTACTACCACGACGAACCCCAACTCCACCAGTTAGTACGCCTATTCTTGTGGAGGAAGAACAACCATCCAGTCGTAGTTTAGCATCTATAGCATTTGATGTTGTTAAATCCTATGTGTGTATCTTCCCATCTTGGAAATATTATACTGAAGATGAAGGAAAATGCCAGTTGTAGGTGTTTGTCCAGGAGTTATGTGTAAGTAATGTTATTCATGGCAATTACTTTCCTTTGTCCCATACATTCTACCTCCATGATGGTTATAATACAACAAATTTTCCCATTTCTCTCTATAGAGAAGGACCGATTTGGAAACTCAGGATGAGGTAACCTGTTCCAATACCTCTTCTATCTTCAAGAATGCTTGGTGGCAGTATCGGAATTACCTGAAGAACACGTACTTCACTGCCAAAGAAACTCATCAAATTCCCTTACGTTCTCTTGAGACACATTTACTGGACAATGACTGAGAACGCCTTGTTCTCTACTGGTCCCGAACCAATAGTGGTAAGGTCTATGAGCTCAATTTCTATTTTTAAGTACTATATTCTTGCGTCTTACTTTACTCTGTTCATGTAGAACAAGTGCTTGATACGTCTCCAACGTATCTATAATTTTTGATTGTTCCATGCTATTATATTATCTCTTTTGATGTTTAATGGGCTTTAATATGCACTTTTATATTATTTTTGGGACTAACCTATTAACCGAAGGCCCGGTGCAAATTGATGTTTTTTTGCCTATTTCAGTGTTTCGCAGAAAAGGAATATCAAACATAATCCAAACGGAACGAAACCTTCGCGAGGATCTTTTTGGAACAAACGCAATCCAGGATACTTAGAGTGGAGGTCAAGGAAGCAACAAGGCGGCCATGAGGTAAGGTGGCGCGCCCAGGGGGTAGGCACGCCCCCACCCTCGTGGGCCCCACAAAGCTCCACCGACCTACTTCTTTTGCCTATATATACACTCATATACCCTGAAAACATCCAGGGGAGCCACGAAACCACTTTTCCACTGCAGCAACCTTCTGTACCCGTGAGATCCCATCTGGGGACCTTTTCCGGCGATCGGCCAAAGAGGGATTCGATCATGGAGGGCTTCTACATTAACACCATAGCATCTCCAATGATGTGTGCGTAGTTTACCATAGACCTTCGGGTCCATAGTTATTAGCTAGATGGCTTCTTCTCTCTCTTTGGTTCTCAATACAAAGTTCTCCTCGGTGTTCTTGGAGATCTATTCGATGTAATACTTTTTGCGGTGTGTTTGCCGAGATTCGATGAATTGTGGGTTTATGATCAAGTTTATCTATGAACAATATTTGATTCTTCTCTGAATTCTTATATGCATGATTTGATATCTTTGCAAGTCTCTTTGAATTATCAGTTTGGTTTGGCCTACTAGATTGATCTTTCTTGCAATGGGAGAAGTGCTTAGCTTTGGGTTCAATCTTGTGGTGCTCGATCCCAATGATAGAAAGGAAACCGACACATATTGTATTGTTGCCATCGAGGATAAAAAGATGGGGTTTATATCATATTGCTTGAGTTTATCCCTCTACATCATGTCATCTTGCCTAATGCGTTACTCTGTTCTTATGAACTTAATACTCTAGATGTGTGCTGGATAGCGGTCGATGTGTGGAGTAATAGTAGTAGATGCAGAATCGTTTCGGTCTACTTGTCACGGACGTGATGCCTATGTTTATGATCATGCCTAGATATTCTCATAACTATGTGTTTTTCTATCAATTGCTCGGCAGTAATTTGTTCACCCACCGTAATATATGCTATCTTGAGAGAAGCCACTAGTGAAAACTATGGCCCCCGGGTCTACTTTACATCATATAAGTTTCTGATCTATAATTCTAGTTTACTATTTATTTTATTTTGCAATCTTTACTTTTCAATCTATACAACAAAAATACCAAAAATATTTATCATATTATCTTTGTCAGATCTCACTTTTTCAAGTGGTCGTGAAGGGATTGACAACCCCTTTATCGCGTTTGTTGCAAGGTTCTTATTTGTTTGTGCAGGTACTAGGCGATTAGTGTGTAGTCTCCTACTGGATTGATACCTTGGTTCCCAAAAACGGAGGGAAATACTTAAGCTACTTTGTTGCGTCACCCTTTCCTCTTCAAGGGAAAACCAACGCATGCTCAAGAGGTAGCAGTGCTTAAACCTGAAGAACAACTGTTCTGATTTAAGACTCCATTGCTATCGTGCATACTGCTTTGCTCTGGTATCACTGTATTTACTCGTACAAACTTATTTTTTAATTAAAGGATCCAATCGAACCTCCAATGGAACAGCAGGTATGTTCATGCGTGTTTCTTTAATAGGTTTGCTCTTATCAATAGCTCTGTTGATTTCAATTTCAATTGTGTATACAGTCGACTTCTTATATCATGCACATTACTAGCATCACAATAGAGCCAATAGTGTTGTTGTACATGTAGACCTATGGTACCCATCTGAAATCTTGTTGTGTCGTGTAGTTTCCCACGCTTTGTATTCTTTCAGTGCTGCTTTGTCTTGAACTGATATGATTTGAACCATGTCTCTATTTTGATTTGGCAAGACAATGCAGTGACCATAGGACAGAGGTATATGTTTGTTTGATGATTTTATTATGTACTACTTGGCAATAGAAGACTTGGTAGTTTAATCATGTTCACCTTAGTAATGAACTGGTTCACCGAAATGAGTTTCATATACTAGTACATGCTAAACATGTTATGTGTCTGCTTGTTTCTTCTTTTAGAATGCTGATAGAATATTTGGGAAGAGTGCCTTATTAAGCAATGGTAAAGGAAGTAATGCAGATAAAGTTCAGGATAGTGAGACATCCTTGTTGGTCTCTAGCAAAGCTGATAAAACAGATAAGGAAAACTATCTTGAAGACAGTGAGACAACCCCAAAGTCCTGTCTTGGTTTAGTGTTCGAGTTACTGGCCACTACCGCTTGCATGAGCTATTCAAACTCACTGTCTGAATCAGTTCGGTTTCTTGAGTCTCAACTACAAGCTGAATGACATCGATCAGATGTGCTATGACAAAAAGCGGAAGGACTGCGGAAGTCCCTGGAGCATTCAGATGCATACTTTCTGGTGCAACAACAAGCGTTGGAGAATTTTAGCGCCAAACAGGACAAAGCTAATAAGATTGCTAAGCTTATTACCAGCATGGTGGATAACCAGGATAACGTTTCTTGAGATCTTCTGAAGTTGTTTCAGTTATGGACTTGTTTTGCTGTCGTGTTTATTTGCACTGGTGGCCAATTTAGACGACCAGTGTATGTAATATGCTTCTTTGTTCCCTATATTTGCACTGGTGGCGAACTTTGATGCCTAGTGGATGTAATATGTGTAATAGTCGTAATAGCCTAGCGTTAGTTCCTTGCTTATTTATTTACTTATTGTCTTGTTTAGTTGTTTGTTTGTAGTCATTGTAGTTCTTTTTCCACGTTTTTCTAGTGGCCACAATAACCATGGAAACACACGGACTGTTGTGACCATGGTCCTGCTGCATGCGTAGTGACCATGGCCCTCCATGGGCTGTATGATCCATCGGCCTTCCACGGGCCGTAGGATCCATGGGACTTCTATGGGCCGTAGGATCCATGGGCCTTCTATGGGCCGTAGGATCCATGGGCCTTCTATAGGTCGTCTCATCTATGGGCCTTCTACGGGCCGTATAATTGTTTCGCCAAACATGGGCCGTACTATTCGTGGACCAATGACGGACCACAAAATGGGCCGTAAACGGGCTAGAGTGGAAATCGTCTGTTTTATGGCCCGACCATAACGGGCCGTTAATAGGACGTAATTGATGACGCTACGAAAACAGGCCACCGTGTTAACGGGCCACAAGCAGGTCGACTGTAACCACGGGCTGAATTTGGCCCTCAAGCTGAACAGGCCAGTAACGGACCGTAAGAAATTGAATCCTGGAAATGAGCCCAAGAATAAATGGGCCCTTAGAAGGCTAAAAGTTAACACGGGCTGGAAATGGCCAACGGACTAATGGGCCGTTAATGGGTATAAAGTGATACACTGTTCATTACGGGCCAGTTTCACCACGAGCCATTAATGGGCCAAGATTTACAAAGGGCCTCATATGGGCAGAAAGATGTCATGGGCCAGACATGGGCCAGAAGTTACAACAAGCTGGAATCATACTGGACGGCCCAGATGACACTACTAGGCCTAATTCGGGTAAGCGGTAACGGCCCGTGACCTAGTGGACTGTATATGGGCTATATGGTAACAGGCAGTTAACATGCTTTCCATGGGCCGGCCCGCTACCTCTTTGACCAAGTCAAATGGGCCGGCCTTTTCACCGGAATGTGCCTCTCTTGGGCCGTGCCACGTGTCAACGTATCATAGGCGCCTCCTGTCCAGTGAGTGGATGGCATCTGTCCCAACGGTGAGCCAACACATGTTTCCTCCAGCCAATGAGAATTTTACATGTGGAAAATCCCCATTGGTCCGGGCTGTTAACGGGTTATCGGATCCAAAACCGGATCCGATATCTTAACAACGACCCTTTATGGTGGATGCCACGTATCGGTCACCCTTAAGGAAAGCACTTCCATGACGCGTCATTTATCGTCATGGAAGTGGACACTTCCGTGATGATAATTTTGGTAATGTCATGGAACACTTCTACGACAGCACAAGTATGACTATCTTGATTCTGTCATAAAATCGTCATGGAAGTACATGCATGACAGAAAACGTGACCTACTGTGACAAACACGTATCATCGCAGAAATGTATTTTTTTTGTAGTGAATCCCTCCCACCAGGTCGAAGGGGGGGAGCACGCGATGCGTCATGAACCATATCTATGTGGGGATTGTGCGATTTTTGATGCATGCATGCGCCACATCAAAATGTTGTGCTTTTGGTATTCAAACATATATGCATGAATCATGCCTGTCCATGCATATGTTTGGGGCACATACATGCAGTGGTTGTCTTTGGACACTCTCCCTCGCTTGGTTATCATCGACAGCCTATATATTTGTGGGCCCGAGTGGACGTCCATCACTTCGGCCTATATACGTTGATCATGGTGAGATTTGAGACCTAAGTTCGAGTGCTCGCATACACATGAATCCCTATATAGGTCGCGCTATTCGTCACCCTGGGTGAGGAATAGTTATTCTTCACCCCCTCTCTATTTTGACATCAATGCAGCGTATTTTTACACTTCGTAAAATTTGTCTTATTTCATACATAAAAAGAGAACGTAAGAAAATATGTACTCGCCGTAAAAAATATTTTATGTTACGTAAAATTATGAATGTAAGAACATAGTGTAAAACATACATAAAATATGATTTTTCTGGTCTTATAACTTATATTTTTATTTTCTATACCAAATTTTACATATTGAATCAATATGCATGTAACTATTTATATTGTAAACGTCATTTATTTAGGAAGCGATCGTAAGATTACCTCGGGTGAAGAATAATTTATTCTGCACCATGGGTGATAAATAGTAATACTAAATATATATATAGTATACGCGTCGTGAACCCTCGCTCTGTGTGGGGACTTTTCGGTTCCAAAAGCACGCTGCCACATCAAAGTTGTGCATTGGGTATATTCAAACACCACATGACCCTTCATACATATGTTTGATCCACATGCACGCAGTGGTTGTCTTCAGGCACTCGCTCGCGTGTGGACGTCCGTGCATGACTTTGACCCAACAACAATAGAGGTTATACGACCAAGGTGGTGATTCTTCTTGGTCAGTCTTACAATACACCTTGGTGAGATGCCCCCTCCCACCGACTCAAAGTGTGTATGTGGGGGGGGCATAGTACTACTTCGCACTAGATGAACCTCTGTGGGGTCGGGGATGTCCAATTAATTTGTGATGCACATGTGCCACATCAAATTTTTGATTTGGGTATTTAAATATCACACCAAATTGTTTTCACACACACACACATCGGGCCCCGCACATGTGGTTCGTATATGGTCTCACCCATCTAAGACCAGAAGAACACATTTGTGGGGCCGCACACGGTCCACAATTGATCTGAAGCAAAGGGGGGGGGGGGTTGACCATGATGTACTCCTTTCGGTTTTGTGTTACAGTAGGGTGAGATGTCAGACCTAGCTATTTGGGGGCATGTGCATTCATACCTAGGATTCCCCTCCCGGTAACATGAAGTGTGTGTGTGTGAGAGAGAGAGAGAGAGGGCTAGCAATAATAACGTGAGCTTTGTGCGACAGGTGCCATATCAAAGTTGTGCATTGGGTATTTGAACATCAAACCACCCTTTTCATAGATATATTTGGTCCACATGCAAGTGTGTTCGTGTTTTGACCCTTTCCCGCGTTTTTTTCGCCAAATTTATAAACAGCAGACGAGTCGGATGCAACAACCGTCTGCGATCGGGTACGAAACAGACATGGTTCCCTAGGACTAACTGTGTGCCGCGCTTGTGCCCCTGTCACCCACATGATCACAGTAGATTGGGCTCCACGAGGCTTCCCTCCCCCTCTCAAAAATATCTACTCCATTGCAATCTCAAAAATATCTACACGCCTAGATGGTTTTTATGTTTGATAGCACACAATTAGAATGTGTGGACCGTGTGCGGTGTCTGTTACTCCCGCTCTGCTTCAATCAGTAGATCCAAATTTTCAGTAGCCCCGGCATTTTATTCCCGCTGCATCCCTCGCAATCTCAAAAATATCAGCTCGGCTGGAGTGTTTTTCTGTTTGATAGCACATGATTATTATGTTTTAACCATGTGTGATGTTCATTACTCCCGCCCCACTCTGCTTCAATACCTTGATCCAAATTTTTGGCAGCCCCTCCATCTTACTCTCGCCTAGTAAAAATTTCAGTACTTGCGGCATTTCCTCAAACACCACCTTGGACCCCCTCCACACACACACACACACCCCAAATCCTTCACTCACCCCAAATCCCCCGCTCACACGCATACACACCACCCCTCCCTCGTTCCAAACCTAGCTAGGTCGCCGCCGCCGCACCACCTCCATCGTCAACCTCTGTTAGTTTTCCCGTGCAGTTTACCCACCGATATACATAGCCTCACCGCCCGGAGTTTCTTAGATGATGCCTGCAAAACGCCCCCATTCCCAGTGATCCCCACCCCTCCCCCACTTTAGAGTGTTGCAGCCTAAGACCGGCTACGCTTCCCGGGTAGCTCGAGGAGCAAATGGCCCAAAAGAGCTTTACCACGGTCTCTTCGCTCGACGTCGGCAAGTTGGCCTCCAAGGAAGCTGACGACGATGACTGGACCTGGATTGAGCCTTTCAATCAGCGGGCTAGAGTATTCTGGCATGTAGCGGACACTGGCTACGACATCGAGGTCGTAGACAGTGATGACTTGACGTGGGCTATGTCACATGCTAAGTTGCCCACCCCCGACCCTTCGGGTTCGACAGCCGTCGATCTCATCGATGGCTCTGTGGCTCGTTATGAACAATTTTCCATCCTTCATCGCCATGGAGCCCCTTTTGTCATTTCTGAAGGACATGTTCTGCAATACTGGCTTGGGATCCTCAGCTGGTAAGTCAGACCTCATCAACGACAACCACGAGGAGGATCCAATCTATGACAAGTGAGGAAACCCATGATTTGTTTTCTCGAACCCCTTTTTTAGTGAGAACCTATCCAGTATTTATTGCTATATTTGGTTGTTTGCATTATGCCTTGTTTATTTCTATGGTTTATGGTCGTTCGGTTGTTTGTAGTTAGCATATGTCCAGTTTCAATTGCCATCCTTGGTTGTTCGTAGTATGCCTTGTTTATTTCATCTATTCACAGTGTGATGTTCTATATGTGCTAGTATGAACTATGCAGTTCAATTTCATCAATACCAATTTTAACAATAGCTCTATGAATGACTATATTTGGTCGATGTTAAGCATGTTGTACTCCGAATCTTTTTAGTTCGCATATAAGATTTGTCTAAAGTCAAGCCTGGTAAAGTTTGACCAACTTTATAGAAAAAATACCAACATTCACAATTTGAAATCAATATCAGTAGATGTGTCATGACTTAAATTTTCATATTGTATGACTTTAGCATGGTAGATGTTGATATTTTTTCATATAAATAAGGTCAAACTTTATGAAGTTTGACTTCAAACAATTCTTCTATGCAAAGTAAAAGGACCGGAGGGAGTATTTAACACGCCTTTCCATTTGATTAAACAATGGCACTATTTGGATACTCTAAATTGTCTAGAGGTTAGAGTTAGTTTCTAGCTCATGGTAGTTAAAAGGGGGGGAGAGAGATTGGTGGAATAGTTGATTGTATTGCTTGAGCCTCCTGGGAATATATATAAGAGTACATCGTCATCTTGGAGTACAAGTGAAGGTAGAATAAATCCTATGCTATCCTACGTTTCCTAAATAACAATTATACTCAACAATGACTAACCCTAAACTAACTCTAGCCAAAGAGGTGTTTGGATGACATGATTAGATTGACAATAAATGCACTATGAAAACTAGTCCCAATTATCACCTCTTGGGTGTGATAGTTGTTTTGGGTGGGTTAGACGCAACTAGCTCAATCTAGCCCTCATGTTAGGATATTTTAGGGGTATTTGAGCTCAAACTAGCTCAAACTAACTCTAACCCATGGATCCAAATAGGCCCAATAATTAGTGTACTTAGACTTGCACAATACAAGTTTGAATGACTACGTTTCATAGTTCTTTAAATATTAGGCCTGTTGCAGTTAATAAGACACCTTTCCACTTCTTGTTTTTAAATATTAGGTTGTCAACAATTTGGTCTTGCACATGTAGGTCCTGCTGTCAGAGGTTTTGACTCACTGTTCAACCCTTTTTGCATATGGGGAAATGAGTTGTCCGCAAATATCAGTCAAGACAATAAACTGAGAAAGATTGTTAGGATAAAGAAATTAGCAAAAAGACAACAACAAGATCTTCGTCTGCACAATGAAGAAGACATTTGTTCACTACAACATGGTACTAACTTTATACCTTGTCTTTTTAATTACTTTGCGCCATTTCAAATCTAGATAAGATATTTATGCAAATCCTTGTTTTAGGGCCTTTCCAAAGTAGTCACTGATGATTACCTCTCAAACCACCTGTATGGTCAGGAGGCAAGGAAGGTATTCATACAACATCCACCATTCAATATTGAAGTCTTCCTGAAGAGGACAAAGGATAGACGGTCAATCACACACGTGCACTGGCCTAAAGTTGCAAAGACGTTCAACATCAATGAAGGCTCAATATTCGCCTTTCGCTTCAGCAGTTTTCCAGATGAGATTCATTTGTCAATATATTGTCTATGATGCTAATGTCCAAAGGTTATAGATGTTACACGTGAAACTTGGTGCTGGTGCAGTTTTGTAATGGGGTAGCTGAGTGCTGAAGCTATATGATGTTGTACTCTGATTATTTTAATTATAAAATCCTGCTTCCTTAATACAAAAATGAAATATATTGCGTGCTTAATATGAAATGTCAATTAGATTAATAAATGTATTATTAATAATAGGCCAATTAGCTTGCTAATTTGGTTTTTCTCTTACAAACGGTTATTGAGAAAACACCGTCGGCGATGACCTCAGACAACGCACATAGTTTCTAGGAATGAAACATGTTGGATCAATGAACAATCGCACACGACTTCCTCTTGAAAACTGTTTGCGTTACGCCACCTTGCGTAAACGCTTACCACATAAAAAGTGTGTGTGATGGAGAGCCTTTGCCAAACAGTTTCTTTTACGCATCATGTGTGCTGCATTCAATAACGTAAACGATAAAAATTTTAATATCGTCTGCACTAGCAATGCTATCACAAACGATTTAATGGGGAAAATTGTGTGTGATGTACCTACAAACGGAAACGTTTTCCTTGGAGTGACTATGTGGGATGTATATAAGAACGGAAATGTACTTCTTGGATTAATTGTGTGGGATTTACATACTAACGGAAATGTATTCCTTGGATTGACTGTGTGGAATGTACATACGAACGGAAACGTTTAGCCAGGGCTGACTGTGTGGGATGTACTTACAACCAGAAAGGATTTGGCCTATATAATTGTATTTTTCTTAGCACAACTGTACGTATAACCGTATTTGATCGCTCACCGGTCACACACGACTTCATTTTGCCAAGCGTGTGTGCTAGGTGAGCTTATCTCCAACGGTTTCTGGGTCATGTGGGAAGGACCCCTATCGCACACACTCAGTCGGCGATGGTTTAGAATGCCGTCGTGCAAAGGGGTTAAAAACCGTTTGTATAGCACCTCGTTGTACCAGTGGCTTCTGCCTATCTATAAACAATTTGCCACCTGCAAGGCTGGTTCTGGACATACCTCTTACTTTTGGTCTGATGGATGGTGGGATCACCACTTAGTACTAAATTTACAGAGCTCTTCTCCTTTTTTGACAATAGAAATAGTAGGAAAGGCTCCTACTACATATGTATTAAATTTTTACGCAGTATACATGTTACATCTTATGTACAGATGGCAGAGAAGGGGAGGGGTGGTGCCTAACACAAAGGGTAGAGCACTAAGTAATGCTATCTAAAAAGGCAAGCACCAATCTCACTTTGGTGGGGTGTACCCTATGCCTTAGATTGGAGAAGTCGGACTTAAATCTCTATTTCTAGGCTGCTACGATAGGGGGGATTTTCTTGAAAAAGTTATTGTTGCGTTCCTTCCACAGGCTCCAGGCCGGCACTAGAAAAATATCCATAATCATCTTGTGGGGGTGTCGAGACTTTTGTTGCTTGATTAGTTCCAGTTTATCATCATGGGA
Organism: Triticum urartu; assembly: GCF_056163025.1. Lineage (NCBI taxonomy): Eukaryota > Viridiplantae > Streptophyta > Magnoliopsida > Poales > Poaceae > Triticum > Triticum urartu. Next base: position 317,930,035 of record NC_141879.1, on the reverse strand, counting down.
GGGTGGTCCAGTCGATGTCGAGGACGGCCCAACATACTTTGCTAAATCGGCAATGGAAGAACATGTGTTCCACCGTTTCCTCAATGTGCTCACCACATAGAAGACATTCAAGATTGCTGCCAATATTGTAGTGCATCCTTTTGAGCATGTTTCTAGTATTGAGACGGTCGGCTAGCAGGAACCATCCGAAAATTTCATCTTGGGTATGATGTAACGCCCTCGATGCGGCTATATCTCCAACGTGTCGAAGCACGACTTAGAGGCATAACCACATTGAAAGCAATGTCGCAAGTAAGGTAATCTTCACAACATCCCATGTAAATAGATAAATAAGCAGAAAGGAACATAGTTGGCTTACACTCGCCACGTCACACAGAGTACATAAATAGCATTACATCAACCAATCACTCATGGTCCGACTACGGTACCAAAATAAAAGATGAACCCAACATGCGACATGGTCCAGATCGCCCCAACTGGGCACCACTACTGATCATCAGGGAAAGACACATAGTAACGACGGGAGGCTTCATCGAACTCCCACTTGAGCTCAAGCGCATCATCTGGAACGGAGTCATCGGGCCCTGCATCTGGTATGGAAGTAATCTGTGAGCCACAGGGACTCAGCAATCTCGTACCCTCGCGATCAAGACTATATATGCTTATAGGTAAGGCAAGGTAATATGTGGAGCTGCAGCAAGCGACTAGCATATATGGTGGCTAACATGTTCGCAAAAGAGAGCGAGAAGAGGAGGCAAAGCTCGAACGAAGAACTAGAGAACATCCTGCGGCAAACATTACTCCAACACCGTGTTCGCTTCCCGGACTCCACCGAGAAGAGACCATCACGGTAACACACATAGTTGATTCATTTTAATTAAGTTAAGGTTCAAGTTATCTACAACCGGACATTAACAAATTCCCATCTGCCCATAACCGCGGGCACGGCTTTCGAAAGTTCAAATCCCTGCAGGGGAATCCCAACTTAGCCCATCACAAGCTCTCACGGTCAACGAAGGATAAACCTTCTCCCGAGACATTCCGATCAGACTCGGTATCCCGGTTCTACAAGACAACCTCGACAAAGATAAAACAAGTCCAGCAACACCGCCCGAATGTGCCGACAAATCCCGATAGGAGCTGCACATATCTCGTTCTCAGGGCACACCGGATAAGCTAAGCGTACGGGAGCCAACGTAACCCAAGTTGCCAAGGGACGGCCCCGCACGGTGCTCTAGGTTGGACCAACGCTTAGAGAAGCACTGGCCCGGGGGTGTTTAAAACAAAGATGACCCTTGAGTCCGCGAAACCCAAGGGGAAAAGGCTAGGTGGCAAATGGTAAAACCAAGGTTGGGCATTGCTGGAGGAGTTTTATTCAAGGCGAACTGTCAAGGGGTTCCCATTATCACCCAACCGCGTAAGGAACGCAAAATCCGGGAACATAACACCGATATGACGGAAACTAGGGCGGCAAGAGTGGAACAAAACACTAGGCAAAAAGGCCGAGCCTTACACCCTTTACCAAGTATATAGATGCATTAAGATAATAAGATAATATAGTGATATCCCAACAAGAAAATAATGTTCCAATAAGGAACGATCTCCAATCTTCACCTGCAACTAACAACGCTATAAGAGGGGCTGAGCAAAGCGGTAACATAGCCAATCAACGGTTTGCTAGGACATGGTGGGTTAGAGTTTTGACATGGCAATTTGGGAGGCATGATAAGAAAGTGGTAGGCATCGTAGCATAGGCATAGCAAAAGAGCGAGCATCTAGCAAAGCAAAGATAGAAGTGATTTCGAGGGTATGATCATCTTGCCTGCAAAGTTGTCAGAGTTGATTGGGTCCTCGAAAGCAAACTCAACGGGCTCCTCGTTAGAGAACTCGTCTCCCGGCTCTACCCAAATAAGACAAACAAGCATGAGGAACACAATCAACCACATGCAAAGCTCAAACAACATGATGCAAACATGGTATGCTATGCGGGATGCGATATGTGATGCATATGCAAGATTTGACAAGGGATAAATTAACCTGGCCTCAACATGGAAATCCAAGAGTGCCACTGGAAAGGTGAGGTGATTTCCGTTGAAATCGATATAAAGATCACCGGAATCGGCTGCACGGTTTGGAAATGGCAAGCAAAACAAATATGGCACCGGTCTGCGATAAACAGCAAGTAGCCATCTAAATGCAACAAGATAAACATGCTACAGCACCCAAACATGGCAACAAAATACATGGCAGGGATCCACTCATAAAGCTTAACAAAAGATGAACATTGATCTATGGCCAATTCATCCATGAACAGGTTCAAACAAGCATGGAAAAAGTGCAATTGGTAAACAGGTTTCAGACTTGGTGAAATTAACACTAGTCTGGAATTTCAGATCAGGTAGCACACTTTGGAGCATGAAAACAATATGCTACAGGAACTTAACATGGCAAAGTAAGGCATGAAATGAAGCTACTCTAAGTGCTTAACAAAAGTCCCTTAGTGACCTTGAGCCAAAAGGGATCATAAAATACAATTGCAAGCATGTGAACATGGCCAAAACATAATCAGATCTCAGTGAAAAACTGGAGCATGCCAATATCTTAACGAGTAGACATGTTCACGAGCTCGATGCACTCCTACGGAGCAAGGCATGACCATCTAAGCATACACCCATCAAGAATACACATTATACAAGCTAGACATGGCAAGAACAACAACATATCATGCACGGATCAACTACAACATCCTCGGCAAAATCGCTAACAAGTAGACAATCTGCCAGGAATTACGAAATAGCAAAAGTAGAGCTCGATTGACTCAAGCTAGGGTGCTCCATAATTGCAAACAAAGACATGGATGGATAGAGCACTACAAGATTAACAAATCATCCTTACTGATTATCCTCAAAAGAGACACGGATCACTAAGAAACAACATGAACATATGGCATATTGATAAAATAGATCAAGGACTTAGTGGAATTGCTAAGTCCCTGAAATCAGCATTAACGAATGCACCACTTTGCAAGCTTGTGCTAGTCACTACACATATCACAAAAATACATGGATAGAACCTCTGAAAGATGGCAAAGCATATAACAAAACACATGTAGAGCTCAGGAGCATATCATGCACACAATAATCATGGCAAAAATGACAAATAGCTATTTGGTGCAGCAGATCTGACAACTAACTCAAATAGCTCTCTTCCAACAGCATTTCGGGCATCAAGATGAGCTCAAATGAAAATGATGCAATGAGATGAAATGATTTACTCTCTGAGACAAACATTTTGATATGCTACACGCCCAAAACGGAGCTACGGATGCGGAGATATAGCATGATGGAAAATGCAATTTAATTTAGGGTTTCGGGAGAAAGTCAACCGAGGCAAATATCCCAGATCTAGATCCGGATCGGCACGCTTTACGAGGATCGCCGGAACAAGAGCTCGTCGGAGGACTTGCCGCGAAGGAGGGGCCGGTCGTTGAGGCAGTGGCCGGAGCGACGGAGCTCGGCGCCGGAGTTGCACGGTCGCCGGAGCGCGGCGCGGTGCCGGGCGGCGGAAGCGGCGTGGTGGGGCGGCGCCGGAGCGATGAGGCAGCGGGGCGGCGCTGGAGTCCGCCGGAGACGGCGCCGGGCGGCGAAGTGGCGAACCGGGCGCGGGGAAGAAGCCCCCGGGCGGCGGCGGGGCGCGTTGGGCCTCGGGGGCCCAATCTGGGCCTCCCAGGCCGGCGGCGATGACGAAGTGGGGCGGCAGCGTGGCGAATCGGAGAGCGACACCTGGCGCTGGCGTCGGGTCGGACACCTCCGGCCTGCGGGAAGATGTCCGGCGGCGCGAGGGGAGGTAGGGGACTAGGGGAGGTCTTTATATAGGCATAGAGGGAGCTAGGAGTGTCCAAATGAGGTGCGGTTTTCGGCCACGCGATCGTGATCAAACGCTCTAGATGATGGAGAGGGTTTTGGTGGGTTTTGGGCCAAATTGTACGGGTGTTGGGCTGCAACACACACGAGGCCTTCTCGGTCCCTCGGTTAACCGTTGGAGCATCAAACGAAGTCCAAATGGTACGAAACTTGACAGGCGGTCTACCGGTAGTAAACCAAGGCCGCTTGGAAAGTCTCGGTCCAATCCAGAAATGTTTAACCCCCACACACGAAAGAAAAGGTAGAAATGACCACCGGAGGAGATAGGAGCGCCGGAATGCAAAACGGACAACGGGGAAAATGCTCGGATGCATGAGACGAACACGTATGCAAATGCAATGCACATGATGACATGATATGAGATGCATGACAACAACAACAACAACACACGGAGAAGAAAACCCGAACCCGGGGAAATAAAATAACTTAGCACTGGAAACGGCAAGAGTTGGAGTACATATTAGTTAAATTACATCCAGGGTGTTACAACACTCCACCACTACGAAAGGATCTCGTCCCGAGATCTAGGACTGGAAGAACGCCGGGTACTCAGAACGGAGGTGATCCTCGCGTTCCCAGGTGGCTTCACGGTCGGAATGGTGTGACCACTTGACTTTGAGGAATTTGATTGACTTATTGCGAGTCTTGTGTTCAGTCTCTTCAAGAATAGTAACGGGGTGCTCACGATAAGAGAGATCTTCTTGGAGATCAATGTCTTCGAAGTTGACGGTGCGGTCAGCAGTCTTGAAGCACTTGCGGAGCTGAGAGACATGGAACACGTCGTGCACATTTGCAAAGTTTGAAGGAAGCTCGAGTTGATAGGCGAGATCTCCTCTCTTGCTGACGATCTTGAAAGGACCCACATATCTAGGGCAAGCTTCCCTTTGATACCAAAGCGACGAGTACCTTTCATTGGAGAGACGCGGAGGTACACATGATCTCCGATCTCGAAAGCCAAATCACGGTGCTTACTATCATAGTAGCTCTTCTGGCGCGATTGCGCTGCTTTGAGGTTATCTCGAATGACTTTACACATTTCCTCTGCCTCTGTGATTAAGTCATTTCCCAAAAGTTAACGTTCACCGGTTTCTGTCCAGTTGAGAGGAGTACGGCACTTCCTGCCATACAAAATTTCGAATGGGGCCTTGCCCAAACTTGCTTGAAAACTGTTGTTGTAGGAGAATTCGGCATATGGAATACAATCTTCCCACTTCATACCGAAGGAGATAACGCAAGCCCTGAGCATATCTTCAAGAATCTGATTGACACGCTCGACTTGACCGCTAGTTTGAGGATGGAAAGCTGTGCTGAAGCGGATGTTGGTGCCCATGGCCTTCTGAAAAGAATCCCAAAACTTGGAGGTAAAGATGCTGCCACGGTCTGAAGAGATCACCTGTGGAATACCGTGTAGAGAGACAATTCGAGAGGTATATAGCTCCGCCAATTGAGCTGTAGTAATAGACTCTTTGATAGGCAGAAAGTGAGCCACTTTAGTGAGTTTGTCGATGACAACGAATATAGCATCATTGCCACGCTTGGACTTTGGAAACCCAGTCACGAAGTCCATCTCAATGTGGTCAAACTTCCATTCTGGAATGGCAAGAGGTTGGAGGAGACCAGCTTGCCTTTGGTGTTCTACCTTCACTCTTCTGCAGACATCACATTCATCCACGAACTGAGCAATCTCGCGCTTCATTCGAGTCCACCAATAAGCCTGCTTGAGGTCCTGATACATCTTCGTACTCCCAGGGTGGATGGAGAGGAGTGAATTGTGAGCCTCGTTCATGATAACTTTACGAAGATCACCTTTGGGCACAACAATACGATCCTCGAAGAAGAGAGTATCTTTGTCATCAAGGCGGTAGCACTTGTACTTGGGTTGACTCTTGGCAATCCCAATCTTCACCTTCTTCACCATAGCATCAAGAAGTTGAGCCTCGCGAATCTGGTCTTCCAAGGTAGGAGAGACTTGAAGGTTGGCGAGGAAACCTTGAGGAACAACTTGCAGATTGAGTTTGCGGAAAGCTTCACAAAGCTCGGGTTGGTAAGGCTTGAGAATCAGACTGTTGCAATAAGCCTTCCTGCTCAATGCGTCAACAATCACATTGGCCTTGCCTGGAGTATACTCGATACTCGGGTTATACTCTTGAATCATTTCGACCCAGCGAGTCTGCCTGAGGTTGAGATTAGGCTGAGTGAAGATGTACTTGAGACTCTTGTGGTCAGTGAAGATGTCCACTTTTCTTCCCAATAAGAGATGTCTCCAAGTCAAAAGATCATGCACAACTGCCGCCAACTCGAGGTCATGAGTGGGGTAGTTCTTCTCGTTGGGCTTCAACTAGCGAGAGGTATAAGCCACAACTTTCTTCTCTTGCATCAACACTGCACCAAGACCTTGAAGAGAGGCATCGTGGAAGACCTCGAACGGTTTGGATTCATCAGGAGGAGTCAGAACTGGAGCAGTGACCAATTTCTCTTTCAAAGTGTTGAAAGCAAGGTCACACTCCGGAGACCAAACATACTTGACGTGCTTATGGAGAAGGTTTGAAAGAGGCTTCGCGATCTTTGAAAAGTTCTCAACGAACCTTCGACAGTAGCTTGCGAGACCAAGGAAGCTACGGAGTTGCTTCACGTTCTGAGGTGGTTCCCAATTCACAATTGCAGACACCTTCTCAAGATTCACCGCAATGCCCTTGGCAGAGATGATATGCCCAAGATAAAGAACCTCATCGAGCAAAAACTCGCACTTTGAGAACTTGGCGTAGAACTGATGTTCCCTGAGCTTATCGAGCACCAAACGCAAGTGCTTGGCATGATCTTCCTTGTTCTTTGAAAAGACCAGAATGTCGTCTAGATAGACCAAAACGAAGTCGTTAGTGTAGGCGTGGAAGATGAAGTTCATCATGCGAGAGAAAGTCAGAGGAGTGTTGACGAGGCCAAAAGACATGACAGTGTATTCATATGAACCATAGCTTGTTCTGAAAGCCGTCTTGGGAATATCTTGCTCACGGATTCGAATCTGGTGATAGCCCATACGGAGATCAAGCTTGGAGAATACTTGGGCACCTTTGAGTTGTTCGAACAGCTCATTGATGTTGGGAAGTGGGTACTTGTTCTTGATAGTCTTCTTGTTCAATGGACGGTAGTCAACACAAAGTCGGTCTGTTCCATCCTTCTTCTTCACAAAAAGTACTCCACAACCCCACGGAGAAGAGATAGGTCGGATAAGACCCATTCTCTCTTGAATATCGAGTTGCTTCTTCAGCTCCTTCAAATCTTTCGGTCCGAGCTTGTAAGGACGTTTGCACACCGGTTCCGTGCCAGGCTCAAGATCGATGACGAATTCGACTGGCCGGTGCGGAGGCAATCCTGGAAGCTCTTCTAGAAAGATGTCTTGATATTCGCAAACGACTGGAATTTGCGAGATGGCATCCAGTTCACCCTTCTCATTGAGAGAAAACAGACGGATTGTAACGTCATTAGCGGCAAAGACAATTACATCATCAGACGAATGAGTCAATTGAATCTGCCTGGCAGCACAATCAAGCTGAGCCTTGTGCTTAGAAAGCCAATCCATTCCGAGAATAAGATCAATATCCGAGTTACCAAGGACCATTGGAGAAGAGAGAAACTTGAAATCACCCATCATGATAGAAACATCCAGGACTATTGAAGTAGCCCTCATAGACTTAGCCGGAGAAACCACTCCCATAGGTTTACCCAACATTTGCGAAACGAACTCATGCTTGGAAACAAATGATCTTGACATGAAACAATGCGATGCACCAGTGTCAAAAAGAACTTTTGCAGGAATAGAGTTAACTGGAAAGTTACCCATGATGACATCTGATGAGTCCTCTGCCTGAGCTGCATTCAGCAAGTTGACCTTGGCGTGCTTGGGGTTATGCTTGACCACAGTTGTACTTGCCGATCTCACAGGAGGAGGAGGAGGGAGACGCCTCTGATTGAAGCATTTGTTGGCATAGTGACCCTTCTGTTGGCACTTGTTGCACGTGACCTCTGAAAGCGGACGGTGATATGGAGCACTCGATCTTGGAGCTTGAGACGAAGTCTTGTTCTGAAAGCCAGGGTTGGGTGGGTGGGAAGATCCACTGCCACCTTTGCTCTTCTGTTGATACGGCTGACGGAACGGAGGAGGAGGAAGCCAATACTTCTGCTGCTTAGCCACTTGAGTAGAGGAAGAAGGAGTAGCATCTCTGACTCGCTTCTTGGAAGCATCACACTTCAGTTGAGCAGCCTCTTGCTTCAATGCCATGTTGTAGAACTCATTGTACCTCAAGGGCTCAAAGAGAACAAGAGCTAGCTGGATTTCTTCTCTGAAACCACCCCTGAACTGGTATATCATGCTCTTCTTGTCAGGGACGTCCTGCTTAGCAAAGCGGGCGAGCTTCTAAAACAACTTGTTGTAGTCATAGACAGACAAAGAGCCTTGCTTCAGGTTGCGGAATTCCTCATGCTTGATTTCAACCACGCTCTGAGGAATATGATGAGCTTTGAAGTCTTGACAGAATTCATCCCAGGTAATCACACGGCCTCCTCTGGAATCTTTGTACTACTAGAACCATTCTGCAGCTTGGTCTTTGAGTTGGAAGGAAGTGAACTTGACAAAGTCCTCAGGCCTGACGTTACTGCACTTGAAATGCTTGCACAAGTCCACAAGCCAATCGTCAGCATCAGTTGCCTCAACACAATTGCTGAAGGTCTTTGGCTGGTTAGCAAGGAACTGGTTGAGTGTAGCAAAGTGATTCTGATTGTTGCCCTGGTTGCCTTGGTTCGCTTGATTGCGCTCTTGAAGAATTTACATGATCAACTGCGTGTTTGCATTGGTAGTAGCCATCACAGCTTGCCATGCCTCCGGAGGAGGTGGTGGTGGTGGCGGATCAGGATTCGGAGTCGTGCACGTTGGAGGAGCCATCCTAAAGAGGTTGACATCCATTAGCACATTGATTGACAAATATTGAAGCTGGTTCCAACGGGTAGAAATTTGCAACATATAGTCTTCACATCCGAGCAAAATGAACGAATGCATTCCAATTGAAATGGTCACATATCCATAAATTGAGAAGCCACTTAGAATTTAGGTAGAGGAATAAATCAACAAGGTACGGAGCAAGAACGAATACTCGGTAAGGATCACCCAATCTCAAACCAAATATCCGTGGAAGAAGAACTAGAGCTACAAGAATTCCCACCTATGAAACTCCCGAACCTTTTCGGTTATGCAATCAGGTGTTGGGGATACAGGGGAAGCATAATATCTCACCCAAATCTAGCAAATCCTACATCCAGCTGTATCCATCCTTCAACACATAACCGAGAAAAACTTCAGAAACCATCTACCTCAACCTTCGAAAAGCATCCGTTATACAAGTTATGGCAATACTCCCGAACTCCCGCCCCAGTACTGGGTGGCGTCGAGGTTATCTCACCAACAACTGCATAAAAGAGATTTTTGATGTCGGTAAACTAAACTCAGGTATTCCAGAACTGCAACGATAAAATTGTGACGACAACAACTCAGAGCTCAACTCCCCGGGACACTGCCACAACCCCTAAATGACAGGAGGCACCAAGAACAATGTTCTCGTCACAAATCGATCGGAACAATTCCAAGATACCCGCGTGATCCTAAATTTTTTTTTAGTGAAATTTGAGAAGAGAAGAGTCAAAACTCTACGTCAGGATGCCTTACTAGAGCGATGAAGGGACTGGGGAGTAAAAAGAATTCCTAAACTCTCCGATATATAATTCCTAAATGACTCAAAACAATTTTTTCTACACTCAACAACGGCTGCTAATTACGATCAAGCAGTGGGGGCTCCTAAGGTCGGGGAAGGCTCTGATTACCAACTTGTAACGCCCTCGATGCGGCTATATCTCCTACGTGTCGAAGCACGACTTAGAGGCATAACCGCATTGAAAGCAATGTCGCAAGTAAGGTAATCTTCACAACATCCCATGTAAATAGATAAATAAGGGGAAAGGTACATAGTTGGCTTACACTCGCCACGTCACACAGAGTACATAAATAGCATTACATCAACCAATCACTCATGGTCCGACTACGGTACCAAAATAAAAGATCAACCCAATATGCGACATGGTCCCGATCGCCCCAACTGGGCACCACTACTGATCATCAGGGAAAGACACATAGTAACGACGGGAGGCTTCATCGAACTCCCACTTGAGCTCAAGCGCATCATCTGGAATGGAGTCATCGGGCCCTACATCTGGTATGGAAGTAATCTGTGAGCCGCAGGGACTCAGCAATCTCGTACCCTCGCGATCAAGACTATTTAAGCTTATAGGTAAGGCAAGGTAATATGTGGAGCTGCAGCAAGCGACTAGCATATATGGTGGCTAACATGTTCGCAAAAGAGAGCGAGAAGAGGAGGCAAAGCTCGAACAAAGAACTAGAGAACATCCTGCGGCAAACATTACTCCAACACCGTGTTCACTTCCCGGACTCCGCCGAGAAGAGACCATCACGGTAACACACACGGTTGATTCATTTTAATTAAGTTAAGGTTCAAGTTATCTACAACCGGACATTAACAAATTCCCATCTGCCCATAACCGCGGGCACGGCTTTCGAAAGTTCAAATCCCTGCAGGGGAGTCCCAACTTAGCCCATCACAAGCTCTCACGGTCAACGAAGGATAAACCTTCTCCCGAGAAATTCCGATCAGACTCGGTATCCCGGTTCTACAAGACAACCTCGACAAAGATAAAACAAGTCCAGCAACATCGCCCGAATGTGCCGACAAATCCCGATAGGAGCTGCACATATCTCGTTCTTAGGGCACACCGGATAAGCTAAGCGTACGGGAGCCAACGTAACCCAAGTTGCCAAGGGACGGCCCCGCACGGTGCTCTAGGTTGGACCAACGCTTAGAGAAGCACTGGCCCGGGGGGGTTTAAAACAAAGATGACCCTTGAGTCCGCGAAACCCAAGGGAAAAAGGCTAGGTGGCAAATGGTAAAACCAAGGTTGGGCATTGCTGGAGGAGTTTTATTCAAGGCGAACTGTCAAGGGGTTCCCATTATCACCCAACCGCGTAAGGAACGCAAAATCCGGGAACATAACACCGATATGACGGAAACTAGGGCGGCAAGAGTGGAACAAAACACTAGGCAAAAAGGTCGAGCCTTCCACCCTTTACCAAGTATATAGATGCATTAAGATAATAAGATAATATAGTGATATCCCAACAAGAAAATAATGTTCGAACAAGGAACGATCTCCAATCTTCACCTGCAACTAACAACGCTATAAGAGGGGCTGAGCAAAGCAGTAACATAGCCAATCAACGGTTTGCTAGGACATGGTGGGTTAGAGGTTTGACATGGCAATTTGGGAGGCATGATAAGCAAGTGGTAGGTATCGTAGCATAGGCATAGCAAAAGAGCGAGCATCTAGCAAAGCAAAGATAGAAGTGATTTCGAGGGTATGATCATCTTGCCTGCAAAGTTGTCAGAGTTGACTGGGTCCTCGAAAGCAAACTCAACGGGCTCCTCGTTAGAGAAATCGTCTCCTGGCTCTACCCAAACAATACAAACAAGCAAGAGGAACACAATCAACCACATGCAAAGCTCAAACAACATGATGCAAACATGGTATGCTATGCGGGATGCGATATGTGATGCATATACAAGATTTGACAAGGGATGAATTAACCTGGCCTCAAATTGGAAATCCAAGAGTGCCATTGGAAAGGTGAGATGATTTCGGTTGAAATCGATATAAAGATCACCGGAATCGGATGCACGGTTTGGAAATGGCAAGCAAAACAAATATGGCACCAGTCTGCGATAAACAGCAAGTAGCCATCTAAATGCAACAAGATAAACATGCTACAGCACCCAAACATGGCAACACAATACATGGCAGGGATCCACTAATAAAGCTTAACAAAAGATGAACACTGAGCTATGGCCAATTCATCCATTAACAGTTTCAAACAAGCATGGCAAAAGTGCAATTGGTAAATAGGTTTCAGACTTGGTGAAATTAACACTAGTCTGGAATTTCAGATCAGGTAGCACACTTTGGAGCATGAAAACAATATGCTACAGGAACTTAACATGGCAAAGTAAGGAATGACATGAAGCTACTCAAAGAGCTTAACAAAAGTCCCTTAGTGACCTTGAGCCAAAACGGATCATAAAATACAATTGCAAGCATGTGAACATGGCAAAAACAGAATCAGATCTCAGACTTAGTGAAAAACTGGAGCATGCCAATATCTTAACGAGTAGACATGTTCACGAGCTCGATACACTCACTACAGAGCAAGGCATGACCATCTAAGCATACACCCATCAATAATACACATTATATAAGCTAGACATGGCAAGAACAACAACATAGCATGCACGGATCAACTACAACATCCTCGGCAAAATCGCTAACAAGTAGACAATCTGCCAGGAATTACGAAATAGAAAAAGTAGAGCTCGATTGACTCAAGCTAGGTTGCTCCATAATTGCAAACAAAGACATGGATGGATAGAGCACTACAAGATTAACAAATCATCCTTACTGATCATCCTCAAAAGAGGCACGAATCACTAGGAAACAACATGAACATATGGCATATTGATAAAACAGATCAAGGACTTAGTGGAATTGCTAAGTCCATGAAATCAGCATTAACGAATGCACCACTTTGCAAGATTGTGCTAGTCACCACACATATCACAAAAATACATGGATAGCACCTCTGGAAAGATGGCAAAGCATATAACAAAACACATGTAGAGCTCAGGAGCATATCATGCACACAATAATCATGGCAAAAATGACAAATAGCTATTTGGTGCGCAGATCTGACAACTAACTCAAATAGCTCTCTTCCAACAGCATTTCGGGCATCAAGATGAGCTCAAATGAAAATGATGCAATGAGATGAAATGATGTACTCTCTGAGACGAACATTTTGATATGCTACACGCCCAAAACGGAGCTACGGATGCGGAGATATAGCATGATGAAAAATGCAATTTAATTTAGGGTTTCGGCAGAAAGTCAACCGAGGCAAATATCCCAGATCTAGATCCAGATCGGCGCGCTTTACGAGGATCGACAGAACAGGAGCTCGCCGGAGGACTTGCCGCGGAGGAGGGGCCGGTCAGAGAGGGAGTGGCCGGAGCGACGGAGCTCGGCGCCGGGGTTGCACGGTCGCCGGAGCGCGGCGCGGTGCCGGGCGGCGGAAGCGGCGCAGTGGGGCGGCGCCGGAGCAATGAGGCGGCGGGGCAGCGGCGGAGTCCGCCGGAGACGGCGCCGGGCGGCGAAGTGGCGGACCGAGCGCGGGGAAGAAGCCCCCAGGCGGCAGCGGGGCGCGTTGGGCCTCGGGGGCCCGATCTGGGCCTCCCGGGCCGGAGGCGGCGACGAAGTGGGGCGGTGCGGCGAATCGGGAAGCGACACGTGCCGCTGGCGTCGGGTCGGACACGTTCGGCCTGCGGGAAGATGTCCGGCGGCGCGAGGGGAGGTAGGGGACTAGGGTTTCGTCCGAGATTTCAAATGGGGGGTCTTTATATAGGCATAGAGGGAGCTAGGAGTGTCCAAATGAGGTGCGGTTTTCGGCCACGCGATCGTGATCGAACGCTCTAGATGATGGAGAGGTTTTTGCTGGGTTTTGGGCCAAATTGTACGGGTGTTGGGCTGCAACACACACGAGGCCCTCTCGGTCCCTCGGTTAACCGTTGGAGCATCGAACGAAGTCCAAATGGTACGAAACTTGACAGGCGGTCTACCGATAGTAAACCAAGGCTGCTTGGCAAGTCTCGGTCCAATCCGGAAATGTTTAATCCCCACACACGAAAGAAAAGGTAGAAATGACTACCGGAGGAGATAGGAGCGCCGGAATGCAAAACGGACAACGGGGAAAATGCTCGGATGCATGAGACAAACATGTATGCAAATGCAATGCACATGATGACATGATATGAGATGCATGACAACAACAACAACAACAACACACGGAGACGAAAACCCGAACCCGAGGAAATAAAATAACTTAGCGCCGGAAACGGCAAGAGTTGGAGTACATATTAGTTAAATTACATCCGGGGTGTTACATATGATTTTATCTCTCCATAGCCATCTGAAAGCGTCATGAGAAACCACCTCTATGAAGTAGAACTTGTAATATGCAGTGGTTTTAAACTTGCCATCTCCCCAAACACAAGTCCACGTGTCATGTGACTCTGATGGTCCAAATCAGTTGTGGCAAGGAAATCCTTGACAGAGATATCTTTTTCAACCCTAGTGTAGGAAAATGCCCTTGGGTAGGATTCTAAATAAATGGTATGGTTCCAGTTATCTTTCCAAAACAGGGTTGAAGAGCCATTACCAATTTGGACTGTGGTCACCCCGTGGTAAATAGGCATTGGGTGGATCAGATCTCTCCACCAAAAGGACCCGCACTGGTCATTCACATGAGGAACCGTGCCTTGATAATATGAGTCCCAAATCAAGTTCACCCAAGGAGTGTCATGTCGATTGTAGAATTTGTGTAGGAATTTGAGGAGCAGGGCCTCATTTTGAACTTGTAAGTTGATGATCCCAACCCTCCACTCTTCTTAGGTTTGCACACCATATCCCAAGCAACCAGCGAGTTACACTTGATCCCATCATCTGTCTTTTTTCTCCAAAGGCATTGTCTCCAAATCTTTCCTAGTTGGGCAATGATCTTGGGAGGTAGCTTGATTGTACCCATGGAAAACATGGCAAGTGATGTGATTAGAGAGTTCATCAGTGCTAGTTTGCTAGCTTATGACATTAAGGACATGGTTGTCATGGTATTTCACTCGGCTTTGCAAACCAGGGGTGTCATATCGAGGACATATGGTCTTGTAGTGCCCAACGGGAGGCCTAGATATGTGAATGTCATGGAGGCAACTGTGCAACCAGAAAGGGCGTCTAGACTATTGCACTTGTCAGATGGTGTATTGATCGGCACCAGGGTGGACTTACTGAAGTTGATTTTGAGTCCAACTGATGTGGCATAATCTGCTAAAATTTCCTTAATCTTGTTGGCTTGGTCTAGACACGCCGGCATAAGAATTATAGTGTCGTCGGCGTATTGTATGACAGGGTAGTCCCCATGGCCAGATGATCTTTTTGGATGTTGCAGCAGATTCATTTGAAGTGCTTCATTGATTGTCGATTGGAGAAGATCCGTAGCCAAGACAAAAATGAGGGGGGGGGGGACAACGGATCACCTTGTCTGACACCTCACTTACAGTGAAATATTTTGCCCGGGGATCCATTCAATAGAACCGAGGATTTTCCTAAAGAAAAAATGCATTGAAACCATTGGATCCACTTATTGTTGAAACCCATATTTTTCAGAATTTGGATCATGGCAGAATGTTCAATGTTGTCAAATGCTTTTGACAAATCTAGTTTAAGTAGAATGATCTCCTTTTGTGAAGCTTGGCATTGGTGTATGTATTCGAACACCCATGCAAGACAAACATGGATCAATCTCCCATGAAGAACACCATACTGGTTTCGTTGAACAATTTTCAATATAATCTTCTAGAGTCGATTCACCAAGAGTTTAGCAATCAGTTTAAGACAATAATTGGGCAGGGTGATTGGCCTAAAGTCATTGACTGTCTCCTGCACATTGTTCTTTGGAATTAGTGTGATATTTCCATAGTTCATAGATTCCAGATTAAGATCACTGTGAATTCATCACACAGCCGATAAAAGTCACGCTTAATGATCGGCCAACAAGCTTTTAAGAATGTCCCATTGAAACCATCGGGACCCGGAGCCCTATCGTGGGGCATCTCGTTGATCACTGCATCCACCACAGCATGTGGAAAGGGCGTGGTGTGGCTATCAAAATCCACATCCGTCCGGAGTAAGCCAGAGAGGTTAATTTCATGTCTAGAGTGGTGCATGTGCCCATGCGTTGTTTAAAGGCTTCAAACCGAATGGATTCTTTGCCGATGTGATCATCAATAACCATCCCATTGTCCGCTTTCAGGGTTGCAATGCAATTACGCTTTTATCTCTCAGTAGTAACAGTCTGGAAGAATTTAGTATTCTCGTCGCCGAATTTAATCCATCGAATCGTGCATCTCGAATTCCAATATTCTTTCTGGTACTGAAGCAATCTGATGAGCTGACGTTTAAGAATATTACAGAAGTTACTTTCCGGAATGATTAAAGTTCGACGTTCTTCAATGGAGTCCAACTCCAGAATAGCTTTGTTTGTATTGTCAATGGCCACCTTTAAGCGAGATATTTTCTTACACCAGTGGCTTCAGGCATGCCACTCCAGCTTTGAGTTTCTGAACAATTATGGATGCAGAGCTATTGTTTTTTCCGTGTCTGATTGGATTGTTCCAGGCTTGTTCAACTACTTCCATGAAACCTAGATGGGCTATCCAATATGTTTCAAACCTGAATATTTTGCTTTTGAGATCTTCTCCTATTCAATCAATAAAGATATCTGACTCCATCAAGCCCTTGCCATACAAGAATCTGAAGATCTTTTTCACATGCCGCTATCCCTACAAGCTTTCCAACAGTTCAACACCTTACAAGCTCACCATGCACACATAACTAACTCAGTGGAGAATGATCTATGAACCTTGCCAGGGACTATAAAACCATATTCTTCTATGAATATGTAGAAACTCATAATGGCTGACAGCACAACACATAACATATTCAAGGACCTTTGGAAAACCTCTTGCAAGCTCAGACATAAGATCTTCTTCTGGCTTCTACTTCACGACTGAAAGAATTAAGACCAGAAACCTGCTCCAACGCAAGAATATGCATCTAGAAAGCTATAATTGCGTTCATTGCTCTAATAATACCGAGGAAACCTCAACCCATCTTTTTTGAAACTACCCATTTGCACTATTTTGCTCGGACCACATCATACCAAACAGAATGTGGGGTATCTCTGCACTTAATGAAATACAACTTTCCATTCCTCACCTACCAAGGGACATTGCACTGGATATTTGATCATGAGTTGCTGGAGCGTTTGGTCCATTAGAAAGGACAAGATCTTTAAATCTGCAGCAATATATTTTGCGGGGTGGGTGAATTATCTGAAATTTTATGATCATGATCCCTAGAGTTGGTATTGGATAGAACATAACTTGTAACTTGATTTTATGATCATGATCCCTAGAGCTAGTATTGGATGATTGTACCATATTTATTGTACTTGTACATATTTATTAATTAATAAAAATATACCATAGAGCAATTGTTCTACGGTCACCGGGGTAAAAAAAACATGGGAACTAGCCAAGAAATTGACAAGGATCTCGGCTATTGCCCGGTGCACCAAATGAGGCCTTAGTGTGTTGAAGTCCTCATCTCAGTTCTCTCCCCTTTGTTGATTTGAACATTTGCTTACGATTGATGTAAAAAAAACATTTGCTTACGATCAACGGATGGAAATATAGATGACTCGGTCCAAACTAACATGTGGATAAGCAGAGCATGCATGTGCGTGCATCCGGTACATCTTCGATGACACATAATTCAGATTACACGTAGAAAAATCACCATGGACTGTACAAGTCAAAGCCAAGCTAGCAGGGGTGGTAGGGGTTGTTGGCTTTTACCCTTGATTCCCTAAGGAAATACAGCATGCACGCAAAGGTCAATGGAATCGATGTTGACGCATCAAAAGTGGACGTCAGCGAAGGCGAGCCTCCTTGACTGGAGGAAGGTCTTGTGCTTGCCCTCGGCAGAGGCGAGGTAAGCCAGGAAGGTGGCGAAGTCGGTGTCCATATACCGCCGTGGTTCCCCGCCGCGGCCCTGGTCGAGGAGCTCCGCCGCCGGCCCGACCACCCGCTCCGCCCCCACGCTGTGGAACGACGCCACCGAGATGCGCGGGCGCGTCGAGTTCACGCCCACCCGGTGCAGCACGCTCTTATACCGGCCGTTGCTGTATATCTGTGCACCAAAAAAGTCCATCTGTCAGCCATTTGTTCAATGCTGATTGCAAGATTAATTAAAAAATCCAGACCCCTGGCTGCCGTTGGGTACTTAAGATTAGGCTGAGCCTTAAAAATAAATTTATTTTTTATTTATATATGTAAGTATATGTCTAGATTATCAGCGACAACGAAACATGATGGCTCCGCAAAATTGTGAGTACGTAGCATGTGAAGCGGACGCGCATGCGCGTGGAGGTGTGTCTGTCAGCTGGACTGATACCAGTATTCATTCAGGAAATTAATCAAGGCACCAATACTAATACCTACTGGTAGCTAGGATAAGCTAAAGTATATATCGATACATATATACACCGAGGGCTACAACACCGATCCATCATGCATCTAGAGAGCTACTAGTAGCTAGCAAGGTGCTTGGCTCACTTGTTTTGACTTGCGTTCATAAAAGTACGCAGCCAATCATCGGCATTTTGCATCACTATCTAATTGTATACTGTATCCAAACAGTGCCTTCCGATCACATACTTTAGTTTGATTTCTCGAGAACGTTGACTGCCCCTTAATTGTTTGGCCAGTGTACTAGTATTTGGTTTTGCGTTTGACTAGATCGTGACCCTGGATGCCCTTTCAACCATGCCAATGGTGGCTGAAAAAGGTTGACTTCTTGATTATCTCTACTGTAGGTCAATTCCATGTACTACTCCTACGTAACGTACAGGATTGCATGCATGTAATAATTTGGCTCGCATTGATGCTTTCAGTAGCTAAATAAGCTAGATATGCAGGTGTGTGTATACGGTATCATGTAGTAGTATGTACCTCGAAGTGGTCGCCGATGTTGACGACGAAGGAACCAGGGACGGGGTCGACGGTGAGCCATTCGCCGCCGTGCATAACCTGGAGGCCCTCCACGTCGTCCTGGAGTACCAGCGTCAGGAAGCCGTAGTCGGAGTGCGGCGGCATCCCCAGCGTCAGCTCTGGCTGCGGGCACGCCGGGTAGCAGTTCACCGTCATCATGTGCGAACCAGCCGTGGCCAGCTCCTCCATCACGCCGTCACCTCCTCCGATACCCATGGCCTCCAGCGCCGCCTCCACGACCTCAACGAACACCCGCCGGTTCGCCGAGGCGTACTCAGCCGCCACCTCCCTGAGGTCCGCCGGCGAGTCGGGCCACGAAGGCACCACGTCGCGCAGCGGCGGCGCGCAGGAGAGCTTGAGGAAGTCTCGCCAGCAGAGGACGGCGTCGTTGGCCTGGTTGAAGCTCGTACCGTACCGAACGGGCGCGCGGACATCAGCCGACATGTACCGCGCGCGCTCCTGGAAGGGAAGCTCGAAGAACCGCGCCGCCACGTCAAGCATCCTGGCGGCCGCCCCATCAACGTCCACGCCGTGGTTCACCACCTGGAAGAAGCCGAACTCCCGGCATGCGGCCTCGAGAGTTTTCAACACGGCCGCTCGCTCTGAGGGCACGCGGAGGCGCCCGAGGTCCACGACGGGGAGCTTCACCCTCGTGCCCGCGCTGACGCTCCGGCCGGGGCGATCCGAAGCCGGCAGGACGTACTTGCCTGGAAGCCTGGTAATGCCGGCGTCGGAGAGGTGCCTCACGCCTTTGAGGCGGTAGTCGGCTGCGGCAGCTTCATCGTCGTCGCCGACCGCTCTCTTGGGAGGCAGGCGGTCGCCCGCATTTGACAAGCCAACTATCGCCATGGCCGTAACCTCTTTTGGTATTTGGGAGTATATAGATAGCTTATTGGATGAGCAAGCTATGCACATGAATGTCGTGGTGTGGAGATGGAAGGAGCTATGTATTTATAGGATGGTTACAGGAGGGCAGAGCATCGGTGCGCGTCGTATTCAGTTGACCAGCTCGTAATTACAAGTTAAATAATGGAACATCATCAGACAAATCGTTTGACAGCTGACACGTGGATGTGCATGCACCTTGACCTAGCTTAATTAGCTAGTGGCCTCTGTTTATACATTATTATTATTATTTGCAAGGGCTAACTTTTGTCAATTCACTCGTTCATTAGAAATTTTGAACTATTACTACACCCCCTTTGTTCCTAAATTATAAGACATTTTGACAGTTTAATTTAAAGTGTCAAAATGTCTTACATTTACAAACAGAGAGCTGCGAATCAATCTATGGTTGGATGGTTAAAGGGACAGTGGTATTCCAAGTCCATTAGGGTTCAAGTCTTGATACTCGCATTATTTCTGAATTTATTTCAGAATTTCCGGCGATGTGCTTTTAGTGGGAGGAGACATTCCCGTCGATGACGAGACGCCTACAGTGACTTCGTAAATCTCAACACGGTATGCCGGCTCAGTCTCTCGAAGGTGTTTGTAAGAGTAGGGTGAGTGTATGCGCGTATGTATGACCACTTACGTCTGTATTGTGTTAAAAAAACAAACATAGAGCTATTTTTTGTTAATTCACTCCCAAATTTTGAAGTATTGCTACACCCTCTGTTTTTAAATATAAAATGTTTTGGCATTTTAATTAAAAAATATTAAAACGTCTCGCATTTTTAGAGACAAAGGTAGTAGTACTATTTTAGTCATTGGACATGCATGTGCACCCCGTCCGAAAGACAGGACGAAGGTGCGACGAAGCTCCCCGTTAAAACTACTTCATATTCCATCTTGCATTGATTTAAAAAAGGTCAATAGACCAGAGATCACTTAAATTAAGTGACGAATAAAAATCAGTTAGTAGAGTATGTGTTCACCGGTTCAGTTACAAATGTCGGAAACAGAGGAAACATCAATGAATGCAGAAGAGAGAAATTACATTGTTAAATTTGCGTCCAAGTCTACACTGTCAGATAGGATCCCCAAATTTGTACGACTAGTTTATACAGTTTTGAAACCAGTGTAAGCGATGCATGCACACTGGTATCCAATTAGTGCTTACAGTAATGTGAAGTGCCCGGGTAATGGATCTATATACCAAAACCATATACCCCCTCAAATTTTATTTACTTTGCATATTAGTTTTGTGCTAAGTCAAATTATATAAAGTTTGACCTAATTTATAGAAAATAATATGAACATTTACAACAACAAATGTGTGTGTGTGTGTGTGTGACATGCTTATATATATATTCAATGACGAATCTAGCGATATCGATTTGGTATTGTAGGTATTAAAAGAATTGGCCAAATTTTAAAAAGTTTGACTTAAGGCAAAGCTAATTTTTCCGAGTAAATAAAAACGGATGAGTATAGTTGTAGTTATGGAGTCCTTATAACATATAGTAGTTAGTTAACTAGAAATTGACGGACACAACTACTGAATGATCCGTCATCAAGATGCCGACTGGAACATCGCTACATATCCGGAGTGAAAACACGTATCCCAACCTTAATTCGCCGGGCTTAACGGCGATAAATTTGTGTTGTTACCTTCTTGAAGGTGTTGTCCACTTGTCGTTTTACTGATCTTCATTGGCTGGTCTGGAAGAAATCTTTGTTCAGGGTCCGGTCAGATGTGGCGACCATGGCATGAGGACATTTTTCCTTCTTGAAAGTGTTGTTGCAGAAAAGTTGACTTAGTCGTAGTTGTTTATTCCATATCTTGTAATGGTTCGTCTGTGGTTGCCTTTGTTCTACTCTACTTAGTAATTAATAATAATGGTTTTATGCATCACAATGATGCAGAGGCCAAGGGTTTTAACCTCCTTCTCAAAAATACAATGAGAAACACAATGAGGGTATGAAGTGTAGAAAGCTCAGTCTAAACAGAGATGTGTGTCTATACTTGGTGGGTTTCCTTTTGACAGAAGATGCATCCATGAGATCAGCAACGCAGTTGGAAGTTTTGGTAACTTTTTGCCGTGGAATAGAAATAAAAGTACTAGGGCTCATCTGATGGTCAAGATGAGGCACTACTAGAAAAAGGGCTATAGATGGGATTGACACTAATGGCGCACCAGACAAGCGGTGCGCTATTAGTATATACTAATGGCGCACCACCTTCTGATACGCCATTAGAGTTGAAACTACTAATGGCACACCTGGCCCAGGGTGCGCCATTAGTATCAATTTTTTTTTGAACTAGTGCGCCTGTCCAAACATACTAATGGCGCATCCAAACACAGTGCGCCATTACTAGTTGTAACTAGTAATGGTGCACCTGACGGAAAGTACGCCACTAATGTTGTTTTTTTATTATATTTTTTATTCCTTTTTTTGCAAAACTACTAATGGCGCACCACTAGAAGGTGCGCCATTAGCAACCCGGATTACTAATGGCGCATTTAGAGTTGGTGCGCCATTAGTGAGTGGGCAGCAACAAGATATTTTGGACAGCCTCTCCTACCCACACTCACTTTCTCCCCACTTCATTCTCTCCTCCTCCTTGTCTCGGGTGCCTCCTCTTTTTCACCTCATTTCCATCATAGATTCATTCAATTTAAGTGGTTAAATTACCTTATTTTGATAGGTAAGTAAGGGGGGAAGCTATATTTATGTTGTTCTCCCTACAACAATGTGCACATGCACTTTTTATGGCCTAGCTAGATCTATGTATGTTCGTGGTGTTGCATATGTTTGTGGTGTTGCATATGTGTTTGTGTTTGGAGGTGTACCGGTATTTGAAATGCGATAGTTGCCAATATTTTGCCGGAATGTTGATTCATTTCCGTTTCGGCGAGAATTTTGGCATTAAGCATTCTTTTTGGTCCTATTTTTAGGGAAAGTCATGCCAAATTTTTTCTTTGTTCTAAAATATCGTTTTTCTCTACCCCGCAGGCGACCATGGTCCGCACGATGACCGAAGGCATCGTGAATAGGTTTTTGAGGTCCGCGAAGGCCGAGATGGTTCAAAAGAACGAGACGGAGATAAGATGTCCGTGTCGAAGATGCAAGCTGAAGAGCCTTATTGCGGATCCGAATTCCGGGCAGGTGCGGGACCACGTGCTCTTGTGTGGTTTCATGGATGGCTTTCGGTGGCAAGGTGATGAAGATGACTACGAAGTCGTCCATGGGGGCCGGGCAAGAAATGAGGAAGGGCAGCAAGACAACCATCGCGGCTCGGGCGGGCGAGAAGACGAAGAATCCCCAGGAGATGATCATGACGGTGATGCTGTACACAGTCATCATGTAGAAGATGCAGGACATGATGATGAGGAAGATGCCAGAGCAGACGACGGGCATGATCATGAAGATGATGATGCCGGCGGAGCAGACGATGCTGGACCATCGATGGGCTGGGTGCAGGACCCTCATATTCAAGAGCTGCTTCTCAAGCAGACGGATAACGCAGGAGCTGCCGCCCGAGAGAAAGCCAAGATGGATCAACTTGAGTTAGACGCGGTTACTCCATTGTATGAAGGATGCAGGCCCGAGGATACCCGCCTGAAAGTAACGCTCATGGCTCTGGAGATGAAGGTAAAACACAAAATGACCGACGCATGCTTCGACGAGAACATGTCATTCTGGCACGAATGTCTTCCCAAGGGGAACAAGTGCCCGACCAGTTTGGAGGAGGCGAAGAAAATCGTGTGTCCTCTGGATTTACCGCACGTGAAATACCATGTGTCCATGAACAATTGCATCATTTATCGGGACGAGCACGCGGAGTCTACCATATGTCCGGTGTGCGGCGTCACTCGATAGAAGAAGAGGAAGAAAGCTCCTCGAAAAGTGGTGTGGTACTTTCTGATCACTCCTCGTCTGCAGCGGTATTTCGCGGACCCTAAGGTAGCAAAGCTCCTGCGTTGGCACGCGGATAGGGAGGAGAAGAAGCGAGAAGATGACGCAAATGATCCAGAGATAGATAAAAAAGACAAGATGCTGAGTCACCCTAAGGATGCGAGCCAGTGGCAAGCGTTGAACTTCGAATACCCAGAATTTGGGAAGGATCCAAGGAACATCGTGCTGGGCGCGAGCACCGATGGAGTCAATCCATTTGGCAGCTAGAGAAGCACACATAGCACCTGGCCTGTGTTTGTGTGGATGTACAACCTTCCCCCCTGGTTGTGCATGAAGAGGAAGTACATTCACATGAGTATGCTAATTGAAGGGCCAAAACAACCAGGGAATGACATCAATCTGTATCTGGGGCTGCTGAAGGAGGAGCTAGACACACTGTGGAAAACGCCAGCCAACGCGTGGGACGCCGCAGAGAAAGAATATTTCCCTATGGGAGCCGCACTGCTCACGACGGTGCACGACTATCTCGGTTACGGATATCTTGCGGGGCAGGTAGTCCATGGATTTTCTGGATGCGTAAGGTGCATGGATGACACAACGTATCGCCAGCTAGATAGAGATTCCGGGTCTTCGAAAACCGTGTTCATGGGACATCGAAGGTGGCTTAGCGACGATGACCCGTGGAGGAAACGCAAGGATCTGTTCGATGGTGAAACCGAACCCCGAAAACGCCCGTGTACGAGGAGCGGCGAGGAAATAGAAAAGCTGTTAAAAAATTGGAAATACTGCCCACTGCCGGGAAAGAAGCAAAAGGCGCCAGAGCCGGGAAAGAAGCGAAAGGCGCCAGAGCCGCTGCTGAAGGTATGGAAAACGAGGTCTGTTTTCTGGGACTTGCCGTACTGGAAGATCCACCGTGTGCCTCACAGCCTTGATGTCATGCATATCACGAAGAACGTGTGCGAGAGTCTGCTTGGTACCCTGCTCAACATGCCAGAGAGGACCAAAGATGGGCCGAAAGCAAGGGCAGACTTGAAATCAATGGGCATCAGGCAGGAGCTTCACGCTATATATGATGATGATGATGATGATGATGATGATGAGGTGAAGCAGGACACAGAAAGTCGTCGCAAAGGCAAAAAGGCCAAGAAGACCGGAAATGAGTACCTTCCCGCGTGCTTCACTCTAAGTCAGGAGGAGATCGAGCAGTTTTTCACCTGCCTCCTAGGAGTAAAACTTCCTTACGGTTACGCGAGGAAGATAAGCAGATACCTAGACCCAGCAAAGCAGAAGTTCAACGGGATGAAGTCTCACAACTGTCACGTGCTGATGATGCAGATACTTCCAGTTGCAATCCGTGGGATCATGGACGCGCACGTCCGTGAAGCGCTATTTGGCCTATGCAACTTTTTCGACGTCATCTGTCAGAAGTCGATTGGCGTGAGGCAACTCAGAAGGCTACCGGAAGAGATCGTGGTGATACTATGCGAGCTTGAGATGTACTTCCCGCCCGCATTCTTCGACGTTATGGTGCATCTGCTGGTCCATATAGTGGAGGATATCATCCAACTCGGGCCGACGTTCCTGCACAGCATGATGCCGTTCGAAAGGATGAATGGTGTCATCAAAGGATACGTTCGCAACATGTCACGTCCAGAGGGAAGCATAGCCAGGGGCTTTCTGACCGAAGAGTGCATCTCCTACTGCACGAATTATCTAGGCATCGAGAACCTCGTTGGTCTGCCCGTCAATAGGCACCTCGGCAGGCTCGCTGGATGGGGTCACCATGAGGGTCGCCGCGAAATGCATGTCGACTTCGAGGGTCTACTCGCCGACTTTGAAAGAGCAAACCTAGTCGCGCTACAACACATAGACGTGGTCGATCCTTGAGTGGTAGAGCACAAAACCTTTATTAAGAAGACGTACAATGACCGAGGCCAACAGAGGACGGACGGAGATATACTCAAAGAGCACAACTCATGTTTCACGCGTTGGTTCAAGCAGAAGCTTCTGTCGTACCCTTTACATGAGGATTCTTCCGCGGAAGAACAACTCATATTCGCCTTGTCACAGGGCACCGAGCACAACCTGATGACCTATGAGGCGTACGATATCAACAGCTACACATTCTACACCGAGGCCAAGGACATGAAGAGCGATGGTTATCAGAACTCCGGGGTAACGATGGAATCCTACACCGGTAACGACAAGGACAGATACTACGGAAGGATCGAGGAGATCTGGGAGCTGAGCTACGCTGGAGAGAAGGTCCCGATGTTCCGTGTCAGATGGGCCAAGAGCGTCCTAAAAGAAGACCGGTATTTCACCACAATGGTTATACCCGAAGCCAAATCCAAGACCGCGGGCGCAAACGTCACCGCGAAAAATGAGCCATGGGTACTGGCTTCCCAAGTGGACCAATGCTTCTTCATTACCGACCCGTCAAAGCCCAGTCGTGTTGTCGTGAGGAGACGCAAAAGGAAGATCATCAGAATGGATGGAGTAGCCAATGAGCAAGACTTCGACAAGTACGGCGACCCGAGGATCGAACATGACGACGATGATGAAGTAGCAGCATACACCACAAGAAGAAGTAGGACCACCCTACCTAAAGGACGTACGTTCCACAGAAGAACTCCATTTGCGAAAAAGAAGGGCAAGAAGATTGTGAACAGATAGCTAGCAAAGATTGATTGTATTTAAATCATAGCCTTCATTTCCCGATTGTATTTCATGGGCACTTTTTGAACTATCATGAATATTTTTAAATTTCATGGACACTCGATCTCGATCCCCCTCCATCTCGATCGCTATCCCACCTCGCCAGATCCGGTCCCCCTCGCCGCTGAGCACCCCCCGGTCCACCGGCCGCCGCCGCCGACCCCCCGCACCCCTCCCCTACTCCACCGCCGCCGCCGACCCCCCGCACCCCGCGCACCCTCCCCCGCTCCACCGGCATTACTGTTTGATGATATTTTTCAAAAAAATTATTACTGTCTTATAAAAAAAATATTACTGTTATGATTTAAACAAGTTTGAACATATTTAAACACAAATAAGTATCAAACAGCATTTTAAATGCATAAAAAAATTGTGGAGCCTGGGAATCAAACCCAAGACCTCCTGGTGTGAGAACTGGCTGCTGACCAGTCGAGCTAGTAGAGGGAACTTGGTTTGGATCAGGTCAGGTGGAAGATAACCTGTTGGCTCGAGCAGAAATCAAAAAAAATACTAATGGCGCACCAGGGTGAGGTGCACCATTAGTATGGATGTACTTATGGTGCACCGAGGGGTGGTGCGCCATTAGTATTGTGCCGCCCCCATCCATATTTCCTCCCCGGCCCAAACCTATCCCCTCTCTCTCCCTCGCCCTCGCCCTCGATCCCCTTCCCCTCTCCTCTCCCGATGCCGCTGCCCCGCCGCCTCGACACCGCCCCGTCGTCCTCGTCTCCTCCCAAACGCGATCTGGATCGGGGCGCCTTGCCCCTGCGCCCATCGCCGGCGCCCCGTCGTCCCTGTCGTCCGTCTCCAACCACCGCCGCCTGAGGCCCCTACGTCGGCGCCGCTCTCCCCGTCGCCCCACCTCGTTGGACGCCATTGCCCCGCCGCCCTCGTCGCCGGCGGCCCGGACGCCGCCCCGTCCACACCACCGTCGACGGAGCACCACCACCACCCGGACCTCGTCGCCTCCTCCCCTGCGTCGTTGTCGTCCCCGACATCCTCCCCGCGCCCCACTGCCCTATCCCTACGGCCCCCGTGAGCTCCCCCTCCTCCTCTCCCCTCTCCCCCTCGCGCGCACGCGCTTACGTCGTTTCGAGGTAGTTGGTTTGGAAGTAGTACGAAAGTATTATTCTGATGTGTGGTTGCCTTTTTGGGTTAGTTTTTGTTCGTTCCTCGCAGTTCAGATTGTCGTATTGGTGCATCTGTCAGTCAAGCGCGCGCTGCTGACCAGTTGATCATCGGAACATAAACACCAACCAACTACCTAAGGCATTAACCATACCTGACAACGAACTATACAGATTTTTTTGTTAAGCTTTCAGTGCCACTAGCATATAACGAACTATACAGATTGTGTAGTTATTCTGTCATCTTCCTTTAGTACTGGGCCATGGGGGAATACCAGAAGAAGCAAACAAACGTTATGTATCCTCCTTAGTAAGAAGGAAGCAATGGCCACTTTCACTTGAACAACAATTGAAGGCAGTCTGATATGTTGGACTTGCCATGTGCTGTGTAGTTTAGCTCCATTATTGTTCTCATATGTTGCCACCTTTTTTTGGGGTAGTTTTTGTTTGGAGATTGCAATTGGAATTGTTGTATTTGGTGCATCTGTCAGTCAACTGCTGCTGACCAGTTGATCGTCGTAACTTAAATCATCAACCAACTATGCAAGGGAATTAACCAGATTTGACAATGTTTAATCACAACTGTTTTAAAGCTTTTTCAGTACAACATGGGTCCACAATTGGCACAGATTCTGTTATTGAAGTTTCATGCTTCCATTTATCAACAGAATTCCGGTTCTGTTTTGAAAGTTGGCGACACAGAAGATGCATCAGCGTCTTGCTGCCATGCTTAGTTTTTTTATCCATTCTCAGTTTTCTATCTGTCATACCAATATTAGTTATGTAGAGTTCTCATCTTATGTAATGTTCAACTCTGACTAAACAGGTTCTGCAAATGGTCTTTTACTGCACTTGACTGAAGAAGTAGGTGTCTGCTATATCCTGCACTTGAGGTGAGTTGTGTTCTCAGGTTTACATTGCAATGGGCACTCTTCTTGTAAACACAAATTCAGATTTATATACTATATGCTGGCATGACTGTTTTTATTAGGCAGGACAGTGCAGTAGTTGATGTATCTTGGGTTAATATTAACCTAACTATTCATTTTTCCTTAGGTTAATATTAAAATGTCCAGTGTATATATATTTGAAAATGACTTGGAGATGCATATATTGTTTCACATTCTTCTTGTATCTGATCCAGTATTGCTTGTAGTGGTTTGTCCAAAATGTTGAATGATACTGCTTGGAGATGCATATATTGTTTCACCTCTTCACATGCCAATGTATTTTCCATGTTGTGATGGAGGCCTTTTTTGCCTTGTCCACCCGAGAGGCCCTTGAGTTTGCTGGAATGTTGATTAACTTCCGTTCCGGCAAATTCGGGTACTCCATATGTCCTATTTTCAGCAAAGGTCATGCTGAAATTTTCCGTGAATTTTAGCATGACTTTGCTAAAAATAGGACATATGGGGTACTTGTGACTAATGCATGGGCCGGGGTATCTTAGTAGTTAATTAAGTAGGATCAAGTGCCCCGGCGTACTTGTGACTAATGCATGGCTTTTAGGGTGCCTCGGTGTCGATAAAAACCGAAATGATGAAAGCTTAGGCTTTTAGGGTGCCTGGGCGTCGAAAAACCCTCAATGATAAAAGCTTAGCTTTTAGGATGCCTTGGTGTCGACAAACCCTAAATGATGAGACCATGATCTTGTTCCTTGACAATAACCAACTTTTTGACCAAACTTTGTTCCTATTTAGAGAGAAACATGGCCAACAACGATGAGGCCGGGGGTTCGGGCGGCAAGGCATTCTGGGAGCTGTCCCAGGAGATGGAGGAACAACCTCACTTGTATGAGGACGCCGCCTTCCCCACCGATCCTGAGACCACTGATGGTACCGCCGAGGATGACCCCACTGATGCCACCACTGATGGTGCCGCCGAGGATGCCACCACTGATGATGGCGGCGCACGCACAGATGGCAGCCAACCGAAGAGGCAACGGAAGGACCGGCGCCCGACCGTGCTCCGCACCCTCAAGGAGGAAGTTACTGAAGTGGACTCCGACGGGAATCCAACGGCGCCTGAACGAATAGTCAAGGGGTACTCGCTTCAGCTCGGGTGCATTCTCCGGAGCATCGTCTCGATCAACACCGAGAACCTGAGGCATCCTGACCGAGGGAATTTGCGCAACCTCCTCTTCACGAAGCTGCACGAACGATACAAGTTCCCCGCTGAATTTGAAAACACAAGCCTCAAAGGGAATAAAGTGAACAATGCTGCCCTCACGAAGATGAGCAAGGCCCTGTCTACTTGGAAAAGCAATGTGAAGAGAATGATCGAGAAAGGTGAGAGTTATGAGAAGATCAAGGACAAAAATCCTTCGATCACTGAAGATGACTACAACGACTTCAAGATCAATTGCTCAAGCACCGCAAACTCCGAATCAAGTCAGTGGGGGAAAGAAATGCGGGAGCTGAACTTAGGGGAACACACACTCGGTCCTGACGGTTACAGAGTGGCGGAGCCTATATGGGACAAGGAGGAGGCGGACTGTGCCGAGCAAGGCCTACCACCCCTCTTCGATAAATACGGTGACAAGCAGACCAGGAACTTTGTCAGGGCCCGGTACAAGAAGGACCCAAAAACAAAGGAGCTTACCACGGATCTGAAGACCAGGGCGCTTGAGCTTGTTCTAGTAAGGAATACACCCCCGTGTAATTAGCTCCATATGGTTGCATTCTAATTAATGAAGCCAAATTTCTAAATGGTTCACATTCCTTCCGCAGGCGACTGAAAGCAGTAGCGCGGGGTCGACTAAGAGCAACCCTTGGGACACCACTCTAAATAGGGCGTTGAATGTAATGAAGAACAAGGATAAGCTCAGTAAGCCGACGTCAGCTGGTCGTGTGGCCGGCAAAGTCTTGTCGACAAAATGGTCGTCATACTATAACACTGGTGGGCGAAAGGAGAAAAAGACCAGCTCGGAAAGCCAGGCGCGCGAGGTTCAAGAACTCAAGGCACAGGTGGCGTGGATTCCGGAGATTGTCCAAGAGCAAGTGCAACAACAACTCGGAGCGACGATCACCGCCATTATGCCTACCTTGATCCAGGGGTTGAGTGCGTGGATTGCGGGCGACCAACAACGACCGCCCCCGATTCCTAGCTTCACGGCCAGCAACTCGCAGAACGCGATGGTGGGGCCATTGGTGTCTCCGGCGCAGGCGGCATTGGTGTCTCCGACGCCGGCACGGGAGCTTAATGCACCCGGGTGTAAGCCGGCCGGCACCTCTGCAGCAAGCGGCCCCTCCGTCAACTGCATGCCCGCCGTTGGCGGTGCCTCGACATTAGCCAAGCTCGACGCCATCATCACGGTAACTAATTAAGCCTCTCTCGGCCGAGGACTTCATCTCCTTGCCTTTGACTGGGCATCCCTGACGCCCTACTTGTTTTCGCAGGGCGCCGCCGACGTTCCGTGCACTCTCCTGCACTTCGTGAACAATGAGTTGGTCGATGTCGCCAAGGGCAAAATCGTTGAACCGGGCAACCCCTTGTTCCACGGTACCCAGATGCCACCCAACTTGTTTAGGGTTCAACTGGTTCGGGTGCTACCAGGCTGCGACGAGTTGTTACCTCCGATTCGACCCGTCGGGGCCGACGATGATGACGTGATGACCCTCAGCGCCTGCCTGAGCTGGCCCCTGCTTTGGCCGAAGAGCCAGATTCGTTTGGGGGCGGGGACACCACCCCAAAGACAACACCGCCAGTCGTGCCGGCGCCAAGTTGGCCCCATGGCAAGACCGCCGCAACGGTGCCGGACATCCCTATGCCACTGGATCCAAACATGCATATGGCACAGGATCAGAACGACGACGACGACGATACATTTGGCAACGTCGATCAGTACTTTGCCGATCATGGGTACGGTGGCGACTTCATGGGGCCTCCTTCTGAAGAACCCAACCCAACAAAAGACGTGCGCGATCTAGCTGGTACCGCGGAGAAGCCAAGTTGCAACAGGCGTCGTCTGCAGTTCAGCTCTCAGGAGACGCCTCCAGCTGCCGACTTCACCGAGCCTCAGATAGGTGAGGTGCGAAATATTATCATCCCCAACACACTCAAGAAGGCGGTCTGTGAGCAGAACTCGATCCCATTATAGGAGAAGAAGAAGGCACGCAAAAGAAAGACTAACAAGGGTGCGGGCCAGCCGACACCGAGTACGATCCGTGCTCAGGACGGGCCACCTTCACCTGAGGATTTAATGAGGAGGCTGCATGTGGCGGGTAGGCCGATGCTACCGAGAAATATGCTCGATGCTGCAACCGGTGCTATGCGGAGTCTGCATGACAGTGTTCTTTCTTTGGAGAAGCGGCGTCTCAGAGAGAAGGATGTGGCATACCCGGTTTTCGCGGCCAAGGTGCCAGAGGGCAAGGGCTTTGTGGATAACTTCATTGGGGGTACGATCGTCCTGCGGTTTGATGACATCCACGCTATGTTGAACCTTCATCCGCTGCACTACACCTTCGTTCGGCTATTTTCGCTGAGTATGGAGATGCGGATCATTTGCGACAAGACCCCTGGCATCGTGATAGTCAATCCCTTCTACATGCGTGCCAAGATCTTGGGCAGCGCTGGGGACCGGCAAGTCGCGAGTTCTTACCTCGAAGGCGTCATTCTGGCAAACCAAGATAAGGATAACTTCCTCGTGCCTTACTTTCCCGAGTAAGTCCTCCCCTCAACCGCCCCATAACATATGAATTCTTAGATTTCGATCGTTTTTCTTTTAACATTTCGTGTTTTCTGCAGTGACACACATTGCACGCTCATCCTCCTAAGCCCCAAATATTCCATAGCCACGTATTTCGACCCGGACCGTCATTCGAACATAGACTACACAAATGTCAAGAAGGTTCTTGATGATGTTCTCCCCGGCTACGCCAAATCTGGAGGCACCTTCACCAGGCCTATTCGTAAGTACGGCAAGCACGTGTTCTCCCACAATATGACGTTCTGCTGCGTCAAGCAGCCGCCTGGCGGTCAGAAGGGTGCCTACTATGCCATTCATCACATGCGGGCGATCGTACGGGACCATCATCAACTTCTGCTACCGAGTAAACTCAAAGATTGGGCCGCGAGCGTGTCGGCAATCTAGGACGCGGACATCAGACAAGAATTCTTTCGCATCCAGTCGGAGTTTGCGGAAATCATCTATCAAGATGTCCTTCGTACCTCGAGGCAGTTCTACCTCAGAAATCAACCGTCCAACAGTGACATCGACACAAATGCTACAAATGCAGGCTGACAACGACCGTTATTTCATGACTCCCATGATAGACGGCGGCTTCATCCACGCTCCGGTCCCTTGAGTCGAGTCGAAAGCAGTGATGCTGTGTCTAGTTCTGAAACATCGATTGGCTCATGTTGTAATTAAACTTTAATGAACTTGTAGTATGTCTCTTTGGTTTCGAGAGTCGTTCAACTTAGATGTAATCGATGCTATTAATGTCTTGCTTTTCTCTTCCGATTGTTCTGTTGCATACTTATATATTGCTTATGTATTGTTTGTGAATTGGTACTAACGTTTCGTTTGGCTAGTGCATAGCGATGCCGTCGTATGTCGTGTACAGGGGTAAGGTTCCCGGAGTCTACGACGACTGGGAGGAGTGTGGGAGACAGGTTCACCGATTCAGCGGTAACAGTTACAAAGGGTACACCACTAGGGCCGAGGCCGAATCTAGATACGCCCGCTATCTAACGGGAGAGGGGAGGGAGCGTTGGAGGAACCGGATGAAGACGAGTTTCATCGTGATGATGCTCATCGTGATGACTGCAGCTCTCTTCTATGTGATGGTAGTTTAGATGATCGATATCGACTTGTAATGTGAAGACAAACTCGCTACTCGCGGTCTCGAGACTTGTAATATAATGTTCTATCTTTGTTTGGTCTTTTCAATTCGGAGACTAATATGATGAATTGTATTCGGAGACTAAAATGATGAATTGTATTCAGAGACTAATATTCTATTGTATTCGATGAATCTGTTGTTGATGTGTGCTGTCTATATTTTGTCCAATTATACATTTTGTAACCTGTGCAAAAAACAGAAAATTAAAAAAACCTAATATTCATACTAATGGCGCATCACATCACAGTGCGCCATTAGTATGCCAAAGGATACTAATGGCGCATCATTGAACAGTGCGCCATTAGTATGCCGAAGTTACTAATGGCGCATCTTGTTGTTGTGCGCCATCAGTATGCCAAAGCACCTGGGTATACATGGCCCCCTGGGAGGCATACTAATGGCGCACTGTTGTATATACTAATGGCGCATCTGAGGTCCGCCATTAGTATACCAGATACTAATGGCGCACCAGTGGTGCGCCATTAGTAAAATATACTAATGGCGTGGCACTAATGGCGCACCACTAATGCGCCATTAATGGCCAAATTAGGTGCGCCATTAGTAGGCCTTTTCCTAGTAGTGAGGGTGGAGGGACTCAGAGACATTCTAGCCAGCATTGTCATAGGGGAAGGTGATGACTTCTGGACTAAATCTCTGACAGTATATGTTATCCTTCTCCAACAACACATGTTGAGGGTAGAAGCACCTGATGAAGATCCAATCCTAGTTAATGGTAATCCCCACCCCATTCCTCAGCAAGCAAACTTTCACCCAACCAGCATAATAATTTCTTGGGTCCCCTGCAACATCATGAGCATGATTACATGCATGTTAACACTATTGACCACAACTAGGTTAATCCACATCTTGATCTGCAGTCGGCTTTTGCCCAACAAAACCCACCAGACAATGACAATGTCAATACATGGAGATGGAAGATGAGGCAGTTGATCTCCCAAGCTAAGGCCACTAGGTCATGCCACAGAATAACCCTCAAATTTATTTGAGGAATTTCACAATGGTGAATTCCGTGAACTTAAATGACCTTATGTCACCACTTAATGGTGATGATGCCCAAGTTATTGAGGAGAATGTGACACCGGGAGATGATAACAGCAATCTCAGACTTTCACTTGCTCCATCACACAATAATGTTGCTACAACTGATTTTGCTAATGGGCATTTGTAGCCAATTTTCTAGGCCTAGTAGATTTTAATGCCATTATTGGGTTGGATGGGGTGCCTCGATAAGAACACATGGATCCCAATGCTCATGGGCCTCTTTAAAATCAGGACCAAGTCTTATTTCACATGCTCCTAATGAGGTAGTATAGAACCACGCATCTTCACACTATGAAAGTTTCGAACCTACTTTCTATTCTGCAATAGCATGAACCTTTCAACATGGCTACAACCCAAGACCCAATGCAACAAGAGCTATTGGCCTTTGCCACTTTTCAACAACTCAAGAGCCATTGGTTACTGAGGTACTGTTAATATTGACAACACCAATGATGCTACCGATTCTAGCATCTGGACTACTCATACTGTTTCCATGGGAGATCCAACTATGCTTCAGGAGACTTCGAATGAGACTGATGACATTTGCAACACTAAACTTCTTATTATGATAGAAGAGAGGTCCGATGGTGAGAAAATTACTGAAAAGCTGCCCCTTTTCTTATACTTGAAACTCATATTACAGGTTAGCAATCTCAGTCTGAACTTGCTTCTCTGCCTGGCTTTCCTAATCCCATTTATAAAGGCCATTGTCAAAATATTCAAATTGGATGCGTCCATCTCCCAAATCCTATTGTTGATATAGT
The DNA here is from genome assembly GCF_056163025.1 of Triticum urartu. NCBI lineage: Eukaryota > Viridiplantae > Streptophyta > Magnoliopsida > Poales > Poaceae > Triticum > Triticum urartu. Next base: position 317,894,967 of record NC_141879.1, on the reverse strand, counting down.
TCTCCTGGAGAAAGCTCCCTTACCCGCTACATCTGATGATGCATTGCTTGGCAAAGAGGGGGTCTTCATTTGGCAAAAACACTTTGCTCCACACCCTGATAGTAAGGAGGTAATCCATGTCCCCATTGAATGGGTCAAATTTCTCACAATTGCCCTTTTTCTCTAGATAAATTTGAATGGGCTAAATAATTTATTGGAATTCCAATCAAAACAAAAATTACCGAGTCTCTAAAGTTTTGGATCTCATTATTCAAGGCTCTAACAAATCCATCTTTAAGCCATTTGCTATTCCAGATTGTTGCCCATCTGACCAGGCTCCCAACTGCTCTCCGAAACTCTATCAACAAGGCATGTTGGACCATGAAAACATCTCCACTCCCACAGACCTGTCTACCACTATGGTAGAGAAAACTGCATCTTCCCTTCATATTAAGAGGAAGAGAAATGATAAAATCCCTCTGGTGGAGACAGTGGTAAGGAGGAGTTGTAGATTTTAGTCTCGTAATAAGGGATTAAAAAAAACATGTATGTGTGGACAAAAATTGTCTTGCATTCCATGCTATGCTACCCCCTATTTCTGATAAAGTAGTTAAGAACTTGAATACTACATTCTGCAAGGTCAATGTACAAGACACCTCTGAGGACAAGTTTGCCACAAGATCCAACAAGATGAAGGGCGCAACTGCTAGAAAATATAGCTCCACGAACTCCAAAGGGCATAGCAAGAGCCAGAACTAGTTATTAGATTTGTCAAGCTAATGATCTTGCACTTTTGTTATGTCTATAATAAGGGTCTACTCAGTTTCTAAGGTTGACTATTCTATTTTAGCACCATTGCTTGTCATGGCACTATTATTTTGTTAAGCGGACATGGGTATTAGATGTACTAGATGTTGCCTCTAGACTACCTGTATTATGCTCTTATCAATCATGGCTGGAACTTGGAACATATTAAACTTGAATATCAGAGGAATCAATGACTATAACAAATGGACTGATTTCTCTAATAAAATTGATGAATATGCATGCTTTATTATGTGCATATAGGAAACTAAGAGAGAACATTTTGACAGTACTTACCATAAAAAAATTGTCCTAGAAGAATACATAAATTTGACTTCCCTCCTTCTATGGTGCTTCTCGGGTCTATTAGTTGCTTGGAATGAGCAGTTGTTCACTAGGCAAACTTTTCATAAGACCGTCTTCTCTTTGTTTATCAAAATCACTTCCACTCATTCAGGGAAACATTGTAGAATAACTAACATATATGGACCTGCCATCAGGCTAGACTAAACTTTATCAATTGGTTTCAAAATATTCAATTGGATGATGATGTGAACTTGTTGGTACAAGGGGATGTCAATTATGTCAGGTATCCACATAATGGAAATAGAGAAGGAGGTAGTATTCAAGATAAGTTTTTGTTCAATGAGGCAATCATCCATCTTACTATTGTAGAAATTCCTTTTAAAGGAAGAGGTTGTATCTGGAGTGATATGCAAGATGCACCACTTTTGGGGAAACTTGATTGGTGCTTTACATTTGAAACCTGGACTCTCACATATCCTTCTACTTTTGATGTTCCTATGGCTACACTACATCTGACCATGTTCCAGTTGTGATCAAGATTGACACTTCAATTCCAAAATCACACATCTTCAGGTTTGAAATATATTGGTTAGAGCTTAGGCAATGTAAAGATATGGTCACGAATAAGCAAGATGTTCATGAATCAGGTAGTGTTAAAACTATTAATGCTAATCTCGGTGTTCTGGGAACTAGGGTACCCAAACTTGCCTGCCTGCGGCCCACGACGTGGCTCCATCAACGGCCTGGTATAGCCCATCTTCAGCGTCGACAAGATAAGACCCTCGTGAGGGGCCAAGCCTCGCGAGGCGTACGACGCCAAGACCTCCGGAGGGAGCGGCCTCCCTAGGCTCGCTCCTAAGGAGCAGAGATTCCTATGCAGGCGCTCACCTCATGAGGTTGAGGTGACGTAAGCCATGACGATCAAGGCCAGGCAGGCACTAGCGGGCGCAGAGCAGTAGGTTTCCTCTTCAATGCTAAGGACGCAAGTGCAGGCGCGGAGTCCCGAGAAATCAGCTAAAGGTTTCCATTACCGTGCTACAAAACCAGGACCGCCAGGGCGGCAGGACGGAGGTCATCGTCGAGCCCACCATGGCGTCACGAGCAGAAGCTTTGCAGGCCTAGACCACCTTTTGTCATGATAGGATGTACTTCTTGTCCCTGTTCAAACTGGCCATTGTGGGATCCCTTCCCGCCTACATTTTGGGGGAAGAAGCCCGAGTCCTCGATATATATAGGTTAGCCACCACCATAGATGAGGAGACTGGATCAGAACCCGAACCCCTCACTAGGTCACTCCAACACAAGAACTGACCTCCTGAGGTTGTTCTTCATATGTACCAGTTCATCCTCAGCCCCTCGCGAGGCTAATCCACCCCAAAGCAGGAATAGGGTCTTACACCGCAAGGTGGCCCGAACCTGGGTAAACTGTCAGGTTCCTTTCCTTTTCTGTTCATTGAGCTGGGCTATGAGAGCAACGAGTTGGTAGGATGGTGAGATTGAGTTCTTCGCACACTCCCTAGAGTTTGAACTTTTTTTGGTCTGTGGAGCCCTGAATCCGACATTTGGCGTGCCAGGTAGGGGAATGTCGAAGCCTCTTCTACACCATCCTCATCATCACTACCATGGCGAGAAACCCGCGAGCTCACACTGAGTGTTGGGCAGCTCGGCCTTCCTAGGCGGCACCCCCTGGCCATGAAGCTCTCCACTCCGTGCTCCTCGCGGCCCGCACGGTCATCGGCGACAACGACCATCGGCGGCACGGGCCATCCCCACCCTCTCCTGCACGATGCTTTACTCGTGCCACGACGCGGTCTTCAGCCTACGCTGTGGCATCGACACTATGCACTCGCCGGGAGCAGGCGAACACGCGAGCCGCACTTATCATGACGCGGGAGCTGCTATGATGCAGGCTGGCAGAAGGCGGCCACGACACCTTGCTTGGACGGGTTGCCGAGCAACTTGACGCCGCTTGCAAGGGCGCGTCACCTTTCTGCACCCTTCCTATGTCACGGACGCTGCCAGGGGCACGCGCTCACCCCCGCTGCATCTGCAGGCCCTTCCTTGGATGGTCCGAGGGATCTCGCGGTGGCAACCTGGCCCATGACGCCGCTTGCCAAACTCAAGATGTGTTCCCTCAGGGCAGCGGAGCAGGGGGACCGGGCGCTGATCTCGGGATGATGGACCCCGGCGCCCCCACACCCCCGTTGATGGGCTCGCTGTGCGTGCAAGGAAGAAGCCGGCGCTCGTTCCCCTCGTCGGCCTGGACATCGGGACCGCCGGGGCCGCAAGAGGCCGAAGCCCTTAGCGAGCAATCCCGACGCCTCGTCGGCGCCTTCGACAACAATAGCCACCGGTACCACCAATATCTTTGGGACACAATTGCGCTAACCTTGGATCACAGGTAGACCAAGCAACGCCTGCGGCCGTGCACTTTAGGGCGTTGGCCTTGCCCCAGGCAGGTGGAATGCACTGGGGTCTGCGCAGGGGGAGCCCGGCGCCGGAGATCCCCCCGCGCCGCGTAGCGTAGGGCGCCACCACGACGGTGGCGCGCGCCGCCCAGAGATAGGTCCTCCGCCGGGGAAGCGCTGGCGAGCCCTCCCCCCGGTAGATGGCCTGCGAAGGCCTGACCACCGCCAGCGTGGCCCCTTGCCCCTTGGTCTCGTCCTTGGTTTTTGGATGCCCCAACAATGGTCGGGGGATGCGCTAGGCGGGGTCCTCGCCAGGAGCAAGGAGCGCCCGTGAAGATCTCCTCTTGTGACACTCTCACGTAATAATGAGTTGGGGATGTACACGCCCCGGAGTCCCCTGAGCATGCCCTCGGGCCTGACGGGCGCTCCCACCCATGTCCAAGTGGAAGCACCATGCTTCGCATTGGCCGTTGACACTGTCTCCCAATGACTATGCCCACACCTAGTGGAAGCACTGAGCCCCGTGCTGGTGAGAAGACTAGTGTAGGCTCCAGATGTGGCTATCTCTTTTTGCCCTTTTCTGTAGCACAATTTGTTGTCTTTGGAATAAATGAGATTTGAAGTTTTGCGTGCTTATTAAAAGAAAAAGGAGGGGAAACTTTTCGATTCGCAGTGTCTTCTTGCCCTTTGGTTTGTGTTAAAAAGCATGGCTCATGCCTGCTACTACCCCCTCAAGGGCCCCGCGAGAGGGGGCGAGTGTGGTGTGCTCACTCAGGCTAGCCCAAACGGCATCAAGCCCCCTCAGGGCCAAGGGCGCAACCGCCACGGGTCACCGCGCACACCTTGCCAGAACTTGGCAATTGGCTCCTAGCGCGGTGCTCTTGAACAGCCCAGCAGGCACGTCGTGGGACTTAAGCCCCCGCGGGCCCCCGGAGGGTCCGCCTTAGGAGAGGAGCGTCTCCGCGATGCAAGAAGCCGCTCAATACCACCAGCACCAAAGATAAGTCATGAGAACTACTCTAGTCGTGAGCCTTCCTGTTCACGACAACACGTTCAAAATCAATCTTGAGAGCATATCATCATTTCATACATTATAGGGAAACCCCCTCCAAACATGCTTTCACACGCCACAGGGACTTGCCAGAAGTTTTGGCATACAGGTCAGGACGGGAAAGCAAATGCAAGCCTAGCGAGACGCACTACCATCGGCGTCGCCATCCTCATCATCGCCATCGGCAGCGCCCTCTTCAGCTGCGAGCGCATCCACACCGTCTTCAAGGGTGAACTCCGCGATCAGGTTGTCCACATGGTCATCCACCCAGCTCGTCAATTCTCCCTGTGTGACCCTGAGCACTGGGGCTATCGCAGCATCGAAGTCGAAGTCGGGGTCAAGGCTAAGAAGGTAGCTAAAGACACACAAGAATGCGTGCCAGAGAAGACCCCGGCTTGTCTCTTCGACAAGCTGCCGCGCCCTCGTGGCTAGATCTTCTAGACGGGTCACTACTTGGGTGAAGAAGTGGATGTAGCCAGCGTCAACAGCCTCGTGCGGGCGGGAGATCCTCTCTTCGTAGATGGTGTCTAAGGCCGGGTTGGCCCAGACCCTGAGGTCCTCGAGCATTAAGGAACGCTCACGCTGCATCGTCTAGCGGTGGCTCGTTTCATTTGTAGCATTCTCCACAACGGACGTGGCGCCCACGACCTGCTGCTGAAGTGAGGACAAGTCAGCTTGGGCGGAGGCCCGAGCCTCCTTGGCGGCCATTGCTACCTCTTGAGCATGCGTTGGTTTTCCCTTGAAGAGGAAAGGGTGATGCAGCAAAGTAGCGTAAGTATTTCCCTCAGTTTTTGAGAACCAAGGTATCAATCCAGTAGGAGATAACATGCAAGTCCCTCGTACCTACAAAAACAAACAAGAACCTCGCAACCAACGTGATAAAGGGGTTGTCAATCCCTTCACGGTCACTTACGAAAGTGAGATCTGATAGAGATAATAAGATAAATATTTTTGGTATTTTTGTTGTGTAGATTGGAAAATAAAGGTTGCAAAATAAACGGTGACAGAAATGGTTTTTTGATGGGATAATAATATAATGGAAGATAGACCCGGGGGGCATAGGTTTCACTAGTGGCTTCTCTCAAGATAGCAAATTCTACGATGGGTGAACAAATTACTGTCGAGCAATTGATAGAAAAGCGCATAGTTATGAGAATATCTAGGCATGATCATGTATATAGGCATCACGTCCGCGACAAGTAGAGTGAAACGATTCTGCATCTTCTACTATTAATCCACACATCGACCGCTATCTAGCATGCATCTAGAGTATTAAGTTCATAAGAACAGAGTAACGCATTAGGCAAAGTGACATGATGTAGAGGGATAAACTCAAGCAATATGATATAAACCCCATATTTTTATCCTCGGTGGAAACAATAGAACATGTGCGTTGCTGCCCCTGTTGTTACTGGGAAAGGACACCGCAAGATTGAACCCAAAGCTAAGCACTTCTCCCATTGCAAGAAAGATCAATCTAGTAGGCCAAACCAAACTGATAATTCGAAGAGACTTGCAAAGATATTAAATCATGCATAAAAGATTATATAGAAGAATCAAATATTGTTCATAGATAATCTTGATCATAAACCCACAATTCATCGGATCTTGACAAACACACCACAAAAAGAATTACATCGAATAGATCTTCAAGACAATCGAGGAGAACTTTGTATTGAGATCCAAAGAGAGAGAATAAGCCATCTAGCTCATAACTATGGACCTGAAGGTCTGTGGTAAACTACTCACACATCATTGGAGAGGCTATGGTGTTGATGTAGAAGCCCTCCGTGATCGATTCCCCCTCTAGCGGAGCGCTGGAAAAGGTCCCAAGATGGGATCTCACGGATACAAAAGGTTGCGGAGGTGGAAATAGGGTTTCGTGGTGCTCTCGGATATTTTCAGGGTATATGGGTATATATAGGAGGAAGAAGTAGGTCGGTGGAGCTGCGATGAGCCTACGAGGGTGGGGGGCGCGCCTACCCCCCTAGGTGTGCCCTCCTGCCTCGTGGCCTCCTCGCTTGTTTCTTGACGTCCACTCCAAGTCTCCTGGATCACGTTTGTTCCAAAAACAACTCTCCCGAAGGTTTCATTCTGTTTGGATTCTGTTTGTAGCGACCTGACCCGAATGGATCAAGTCTCTGTGCTTAAGTGTCATCCCTGGATCGGTATGCTGACACACACAGTACTCAAGGATTTATAACAGAGGTAAATCACATGTATAAAGTAACATAAATACTATTACCTCACTCCAAAATAGCGGAAGTAACAAGGTTGTGGATTCCCATCAACACCAACGGCAAAGTTGAGTGTAGAAATCATAACCCTAACGTATCACTTCCTCGACGTAAGATTCCTCCAACATGAGACGTTGCAGCCACAAAGGGTCAGTACATTGAATGTACTGGCAAATTCACACCATAGAGAATGATGAACAATGGCTATCACTACATGCATATTTGGCTGGTGGAAAAGCTCTATGGTTATAAGGTTTTTGCGAAAAGCCAATTTTTTTCCTACTACAAAGGAATAAATTTTATTTAACTATCATGGTGGTTGTTAAACATTGAGAATGGTTGACAGCATTCTCAATCCCAATTAAGCATCATCATTAAAACCCAACAAAATTAATTTAGAATAACATGTTGAGATCAACAGGATAATCCAAGTACCAGAGACTCAAGATGTCCATAACCGAGGACACGGCTAATCATGATTAGTTTATACACTCTGCAGAGGTTTGCGCACTTTTCCCCACAAGACTCGATCTCCTCCGTTGGATTTCTCGCACTACATGGTGTTTGAGAAATGGATGACCGAGACATAGTCTTTCAGAAGTGTTTGCACCTTACGATGGGTAGACCATACCACCTACAACCCCTACATCTGCTAGTCTACCACAGTAAGATTTCACACGACTTAATCAACTATGCTAGAGCCCATAATAACTTGTGGCTGCACACGAAAGTTTCTAGCATGAATAATCGTATGATCCCTTTGAGCCTGGGTGGTGGACCGTAGGATGATCACACGGTATATCCCCGGGATCTCCTAGGACAACCCTGGTATATTCCCCAGGTGTCCGGGCAAGTCCACTGGTATATCCCCAGGGTGCCCCTAGAAATCCACCCAGATGTGTATTAAAGTTGCCACCTTAAGTTGAACCATTAATTAACAATCTCACATCTGTCATGAAATACTCTCAAACCCAATCCACATCTACGAGCATAACATGGCAACGTAAGCATAACGTAATAGTAACTCCCAAGGTTTGAATGCAGGGCAATAGGTTCCTACCTCATCAACTACTTCCCAATACCCACATGTTATCAATCCTACTCATCAATGTTTGAGGGTGAAACTAACGCATAAAAACCGGGTATGAAAGGGGATATGATCAAAGTGTGAACTTGCCTACAATTTTGATGAAGATGATTCGCACTCAAAACTCTTGATAGTTCTACTCGTCACACTCCGGTCAATCTATCGTAAGCAAGCAATAGTAACCACACATAAGCAATCACTCAAAAGATCAGAAAGAACGAAGAAGACAATTCGGTAAACGTCAAAACCAAGAAAATAGCTCTTTCAACATAAAACAATTTCTAACAGTACCAAAATTATGTGAATTTGGCCTTATCAGAATGTTTAGGTCAAGAGCTTCGATTTGCAAAAAGAATCAACTCAAACGGAGCTACGGAACTCAAGTTATGATCAAACGAAGTTTGAATTCAAATCTGATCTAATTAAAATTTTTAACCTTTTCAAAAACATGTTTGAGTTGGATTAATGGATAGAGGAGATCATAACAAAGAAGTGGGTGGTGGTTTCATTGAATTTGGACTAACGGGTAAAAAGTTGTGCTAGATTGAAGTACAGGGACTAAACTATAATTAAAATCATCACAAATAGGTCCCTGTTAAAAAAACAGAAAAAGGAAAAACTAAATAACGAACGTTCGCTAACTAGTTCAAAACAGTGGACGTTCGCTGTTTAATAAAACCTAAAAAACAAATCTAGTCTAGGGTTTTTTTAAAAAAAATGAGGTTAAAAGAAAAACCGGATCGGACCGGCGGTTTTATACCGGTTCGGAAGGTTCGGCGAGAAAAACCGGCGACCAGCGTTTTCCGGCGGCAGCGGCGGTTACCGCGGCGATCGCCAGAGTCGGGAGGACGACGGCGGCGGCTCCGGTGGTCGGGGAGGGCAACGGGGAGGTCGGGGAGGGGCGGCGCGTCGCGGCGAGGTGGCTGGCGGCGTCGGCGGCGATCCACGGCGACGAAACGGAGCGGGGTGGAGGTAGCTGATCTCGTCGGCGGCGGCGGAACGAGGCGCAAGGGCGGCGGTGCTGTGCGGCAGAGAGGGGGGGCAGCGGCGGATCGGGTCCTGGGGCCCGGGTGTGGCGACTTTTATAGGAGGGGAGGGGAGGCGTGGGCGAGGGGGCAGGAGGAGGCCGGAGACGGCACGACGGTGGCGGAAATCGAACCTGGCACGGCGGCGGGCGCGTGCGTGCTCGGGAGTCCGAGGACGGGGGCGACGAGGAGGTGGGCTGGGCCGCGGCCTGGCCTGGGAGCTGGGCCGGCCTAGTCGGCAAGGAAAGTTTTTTTTTGTTTAAATAAAGATTTTTTTCCAGACAAACAAAAGAGATAAAACAAAATAAATAAAAATATTATATAGGCATATAATATATCAAAATTTTCAGAAAAACACTTTCTACTACATGGACATTTTAGTAAAGCCAAATAAAATCCACACAAAATCAAATAATTCAAACAGTGCTACTGGCCTATTAAAATCCAACAAAAATCATTTTTAAAATACCAAAATGATTTCAAATTAATTTTCTCCAATTTTCTATTGTAGGGAATCATGTTCCCCTAATTTCCATATATATTTATTTTTGGAGAAAAATAATTTGAATAAAACTCAAACAACTCGAAATTGAAAATTAATTCAAAAAGACTTTGAATTTGATCCTTTGAAACTCCCAACACATATTTCATATAATTTGAAGAAGTCATTTTATCTCCTCTCATGAAAATCATTGAGTTGCATAAAGTTTCAGAATTGGAAATATTTTCCAAATGAAATTCAAATATTTTCAACACCCCATGTCATTTAAATAAATGAAAGAAGTCATGTCATCTTCTCTCTAGGGTTTTGTGATGAAAAGAATTTGAATTCTCGGGGATCAAAATAAAAAAGGTGAAAGTTTGGGAAACTCCTTTTATTCCCTCTCATTTAACTTTCAAAAAGTTTTGAATTTCACTCACTTTCAGTCAATCAATCAAACATCAATCAAATCTATCTATTTATTATAACATTCCAAAATTTAGAATTTTGGGATGTTACAGACCTACCACCCTTAAAATGAATCTCGTCCTCGAGATTCGGAGAGGCTAGAAAGAAATATGTTAGGTTCGGGGTCTTCTCAAAATCCATCGATCGTCTCCGGGGTCTCGGGTGCTACCACCCTTAGAAACGTTGTTACGGTCCCATCAATACTCATATACTCCATCCTTATTTTTGACAGGGCCGGTCTTCTCAGATTTTTAGTATAATTCCTTTCTCTGGGCTCTTCCGGTAACGGCATAACCTTTTCCTCAATTCTTCTGTACTTTCATCTTGGTAAGGTTATTCCGAGACTGGGTCTTCTTAGCTGACGGGTCTGGCGCCAATACTTAACAACTATCGATATCTCATGGTGGTCAACAATTTATGGTTTCTCCTGCAGGAAATGGGTCTGGGTTGATCCTCACCGTATAACCTACGGTTGACAAAGCTGCCTTGTACAAGGGGAAAAATTCTTATACCAGTCTAAGGTTTAAACAAGGTTTTGATCGTCGTCTCTCTACTATAGGTAAGTCAATCAGATTTACCATCCCATATAGCAAGGCGAATAATAAGAGTAAGTCGGTATGGTGATCAATCCATCCCGCACCAAAATCATTACCCTGTATATGATTTAGTGAATCTCGCATTCTAACACTCGGTCATCCTCACAAGCATTGCAGAATTTTCTCTTGTCGATGAACTGGGTTCGGATAAATCCATGGATTCTGCAAGCCAAACAATCATCTATCATTCCTTCACCACTCTCAGGTTTGCGTAAACTCCTATAAGATCGTCTATCGATAAACGTCGTATCTTCCTCCAGGGTTTTTCCTTCAGCAAGAGTGTGCTTGCTTCTTGGCAGGTCCTGGGGCCTGTGGGTTATGGCCCATCTCATCACTTGTAGTCCTTGAACTTATCATCGGGCAACTGATCATTATTCCAACTTCCAACTTCCAGATCCCTAGCATACTTAAAATCCATCCAATTGTATCGTCTCCCTTCCTTCTATTTGTACAAGACTAAGACGTGATTACTCAAACTCATCATGGAATTTCCATTGATCCATATTTCCAACATCATACCTCCTTTATATCCAATAGTACTTCATCTCTTCATCCTCGTGGGTTATCCCACATACCGAGATATAAACTTATACTTATGGAGTCCATACTCTACTTCGTGGAACATCATTATCCTTTCCAGGGTCAAGCGTCCTTACAGGGGAATATTGGCCATCTCTGCATGGCACTTCTTCAACTAGGAAACGTGAAACACATCATGAACTCCTGACAGTCCTTCGGGTGACTCCAACTTGTTGGCCACTTCTCCCATACACTTCAAAACTTGGTATGGTCCTACAAATCTCGGGGCTAACTGTCCCTTAACTCCAAATTGTTTAACTCCTTGCAGAGGGGACGAGGACATGCTCTGTCTCCAATCTCATAGACTACCTCCTTGAGTTTTTGAGTCTGCATATCTCCTCTGCCTGGACTAAGCTACCTTCAGTCTATCTCGAATCAACTTAACATTCTCTTATGACTCCTTGATCACATTTGGTCCAAACAACTGACGGTCTCCAACTTCATCCCACATACTCTTGGGGTATCACACATATCGAGACAAAATTCATATTCATTTTGTCCGAAATCCACTCAGTGGAGTATCCTTATCTTTTCCAGGGGTCAACGGTTCTTACAGGGTACTACAATCCTTGAAATGCACAAATCTTCCATAGACCATATTTCTTATATCCTAAAAAATGGTCAAAATTCTTCTTCATAGGGTAACAACTCATAAAATCCATATCAATACCAACGATGCTACTTTATTCACTCTCAATTGATTACAATCTCTTGCTTTTCCATTACAAATCCCAACTCAACACCTCAATATAAAAGAAAATGTTCTCACTTCTATTACTCCATTTCTTTTGTTGCAAACTCAACTATCTAGCACAAGTTTCCTTCTCCTTGGGGCATTCTCTAGCAAAGTGCCCTACTCCATTACAACTAAAACATATTACTTCTGAAAAGTATCTAGGTTTCCTTTTTGGGCAATTGTTGAGGTAGTGCCCTGACTCCTTGCACCTGTAACATGTGATATGACTAAGATCCTTCCTGGAATCCACTCTGCTTCTCTTTCTGGACTTTTCCATTCCAATTAGGGTTTCTATTTCTTGTGGGTCATACTCTACTTCCTTTGTCGGGAATTCTACTAGATCCCCATTCATGCAAGTCTGGGAGATGTGTCCTTCTTCCCCACATGAATAGCATGACTTGGTGGAGGGTTTAATTGGTTCTTCTTTGGGTGTGTCCTCCACCTCTTCCTTCATCACGGGTTCTTCTAAAATTTCCATAAGGGCTCCTTTCATTACTTCTTTCTTCTGCTGGATGGTTCGTTGTACCATGGGGTAAATGTGACACTGAGCAGGATAGTGGGTAGTCCCTTCACACAAGAAACAACTGATCTGCCTAGTTGGGCATTCCTTAACTGGGTGACTTCCTTCACAATTAGGGCATTCATCCTTGTGTTCTTTATGGGTGTGTCCTATTTCTCCACAAATCTTGCATGCACAAGGTTTCTTCATATCCTTTCCATAAGGCTTCAACTTCTGGGACACAAGGTGAGATCTTTGCAGAGTCAACTTTAATTCTCTCCAAGTGGTTACTCCTTGCCATCCATTCATGATTTGGTATATCCTCCACCAAGTAGCAGCACCTCTTTCAAAGCACTGAAGAGCATGCTGGGTCATATCATGTCCAACTATAGGGTTATTCTCCATGTGATCCTCCATGTTCTGAATCCATCGGTCTGTCTCCAACTAACTCATCGGTCCAGAAAGCTCATCCCCATTCATCCTCTATTGGGTCCAAGGGTTTGGGGTGAGATAAGAGAGATAGAGAGGGATACACACAATGCAAACAAAAGTTTTGAAAAGGCAGATTTTATTGTGGCTGTCAGAAAACATCAAACAAATGACAGCTCACAACCATCGCATCTAACGTAGGTATATAATAGGGGTTTGGTCTTCTAGAGGTCAATAAATCTTCAACGTCTCCAACTCTTCAAGCCTTGTGCATGCCTCCAATGGCTTCTTCCGATCATGTTTGTCTTTCTCAAGTTCTTTTACCAGATCAACTCTATTGACGTGAAGTCTCTCGTGACGTCCTTTAATATTCTGGAGTTGCGTTCCAAACTTCTGGGTTTCAACATCCTTGGCATGAGCCATGGTCCTACTGTCCTTCAGTTCCTGACAAAGCTCCTGTATCTCGAGGTTGTAGCTCCTCCAGCTTGGCTACTCTCAGCTTTTGGTTCCTGAGTTCTTCACGGAATGCTTCCTTGTCTAATACGGCTTCATGGAGCTCCTCCTTAAACTTCTTGATGTACTACTCCAGATCCTGGTGATACACCGGCTAAGGTTAAAACTTCATCTTACTAATAGGTGCTCCATCAGCCTTCTTCCATCAAATCCATTTTGAAGAAATGCATCCTTAACTCAGCACGGTGACAATAGCATCAACAGGCGATGACATCATGAATAACCGTGTTTCTGCTCTTGTCATTCCCATGAGCTATCATTCCATAGTTGATATCTCCTGCCTTAGGGTTTTCTTAGACAAAACTTCGAGTTCTCATGCTCCTTGTTTCGGTCTTTCTCCGATACACCTTGATCTCGGGTATTGACAACTTCCATAATCTGTCAAGTTCCATAAGGGTAGCCTTCCTAGGTCATACAAATCTGGGAATTCTTCAGAGCCTTCAAATTCTACTTTTCTTCGGTCTTCAACCGTTGTAGTTTCCATTGTTCCGATGCACGGAAAATACTCTTCATTCCGAAGTGGTCTTAGTTGTCCGATATCTTGTACTTCTTGGAGTGGTCTCATCAGTTGATTCTTTGTGTGGCCAAAAAGGGGAAAGGGGTATGGTCTCACTAAAGAGATTTTTTTCGAATAAGCTCAGAAGAGAAGAGAGGTAAAAGGTCTTTTTCTTGAAAGGGAAAGTTGTAGAGAAAAATCTTTGCTATGGGCTTGCTAGTTTCTAGGGTCACGTCCTACAGTCAACATGTGCTCTGATACCATCTTGTAGCGACCTGACCCGAATGGATCAAGTCTCTGTGCTTAAGTGTCATCCCTGGATCGGTATGCTGACACACACAGTACTCGAGGATTTATAACAGAGGTAAATCACATGTATAAAGTAAAGTAAATACTATTACCTCACTCCAAAATAGCGGAAGTAACAAGCTTGTGGATTCCCATCAACACCAACGGCAAAGTTGAGTGTAGAAATCATAACCCTAACGTATCACTTACTCGTCGTAAGATTCCTGCAACATGAGACGTTGCAGCCACAAAGGGTCAGTACATTGAATGTACTGGCAAATTCACACCATAGAGAATGATGAACAATGGCTATCACTACATGCATATTTGGCTGGTGGAAAAGCTCTATGGTTATAAGGTTTTTGTGAAAAGCCAATTTTTTTCCAACTACAAAGGAATAAATTTTATTTAACTATCATGGTGGTTGTTAAATATTGAGAATGGTTGACAGCATTCTCAATCCCAATTAAGCATCATCATTAAAACCCAACAAAATTAATTTAGAGTAACATGTTGAGATCAACAGGATAATCCAAGTACCAGAGACTCAAGATGTCCATAACCTGGGACACGGCTAATCATGATTAGTTTATACACTCTGGGGAGGTTTGCGCACTTTCCCCCACAAGACTCGATCTCCTCCGTTGGATTTCTCGCACTACATGGTGTTTGAGAAACGGATGACCGAGACATAGTCTTTCAGAAGCGTTTGCACCTTACGATGGGTAGACCGTACCACCTACAACCCCTACATCTGCTAGTCTACCACTGTAAGAGTTCACACGACTTAATCAACTATGCTAGAGCCCATAATAGCTTGTGGCTGCACACAGAAGTTTCTAGCATGAATAATCGTATGATCCCTTTGAGCCTGGGTGGCGGACCGTAGGATGATCACACGGTATATCCCTGGGATCTCCTAGGACAACCCTGGTATTTCCCCAGGTGTCTGGGCAAGTCCACTGGTATATCCCCAGGGTGCCCCTAGCAATCCACCCAGATGTGTATTAAAGTTGCCACCTTAAGTTGAACCATTAATTAACAATCTCACATCTTTCATGAAATACTCTCAAACCCAATCCACGTCTATGAGCATAGCATGGCAACGTAAGCATAACGTAACAGTAACTCCCAAGGTTTGAATGCAGGGCAATAGGTTCCTACCTCATCAACTACTTCCCAATACCCACATGTTATCAATCCTACTCATGCAATGTTTTAGGGTGAAACTAATGCATAAAAATTGGGTATGAAAGGGGATATGATCAAAGTGTGAACTTGCCTGCAATGTTGATGAAGATGATTCGCACTCAAAACTCTTGATATTTCTACTCGTCACACTCCGGTCAATCTATCGTAAGCAAGCAATAGTAACCACACATAAGCAATCACTCAAAAGATCCGAAAGAACGAAGAAGACAATTCGGTAAACATCAAAACCAAGAAAATAGCTCTTGCAACATAAAATAATTTCTAACAGTACCAAAGTTATGTGAATTTGGCCTTATCAGAATGTTTAGGTCAAGAGCTTCGATTTGCAAAAAGAGTCAACTCAAACGGAGCTACGGAACTCAAGTTATGATCAAACGAAGTTTGAATTCAAATCTGATCTAATTCAAAATTTTAAACTTTTCAAAAACATGTTTGAGTTGGATTAATGGATAGAGGAGATCATAACGAAGAAGTGGGCACTGGTTTCGTTGAATTTGGACTAATGGGTAAAAAGTTGTGCTAGATTGAAGTACAGGGACTAAACTATAATTAAAATCATCACAAATAGGTCCCTGTTAAAAAAACAGAAAAAGGAAAAACTAAATAACGAACGTTCGCTAACTAGTTCTAAACAGTGGACGTTCGCTGTTTAATAAACCTAAAAAACAAATCTAGTCTAGGGGTTTTTCTAAAAAAACGAGGTTAAAAGAAAACCCGGATCGGACCGGCGGTTTTATACCGGTTCGGAAGGTTCGGCGAGAAAAACCGGCGACCGGTGTTTTCCGGCGGCAGCGGCGGTTACCGCGGCGATCGCCGGAGTCGGGAGGACGACGGCGGCGGCTCCGGTGGTCGGGGAGGGCAATGGGGAGGTCGGGGAGGGGCGGCGCGTCGCGGCGAGGTGGATGGCGGCGTCGGCGGCGATCCACGGCGACGGAACGGAGCGGGGTGGAGGTAGCGGATCTCGCCGGCGGCGGCGGAACGAGGCGCAAGGGCGGCGGTGCGGTGCCGCAGAGAGGGCGGGCGGCGGCGGATCGGGTCCTTGGGCCCGGGTGCGGCGACTTTTATAGGAGGGGAGGGGAGGCGTGGGCGAGGGGGCAGGAGGAGGCCGGAGACGGCACGGCGGCGGCGGAAACCGAACCTGGCACGGCGGCGGGCGCGTGCGTGCTCGGGAGTCCGAGGACGGGGGCGACGAGGAGGTGGGCTGGGCCGCGGCCTGGCCTGGGAGCTGGGCTGGCCCAGTCGGCAAGGAATGTTTTTTTAAATAAAGATTTTTTTCGAGACAAACAAAAGAGATAAAACAAAATAAATAAAAATATTATATAGGCATATAATATATCAAAAATTTCAGAAAAACATTTTCTACAACATGGACATTTTAGTAAAGCCAAATAAAATCCACACAAAATCAAATAATTCAAACAGTGCTACTGGCCTATTAAAATCCAACAAAAATCATTTTTAAAATACCAAAATGATTTCAAATTAATTTTTCTCCAACTTTCTATTGTAGGGAATCATGTTACCCTAATTTCCATATATTTTATTTTTGGAGAAAAATAATTTGAATAAAACTCAAACAACTCCAAATTGAAAATTAATTCAAAAAGACTTTGAATTTGATCCTTTGAAACTCCCAACTCATATTTCATATAATTTGAAGAAGTCATTTTATCTCCTCTCGTGAAAATCATTGAGTTGCATAAAGTTTCAGAATTGGAAATATTTTCCAAATGAAATTCAAATATTTTCAACACCCCATGTCATTTAAATAAATGGAAGAAGTCATGTCATCTTCTCTCCAGGGTTTTGTGATGAAAAGAATTTGAATTCTCGGGGATCAAAAGAAAAAAGGTGAAAGTTTGGGAAAGTCCTTTTATTCCCTCTCATTTAACTTTCAAAAAGTTTTGAATTTCACTCACTTTCAGTCAATCAATCAAACATCAATCAAATCTATCTATTTATTATAAGATTCCAAAATTTCTATGTAAGTATTTTGCGAATTTCTATGTCAACAATGCTCTGCACGGAGCTACTCTAGCTTATTGCTCCAACTTTCAATATGTATCTAGATCGAGACTTAGAGTCATCCAGATCTGTGTCAAAACTTGTATCGACGTAACTTTTTATGACGAACCTTTTTGTCACCTCCATAATTGAGAAATATTTCCTTATTCCACTAAGGATAATTTTGATCGCTGTCCAGTGATCTACTCTTAGATCACTATTGTACTCCCTTGCTTAACACAGTGTAGGGTATACAATAGATCTGGTACATAGCATGGCATACTTTATAGAACCTATGGCTGAGGCATAGGGAATGACTTTCATTCTATTTCTATCTTCTGCCGTGGTCGGGCTTTGAGTCTTACTCAATTTCACACCTTGCAACACAAGCAAGAACTCTTTCTTTGACTGTTCCATTTTGAACTACTTCAAAATCTTGTCAATGTATGTACTCATTGAAAAACTTATCAAGTGTCTTGATCTATCTCTATAGATCTTGATGCTCAATATGTAAGCAGCTTCACCGAGGTCTTTCTTTGAAAAACTTCTTTAAAAACACTCCTTTATGCTTTGAAGAATAATTCTACATTATTTCTGATCAACAATATGTCATTCACATATACTTATCAGAAATGCTGTAGTGCTCCCACTCACTTTCGTGTAAATACAGGCTTCATCGCAAGTCTGTATAAAACTATATGCTTTGATCATACTATCAAAGCGTTTATTCCAACTCCGAGAGGCTTGCACCAGTTCATAAATGCATTGCTGGAGCTTGCACACTTTGTTAGCTCCTTTTGGATCGACAAAACCTTCCGGCTGCATCATATACAACTCTTCTTCTAGAAATCCATTCAGGAATGCAGTTTTGACATCATTTGCTGGATTTCATAAAATGCGGCAATTGCTAACATGATTCGTATAGACTTAAGCATCGCTACGGGTGAGAAGATCTCATCGTAGTCAATCCCTTGAACTTGCCGAAAACCTTTTGCGACAAGTCGAGCTTTGTAGATAGTAACACTACTACCAGCGTCCGTCTTCCTCTTGAAGATCCATTTATTTTCTTTGGCTTGCCGATCATCGGGCAAATCCATCAAAGTCCATACTTTGTTCTCATACATGGATCATATCTCAGATTTCATGGCCTCAAGCCATTTCGCGAAATCTGGGCTCATCATCGCTTCCTCATAGTTCGTAGGCTCTTCATGGTCAAGTAACATGATCTCTAGAACTGGATTACCGTACCACTCTGGTGCAGATCTCACTCTGGTTTACCTACGAGGTTCGGTAGTAACTTGATCTGAAGTTACATGATCATCATCATTAGCTTCCTCACTAATCGGTCTAGTAGTCACAGGAACAGATTTCTGTGATGAACTACTTTCCAATAAGGGAGTAGGTACAGTTACCTCATCAAGTTCTACTTTCCTCCCACTCACTTCTTTCGAGAGAAACTCCTTCTCTAGAAAAGATCCATTCTCAGCAACGAATATCTTGCCTTCGGATCTGTGATAGAAGGTGTACCCAACATTTTCTTTTGGGTATCCTATGAAGTCGCACTTCTCCGATTTGAGTTTGAGCTTATCAGGATGAAACTTTTTCATATAAGCATCGCAACCCCAAACTTTAAGAAACGACAACTTTGGTTTCTTGCCAAACCATAGTTCATATGGTGTCGTCTCAACAGATTTAGATGGTGCCCTTTTAACGTGAATGCAGCTGTCTCTAATGCATAGCCCCAAAATGATAGTGGTAAATTGGTAAGAAACATCATAGATTGCACTATATCCAATAAAGTACGGTTATGACGTTCGGACACACCATTATGCTGTGGTGTTCCAGGTGGCATGAGTTTGTGAAACTATTCCACATTGTTTTAATTGAAGACCAAACTCGTAACTCAAATATTTGTCTCCGTGATCAGATCGTAGAAACTTTTATTTTTCTTGTTACGATGATTCTCCACTTCACTCTGAAATTCTTTGAACTTTTCAAATATTTCAAACTTGTGTTTCATTAAGTAGATATACCCATATCTGTTCAAATTATCTGTGAAGGTCAGAAAATAATGATACCCGCCACGAGCCTTAAAACTCATCGGATACATCAGTACGTATTATTTCCAATAAGTCAGTTGCTCGCTCCATAGTTCCGGAGAACGGCGTTTTAGTCATCTTGCCCATGAGGCATGGTTCGCAAAAACCCATCAGCATGGAGTTTCTTCATGCGCTTTACACCAATATGACCTAAACGGCAGTGCCACAAATAAGTTGCACTATCATTATTAGCTTTGCATATTTTGGTTTCAATATTATGATTATGTGTATCACTACGATCGAGATCCAATGAACTATTTTCATTGGGTGTGTAACCATATAAGGTTTTATTCATGTAAACAGAACAACAATTTATTCTCTTACTTAAATGAATAACCGTATTACAATAAACATGATCAAATCATATTCATGCTCAACGCAAACACCAAATAACACTTATTCAGGTTCAACACTAATCCCGAACGTATAGGGAGTGTGCGATGATGATCATATCAATCTTGGAACCACTTCCAACACACATCGTCACTTCACCCTTAACTAGTCTCTGTTTATTCTGCAACTCCCGTTTCGAGTTAATAATCTTAGCAACTGAACTAGTATCAAATACTGAGGGGTTGCTATAAACACTAGTAAAGTACACATCAATAACATGTATATCAAATATACTTTGCCATCCTTCTTTATCTGCCAATCACTTGGGATAGTTCCGCTTCCAGTGACCAGTCCCTTTGCAGTAGAAGCACTTAGTCTCAGGCTTAGGACCAGATTTGGGCTTCTTCACTTGAGCAGCAACTTGCTTGCTGTTCTTCTTGAAGTTCCCCTTCTTCCCTCTGCCCTTTTCTTGAAACTAGTGGTCTTGTCTACCATCAACACTTGATGTTTTTCTCGATTTCTACCTTCGTCAATTTCCACATTACGAAGAGCTTGGGAATCGTTTCCGTTATCCCTTGCATATCATAGTTCATCACGAAGTTCTACTAACTTGGTGATGGTGACTAGAGAATTCTGTCAATCACTATCTTATCTGGAAGATTAACTCCCACTTGATTCAACCGATTGTAGTACTCAGACAATCTGAGCGCATGCTCACTAGTTGAGCGATTCTCCTCCATCTTTTAGCTATAGAACTTGTTGGAGACTTCATATCTCTCAACTCGGGTATTTGCTTGAAATATTAACTTCAACTCCTGGAACATCTCATATGCTCCATGACGTTCAAAACGTCTTTGAAGTCCCGATTCTAAGCCATTAAGCATGGTTCATAACGTCTACATCTGCTCCTGCAATAGGTCTGTCACCTAGCGGTGCATCAAGGACATAATTCTTCTGTGCAGCAATGAGGATAAACCTCAGATCACGGATCCAATCCGCGTTATTGCTACTAACATCTTTCAACACAATTTTCTCTAGGAACATATCAAAATAAACACAGGGAAGCAACAACGCGAGCTATTGATCTACAACATGATTTGCAAAATACTACCGAGACTAAGTTCATGATAAATTTAAGTTCAATTTAATCATATTACTTAAGAACTCCCACTTAGATAGACATCCCTCTAATCCTCTAAGTGATCACGTGATCCAAATCAACTAAACCATGTCCGATCATCACGTGAGATGGAGCAGTTTCATTGGTGAACATCACTATGTTGATCATATCTACTATATGATTCACGCTCGACCTTTCGGTATCCGTGTTCCGAGGCCATATCTGTATATGCTTGGCTCGTCAAGTATAACCTGAGTATTCCGCGTGTGCAACTGTTTTGCACCCGTTGTATTTGAACGTAGAGCCTATCACACCCGATCATCACGTGGTGTCTCAGCACGAAGAACTTTTGCAACTGTGCATACTCAGGGAGAACACTTCTTGATAATTAGTGAGAGATCATCTTATAATGCTACCGTCAATCAAAGCAAGATAAGATGCATAAAAGATAAACATCACATGCAATCAATATAAGTGATATGATATGGCCATCATCATCTTGTTCTTGTGATCTCCATCTTCGAAGCACCGTCGTGATCACCATCGTCACCGGCGCGACACCTTGATCTCCATCGTAGCATCGTTGTCGTCTCGCCAATCTTATGCTTCCACGACTATCTCTACCGCTTAGTGATAAAGTAAAGCATTACAGCGCGATTGCATTGCATACAATAAAGCGACAACCATATGGCTCCTGCCAGTTGCCGATAACTCGGTTACAAAACATGATCATCTCATACAATAAAATTTAGCATCATGTATTGACCATATCACATCACAACATGCCCTGCAAAAACAAGTTAGACGTCCTCTACTTTGTTGTTGCAAGTTTTACGTGGCTGCTACGGGCTTAAGCAAGAACCAATCTTACCTACGCATCAAAACCACAACGATAGTTTGTCAAGTTGGTGCTGTTTTAACCTTCACAAGGACCGAGCGTAGCCACACTCGGTTCAACTAAAGTTGGAGAAACTGTCACCCGCTAGCCACCTTTGTGCAAAGCACGTCGGGAGAACCGGTCTCGCGTAAGCGTACACGTAATGTCGGTCCGGGCCACTTCATCCAACAATACCGCCGAACCAAAGTATGACATGCTGGTAAGCAGTATGACTTATATCGCCCACAACTCACTTGTGTTCTACTCGTGCATATAACATCAACATATAAAACCTAGGCTCGGATGCCACTATTGGGGAACATAGTAATTTCAAAAAATTTCCTACGCACACGCAAGATCATGGTGATGCATAGCAACGAGAGGGGAGAGTGTGATCTACGTACCCTTGTAGATCAACAACGGAAGCGTTTGGTTGATGTAGTCGTACGTCTCCACGGCCCGACCGATCAAGCACCGAAACTACGGCACCTCCGAGTTCTAGCACACGTTCAGCTCGATGACGATCCCCGGACTCCGATCTAGCAAAGTGTCGGGGAGGAGTTCCGTCAGCACAACGGCGTGGTGACGATCTTGATGTACTACCGTCGCAGGGCTTCGCCTAAGCACCGCTACAATATTATCGAGGACTATGGTGGAAGGGGGCACCGCACACGGCTAAGAATATGATCATGTGGATCAACTTGTGTCTAGGGGTGCCCCCTGCCCCCATATATAAAGGAGCAAGGGGAGGAGGCCAGCCGGCCCTATAGGCGCGCCAAGGAGGAGTCCTCCTCCTAGTAGGAGTAGGACTCCTACTAGGAGGGGGAAGGAAGTGGGGAGGGAGAGGGAAAGGGGGGCGCCGCCCCCCTCTCCTAGTCCAATTCGGACCAGGGGGGAGGAGGCGCGCGGCCCACCTTTGGCTGCCCCCCTCTCTCTCCACTAAGGCCCATATGGCCCATTACTTCTCCCGGGGGGGTTCCGGTAACCCTCCGGCTCTCCGGTTTTCTCCGAAATCACCTGGAACACTTCTGTTGTCCGAATATATCCGTCCAATATATCAATCTTTATGTCTCGACCATTTCGAGACTCCTCATCATGTCCGTGATCACATCCGGGACTCCGAACTATCTTCGGTACATCAAAACTCATAAACTCATAATATAACTTTCATCGAAACCTTAAGCGTGCGGATCCTACGGGTTCGAGAACAATGTAGACATGACCGAGACACGTCTCTGGTCAATAACCAATAGCGGAACCTGATTGCTCATATTGGCTTCTACATATTCTACGAAGATCTTTATCGGACAGACCGCATAACAACATACGTTGTTCCCTTTGTCATCGGTATGTTACTTGCCCGAGATTCGATCGTCGGTATCTCAATACCTAGTTCAATCTCGTTACCGGCAAGTCTCTTTACTCGTTTCGTAATACATCATCTCACAACTAACTCATTAGTTGCAATGCTTGCAAGGCTTATGTGATGTGCATTACCGAGAGGGCCCAGAGATACCTCTGCGACAATCGGAGTGACAAATCCCAATCTCGAAATACGCCAACCCAACATCTACCTTTGGAGACCACCTGTAGAGCTCCTTTATAATCACCCAGTTACGTTGTGACATTTGGTAGCACACAAAGTGTTCCTCTGGAAAACGGGAGTTGCATAATCTCATAGTCATAGGAACATGTATAAGTCATGAAGAAAGCAATAGCAACATACTAAACGATCGGGTGCTAAGCTAATGGAATGGGTCATGTCAATCAGATCATTCACCTAATGATGTGATCCCGTTAATCAAATAACAACTCTTTGTCCATGGTTAGGAAACATAACCATCTTTGATTAACGAGCTAGTCTAGTAGAGGCATACTAGTGACACTCTGTTTGTCGATGTATTCACACATGTATTATGTTTCCGGTTAACACAATTCTAGCATGAATAATAAACATTTATCATGATATAAGGAAATAAATAATAACTTTATTATTGCCTCTAGGGCATATTTCCTTCACCAACTTCCGGCTGTATTCATCTACAAGAGCGTCGCGGATCTCCGCCACCTTTTGGTCAATCTCCTACTGTACCCTAGCCTCCCGAGCCGCAAGGGCATCCTCAGCTGTGGTTACTTGGCGCTGCCACACCTCCAGTCGCTCGAGCTTCAGGCTGTGCTCCAAGACCTCAAGCGCCAGCTTGTTGTCGCAAGCCTGGACCCCCTTCTCATCTGTGGTGGATTCGCCCAGGGACGCCGCCAGGGCGGCCCTGCGCGTCTGGACCTGCCGCTCGAGGGCGGTGTTCGAAGCTCGAAGCTCCCTCTCCTACTCCTCGGCCGCCTCGCGGCGGCGGTCAGCGGCCTGGCCTCCTCCAAAGCATGGGCGCATGCCTCACAAGAAGCTGCGAGGGACTCCGCGGACTCCGTGCGGGTGCGCTCATGCTGTAGATGCCTGAGGTTGATGGAGACCTTCAGCTGATGCCACTCGCGCACCAGGCGGAGGCCCTCCACCTCGAGGAATGCGTAGACATCGACAAGTTCTTCCCCAAGCCGACCCACCGCGTTCACTGCTTCCTGGAAAAGGTCATGGCGGACGGCGCTGCGCCCACGTGCGAGCTCCTGCGCGCGGTCGAGCCCTTCCTCCGTGCTAGGGGTTGTCGGACAGGCACAAAACGACTCGCTCGTCTCCAGCAGGGGGCTGGTGGCCGGAGTTCCTTCAGTCGTTTCCCTGGCCTTGTCAGAGGTGCTGTGCGGCTTGGCCCCACCAATCAAAGACGAAGCCGATGCTGGAGCCGCCCAACCACTGCCGAGGACCAGTGGAGGAGCCCTCGGCATGCCACCTGCACCCCAGAAATGGACTTGGAGGAAGGGTGCTGGGAGCACAGGCGCGCTGCCTTCCAGCGGCGCCTCTGCCTCGCGGGCCGGCTCCGTCCCCCATGCGGGTGCTCGACGCGACGGACCCGGAGTCATGAGCAGACCAAAGGCTTCCAGAGGTCGCACCCCAGGTGACTTCGGCTCTGCAACCGAAGGGATCTTGAGGAGCCAGAGTCAGGAAAGGATGCGACACGCGAAGATCCATGGGGATAAGGTACTTACTTGTCCACAGCTGTCCATTTCCTCTGTCTCAGGACCCGGGGGGCGCCGCCACTGCTGCTCTGGAGCCCCTTCCTCTTGTGGAGTGCCCCTAGATTTGGGAGGGTATGCCGAGGGTTGGTACGTTGCCCTTCGCGGCTGGGCTGCGGATCGCCACCTCAGGAGCACCTGATGTCACCTGCTCCCCGACAGTCACCTCAGGAGCACCTGATGGCACCTGCTCCCCAGCAGTCACCTCAGGGGCACCTGACGGCACCTACTCCGCAGCAATCACCTTAGGAGCACCTGACAGCGCCTGCTCTCCAGCGGTCGCCTCAGGAGCACTCAACGGCGCTCGCCCCCTGCAACCACCTCAGGAGTGCACGCCACAGGATCGACAAGCACGGGAGCTACCAAGACAGGATTCTCACGAGGCCCCTCGATACCCTATGGGCGCAGCCCCCACATGTCTAAGTGGGGCATCTGCTTCGCGAAGGCCTCCCCGTTCGAGCAGTTGTACATGAGGCACCTGTCTACCAGGAGCGCGGCAGGCGACGGGTCTCCCGTCAGAAGCTGGAGCACCGCCTGCAGCATTTTGGAAGGAAGAAAGGGCACCTGGAGCCTCATGGGGTCAGTGAGGCCAGTGAAGGCCCACATTGGGCGAGAGTGGCGCTGGAGCGGGGCGATGCGTCACGGAATGAACTCCCTCACCACCATTGACACCGTCACCCCTTCCTCCTTCAGCTCGGCCAACCTAGACCAGACGTGGGCGAGCCGCCGGTCAACGAGCTTCACATGTCCCCGGACGGAGCTCGGTTCCGCCGGTGCTCGCGGGAGCTAGAGTAGGGGGCTGCGCATGGTGGCGTCCACATACACACACTAGTTCCGGAATCCCTTTACATCCGGGCGGAACGTGAAGTTGATGCCGGAATCAGCTACTACTGCCACAACCTGGATCGCCATGCATCCTGAGCATTGTTTGTCGTCGACTAGATGGAGCGAGAGGAAATGGTGGAATAGGGCCACAGACGGGGCAACACCCACAATGGCCTCGCACAAGAAGGCGAAGGCGGCAAGGAGGATGATGGAACCGGGGTCTAGATGCAGCGCTTGGATCTGATATTGTGAGATCGCGGCGTTGAGCAAATCAGAGAAAGGGGGGACCAAGCCGGCCAGGAGAGCATGAAGATGAATGGGGATCTCGGTGGCCTCCCTGTCGACCAAGGCTCGGGAGGCAAGCCAAACCGTCGTCACCTCCACTCATTGGAATCGGCAACGAGGGCCGGCCGGATCTTGTCCAGTCCCTCTTGGTTGATCACCGTCGACCGGCTGAGCACGGGCTCCAACCCCGGCGGGGACTCCGCGGGCACGCGAGCCTCCCCTTTCTTCTTCAACCTTGGAGCCATGGCGGCGGAAGTGGATTGGTGCTGGCACGAAGTCCGAAGAAGGGGGTACGAGTGTCAGGACCCCGATTCCAAGCCACATCAATCTAGCTGGTAACACCTCATATCACTTTGCGGCCTCATGCACGGTATCCCATAGGTGTCGCCTTACCATGGCCCGGGACCGTTTGCGCCTTTTGGCTCACGTATATGATAGTGTCGCTAGCATCCATATGACAGAGAACCCGGGCCGACATGGCTAGTCGTGAACCCAAAGCGGCACAGACCTATGGAGACAGGCATACATGAATCACATCGAGCATGTCGGTCATCAGCGAGTGATTCTTGGCTATAGCACTGGGCTAACAGGACTCCGAAAGTCTCCCCGTGACATTTCCCCGAAGGGACAGACATAGGAACAAAGTGAAACACATGCCGGCCAGTCAAGTGTCCTGAACAGTAGTGCTGGGCTAGCAGGACTCCGGTGAACCGGGCTGTAGCGGACTACTATGGCTCGAGGAACACTAGACTACATTTCCCCATAAGAAAGGCTGCCAAGGATAAACAACTAGATTGTTGGATCCCACTCATACCAAGCATTTCAATCATACACACAATATGCCCGATATGAGTACATACAACATGGCATCACAACAAAACTCTACAACTCAAGTACTTTATTTAAAGGCTCCAGAGAGCCATACATAACATGTTCATACAGACAGGGGTCACATGACCCGACACTCAAGTCATACAATCATACAAGCACATGCGGAAGCAACTAGTCTGAGTACAGACACTGGAAAGAAAGAAAGCTTCTCAAAGTCTGTCTATCTACATAGGGCCCTCCATGGCCAGGATCACCACCTGGGTGGCTAGTCACTCGTCGACGTCAAGGTCTACGTAGAACCCATCGGAGGGGGCGGTGTTGTCGTCTGAAAACAGTAATTAAGCAAACATGAGTACAAGGGTACTCAGCAAGTCTTACAACAGAACCTACTATAAATGCTTATTCTCAAGAAGGAGGTGGGGTTATTGTAGCAAGCCATCTTTGACTCTTGGCTAAGCTATCCTACGAAACTCCACCAGTAAAATAGTTTTCTCACACGAGTCCACTACTCACCAACACAATACTCCACCGAGGATCCTCCCTCGTCATCCTACGAGAGGGCCATTCTCGGTACTCACACTTATCTTGAGTCTTTTAGTAGTATCCATTAACTTGTCTATGAACTGCATAGGCAACCAAGTAGTCCTTTACCGCGGACGCGGCTATTCGAATAGTTTTATACCCTACAGGGGTGTACTTCGTCACACATGTTTCCACCACTTAGCGTCTGCACACGACATGTGCTCGGCAGACTTCAAGCGAAAACCGACGTGGGTGTAGACCACGAACTGACTAACCTCACAAGTCTCTAGTCCAGGTTTATCGCCTATTCAGGTTCCATCCGCAAGGAAATCCGGCCGGGGTGTCCTCAACGGCCCCAAACAATGTGTACAGGGTCCCGAGACGCCAAACGGGCGCCCGGCATACCCGGCCACAGTGTATCTACCGCATCATAGCCCACCCCTAGGGTCAGCGCTACGCACTGCCGCCAACACATGTCCTACAAACACCAGAAACTAGTTGCAACTCCTGGACAGAGGGCGAGAGGGGTCAGTAAGTCGAGCGGGGTCATATTTCAGGGCCCAATGTGTGGTAGTAGCTGAATCTTAAATCACGCATACAGATCTCAGTTCTTATGGACGGTCTCAATGAAACAACCCACCATGTACTCCTACATGGCCCCTCATCGATACCTTTACCATAAAATGTTCAACACATTCCTCACATTACCGACATATCATATCACTCTAGCCCATCACCCAGATGAACCAGACCTGACACAACTCTAAGCATAGCAGGCATAGCAAGGTAGGAATCACATACATGGCTCAATTAACTCCTACACATGCTAGTGGGTTTCATCTAGTTACTGTGGCAATGACAGGTCATGCAGAGGATAAGGGTTCAACTACCGTAACACACAGCAGTTTGAATCGCGTTGTCTTAATGTAGTAAACCAGAGCAGAAGCAAGAACATGGTTTTGTATCGGAATGATTAATGGGTTGCTTGCCTGTTGTAGTGGTAGTAGGGTACTGCCCTTCAGACGGATACTCGGGGTTATCCTCGGAGGCAGAACCTACCACGAAAGACACACCGAAACATAATTAACACATGGCAATATGCAACAATATGATGCATGCTATGACATGGCAAGATGAAGGTGTCTTGGCCTAATGCAAGCTAAAACATAAAGGGATGAACTCATTTGAGTCAAAGATTCAATTATTAGCTTATTAAACATGGCTTTATTAGTGCATTACCTCATTCTGCTTAAACAGCAAGGTTAACTTGTTTTGTCATGCATGAAACCATTACAGATGGATAGATTGAATTTTTCTGATCATTTTTCATATATAAATCTTTGCATTTGGAGCTATGGTTGATTTTCTATGATTTTCAGAAGTTTTGATTATTTTCTGGAATTTCCTATTAAAGAATAAATCCAGAAATTGAATTAATGCATCAGCACTGCGTCACTGTGACATCAGCGGGTCAAAGGCGCTTGCCCAGGTCAAACCTGACTGGTGGGCCCCTTCTGTCAGTCTCTCAGCTAACTAACAGAGTTGGTTAGTGTTTAGTTAGCACTAAACTGGGTTAGTTAGGCTCTGGGCCCACATGTCAGTGAGAGAGGGGTAGTTAACGGCGTCATTAACCTCTAACAGAGTGATTAGCTCTAATTTAAACTAATCTAAATTAGTTAGAAGCCGGCCCCACACATCAGTGTCTTAGATGGAGTCAAACTGGGGTCAAACCCCTGGTTAGCGGGGCTAATCCCGCCGGCGTTGAGTCGCCGGCGAGGCCGAGACGGCGGAGAGCTTCGGATTTGGTCCTCCGGTGACCAAATCGCCGGTGGAGACATGCTACGCGTAGCTGGGGAGCTGCCGCATCCAGTGGTGCAAGTGGTTGGACACGGGAACGCCGGAAACGACGCCGGCGAGCTCGGCAGCGGCGGCCGGAGTTCGGACGGGGTTGGGTTCGACGCTACGGTGCACGGGAGAAAGAGCTGGTGGTGGCTATGGGCTCATGGTGCTGCGCTGAGCACAACGGTGAGCTTGGCTTCGAGCCACTGTGGCTCTAGCCACGACGGCGCCATGGCCGGCGGCGGGGAGCTTTCGGGTGCGGTGGAAGTGGCAACTACAAAGGACAAACGAGCACGGGAGCTAGGGGAAGAGGAAGAGGAGCTCACAGCGGGGTCGGAGAGGGGGTCAGCGAGCTCGGGGAGGTCCTGGCGGCGACGAATCGACCGGAGACGGCTCGGGTGACCGAGGTTGAAGACGAGGGCGAAGATGGCGTTCGGCGGCGTTTGGAGTCGCGTGGGTCAGCGGAGAGGTCCAGGGCGACGAGGCGGAGCTATTGGGCTTGTCGGAGGGGCGAGGGGGTGGCTCTGGTGACGTCTATGGCGAACGGCGGCAAGGATCACGCTCGGCCATCGCGGGAGAGGGTGAGGGAGACAAGGGGGAGAGTGAGGGAGGATGAGAGGGGGACGTGGGGGTCGGCGTGGCATCCCTGGACGTCTCCAGGGCGTCGGCAGAAGCAGGAGGTGGCCGGCGTGTGGCCGCGGGCGCCGGCCACGCGCTCCTCGTCCTCCTGGCGGGAGGAGGACGACGACTGGCAAGGACAATCGGCTGGGCCGAGCCAGGTGGGCTGGGCCAGCACAGGTAAGGCCCAGGTGGGCTTCCCTCTCTCCCTTTTTTTTGATTTGTTTTTGTTTTTCTATTTAACTGCAATTGTTGGGCTTTATTAAAAATACTAAAACATTTCCAAAAATCCTGAAAATAAATGTGGGCTCTTTTTAGAATATTTCCAACAGCATACATTTATTTCCAGAATTATTTGAGCATTTAAATTATTTTATAGCATTTAAATGCCCAAAATCAAATACTTATGATTTAATTAAATGACCTTCTATTGACCTAGAAAATTGTGCACCAATTTTGCCAGAGGTTCTAACCCAAGACAAAGAGAGTGAACTTTTTAGAAGGGCATTTCAGGTTCATTGAAAAATAATTTTAGTAAACCCTAGTTGTTTTCAGGGGGGTGTTGGGGGTTATGTCTTCCCCATTTCAAATTTAAGAGGAATTTAAACATGATGCACACTCTAATGCTTGAACTAACTAGGGTGTGACAACTCACCCCCACTCAAAAGAATCTCGTCCCGAGATTTAGGATCCTCCGGGAAGAAGGTGGGGTACTCGAGTCGAAGACGATCCTCCCTTTCCCAAGTGGCTTCTTTCTCGGAATGGTGTGACCATTGAACCTTGAGAAACTTGATATTATGACGTCGAGTGGTACGCTCGGCTTGATCAAGGATACGAACGGGATATTCCTGATAGGATAGGTTATCTTGTAGATCAAGCGTTTCGTGGTCCACTCCACGGATGGGATCCGCGAAGCAACGCCTGAGTTGAGAAACGTGGAAGACATCGTGAACTCTGGAAAGATGCAAAGGTAGTTCCAATTGGTAGGCAACTTCTCCTCATTTGGCAAGAATGCGAAAGGGTCCAATGTAACGAGGAGCCAATTTGCCTTTGATACCGAAACGATGGGTTCCCTTTAATGGAGTAACCCGAAGGTAAGCCTTCTCGTCGACTTCATAAGTCATAGGCTTATGTTTACGATCATATTGACTCTTTTGATGAGATTGGGATGTTTTCAATTTCTCACGAATAACGCGAACCTGCTCTTCTGCTTCCTGAATCATATCCGGGCCAAAGAGTTGTCTTTCCCCGGTTTCTGACCAGTTAAGAGGCGTTCGACATTTTCGTCCATAGAGAACTTCGAAAGGAGCCTTGCCCAAGCTGGCTTGATAACTATTGTTATAAGCAAACTCCGCGAATGGAACGCATTTCTCCCAACTCATTCCGAATGAGATAACAGAAGCTTGGAGCATATCTTCCATAATTTGATTAACTCGTTCTACTTGACCACTTGATTGAGGATGGAAGGCAGTACTAAAAGAAATACGAGTTCCCATAGCATTTTGGAAACTTTCCCAAAATCGAGAGGTGAAGAGACTCCCATGGTCTGAGTTAATTTTCAATGGAACACCATGAAGAGACACTATTCGGGAGATGTATAAATCGGCTAGCTGGCTAGCGGTGATACTCTCACGAACAGCTAGGAAATGGGCTACTTTGGAAAGTCGGTCGATCACGATGAAGATGGCATTATTCCCTCTCTTGGTTCTGGGAAACCCAGTGATGAAATCCATACTGATTTTATCCCATTTCCATTCAGGAATAGCCAAAGGTTGAAGGGTGCCAGCAGGCCGTTGATGCTCTGCTTTAACACGACGACAAACGTCGCAATTAGCAATGTATTGAGCGATTTCTCTCTTCATCCTAGTCCACCAAAACCTCTGGCGTAGGTCTTGATACATTTTAGTACTACCGGGATGGATGGTGAGAGGGGATTCATGAGCTTCCTTAAGGATCAACTGGCGTAGATGTTGTTTCTTGGGAACCACCAAACGGTTCTTGAAGAAGACAACACCCCGCTTATCCATGGAAAAACATTTAGCAACTCCGCTAGCATTGTTTTCCCTAATCCGGGATATGCCCTTATCACGCTTCTGGGCAGCTATGATTTGATCCATAAGGGTTGGTTTCGCCACCAGGGTGGATAGGAATCCTCGAGGAACAATGTGAAGATTAAGCTTACGGAATTCCTCATGGAGAAGTGGTTGACTTTGTTGTAACATCAGGTTGTTACAATAGGATTTACGACTTAGTGCATCAGCCATGACATTGGCTTTGCCCGGGTTGTAAGTTATTCCTAAGTCGTAATCCGAGATCAACTCGACCCGACGTCTTTGCCTGAGATTCAAATCTGGTTGGGTGAAGATATATTTCAAACTTTGGTGATCGGTGAAGATCTCGCAACGATTACCGAGGAGGTAATGTCGCCAAGTTTTAAGTGCATGGACTACAGCTGCAAGCTCTAGATCATGTGTGAGATAATTTTCCTCATGTGGGTGTAATTGCCGTGAAGCATAGGCAATTACCTGACGATCTTGCATGAGTATGCAACCTAGTCCTTATCGCGAGGCATCGCAATAGATAATAAAGTCCTTGGAGAAATCTGGTGGTACTAGTACGGGAGCAGATGTCAGGCGTCTTTTCAGTTCCTGAAAGCTGAACTCGCACTGTGGAGTCCACTCGAACTTTTTATCTTTCTTGAGGAGTTCAGTTAAAGGTTTAGCAACCTTGGAGAAATTCTCGACAAAGCGGCGACAATAGCTCGCTAAGCCAAGGAAGCACCGAATTTGCTTAACCGTCTCAGGTGGAGTCCAATCAAGGACGGCTTGAACTCGCTCGGGATTGACAGCAATACCCTTACCAGAGATTACATGGCCTAGATAGGTCACTTCTGGCAACCAAAATTCACACTTGGAGAATTTGGCATAAAGGCGATGCTCTCGAAGTTTCATCAATACCAGCCTTAGATGTTCGGCATGTTCCTCTTCATTCTTGGAGTAGATGAGTATGTCATCGAGGTATACTACGACAAATTTATCCAAGTACTCCATGAAGACCGAGTTCATTAACCGAGAGAAGGTAGCTGGGGCATTTGTTAAACCGAAGGACATGACGGTGTACTCGTATTGGCCATAACGAGTAACAAAGGCCGTTTTGGGAATGTCCCCGTTTCTGATTTTGATTTGATGGTAGCCCAACCTCAAATCCATCTTGGAAAAGACTGAGGATCCAGCGAGCTGATCATATAGATCGTTGATCCTGGGAAGCGGGTATTTGTTCTTGATGGTGACCAAGTTGACAGGTCGGTAATCCACAACCATTCGATCCGTTCCATCCTTCTTTTTAACGAAGAGGACGGGGCAAGCCCAAGGAGAGGAACTAGGACGGATGAAACCCTTTTTCAAGGACTCATCGAGTTGGTTCTTAAGCTCGGCTAGGTCTAAGGGTGCCATCTTGTAGGGTCTTCTAGAAATTGGAACGATTCCTGGAACAAGGTCTATCACAAACTCAACATCCCTGTCAGGTGGAACACCTGGCAGTTCTTCTGGAAAGACATCCGGAAAGTCTCGGACTACCGGAACATCCTCAAGGTCTGGAAGGGGGTTGGCATTTAGGGAGTAAAGTTGGCGCTTGGCCACTCGGGTTGAGACATTAACTGTCTTGCCCGATGGGTGAGTAAGTGGAACGGTTCTAGTGGCACAATCGATCTTAGCATAATGAGCTGACATCCAGTCCATGCCCAAGATGATGTTTATGTCCGAGGACTTGATAGCTATTAAGGGTGCAAGGAAGACAAGTCTATCGACAAGAATTTTGTTCCCATAGCTTACTCTAGAAGTTTGCCATCTAGAGCCAGGGGTTTGAATTTCCATGGTAGAGGGCATGTCACAGAATGTCGTGTTATGCAATCGAGCATAGTTCTCGGATATGAATGAATGAGATGCTCCAGTATCAAAAAGAACAGATGCCGGATGGCAG
Source organism: Triticum urartu (assembly GCF_056163025.1). Taxonomy (NCBI): domain Eukaryota; kingdom Viridiplantae; phylum Streptophyta; class Magnoliopsida; order Poales; family Poaceae; genus Triticum; species Triticum urartu. Next base: position 317,861,322 of record NC_141879.1, on the reverse strand, counting down.
TTAACAAGGAGCGTACCAAGGACGACGTTAGGATCCTCATGAGCCTCCTCGGCTGAAACATAGTTGACATGGCCACGTGCAGTGGTGGCCGGCTTGGCGTAGAATGTTTTCCCCGCGGGCTTACCACGGCCAACGGACTTTCCAGTTTGATTGGAGTTGTTGTTCTGGGGACACTCTCGACTATAGTGACCCGACTCTCCACACTTAAAGCATGTCACCATATTGGGGCGTGGAGCAGCGTTAGCAGCGGGGCCACCATAGGGCTTGGGCGGTGCAAATTGCTGGTTAGGACGAGGCGCCTCAAAGGATGGCATCAGAATGAACCTGGGTGGCAGCGTCGTGCTTGGGATCCACACCCGGCGCTTCTGAGCTCCAGAGCCGGATGAAGAGCCAAAATCACGGGAGTGCTTGCGTGAAGCGTCATAATCAGTCTGGCCTGTCTCAGCACTGATGGCTTTATTGACCAACTTCTGAAAAGAGGTGAGCTCGTGCAGACGAAGATCGCGGCGAAGCTCAGGGCTAAGTCCCTTGCGGAACCTTGCCTGCTTCTTAGTGTCAGTAGATACCTCTTCAGGGGCATAACGTGCTAGATTCCCAAATTCACGACTACAAGCATCCACAGTCAGTCTTCCTTGGGTGAAGTTGCAGAACTCCTCCCTCTTGCGATCCATGAGACCTTCCGGAATGTGATGCTCACGGAAAGCCTCACTGAATTCAGCCCAAGTAGTAATTTGGCCGACCGGGCGCATAGCTTCAAAATTTTCCCACCAGAGGCTAGCAGGGCCTTCGAGATGGTAGGCAGCGTAAGTAACCTTGTCGGCTTCGGCTACGTTGGCAGAACGTAGCTTGTGGGTGATGCTGCGAAGCCAGTCATCCGCGCCGAGGGGCTCGACGGAATGGTTAAACTATGGTGGGTATAGCTTGATAAAGTCATTGATTGACACCAAGTCATTTCGCGGATGGCGTGCAGTGTTCTGCTCAATCCGCTCTAGCAGGCGGTTAGTCTCACGCTTGTTTCTTTCCGCATCCAGCATTACTTCGGCCAGAGAAGGCAGGTGAGGCAGATTTTCACCCCTAGCTGCACTGGCTTCCCCCTGCTCCGAGGCAGCAGGGTTGCTGCGGGTGTTGACCATCCTAGGAGAAAACAAGACAACGTTTTAGATAAGGATGGCTCAAGCTTAGCAAGGAACTGCAGAATGTAATGGATAACACGGAATGCAGAGATGTTCATCCGTATGTCATGGTAATATAAAACTGCCATATATATACCAACGGTCATACACATCATACATAGTTTAGTACAAGCCCAGGCTACAGTACAACTATGATGAAAGACGTTACATCTCATTAGAGGCATCCCAAGCTCCTATACATTATTTGTCTACACCTCCGGAATTGATTACAACAAAGTCATATTCCACAAGTCACGCAGGACAGTGGAGATACAACTACTACAATACTAGTGGTACTACTACTAACTCAGACAGCTCCGTAGTAGTCCTCATAGAAATCACCTCCATAGCCTGGAAGTTCAATGTGACCATCCGGGAACAGACGGTCCTGAGGAGCCTGTGGACCATAGGGGCTAGGATGAGGTCTTGGACCAACAAACGGTGGCCTGCGGGGACCACGGGGTGGGGTGATGCCTCCCACATCATGCCAATCCACCATGTCTAGCAAAGTAGATCTCACAGGATACAGATCCCTTGTATCCATACATCCAGCTTGCACTGCAGGTGCAAACCGAGTCAATGTAGCCCAATGATCAGCACGGGTATTGAAAAGCTCCAGCCTCAAGGCCCGATTCTCTCGGTCCTTATCTTCGAGCATCTCGGCAATGGTACGAGTTAATGAGTCCTCCTGAGTGGAGTCAGCATAGATAGCCTGAAGATACCCTTGCGCTCCCGGAAGTGAAGCTGGCATGTAACGGAAGTCGGTGTTCCGAAGCAGGCCAGTCCGGACTCGCATGATGGTCATCATGGAATAGGCAGCATCCTGCACAGCCATCTCAACAGTAACCCCGAGTCCATAGGAACAGTGAAGGGGCTCGGTAGATCCAGGATAAGAAGGAAATATCCTGACGGTGCAGAAATATTGGCTTTGATTAAAGTCTCGGAATTGCTCTTCGACGGTGTATTCGGGATACCAACGGTAACCCGTCTCGATCATTACCCGGACTAACATAGCAGTATGACCGGGCACGTCGAGACACCGGGTCAGGCGAACCACTTGGTTTTGAACACGGTTGGCCATCTGAAAGCATAACCACAATGCAAAGACATCAGAATTTCTAGGGAAAATTGGACAGCATAACAGCTGTAAATACTCAGAAAAAGATTTGAGACATCCACAACAGTTCGCAATACCACTCAACAACATCATATCAAGGTTCTGATCCAAATAGCAACATACTAAAATAGTAGAAACTGAACTGGGGCTTGTAGCAACAATCCTATAAGCTACTATGGATTAGTAACACGTGAACCTGATAGAAAAAGAGAGCCTAGTCCTTAACCCACGTTGAATGAGAAGAGAATGACTCAGATCAGAGGCATAGGGTAAAGGAGTAAAAGAGCCTTACGTTCCCTCCCACAATCAATTCCCCTACATATTACTAAAGCATTTCTAGACTCGACATCGACCAGCTTGGCTCAACGAACCTACAGGCAGTCCGGCTCTGATGCCAACGCTGTCAGGACCCCGATTCCAAGCCACATCGATCTAGCCGGTAACACCTCATATCACTTTGCGGCCTCACGCATGGTATCCCACGAGTGTCGCCTTACCATGGCCCGAGACCGTTTGCGCCTTTTGGCTCACGTATATGATAGTGTCGCTAGCATCCATATGACAGAGAACCCGGGCCGACATGGCTAGTCGTGAACCCAAAGCGGCACAGACCTATGGAGACAGGCATACATGAATCACATCGAGCATGTCGGTCATCAGCGAGTGATTCCGGGCTGTAGCACTGGGCTAACAGGACTCCGGAAGTCTCCGCGTGACATTTCCCCAAAGGGACAGACATAGGAACGAAGTGAAACACATGCCGGCCAGTCAAGTGCCTTGAACAGTAGTGCTGGGCTAGCAGGACTCCGGTGAACTGGGCTGTAGCGGACTACTATGGCTCGAGGAACACTAGACTACATTTCCCCATAAGAAAGGCTGCCAAGGATAAACAACTAGATTGTCGGATCCCACTCATACCAAGCATTTCAAGCATACACACAATATGCCCGATATGAGTACATACAACATGGCATCACAACAAAACTCTACAACTCAAGTACTTTATTTAAAGGCTCCAGAGAGCCATACATAACATGTTCATACAGACAGGGGTCACATGACCCGACACTCAAGTCATACAATCATACAAGCACATGCGGAAGCAACTAGTCTGAGTACAGACACTGGAAAGAAAGAAAGCTTCTCGAAGCCTGTCTATCTACATAGGGCCCTCCATGGCCAGGATCACCACCTAAGTGGCTAGTCACTCGTCGATGTCAAGGGCTACGTAGAACCCATTGGAGGGGGCGGTGTTGTCGTCTGAAAATAGTAATTAAGCAAACATGAGTACAAGGGTACTCAGCAAGTCTTACAACAGAACCTACTATAAATGCTTATTCTCAAGAAGGAGGTGGGGTTATTGCAGCAAGCCAGCTTTGACTCTTGGCTAAGCTATCCTACGGAACTCCACCAGTAAAATAGTTTTCGCACACGAGTCCACTACTCACCAACACAATACTCCACCGAGGATCCTCCCTCGTCATCCTACGAGAGGGCCATTCTCGGTACTCACACTTATCTTGAGTCTTTTAGTAGTATCCATTAACTTGTCTATGAACTGCATAGGCAACCAAGTAGTCCTTTACCGCGGACGTGGCTATTCGAATAGTTTTAGACCCTGCAGGGGTGTACTTCGTCACACATGTTTCCACCACTTAGCGTCTGCACACGACATGTGCTCGGCAGACTTCAAGCGAAAACCGACGTGGGTGTAGACCACGACCTGACTAACCTCACAAGTCTCTAGTCCAGGTTTATCGCCTATTCAGGTTCCATCCGCAAGGAAATCCGGCTGGGGTGTCCTCAACGGCCCCAAACGATGTGTACAGGGTCCCGAGATGCCAAACGGGCGCCCGGCATACCCGGCCACAGTGTATCTACTGCATCATAGCCCACCCCTAGGGTCAGCGCTATGCACGGCCACCAACACATGTCCTACAAACACCAGAAACTAGTTGCAACTCTTGGACAGAGGGCGAGAGGGGTCAGTAAGTCGAGCGGGGTCATATTTCAGGGCCCAATGTGTGGTAGTAGCTGAATCTTAAATCACATATACAGATCTCAGTTCTTATGGACGGTCTCAATGAAACAACCCACCATGTACTCCTACATGGCCTCTCATCGATACCTTTACCAAAACATGTTCAACACATTCCTCACATTACCGACATATCATATCACTCTAGCCCATCACCCAGATGAACCAGACCTGACACAACTCTAAGCATAGCAGGCATAGCAAGGTAGGAATCACATACATGGCTCAATCAACTCCTACACATGCTAGTGGGTTTCATCTACTTACTGTGGCAATGACAGGTCATGCAGAGGATAAGGGTTCAACTACCGTAACACACAGCAGTTTGAATCGCGTTGTCTTAATGCAGTAAACCAGAGCAGAAGCGAGAACATGGTTTTGTATCGGAATGATCAATGGGTTGCTTGCCTGTTGTAGTGGTAGTAGGGTACTGCCCTTCAGACGGATACTCGGGGTTATCCTCGGAGGCAGAACCTAGCACGAAAGACACACCGAAACATAATCAACACATGGCAATATGCAACAATATGATGCATGCTATGACATGGCAAGATGAAGGTGTCTTGGCCTAATGCAAGCTAAAACATAAAGGGATGAACTCATTTGAGTCAAAGATTCAATTATTAGCTTATTAAACATGGCTTTATTAGTGCATTACCTCATTCTGCTTAAACAGCAAGGTTAACTTGTTTTGTCATGCATGAAACCATTATAGATGGATAGATTGAATTTTTCTGATCATTTTTCATATATAAATCTTTGCATTTGGAGCTATGGTTGATTTTCTATGATTTTCAGAAGTTTTGATTATTTTCTGGAATTTCCTATTAAAGAATAAATCCAGAAATTGAATTAATGCATCAGCACTGCGTCACTATGACATCAGCGGGTCAAAGGCGCTAGCCCAGGTCAAACCTGACTGGTGGGCCCCTTCTGTCAGTCTCTCAGCTAACTAACAGAGTTGGTTAGTGTTTAGTTAGCACTAAACTGGGTTAGTTAGGCTCTGGGCCCACATGTCAGTGAGAGAGGGGTAGTTAACGGCGTCATTAACCTCTAACAGAGTGATTAGCTCTAATTTAAACTAATATAAATTAGTTAGAAGCCGGCCCCACATATCAGTGTCTCAGATGGAGTCAAACTGGGGGTCAAACCCCTGGTCAGCGGGGCTAATCCTGCCGGCGTTGAGTCGCCGGCGAGGCCGAGACGGCGGAGAGCTTCGGATTTGGTCCTCCGGTGACCATATCGCCAGTGGAGACGTGCTACGCGTAGCTGGGGAGCTGCCGCATCCAGTGGTGCAAGTGGTTGGACACGGGAACGCCGGAAACGACGCCGGTGAACTCGGCAGCGACGGCCAGAGTTCGGACGGGGTTGGGTTCGATGCTACGGTGCACGGGAGAAAGAGCTGGTGGTGGCTACGGGCTCCTGGTGCTGCGCTGAGCACAACGGTGAGCTTGGCTTCGAGCCACTGTGGCTCTAGCCACGACGACGCCATGGCCGGCGGCGGGGAGCTTTCGGGTGCGGTGGAAGTGGCGACTAGAGAGGCCAAACGAGCGCGGGAGCTAGGCGAAGAGGAAGAGGAGCTCACAGCGGGGTCAAAGGAATGCGACCCTTCTAAGTATTTATATCTACATATATATATATTCCTTTCCTCCATTACTAAGTATTTGTCATTGTAGCATCAAAATTTTACTCATGCAACAATTAATGCCACACTTGACTACTGCAAGAAAAGCCAAGCAATAGGAGTACTGAGGTCACTAATACCATTTGCTCGCCCAGCATTCGTCTCTAAGTGTTAGTGTCGACCAAACCTCCCACATTAGGATTGGTTGTTGATAGTTCATAAAGCATGATGTAATATTTTTTGGTTTTCAGTCAAGGGTGATATACCAACATCGAGAAGACATTAATTACACCCGATCTTTGTGCACAATGTCAAGAGCTAGTCAAGAGAACGAGGATGCACACAACCAAATTGTAAAAAAAATGATCCAAAACAAGCAACAAACACCGAGCATCCCTTGACATTGCATAGGGGGTGCCAGAATGGTCCTCTAAAAAGTAACGCCTCTTGAAAGGAACGATACACAAGCGTCTCCATTGCTGAACCCAATCACTTGAGGGCAAATTATGGGTTTCCTGATGATCAACTTCAAGCAAACTCTAAATAATGCCTTCAACAAGGAAGAGTGCAAAAAAAAAAATCATTGTCAGGCACAACAAATTATGTTTAGATATACGACTTTCACTCTAGAGCTCGAGAGAGGCACTCAATAAAACACCACCAACACAAAGTCACATGAGTTGTCACCATTACTTCCTAACCCGACCAAGATGAAGGTGACACACACAATCTCGTGTTGCACTATAACCATGCGCACATGAGCTAACATGCCAACCATGACAAGAGCCACCCGCGCAAGCATGAACATCCAACGACAGACACGCAATGTGGATGACAGACCATCTGACGAGAGAGAAAGGTCACCAGCATCGCTTAAAATCACACATTAGGGATGCTCAAGTAGCATCTCACCTTCGCCATCGGTGATAGCTAGTGGTAGATTTGGGCAAGGCATCAACCCCCACATAATATGCCAACCTCTGCCACTTTCACAACTACGACCTGCCACTGCTATCTCCGCTGCAACGCCTTTGTCACCACCGAAGCACCTCACACTGACATAAGATGACCAGCTTAAGCAAACATATGTTGGGGGAGTCCGGACATGTGGTCAGATGAGACACGCCACATCACAGGGAATCTAAATCCACGGACCAAGCAGTCGTGCCATTGATCATCGAACTGCGCCCACACAATGTCTTCACCATGCCACCTGCCATTGTTGATCCACCCTACATGTCGTTGTTACGCACTTATGGAGCATCGGCGGGACCGAGTAGCCTTGAGGAGGGGGCGGGCGAGGTTGGGGGGGGGGGGGGGGGAGCATTGTGTGCATGCAATGCCTTCCTATGTAGATTTCGACCTTGGAAAAAAATTGCGAGGGAATGTAGGAATTCAATCTTGGAGTGAAAAAAAAGGATGCAGCCATACGCGTACATTATCCCCAACACCTGGCCATGCATGCAACAATTATTAGATAAAGCAGCTTTTGGTAGCTTGAAAGACAATGCTAGTTGAAATCAAATCAAAAGGACGTACGTACGTACCTTTGTTGGTCTGGCTGATGGGCCTGATATATTCCGGCTCGGGATTTTGTGTCGGACAATCTTACACGCAGTGGTACGCTGATCGACAAGTGTCGTTTGGCGGCAAAGGAAAAGGCCATGACGTGGCGACCGATGTCGATCCATGGCATCGATCGATCTGAGCTGATATGAGATGGACGGCCGGACAGGCTGGAAAGGAGGTCGATATTGGTACGTACGTACGTTGCTACTTTCTTTTGTTTCCCACCATTGCCGTGAGTGCTGCTGCTTTGCTTCAGCTAGCAGAACAACACGTGCCTGCAGACTCACACACATGCTGACATGGCGAACTCAATTTCACAGATAATAATGGGATAAAGCAACATCACTGTACTACCAAAGGAGCTTGCATGCATGCATGCCAGAGCGAGAGAGAGAGAGACCCCAGTCAGTTCACAGCCATTCTTTCGATCAAACACACATATGTGTGGAGTATATAATTTCAGCCGTCCTAGCTATAAACGAATCGTTGAAACAATCCAGCACAAGATTGATCTGTTGACTGGGGAGACACGTGTGCAGTGGCATCTATTATTGGGTGGCTCCATGGCAGATGCAGGGCAAACCTGTGGTGGGCGTGCAATGCCTTTGCGCCGCGGCATCACCTCCCTACACGTACTACATTCCCGGGGCGGGCCTCTGTGTGCGTGCTGGCCAGCTGCATGCTATAGCTTGCAAACACTAATGCGTGCTTGCTTTCGGCCACCTTTTCTTCAACAGGAAAAGAAAAGAAGACAACATGCAATCGATCGAATGATCGATTAGATTTACGTGTTGGGCTTGCTAGCTCAAGTCGAATATCCAACTTTTATGGAAAATGCAATTTCACCGTGGCTTTACAAATGGAAACTAGCCGATGGAAAAAAAATGTGTTCGGGAGACCATGGTGATGATAAAGAACAAACTATCACTGCCGCAGAAAAACGTATTGATTTTTTTTACTGGAAATAGTAGGAGAGGCTCCGACTATGTTATACCCAGGGCCGTACCGGGGAAATCGGAGGCCCCGTGCAAATTAAAATTAGGCCCTATGTGTGAAAGAAAACAATTATATCTTTGTCAACCGGTGTAGTTTTCCACAAAAAGTTTACACCAAGCAGAAGGTTTAAAGGCATGTAGATAGCACGTACTTAATCTGCTTTTTTTAGTTGTACCATGATGTTTTGGAAGAGCTGTGAGATTGAGAGAGAGCTGAGAGGAAACGATGAATCGTGATTAGAGAGATGCGTAGGGTGGGATGGTGTAAAATATTTCAGACAGTTCATTATTCTAGTACCTAATGCTTTAGTTAACATGTTGATTAACAAAAAAATGGGGCCCCTCGGGTGCTGGGGCCTGTTCGGACGCTCCTGTTGCACATGCCCATATACGGCCCTGGCTATACCAATACACTCCTATAATAGATATTTACATGGCTGAGAGGAAAGTCCCCATAGAAATAATTGAAAAAACAAGAAGAGAGAAAGCAGAGTCTAAAGTGATTTTACAAAAGAAGTGATGTAATCACTAAGATCAGGAGACACTCTGTATTTAAGCCAGGTAAGACAGCCTTAGATCTCTCTAGCCAAGCTCTATACGAAGGATTGATCTTGTTGAAAATGAAGTTATTTGTCTCCTTCCAAATATTCCTGGCAGTTATGGTGAAGATTTCAAAGAAAAGCATACCAGAATAATTTTCCTTTGCCATGATCCTTGAGATGCTAGAAGTGTATGAGATACCAATTTTTGACCAGCAAGTTTGGCTAAAAGAGCAATTAAAAATCAAGTGATCAATGGTCTCTTCCTCTTGAGAAGTGTATAGTATGCATGAGTCAATATTTCCAACCTTAAAATGTCTTCTTTTGAGCATGTTCCTTGTGTTCAGTTAGTCTACTAAAAGAAGCCACATGAACACCTTCAATTTCATTTGCAGTTTTGATTTTCATATCCATTTGATATGCTTCAGACAAATGAATTGTCTATGACAGTGAATGTAGATTTTTTTGGCCAAATAAACATGGCCCCGTGGGTAGTACCAATGATCAAGACTTTCTTACTCATAAATTTGTGGCGATTTAAGTCTGCCAGTAGAGTCCAACTCACCTAGCCTCGGGAGACATCAGCAAATGAAATAGCGGACTTAAATCATTAGTCTCGTAGTACAAATGAACTAAAATATCATCAGTCTTGGTATATAAGTAGAGGAAGTCAAATTTTCATAGAGAATCAGACCATTCCAACTGTCATGCCAGATGGACAAATGTAGACCATTCCCTACCTCACATTTGGCGACTCCTTTATAGACATGCATAAATTTAACCAGAGTCTGTCACCAAAAGGAACCGCATTTTGGAAGAGGGGAGGGACAATACCAGTATAGTATGATTCCCAAAGTAATTTGACTCATTGAAGATCTGCATGATTATAAATTTATCCAAGAACTTCAGGAGGAGAGCTTGATTATGAACTTTAATTTTGATCAATTAGAGACCTCCCTTATCTTTCGGACATCACACTCTTTTCCAAGCGACCCAGAAATTAAAAGATTCACCATGTTCATATTTTTTTGTCCATAAACATCTTCGTCAGATCTTGTGGAAAGTTTCGAGAAATTTGATCGGCATCTCCAATGTGCAGGATGAAAATGTGATCATGGAGGACTAGCGAATTTATCAATTTGATTTTCTGACAATGTCACATAAGAGCCGTGGTACTGGAGATGTGAATCCACCCGATCAATTAAGGGCATAAACTCAGTCATGGTGGGTTTAGCAGTACCAAGCGGTAATCCAAGATAAGTAAACAGAAGGGAACTCAGAACACAACCAAAGACATTAGCTAAATCTGAAGCCTTCTCACCAGAAATATTGATAGGAATTAGATTTGACTTTTGGAAATTAATCTTTAGCCCAGTCAAGATGGAAAAATCATTAAGAACGCCTTTAAGATTTGCAAGTTGAATTGGGCAAGCTGGCATTATTAAGATAGTATCGTCCACGTATTGCACAATAGGATGCACACGGAATCGAGACATGGGAAGATGCAATCTACCTTCAGTGTGCTCATTATTAATTATGTATTGCATAAGATCCATAGCCAAGATGAATAAAAGCGGCGACAGAGGGTCCCCTTGGCATACACCACGCTTGCAATGAAAACTCTTTACATGGGTAGCAGTTAAGAGAACCGAAGAATGACTAGAAGAAAAGATACAATTTATCCAATGCCTCCATTTCAAATCAAATCCTAGTTTCTCAAGCATCATTAATAGAACATCATGTTCAATCAAATCAAACACTTTTTTAAAATCTAACTTGAGAATGATCACTTCATTTCCGGATTTCTGACACTTAAAAATGTACTGAAGGCCCATGCCAGACACTCATTAATTGTTCTCCATTTAATAAACCTGTATTGGTTCACATGTAACACAAACAAAATAACTTTCCATAGATGGTCAGCTAACACTAGTACATGAACCCCCTACTAGCTGCGTGCAGGATAGCCCACCAACCGCGTTCTGAGTGGATGCCACTAGTTTGATGCTGCCGGTAAGGTTAGAGTACTAGAGTGTGTCCCGCACGTGGCTACTATGCTACTTACTAGCAGTGTGTTGTCTCTCGGAACGCTGCTAGGTTGTATAGGACTGGCGACGTTCTATTTCCTTAAACGTCGCTGATGTCAGAGCTAGTCCCAGCGTGCCATTTATGCGAATGCTTCTAGTTTGGGATAAAATTAGCAACATCCTGCTAATAACAAACGCGACTAGCTTGTTTTGTATGGATAATAGAAATACTACCATGGTAGTGTTTTCTGCTACAATATTTGCAGATTTCATACATACATAAATAATAAGGATTATGCAATTAAATAGTGAATGTTATTATGCAATACATTTTACATGAATCCAGCATATATAGGAAGATAACATATCAAATGATGGCAGCATTTATGAACCAGCAAAGGGCTAATTTTTTGCCCACAGCAGCATCTATGAGCCAAAGGGCTCATTTTATTGTCATGCTAGAGTCATCATGTCTTGATAGGTGCAACAAGCTTAAGTTCTGACTTACACAAAAGGTATGATAAGGGCTACATAGTCAAGGTGTTGAAGTCGCTATGCTGCCGCTCCATGCTACCTATCCCACGACTTCTTGAGGGGTTCTTGTGAGTCGTCATCATACATCTCCTTCTTGTTGGCAGCATAGTTGTTGATGACAGATGCAAGGGTGCTCTGCATCTGTCTAAACTCGACTCGAATACCATTCTGTGTGAGAATGGCAAGGGTTCCCCCCCAGTTAGTGATGTCATCCTTTCTTGTGAAGGTTGTATGCTTCCACATGCAATCAACCATATGGTTCATGATGTAGTAGGAAGGCATATGACTTCTCTTATTTTGCTGTTGCATGCAACATAAGGTTGTGTTGTGGGCAAAGCATGCCAAGCCCAAGCTGTTTTTCATTTTGAATTCTGGTTTTATCGGTCCTATATTGTTCTCAAACTATATGAGAGCATCATCAATAACTGATTTCAGATTGTTGTAGTCTTTCTTGATCCTTTGATGCGAATCAAAGAAATAAGAATTGCATGTCTTTAGGGATTGATTTTCATTACGCAAATAGTCAAACTAATTGAAGCAGTAACTATCGTCAATATTTGTACGATGAGAGGATATATACTATACATCCACTACAAAATCTTCTCTATTCAGTGACAAAACCCTGGTGACGAAACATGAAACGTCGCCCAAAATCATTTTCTGCAACGGCCCACCGTCATGAGGTGTTTTCCTCCCAGGGAAGCGCCCTCAGCAACTTTGGCGACGTTGTGGCCTGATTTTGGGCAACGTTTTTATTCGTCGCTAAGTCTGGGATGGTTATTAGTGTCATAGAAATTATTGGAGCGGCGCTATCAGGAGTTATTTCAGGATATTAGCAAGAAAACGGCATGTGTCAGCGTCTGTGCAGGCTACGTTCAAGCGGCGGCCTAGATGCGTGTTTGCAGGTGGCATAGAGGTGTTTCTACAGCAAGCGTTGAGGCATGCGGGCAGGCCGTGTCAGAGATTCTTATCGAAAGACATGCCTTTAACCAGTGGATGTCGCACCGCCGTGGTAGTTTGTGCATACTGAAGGAGTGGGATGAGGTCACGGTAGCCTTTGACCACCCATCTGGCTGCCTATCCAACCACCTCTCCTTAATGGCGAGCACGCCTACGACGGGCTATAAGGTAGCGGTCGCTCCTTCTGTCGCACCATTCCCATCTCTAGTGCAGCACAAACACCTCGTCCATGACGCACCCCTAGTCTTCTATTTTGGTGTCATTGAGGATGTGGATGAGGAAGAGAATCCTTTGGCCCCTAGTGGGCGATGGACAAGGTGCTGGAGGAGGTTGCACAGATGGAGGCGAAGGCCGCGCAGATGGACGTGACCGTGTCGGCGCCAACTCCGGCGCCCATGCCCATGCCACTTCATGTGCCCGTGCCCGCGCTTAACGCACACGATCTTCTCAAGTGGTTTGAGGCCGCCCAAGCCGCATTGTACGATATTGAATTGGGCAGACACGACGGTGGTGCCGGTCATGGCGTCGGACGTGGACATGGTGGCGTCCATGGCATCGACGGGATTCTTGGCCATGGGCATGGCTGCAACTAGGTGGTGACCATGGCCGCGGCTAGAACTAGGTGGTGACTGTGGATGTGGCCACAATGATGCAGTGACCATGGCCGTGGCTAGAACTACGCGGTGACCGTGGTCGTGGCCACAACTACGCCATGGCCATATGGCTATATTAGTTTGTTATAATGGTTTGTACTATTAGGTATTGTTTTAGATGGTGTCACAGTGCGATAATTTTGGGAGGAATTCAACTATGTTCGACTTTATCTTAGCAATGCTTTTAAAATTATGTGACAACAAGATTACTAAGTTTCTGTGTACTGCAATGTCTGAAATTCAAGCAAATTTCAGTGAAAGTGAAATCGATGTTGTGTACCACTGATACTTTCCACTTATAAAGGCATGTGCGTTGTCAGCATTTTCAAGTCATACAGCATTAGTTGTTTTTATTTGCAAGAGTGTTGTACTATGACCGTGTTCACAAGAATGACATGCATATCGTACCATATAGTTAAAACCATTTCAGCACAGAAGCAAATAATTAACACGATACTTAGCATGCAATACTTCACAATCTCATCATCCACATATACTCATGTGCTACTCCGCATACACTAGTTGACATACAGTACTTAACAACCCGGATTCTATGAAATCATTTGCTGGAACTGCATCAGACCATGTCGTCAATTAACAGGAAAAGCCCTTTAGTTCCTTCATACAACATCAGCATAACATTGGCTCCCCTTTTCAAATGTGGACGCACTGCCATCACAACCTCCCACTACTAGGGAAATGCCTAGCAGTAGCACTGGTTTTTGGGCTAGCAGTAGCTGGGAGACCGTGCTACTGCTACGACATTATAGCTAAATGGTAACAATAGCATTCGTTCTCCTGCGCTAGTGCTATACCTACTTAGTAGCAGCGTTTATTTCGAGCGCGCTACTAGTAGTTAGTAGTAGCGCTGCTCTACCTATGCTACTACTATTATTACAGATTTTATTTCTTTTTTATTTTATGTCGTACTCATACACCATTATACAAGTTTTCATACAATATCAATTTAGAGATTTTTATTACATCATTGGGTGAAAGAACCGTGGATTAGGAAAATTGAAACTAATCCATGGTTCTTTCACCCAATGATATAATAACTCATCATCATAATATCATTAACAACTTATCAACATAATACATCATTGTCATATAGGCAAAACTGGAGGCATATCCACATCCACCCAGATGTTGATATCATCATCATCATCATCATCATCATCATCTTCGAGACGAATATCAAATGTTATTTGCATACGATCGTCAAATCCATATGCCTTGCAGAGAGCTTCCCAATTAGAGCAACCGAAATGGGAGTGATTAACCGCATTGTAAAGCTTAACTAGAAACGCATAACCATGTTTAGTTCTCAAGTGAGCCCTCCTCATCTCCATATTCTCGAAGTATTTGAAACCGAGCTTCTCCAATACATATGGTCTTGCATGGCACGAGATGTACTAATCAAATTGAAAAAAATCCATAAATTACACGTTGAACAAAAGAAGACCAAGTGATGATATTAATTACGATGAAATGCTTGTCGTTGCATACTGTACAAACATCAAAGGTCTCGTCCAGCTTCACGGTGAAAACCTATCATTTTGTGGGTGAGGAAACCTGTCGCACAAACCCCGGACATCATAGCAGTAATCGCACTCCGGGATCCTATCGTCATCAGACATCTGCTGTATTCATAATTCAAAGATTAAACTTATGAATTTCATTATACATACTACAGAAAATAATTCGATCATTAATATTCATCATAGGTTGACTTTCAGTCTGTCGAGTCTTCCTTGAAAACTCTCATCTCACGTGGTGTATATGGTGGGCACTCCCTCTTTGATATATTCGACCCTCGGTGATGTTCGCTCCTTCCTTCGTCCCTGAGTGCATTACACCAAATTGTCTAGCACACGGGAACGAAGGAGAAGCGACCCCCACGACAACAGTCGAGATTCTTCATCTCTGATATTTGGGACCATCAGTGATGGTCGTTAGTCTCTTCCTTCCCGTGCATTACCAAAAGGTCTATCATGAGAAAGAAAAGGAAGAATGACCCCCACGACAACAGTCAGCATTCCTCTTCTGTCATATATGGTGGACACTCCCTCACTGTTTTTTGACTGTCATGTATGGAGCCCCAACAAACTTAGAGTTAACCCAAAATGTCGTTTAATGCTCTTTCCGGCAAATCCATGGCACTCGATATTTCCTACATTCTAGCACAATCCATGCTAAAATTCACGAAAAAAATCCAGCATGACCTTTACTAAAAGGACATATCGAGCGCCTAAATTTGCCGAAATGGAAATTAATCAACACTCCGACAAAACATAGGGCACTCGGAGGTGTTCCCTGCAAACACAGGCCACTTGCGCAAGCACATATCCTATTTGGCTACATCATCATCATCATCATCGACATCAACGACGTGGGGATTTGGTTGCTCTCACCTCAATGTCGGAGGCGGTCGGTGACGGGGATGACGATGGGGATGATGCAGGGGCTCCTTGATCTCTGCAAAAACAAATATAAACAAAAACATTATTATCCTGATTTTAGGACTTAGCGAAACCCTATAAGCTATCAACTAAACACAATTATGCTGATTCAAAAGACCTACATTTACTAAAAATTTGTAAAACTAGTTTTTTACTAAAAATTTATATTACTAACCCTAAGAGCTATCCATCCATCCATCTATCAAAAGCATTAGTAAAAAACCTAGTTTTATCCATCTATCTATCCAAGCATTACAAAAAACCTAATTTCATCCACCCAATCATCTATAAGCTTTCTACTAGTAGCGGGTTCATGTATATGAACACCTAGGGTTACATATATCTACATTCTATTGTACTCAAAAACACCTATTTAGTGCTCTAGTGATGAAATGGGCTCATATATATGAACACCTAGGGTTCATATATATATGAACAAAATTGATAAAAAAAAATCTCAACATACTGCATTTTCTAATTCATCCAACAGATCCAAAGATACTTAGTTTTTGGGTGAATTGAGAGGAGAAGGAGGTACTCACAGTAGGCAGCCTGGGGCCGAGAGGGGATGGAGATAGCAGACACACTACTAGGAAAAGGGCTATAGATGATATGACCACTAATGGTGCACCAGACATGTGGTGCGCCACTACTATACAGCAGTGGCGCACCATGTGTTGGTGCGCCATTAGTGTGATAGACACTAATGGCGCACCAGACACTCAGTGCGCCACTAGTAACAATTTTTTTCCAAAAATACTAATGGCGCACCTGGTCACAGTGCGCCACTGCTATTTTTTTTGCAAAACTACTAATGGCGCACCACAAGCACCCCCAGCACCCTCCCCCGCTCCACCGCCGCCGAGCAGCCCCCGCACCCTCCCTCGCTCCACCGCCGCCGATGACCCACCGCATCCTCCCCAGCTCCACCGCCGCCGAGGACACCTCCTCACCCTCCCCCGCTCCACCGTCGCCACCGACCCACCGCACCCTACCCCGCTCCACCACCGCCGACGACCCACCGCACCCTCCCCATCTCCACCGCCACCGAGGACGCCCCCGCACCCTCCCCCACTCCACCGCCGCCGACGACCCACCGCACCCCTTCCCCGCTCCACCGCCGCCGCCGACCCACCGCACCCTCCCCCGCTCCACCACCGCCGAGGACGCCCCGCACCCTCCCCCGCTCTACCGTCACAAATGAATGCAACTAAAAATCCAAAAAAAAATTGATTATATTTTCAAATAACAAATTTGATGATATTTTTTTATACTCATAAATATTTTCAAATAACAAATTTGATGATATTTTTTTAAAAAATTATTACTGTTTTTATAAAAAATTATTGCTGTTTCATATTCATATTCATTTTCTAAAAAATTATTAGATGCAACAAAAAATAATAATAAAAAAATTACTTATGGCGCACCGCTGGCTGGTGCGCCATTGCTATGTAGAAAAAATTACTTATGGCGCACCGCTCGGGGGTGCGCCATTGCTATCAAAAAAACATACTAATGGCGCACCACCAGGGGGTGCGCCATTAGTAATCTTCCCCCCCCCCCCCCCCCGTAGCTAATTCGCCCGATCCCTTCGTCCCTCCCTCGCCAGATCCACTTCCCCCCTCGCTCCACACCTGCTCCGACGACCCCCGCGCCCCGCCTCGCCATCTCGGTCCTCGCCGCCGACGGCCTGCCGCCACAACTGCCAACCCCCAGAGCACTAGGAGGAGGAGGACCACGTCCACCAGGAGAGGAGCCGGAGCACTTCTTCTTCCTCCGCTCGCCTTCGCCACCGCTGCTCCCCATCTCCCGTCGCCACCGCGGTGAGCTCCTCCCTCGCCCCCTTTCCCCCTTCGAGTTAGATGCCATAGGACGCCGACTCCATCATGCCCGAACCCTACCTCTTCTGCGGCATACGGCCTCGCCGCGCGCCGGGCTTCCTTCTGCTGCCCCATCCTGCTGCACGCGCGCCGCGCCCGGCCGCGCCTCTGGAGTCCTTGGCCGCGAGCCCCGCCTCACATGGCCGGTAGCCCTGCGCCCATGCCCGCCTTCCCCTGACCCCCAGGCCATCCCCTGCTCACGCTGGCCGCCCTCTGCCTCACGCCCGCTCGTCCACACCGAGTGTTGCTGCTGCCGCTCCTTGTTGAAGCTGCTGCTGCCTGCGCCTGCGGCCGTCCGGGCTGCCTACTGCTCCCTGATCCCGCTCTCCTCTGCTACTAACTGCTGCTGCATTTCAGTGACTGAGATTTTCTTCTAATTTAGTTAGTTAGTCTAATTAGTTAGTTTAGTTTAGGCACTAGTTTAGTTAGTTAGTCTAATTAGTTAGTTAGTTAGTTAGTCTAATTAGTTAGTTAATTAGTTAGTTTAGGCTCCTTGTTTAGGGACTAGTTTAGTTAGTTAGTCTAATTAGTTAGTTTAGTTTAGGCACTAGTTTTGTTGCCCTTTGTGTCAATTTCTGTGACTGATATTTTCTTCTAGTTCCCAGGAGAAAAGAATTTGTAAATGCACCATTTACCTGATTAAATGGCCTCCTCCTCTGCTCTGCTACTTAGCCAAATACATGTGCATGGGGTAGTGGTACCTTGAGCAGCGGAGTGTCAAAGGCTTCTTGTATTTTTCTGCATCTGCTCCTTTCCTTTAAACCTCCTCTGCTGCTTGCTGAAATAGTGATTAAGGAGTTATGTCAGTTTTGTTTTGTAACTAGAAGACCAAAGTGTGTTACTCACCTGGGATCTTAACTATTAATTTTGTAATATTCCTTATATTGAAATCGAACATGATGGTGTTGCTTGATATTTTTGAGACATGGCATCTCCCATGACTGAATCAGCAACAAGGGGAGTTGATTCCATTTCTTGGTTTCTGTAAGAATTTAATGGACCTGGGCCTAGTTAAGTATAGGCTTGGGCTTGTGGTTGAATGCTACCGTTGTCCTAGCCATGAATTTTCAGAATTGAGCTAAAGATTTGGGGGTAGTATTTCTGATTTTAGAGCACCTTTGCTGGATGTATTTTACAGTAGCTGTTGGAATCAAAACAATGCTTGTGTGTTGTCCTGTTAAGTTGAGTGAGTCATTAGAGGGCAGATAGAGTCACCCACACCAATTAATGTTTATGAAGAAGAAGAATAAACCTGCTGCTGCTGCTGTTATGCATGTATTCACTACTTCTGCTGATGTACTTGTGATGATGCTGTACTTGTGATGATGCTACTTGTGATCTTCTGAAATGACCCATTGGCGACTTCATTACGCGGGGATAATGATTTTGCAGGTACCCCGAGAGGCCCTTGAGTTTGCTGGAATGTCGATTAACTTCCGTTCCGGCAAATTCGGGTACTCCATATGTCCTATTTTCAGCAAAGGTCATGCTGAAATTTTCCGTGAATTTTAGCATGACTTTGCTAAAAATAGGACATATGGGGTACTTGCGACTAATGCATGGGCCGGGGTATCTTAGTACTTAATTAAGTAGGATCAACTGCCTCTTGTGTTATACATATAGAAGTGTGATATCAACTCATAGTTATTACTAATGTCAGTTGCTCGTCATCGATAAACCCTAATCTGGTAGGATGACCTACTAAAAAAGCTCAAACCAGTTCGAAGGGCGTGTTTTCACCACACTGTGGATTATCTTATTGGACCCAACGCAAGAGATGATGCAGTTTTGAATTATGAACGTATGATATGTCATCATTGGACGACGAAAGTCTCTCGGGGGAGTGCGGCTGGTGCCACAACGATCAAGGTCTGTGCGACATGCCTCACCTGGACGATGATCAGCGCTTTAGCATTAAGCTCGAGGAGACCTTTGAAGTTGAAACAGTACCCAACAACGACAAGTGTTATTTTCATAATTAAGCATGACTTCAACTATTTCAACGTGTAATTTTCATCTTTTACAATTCAAGTATAGCTTATCACATGCCATGCAAGACGCTATGTCTTGCAGAGGATGGATTTTGAAGACCATGAAATTTCTGAAACAAAGAAAATTCACCTAAGGACTCATCACGATGTGGATTTTGAAGTAAATCTGTATAATTCTGGGAGCGTAACCCATTTTGGTTGCAAAAATTGGGAAGCATTTTGCAATATGTATGGTTTTGATGAGGGTATGCTTGTCACCACGGATCTTGGTGATCCTAAAATCGAGCAAGACAATATGGACATTTGGGTCCTTGTTGATACGCCTCCAATTCTACCGCTATGTGAGTTTCTCAAACATAGTTATTAGCTAATTTATATTGTTTATTTCAAAATAGTTGACAACTTATTTCCATTGATAGCTTATTTTCATTGTTCAAAGAATGTGCGGGAGATGGTAGACAAAACCCACTACACCGATGGCTCCGAATTAACAACTTACAAGGAGAAAAATCATCTGGTCGGATTTTGTACTGACATTGAGAATTACAGTATCTACAATCAAACTCCTCAACATTATGGTCAATACGTGCCACTAGTGCATGTTTTCAACTACGGTAACTACCATGGAGATACCCTGGTAAGATTTTTTACTATTACGACATCCGTGCATCTTTTGCATACTTCTAAAACTAGTACATCATTGCTAACTATGAAGTTATTACTATGTTTTTCAACAGATAATCCCAGAGAATTGTGTGCCTCATTTGATGTATCAGAAAGGTAGCCTTAATGTTTTGAACATATAGCCAGGTCATCCTACGAATCTCAACTGTCCATACCAGATTTCTAAAAGAAGTGGAGACATGCAAATCAAAGGATGGAAAAAAATGTATGGACAGTCGTAAGGAGGTTCTTGGAAGAAAAAGGAAGCGAAGCGCAAGAATTGGAGACAGGATGATCTCCATTCTCCATAATGGAGAGTCGGGGTCTATATTGTTTTATGATATTTTACCTTAAATAGGGTATTTAGGTCCTGCCTAATACCGATGATCATGTTCTAAGAACAATTAAGTAGGGTTGGTTCAATGACTATCAAATGATGATCGTATGACTTGTTAATAATAATGAGTAGAAGTTGTATGATGATGATTAGTAGGACTTGTTAGGATTAGTATTACTTCCGACAAACTCGCTACTCGCGGTCTCGAGACTTGTAATGTTCTATCTTTGTTTGGTCTTTTGAACTCGGAGACTAATATGATGAATTGTATTCGGAGACTAATCTTTTATTGTATTCGATGAATCTGCTGTTTATATGTTGTGCTCTCTATATTATGTGCAGTAATATGTTTTGTAACCTGTACAAATATCATAAAAAAATAATCCCTAATATTCATACTAGTGGCGCACCACTCAGCACACTAATGACGCACTGCAAAAATGACTCTAATGGCGCATCATCCACTAGTGCGCCATTAGTATGCCAGAGCACATGGGTAAATATGGCCCCTGGGAGGCATACTAATGGCGCACCATGGGAAATACTAATGGCGCACTGCATGGTGCGCCATTAGTATACCAGATACTAATGGCGCACCACAGGTGCGCCATTAGTAAAAAAATACTAATGGCATGATACTAGTGGCGCACCTGTAGTGCGCCATTAGTAGGCAAAACATGTGCGCCACTAGTAGGCCTTTTCCTAGTAGTGGCAAGGGGGAGGGCGACCGCGCGTTGGGGAGGGCCGGCGCCGGGGGAGGGTAGCCGCGCATGGGGAGGGCGGCCGCGGGGGACGGCAGCCGGAGCAGTGGGGGCGAGCCGATGAGGGTGGGAGAGATAGTGGAGATGGAGAGTGAGTGAGGAGGGAGAGTGAGAGGTTGGGCGAGGGAGGACGATGATAAGGTGGCTTGGTAGTAGTGCGGGTAGAGGCCCAACGCTACTGCTAATGTCATTAGCTGTAGTGCGGGTCTGTAGGATCGAGAAGAGGTGTCTTGAGGGGGGTGATTAGACCCTCAACAAGGAAAAGTAGCAGTTTTTAATTTCTTTAAGTTAAGGTGGAGTTTTAGCACAAGTTTATACATTCACAATACATTTCAAGCAATCATGGAAAAAGTATATGAGCAGCGGAAAGTAAAAGATGCAAGTTGCAAGAAAGTAAAGGGATGGGATTGGAGTGTGCAAACACAATTGGAGACATGGAGATTTTTGGCATGGTTCCGATAGGTGGTGCTATCGTACATCCACGTTGATGGAGACTTCAACCCACGAAGGGTAACGGTTGCGCGAGTCCATGGAGAGCTCCACCCATGAAGGGTCCACGAAGAAGCAACCTTGTCTATCCCACCATGGCAATCGCCCACGAAGGAGTTGCCTCACTTGGGTAGATCTTCACGAAGTAGGCAATCTCCTTGCCCTTACGAACTCCTTGGTTCAACCCCACTATCTTGACGGAGGCTCCCAAGTGACACCTAACCAATCTAGGAGACACCACTCTCCAAAAGGTATAGATGGTGTGTTGATGATGAACTCCATGCTCCTGTGCTTCAAATGATAGTATCCCCAAAACTCAATTCTCTCTCACAGATTTGGATTTGGTGGAAAGATGATTTGAGTGGAAAGCAACTTGGGAAGGCTAGATATCAAGATTCTTGTGGTTGAATTGGAATATCTTGGTCCCAACACATGAGTAGGTGGTTCTCTCTTAGAAAATGACTGTTGGAAGTGTAGGCACGTTCTGATTGCTCTCTCAATGAATGAAGGATGGGTGGAAGGGTATATATAGCCTCCACAAAAAATCTAACCATTACACACAATTTACCAAACTCCGTGGGACCAAATAGTTAAACTCGGTCAGACCGATTTAGTTCAAAATGTGAACGTTAGGATTTTCAGTGGGACCGATATGATCAACTCGGTGGGAACGATCTGCTAGGGTTAGGGTAAAACCTCAACTCGGTTTGATCGATTACTGATACGTCCATTTTGCATCATGCTTTTATATCGATATTTATCGGATTATGGACTGTTATTTGACTTTATATCACAATACTTATGGCTGTTCTCTCTTATTTTACAAGTTTTACATAAGGAGGGAGAATGCTGGTAGCTGGAATTCTGGTCTGGAAAAGGAGCAAATAGTAGAGACCTATTCTGCACAACTCCAAAAGTCCTGAAACTCCACGGAACGTCTTAAAAGAAATAAAGAAAAATCCATGCCAAAGATGAAGGCCAGGGGGCCCACACCCTTCTCACGAGGGTGGGGGGCGCCCCCCCTAGGGCGCGCCCCCCTACCTCGTGGGCCCCCTGGTGGCTCTCCGATGCCCATCTTCTCCTATATGAGGTCTTTCGATGAGAAAAAAATAGAAAGGAACTTTTTGGAACGAGACTCCGCCGCCACGAGGCGGAACCTTGGCGGATCCAATCTAGAGCTCCGATAGAGCTGTTCTGCCGGGGAAACTTCCCTCCGGGAGGGGGAAATCATCACCATCTTCATCACCAATGCTCCTCTCATTGGGAGAGGGCAATCTCCATCAACATCTTCACCAGCACCATCTCATCTCCAAACCCTAGTTCATCTCTTGTATCCAATTCTTGTCTCAAAGTCCGGGATTGGTGCTAGTAGGTTGCTAGTAGTGTTGATTACTCCTTGTAGTTGATGCTAGTTGGTTTAATTGGTGGAAGATCATATGTTCAGATCCTATATGCATATTATTACCCCTCTGATTATGAACATGAATATGCTTTGTGACTAATTACGTTCGTTCCTGAGGACAAGGGAGAAGTCTTGCTATGAGTAGTCATGTGAATTTGGTATTCGTTTGATATTTTGATAAGATGTATGTTGTCTAGCCTCTAGTGGTGTTATGTGAACGTCGACTACATAACACTTCACCATTATTTGGGCCTAGAGGAAGGCATTGGGAAGTAATAAGTAGATGATGGGTTGCTAGAGTGACAGAAGCTTAAACCCTAGTTTATGCGTTGCTTCGTAAGGGGCTGATTTGGATCCATATGTTTCATGCTATGGTTAGGATTACCTTAATACTTTTGTTGTAGTTGCGGATGCTTGCAATAGAGGTTAATCATAAGTGGGATGCTTGTTCAAGTAAGAACAGCACCCAAGCACCGGTCCACCCACATATCAAATTATCAAAGTATCAAACGCAAATCATATGAACATGATGAAAACTAGCTTGACGATATCCCATCTGTCCTTGGGAGCTCTTTTCCTATTATAAGAGTTTGTTCCGTCTTGTCCTTTGCTACAAAAGGATTGGGCCACCTTGCTGCACTTTATTTACTTTTGTTACTTGTTGCTCGTTACAACTTATCCTATCACAAAACTATCTGTTACCACTTATTTCAGTACTTGCAGAGAATACCTTGCTGAAAACCGCGTATCATTTCCTTCTGTTCCTCATTGGGTTCGACACTCTTACTTATCGAAAGGACTACGATAGATCCCCTATACTTGTGGGTCATCAAGACTCTTTTCTGGCGCCGTTGCCGGGGAGTGTAGCGCCTTTGGTAGGTGGAATTTGGTAAGGATATAGTGTGTTGAAATTTACTGTCACTTGTTACTATGGAAAGTAATTCTCTGAGGGGCTTGTTCGGGGTATCTTCACCCCGTCCAGTAGAGCAAAGAGTTGCTCCTCAACCTACTGAACCTATTAAAAATGAAACTCCTTTTCAATTTCCTTCGGCCATGATGGAAAAACTGTTAGCTAACCCTTTTATAGGAGATGGAACAAAGCATCCTGATGAGCACTTAATATATGTGGATGAAGTTTGTGGATTATTTAAGCTTGCAGGTATACCCGATGATGTTGCTAAGAAGAAGGTCTTCCCTTTATCTTTGAAGGGAGACGCGTTGATATGGTATAGGCTATGTGATGATATGAGATCGTGGGACTATAAAAGATTGAAGCTGGAATTTCATCAAAAGTATTACCCTATGCATCTTGTTCATCGTGATCGCAATTATATATATAATTTCCGGCCTCACGAAGGAGAAAGCATCGCTCAAGCTTGGGAGAGGCTTAAATCAATGTTATATTCATGCCCCAATCATGAGCTCTCAAGAGAAATAATTATGCAAAAAATTTATGCTTGGCTTTCTAAAAATAATCGCACCATGCTCGATACTTCTTGTGCTGGCTCTTTTATGATGAAGACTATTGAATTCAGATGGAATTTACTGGATAGAATTAAACGCAACTCTGAAGATTGGGACTTCGACGAAGGTAAGGAGTCAGGTATGACACCTAAGTTTGATTGTGTTAAATCTTTTATGGACACCGATATTTTCCGTAAGTTTAGCACTAAATACAGACTTGACTCTAAGATAGTAGCCTGTTTCTGTGAATCTTTTGCTACTTATGTTGATCTCCCTAAGGAGAAGTGGTTTAAATATCATCCTCCCATAGAAGTAAAAGTAGCTGCACCTATTAAAGTTGAAGAAAAGACTGTCACTTATAATGATCCTATTGTTCCTACTTCTTATATTGAGAAACCACCTTTCCCTGTTAGAATAAAGGATCATGCTAGAGCTTCAACTGTTGTTCGTAAAAGCAATACTAGAACTTATACACCTCCTGAGCAAGTTAAAGTAGAACCTAATATTGTTATTGTTAAAGATCTCTTGTCTGATAATATTGATGGGCATGTTATTCATTTCGAAGGTGAAACTGCTAGAATTGCTAAACCTTGTGATAAGGATAAACATAGACCTATGGTAGGCGTTCCTATTATTTCTGTTAAAATAGGAGATCATTGTTATCATGGATTATGTGATATGGGTGCTAGTGCTAGTGTTATACCGCATGCTTTATACGAAGAAATTAAGAATGAAATTGCACCTGTTGAGTTAGAAGATATGATGTTAATATTAAACTTGCTAATAGAGATACTATTGCACCAATTGGAATTGTTAGAGATGTTGAAGTCTTGTGTGGAAAAACTAAATATCCTGCTGATTTTCTTGTTCTTACTTCTCCGCAAGATAGATTTTGTCCAATTATATTTGGTAGACCCTTCTTAAATACTGTCAATGCTACCATAGACTGCACTAAGAATATTGTTACTGTTGGTTTGGATGATATGGTTCATGAGTTTAATTTCTCTAAATTTAGTAAACAACATCGTGAGGAAGAATTACCTAGTAAGGATGAAATTATTGGTCTTGCTTCTGTTGCCGTACCTCATAGTGATCCTTTAGAAAACTATTTGCTAGACCATGAAAATGATATATTCATGAATGAAAGAAGGGAAATAGATGAAGTATTCTTTAAACAGGAACCTATTCTGCATCACAACTTGCATGTTGAAATTTTAGGGGATCCTCCTCCACCCAAGGGTGATCCCGTGTTTGAGCTCAAACCCTTGCCTGATAATCTTAAATATGCTTATCTTGATGAAAAGAAGATATATCCTGTTATTATTAGTGCTAACCTTTCAGAGCATGAAGAAGAAAGATTATTGAAAACTCTGAAGAAGCATCGTGCTGCTATTGGATATACTCTTGATGATCTTAAGGGCATTAGTCCCACTCTATGTCAACATAAAATAAATTTGGAAGAAGATGCCAAACCAGTTCGTGATCCTCAACGACGTATGAATCCTAAAATGAAAGAAGTGGTAAGAAAAGAAATACTAAAGCTTCTGGAGGCAGGTATAATCTATCCCGTTGCTGATAGTGAGTGGGTAAGTCCTGTCCATTGTGTCCCTAAGAAGGAAGGTATTACTGTTGTTCCTAATGATAAAGATGAATTGATTCCACAAAGAATTATCACAGGTTATAGGATGGTAATTGATTTCCGCAAATTAAATAAAGCTACTAAGAAAGATCATTACCCCTTACCTTTTATTGATCAAATGCTAGAAAGATTATGCAAACATACACATTACTGCTTTCTAGATGGTTATTCTGGTTTCTCTCAAATACCTGTGTCGGCTAGAGATCAATCAAAGACTACTTTTACATGCCCTTTTGGTACTTTTGCTTATAGACGTATGCCTTTTGGTTTATGTAGTGCACCTTCTACCTTTCAAAGATGCATGATGACTATATTATCTGACTTTTGTGAAAAGATTTGTGAGGTTTTCATGGACGACTTTTCCGTCTACGGTTCCCCTTTTGACGATAGCTTGAGCAATCTTGATCAAGTTTTGCAGAGATGTGAAGAAACTAATCTTGTCTTAAATTGGGAAAAGTGCCACTTTATGGTTAATGAAGGTATTGTCTTGGGGCACAAAGTTTCTGAAAGAGGTATTGAAGTTGATAAAGCCAAGGTCGATGCTATTGAAAAGATGCCATGTCCCAAGGACGTCAAAGGTATAAGAAGTTTCCTGGGTCACGCTGGATTTTATAGGAGGTTCATTAAGGACTTCTCAAAAATTTCTCGGCCTCTGACTAATTTATTGCAAAAAGATATACCATTTTTCTTTGATGATGATTGTGTAGAAGCATTTGAAATACTTAAGAAAGCATTAGTCTCTGCACCTACTGTTCAGTCACCTAACTGGAATCTACCCTTTGAAATTATGTGTGATGCTAGTGATTATGCTGTAGGTGCTGTTCTAGGGCAAAGAGTTGATAAGAAATTAAATGTTATTCATTATGCTAGTAAGACTCTAGACAATGCTCAAAAAAATTATCCTACTACTGAAAAAGAACTCTTAGCAGTTGTATTTGCTTGTGATAAGTTCAGATCTTATATTGTTGATTCTAAAGTAACTATTCAAACTGATCATGCTGCTATTAAATATCTTATGGAAAAGAAAGATGCTAAACCTAGACTTATTAGATGGGTTCTCTTGCTAGAAGAATTTGATTTGCATATTGTTGATAGAAAGGGAGCTGAGAACCCCGTTGCAAACAACCTGTCTAGGTTAGAAAATATTCTTGATGACCCACTACCTATTAATGATAGCTTTCCTGATGAACAAATTATAAGTACTTCTCGTAGTACTCCATGGTATGCTGATTATGCTAATTATATTGTTGCTAAGTTTATACCACCTAGCTTCACATACCAACAAAAGAAAAAGTTCTTCTATGATTTGAGACATTACTTTTGGGATGACCCACATCTTTATAAAGAAGGGGTAGATGGTGTTATTACACGTTGTGTACCTGAGCATGAACAGGAACAGATGCTACGCAAGTGTCATTACGAGTCTTATGGAGGACACCACGCTGGAGATAGAACTGCACATAAGGTATTGCAATCTGGTTTTTATTGGCCTACTCTCTTCAAGTATGCCCGTAAGTTTGTCTTGTCTTGTGATGAATGTCAAAGAATTGGTAATATTAGTAGACGTCAAGAAATGCCTATGAATTATTCACTTGTTATTGAACCGTTTGATGTTTGGGGTTTTGATTATATGGGACCTTTTCTTGCCTCTAATGGATACACACATATTTTAGTTGCTGTTGATTACGTTACTAAGTGGGTAGAAGCTATTCCAACTAGTAGTGCTGATCATATCACTTCTATTAAAATGCTTAAAGAAGTTATTTTCCCGAGGTTTGGAGTCCCTAGATATTTAATGACTGATGGTGGTTCACACTTTATTCATGGTGCTTTCCATGAAATGCTTGCTAAATATGATGTTAATCATAGAATTGCATCTCCTTATCACCCACAGTCTAGTGGTCAAGTAGAGTTGAGCAATAGAGAGCTCAAATTAATTTTGCAAAAGACTGTTAATAGGTCTAGAAAGAATTGGTCCAAGAAACTTGATGATGCATTATGGGCTTATAGAACTGCATATAAAAATCCTATGGGTATGTCTCCGTATAAAATGGTTTATGGAAAAGCATGTCACTTACCTCTCGAACTAGAACATAAGGCATATTGTTCTATTAAAGAGCTCAACTATGATTTTAAACTTGCCGATGAAAAGAGGTTATTTGATATTAGCTCACTTGATGAATGGAGAACCCAAGATTATGAAAATGCCAAGTTGTTTAAATAAAAAGTTAAAAGATGGCATGACAAAAGGATACAAAAGCGTGAGTTTAATGTAGGTGATTATGTATTGCTATACAACTCTTGTTTAAGAGTTTTGCAGGAAAACTTCTCTCTAAATGGGAAGGTCCCTATGTTATCGAAGAGGTCTATCATTCCGGTGCCATAAAAATCAACAACTTCGAGGGCACAAATCCGAAGGTGGTAAATGGTCAAAGAATCAAACATTATATCTCAGGTAATCCCATAAAATGTTGAAACCAATATTATTGAAACCGTAACCCCGGAGGAATACATAACGGACACTTTCCGGAATGTTTCAGACTCCAAAAAGGAATAGGTATGTGGTACGGTAAGTAAACCGACTCCAAAACAATTTTTTAGGCAATATTTCTCTGTTTTGGAATATTTAGAAAAAATAGAAAAATAAGTAGCATTCCGGGAAGGACACGAGGGCCCCACGAGGGTGGTGGGCGCGCCCTACCCCCTGGGCGCGCCCCCTACCTCGTGAGCACCTCGTGTGCCTTCCGGACTCCATTTTCTTGCACGTTACGTATTTTGCTCGGTAAAAATTCATTATATATTCTCCCGAAGGTTTTGACTCCCGTATCATGCAAATTTTCTCTGTTGTTGTTTTCGAGCTGTTGCTGCTGCAGATTAGAGCAAGATGTCTTCTCAAGAGTCAAGCGGGGAGAGCCGGGTATCTAATCCGGCAGCGGAACAAAGGGCAAACAGGGACGCTGAGCACTTTGGGCCAGCAACGGAGGAGGAGATGGAGGCTGACTTGATGAGAGTAGATGCTATGGAGGATCAAGAAGTCACCTCTCGCCTCTGAGCTGGGTTCACGATGGGGGAACTACAGAGCTCAGCTATTCCAAACTCAGTTATCTCTTCTAATGTTAGATTTCGTACTTATGAAAATATGAAGAGGAGTGTTACTTGTTCTCCCGTAGCTATGCAACACCCTTGGGTGCAAGGAGCTTTAGCTGTCACAGGGAAGCTTCGTAAGGAAATCATGGACCTCAAGCAGCAAGTCAATAAGCTCGAGGAGGATAACCGTATCCTGAGAGGAATAATTGCCAAGAATATTACACCAACAAAAGAAGAATTGAGTATCTGGGTATGGGCACTCCCCTTGGCAACTGCCAAGCTTGGGGGAGGTGCCCCGATATCGTATCACAATCACAACTCTTATCGTTACCGTTTTTCTTAGTTCGATCCTTTTGATAATATCTTGATCTAGTAGAATAAAGTTTATGGCATGATCTAGTTTTGAGTTTTGCTTTATGATCTCTCTATGTAATCGAGTCCGTGAGCTATATATAATAAAGATTAGTGTTGAGTCAAGGGCTTGATTATTTTGCCATGATCTTGGGTGAATAAAAGAAAAGAGAAAAGAATAAAAAGAAAAAAAAGTTCATATTGATCTTATTGAGAGTAATGACTTCACATAGAAAGAGTATGATGATTAAAAGTTGTTGGGAGTTGGCAGACATAGCTTTGGTCATTGTTGCAATTAATAGGAAGTAATAAGGAAAGAGAGGTTTTCACATATAGATATATTATCATTGACATCTTTTATGATTGGGAGAACTCATTAAAATATGACATGCTAAAGAGTTGATGTTGGACAAGGAAGACAACGTAATGACTTATGTATTTCTTATATCTGAGATAAAGTATGTTGTCATGGACCCTCTAACTTGTTCAGCTTGCCTTTCCCCCTCATGCTAGCCAAATTCTCAGCACCAAGTAGAAATACTACTTGTGCTTCCAAATACCCTTAAACCAGTTTTGCCATGAGAGTCCACCATATCTACCTATGGATTGAGTAAGATCCTTCAAGTAAGTTGTCATCGGTGCAAAGCAATAAAAAATTGCTCTAAATATGTATGACTGATTGGTGTGGTAGAAATAAGCTTTATACGATCTTGTGATGCGAAAGTAATAAAAGTGACGGACTGCATAATAAAGGTTCATATCACATGGGGCAATATAGAGTGACATTCTTTCGCATTGAGATTTTATATATCCAACCATAAAAGCGCATGGCAACCTCTGCTTCCGACTGCGAAGGGCCTATCCTTTATTATTATCTTCTACCTTATGCAAGAGTCATGGTGATCTTCACCTTTTCTTTTTCATTTTATCCTTTGGCAAGCTCAGCATGTTGGAAAGAACATGATATATATATCTAATTGGATGTAGGGGAGCATGAACCATTATTGTTGACATTACCCTTGAGGCAAAAGGTTGTGGGGCAAAACTATAAGCCCCTATCTTTCTCTGTGTCCGATTAAAACTCCGTAACCACAAGTATCGCGTGAGTGTTGGCAATTATGGAGGACTAAATGATAGTTGAGTATGTGGACTTGCTTTTTAGCTCTGACATAGACTGTTTCCGAGGTTATGATAAACTGCAATTGCTTCAATGACTGAGATTATAGTTTGTCGGAGCCCAATAAGGTTTATGATTTATACTTTTGCATTGTGAATAGATCATCACTTGAACATAAGTAATCATATGACAAAATCTATATATGTTGCTGTTATGAGAATAATCATGATGCCTTCATGTCCGTATTTTATTTTTATCGATGCCTCTACCTCTAAACATGAGGACATATTTATTGTTATTGGCTTTTCGCTTGAGGACAAGCGAGGTCTAAGCTTGGGGGAGTTGATACGTCCATTTTGCATCATGCTTTTATATTGATATTTATCGCAGTATGGACTGTTATTTCACTTTATGTCACAATACTTATGGCTATTCTCTCTTATTTTACAAGGTTTACACAAGGAGGGAGAATGCTGGCAGCTGGAATTCTGGTCTGGAAAAGGAGCAAATATTAGAGACCTATTCTGCGCAACTCCAAAAGTCCTGAAACCCCACGGAAAGTCATAAAAGAAATAAATAAAAATCCACGCCAAAGATGAAGGCCAGGGGGCCCACACCCTTCTAATGAGGGTGGGCCACCCTAGGGCGCGCCCCCTACCTCGTGGGCCCCCTGGTGGCTCTCCGATGCCCATCTTCTCCTATATGAGGTCTTTCTATGAGAAAAAAATAGAAAGGAACTTTTCGGGACGAGACTCCGCCGCCATGAGGCGGAACCTTGGCGGATCCAATCTAGAGCTCCGGCAGAGCTGTTCTGCTGGGGAAACTTCCCTCCGGGAGGGGGAAATCATCACCATCGTCATCACCAACGCTCCTCTCATCGGGAGAGGGGAATCTCCATCAACATCTTCACCACCACCATCTCATCTCCAAACCCTAGTTCATCTCTTGTATCCAATTCTTGTCTCAAAGTCCGGGATTGGTGCTAGTAGGTTGCTAGTAGTGTTGATTACTCCTTGTAGTTGATGCTAGTTGGTTTAATTGGTGGAAGATCATATGTTCAGATCTTATATGCATATTATTACCCCTCTGATTATGAACATGAATATGCTTTGTGAGTAATTACATTCGTTCCTGAGGACAAGGGAGAAGTCTTGCTATGGTTAGGTCTCACTAAGTTGCGCAAGGTATTCTCTGCAAGTACTGAAATAAGTGGGTCCAAGACTGGCGCTACTGTTAAGTGGGGACGGGCAGCTTGGCCCTGCATGTCAATAACAGCAGCGCGGTTCAGCAGAACACGCTACTGCTAAGCAACTACTTGTAATGCTTGTCTCTAGAACGCGCTACTGCTAAGTATCAGTAGCGCCCCATTTCAGCAAGAGCTACTAATAAGACTCTGTGTATAAGCTTGTCCCTAAAAGTCAAACCGCTTATCATTTCCTTCTGCTCCCCGTTAGGTTTGACACTCTTACTTATCGAAAGGACTACGATAGATCCCCTATACTTGTGGGTCATCAATTACACAAACTTAGTGAGACCGATTTTGGTAATAAGAAAAATAGAGAGTTGGTCAAGCAAACTCGGTGGGACTGATTGCATATCTCGGTGAGACCGACATAATTGCAATAGGCAACAAAGAGTTTGCAAGCCCATCTCAGTGAGACCGAGATCCCATCGGTGAGACCGAACTGATTAGGTTTCTAGCAGTGGCTATGTCAAATGAACTCGGTGGTGCCGAATGGATCAAATTGGTGGGGCCAAGTTTGACTTTTGGTTTGGGACATATGTGGAAATTAGGAAGTGGTTGAGGGCTTTGGAGCATATCACTAAGCAGTTTGAGAAAGCAAGCCATTAAGCAACACCTCATCCCCTTTTAATAGTATTGGCTTTCCTATGGACTCAATGTGATCTTGGATCACTAAAATAAAAATGTTGAGTCTTGAGCTTTTGCCTATTCTTGTCCTTAGCTTCTTGAAAGGGTTCCACATCCTCTTGTCCATGCCACTCCTCTGTTGAACTCATCTGAAATATACTAGATGAAAATATTAGTCCAACAAGAGATATGTTGACATTAATTACCAAAATCACCCACGGAGGGCTTGTGCTTTCAGGGTCCAAGACCGGCGCTACTGTTAAGTGGGGACGGGCAGCTTGGCCCTGCATGTCAATAACAGCAGCGCGGTTCAGCAGAACACGCTACTGCTAAGCAACTACTTGTAATGCTTGTCTCTAGAACGCGCTACTGCTAAGTATCAGTAGCGCCCCATTTCAGCAAGAGCTACTAATAAGACTCTGTGTATAAGCTTGTCCCTAATAGTGTCCCAATTACTAATGTGAGTGGTTCCAATTCTAGGGGATATTATGTATCTTTCCATGAACTTCTTGTTGTGACCAATAGCTAGTGTGATTTCACCATGTCTGGGCATCAATTCAGGAACAACTAAAGGAAGTAACATCTATTAAGAGAGGAATAAAACAATTGTGAAACTGTATGAAGCAACAGTTCATTGAGACCATATTTAAAATAAAAGACTTTGTACCATAATTTTGTGAATGACATAATTCATCTTGTCCAAGGTATGCACCCACTACAAAAAAAATACACTTCCGTGATGATACATGTTTGTCACGGTAGGTCGCTTTTTTGTCATGCATGTACATCCATGACGATTTTATGACAGAATCAAGATAGTCATACCTGTGCTATCATAGAAGTATTCCATGACATTACCAAAATTATCATCACGGAAGTGTCCACTTCCATGACGATAAATCGCGTGTCACAGAAGTGCTTTCGTCAAGGGTGACCGACATGTGGCATCCACCATAACAGAACACCGTTAAGCTATCGGGTCCGGTTTTGGATCCGATAACCCGCTAACAACCCCGACTAATGGGGATTTTCCACGTGTAAAATCATCATTGGCTGGAGGAAACACGTGACGGCTCACCGTTGGGACAGATGTCATCCACTCATTGGACTGAAGGCGCCTATGATACATCGACACGTGGCACGGCCGAACAGAGGCCCATTCCTATGGAAAGGCCGAACCGTTTAACTTGGTCAAAAGGTGGCGGGCCGGCCCACGGAAAGTCTGTTACGGCGTGTTCGCATATAGCCCATTTACAGCCCGCAAACCCAGGGCTCATTACGACCTATCCGAATTAGGCCCAGTAGCGTCATCTAGGCTGTCCAATATGATTCCAGCCCATTTTAAGTTCCGGCCCATGTATGGCCCATGACGTCTTTCGACCCATATGAGGCCCTTTGTAACTCTTGGCCCATTAACGACCTGTGGTGAAACTGGCCTGTAATGAGCAGTGTATCACTTTATACCCATTAATGGCCCATTAATCCATTGGGCCGTTTGCAGCCCATGTTATCTTTTGGCCTTCTGAGGGCCCATTTGTTCTTGGGCTCATTTCCAGCATTCGGTTACTTATGGCCCGTTACTGCCATTTTCTGCTTGTGGGCCAAATTCAGCCCGTGGTTACAGTCGGCCCATTTGTGGCCTGTTAATACGTTGGGCCATTTTCATAGTGTCATCAAATACGGCCTATTAACGACGGCCCATTATGGTCGGCCCATGAACGGACGACTCCAACTCTAGCCCGTTTACGGCCATAATGCGGTCTGTTTTTGGCCCATGTTTGGCCAATCGATCATACGGCCCATATAAGGCTCATTGATGATACGACCCGTAGAAGGCCCATTGTTTCTACGACCCGCAGAAGGCCCATTGTTTCTACAGACGTAGAAGGCCCATTGTTTCTACAGCCCGTAGGAGGCCCAGTGTCACTACAGTAAATATGTAGCCCATGGCCTATGAAAGGCGGTAAACTACTATAGGTTTAGACCTGCTAATGGCCCAAGATTATTATAAGCCCATGTTTTGGCCCATATGAGTAACGGGCCGGCCTGAAGACCGACAACACTGAGATCCACCGAACCTTCCGGCCTAAATTACAGCATACCGACCAAAGAATAAACCTAGACTATACAATAAAGAAATTACGGCATATTACATCCACTGGGAATCAAAGTTCGCTACCGGTGATAATAAAGAGCAACATGACCGCGGATTACATACACCGGGCATCAAAGGTCGCCACCAGTGCATATAAACGCGCCGACAAAAGAATATACAAAATTGAGAGCACTTCAGAAGGCACTAGACATGGCAAGGTCGGGCCCCGCAAGCAGCCGAACAAGCTGATGAGAGCTCAGTTGTGTCAATGATAGATGCTTCATCCCTAGCTGTATGGCACCATAGTGCGCAAGGCAGTCCCCTGACATCTTCATTACAATCTTTGACTTCAAGTCGGAGCTGAGCTGAAGCAAGCCTTTCTGCTTTAAGTTGAGACTGAAGAAGTCGAACTGATTGAGGCAGCGACTGCATAGAGGTTGTCTCACACCTGCTAGTGAGTAGCTTCAACTCACTGTCTTCATCAAGACATGACCTTCGGGTCATCTCCCTGTCCTCAAGATGGTTTGGCTCACTATCTTTCCTAAAGTTCTGCCTAGCATAAGAGATACGACTTTGAAAGAGAAACAGGGAGACACGTAACAGGTTTCACAACTATATAAGCAAATAAATGGACCTGTTCTGCATAAGGAACATGTTTTTACAGCTACAATTTAAAACTGGTAGTTGTTGCAAACATCCAATCAGATGTAAACAACAGTGGAGGAAATGATGCCTATCCAAATCTATACAAGAACAAAGTTTCAAGGCTTGAGAAGGATGAACTTACATTACATGTTAACATGGGCTGGACAAAGCCCTTCTCCATGTTGATGGAAGGTAATTCAATAAATTCCCCAAAGAAAATTCTTTATAAGCATTGCCATTATTCTACATTTTGCAAAGAGTAAATATAGATCAAATAATATTGGAATAAATAGAGGATAATGAAGCTCAGGTGCAGACTGATGATACATAATCAAATAGCAATTAATTAAGTACAGCGTTACAAGGCAAAAGGTACTGACAATAGGAATGCAGACATCAACGTGTGCAGTGACATTGACTTTATTCAACATTTTGGTAAGAGTAAATGTAGATATGATAATTTGGAGTAAGTGGAGGGCAGGGCAGATAAGATACAGAGTAATGCTAGACAATCAACTATCTCGCGATGCATGTACAGTAATACCACCACCGTCCGTTATTACTTGTCACTCAAATGGATGTATCTAGCACTATTAAGTTCTAAATACATCCAATTGATCAACAATTAATTCGATACAGAGGGAGTACATGACAACAGGTACTTACATGAGCAATCCAAAACTTCATAACCATTGTGTTAATTCTAAATTTATCTAAGAGTAAATATAGATCTTATAATTTCAAACAAAGGGAGGATAAAGAAGCGAACATTTACAATGATGCTACATAATCAAACAGCAATGAGTGTAAGTATGCTGACAAAGGGCAAGAGGTACTGACAAGAGCAATGCAGAGCCCAGTATTTTCATGAGATCCTATGATCCTTTGAGCAAGGAGATTCATCTGAAAGTAGTTTTCATACAAGAGAGAAGGTAAGGCACATGCAGAAATTTAGGAGTTCAAATTTTGAATTGATATCATAGACAGTACCTGACGTCGGGCTCTCAGCAGTTCTAATATGGGTTTGGCCACTGGAGTAGGGGTAAAGTCTCGTATAGTTGGGCCTGTGTTTTCTGTGGCTGCTGATCTATCTCATTTAATAGGTATCACTACCTTTTACAAATACCTAGTTTGTACTCCTTGAGGATCTGCACTCACCCTCTTTCTTTTGGACATCTATTACGAAAGAAGAACATTTGACTGGAAAAACATAGTATGACGACACATGTAATAGGTACAGAAAATGGATAGGTATGGCATATAGTCATATATGATGCTTAAACTAAGCAGACAATACAACCTTGCCAAGTTAGAGCATGCACCTTGATGGGTGAATAAGATAGGCCATCCTCCACCATGCCAAGTTTGTTAGCCAGTGGATTGTTCCGCAATATTCCTCTCGTGCACCCATTCTCATATTCATTTTGATAATGTTCAATACCTGACATGCATGAAAACATAAAAACAAGTGAGATTATATTTCTAATATAGAAGTGATTCTAATCCAATACTTCCTCCCTGTAAACCCCTTTATGCTATCTCTGCAATTCTTCTAAGAGGTGCCATGCATGCTGTAGTTTGGTGTGTGCATTAATATAATGTGTCCTACTACTCAAAATATGAGAGCTCTAGAAGTGATGATACTTCGCAGATGACGGCTTCAACATATAGTAAAGAAGAACAAGTCGACCTGACCTAATAGATTCAAAATATACTAAGGGAGAATAACTCGACCTGGCCAGTCGACCGCAAGAGAAGAGGATCATCTTAAAGAAGAGAAAAAGAGCAAGCAGATTGAAGATATTACATGTCTTTCTATACAATGTCGGTTGGCCACCCATGATGAACCAGAGCGCACAGAGAAATACTATTCCTTCTGGTCTCTCCATATGTGGCTCACATGCATTTCAAAACTAAAGTAGGAACATTTAGCTGACCAATTAAACATCTCTCAGTTTTACTAATATCAGCATAATATCATATTTGAATTTGTACAACTAAGCTTGTTTAGCTCGATGGGTGGAGCAGTGCTATTATGACACGAACCACGTAGGTTGATCATGGTCATCATAAAATGGGGAAACCGTACGCATGATGAGTATAGTGTTGACCGTGGCAGTGGGATGGCAGATCTGAAGCTGCAAACCTTGCAAAGGGTTGTGAGCAACCAATGTTTGCTTTGAAATAACAACTAAGATTTGGTATGGACAAGAAAGTATAGTCAACAAGTGACAAAGGAATGCAATTCTGTTGTCTCTCTATATGTCGTGACATGCATTTGGAAACTCAAGCGGGACCTTTAGCTAACCAATTAAATGTGTCTGTTAAGTAATATCAGTATCATATCACAATCATATTTGAACAAGCTTTAGAATTTTGAGTGTTGTGTTGTTTAGCTTGAAGGGTGGAGTAATGCTAGTACGACAGAAAGCACCTACGCAGATCATTCTAGAGTAGATAAAAGGGGAAAACCCTAAGCATCAAGAGTAAAATCAGGAAAGTGGAACTAGCTGGAACAGTGGGTGGCGCACATGCTTTTCAAAATGAATATAGGAACATTAGGTGACCAATTAAACGTTCTCTGTTTTAGTAATATGAGCATCATATCATATTCGTATTTCAACTCGTAAGCTTTGGAATTATGAATGGCATGTTGTTTCGCTTGAGGGGTTGAGGTCTTGAGGAGCAGTGCTAGCACAACACAAAGCAGTGAAGCACCTACGATGATGGTAGTGAATATAAAGGGGGGAGGGAACCATAAGCTTTACGAGTATAGTGACCGTGACATGGCGGATCTGAAGGTGCAAACTGGACAAAGCTACTTCGCAACCAATGTTTGCATTCAACTAGCCACTACGATTTGGTACGGACAAGAAAAGTACAGTAAACAATTTAAGATCTATTTTCTGGGTGAGATCAATAACTTAAGCACATATGGAAGAGTACCACCTCTCTTGCGACGCCGTGTAGGCCCCCTGCTGATACGTTGAGGGTGCTGCGGGTGCGATGGCTGTCGGTGGCGGGGAAGAAGACTTTAAATGGCAGATGGTCGGGTCGGGGGATAAATCATGTTGCCGTGGACGAGGCGGTCGTAGGAGTAGCAATGACAAGGTGGACGATGCCGCCAATGAAGCAAGATGACGTGATGAAAGGATCCTGGTCCGGCGTCGTGGATGAGAGACGTCCATCTCTTGAGTGGACGACTGGGTAGGGGTAGCGACTCCAGCAAGGTGGAGGATGGGATGGCAGACGGAGGAGGCTGGCCGCAGTGGGGAGGTTGTCATGGCGCCGACGGTGTATGAATGGGGAAATGGAGGGGGAGGGGGGATCTCAAACTTTGGGACGCGCTTGTCTGAAATGTGGGAACGTTACAAACTTATCCCCCGTTTAAAATTTCGAACATCACATCGGTTGGGGATAGGACGGTATTCTCCCATCTCCCAAATATTTGCCGGTAACGATTTCGGGCGAGGAGGGGGTGTTTTGCCGCCCACGGTGTATAAACGGGGCTGACAGGTAGGGTGGTTGTGTCACGTCTGAGGGAAGTTACACATCTGCCCCTATTTAAAATATTAGCCTACATCGATTTCGGATGAGGAGAGTTTGGTTTTCCACCCATCGTGGATGAATGGGGAAATGGAGGGAGAGACACATGAATTTTGCACGAGCTTGAATCAAAAGTGTTTTGCCGCCCACGTTTGGTGCCCACTGTGTCTGAATGGGCTCAGAGGCCGTCGTGTCATGTCTGATTGAAGTTACTAGTCTACCCCTATCGACAGCAGTGTAAATCCGGTCGATAAGGATGTCAAGTGCCAGGGGTAGACAGTAATTTCCATGTCGGAAACACTTGCTTCGGGCAGCCCACAAATGATAGTGGGTATTTAGCCACTTTGTTCAAAAGTTAGGAGAATTAGCATTCACGTTTGCCCTGGGCCCTGGCAACTAAATCCAAATCCAATTTTTATTTGATTACGAATATGCATAGATAATTCTACGTTGTTATCTATTTCTTCAAAACCACAACAAATATTTATTCCACCTTTATATATGATTATGATTTAGAAATGCCGTGATCTTCGAATTCAGTAGGTTGGATACACTTTGAGTCAAATAGTTATTTCATCCAATACAATATGCTCACACGAAAAACAGTTCACCTTATGTCAATCATACAAGTACTGAGGATTACCTCGCCTAAAAAATTCGGATCATTACAACACATGGACAACATAGGGGGTCTTACAACATAATCCATTCAGAGACATGACACAACATGCAAGTACAATAATCTAATGACAATTTCAAATGCTATCTAAAGAAGAACTGGGATTACCCTGGGCTTCAGATAGCAAAAGCAGCATGACCTCCTCCGTCTTCAAATGAAACATTCTTAGTTCCTCCAATTCTTGGGTTGCTTGCATAATGCGTGCAGCTAATTGCATAATTTCCAGCTTCAAGATCGATATTACCTCATTCATGGCAGCCACACCATCTCTTTCTGCCTCTGGTAGAGCCTCAAGAACTATAATATATGTGCTCAAACTGCTCTCCAGCGGTGTTGCCTCTGAACTGCTACCATCTGGTAACATGGATGGCGCACTGCTTCCATAAATAGATTTTGGGGTTGTACATTGTGTCCTAGTGTGAACGGCATCCTGAAAGGTTTCCGCTGGACATAAGTAAGAGGTAGTTATCGCATGATCCAGGCAGTAAGCCTACATGGTAAACGACATACGAATTATTGCCAAGCATGGCAAGCTATATTTAAATGGTCGAAGAAGCATCGGCCTAAAATGGTAAGATGAAACTAGGGATGTAAGTGGAAAATAAACGACATCTGCCAGTCCCATCTAGTTAGTTTTTGCTAGCTCCCTGGTTCATTTTCCTCAAAAAACAAAAAACTCTTTTGAACTATCATACCACTAGTGGACTTTAATCCAGATTAAACGGGACCCAGTTGACATCCCTAGTTGAAAGGGAGTGTACCACCGCTATATTTAAGTTGCCAAGGCATCTAAGCAGTTGAAATAATCTGAGAAAGCACTTAACAGTGTGGCCTTATATAAACTACGAAGACAATCTTGTGATGAAGTTCAGAGGACAAGTTAAGGAATCAAATGAACTAGGCATGCATTTATTTATGATAGTACAGCAGACACTGATGACATATTGGCCAACTCAGGTATAGCGTAACAAGTAACAAAAAAGCATTCGAATCAAGCAATACAGCAAAGCAGACAACTCAACTAGTTATTCTGTAGGATTACAGGTTGAGGGCACAAGCCAAGAATGCAGCCCACACGCATTACATTTCACATGTACTAAAACACACTAGCTTACCATATGTTGATGTCTAGCCTCGCTGCTGTTGCAGTGTTCTTTAAAGATATCGTCAGCATCTCGTGGTTGCAAATCTACTTGTTTTAGTTTATTCTGCACCCTCTATATAGGTAAAATTAATTTTAATCGCATGCACTGGTTCGAATTGATCATCAATGGTTCATCTAAACTAATGAAAGAAGGGTGTGTGCATACACGACAATATATCTTCTTCCCTCTATTTTTATGCTTGTTCGAGGTGCCAGCCCCAAAAGAACAAATATTTTGCTTGATGGGTTTGGCAGCTCCATAATTAATAGAAGCATCAAATTAGTCATGCAACTTGGGAAGATCAAGAACACACAAAATATTAATGAACAGAGGATCGGAGCAGTGATGTATTAGCTAGCATCAGAAAATGTAGGGTAAAATGAACAAAAACCAGCGGAACCACATGCTAGTTTGCTGATGTGTAATTAAGCATAGAGAACATGAAGCAGTCTGGTGGAACCAACAGGTGGCATCAGAACAACACCATTATCATAAATATAGCATGG
This sequence comes from Triticum urartu, assembly GCF_056163025.1. NCBI lineage: Eukaryota > Viridiplantae > Streptophyta > Magnoliopsida > Poales > Poaceae > Triticum > Triticum urartu. The sequence goes on along the minus strand of NC_141879.1, from coordinate 317,819,962 downwards.
AAGAAGTAAAATAGTAGGCAGTGATATCTAGGAAGTACAGTAATACTTAGGACAAAACTAAAGCATATTAACTATATGTGCACTGGTATGTAATTTAGCACATGTAACATGTTCACTGCCAGAAGTATGGCCCTACAGGTGCAAGCAGAATAACGCGTCTCATGAAAAACTGAATGATGCCCTGAAGAAATTCAAAGGTGCGATGCTTACTACCTCATTCTTGGCGGTGTATGGGTATCGTTGGCATAGTTGATAGCTAAGGATCGTCGATGGTGCTCGTGTTGCGGTTGAGTTTGGTCCGGCTGTTGCCGTCGCTGAAGTGCCTCCCGTGCTAGGGTTGCAGCGCCTGTCGACATACAAGAAAGATTATCCGTGGTAAGTGAACAGTTGCACGATAAACAGAAAAACCGAAGGGGTACAAATCGAAATAACCTGATGAGGCTGCGGCGCCGGTAAAGCAAGGCTGGTGGAGTTGAATATGGCGTCTGTGGAGCAGGTCCGGTACAGTGGACGAAGGCTTCGACGGGCGCGTTGTACAATGCTTTCGGTCAGGCGGATCTGTTGCGGCGGATGAGGGCTTGTATGAAGGGCCAGCGACGGGACGGACGAGGGAGTCAGTGAAGGTCCTACACTGTGGTGGACGAGGGCGCTGGTTAAGCAGATCCGGTGTGGTGGACCATGATGGCGGTCAAGGAGATCTAGAGCGGTGGACATGCCAGTCACTGAAGCGGCTCCGGTGAAGTGGTGAGTTGGCAGTTGGGGGTTCCTGTCGGCATCCTGGGAACGGGGGTCCCCAGGCTTGCCTGCCTGCGGCCCACGGCGTGGCCAAGCTAGCAGGCCGTACGGCCCATCTTCATCAGCAAGGCATCCAAGACCCTGGCGAGGGGCCAAGCCTTGCGAGGCGGACAACATAAGACCTCCTCTGGAGTGTCCTAGTCGGGAAGGCTCACGAGGAGCGGAGATATCAAGGCCAGGCGAATCTCACGAGGCTCTCGTGACGTGAGCCATGACGATCGACACCAGGCGGGCGCCAGCGCGCGCAGCATCCTTGTTTCCTCTTTGGTGCTAAGGAAACTAGCGCAGGCGAGGAGTACCGAGGCATCAGGCAAAGGTTGCCATTTTGGTGCAACAAGACCAAGACCAGAAGGACAGCAAGACAGAGGTCATCGTGGAGCCCAAGACGGCGTCACCCCCAGAGCCTTTCGCAGGCGCAGACCACCTTTTGTCAGGATAGCTTGTACTAGCTGTCCCCCTTCAAATTTGCCCACCATTGTTGGCTCCCTTCCTGCTCAATATTTGGGAAGAGGACCAGGACCTCTATAAGTAGGACTAGCCACCACCATAGGCAAGGGAGAGGACATCTTAGATCACTCTCAGCCACACAAGTTAGCCTAGCACAAGAACACCTCAACCTCAGGAGGCTGTTCTTCCATTGTATTGTTCATCATCAGCCAAAGAGGCAATCCACAACCACCACACTAGTGTAGGGTATTACACCACAATGGTGGCCCGAACCAGTATAAATCTTGTGTCTTTCTGCGTTGCGAGTGCGTCGAGTTCGCCCGCGAGATCTTAGCGAGCGAGGGCGTAGATCGGTGGGAGGAAAAGACTTTGCGCGCACCCCAGTGTTTGAACCTCAAGGTTTTGCCGGAACCCCACATCCGACATTTGGCGCGCCAGGTAGGGGTGCGCCATAGCTTTCCCTCCATCAGTTTGTCGCTCCGTCGCTCCATCGTCTCCATGGCGGAGGCTCGGCGTGTTCGAGCTGAGAGTCGGACTACCCTCACCGCCCGCGTTGCTTAGACGGCTCCCATCGACGGGCCACCACGTCGTTCTCCGTCTCCCGCTGCCAATGCTGCCACCGGCCCGGTGGGGAACGAGCAGCAAGTGTCTTCGCTGTGTCCTTCGGTGTGGCAGGACGGCCGCACCGCCACTCCATCGCTGGCCCCAGCCGGTTCTTCGTCTCATGCACACCGCGCTCCCATGGAGGCGCGGGCCGCACTCCTCGCCGCAAACGAGCTCCTGCGCTACCGCCCAGTCGATGACCTCTATGAGGAGTGGCTTGACCGCGTCGCCGAGCTCATCCGCGCCGCAGGGGGCTCCCCTGCGCCGTCCCTCTCTCGGCCTCACCCTCAGCCAGCCATGGGCGACGAGGCCCGAGGTGCGCCTGCACCACCCCAGCCCAAAGACGGCGCCTTGGCACCAAGGCGTGCGGCCCCGCGGTGCGATCCACCATGACCGGTGCCCGCGAGCGAAGAGAGAAGCTGCCAAGAAATCCCATGGTCGCGAGAAGCTGCACCTGCACTTCCCGCGCCGCCTCGTCAAGACCGTGTGCTGCTTGCGGCAGTGCCGCGCGGACCTCAGCAAGACGAAGCTCCACCTCGAAGGCGGGCCCAGTAACCATGGCAAGTTAAAGCCAGATCTTCCTGCTAGCTACAATGGCACCGCTGACCCCGCGGAGTTCCTACAGCTCTACGAGCTGAGCATCGAAGCAGCCAACGGCGACGAGAAAGTCATGGCGAACTGGTTTCCCATGGCTCTCAAGGATGAGGCCCGCACCTGGCTCCTGAACCTGCAGCACGGCTCGATCTCCTCCTGGAACAAAATGCGTGACCGCTTCGTCGCCAACTTCCAAGGCACTCGCGACCGCTGGCCGGCCGTGACCGACCTGCGCCGCATCAAGCAACAACCAGGGGAGACCCTCCAGAAGTACATCCAGCGCTTCAACAGCACCCGCCTCATGATCCCCAAGGTCATGGATGAGGCCATCATCTCCGCGTTCTCCGACGGCGTCCGTGACGTCAAGATGAAGGAAGAGCTTGCTATCCACGAGGAGCTCTGCATGTCTCAGGAGTAGTTCAACCTGGCGACCAAGTGCGCAAGAGCTGAGGAGGGGCGCCTTTCCCTCCTTGAGCTGCCAGCCGTAGGCACAGAGGAGAAAAAAGCCAAGGCCAAGGACGTGAAGCGCAAGGAAGTGGTAGTGCTAGCTGCGGAGCCCGACACCAAATGGGGCAGAGATCAGCCCGAGTCGTCCAAGAACAGCAGCCCGTTCTGCGCCTTCCACAACCTGAACAACCACAACACCAGTGACTACCAAGAGCTCTGAGCCCTACGCGAGGGACGCTACGGTCGACGCACGAAGCGCAGCGACCGGGACTACGGCCATGGAGGAGGACGAGGAGGCAGACGTTGGGACGACCATGGCCCGTGCCAGGAATGGCGCGACAGGCCTCGTGAGGACCGCTGGCAGGACCATCCTCGCAAGGGGCCCTGGAGGTACCGGCCTCGTGAGGATCACCCCCAAGGCAGGACCGGTCTTCCTCCACTACCGCCACCAAGAAGAAACGACGACCATCATCAGGACGAGGGGGCTGGGGGCTTCCAGGAGCCACGTGCAATCGCCTACATCTTGGGCGGCGCCCAGGCCCCATCCTCCCAGCGCATCTTCAAACGGTTCGCTCGTGAGGTGAACGCGGCGCTCCCCTAGCTTGAGGCCGCGCACCTGCTCAAGTGGTCCCAATGCGCCATCCCTTTCGACTAGGCAGATCAGCTCAAGTGCGCGGCCAACGCCAGCGTCCTCCCGGTGTTGTGTTCCCGAGTCATCAACAATGTGCAGGTTACCAAGACCCTCATCGATGGCAGTGCAGGTCTCAACATCCTGTCCGTCGACACCTTCGACAACCTCCAAGTGCCATATGAGCAGCTCCAGCCTACCAAACCTTTCTCAGGAGTTACCGACAGCTCCACCACACCGATAGGGCAGATCCGCCTGCTTGTCAACTTTGGTACACGCGACAACTACCGCACCAAGCTCATCGACTTCGACGTCTCCCACATCCGCCTGCTGTACAATGCCATCCTTGGGTATCCGGCCCTGGAAAAGTTCATGGCGATCACCCACCACGGCTACAACATCCTCAAGATGCCTGGGAGTGGTGGGGTCATCACGGTCCCGTGTGAAGAGAGGGATGAGGTGTGCTCCATCGAGCGCGCCTTCCAAGCTGCATCAATCGACGACCCCGACAGCAGAAGTGGGGGCCCTCCGGAGGCCATCCCCAAGAAGAAGCAGCTGCGCCGCGCAGGACCTCAGGAGGATGGCGTCGCGGCAGGAGCCTCGTCAGGATCAGCGTCCGTCCCAGGGGTGCCTCCCTCCATCGCATAGGAAGGCACGCCCAGCGCCCTCCTCGGGCAGGGCTCGGGGGCTCTCTTCTAGAGGGCCTCGGGCCATGCCAACCTCACGAGGGAGGCACTTGGGCACCACTTGGAGGCATGCCACGTGGCATGTTTTCCTTAGGAGAACGCAGGGCAAGGGGTGCCCACCGCTCAGGAGTTCATCGGCAAGACCACACATGAACTACAAGACGCAAGAGCCATGCGCGGCGACAACCGCTCACAGGGCGCGGCTCACCACCCAGGCGAGGGTGCTGAGCTGCGTGTCTGCATCGACGTCCCAGGGCTCAACAGGGCCGCGTATCAGGAGCGCTTCTGGCCTTCGCGTGTGGGCCGTTGCGAGGGCCCGCCACACAGCTACGTTCACATGCCCCACGGTTTGCCGAGCGTTGCTTCGGCCTATCAGCGCACCATGCAGCATGACCTGGCGGCTCAAGAGGCTAGGTACCGCATCGCCCTGGAGGGAATGGAGATGGTCTTCAGGAAGCCTCCTGAGCCCCTAGAGCCTCCCGGGGCTCAGGGCTCCGGTGGCTCATGAGGAGTACTTTCTTCGACGCACGCCTTCAGCTACACCAACTCTACTTCGTCTACAGAACCAGGTGACATCTTCCAAGCTCGTTAAGCTGGGAGCGCCCCTTGGGCTGCATTATTCCCAGGCCTTGTGGGTCCGTCCCTACGGCATGTATCCCATTTGCTTATGTATTTTGCTTACCTTGCTGGGGGCGCCCCTCGGGCTGTATCATCCCCAAGCCGCTCGGGCCAGACCCAGTAGCATGTATCTTGCATTTACCCAAGCTGATCTGCCTTCCCTGTTTAACCTGCCTACGGTTATCGCCTGCTCGATTGCCACCCGCCGCGGATACATTCACCCCGTGCAATTCGCTTGTGCGTTAAAAGGGGGGCTCCAAAGCATCGTGACTCAGGAGCTCTTACTGGCTGTCCAGCCCTCACCCCCTGGCCTTGACCGCGGCATCGCAACCTGGCATACCAGCGGCGGCTGAGCTCGCTTGAGGGCCGGGACCTGAGGACGTAGAGTTCTTGCACCTGACCACCTTGCAGGAACACTCAGTCACCAAGACTCAAGACCAGGCGCAACCCGCCTTGAGGTAGGGCCTCGTGAGTGCCCAGATACACCTCGTAGCCTTGCCGTGCAAGCCACGTGTCAGGGCGGGGCTGTACATGCCCCGGGGGCTCCTCCCGGAGGCCCCCCCATCCCACGCACAAGTGGAAGCACCAAGCTCTGCGCTGGTTGTCGACACTGCCGGGGAGCGGCTATGCCCGTGCAAAAGCAGAAGCACTATGGTTCGTGCCGGTGATAAACAATTGAGGGCAGCCCCACGGTCGTACCAACCTCAGGGAGCCAAGATCTCAGCGCCCAGCCTCACCGCAACGCCTCCCTTCGGGAGAGCCGCGCGATGGGGCTGGGCACGGGGGATGTGCTCGGGCCACACCCAAGCGCACGCCACCCAACCAGGTCTCCCGGACCTGGGCAATGCGGGCCCCTCCCGAGGCCTCGGCGAGGGCAGGTATGGAAATTGTTTGCGCATCAACGGGGACTCCTGAGCATCGCGACTCAGGAGCCTAACTGGTCACGTAGCCCCTCACTCCTTGGTCCGTCTTGGTCTCCGGTCGGCCCAATAGCGGTTAAGGTATGCGCGGGCCCGGGCCCTGCCGACGTAGAACATTAGTCTATCATCGCGAACTCTCCCTATATGCTATTTGAGCGTCAAGGGGGACTCCTGAGAATCGGGACTCAGGAGCCTAACTGGTCACATAGCCCCTCACTCCTTGGTCCGTCCTGGTTTCCAGTCGGCCCAATGGCGGTTGAGGTATGCGCGGGGCCGGGCTCTGCCAACGAAGAACGCAAAGCAAATAGGAAGGAAATTGCAAAATCTCGAAGCAAATATTACAAACATATTGTCCTCACACGTTGTCCTGACGATACCAAATGAAAAGTCTAAACGCCTCCCCGAGGCCTAATGCATGTTGCAGGAACGAAACAGGAGAGTAGCCGCAGGTCACCCCTGGACGCCGCCATCACCTGCGGAAGGCGCCACTTCATGAGCAACGTTGTCTTCGCCTTCACCACCAGCTGCAGGATCGGCTACATTGCCGGATAGAGGAGCGGAGACAAAGCCGCAGAACTTCTCCAACAAGGCCTCCACCTGACCTTGCACAGCTGCGGCGGCAGCCTCGTATTGGTCTTCACCCATAGGCTTCAACATCTCGTCAAGGCAAGCGTTGGGGTCGCGAAGGTGCAGGTGGCTGAAGACGCGAGTTAATGCAGCTGAAGACAGGACGCGAGCCTCCGCCTCCACCATAGGACCAACACCATCAACGACTTCCTCGAGTGCCTGCACCAAGAGAGGAAGCAGCTGGGCGGGGCCATCCTCGTCGGTGGCCAGCGACCTCTCCAGGCCGTGCTCGTAAAGCGTCTTCAGCGCCTTACGGGACCTCTTCTCGAGATCGGCAAAGGCCGCACGGTCTTCGGTTAGGACTCGCGCCATGGCGTCGAGCTCAGCCTCCCTCGCCTTCACCTCCCGCTCCAGCCCTTCCAACCGGTTGCGCTCGGCAGCCTGCGTCCGCCCCAACTCCGCCAGCTCGGCATCATGGTTCTTGACGGCGTCCTCCCGGGCCTTCATTTCCCCCTGCTTCGCTTGGTGGCAGCGTGCTTCTTCGGCGAGCTTGGTGCGTAGGCCCTGCAATTCGTCCTCAAGCGCCTGGCAGCGGTAGCGGGCGACCTCGGTGTCTTTCAATGCCATCTCACGACCGACTGCGGTGTTGGCTGCACTCTGCTTCTCCTTCTCAGAAGCCGCAGCAGTCTGGCCCAGCGCCGCGCGAAGCGCCAAGTCGGAATGGAGCCAGCCTAAAGCCAGCTCTAGGCGCCCGGCCACAAGACGTGGGTCTGTGCCTAGGAGATCCGCCTGAAGCTGGGTCATCCCCGAGAGATCATGTTCCAGAGTAACAGCAGGGGCAGAAGAACCTGGAAGTGGAGGTGCAGCAGTGGGAGGAAGCGACATCATCACCAGGGCCTGGGAGACCACGACCTCCGGCGCAGATGGGACCTCGTCAGTAGCGCCAGGCGCCGACACTTCTAGAGCTAGCAAGGCCATGGGGGCTGGTTCCACGTGGCGATGCTCTTCTTGGCCCCGCGAGGATGACCGGGCTGGGGAGATGCGGGCGCTGCTCCCACCTTTCCCTGAGGAAGGAGGCACGGACGCCGCATCCTCCTTCATCTTCTTCGGAGAAGACGTCGGCCTGACCAACCAAAGGACAACATCAGGAAATGAAGAGTGCAAACAGGGACAAGGCGAAGCTTGAGACACTTACTGATCCACCGCGACATACTTCCGCTTAGGAAGCCTGAAGCCTGACAGCATCGGGGCGGAGGCGGCATCGCGAGGCACCAACGATGACCTACCCATCGTCGGGATGGAGGGCTGCTCCCTCTCCCTTTGGGGGGCGCTGGCCTCGGCATCGTCAAGAAGGGCGCAGAGGATCTCGGCCTTGCTCAGAGGGGAAGTCTCCCCCACATCTTCCAGAGTCTTCTCCGGGTCTACCTCCTCTTCCCCCTCCCCGCGGGGCTCGCCAGAAGACACCTCCACCGGTTTCGGTGCCGCGGGGGCTCCTAGGAGCACCAGCGGCACCAACCCACGCGCATCAGAGGTCGGCCTGGAGGCGACGAATTCCTCCCAATCCTTGCGCTGGAACAGGGGGACGAAGGCGCTTCGTGGGTACTCCTGGTTGTCCCCAACTATGAGGCGCAGGATAGTGGCCAATTCATCGTCAGGCAGGGCCCCGGCCTCAGGCGGGTCATGTTCCCATCTTCTTCAAGCTCCCACAGGGGGCGTGCACGCGCCTGGAGTGGAGCTACTCGCAGGGTCAAGAACTCCCTCAGAAGCATGTCCCCCGTCACCTTTGCCGCCCTCGCGTTGCCCGGTTTCAGGTCGGTCACCATCTGCCCCAACACTGACGAGGCCCGCTCATCAGCAAGCTCCGCCCTGGGCCATCCCCCGTGGAAAGAGGGCACCGCCGTGCGCAACACCAGACGCGGATCGGCGCACTTGGTGTCCATCATGACCCATTTGTATCGGATGTTGTCGGCCCTCTTCCCGGTGCTCGAGATCGACTTGGCCTTGCCGGATGCAACGAAGGTAGCGTATCCAGAGATGTTACCCTCGCTAACACGGAGGAAGAAGAAATAGCACAGGAGCGCCATGGACGGCATCACGCCCAGGTATCCCTCACAGTAGTAGGCGAAGATGGAAAGGAGGATGACATTGTTGGGATGGAGATGCAACGCCTGCAGCCTGTAGTGGTCGAGGACTTCATAAAAGAAATCGGAGAAGGGAGGAACCAACCCGACGGCGACGCTGCTCGAGAAGAAGGGGAAGAAGGTGCTTTCCTCGGGCTCCGGCGTGTCAGAGGCAAGCCGGAGCTTGGTCTTCCCCCACTCATTGCTCTCGCCCTCCGTCAGCAGGCGCAGGGAGGCGAGGCTCTTCTCCGTGACAGTGGGCGCCTCAAGGGCCGGCTCGTACCAAGCCGGCTCTGAGGAAGCCTTGGCCTTGCGCGGTGCCATGGATCGCAACTGCGGGATGAGATTTGAGCGGATCTAGAGATAGCGGTGGCAGAGAGCAAGGAAGGGGATCAGGAGCAAGGCAAGGGAGAAACAATGAAGGCAAGTGCTGCCTGCGCCATCCTTTTGTCAGGTCAAGCGGTTTCCGAGGCAGCGTGGGGAAGTGGAGACGCCCACGTCCAATCGACCGCCACGCGTCAACCGAGGCCACAGGCCTTTGGGGCCCGCGATGCTCCGTGGTTGACCCTTGGCTTCGCCGCAAAGCCAAGCCCGAGCGCACCTTGGGCCCAGGGGCTACTGTCGGCGTCCTGGGAATGGGGGTCCCCAGGCTAGCCTGCCTGCGGCCCGCGGCGTGGCTTAGCTAGCAGGCCGTACGACCCGTCTTCATCAACAAGGCATCCAAGACCCTCGCGAGGGGCCAAGCCTCGCGAGGTGGATGACACAATTCCTCCTCTAGAGTGGCCTAGTCGGGCAGGCTCACGAGGAGGAGAGATATCAAGGTGAGGCGAACCTCACGAGGCTCTCATGACGTGAGCCATGACGATCGACACCAGGCGGGCGCCAGCGCGCGCAGCATCCTTGTTTCCTCTTTGGTGCTAAGGAAACTAGCGCAGGCGAGGAGTACCGAGGCATCAGGCAAAGGTTGCCATTTTGGTGCAACAAGACCAAGACCAGAAGGACGGCTAGATGGAGGTCATCGTGGAGCCCAAGACGGTGTCACCACCAGAGCCTTTCGCAGGTGCAGACCACCTTTTCTCAGGATAGCTTGTACTAGTTGTCCCCCTTCAAATTTGCCCGCCATTCTTGGCTCCCTTCCCGCTCAATATTTGGGAAGTGGACCAGGGCCTCTATAAGTAGGACTAGCCACCACCATAGGCAAGGGAGATGACATCTTAGATCACTCTCAACCACACAAGTTAGCCTAGCACAAGAACACCTCAACCTCAGGAGGCTGTTCTTCCATTGTATTGTTCATCATCAGCCGAAGAGGCAATCCACCACCACCACCACACTGGAGTAGGGTATTACACCATAACGGTGGCCCGAACCAGTATAAATCTTGTGTCTTTCTGTGTTGTGAGTGCGTCGAGTTCGCCCGCGAGATCTTAGCGAGCGAGGGCGTAGATCAGTGGGAGGAAAAGACTTCACGTGCACCCCAGTGTTCAAACCTCAAGGGTTTGCCGGAACCCCACATCCGACAGTTCTAAGGTGCGGAAGGTAGATCCGTCGGGGCGTGAGGTCCACCGCTGCGGCGGAGGACTAGATTCGGCGGCTTGCTGTGGTTGGGGGGGGTCGGGGAGGGGAAGGGGAGAGGCTCTGGGGAAGAAAGTTGAGGGCAAAGAGGGGAAAATAATGGAGTTACCAAAGCAGTCCTTTTCCGTTCATGTGGCCGGGGTAAAACAGGAATATCGCAGGGCTAAACTTTCGAGCGCGAGATATTTCAATGTGAGCGGGAAGTTTGAAAGCTTTTGGCTCCTGAAATTATATTCTGCTCTTGTACGACCGACTATGATATCATGGCCGAGAATTTGTTTGTTTTGCACGCAAAAAAATGTGCAAGTTTTGAAAATCAATGTCTCCAACTCGAAACTTAGATTGTCCATTCAATTCAAATATGGATCATTGAGCTACTACAAGCAAATACCATCATACAGTCCAATTCAAATGAAATTCCAAATGTGTTTATCGTAAATATGATGACAAAAGCAAAAATGTATATCACGCATGATGGAGTCGAATTCCAAAATTCCAATCTTAGGCTTGTAATTCTGGTATATCAATGTATATCACGCATGTTCAAAAGTATCGTTATCTCATAGTCCAAACTATGAAACAAATTGATCAACCATGAGTGCACACACTATTGACCATGTATATCTCAATTACGCTAAAGTCCCTGAAATATAGACACCTCACTCTTTATCTGAAGCCAACCCCCCCTCGTCGCCCAGCCCCCACCCCCACACACACACAGAAGTCGTTCTTTCCCCCAAACACCAACACACGAGCACATTAACACCCCTCTCTCTTCTAAACTCCAGACCCCAATATAGGTCTCTATCACTTTTTCTCTTGGGAATGCACACATCTCTTCCCCCACTCTCTAGCTAGGTCTCCCGGCATCTCTCTTTCCCAAGCACACGCACTATGTAGAGTGTATCTTTCCCATACACACAAAACGTCGCCCCAAACATCTATCTCCCTAGTTATGTGGTTCTCGCACACTCACCTCACACACCACCCCACTGCAAACAAGCACACTTTGTCTCCTTGTGCACCACTCTCCTCTTTCTATCTCTCCCACATGCGGACCCGCCCAGCTCCTCCCTGTATACATATATGTCGTGACTCTTTCCATAACTCCCTAATGTATCATCGTTATCGATCTCGCACATTGTTCTCTACACCATCTATTCTAGATCTCTCATGAAGTCCCTATCACACACATGTTGGCTCGCTTCCCTTGTGTCTCTGCACATAGGCCAATTTCAAACAACATCAACATTGTCACCCTATCTATACGCCATTTATGGACACAAACACCCTCTCTCTCGCCCCGCTCTTCCTCTCCCTCTCTCTCTCTCTCTCCGTCCCTAGCTCTCTCTCTCTCTCTCTGTAACACCCTCGATGCGACTATAGCTCCCACGTGTCGAGGCACGACTTAGAGACATAATCGCATTGAAGGCATATGTCGCAAGTTAGGCAATCTTCACAAACATCCCATGTAATATAATAATAAAAGGGGAGATAACATAGTTGGCTTACACTCGCCACGTCAATCAAGTGCATAAATAACATTACATCATCCAAACACTCATGGCCCGACTACGGCGCCAAAATAAAAGAGAACCCAACATGCGACACGGTCCCAATCACCCCCAACTGGGCACCACTACTGATCATCGGGAAAGGAAACATAGTAACGCTGAGAGTCTTCGTCGAACTCCCACTTGAGCTCATACGCGTCTCCTGGAGCGGAATCATCAGGCCCTGCATCTGGTGTAATAGTAATCTGTGAGCCACAGGGACTCAGCAATCTCGCACCCTCGCGATCAAGACTATTTAAGCTTATAGGTAAGGCAAGGTAAATATGAGTGGAGCTGCAGCAAGCGACTAGCAAGTATGGTGGCTAACTTATTCGCAAAGGAGAGCGAGACGAGGAGGCAAAGCACGAGCGAGAAACTAGAGAGCAACTTGCGCAAACATTACTCCAACACCGTGTCCACTTCCCGGACTCCGCCGAGAAGAGGCCATCACGGTAACACACTCAGTTGATTCATTTTAATTAAATTAAGGTTCAAGTTATCTACAACCGGACATTAACAAATTCCCATCTGCCATAACCGCGGGCACGGCTTTCGAAAGTTCAATCCCTGCAGGGGAGTCCCAACTTAGCCCATGACAAGCTCTCACGGTCAACGAAGGAATAGACCTCCTCCCAAGACGTTCCGATCAGACTCGGTATCTCGGTAATTCAAGACAACTCCGACAATGGTAAAACAAGTCCAGCAACACCGCCCGCTGTGCCGACAAATCCCGATAGGAGCTGCACATATCTCGTTCTCAGGGCACACCGGATAAGCTAAGCGTACGGGAGCCAACGTAACCGAAGTTTCCAAGGGAAGGCCCCGCACGGTGCTCTAGGTTGGACCAACACTCAGAGGACCACTGGCCCGGGGGGGGGGGGTTAAAATAAGATGACCCTTGAGTCCGCGAAACCCAAGGGAAAAGGCTAGGTGGCAAATGGTAAAACCAAGGTTGGGCATTGCTGGAGAAGTTTTATTCAAGGCAAACTGTCAAGGGGTTCCCATTATAACCCAACCGCGTAAGGAACGCAAAATCTGGGAACATAACACCGATATGACGGAAACTAGGGCGGCAAGAGTGGAACAAAACACTAGGCGAGAGGCCGAGCCTTCCACCCTTTACCAAGTATATAGATGCATTAATATAACAAAGTAATATAATGATATCCCAACAAGTAAATAAATGTTCCAACAAGGAACGGCCTCCAATCTTCACCTGCAACTAGCAACGCTATAAGAGGGGCTGAGCAAAGCGGTAACATAGCCAATCAACGGTTTGCTAGGACATGGTGGGTTAGAGGTTTGACATGGCAATTTGGGAGGCTTGCAAGCAAGTGGTAGGCATGGTAGCAATGGCATAGCAAAAGAGCGAGCAAACTAGCATAGCAAAGATAGTAGTGATTTCGAGGGTATGATCATCTTGCCTGCACAGTTGTCAGAGTTGACTGGATCCTCAAAATCAAACTCAACGGGCTCCTCGTTAGCGAACTCGTCTCCCGGCTCTACCCAAACAAGACAAACAAGCAACAAGGATACAATCAACCACGTGCAAGACCAAGCAATATGATGCAATGATGATATACTATGCGGGATGCGATGCAGGATGCAAAATGCAAGATATGACAGTAAAAGCATGAACCTGGCCTCAACTTGGAAAACCAAATGTGCCACTGGAAAGATGAGATGAAATCGCTTGAAAACGATATAGAGAACGCCGGAATCGGAGTTACGGTTTGGAAATGGCAAGCGATTCAAAAATGACATCGGTCTGTGATTTACAGGAAGTAGGCATATAAATGCAATGAGATGACCATGCTACAGCACCCAAACATGGCAACAAAATACATGGCAGGGATGCACACAAGATGCTTAACAAAAGTCTAGCAATGAGCTACGGCCAAATCATCCATTAACAGGTTCAGACAAGCATGGCAAAAATGCAAATGACAAACAGATCTCAGACTTAGTGAAATTAACACTTGTCTGGAATTTCAGATCAGGTAGCCCTCTTTGGAGCAACAAAACTACATGTTACAGGACCTGAACATGGCAAAGTAAAGCATGGAATGGAGCTACTCAAAGAGCTTAACAAAAGTCCCTTAGTGACCTTGATCCAAAAGGGATCACAAAATACAATTGCAAGCATGTGAACATGGCAAATATATAATCAGTTTCAGACTTAGTGAAAAACTGACACATGCTGAAATATAACTTAAGTAGGCATGTTTACGAGCTCGATGCACTCACTAAAGACCCAGTCATGGAAAGACAAGCATACATCCATCAAGAAGGCACAAAATGCAAGCTAGAAATGGCAACAACAATAGCATAGCATGCACGGATCAACTACAACATCACCGGCAAAATTGCAAACAAGTTGACAATCTGCCCAGATTCACAAAGTAGCAAAAGTAGAGCTCGATTGACTCAAGCTAGGGTGCTCCATAATTGCAAACAAAGACATGGATGGATAGAGCACTACACGATTAACAAAACTCCCTTACAGATCATCCTCAAAAGAGGCACGGATCACTAGGAAACAACAAGAACATATGGCATCATGAGATAAACAGCTCCAGGACTTGGTGAAATTACTAAGTCCCTGAAAACAAAATTAGCAAGTGCACCACTTTGCAAGCTTGCACAAGTCACCACACACATCCTAAAAATACATGGGTTGCACCTCTGCAAAGATGACAAAACCCTTAACAAAACATATGTAGAACTCACGGGCATATCATGCACACAATAATCATGGCAAAAATGACAAAAGTGCTAAGCGGAGTAGCAGATCTGACAATTAACTCAAGTAGCCCTCTTCTAATAGCATTTCGGGCATCAGGATGAAATCAAATGAAAATGATGCAATGGAATGAAATTATTTACTCTCTGATATGAACATTTTGATATGCTATATGCATGAACCGAAGCTACGGATGCAAAGTTATGGAGCCGCGAACATGGGCATATGAACCAAAAATTCTGAGGACTTGGGAAAAATCCAACCTCCGGATCTGGTTCTAGGGTTTCGGGGGCACGCGGCCCGAGGTTCGCCGGCGCGAGCTGGAGCTCGCCGGAGTTGAGCCGGAGAAGAAGAAGACGGCCGGGGCGGTCGGATCCATGCGGGGAGGTGAGGCCGGAGGAGGAGGAGATGGCCGGCCGCGGCGAAGCTTGGCTCCGGCCGACGGAGCGCGAGGCGGCGGGGAGGAGTGCGGTGGCCGGGTCCGGCCGGCGAGGGGCTTGGCACCGGAGGGCGACGAGGCGGCGGCCGAGCGCGGGGAAGAAGGCGGCGGCGGGCGCGGGTGAGGCGGCCCGGCTCGGCGCGGGAGAGGGCCGGCCTCGGGCCCGTGCGGGCCGCGGCGGCGGCGGGCGCCGGGTGCCACGTGGCAGCGCGCTACTGGCGCGGGGCGGCAGCGGCAGCTTCATCCGCCTGGACCAGACGTGTCCTGCGCGGCGCGGTGGATTTTTTAGGGTTTCGGAGGTAGGAGGAGATCCGAAAATCGGGGGGGCCTTTAAATAGGCATAGAGGGAGCTAGGAGAGTCCAAATGAGGTGCGGTTTTCGGCCACGCGATCGTGATCGAACGCTCTAGGACATGGAGCAGAGTTTGGTGGGTTTTGGGCCAAATTGGAGGGGTGTTGGGCTGCAACACACACGAGGCCTTTTCGGTCCCTCGGTTAACCGTTGGAGTATCAAACGAAGTCCAAATGGTACGAAACTTGACAGGCGGTCTCTCGGTAGTAAACCAAGGCCGCTTGGCAAGTCCCGGTCCAATCCGGAAATGTTTAATCCCCACACACGAAAGAAAGCTAGAAATGACCACCGGAGGAGAATGAAGCACCGGAATGCAAAGCGGACAACGGGAAAAATGCTCGAATGCCTGAGACGAGCACGTATGCAAATGAAATGCACATGATGACATGATATGCAATGCATGACACGCAAGCAAGGACAAGGAAACAACAGCGAATAACTGCACGACACCTGGCACATCGGTCACGGGGCGTTACAACACTCCACCACTACGAGAGGATCTCGTCCCGAGATCTAGAATGGCACCAGAGGGAAAACGGAAGAGAATAGAGGAGAGGTAAAACTAAGTTGCTTCTGAAGAAGATTTGAGAGAGGCTTCGGGATCTTAGAAAAATTTTCAACGAATCTTCGGCAATAGCTTGCGAGACCGAGGAAGCTACGGAGTTGCTTCACGTTCTGAGGAGGTTCCCAATTCACAATTGCAGACACCTTCTCAGGATTCATGGCAATGCCCTTGGCAGAGATGATATGACCAAGATAAAGAACCTCATCGAGCCAAAATTCACACTTGGAGAACTTGGCGTAGAACTGATGTTCCCTGAGCTTATCAAGAACCAAACGCAAGTGCTTGGCATGATCTTCCTTGTTCTTGGAGAAAACCATAATGTCGTCGATATAGACCAAAACGAAGTCATTGGTGTAGGCGTTGAAGATGAAGTTCATCATGCGAGAGAACGTCGAAGGAGCGTTGGCGAGGCCAAAAGACATGACAGTGTATTCATATGAACCAAAGCTTGTTCTGAATGCTGTCTTGGGAATATCTTCTTCACGAATGCGAATCTGGTGATAACCCATACGGAGATCAAGCTTGGAGAATACTTGGGCACCTTTGAGTTGTTCGAAGAGCTCATTGATGTTGGGAAGTGGGTATTTGTTCTTGATGGTCTTCTTGTTCACTGGACGGTAATCAACACAAAGTCGGTCCGTTCCATCCTTCTTCTTCACAAAAAGAACACCACAACCCCACGGAGAAGAACTAGGCCGGATGAGACCCATTTTCTCTTGCATATCGAGTTGCTTCTTCAGCTCCTTCAACTCGTCTGGTCCGAGCTTGTAAGGATGTTTGCACACAGGTTCCGTACCAGGCTCAAGATCAATAACGAATTCAACTGGCCGGTGCGGAGGCATTCCTGGAAGCTCTTCTGGAAAGACGTCTTGATATTCGCAAACAACTGGAATTTGCGAAATAGCATCCAATTCACCCTTCTCATTGAGATAAAACAGACGGATAGTATCATCACGAGCGGCAAAGACAACTACATCCTCAGACGAATGAGCCAATTGAATTTGCCTGGCTGCACAATCAAGCTGAGCCTTGTGCTTAGAAAGCCAATCCATTCCGAGAATAAGATCAATATCCGAGTTACCAAGAACCACCGAAGAAGAGAGAAACTTGTAATCACCCAATGTGATAGAGATAGCGGGAGCAACCAAACTAGAAGTCAAAAGCTTGCCGGGAGAAACAACTTGCATGACTTTGGGCATAATCTCGGTATCAACATTGTGCTTCGATGCAAAAGGGCATGACAAAAAGGAATGCGATGCAGCAGTGTCAAAAAGAACTTTTGCAGGAACATCGTTAACAGGAAGGTTACCCATGATCACATCTGACGAGTCCTCTGCCTGAGCTGCATTCATCAAATTGACCTTGGCATGCTTGGGGTTATGCTTGACCACAGTTGTACTTGCCGATCTGACAGGAGGAGGAGGAAGACGCCTCTGGTTGAAACACTTGTTGGCATAGTGACCCTTCTGTTGGCACTTGTAACACCCTCGTCAATCGTCAGCATCGGTTGCCTCAACACAATTGCTGAAAGTCTTTGGCCCGTTAGCAAGGAACTGGTTCAGTGTAGCAAAGTGACTATGATTGCTGCCTTGATTCCCTTGACTGCCTTGATTGCGCTCTTGGAGAATTTGCATGATCAGCTGTGTGTTTGCATTGGTTGCGGCCATCACAGCTTGCCATGCCTCTGGAGGAGGTGGAGGTGGTGGCGGATCAGGATTCGGAGTCATGCGCGTTGGAGGAGCCATCCTGAAGAGGTTGACCACCATTAGCACATTGATAGATATAATATTGAAGCTGAATCCAACGGAATGAAAATTGCAACATATAGTCTTCACATCCGAACAAAATGAACGAATGCATTCCTCTTGAAATGGTCACATATCCATAAATTGAGAAGCCACTTAGAGTTAAGGTAGAGAAATAAATCAACAAGGTACGGATCAAGAACGAATAATCGGTAAGAAATCCCAATCTCAAACAAATATCCGTGGAAGAAGAACTAGAGCTACTAGAATTCCCACCTATGAAACTTCCGAACCTTTCCGGTTATGCAATCAGGTGTTGGGGATACAGGGGAAGCATAATATCTCACCCAAACTAGCAAATCCTACATCCAGCTGTATCCATCCTTCAACACATAACCAAGAAACCTTCGGAAACCATCTACCTCAACCTTCGAAAAGCATCCGTTATACAAGTTATGGCGATACTCCCGAACTCCCGCCCCAGTACTGGGTGGCGTCAAGGTTATCTCACCAACGAACTGCATAAAAGAGATTTTCGATGTCGGCGTACTAAACTCAGGTATTCCAGAACTGCAACGATAAAATTATGATGACAACACCTCAAAGCTCAACTCCCCAGGACACTTCCACTAAACCCCTGACAGGAGGCACCAAGACAATGTTCTCATCATAAAACCATCGGAACGATTCCAAGATACCCGCGTGATCCTAAAAAATTTTTTAGTGAAAATTTGAGAAGAGAAGAGTCAAAACTCTACGTCAGGATACCTTACCAGAGCGATGAGGAGACTGGGAAGTAAAAAGAATTCCTAAGCTCTCCGATATATAATTCCTAAAAGACTCAAAACATTTTTCTAGACACAACTCGGCCGCTAAAAACGATCAAGCAAATGACAAACAGATCTCAAACTTAGTGAAATTAACACTTGTCTGGAATTTCAGATCAGGTAGCCCTCTTTGGAGCAACAAAACTACATGTTACAGGACCTGAACATGGCAAAGTAAAGCATGGAATGGAGCTACTCAAAGAGCTTAACAAAAGTCCATTATTGACCTTGAGCCAAAAGGGATCACAAAATACAATTGCAAGCATGTGAACATGGCAAAAACATAATCAGTTTCAGACTTAGTGAAAAACTGACACATGCTGAAATATAACTCAAGTAGGCATGTTTACGAGCTCGATGCACTCACTACAGAGAAAGTCATGGCAAGACAAGCATAAATCCATCAAGAAGGCACAAAATTCAAGCTAGACATGTCAAGAACAATGGCATAGCATGCACGGATCAACTACAATAACATTGACAAAATCGCAAACAAGTTGACGACCTGCCCAGATTCACAACGAAGCAAAAGTAGAGCTCGATTGACTCAAGCTAGGGTGCTCCATAATTGCAGAAAAAGACATGGATGGATAGAGCACTACACGATTAACAAAACTCCCTTACTGATCATCCTCAAAAGAGGCACGGATCACTAGGAAACAACAAGAACATATGGCATCATGAACTAAACAGCTCCAGGACTTAGTGAAATTACTAAGTCCCTGAAAACAAAATTAGCAAGTGCACCACTTTGCAAGCTTGCACAAGTCACCACACACATCCTAAAAATACATGAGTTGCACCTATGGAAAGATGACAAAACCCTTAACAAAACATATGTAGAACTCACGGGCATATCATGCACAAAATAATCATGGCAAAAATGACAAAAGTGCTAAGCGGAGTAGCAGATCTGACAATTAACTCATGTAGCCCTCTTCTAACAGAATTTCGGGCATCAAGATGACCTCAAATGAAAATAATGCAATGTAATGAAATGATGTACTCTCTGAGATGAACATTTTGATATGCTATATGCATGAATCGGAGCTACGGATGCAAAGTTACGGAGCCGCGAACATGGGCATATGAACCAAAAATTCTGAGGACTTTGGAAAAATTCAACCTCCGGATCTGGTTCTAGGGTTTCGGGGGCACGCGGCCCGAGGTTCGCCGGCGCGAGCTGGAGCTCGCCGGAGTTGAGCCGGAGAAGAAGAAGACGGCCGGGGCGGTCGGATCCGTGCGGGGAGGCGAGGCCGGAGGAGGAGGAGATGGCCGGCCACGGCGGAGCTCGGCTCCAGCCGGCGGAGCGCGAGGCGGCGGGGAGGAGTGCGGTGGCCGGGTCCGGCCGGCGAGGGGCTTGGCGGCGGAGGGCGACGAGGCGGCGGCCGAGCGCGGGGAAGAAGGCGGCGGTGGGCGCGGGTGAGGCGGCCCGGCTCGGCGCGGGAGAGGGCCGGCCTCGGGCCCGTGCGGGCCGCAGCGGCGGCGGGCGCTGGGTGCCACGTGGTGGCGCGCTACTGGCGCTGGGCGGCGGCGGCAGCTTCGTCCGCCCGGACCGGACGTGTCCGGCGCGGCGCGGTGGATTATTTAGGGTTTCGGAGGTAGGAGGAGATCCGAAAATCGGGGGGCCTTTAAATAGGCATAGAGGGAGCTAGGAGAGTCCAAATGAGGTGCGATTTTCGGCCACGCGATCGTGATCGAACGCTCTAGGACATGGAGCAGAGTTTGGTGGGTTTTGGGCCAAATTGGAGGGTTGTTGGGCTGCAACACACATGAGGCCTTTTCGGTCCCTCGGTTAACCGTTGGAGTATCAAACGAAGTCCAAATGGTACGAAACTTGATAGGCGGTCTACCGGTAGTAAACCAAGGCCGCTTGGCAAGTCTCGGTCCAATCCGGAAATGTTTAATCCCCACACACGAAAGAAATCTAGAAATGACCACCGGAGGAGAACGAAGCACCGGAATGCAAAATGGACAACGGGAAAAATGCTCGAATGCCTGAGACGAGCACGTATGCAAATGAAATGCACATGATGACATGATATGCAATGCATGACACGCAAGCAATGACAAGGCAACAACAGCGAATAACTGCACGACACCTGGCACATCGGTCACGGGGCGTTACACTCTCGCTCTCACACCCCTCTCCCACACTCACTCGATGTCTCCTCCAAATAGTCTGCTCCCACTCCAAAAAAAGACACATCCGTGACATTTTGGGCCGAACGAATTTTTTCTGTCATACTTATGACACTTCTATGACGATAATTGTGACAAAACCCAGTATCATCATAGATGTGGTGGGCCCCTACTTCTATGAACAAAAATCATGACAGAAAATGGGCTTTTCGTCCTAGGAGGGCCGGAGACGCAGC
Source organism: Triticum urartu (assembly GCF_056163025.1). Taxonomy (NCBI): domain Eukaryota; kingdom Viridiplantae; phylum Streptophyta; class Magnoliopsida; order Poales; family Poaceae; genus Triticum; species Triticum urartu. Next base: position 317,799,361 of record NC_141879.1, on the reverse strand, counting down.
TGCATGACATTCTTTGGGCCGTCCATGATGGAAAAAACTGTGGTAGAAGCGAGGGCGAGGAAAATATCAGAGTGTTCCCGATTACGGTGGATGGTCGGGGCCGAGAGATACGCGTTTCTCTCATACATGCACGCGCGTGGGTGCGAGGCGTTGGGCTCTAACTGAACCCGAGCGATTGCACAACATGTTATGCGTTACTGAACCCGAGCGATCGATCGTTGGCTGTTAACTTAACCCGATCGAGCGATTCCTTCACTACTGCTTCTAACTGAAGCCGATCGATGCTGCCTCTGGATGAACAGTGAGTGTTGCTGGGGGGGTTTGGATGAACAGTTCCCGGTGGGGGTGGATGAACAGGACCCCGTGGTGTTGCCTCTGGAAGAACAGGACCCCGATCGATCGTGCCGGTTGGGGCTGGATGAACAGGACCCCGCGGAGGGCTGGATGAACAGGACGACCCCGTGGAGGGCTAGATGAATAGTAGACGGTGGAGGGCTGGATGAACAGTAGCCCGTGGAGGGGTGGTTGAACAGGAGCCCGTGTGGAGAGGGCTGGTTGAACAGTAGCCGGTGGAGTAGCGCGCGGTGGAGGCTGGATGAACAGGAGCCCGTGGATGAACAGTCGCAGTTGTAGGCTGGAGGAGGTCGACGGTGGATGAATAGTAGCCCGTGGAGGCTGGAGGGGGTCCACGGTGGAGATGAATAGTATCCCGTGGAGTCTTGTTTTGGGATACGCCACACCCCTCCTGATGAACAGGACCCCCGTTTCGACCGTAGCGCTCCAACACAAGACTGTTTCCTCCGTTTTGCGGTACGCCATGCCCCTCCCGATGAATAGGACCCCCATTTCGACTGTAGGAGGTCCATTTCCTCTGTTTTGAGGTATGCTAGACCCCTCCCGATGAACAGGATCCCGTTTCGACCGTGGCCAGTCGAACACAAGGCCGTTTCCTCCATTTTGTGGTACGCCAGGCCTCATTTCCATCGGCTGTTCCGTCCAAGCCTTCCTGATGAACACGATGATGCATTCCGTTCCGACCCAGCCGGTTGGCTCCCCATGAACACGACGACAACGCTGTTTCCCCATTCCGACCCAGCCATGTACACGAGCCCTGGCCGTACCTATGCGCGAGTAGGCGTTCGAGACCCTACCCGTATGTACGTACATGGCCGTATTTTCTTTCTTTGCACACTGGCCGCTGTACGTACGTGTACATGCTACGTCCGCGCCCCTACTACGACATGTGCTCGCCTCTACATGCACCATTATGTACGTACACGTTCGCGACCAGAATGACAACGCTACGTACACTTCGACCAGGTGGGTCCCGACTGTCAGGCACTTCCTTGCGTGCGAAGATGTAGCTGGTGGGTCCCAGTAGTCAGGGGGCGAATCGTTTTTTTTTGCCTAGACGCACTTCCTTGCGCGCAAAGATGTCGCTGGTAGGTCCCAGCAGTCAGGGGGAAACTTTTCTTTCGCGAAATATGGTTGCCCATCCGGTGGGTCCCTGCTGTTAGGTGGAGGAATCATTATTTTCCGCATAATGAGGAGGCAATTCCTTGTTGCGGCCGTGGACCCAGCTGTCAGCCTCTCCACGTACAGTCCACGTCCGATGGAAGCCGTTCCTTGACCACGTTGACCACGCCGCGCTGAGAGCACCAGGGCGGTGGACGACGGTGAGGCCTAGGAAGGGGATGACGCGGAGTCGGGGAAGACGCGGCAGTGGATGCCCACGTGTAGAGGAGTATGAGGGTTCACTGGTTCGCTGCGGTGTGAGGCTGCCATCGCCGCAGAATAACAGGGGGTGTGGGTGAGTAGAGGGATGGCCTAGCCAACGGTGGGAGTAGTAGGGGGCGGTGAGGCCTCCGCTGCATCGCAGCCGGCCACGGGAGGCAGGAGCATGAGGCACGACCGGCACTAGTTTGGGCGGTTGGAGCAAGAAGACCAGAGGTTGAAGAAGCACTACGGCCGTTGGATGGACATCCTACGGTCACTAGAGCTAGAATCGTGCATATTGACTAAGTTGACAAAGCCCTCCATCCCCGTCAACTTAGTAGGCCCACAAGTCAGCCTGCCACTATACTGGGTCCCAGCTAGCACGGGGAGTATTTCATTTTTTGTGTGTAATAAGGAGGCACTTCCTTGCGTGCGAAGATGTAGCTGGTGGGTCCCAGGCGTCAGGGGAAACGTTTTTTTTCACGAAATACGGTGTCCCGGCCGGTGGGTCCCTACTGTCAGGTGGAGGAATAATTATTTTGCGCGTAATAAGGAGGCACTTCCTTGCGGCCGCCGTGGACCCAGCTGTCAACCTCTCCACGTACAGTACTCTTCCGATGGAAGTCATTCCTTGACCATGTTGACCACGCCACGACGAGAGCACCAGGGTGGTGGACGATGGTGAGGCCTAGGAAGGGGACGACGCGGAGCCGGGGAAGACGCAGCAGTGGATGCCACGCGTAGAGGAGTATGAGGGTTCACTGGTTCGCTGCGGTGTGAGGCTGCCGTCGCCGTAGAATAACAGGGGGTGTGGGTGAGTAGAGGGATGGCCTGGCCAGCGGTGGGAATAGTAAGGGCGGTGAGGCCTCCGCGGCATTGCAGCCGGCCACGGGAGGCAGGAGCACGAGGCACAACCGGCGCTGGTTTGGGCGGCTGGAGCAAGAATACCAGAGGTTGAAAAACTACGGTCGTTGGATGGACATCGTACGGTCACTGGAGCTAGAATCATGCATATTGACTAAGTTGACAAAGCCCTCCGTCCCCGTCAACTTAGTAGGCCCATAAGTCAGCCTTCCACTATATTGGGTCCCAGCTAGCAGGGGGGGTATTCATTTTTTTGTGCGTAATAAGGAGGCACTTCCTTGCGTGCGAAGATATAGCTGGTGGGTCCGAGCTGTCAGCGGAGGTAACGTTTTTTTCACGAAATACAGAGGCCCTTTCGGTGGGTCCCAGATGTCAGGTGGAGGAATCATTATTTTGCGCGTAATAAGGAGGCTTTTCCTTGCGTGCAGCCGTGGACCCAGCTGTCAGCCTCTCCACGTACAGTCCACTTCAGATGCATGTCGGTCATTGACCACGTTGACCAGGCCGCGCCTAGAGGACCAGGGTGGTGGACGACGATGAGGCCTAGGAAGGGAACAGAGCCAGGGAAGACTCGATAGTTGTTTCCCACATGGAGGGGAGTACGACCGTACGAGGCTTTACTGGTTCGTCTGCCGTCGCCAGAGAATAACAGCAGGTGTGGGTGAGTAGAGGGATGGCTGGGCCAGCGATGGGAGTACGGTGGGGCAGTGAGGCCTACGCGGCTGCACAGCTGGCCACGGGGAGGAGGGAGCAGGCAGTCCCGCCGGCGCTTGTTTGAGCGGCTGGAGTAGGAAGAGCAGATATTGAAGAAGCACGAAGGCCGTTCGGTGGACATCCAACAGTCATTGCTTGTGCGTCAACCTTTTTTTAGGAAAGCCTCAAATCTGTGAAAAACAACATACAACGCATCTGCCATTATTTCTAATAATTTACAGCCCATTTGCTAATTCTTAAGGTTTTTTTGGAGCCCATATTATTTTTGTTAGCATTACAACCCATATTGTGGCCATGGTTAAAAAATTATACGAACTTTTGCATATTTCGGTGCGGTCCGAACTGTTTTTAATCCCGAAATTTCGAGTCACATTCAAACTGATTTTAAAAATAAATGTATATCAATATAAAATCCAACAAATTGTCCAAGCATAAAAATCAATGCAATTTAAAATCTCAAAATGAAAAAATAGAAATTTGAAACTAATTGCCGGTTTGATGTGTTTTAAAAATGTACAACCCATTTCTCATTACTGATAGGCCATTTTCTCGGCTAGCCGAATGAAGCTCTCGTCGTCTTGAAAGATTTGCAGCCCAAGAGGCCTAACAATGTGACTTACTTGGCAAATCACAAAAAAACTGGGCTAGCCATTTTCAGAAGAAAAAAACTACTGGGTTGGTCTGTGGTAAACATAAAAGAGAAGGCTGTCTAGACAGACCAGAGTGCCCCACACAGCCCAGTTGACACCCTGCTTCCGTCTCAAAAACAAATTAGATAAATGCCACTCCAATTGGCGATTCATAAAAATGCCACTGCAATTTAAAAAATTTGAAAAATGCCACTACATTTTTTGCAAACTTTGGAAAACGCCACTGCAATTTGCAAACTTAGAAAAATGCCACTCTAGACTTCGAAAAATGCCACTGGAAATGGCATGAAATGGCATTTTATAAAGTTTGGAAATTGCAGTGGCATTTCTCGGAAACACCAGATTTTGAGTGGCATTTATCAAGTTAACCCAAAACAAAAATAACTGGGTGAGCTGATGGGTCCCTAGTGTCAGCCGGTCGTTGTGCAATTTTCTCGTTTATTGACTACGATGACAATGGCATGGGACCCAGATGTCAGAAATCCTTTAGGAGGAGCCATTTTTTATTGGCTTGAAATAAGGAGGCACTTGCTTGCGTACTACCATGACCTTGGTGGGTCCCTGCTATCATCCTCTCCACGTACAATCATCTCCTGATTGTGTACGCGTCAACTTGGTAGGCCCACAAGTCGGCCTCTAAACCCGTGGAGGACAAATACAACCCATTTAAAAAATAATAGCCCATTCCATACGTTCAAACGGAAAGTTCAACATTCAGAGCAAAGTAATAGGTCTGATCCACATATAGAGTACCAAACTTCCACGTTGACAACCATCATAGCCAAGTTAACTATCAACTCCCACTAATACTCTAGTAGCATACAAGTACTAAATTACTCTTAGCTAACTAGACAATGCCGGCCGCCATCTGCAGTACACGCTAAACGCCGGCACCGGCGTCCTCCGCCTCGCCTCGGACTTGCCAGAGGTGCGATAGGGCGCGTTGCTCGCGTGCGTTGGCCCTTTAGATGCCAGTGTGGTCCACATAAGCTTCGGCTGCTAAGCGGGAAACCCACTTGACGAGCTGGTAGTAAAAATCAGCGTCGGGAACGCGTGCGTGCCCGACAGCCTCCAGGGCTATTTGCCGGGCGCCGGCCTCCATGTAGTCGGCCCAGTTGCGAGCGCTCTGCTCGCGACTCAGAGCGTCGGTGCGCTGCTGCTCCATGTCCTGCTGGCGGCGCAAATCGGCAGTACACTGCTCCTCCGCCACGCGGTCGCGCTCCAACAACTCCTCAGAGTCCGCATTGCCATCTAAAGACCGATATAATGCCTCCTCCCTCCATTTGCCTTCCGGTGAAAAACCAAACACTAGTTCTGGCGGTGACCGCCTCCGGTGTCGCCTATCGCAGATGGGCGGGGGCATGGCAGGCGTGGCGAGAGCGAGGATAAGTGGCGAGAGACGTTGGGCCGGTGGGGGCTTATGAGGATAGGGCGAGTTGGGTGATGGTGCCACCGGAGAAGCCCGGGAAACAGTAATTATAGGCAGAAGGTAGGCGAACTAGCGTGTCGGGGGAAACGCGACGGTCATCGCAGTCATCAGAATTCAATGTATAAGCAGGCATGGCTTAGCGTGCCAGCTTGCCCTGGAAAACTAGAAAAACTAAAATTATGACTGTGCTATCCCGTCCCGTCAATGGTGCATCCCATCGGTGCGGGGTCACACCCCGGCATGACGGTCAAACGAGTGCACTCGAATCATCCAGATGAGGTACTCCCTCCTTTTCAAAAATGATTCCACCACTCATCATCTACCTTGCTTGGCTAGATTTTTGAATTAAGCCCTGCAAACCGGAAAGGAGGTAGTACGTGCGTGATCTGCTATTTATTCGTGTAGGATCGAGTAGGTCGTTTTTTGAATTGAGCCCTGCAAACCGGAAAGGAGGTAGTACGCGCATGATCCACTATTTATCCGTGTAGGATCGAGTAGGTCGGATAGTGTACGTGTAGGACCGAGTAGGTCAGATGGTGTACGTGTATGATCGCACTAGCTGATGAACGTTCGTTGGGAGATAAGGCATTTGCGAATGTTTTTGCTGGCAGTTTCTTCAGATTCGCATGGCATTTTCTTTAGACCAGCTTGTCAGTTTCTTCAGGGGTGGGCATTTTTATTCAAAAAACTACCACTTCGGATCTTGGGTCGAAACTAAAACTGCCAGGAGCGCATTAGTAGGCTAGCTAGTGATCGATCAGTAACTTGTAAACACTGAGCGAACAGAAATAAGGAACTGTTAGTAACTTGTAAACACCAAGAAAACATAAATAAGGATCATGTTGTGCACAACAGTAAGAGCTGATGTGTTCAAAATGTTCACACAAGACTCACAGTCCTGGCAATGTAATATGTTCACATTAGTAGCCCAAATTCAAAACCAACTAGTACAATTCCCATACATAAGATCAACATGTCAATGCATCTCAATGATTCATAGATCATATATAAATATGTAGCTCCAAAAGCAAAGATCTAGAAAAAACATTTGTTCTTCCTACTAACATGGATGCTTCTCTTGGCCAACATTCAGTACAGACTGAAAGACAAATTTGTTTGTGAAGTCTACAATTCCTCTTGCAAACGTAAGTGGTTTCACCAACAGTTGGAACCATGAGAATGAACCACACATGATGGAGGAACATCCACTGCAATATGATTTGGTCTTCTCTCGATCACACGACGAGACTATTTTCGGAATACAAACTTTAACTTAGGAAAAATGATGCCCATTTTATAATAACACCAAAGCAATGAAGAACCTAGTGTTGGCCAATAAATAGTACAGTACTACTTTTCTGCAGTCCATGAAGTGACTATCCAATCTTTCTGTGTCTATTTTCAAATGGCACTGCATGCAATGACTATACTATTCTCTTGTGCAGTTCAACCAAAATTGCGGTCACTTTGTGTGTTTGCCAAATAGCAACGGGCAGACATCTCTGTCTGCACAAATATCAAGCAGCTAGTGAACATATAACCCACCTTGTATTTTCGGTTTAAACATGTCTCTTCCGCTTAGCATTTGTCATGTTTTGCACTAGACAATTTGATACAATCATGTTTTGCCCCGGACAATTTCATACTGAATTAATTTGCTGGTTCAGAGCAAAAATATAGCGCCTATTCTTCATCAGACCAGGGGTATCCATGTTCGCAGTGATGGAAGAGGTGAAATCGATACAACCGAAATTGAGCATACAATCATTCAATCCTATCCTGCACCTCCAATGTAGGTCCACCCTGCCAATAAATTCACATGCAAACCACTAGTATTACTATCTAATGACAGTAAAAAAGAGTAGCAAGATAGTAGAAAACCATGTACCTTCATAATGAACAGCTCATAGTGCCACCAATTGGATATAAAGGTTTGGAAGAAAACATGCTCCTAATGTTGAACCAATTGGACTTTTTGTGCAGTTCCACTAAAATCGAGCATCCCTGTTTGCATAGATATTGAAAGTGTGATTACTATAAAACTGGCACTAGTTGAATCATAGACTCACAAATATAAGCATTCCAATTTCTTAATGGGAAAAGGTAGCAAGACTGTTTCTAACCACCTATTTGAAGGAATAAATAAGGCAACATCGACTGATGTAAGAAAGGCATATATAGTTATTTCTGAAAGAATGATCGATTCCTGACCTTTCCTCTTCTTTTAAGCATATTTTGTGAAGTTCAACTAAAATAAAATGCCATCACCACCTTGACAATTCAGTGACACCGCACAAAAGGAAATGACTTAGCATTACATCATGATGTCAGGTATGTAGTCGACAGGCATTAGAGACAAACATACAGACCTCCTCCGATAACATAATGAACATTAATTTTAACAAAGGTGTGACTAGCTTTACCGGGATAATTTGAGTGAACTCTACACCCTCTGTTCCTTAATATAAGACGTTTTCGCAGTTCAATTTAAAGTACCCAAACGTCTAGTATTTAGAAAAACGGGTAGTAGTTTTCTTGAGCACATATCTGGGAAAGCTTGCCACACTTCATATATGTGCATACGCTAATGCAACACCATTCGAATAGTACAAATATACACTAATCTAGTGGCTAGTGCAATAGTAGAGTAGTTATTTTTTACAGGGTACAATACAATGGTTTCACTATACAGATTTCCATAAGCTCTAGCACTGGAAGATTTCTATAAGAATTTACAATACAAAATGTAAAGGTAACAAGTTTCAGCATTGGTATACTAGCTGTGCAATAGCATTAAACCAAATACAAAAGTATAAAGGTAACTAGCATTATTAACTAATGACAGTATTAAAAAATTGCAAACCATGTACCTTCAAGGTAAATATCATTTCGAACTCGAGTGGTCATGAAAAATTGCTATCCCAATCTTGATAATCGATCAAACATAAAAACTTGATCGAACGAATCAATACAATAGCCAAAGGAGGAGGTGTGCACTCTTGACCTTTCCTCTTCTCTTCATAATTTTTTGTGCAGTTTAACCAAAATAAAATGACATCAGCGCCTTGGCATTTAGGTGACACCGTACAAAAAATTGACTTATCTCATGAAAGTGAGGTATGTAATCTATAAGCATTCACAGTGCAAAAATCTGAAGGTAGTAACAAGTTTCATCATTGGTATACTGGTTGTGCAACAACATTAGAATGTGTTAGCTGAAAAATCTTTAATACATCCACAATCAATAGCTAACCCTGAAATAATCCAAAGACATTAAATGGCATTGCTTAAATTTATCGGTGGCATTAGACTGAGTGCGACATTAGTTAAATGTGGCATCCCTTTAGCAGTAGCATTGGTTGACTTTATCGCTGGCGTTATACTAACAGCAAAAAAGTGGCAATAAGAGCATGGGAGACCCATTCAGACAGTGGGCGCACCAGTACGATGTACCTCCACTGCATAGAGTGGTGAGGGAGGTATGGTTGCCCAGAGCAACGAATATCCAGGCAGCATATGTGGATTACGTCCCATTTTTGTTCTCTTTATCCACATTTTTCCTATGTGAGGCAACAAACCGATTGACCTGGTCATTCTCTATTGCGTTGTCATGCCTTTGTACCCTTCTTCAACAAAGAGACACGAGACTCGTTCCTTAGCTACTGATTTTCTCCTTTTCAACCTAGATGCGGGTTCGACGCCTACTCTCTTGGATAGTACAGTCTCCCTTCCTTTCCTTATTCAACCCAGACATGGATTAGTCTGCATGAAGTAGGGTTTCCTTTAATAGTGCAAATTAAGGTTTTCGTCTGTGTGACCAGCAGAGGAGAGGATAGGAAATTGGGATGATGGTGGAGTGGAAAAAGATCCACATGCAGCGACGTGGCAGATGGGGCAATAGAACAAGGGTATGGTTCAAAAAGAGGTAGCATACCTAAGGGTCGGCGGGAAGTGGCTTCGCTCGTGGTCATCGTCCTCCGCACGCACTACGGCAACGAGCTTGGGGACGGAGGCCATCCCGCACGGGCGCTAGGTCTTAGAGGACGGCCTTGTCGTCAGTGCGTGACCTCGCTCGCCGACGACGAGTGTGTCAACGCTGCACGTCCTTTTCTTCCCCGGCGGATCTGTGACCACCGGTGAGGAGGGAGAGAGAGGCCGTCTTTTTTAGATCTGGAGAGAGGGTGATAGTGTGAGAAGAAAGTGGGCCGCCCTTAGCAAGAAAGCGCTGAAGCTCCTGCCTATATATCTTTTTTATACTACTAGTACTAGAGGTGGAGTAGTGGTAGAGTAGTTTATATTTTCTTTGCAAACAGTACCAGTTAGTCGTGCTTCAAAACTGAACGGCACATCGTTAAGAAAATAAAGGTCGATAACTAATGCGGCACCTCGGGCCAACGCGGCCAGATTGCATTTTGCACGAGAAACTGCACACCATGTTTCGTTGACATGTGGTCCCGTTCCAACATGTCAGTGAGACGACGACGAGACTTTTGTACAATTTCCGAAAGGACGTGTAGGCTGGGGCGTCTCTTCGTGTACCGTGGCAAACTGGCAACCGTCCATCGACTCTTCACCTTTCCCTCTTGATTTGGAACTGCTATCGCACGCTCTTCCTCCCTCCTCCATTTTCCTTCACCCTTCCTTCTGCCATTGTTCGATCGTCTTCTCCATGGAGGGAACAAGCCGGAAACAACCCTGTTATTCTTGCCCCGATCTGAAAGATGACGTGGTGGGGGAACTCATTGATCGGTGCGACGTCATCACCTCGGCTAGCATGGTAGGTTTGTTCAAGACCATTCTTGACTCAACTAATAACATCATTACAAGGAACCCAAGGGTCTAGGAGTGGTTTGATCTCCCTTATCTTCTTTGCTATAAGCATGTTCGCATTTGTAACGCCCCAAGACCGGAGCTTCAGACGCCTTCCATGTTTTCCGAGTTTTTGTCGTGTGAGTTGTTGGTTTGTTGCATTCATCATTGCATCATGTCATCATTGTTTGCATTGCATCGTGCCTCTTGCCATTTTGCATTTCATCATATCACCATGTGCGTTGCATTCTTCATGATGTTGTCTTGCTCTATTCTTGTCGTTTATATCAACCCCTTCCCATCTCTCTCAAATCTACCCAAATATCAGCACCGCCTTCTTCCTTCTTATTCCTTTCATTTTTGCAAGTGCCATTTTTCTGTCATCCATAAATGTTCATTCTTTTTCCTATAAACCATACACCTTTCCTTTAACCCCTCTGTCAAATTTCAGATCATTTGAAGTTGTTTTGGTTGGGTTCAAAAATGGTTCAAGTTTGAATTTTAGTTCAAACTTGAATTATTTTTCTGTCCTTTAAAATTTCCGAACCACTTTTATTAAATCGGGTATATTTCATGGTTTCCATAAATATGTCCCTCTCTCCTCACATCCATTCCAAACCCTCTGTACTTCATTTCTATTTCTGTTTATGCAATAAATAGAAAAGAGTAAAGGTAAATCAGATAGGAGAGGAAGCCCAGTCGGCTCCTTGGGAAGCCCAGCGAGGCCGGCTCATTTGCTCCAGGCCAAGGCCCAGCCGAACCCCTGCTTAACCCTAGCCTCTCCCTTGTCTCCCTCCAGCGCCGCCTCTCATGCACGCATCCAGCCAGCGAGAGCGCTGCCTCGCTCGATCCCATCTCCCCCCCGCAGCGCCGCCTCCCTCCTCTCGTTCTCTTTTCCCCGTGTGCTCGAGCACCTCCTCCCTCTCGATCACCCATGCCCGAAGCCCCTCTCCTCGATCCTCGCACCTCCCCAAGTTGCGCCCGTCGCCTGGCATGGCCCGTGAGGCCATCAGCATCGCCGGCACCCTGCAGCCCCCGCTGCCCTTCTCCCTCTGCAGCGCTCGAGCCCCCGCTCCGTGCCGGCCCTTGCCCTATAGTCCGCTCGCCCGGCGAGCCGGACCTCTCTGTCGCCCTCGCCGACAACCTGCACTTTGCCTCCCTGAGCCCCACCCTCCGGCCTTCCTGTCCTCGGCCTCGTCTCGACCTCGCCATCCTCGCCGGAAGACGCCGCCCTGCTGCTTGGAGCCCGAGCAGGCCGCGCCTCTCTGCGCCTCCTCACAGACGCCAATGAGTGACGACGACCACGCCTTCCGGCCTCCCTGCTCCCTGCTCCGGCCGCTGCTTCACGCCTAGGCCGACCCTACTCCACCGGCATCCTCCCACCTTGCTTTGCCTCCTGGCAGGCAATGGCAGCGTCCAGCTCGCCCCTTGTTGGCCTTCGAACCCCTGCTCGACGCTAAGACCACGGCTCCATGTCTCCGTGGACGCCATGTTCTTTTCCATAGACCTCTCCAAGACCAGGATACGTCAAGAACCGTTCGTGGATTTCGTCAAGTTGGAGCACCATTGAACGAGGGCTTTTTGCCTTGCTCATTTTGGGATGCGACAAGTTCCTCTTCGAAAGTACGTCTACATGATGACCTGACAAGTACCGTGGCCCCCAAGACCTTTGATGCGTCATGTTCCTCTCCGACTAGTGTACCACTACCGTCGATGAAGACATGTGTAACACAAGCGTTAAGTTCTACTACCACGTGTGTACGCCTACCATCACCAAAGACCCGTGTATGACTACCGTCGACCCCGAAGGGCTTGGAGTCATCTAGTACCTCTCAAAACGAACGTGAACGACTACCGTCGCAAGAACAAGACTGTCAAATACTCGCTCGGATCAGCAAGTTCAACTACCATCACCTCCGGAAACCTCGTATGCACTATACCTCTTTTAAAAATGAACGTGTACCACTACTCCCACGACTTCCGTGATGGACTACTTCTACTACCATCGCGGAATGACTACTTCCTCTACTTCCCTCGAGGAACTCGAACCACTCTGTAATTGCACTTTTGGAAGTTCCGGTAACGTCGCATTTGTGAGAATCCGTTCGACTATGTCCGTTTGTCTTCTTCATGGACTCGTTCTTCTTTCGTGCAGGATTTTAGTTGCAGGTGCCGATGATACTAGTGCAGATGACACAATCAAGCTCAAGTGGGATCTTGATGAAGATCTTGATTGTTACTTTGTTTTTTTTTGGATGATCAGTAGTGGAGACCAATTGGGATGATCGGGGATCTAGCATTGGGGTTGTTTTCTTTTATTTATGTTTCGTAGTCGGACCTTGATTGTATTCTGGATGACGTATGTTTAACTTGTATTTGTGTGAAGTGGCGATTGTAAGACAACTCTTTATCCCTTTCTTAATCAGTACATGGCATTGTGTGAAGATTACCCCTCTTGAGACAAACCTACCATGCGGCTATGCCTCTAAGTCGTGCCCCGACACGTGGAAGATATAGCCGCATTGTGGGTGTTACAAGTTGGTATCAGAGCCATCCCCGACTTAGGAGCCCCCTGCTTGATCGAATCGCTGACGTTGTTGAGTGTAGAACAAAATGTTTTGAGTCTTAGGATTATATATATCAGAGAGTAGGATTCTTTTTAATTATCAGTCCCTTTGTCGCTCTGGTGAGGCCTCCTTACGTAGAAGTTTTGACTTCCCTCTCCTCAAATTTCACGAATTTTTTTTAGGATCACGCGGGTATCTTGGAATCGTTCCGATAGTCTTGTGACGAGAACAATTTTCTTGGTGCCTCCTGACATTTAGGGGTTGTGGCAGTGTCCCGGGGAGTTGAGCTCCGAGGTATTGTCGTCACAATTTTATCGTTGCAGTTCTGGAATACCTGAGTTCACCGACATCGAAAATCTCTTTTATGTAGTTGTTGGTGAGATAACCTCGATGGCACCCAGTACTGGGGCGGGAGTTCAGGAGCATTGCCATAACTCGTATAACGGATGCTTTTCGAAGGTTGAGGTAAATGATTTCCGAAGGTTTCTTGGTTATGTGTTGAAGGATGGATACAGCTGGATGTAGGATTTGCTAGTTTGGGCGAGATATTATGCTTCCCCTGTATCCCCAACACCTGATTGCATAACCAGAAAGTTTCGGGAGTTTATAAGTGGGAATTCAAGTATCTCGTAGGACATCTTTCCGACAGACACATGGTACGATATGGGGTCTATCATATGTTTGTTTCTGGCTTATTCTGCAAGCCAATCCTTTGTTTTTGTTTTGGTTTTTGGTATTCGAGTTGCTTTGAAGTCAAGTGTTGATTCCAAACCTTTCCTAAGTGGTGTTCTCACACGTCTATGTGAACACTAATCCTTCATGATAATCGAGATTGTCATGTCAATCCTTTTCAACCGACGTGCTTCCCTTCAAGTGGATTTGATCATTTTCAACATCCGCAAGATCAAGTCTAAGTTTTCTCAACGGTATCCTTTCCATCTGTCCAAGTTGTCTTTGTTTTTCCCGCCCTCCCACCCTTTTCTTTTTCCTCAAGGACTAAGATTCTTTATTCAAGTATCCTTCTATCGATGGGAAGTCTCTTCGGCCTTTTCTTTCAATGTTTTACCCGGTGTTTCTTATGAAGATACTAAGGGAGCTTCAAGTTCGTCACTCTTCACTCGTTTTCTTCTCCGATGGATTCAATTCAAGCTTTGTTGATCATATATTTTCCTCGTTTCAAATGTTTTCTCATGCCGGTGCACTTCTTAAACATCCACCTCTTGCTATTCATGTTTATCTGGAGTGATGAAGATATCCCAGAAGATTCAAGTTTCTATTCGTAATCCTTTCAAGCTATTTCAAGGTCTTACCTTATTCAAGCCATTTAACTCAACAGGTGCAATCTCTCTTTTAAAATCGTTCAATGGTGTATATTTTGAGTGGGCCCTAACCCACAGGTCTCTTCCCAGGATCTTACCTAACTCTTCTAATTTTCCCGGAGCTATCCTCAGATTCTTTTCAAAGTTTGACATAAGAATGAATTCTCATCAGTCATATGTCCGCCTCCAAGGTCTTTCAAATTCTTTTCATTGTTGGCTCAACTTCTTCTTTATTCATTCTCCCAAAGTATCTCAACAATTCATGGTGGTGTTTCTCATCGTCATTCTCAACATTTGAAGACCGAACAAGAGTTTTTCCTCCAAATCTTACCCGTTCTCTCAAGATTCATGGGCCTAGCTTCACGCTATCCTCTCAAATTATTCCGTTTGTCAGTAATTCTTTTCTTACCCTTCTGGAGTAATTCAAGAGTATTTTCAGTTTGATTCTCTAGAGCCCATCATCTCAGAGTTATTCAAACCAGATTTCAGCTCTCGTTCCCCAATCTTACCGGTGCATCATTCAAATACTCTCTAATCAGCTCGTGATCTCTTTGTTCTCATGTAACTAAATTCCATCAAGTATCATCTTTCGTTTTCCAATTCTTCCTGGTGATGCGTTTGTTTTGTTCCTTCGTTCTTTTAATCTTTATGGTGGTTCGTCCAACATTCCTTTCCTTTTGTTACCGTATCTATTTATTCATTCTTTCCAATCCTACCGGCGGATCATTGAAGACCTTTCCCAAGTTTGTGCTATATCTCTCTTAATCCTTTCTATGAGAATAAGTATTATGCCAAATCCGTTGCTTGTCATCAATTTATATTGGTGAAGGATGAGCATAACATAATTCTTATTCTTGTTTCACCCAAATGATTAATTCCTTATTCCAGAGGTTCATCAAAATTCTTGATTTCATTTGTTAATCTTTCTTTCCGGAGTTCCAAGTTTTTTTTCTCGGTTATATCACCGCGAAGCTCCATCTAAATCATTACAAGGATTCACCTTGTGTTTTCAACTTCTCTTTCTTTTTTATCATCATTTTATTATCGGAGTTCTTCATGGAGGCTCTACAAGGTGGTTTGTCAAGGATTCTTTTCATTCTTCAAATGTTCTTCAAGATTTCTCTCGAAGTTATGATCTGCCAAGCTATACTCAAAAATAAACATGGTGCTCAACACATGTTTTGTTTTGAGGAGTTCAAGCATTCTTCCTCTTGCATTTCGAAGTGAAATTCGTTCTACCTTATCATTTGAGGTGGTGTTATGTCATTTTTGACAATTTCCTTCATGTTTCATGATTTAAAAGTTTTCAGGAATGAGATAGCTAAACATATCAATTTCTTCAAGCATGAGCTCTTCTCAATTCATCAATCTCTTCGTTGGAGTTATCTTGGGTTATATTTCACCTAAAGCATTCCCTAAGGATTGTTGCTATTTATGGTGTTCATATATGACCCAAGTTCTTCATTTATCCTCCCGGTGTAATAATTTTCTCGTCTCCTTATTGATATCAATCCAATCTATTGTTTCCGTTAGTGCCATAATTTCACCTCATAGTTTTGGAGATGTTCTCCATAAGCCCACTACAAGTTTATTCGTTTCGTTGTTGGGTTTTTTCCAACAACTCCGTTATAACCTTGGTGCTCTCCAAGCTCTTTTGTGGAAGAAGTTGGCATATTCTTCTCCATTATTTCATTCCAATGATCTATCTTCTATTCTTTCCTCCGGAGGCATTGTGATGTTGCTCTCTTCCCACATCATCTCGAGTTGTGAGGATCGTGTTCTTTTCATGCTTATCCATTTAACCGGAGTGTTGTGTCCTCTGCTCAAGTTCTTTTCATCTTATCAAGTTTTGCATCTCTTTTCAACCGAAGTGCTGTCCGAATTTGTTTTTCCCTGTTCCTCTTTTCTAATAGAGTGTTTTCAACTTTGATCATCTCCGTTGTATTCTTTTCTCAAAATGGTTTAACCTCTCAAGGTTCATGGTTTCACTCGTTTTTCGAAGAAGCAACTTTGTTTTACCTCTTCCTCTTCCGTTTCTCTCTAGTGCCATCCTAGATCTCGGGACGAGATCCTCTTGTAGTGGTGGAGTGCTGTAACACCCAAAGACCGGAGCTTCAGACGACTTCCATGTTTTCCGAGTTTTCGTCATGTGAGTTGTTGGTTTGTTGCATTCATCATTGCATCATTTGCATTGCATCATGTCATCATTGTTTGCATTGCATCGTGCCTCTTGCCATTTTGCATTTCATCATATCACCATGTGCGTTGCATTCTTCATGATGTTGTCTTGCTCTATTCTTGTCGTTTATATCAACCCATTCCCATCTCTCTCAAATCTACCCATGTATCATCACCGCCTTCTTCCTTCTTATTCCTTTCATTTTTGCAAGTGCCATTTTTCTGTCATCCATAAATGTTCATTCTTTTTCCTATAAACCATACACCTTTCCTTTAACCCCTCCGTCAAATTTCAGATCATTTGAAGTTGTTTTCGTTGGGTTCAAAAATGGTTCAAGTTTGATTTTTAATTCAAACTTGAATTATTTTTCTGTCCTTAAAAAATTCCAAACCACTTTTGTTAAATCGGGCATATTTCATGGTTTCCATAAATATGTCCCTCTCTTCTCACATCCATTCCAAACCCTCTGTACTTTATTTCTATTTCTGTTTATGCAATAAATAGAAAAGAGTAAAGGTAAACAAGATAGGAGAGGAAGCCCAGTCGGCTCCTTGGGAAGCCCATCAAGGCCGGCCCATTTGCTCCAGGCCAAGGCCCAGCCGAACCCCTGCTTAACCCTAGCCTCTCCCTTGTCTCCCTCTAGCGCCGCCTCTCATGCACGCATCCAGCCAGCGAGAGCGCTGCCTCGCTCGATCCCATCTCCCCCCTGCAGCGCCGCCTCCCTCCTCTCGTTCTCTTTTCCCCGTGTGCTCGACTCCCTCCTCCCTCTCGATCACCCATGCCTGAAGCCCCTCTCCTTGATCCTCGTGCCTCCCCAAGCTGCGCCTGTCGCCTAGCATGGCCCGTGAGGCCATCAGCATCGCCGGCACCCTGCAGCTCCCGCTGTCCTTCTCCCTCTGCAGCGCTCAAGCCCCAGCTCTGCGCTGGCCCTTGCCCTGCCATCCGCTGGCCCGGCAAGCCGGACCTCTCCGCCGCCCTCGCCAACAACCTGCACTGCGCCTCCCCGAGCGCCACCCTCCGGCCTTCCCGTCCTCGACCTCGTCTCGGCCTCGCCATCCTTGCCGGAGGACGCCGCCCTGCTGCTTGGAGCCCGAGCTGGCCGCGCCTCTCTGTGCCTCCTCACGGACGCCAACGAGCGACGACGACCGCGCCTTCTGTCAGATTTCGGGTTCCGGCAGACCCTCGAGGTTCGAACATTGGGTTGCGCACGGAGATTTTGCCTCCTACCTACCTGCACCCCTCCACCTCGCTAAGATCCAAGCTAAGGAAAGAACAACACAAGAAACACAGGATTTATACTGGTTCGGGCCACCGTTGTGGTGTAATACCCTACTCCAGTGTGTGGTGTGGTGGATTGCCTCTTGGGCTGATGATGATGAACAATACAAGGAAGAACAGCCTCGCGAGGGTCTGTTCTTTGCTGGGGGGGGACGAACTGCTACGAGGAGTTCAGTCACCCTTCTCTCTCTCTGATTTCGATCCGATCCTTGATCCTCGATGCTCGATCTCCAACCCCCCTGTGGGTGGCTGGTCCTATTTATAGGCAATGGCCCTGGGCCTCTTCCCAAATATTGAGCAGGAAGGGCGCCAACAATTGGCCATTTTGAAGGGGAACATCTGGTACACTTATCCTGACTAAAGTTGGTCCTCCTCTGCACAAAGCTCTGGTGGTGACGCCGTCTTGGGCTCCACGATGACCTCCGTCTTGCAGTCCTCCTGGTCTTGGTCTTGTTGCACCGAAATGGCAACCTTTGCCTGATGCCTCGGTACTCCGCGGCTGCGCTTGCCCCCTTTGCACCAAAGAGGAAAGGAGGACACTGCGCGGGCTGGCGCCCGCTTGGCGCCCTTGGTCATCATGGATTGCGTCACGGGCACCTCGTGAGGTACCCCGCCTTGATATTTCCGCCTCCTCGCGAGCCAGCCTGGTGAGGCCGTGCCTGAGGAAGCTCCGTGTCGTCCGCCCCGCGAGGCTTGGCCCCTCGCGAGGGTCTTGGGTCTGTGTTGATGAAGATGGGCCGTGCTGGGCCCCCCATTGAGCCACGCCGCAGGCCGCAGGCAGGCAAGTCTGGGGACCCCCATTCCCAAAACACCGACAGTAGCCCCCGGGCCCAAGGCGCGCCCGGACTTTGCCGTGCAGGGAGGCGGAAGGGCAAGAGCGAAGCGCCGCGGGCCCTATCAGCCTGCGGCCTTGGGCGCCGCATGGCGGTTGACTGGACGTGGGCGTCTCCACTTCCCCATGGCGCCTTGGCAACTGCACGGATTGGATAAGTCCCTGCATGCATAGCGGGTCATGATTACCTGCGATCGTGGAGGTCGGCGGTTGGCCTTCGCCGGCCATAAGTACGGAACGGCACGCGCCCTTCCAGTCCATCCCTTCTTGCTTCTCCTTCTTCCCGTCTTGCTGCAATGGCTCCGATCCGCCGGTTCTCGACGGCAGAGAAGGGAAAGGCTTCCCGAGAGGAACCAGACCCGCTCCCGCCGAAGAAACGGCTCGTCCTCCGCGGCCCGGACGAGGGGGCCCATCAAGTGGTGTCGAGGCCCTGGTGCGAGCGGCCACCGCTGGGGTTCCCGCTTCCCTTGTACGCCCACAATGAGGGCCCTGAAGGAGTTGATGCTGATCGCCATGGGCGGCACCGCTGTCGGCGCCGACGGGTCACGAAGGTGTGGGTCATCCCCCCTGGGGTCCACACCGAGGGCTCCTCCCGAGAGTTCATGTTCCACGCCGCCATGCCTCCTCAGTCTTGGATTCGCCTTCCTCCCTTCTTCGCCTCCATCATCCCGCAGGGAGAGCTCCTGGAGCTTTGGCTGCAGCACGCCAGTTGCAGCACCCTCGCGAGCAAGGCAGAGGTCGCGGTTGTTGCCCTGGGCGAGGTCTTCATGACTCGAGGCTGGAGCGAAGTCGCCCGGGTTTGCAGGTCAAGAGGCGCCTTCGCGATCCACTTGGAGTACGACGGTGCTTCGGTGATGTTCTTTAAGGTCTTCGATGCGAACGGGCGCCGGCTGGAGTGCTGCCCCAGGAGAGGTGGCCGGGACCCTGCTGCGGCGAGGACTGGGCCCGCTGACCGCTCCCTTGGCGGCTCCTCAGGCGGCGGAGGCGTCGGAGGTTTCAGCGACTCCGGCGAGCTCTTTGCGACTCCGGAGATGAGCGACGACAGCTACGAGCCCCCGAGCCGGTGCCGCTCCTGGAGCAGGGCAGGCTCGTCAGGCCGTCGCCGCCTCTGATCTGGATGGGGTTGGCGCCGGTGCTTGACGGCCCACTGTTGATGATGGCATATTTTGTAGGGGCGCGCGTAGTTAGCGTCCTTTTAGTATCTGTTCCCTGCGAGGAATCAAAGACGCGTCCCGTGGGGGCTTGTAAGGTGCCTGTGATCCTATTTTGTTAATATAACCCTTGTCGTAGAATTGTGTGAGTTGCTCATTCTGTCTTAGCTCAGTTCTCCCTTTCGAACCTCACGAGGGCTTGGTGCTCTGCGCCGACAGGTCCCAGTCCCAAGGCGGCTTCAGCCGTCGCTGGTATGCCAGGTCGCGATGCCGTGGTCAAGGCCAGGAGGTGAGCGACCTGGAGTCCGTTAAGAGCCGCTGAGTCACGATGCTCAGGAGGTCCCCTTTAGCGCTCAAGCAGTCGTCGTTCGGTGAGAAAGGAGAGCGGCGTCGCTAACACAGGATTGCATTAGGTGCGGGGATGGTGCCACGGTAGTTGGTGCTTCCGGGTGGTGACTTATCTCGAGAATCAGGGGTTGCTTTCTGGTGTGTCGCCGGGTCTGTGCATCGGCAGGCATGAGGTTGCTCGGCGAGGTCCTCGCGTGTCCCTCCCCTCTCGCCTTTGCTCCCCTTTCTGGTCTACTTCCTCGGGTCCCGGCCCTCGAGCGAGTCTCAGCCGTCGCTGGTATGCCAGGTCACGATGCCGTGGACAAGGCCAGAGGGTGAGGGCTGGAGAGCCAGCAGGAGCCCTGAGTCGCGATGCTTAGGCACCCCCCCTTTAACGTGCAAGCGGTTCGCGCGGATGAGAGTGAAGGAGACACCGCAAGGGCCTCGCCTGACGCGGCTCCTTTAGGAGATCCTGTAAACCCTTCATAGAAAGAACGAGGGGTTGCCATGACAATTGACAGTCAGCCGTTGGTTGCTTCCGAGGGGCGATGAGGCACTGAAGGCTTGACGAGGTGGCGCCATGCGGGGCTGCCGCAGCCAGAGCTCAGCCATTCAGGTTTGTCGGCGTTGCAGGGACAGACCCATGCACAAGCGTCGTGCCGTTTGGGAGCAGTTCCGTCAGTTGGCGTAAGTTGAGCAGGCAACTAGGTCAAACACGTTAGCCGCGAATGAGTGGATTCATTCAAATAGATGCTGGGAAGGCGGACATCACTGGGTCAGGCCTGAGCGACTTGGGGATGATGCAGCCCGAGGGGCGCCCCCAACAAGGTAAGCTAACAACATGAAATAAAAGGGATACATGCCGCAGGGACGGACCCACGCGGCCTGGGAATAATGCAGCCCTGGGGGGGCGCTCCCATCTGGAAATGAAACTTGAAAGATGTCACCTGATGATGTTGGGGACGAAGGACTGTTGGTGTAGCAGACTCGGTGGGCTGCGGAAGCCGATCCTCACGAGCCCCCAGGCCTAGGGGGCTCGGGAGGCTCCGGAGGTGCTGGTGGCTCCTCGCGGACCATCTCCATCTCCACCAGGGCTGCGGAACGCGTGGCCTCTTGTGCCTCCATGATGCCTCTCATGAGCCGCTGGTACGTGGCAGCCGCGTTCGGCAAGCCGTAAGGTATGCGAACGTAGTTGTGGGGTGGACCTCCGCAGCGCCCCACTCGCGAGGGCCAGAGGCGCTCCAGAGAGGCGACTCGATTGAGCCCTGGTATGTCGATGCAGACGCGCAGCCCACCATCCTCGCCTGGATGGGGAGCCACTACTGGTAGGCGGCGGCCGCCTTTCATGACTCTTGACTCCTGTAGCTCCTGAATGGCCTTGCTGACGAACTCCTGAGGGTCTGGCTCTCCTTGCCTTACTCCTTCTTGAGGGAAACGTGCTTCGAAACACGCCTCCATGTGGTGCCCAAGCGCCTCCCTCGTGACCCTAGCCAAGTCGGTGGCGCTCCAGGGGAGAGCCCCCGAGCCCTGCTTGAGGAGGGCGCTGGGCGCGCTTTCCTATGCGATGGAAAGAGGTTCCCCCTGGGCAGGCGCGGGCCTAGAGGGGCCTGCCTCCTGAGGGGTCAGGCCAGACGATGTCTTCTTCTTCTTGGGGGCGGTCTCGGGAAGCCTCCTGCTTCCGCGATCCGGGTCTTCCAGTGACGCGGCCTGAAAGGCTCGCTCTAGGGAACACACCGCGTCCTTCTCTTCACATGGCACCGTGATGACTCCGCCACTTCCTGGCATCTTGAGGACGTTGTAGCCGTGGTGAGTTACGGCCATGAACTTGGCCAGCGCTGGGTACCCAAGGACGGCGTTGTACGGCAGGCAAATATGAGCGACGTCAAAGTCGATGAGCTCGGTGCGGTAGTTGTCGCGTGCCCCGAAGGTGACAGGGAGGCGGACCTGCCCAATCGGGACCGTGGAGCCGTCGGTGACTCCGGAGAAAGGCTTGGTTGGCTGAAGCTGGCTGTAGGGCACTTTGAGATTGTTGAATGTCTCCACGGACAGGACGTTGAGCCCTGCCCCGCCATCGACGAGGGTCCTAGTGACCACCATGTTGCTGATGATTGGGGAGCAAAGCATCGGGAGGACTCCGGCTGTAGCTGCGCAGTTGAGCTGATCTGCTGAGCTGAACGTGATGGTGCACGCCGACCACCTGAGAGGGCGCGTGGCTTCGAGCTTGGGGAGGACTGCATTCACTTCGCGGGCGAACTGCTTGAAGATGCGTTGAGAGGCTGGGGCTTGAGCCCCGCCCAGGATGCAGGAGATCGCGCGCGGCTCCTGGAAGCCCCCAGCCCCCTCGTCCTGGTGGCGGTCCTCATTTCTCCTTGGCTACGGCGGCAGCGGAGGGAGGCCTGCGTTGCCTTGCGTGCGATCCTCGCGAGGCTGATCCCTCCAGTCTCCCTCGCGAGGCGGATCTGGCCAGCGATCCTTGCGAGGTTGATCGCACCACCCTTGGCGCGGGACACAGTCTTCCCAGTGTCCTGCGTTCCTTCCTCCTCGTCGACCGTAGCCCCGGTCACCGCGGTCGGGGCGACGGCCGATCCTTCCTTCTCGCACGGCTCGGAGCTCTTGACATTCGTTGGTGTTGTGGGTGTGGAGGTCGTGGTACACACAGTATCGACTGCCCTTGGAAGGTTCAGGCTAATCTCTGCCCTGCTTGGTGTCTGGTTCTGCCACGAGCACGGCAGCCCCCTTGCGCTTCACATCCTTGGCCTTGGGCTTCTTCTCTTCCGAGTCTGCGGCAGGCAGCTCGAGGAGGGAGAGACGCTCTTCCTCAGCCCTGGCGCACTTGGTTGCCAAGTTGAACAGCTCCATGGAAGTGCACAGGTCTTCATGCCTCGCTAGCTCCTCCTTCATCTTGACATCGCGCATGCCGTCGGAGAAGGCTGAGATGATGGCCTCCTCGGTCACCTTGGGAATCTTGAGGCGTGCGTTGTTGAAGCGCTGGATGTACTTCTCCAGGGTCTCCCCGGGTTGTTGCTTGATGCGACGCATGTCGCTCACGGCGGGTGGCCGGTCGCGAGTACCTTGGAAGTAGGCGATGAAGCGGGTGCGCATCTCGTTCCAGGAGGAGATCGTGCCTGGAGCCAGGTTCAGGAGCCAGGTGCGGGCCCCGTCCTTGAGCGCCATGGGAAACCAGTTCGCCATGACCTTCTCGTCTCCGTTGGCAGCTTCGATGCCCAGCTCATAGAGCTGGAGGAACTCCGCAGGGTCAGCCGTGCCGTCGTAACGAGGAGGCAGGTCTGGCTTGAACTTGCCAGGCCACGCAACGCTGCGTAGCTCGGTGGTGAAGGCACGGCAGCCTGCTGTGGCCACAGGAGGCCTTGGGTGATGGAGAGCTTGGTCTTGCATGTCCCCACGCGCTGCAGCTGGGAGCAGCGCGGGATCTTGACGTGCGGGAGCAGGGAGCGCCCGGGCAGCTTCTTGCGGGCGAGGGACTTCTTGGCAGCTCTGCTCTTGCCGCGCTGGCACCTAACGAAGCGGGTTCCGCCCAGGGGCCACGCGCCTTGGAGCCATGGCGCCTTCTTGAGGAGGAGGCGGCCGGGGCGCCGCCAGAGCCTCGTCGCCCGCGCGGGGCGGGGTGCCGTGCAGCGGAACGGACGGCGCAGGAGAGCCCCCTGCGGCACGGATGAGCTCGGCGACGCGGTCGAGCCATTCTTCATAGACGTTGTCGACGGGACGGTAGCGCAGGAGCTCGTTTGACGCGATGAGCGCAGCTCGAGCCTCCATGGGTGCGCGGAGCGCGCGAGACGAAGAACCAGCTGGGGTGAGCGAGGGAGTAGCGGTGTGGCCGTCTTGCCGCACTGACGGATGCTGAGACGATGCTTGCTGCTTGTCCCCCGCCGGGCCGGTGGCGGCGTTGACGACAGGTGATGGGGAACGGCGAGGACGCCCACCGACAGGAGCCGTCTGGGCAACACGGGAAGCGAGAGCGGCCCGGCGCTCGGCGCGGGCCCGACTAGCATCAGACATGGGCACGCTGGTCGGAGGAGAACGGGGTGGTGGAAGACGAATTCCGGCGCACCCCTACCTGGCGCGCCAAATGTCGGATTTTAGGTTCCACCAGACCCTTGAGGTTCGAACACTGGGGTGCGTGCGAAGATTTCGCCTCCTACCTACCTGCACCCCTCCGCCTCGCTAAGATCTAAGCTAAGGAAAGAACGGCACAAGAAACACAGGATTTATACTGGTTCGGGCCACCGTTGTGGTGTAATACCCTACTCCAGTGTGTGGTGTGGTGGATTGCCTCTTGGGCTGATGATGATGAACAATACAAGGAAGAACAGCCTCGCGAGGGTCTGTTCTTTGCTGGGGGGGGGAAGTGCTAGGAGGAGTTCAGTCACCCATCTCTCTCTCTGATTTCGATCCGATCCTTGATCCTCGATGCTCGATCTCCAACCCCCCTGTGGGTGGCTGGTCCTATTTATAGGCAATGGCCCTGGGCCTCTTCCCAAATATTGAGCGGGAAGGGTGCCAACAATTGGCCATTTTGAAGGGGAACATCTAGTACACTTATCCTGACTAAAGTTGGTCCTCGCCTGCACAAAGCTCTAGTGGTGACGCTGTCTTGGGCTCCACGATGACCTCCGTCTTGCAGTCCTCCTGGTCTTGGTCTTGTTGCACCGAAATGGCAACCTTTGCCTGATGCCTCGGTACTCCGCGGCTGCGCTTGCCCCCTTTGCACCAAAGAGGAAAGGAGGACACTGCGCGGGCTGGCGCCCGCCTGGCGCCCTTGGTCGTCATGGCTTGCGTCACGGGCACCTCGTGAGGTACCCCGCCTTGATCTCTCCGCCTCCTCGCGAGCCAGCCTGGTGAGGCCGTGCCTGAGGAAGCTCCGTGTCATCCGCCCCGCGAGGCTTGGCCCCTCGCGAGGGTCTTGGGTCTGTGTTGATGAAGATGGGCTGTGCTGGGCCCCGCTTTGAGCCACGCCGCAGGCCGTAGGCAGGCAAGTCTGGGGACCCCCGTTCCCAGAACGCCGACACCTTTCGCCCTCCCTGCTCCCTGCTCCCTGCTCCGGCCGCTGCTTCATGCCTAGGCTGACCCTCCTCCACCGGCATCCTCCCGCCTTGCTTCGCCTCCTGGCAGGCAACAGCAGCGTCCACCTCGCCCCTTGTTGGCTTTCGAACCGCTGCTCGACGCCAAGACCACGGCTCCATGTCTCCGTGGACGCCAAGTTCTTTTCCATAGACCTCTGCAAGACCAGTATACGCCAAGAACCGTTTGTGGATTTCCCCAAGTTGGAGCACCGTTCAACGAGGGCTTTTTTCCTTGCTCATTTTGGGACGCGACAAGTTCCTCTTCGAAAGTACGTGTACGTGATGACCTGACAAGTACCGTGGCACCCAAGACCTTTGATGCGTCAAGTTCCTCTCCGACTAGTGTACCACTACCGTCAATGAAGACACGTGTAACGCAAGCGTTAAGTTCTACTACCACGTGTGTACGCCTACCATCACCAAAGACCCCGCGTACGACTACCATCAACCCCGAAGGGCTTGGAGTCATCTAGTACCTCTCAGAACGAACGTGAACAACTACCGCCGAAAGAACAAGACTGCCAAATACCCTCTCAGATCAGCAAGTTCAACTACCGTCACCTCCGGAAACCTCGGATGCACCAAGTACCTCTTTAAAAATGAACGTGTACCACTACTCCCACGACTTTCGTGAACGACTACTTCTACTACCATCACGGAACAACTACTTCCTAAACTTCCCTCGACGAACTCGAACCACTCCGTAATTGCACTTTTGGAAGTTCTGGTAACGTCGCGTTTGTGAGGATCCGTTCGAATACGTCTATTTGTCTTCTTGATGGACTCGTTCTTCTTCCTTGCAGGATTTCAGTTGCAGGTGCCGATGATACCAGTGCAGATGATGCAACCGAGATCAAGTGGGAGCTTGATGAAGATCTTGATCGTTGCTTTGTTTCTTTTTCGTATGATCAATAGTGGAACCCAGTTCGGACGATCGGGGATCTAGCATTTGGGGTTGTCTTCTTTTATTTTGGTTCCATAGTCGGACCTTGATTGTATTCTAGATGATGTATGTTTAACTTGTATTTGTGTGAAGTGGCGATTGTAAGACAATTCTTTATCCCTTTCTTATTTAGTATATGGGATTATGTGAAGATTACCCCTCTTGCGACAAACCTACCATGCGGCTATGCCTCTAAGTCGTGCCCCGACACGTGGGAGATATAGCCGCATTGTGGGTGTTACAGCATGGGCGCGGACGATAGAGGTCTCGGCTTGTGCAAGTTGATGCCGCTTGATAACGATACGTGTGATCTCAAGATGCCATCGCTTCAGGGTAAGGCCTAGGCTGGTGCTAATGGAGATTGGGTTGTTTATATTGGGTACAATTGCGAGTGGGAATATGTGAATGTGTACACTCTTCAGCGGATTCCACTTCCAAAAATCTCTGAGTGCCCTGAGGTTGTGCACACAGATGATCTACGTACTTTTAAATACGATCATGCTGACTATCGTCTACGGAAGATAGCAATTTGTCAAGTTCCCAACCGCTCTTGGAATTACAAGAACTATCAAGTTGTTGCTATCTTCGACAAGCTTGTTGCCGTCCTTATTGATTCCATGGTTCGTCCATGGATATTGCTCAAAAATCAGTTTCTGTACACGGATGAGTACTGTGATGCAATTGAATACGAGGATCTTGTGTTTGATGCCACCACTCGTGTCACTGTTTTTGCATGGGATCCTCGTAGTTTCGGTACATTTGTCTTCCACCATAATTATAATTTTTTTCAGCCACATGCATGTGGGTTAGCAAGTTTCCCTTTACTAATTAACCTTCTTGTGTTTCCAAGGTCCTATGAACATTCCACCACCTATACTCAAAAATTTTATAACCAAGGGGGAGATGACGATGGTGATGATCACGAGCATGAGGACGAGCAGAACTTATATACTTAGTGGCACTTGGCAACTAATTCTGATGGATCACCTCTTCTTGTCTGTATATAGTGCACTGTGATTGTTACTACTGAGGTAGCAGGTGTTGTCTCCCATGGTCACCCTCTCCGGACCTATTCCAACACCCGTTGCAGGGTATTCAGGATGGATACTAGTGTGCTAGCACCAACACATTCTCCCTGGTACAGTATTGATAGTCTTGCAGAAAACTCGCTCTTCCTTGGATAAAACTATCCAATGATGGTGAAAGGCGATCCAGCTGTTGTTGACACAACATTACTAACATTTATGAGAAGCAACTGTATCTATACCTCGGACATTGCGGTGGTTCCCTACCCTGGTCCTGATATATGCCACTTCAGCCTGGATGATCAGTCGTGTGTTGCTCTCGATATTGACAATAGCTGGCCCTTCCCAGAGCACCTATGGTTCAAAGCAAGCGTTTCCAACACCGAGGATTGGTTGAGCTGAAGTTCATTTCATTGCTTGGTATTTGTTGTGTGATGAAAACTTCAGTATTTACGAGAATGTTTTGTTGGAAATAATCTATAATCCAACATGTATCCTCATTGTCGCTGTGTGTTGATGACTTGTTGTATGTAATGAATGGAATATTTGAAAATGCATGTCATAGACTCAATTTATGAATGGTTTTCAAGTCACTTCTTGGAGTGTTAGTACCGTAGTAGTATAGCTAGCATCGGTTAGTAAATGAAGTTGCCACATCACATAGAGCCAACCTAATATTGGAGTATGCTAGCCCTCCACCGACCGCCGCTTCAAATGGCGGAGGAAGTGAGAGGTCGTGTCACCATGTGTCCAGATCTGAGATGCCACGTGTACGAGATGAATGACTCTAAGTTCCACCACCGTGATGCTAGGTGCGAGCCGAGGAACACTGTTGGAGGCACCCCACTCATAATTTTCCTACATTGGTCGTTTGATTCATAGGATAGAATGCTATAGGATTTTTTTCCCTATGTAATCATGTTTTAATTGGCAATCTAGCATCCACTCCAACTTTTGTTTTACTTCCTTTGTTCCTACGAAGAGAGTACTTGCTCTAAATGATGTGCCGCTGCAAGAGCCGCCTATATTAATTAACCATGCTCTAAAAAGGTGGACCAGCTTTGGCTATAGTAGTACTGTACAAGGATAGTAGGTGACCTTGCGCTTGGCTCTTCTCCTCTTCCGGAAGTCGAACAATAATGATGGTACTACAGTAGTACTTCTGGAAATCTGACACCAAATGAACTGTTGCACCTCCACCGCTTGTAAGCAAAAGTTTTTCCTTGTGTTGCGAGCCACCGCGCACGCGTTGCCGAGGGAGAAGGCGTAGTAAGAAAGCTTCTCGTCGTTCTGCGAGTTGACGGGACACATCAAAGTTATTTATTAGTACTCTCTTCAAAAAGGGCCGACCATGTCCATGGTTACCATTCCGTGCTCTGTCATTGAGTACGTGCACTATTCACGTGCCATCGAGGAGAAAAAATATTGCGTAGTAGTACTAGGTGCCATCGAAGTGCATGACTCACTTACGCACTGCATGCCTCCATTTTCTTGCATGACATGCCACCTTGATGCTAGATGTCCCGCGTGTCATGGAGGCATATAGTATGATTTTGTAAAATGGAGGCATATAGATGTCCTGCGTGTCGGCAAAAGGATGAACAAAGCTCATGTCTTAGACGAAAGAGTGGAAGAACATAGATTCCTGACGATCGAGAAGGAGCAATAAACCTCGGGGTGGAGCGTCTGCACTCATAATATTTTATATTAATCAGCGATAGAAAATTAACCAAATCTATCCATGTTCCTATACCATTCTATAGTATGAGAATAACTTTGAACGTAAGCCATTGATTCACTCTATCCAATGGTCATAGTTGGAAAATCCAAACAAAACCAAGCATTGGATCAACTCTTTTAGCACTTAGATTGTTTTCGCCTGCCCACCTAGCCCACCTATATATCCGCTCATGTGTGATGACCACAGGAGCTATCCACTCAGATTGTATGTTAAAAAAATAAAGGTCGATAACTAATGCGGCACCTCGGGCCACGCGCCAGATCGCATTTTGCACGAGAAATTACACACCATGTTTCGTTGACATGTGGTCCCATTCCAACATGTCAGTGAGATGACGGCGAGTCCTTTTGTACAATTTTTGAAAGGACGTGTAGGTCGGGGCGCCTCTTCGTGTACAGTGGCAAACTGGCAACCGTCCACCGACTCTTCGCCTTTCCCTCTCGATCTGGAACTGTTGTCGCATGCTCTTCCTCCCTCCTCCATTTGCCTTCACCCGTCCTTCTGCCATTGTTCGATCATCTTCTCCATGGAGGGAACAAGCTGGAAATGACCCAGTTATTCTTGCCCTGATTTGAAAGATGACGTGGTGGGGGAACTCATATGTCGGTGCGACGTCATCACCTCGGCTAGCGTGGCAGGTTCGTTCAAGACCATTCTCGAATCAACTAATAACATCATTACAAGGAACCCAAGGGTCCAAGAGCGGTTTGATCTCCCTTATGTTCTTCGCTATAAGCCTGTTCGCATGGGCGCGGATGACGGAGGCCTCGCCTTGTGCAAGTTGATGCCGCTTGATAATGATACGTGTGATGTCAAGATGCCATCGCTTTAGGGTAAGGCCTGGGCTAGTGCTAATGGAGATTGGGTTGTTTATATTGGGTACAATTGCGAGTGGGAATATGTGAATGTGTACACTCTTCAGCGGATTCCACTTCCAAAAATCTCTGAGTGCCCTGAGGTTGAGCACACAGATGATCTACGTACTTTTAAATACGATCATGCTGACTATCGTCTACGGAAGATAGCAATTTGTAAAGTTCCCAACCGCTCTTGGAATTACTAGAACTATCAAGTTGTTGCTATCTTCGACAAGCTTGTTGCCGTCCTTATTGATTCCATGGTTCGTCCATGGATATTGCTCAAAAATCAGTTTCTGTACACGGATGAGTACTGTGATGCAATTGAATACGAGGATCTTGTGTTTGATGCCACCACTCGTGTCACTGTTTTTGCATGGGATCCTCGTAGTTTCGGTACATTTGTCTTCCATCGTAATTATAATTTTTTTAGCCACATGCATGTGGGTTAGCAAGTTTCCCTTTACTAATTAACCTTCTTGTGTTTCCAAGGTCCTGTGAACATTCCACCACCTATACTTGAAATTTTTTATAACCAAGGGGGATATGACGATGGTGATGATCACGAGCATGAGGACGACCAGAACTTATATACTTAGTGGCACTTGGCAACAAATTCTGATGGATCAGCTCTTCTTGTCTGTATATAGTGCACTGTGATTGTTACTACTGAGGTAGCAGGTGTTGTCTCCCATGGTCACCCTCTCCAGACCTATTCCAACATCCGTTGCAGGGTATTCAGGATGGATACTAGTGTGCTAGCACCAACACATTCTCCCTGGTACAGTATTGATAGTCTTGCAGAAAACTCGCTCTTCCTTGGACAAAACTATCCAATGATGGTGAAAGGCGATCCAGCAGTTGTTGACACAACATTACTAACATTTATGAGAAGCAACTGTATCTATACCTCGGACATTGCGGTGGTTCCCTACCCTGGTCCTGATATATGCCGCTTCAGCCTGGATGATCAGTCCTGTGTTGCTCTCGATATTGACAATAGCTGGCCCTTCCCAGAGCACCTATGGTTCAAAGCAAGCGTTTCCAACACCGAGGATTGGTTGAACTGAAGTTCTTTTCATTGCTTGTTATTTGTTGTGTGGTGAAAACTTCAGTATTTACGATAATGTTTTGTTGGAAATAATCTATAATCCAACATGTATCCTCATTGTCGCTGTGTGTTGATGACTTGTTGTATGTAATGAATGGAACATTTGAAAATGCATGTCATAGACTCAATTTATGAATGGTTTTCAAGTCACTTCTTGGAGTGTGAGTACCGTAGTAGTATATCCAGCATCTGGTTAGTATATGAAGTTGCCACATCACATAGAGCCAACCTAATATTGGAGTATGCTAGCCCTCCACCGACCGCCGCTTCAAATGGCGGAGGAAGTGAGAGGTCGTGTCACCATGTGTCCAGATCTGAGATGCCACGTGTACCAGATGAATGACTCTAAGTTCGACCACCGTGATGCTAGGTGCGAGCCGAGGAACACTATTGGAGGCACCCCACTCATAATTTTCCTACATTGGTCGTTTGATTCATAGGATAGAATGCTATAGGATTTTTTCCTATGTAATCATGTTTTAATTGGCAATCTAGCATCCACTCCAACTTTTGTTTTACTTCCTTTGTTCCTACGAAGAGAGTACTTGCTCTAAATGATGTGTCGCTGCAAGAGCCGCCTATATTAATTAACCATGCTCTAAAAAGGTGGACCAGCTTTGGCTATAGTAGTACTGTACAAGGTTAGTAGGTGCCCTTGCGCTTGGCTCTTCTCCTCTTCCGGAAGTCGAACAATAATCATGGTACTACAGTAGTACTTCTGGAAATCTGACACCAAATGAACTGTTGCACCTCCATCGCTTGTAAGCAAAAGTTTCTCCTTGTGTTGCGAGCCACCGCGCACGCGTTGGCGAGGGAGAAGGCGTAGTAAGCAAGCTTCTCGTCGTTCTGCGAGTTGACGGGACACATCAAAGTTATTTATTAGTACTCTCTTCAAAAAGGGCCGACCATGTCCATGGTTACCATTCCGTGCTCTGT
This sequence comes from Triticum urartu, assembly GCF_056163025.1. NCBI lineage: Eukaryota > Viridiplantae > Streptophyta > Magnoliopsida > Poales > Poaceae > Triticum > Triticum urartu. Next base: position 317,767,832 of record NC_141879.1, on the reverse strand, counting down.
CATTGAGTACGTGCACTATTCACGTGCCATCGAGGAGAAAAAAATATTGCGTAGTAGTACTAGGTGCCATCGAAGTGCATGACTCACTTACGCACTACATGCCTCCATTTTCTTGCATGACATGCCACCTTGATGCTAGATGTCCCGCGTGTCATGGAGGCATATAGTATGATTTTGTCAAATGGAGGCATATAGATGTCCTGCGTGTCGGCAAAAGGATGAACAAAGCTCATGTCTTAGACGAAAGAGTGGAAGAACATAGATTCCCGACGATCGAGAAGGAGCAATAAACCTCGGGGTGGAGCGTCTGCACTCATAATATTTTATATTATCCAGCAATATAAAATTAACCAAATATGGCCATGTTCCTATACCATTCTATAGTATGAGAATAACTTTGAACGTAAGCCATTGATTCACTCTATCCAATGGTCATAGTTGGAAAATCCAAACAAAACCAAGCATTGGATCAACTCTTTTAGCACTTAGATTGTTGCCGCCTGCCCACCTAGCCCACCTATATATCCGCTCACGTGTGATGACCACAGGAGCTATCCACTCAGATGTATGTTAAAAAAATAAAGGTCTATAACTAATGCGGCACCTCGGGCCACGCGGCCAGATCGCATTTTGCACGAGAAGTTACACACCATGTTTCGTTCACATGTGGTCCCATTCCAACATGTCAGTGAGACGACGGCGAGTCCTTTTGTACAATTTTCGAAAGGAAGTGTAGGCCGGGGCGCCTCTTCGTGTACAGTGGCAAACTGGCAACCGTCCACCGACTCTTCGCCTTACCCTCTCAATTTGGAACTGTTGTCGCATGCTCTTCCTCCCTCCTCCATTTGCCTTCACCCTTCCTTCTACCATTGTTCGATCGTCTTCTCCATGGAGGGAACAAGCTGGAAATGACCCAGTTATTCTTGCCCTGATTTGAAAGATGACGTGGTGGGGGAACTCATTGGTCGGTGCAACGTCGTCACCTCGGCTAGCATGGAAGGTTCGTTCAAGACCATTCTCGACTCAACTAATAACATCATTACAAGGAACCCAAGGGTCCAGGAGCGGTTTGATCTCCCTTATCTTCTTCGCTATAAGCCTGTTCGCATGGGCGCGGATGACGGAGGCCTCGCCTTGTGCAAGTTGATGCCGCTTGATAACAATACGGGTGATGTCAAGATGCCATCGCTTCAGGGTAAGGCCTAGGCTGGCGCAAATGGAGATTGGGTTGTTTATGTTGGGTACAATTGCGAGTGGGAACTTGTGAATTTGTACACTCATCAGCGGATTCCACTTCTAGAAATCTCCGAGTGACCTGAGGTTGAGCACACAGATGATCTACGTATGTTCAAATATGATCATGGTGAGTGTCGTCTACGGAACATGGCAATTTGTCGAGTTCCCAACCGCTCTTGGAATTACAAGAACTATCAAGTTGTTGCTATCTTCGACAAGCTTGTTGCCATCCTTCGTGGTTCGACTGGATGGATATTGCTCAAAAATCAGTTTCTATGCACGGATGTCTACTGTGATGCAATTCAATACGAGGGTCTTGTGTTTGCTGCCACCACTCGTGGCACTATTTTCGCATGGGATCCTCGTAGTTTCAGTACGTCTGTCTTCCATTTTAATTATAATTTTTTCATCCAAATGCATGCGAGTTAGCAAGTTTCCCTTGTCTACTAATTATCCTTCTTCTTGTGTTTCCAAGGTCCCGTGTACATTCCACCACCTATACTTGAAAAAATTTATAACCAAGGGGGAGATGACGATGGTGATGATCACGAGCATGAGGACGAGCAGGACCCATATGCTCACTAGTGGCTGGTAACTAATTCCGATGGATCACCCCTTCTTGTCTGTATACAGCCCACTGCTGATGTTCCTACTGAGGGAGCAGGTGTTGTGTCCCATGGTCGCACTCTCCAGACCTATTCCAACACCCGTTGCATGGTATTCGGGATGGATACTAGTGTGCTAGCGCCAACACCTTCTCCCTGGTACAATATTGATAGTCTTGGAGAAAACTCGCTCTTCCTTGGAGAAAACTATCCAATGATGGTGAAAGGCGATCCAACTGCTGTTGACACAATGTTACTACCATTTATGAGAAGCAACTCTGTCTATACATTGGAGATTGCGGTGGTTCCCTACCCTGGTCGTGATATAGTAGGCCGCTTTAGCCTAGATGATCAGTCCTAGGTTGGTCTCGAGATTGACACTAGCTGGCTCTTCCCAGAGAATCGCTTGTGGTTCAAAGCAAGCATTTCTAACGCCGAGGATTGGTTGAGTTGAAGTTCATTTCATTACTTGTTATTTTTTGTGTGATGAAAGCTTCAGTATTTACTAGAATGTTTTATTGGAAATAATCTATAATCCAACATGTATCCTTGTTGTCGTTGTGGGTTGATGACCTGTTGTATGTAGTAACATGATATGCCTATGATGAACTTACTAAATTTATGAATGGCTTTCGAGTCGCTTCTCTGAGTGGGTGCTGCGATGAGGCAAAAAATATATTCCGAATACATAATTGTACGTGCATTGAAACAGGTTATCGGATGAGGCCAATCAACAATAGTACACTATTTGTACTAGTTTCACATGCTGCACTATCTCTACGTCTACGTACGTAATACAACAAGTTTTAAACTTGAGACCGGCCACCACTACAAAAAAAGACACATCCGTGACATTTTGGGCCGATTGAATTTTTTTTGTCATACTTATGACACTTATATGACGATAATTGTGACAAAACCCGGTATCACCATAGATGTGGTGGGGTCCTACTTCTATGACAAAAAATCATGATAGAAAATGGGCTTTTCATCCTAGGCAGGCCGGAGATGCAGCTGCATGAAATTCTTTGGGCCGTCCATGACGGAAAAAACAATGGCAGAAGCGAGGGCGAGGAAAATATCGGGGTGTTCCCGGTTACGGTGGGTGGTCGGGGCCGAGCGATGCACGTTTCTCTCGTACATGCACGAGCGTGGATGCGAGGCATTGGGATCTAACAGAACTCGAGTGATTGCACTGCAGGCTACGCGTTACTGAACCCGAGCGATCGATCAATGGCTGTTAACTGAACCCGATCGAGCGATTCCTTCGCTACTGCTGCTAACTGAAGCCGATCGATGCTGCCTATGGATGAACAGTGAGTGTTGCTGGGGGGGGGGTTTGGATGAACAGTTCCCGGTGGAGGTGGATGAACAGGATCCCGTGGTGATGCCTCTGGATGAACAGGACCCCGATGGATCGAGCCGGTTGGGGCTGGATGAACAAGACCCCGTGGAGGGCAGGATGAACAGGACCACCCCATGGAGGGCTGGATGAACAGTAGACGGTGGAGGGCTGGATGAATAGTAGCCCGTTGAGGGGTGGTTGAACAGGAGCCCGTGGAGAGGGCTGGTTGAACAGTAGCTGGTGGAGTAGCGTGCGGTGGAGGCTAGATGAACAGGAGCCCGTGCATGAACAGTCATAGGTGGAGGATGGAGGAGGTCGACGGTGGATGAACAGTAGCCCGTGGAGGTTGGAGTGGGTCGATGGTGGAGATGAGCAGTATCCCGTGGAGTCTCGTTTTGTGGTACGCCACACCCCTCCCGATGAACAGGACCCCCGTTTCGACCGTAGCGCTCCAACACAAGTCTGTTTCCTCGGTTTTGCAGTACACCACACCCCTCCCGATCAACAGGCCCCTGTTTCGATTGTAGGAGGTCCGTTTCCTCCGTTTTGCGGTACGCAAGACCCCTCCCGATGAACAGGATCCCGTTTCAACCGTGGCCGGTCGAACACAAGGCCGTTTCCTCCGTTCTGCGGTACGCCAGGCCTCATTTTCATTGGCTGTTCCGTCCAAGCCCTCCCGATGAACACGATGACGCATTCCGTTCTGACCCAGCCGGTTGGCTCCCCATGAACACGATGACGATGCAGCTTCTCCGTTCCGACCTAGCCATGTACACGAGCCCTGGCCATACGTATGTGCGAGTAGGCGTTCGAGACCCTGCCCGTATGTACGTACGTGGCCGTATTTTCTTTCTTGCACACTAGCCGTTGTACGTACATGTACATGCTACGTGCGTGCCTCTACTACGACGTGTGCGCGCATCTACATCGACCAGTATGTACGTACACATTCGCGACCAGAATGACAACGCTACATATGCTTCGACGAGGTCGGTCCCGACTGTCAGGCACTTCCTTGCGTGCGAAGATGTAGCTGGTGGGTCCCAGCAGTCCGGGAGGCAAATCGTTTTTTTCCCGGATGCACTTCCTTGAGTGCGAAGATGTAGCTGGTAGGTCCCAGCAGTCAGTGGGAAATGTTTTTTTCGCGAAATAAAGTTGCCCGTCTGGTGGGTCCCTACTGTCAGGTGGAGGAATAATTATTTTGCACATAATAAGGAGGCACTTCCTTGCGGCCGCCGTGGACCCAGCTGTCAGCCTGTCCACGTACAGTACTCTTCCGATGGAAGTCGTTCCCTGACCACGTTGACCATGCCACGCCGAGAACACTAGAGCGGTGGACAACGGTGAGGCCTAGGAAGGGGACGACGCGGAGCCGGGGAAGATGCGACAGTGGAAGCCCACGCGGAGAGGAGTACGAGGGTTCACTGGTTCGGCTGCGGTGTGAGGCTGCCGTCGCCACAGGGCCTGGCCAGTGGTGGGAATAGTAGGGGGCGGTGAGGCCTCTACGGCATCATAGCCGTCCACGGGAGGAAGGAGCATGCGGTACGACCGGTGCTGCTTTGGGCGGCTGGAGCAAGAAGACCAGAGGTTGAAGAAGCACTACGGCCGTTGGATGGACATCGTACGGTCACAGGAGGTAGAATCATTCATATTCACTAAGTTTACAAAGCACTCCGTCGCCGTCAACTTACTAGGCCCACAAGTCAGCCTCCCACCAAGGTGGTTCCCAACTAGCACGGGGAGTATTCAATTTTTTGTGCGTAATAAGGAGGCACCTCCGGTGGGTCCGAGCTGACAGCAGGGGAACATTTTTTCACGAAATACGTTGGCCCGTCCGGTGGGTCCAAGCAGTCAGGGGGGAAATGTTTTTTTGCCAAATACTCTGGCCCGTACGGTGGGTCCCTGCTGTCAGGTGGAGGGATAATTATTTTCCGCGTAATAAGGAGGCACTTCCTTGCGGCTGCCATGGACCCAGTTGTCAGCCTCTCCACGTACAGTACTCTTCCGATGGAAGTCGTTCCTTGACCTCGTTGACCACGCCGCGCCGAGAGCACCAGGGCGGTGGACGACGGCGAGGCCTAGGAAGGGGACGACGCAGAGCCGGGGAAGACGCGGCAGTGGATGCCCACACGGAGAGGAGTACGAGGGTTCACTGGTTCGGCTGTTGTGTGATGCTGCCGTCCCCACAGAATAACAAGGGGTGTGGGTGAGTGGAGGGATTCCCTGGCCAGCGGTGGGAGTAGTAGGGGGCGGTGAGGCCTGCGCAGCAGGATAGCGGGCCACGGGATGCAGGAGCAGGCGGCACGACCGGCGCTGCTTTGGGCGGCTGGAGCAAGAAGACCAGAGGTTGAAGAAGCACGACGGCCATTGGATGGACATTGTATGGTCACTACAGCTAGAATCGTTTATATTGACTAAGTTGACAAAGCCCTCCGTCCCCGTCAACTTAGTAGGCCAACTTGTCAGCTTCCGAAACGGTGCGCCCCAGATGTCAGGGGGTGGAATCATTTTTTGGGCGGGTGAAGCTCGAATATCCGAGATTGAAGAAGAAGCACAGCATCCGTTGGATGGATATCCAACGGGCACTACTGCTAGAACTGTGTGTTGACTATAAGTTGACAAAGCCTTGCATACGCATCAACTCTTTTTTTTGAGGGGATGCATCAACTTAGTAAGGACACAAGTGTGTGGCAGAGAACTTATAGCCAATTTGAGATTTGTAAGAATGTGCATCCAATTTCTGAAATCTAATGGAATTTACTACAGACCATTTATAGTTTGTTAAAAGTACAGCCCATTTCAACCAACCGTTCAAAACAAAATTCAATAAAATTTCCCACATTTTGATGGGATCCGAAATATTTTTATCCTGAAATTTCTAGTCAGATTAAATACAATTTAAATATAAATTTATATTACGTAAAAATCCAACGAAACATTGCGCTCCCAACAATTAATGAAATTAAAAATTTCAATATCCAGAAATAATATTTTATAAAGTAATTACGTGTTTGGTGCATTTTTTATAGTTACTGCCCAGTTTTTATAATTACATCCCATTTATTATTTCTTAAAGTCCATTTTCTTATTAAGCCTAATGCATCACTCCTAGGAAAGATTTGCAGCCCAACGGGGCGGAGAATAACAACTTGACTTTGCCTGGGTATTCCTAAAAAAAGTATAGCTAGGCTAGCCATTTTCAGCTTGAAAAAAAATTAAGATTTGGGCTGGATATCTGGCCTGGGCTAGATGGGCCACTGCCGCCCAGTTAATAGCTGCAGCGATGTTTTCGTTGTTGTTCAGAGGAGAAAAATTAATATCTGGGCTAAACATCGCTCAAGAAAACTCTGCAGAGCGCACACCTCAAAAACACAAATACTACTCGAGCTGCTTGGTACCAGCTGTCAGTCGCTTCTTGTGCAATTCTCTCATTTATTGACTACATAGGTTGGCAGTGGTGTGGGACCTTGATGTCAGGAAACCAGGAGGAAGCAAAAAAAATTAAAGTCATCTCCTCATCCTCATGTCCATTGACCTTGTTGACAACGCGAGACGGCGGTGCCACGGCGAGCACAACAACTCGAAGGACGATGGAGAGGGCCTCGTGGCCCTACAAATGGTCTGATACAGTGCCCGCTGCTCATTCGGGAAGCCAGGATCATAGGGACACATGTCCGCGACGGCATTGTCGTTCGGTTGTTCACCGGTGCTCGTTGAGGAGACGGAGGTTGCAACATAGGTCCTCCTACGCTAGTAGCTCTTCCGCCATTAGGGCGTCGAAGTGCGGCCGCACCTGCTCTATGGTGAACACGACATGAACCGGCTTGGACAGTGGCGCCGGCTCCTGGTCGGAAGCTATGTCCATCGTCTGATTGTCGTCGCTCAGCTCGGCGAGGTAGCTGAAGAGCCAGCATGTCTGGTTGCTAGACCGACCCGCTGCCAAGCACGAGTCTGACTGCCCTGGCCCACCCAGACCACTCCCTCGCCCACGCACGCTTTTTGCCAAAAACGGTCAGCGCCGCCGCCCCGCTTCCCGGTGCATGCGATTGCTCCGCCTTCAAATGACACAAGTGCCGTCCGTCCGTCGTTCTGCTTCCCACATTAATGATACGTGGTTATCGAGGTGGCTACTCTTGCGCCACACGTCCGTCCCTCCACCGCCCACCATTGCTATATAAACTGCTGCGCCGGCCATAGCCGCAGTCATCCGCATCCGTTCCTATTCTCCTGTCCACACCACTGCTGCCCACCATGGCCTCCTCGCGCTCCAGCGCTCTCCGGGACGGGCGGACGACGAACCACAAGGAGATGGCAGCCATTGCTGCTGACTGGCTGGCCGGTAGGTAGCCGGAGGAGGACGATGTCCCAATGGAGAACATGGTAGTTGACGATCCGGCGCCAACCCCCTCCTCCGCGCCATCCTCGCCGGTGCATTGCACCATGACCATCGGCGAGGCCCATGCCCAATATATGGACACGGTGAGGCAGAGGCGTGAGGAGCAGTTCCAGGAGGCACAGGCCGACGCCGCCTACAACCACCATCTCCTCCAGGAGCACCTGCAGGTGCAGGAGCAGATCGCCGCGGAGTGGGCGGAGCAGGAGGCGCTGCTCGACTCGTACCGCTCCGCCCGGAGGGCCGCCTCGAGCGCTGGTGGTACCGCATGCGGGTGGCGGAGGCTGCGGCCACCTACAAAGAGGGCGATGAAGCGGGCGAGGCGCTGTTTGCCGAGATGGAAGACGAGGCAGAAGACAATGCCGGCGCCGACGAGTCCCCGCTCCGCTGGCGTCGACGAGGCCCTGCTCCGCCGAGGCCCCGTGGTGCCAACAACGAGGCAGAGGACACCGCTGGCATCGCCGAGGCCCCACCCTGCCGACAACGAGGGGTGGGGATTTCCCCCGCTCCGCCAAGGCGCCGCCCGTCGACAATGAGACAGAGGACATCGCCGACTCCGCCGAGGCCCTGCCCCGCTGCCAACGAGGCCGCGCCAAACAGAAAACGAGGAAGAGTAGAACACGGTACCTCGCCGCCGCTCGGGTCCAAGTAAGGCCAGCGCTGCTACCGTCCGGTTGCTGGCACTGAGCTGTACATCATGGAGCAATTCTATGATTACAGGATGATTGAAGAGCGCTCCGTGGTTGAGCAAGATCATGAGATACAGTCATTTGCTCGAGAACTTGAGCACTTTGGTTGTATGCTACCGGACAAGTTTGTTGCCGGAGGTATCGTCACTAAGCTTCCTCCTTCATGGATCTCATTGGCACTCTTGATGTGGAAGAAAAGGCGAGAGCAAAGGACACACGTGCTCGAGGAATTGAGGGAGAATCTAGTTCCAATCTGGTACAGAAGAAGAACTTCCAGCCCCACAAGTTCAAGAACAAGGGAAAGTTTGATGGTAAAGCAAAGTTTGATGGGAAGAACAAGGCTGTGCAACACATGAACTTCAAGAAGAAGAATGACAAGAAGAAAGGTGTTTGTCATGTGGGGATCCTGATCATTGGGCTCCTAGTTGCCCTAATCGCTATGACAAGCTAGGCGAGTTGACCAGTGATGGCCGGTTATCTTCTTGGCGGCGATGTGGAGTCAGAGAGCTATGTTGGGGAAGGATGCTGCTTCTACTTAACTGCTGGTGCAATTAGCTAATTGACACGTAGACCCAACAGGCATCTGGGCCAGATGTTAGTTAGGCAACTGCACCTGCAGTTAAGTCACTGAAGCTTCTTTTCAGCTTAGCCGGGCACATGTGGGTAGCTTCGGTTAATTAATTATACCTCCAGCGCACCCCTTTTTAGTTGAAGAATGTATGAAATGTAATGAAATCCGGCATGTTTATATGAAATCCGACCGTGTATGAATGAATTTATTTCAATTAGTTCAAATTCTTGTATCACTGGCATTGGATGAACATGCAAAACAATACGTACTCGCATTATTCCTAGGGTGATCACCTCGTTTGCAGCAGTTTCACGTGTACTCCCTCCGGTCCTTTCTAGTCTGCATACAAGTTTTGTCTACAGTCAAAGTATCTCTACTTTCACAAATCCTATAGAAAAAAGTATGCACTTTCACAATGTGCAAAGTAAAAAGGAATAGAAGGAGTACAAAGAGTTTGAGTAGCTTTTTAGCGTTCTTGTACATTACAATCAAACACACAGGCCTGGCAATTCATAGAGAACATTCAAAACAATCGATGATTATGCATCTCAGCGATTCACATGTCAGAGCCAATATTTACTTCACAACTAAATAATAAATAAAAAATGGATCAACGCTGCTGACAGCAAAGGGCGTCCCATTCGAAAAATATAAAACGCATGTATTCTTGCTAAAATCAATGAGCAAAATTTGACAAGGTTTTCCCATTCCACAATATCAATGCCTACGATTGTGGAATGGACAGGGTTTTCCATCAGTTCGGACATTGACATAGCACCTCGTGCTAAATAAACAAGCTGTTCTTTTTGTGCAGTTCCACCAAAATCAACCAAATTCGTGGGTAGCTTGTATGATTTCGCCCTTATATGTTGCAACGCCTTGAACTTATCGGCACCTCCATTCTTGTGGTGGAAATGAATGATTCGATGTATTCATGAACATTTTGTGCAGTTCCCATTGAAATCAAGCTGAGCACCCCTGTTTGCACAAATACAAAAAATTGATTGGTATAAAGCAAACTGTACTATGAATTGACAGTTTAAACAGGCACCTACATGGTCCATGTAGAGCACACTTTTAGAAAAATGGAACGCACCGGAAAGAATCCTAGAACAACATTGTTACTCGCACATCACAGCAAGAAAATGGAGATTTGTCAATCCTTCTGAGCTAAAGTTAGTTTGGTCTTGTGGGGGGTAATGTAACCATCCTTCAACTGGTCCTTCTGATGAGAAGATAGACAGGGCTTCTTCATCCTGGCATAATCGGAACTAGTCACTTCACGTACTCCATATTCTTCTTCAGAGGAGGATGATCCTGTTGTGCAAAGACAAGAGGATAAATAAATGCTAGCATCCATGTTTGCTCGAAAAAAGGAAAGGGAATATTTAAACAACAGAGATGAAGCACTTCTCAAGCACAATACCACTTTTTGATGACAGTATCTAAACAGTAGCACAACACCAATAGAGATGACAAAGCTCAATCATATGGATGAAATCAGTGGGTGAGTACCAACGTTTGTCAGGAGGCTTATTGTGTAGAGCATACAAATGAAGCACTTCTTCGGAACCATCTGTTGCTATCTACTGTGTTGGCCATGCTTACTATATACTCCTCGATTAGATTAATGTTTCCAACATTTTCTTGTGCAGTTACACTAAAATGTATGGTATCTTCAAAGAAGATCCCTGTTTGCACAAGTAGAGATAATTACGTATTACATTAAGAGTGGCATCAAATCAGTGGCAAAAAAATTGCTTGTTCCAGCCAGAGCAATAAATTAAGATGCAAAACTATATCATTACTTGTGTCATCACAGTTCCAGTGCTTCATGACAGCACCAGGAGTTGATTTTTGTTTTTCTTCCGCTTGTTCTTCCCCTTCATCACTTGGTTCAATAACAGACAAGCTTCGCCTTCAATGTAAGATTTGGCATGTCAATTAGGTTGCACAAGTATAGCACTAAACAATCACATTAATTTTCTGATGAAAGTGGGAAAATACAGGCCAACAGTTGTGAAATATCCTTGTCTTACCTCAATGGGATATTCTGGTGCACATACAGATTGGAAGTCTTGTCTCCATTTGTGCAGTTCACTAAAATCAAGCAACATTACCGTACAAGTAGCACAACATATGAAAGCACACTTCAGAATCATGTGAAAGAAGGCTAGTACTGACCTCTCATGACACGGAATTCAAACAACTCACAAGAAGAAGATCTGAACCAAATTTGCCAACACGGATAGGAAGTAAGATCTCCTCTTGTGCAGTTCCACTAAGATCAAGCAATCAAGCAACATTGTCGGTGTGACACTTTGGTTGAACTGCACAAAATACTCTTAAAACAAAAGTTTTTTGTGCAGTGTAACAAAAGTTCACAATGGCAACGAGGTGAAGTAGATAACCCTGTTTACACAGAGGTGCAAAGGAAACAACTAGTGATCAATAATGATGGATGACACAGAAACCAACAAAAAGAAGCATCTACCTTATCTAAATGGGAAAGAAAGCAAGACATTAGCATTTCTCAAACATTGGCATTGACTAATATTAACAGAGAGATTATATTAACAATAAAATTCGTTAAACATGTAATTTGCTTTTAACTATGGCATTGCATCAATTTTCCAGCGGTATTATTAGAGGGTGCTTGTTTACAAGGACATTTTGGTGGAGGGACTAAAAAAACTCCGTGTCAGTCCCATCTAAACCAAACAGGAGGGACTTTTAGGGTGTAAAAGTGGGCATTGGGACTAAAGAAAGAAGACCCCGAGGGAGAGTCTTTTTGGGACTTTTTCCAATAGTTGCCCCTGCCATGCATCACACCTTGTCTCTATTAGTTCATTACTAGGGGTAACATGGTCTTTTAGCATGTCATTTAATAAGCTCTAGTCCATGTTTAGTCCCTGGGACCAAGCAGGTAGGGACTAATGAGTTTTTAACCAAACAGTGCCTTAGATTAACAACAGCTAAAGAGTTGCACGGGACAGTGGACGCACAAGCAACATGTGCATCTACCGATGTACTGGGGTGATGCATAGTCTGTTGCAACAAAGAACAAATAACCAAGGAGCATATTTGTGTTGGTCCCAGTTTTGTTATCTTTAGACACCTTTCCCTACGTGAGCGCAACAAATCTAGTCCTGCTCAAACTCTACAGCCTTGTCCCCCAAAACAAAAGATCAGTTTGTTACAGATGTGCATACTGCGTTTGTCATTGTTTTCCCTTTTCGACCAACGTAGGTGCTGGATAGCCAGTCTGTACTAGTACTTTCCCCACGTCCTTTCCTCTGTGAACCATGTCCTAGATTTATGCTATACAACTTTCCCCACTACTTTCCCCCATTCCTGTCGTCTTGGAACCACGTCTTAGATTCATGCGATACAACTTTCCCCCTCCCTTTCCTTTTTGAACCACGTCCTAGATTCATGCTATACAACTTTTCCCACTACTTTCCCCCATTCCTTTCCTCTTTGAACCACGTCCTAGATTCATGGTATACAACTTTCCCCACTACTTTCCTGTTTGATCCAACACCTAGATTCGAGTACAGAAGCGGAAAAAGCCCACATGCAGCTAGAGCAATGCATGTGGAATAAGTAAATTATACCTTAATGTTCTTGGGGTGTTGTTCGGTGGGCGACCGGAGGCCTATCAACCCACACTATGTACGGAGGCAAAGAAGAAGTGATCGGAGGCCCTCCCGCGCCGCCGTTGGGTTAAAGTGAACAACTGCCCCGGTAGTGGATTCCCTCCCTCACTGACGACGACAGCATTAAGCCTCCTTCCCTTCCCGGTGGACGGATCCTGTCAGCTCTTTGACCAGCAGTGAGGGGAGAGAGAGGCCAACGAAGTCTTGTTTAGATCTGGAGACTGTGAGAGAGTGTGACACTACTAGAAAAAGGGCTATAGATGGGATTGACACTAATGGCGCACCAGACAAGCGGTGCGCCATTAGTATATACTAATGGCGCACCACCTTCCGATACGCCATTAGAGCTGAAACTACTAATGGCGCACCTGGCCCAGGGTGCGCCATTAGTATCAATTTTTTTTGAACTAGTGCGCCTGTCCAAATATACTAATGGCGCATCCAGACACAGTGCGCCATTTCTAGTTGTAACTAGTAATGGCGCACCTGTCGGAAAGTGCGCCACTAATGTTGTTTTTTTATTATATTTTTTATTCCTTTTTTTGCAAAACTACTAATGGCGCACTGTTCGACCGTGCACCATTACTAGTTTAAACTAGTAATGGCGCATTGTGGAACAGTGCACCATTAGTATGTTTTTTTGCAAAACTACTAATGGCGCACCACCAGAAGGTGTGCCATTAGTAACCTGAATTACGAATGGCGCATTTAGAGTTGGTGCGCCATTAGTAAGTGGGCAGCAACAAGATATTTTGGACAGCCTCTCCTACCCACACTCACTTTCTCCCCACTTCATTCTCTCCACCTCCTCCTTGTCTCGGGTGCCTCCTCATTTTCACCTCATTTCCACCATAGATTCATTCAATTTAAGTGGTTAAATTACCTTGTTTTGATAGGTAAGTAAGGGGGGAAGCTATATTTATGTTGTTCTCCCTTCAACAATGTGCACATGCACTTTTTATGGCCTAGCTAGATCTATGTATGTTCGTGGTGTTGCATATGTTTGTGGTGTTGCATATGTGTTTGTGTTTGGAGGTGTACCGGTATTTGAAATGCGATAGTTTCCAATATTTTGCCGGAATGTTGATTCATTTCCGTTTCGGCGAGAATTTTGGCATTAAGCATTCTTTTTGGTCCTATTTTTAGGGAAAGTCATGCCAAATTTTTTCTTGGTTCTAAAATATCGTTTTGCTCTACCTCGCAGGCGACCATGGTCCGCACGATGACCGAAGGCATCGTGAATAGGTTTTTGAGGTCCGCGAAGGCCGAGATGCTTCAAAAGAACGAGACAGAGATAAGATGTCCGTGTCGAAGATGCAAGCTGAAGAGCCTTATTGCGGACCCGGAATCCGGGCAGGTGCGGGACCACCTGCTCTTGCGTGGTTTCATGGATGGCTATCGGTGGCAAGGTCATGAAGATGACTACGAAGTTGTCCATGGGGGCCGGGCAAGAAATGAGGAAGGGCAGCAAGACAACCACCGCGGCTCGGGCAGGAGAGAAGACGAAGAATCCCCAGGAGATGATCACGACGGTGATGCTGTACACAGTCATCATGTAGAAGATGCAGGACATGATGATGAGCAAGATGCCGGAGCAGATGACGGGCATGACCATGAAGATGATGATGCCGGCGGAGCAGACGACGCTGGACCATCGATGGGCTGGGTGCAGGACCCTCATATTCAAGAGCTGCTTCTCAAGCAGACGGATAATGCAAGAGCTGCCGCCCGAGAGAAAGCCAAGATGGATCAACTTGAGTTAGACGCGGTTACTCCATTGTATGAAGGATGCAGGCCCGAGGATACCCGCCTGAAAGTAACGCTCATGGCTCTGGAGATGAAGGTAAAACACAAAATGACCGACGCATGCTTTGACGAGAACATGTCATTCTGGCACGAACGTCTTCCCAAAGGGAACAAGTGCCCGACCAGTTTGGAGGAGGCAAAGAAAATCATGTGTCCTCTGGATTTACCGCACGTGAAATACCATGTGTGCATGAACAATTGCATCATTTATCGGGACGAGCACGCGGAGTCTACCATATGTCCGGTGTGCGGCGTCACTCGATACAAGAAGAGGAAGAAAGATCCTCGAAAAGTGGTGTGGTACTTTCCGATCACTCCTCGTCTGCAGTGGTATTTCGCGGACCCTAAGGTAGCAAAGCTCCTACATTGGCACGCAGATAGGGAGGAGAAGAAGCGAGAAGATGACGCAAATGATCCGGAGATAGATAAAAAAGACAAGATGCGGAGTCACCCTAAGGATGCGAGCCAGTGGCAAGCATTGAACTTCGAAGACGTAGAATTTGGGAACGATCCAAGGAACATCGTGCTGGGCGCGAGCACCGATGGAGTCAATCCGTTTGGCAGCCAGAGAAGCACACATAGCACCTGGCCTGTGTTTGTGTGGATGTACAACCTTCCCCCCTGGTTGTGCATGAAGAGGAAGTACATTCACATGAGTATGCTAATTGAAGGACCGAAACAACAAGGGAACGACATCAATCTGTATCCGGGGCTGCTGAAAGAGGAGCTTGACACACCATGGAAAACGCCAGCCAATACATGGGACGCCGCAGAGAAAGAATATTTCCCTATGAGAGCTGCGCTGCTCACGACGGTGCACGACTATCTCGGTTACGGATATGTCACAGGGCATGTGGTCCACGGATTTTCTGGATGCGTCAGGTGCATGGATGACACAACGTATCGCAAGCTAGATAGAGATCCCGGGTCTTCGAAAACCGTGTTCATGGGACATCGAAGGTGGCTTCATGATGATGACCCATGGAGAAAACGCAAGGATCTGTTCGATGGTGAAACCGAACCCCGAGGATGCCCGCGTACGAGGAGCGGCGAGGAAATAGATGAGCTGTTGAAAAATTGTAAAGATTGCCCACTTCCGGGAAAGAAGCAAAAGGCGCCAGAGCCAGGAAAGAAGCGAAAGGCGCCAGAGCCGCTGGTGAAGGTATGGAAAACGAGGTCTGTTTTCTGGGACTTGCCATACTGGAAGATCCATAGTGTGCCTCACAGCCTTGATGTAATGCATATCACGAAGAACGTGTGCGAGAGTCTGCTCGGTACCCTGCTCAACATGCCAGAGAGGACCAAAGATGGGCCGAAAGCAAGGGCAGACTTGAAATCAATGGGCATCAGGCAGGAGCTTCACGCTATATATGATGATGATGATGATGATGATGATGATGATGATGAGGCGAAGCAGGACACGGAAAGTCGTCGCAAAGGCAAAAAGGCCAAGAAGACCGGAAATGACTACCCTCCCGCGTGCTTCACTCTAAGTCAGGAGGAGATCGAGCAGTTTTTCACCTGCCTCGTAGGAGTAAAACTTCCTTATGGTTACGCGGGGAAGATAAGCAGATACCTAGACCCAGCGAAGCAGAAGTTCAGCGGGATGAAGTCTCACGACTGTCACGTGCTGATGAGGCAGATACTTCCAGTTGCAATCCGTGGGATCATGGACGCGCATGTCCGTGAAACGCTATTTGGCCTATGCAACTTTTTCGACGTCATCTCTCGGAAGTCTGTTGGCGTGAGGCAACTCAGAAGGCTACAGGAAGAGATCGTGGTGATACTATGCGAGCTTGAGATGTACTTCCCGCCCGCATTCTTCGACGTTATGGTGCATCTGCTGGTCCATATCGTGGACGATATCATCCAACTCGGGCCGACGTTCCTGCACAGCATGATGCCGTTCGAAAGGATGAATGGTGTCATCAAAGGATACGTTCGCAACATGTCACGTCCAGAGGGAAGCATAGCCAGGGGATTTCTGACCGAAGAGTGCATCTCCTACTGCACGAATTATCTAGGCATCGAGAATCCCATTGGTCTGCCCATCAACAGGCACCTCGGCAGGCTCGCTGGATGGGGTCACCGTGAGGGTCGCCGCGAAATGCATGTCGACTTCGAGGATCGACTCGCCGACTTTGCAAGAGCAAACCTAGTCGCGCTACAACACATAGACGTGGTTGATCCTTGGGTGGTAGAGCACAAAACCTTTATTAAGAAGACGTACAATGACCGAGGCCAATAGAGGACGGACGGAGATATACTCAAAGAGCACAACTCATGTTTCACGCGTTGGTTCAAGCAGAAGCTTCTGTCATACCCTTTACATGAGGATTCTTCCGCGGAAGAACAACTCATATTCGCCTTGTCACAGGGCGCCGAGCACAACCTGATGACCTATGAGGCGTACGATATCAACGGCTACACATTCTACACCGAGGCCAAGGACATGAAGAGCGATGGTTATCAGAACTCCGGGGTAACGATGGAATCCTACACCGGTAACGACAAGGACAGATACTACGGAAGGATCAAGGAGATCTGGGAGCTGAGCTACGCTGGAGAGAAGGTCCCGATGTTCCGTGTCAGATGGGCGAAGAGCGTCCTAAAAGAAGACCGGTATTTCACCACCATGGTTATACCCGAAGCCAAATCCAAGACTGCAGGCGCAAACATCACCGAGAAAAATGAGCCATGGGTACTGGCTTCCCAAGTGGACCAATGCTTCTTCATTACCGACCCGTCAAAGCCCAATCGTGTTGTCGTGAGGAGAGGAAAAAGGAAGATCATCGGAATGGATGGAGTAGCCATGATCTGAATCTATTAAGCAGTTTTAGACAATGGTATGATTTCTGAGTTGGACCGACCAGGAGAGATTGTTCATCATTAGTATATCCCCAAGTTCAACTGTTACTAACTTCCTAGCTATAGTTCTTGATACATACTTAGAATTGGTCCACTGATTATCTAGGTTTGATGCACCGTATTTGTCCCAAGGTTGTCGATGGTTTTCACCAATTGATTTTGTGTTTGCATTGCCTGCTCGTGCACTTTACTTTAAACCTGAGCATCCAAGTACTTATATTTACTACAATAGATCTAAATCCAGTAATGTCATGTGTGATCAAGGCTGCATAATTATGTAGGGCTTAAGAGTTTCACTTTGATGATGATGCCCTTTACTGCTCAAGATTTTTCATATATGGGCACTGGAACTCACGCATCTATTATTTCGCAGTGAACATGTAACCTTTCCGCTTTTGCTCTGCATGTGCTTCTCAGTTTGCTAGCTATATCTCTAGGTTCTTGATTGGCTTCACTAGTTGATTGGTTATTTGCATTGTCTGTTTGTGCTACTTTCCCCCGAGCACCCATGATCTATATCGAAGAATGTTACTTTTGACTTCTGATTATGCCGAATAGTTGTGTAGGGGTAAGAATTTTCACTTTGAAGATGCCTTTGGTGTTCTGGATGTTCCAATATGAGCACCAGAACTCAGATGTCTACTATTTGCATTGAATAGATATTAGCAGTTGACCTCTTTGCTTATGCTCTGTCTACTCTTGTCAATTTGGAAAGTCAATTCAGTTTACCTTGTACCTTATTGATTGAGCACTTACTAGGTAATTTTAGCTTAAAATACTAGGTAATTGCCATCCGGATGTGAAGTGCATAACTAGTATATCCCCAAGTGCATCTGGTGCTAGCTTCCTAGTTATAGTTCTTGTTATAGACAGAGAGTTGGTCCACTAGTTATGTAGTTTTTAGGAAAATGCTAGTAACTTGTGCTTTCATATCCTAGTTATGTAGTTTTTAGGCAAATGCTAGTAACTTGTGCTTTCATATCTCTGTATTGGTTCGTGTTGCTGTTGTAGTTCTTGAATTTGTTCAGTTACCTCCTGGTAGGTTAGATGCAGGTGATTAGTTTCCCTAGTTTAGGGTTTTCTCAGTGTATCAGATTTAATGAGTGAGCTCTGCTTTATTCCTGTGTCTATATGGTTTTCTAGTGCCTTTCACTGGATGTTTTTAAGTGTAATCCCCATGTGTTTTTAGCCCTGTATTGGTTCAGTAGGTGTTTCCTTTATTTTGTCAGTGTTAGATCATCTCACTGAATTTGTGTATACAAGCCCTGCAGCGCAGATGTATTTTAGTGTAAGCTCAGCAACTTTTGATGAATTCTCAGTGTAATATACCCCAGAATTATAGTGCAATTTATCCCATATTTTGAGTGTATTTGTCAGTGTAATATACCCTAGAATTACAGTGTAATTTAGCCCATATTTTCAGTGTAATCTCCATGATTAAATTTTCTGGTTGCAGTGCAGTTCTTGTTATATATTTCTGGTTGTTAGACTGTTCAACTATGCAGAGTGAAATACAAGTTTAGCATGTCGATAATGATTTTGGCAGTAGTGTGAGGCAGCAGTGTGCGGCACAATTCCTTCATTGGATAATGATTTTTCAGGTACCCCGAGAGGCCCTTGAGTTTGCCGGAATGTCGATTAACTTCCATTCCGGCAAATTCGGGTACTCCATATGTCCTATTTTCAGCAAAGGTCATGCTGAAATTTTCCGTGAATTTTAGCATGACTTTGCTAAAAATAGGACATATGGGGTACTTGTGACTAATGCATGGGCCAGGGTATCTTAGTAGTTAATTAAGTAGGATCAAGTGCCCCGGCGTACTTGTGACTAATGCATGGCTTTTAGGGTGCCTCGGTGTCGATAAAAACCGAAATGATGAAAGCTTAGGCCGAGCAAGGCCTACCGCCCCTCTTCGATAAATACGGTGACAAGTAGACAAGGAACTTTGTCAGGGCCCGGTACAAGAAGGACCCGAAAACAAAGGAGCTTACCAAGGATCCGAAGACCAGGGCGCTTGAGCTTGTTCTAGTAAGGAATACACCCCCGCGTAATTAGCTCCATATGGTTGCATTCTAATTAATGAAGCCAAATTTCTAAATGGTTCATATTCCTTCCGCAGGCGACTGAAAGCAGTAGCGCGGGGTCGACTAAGAGCAACCCTTGGGACACCACTCTAAATAGGGCATTGAATGTAATGAAGAACAAGGATAAGCTCAGTAAGCCGACGTCAGCTGGTCGTGTGGCCGGCAAAGGCTTGTCGACAAAATGGTCGTCATACTATAACACTGGTGAGCGAAAGGAGAAAAAGACCAGCTCGGAAAGCCAGGCGTGCGAGGTTCAAGAACTCAGGGCACAGGTGGCGCGGATTCCGGAGATTGTCCAAGAGCAAGTGCAACAACAACTCGGAGCGACGATCACCGCCATTGTGCCTACCTTGATCCAGGGGATTAGTGCGTGGATTGCGGGCAGCCAACAGGGGCCGCCCCGATTCCTAGCTTCACGGCCAGCAACTCGCAGAACGCGATGGCGGGGCCATTGGTGTCTCCGGCGGAGGCGGCATTGGTGTCTCCGACGCCGGCACGGGAGCTTAATGCACCCGGGTGTACGCCGGTCGGCACCTCTGCAGCAAGCGGCCCCTCCGTCAACTGCACGCCCGCTGTTGGCGGTGCCTCGACATTAGCCGAGCTCGACGCCATCATCATGGTAACTAATTAAGCCTCTCTCGGCCGAGGACTTCATCTCCTTGCCTTTGACTGGGCATCCCTGACGCCCAACATGTTTTCGCAGGGCGCCGCCGACGTTCCGTGCACTCTCCTGCACTTCGTGAACAACGAGTTGGTCGATGTTGCCAAGGGAAAAATCGTTCAACCGGGCAACCCCTTGTTCCACGGTACCCAGATGCCACCCAACTTGTTTAGGGTTCAACTGGTTCGGGTGCTGCCAGGCTGTGACGAGTTGTTACCTCCAATTCGACCCGTCGGGGCCGACGATGATGACGTGATGACCCTCAGCGCCTGCCTGAGCTGGCCCCTGCTTTGGCCGAAGAGCCAGATTCGTTTGGGGGCGGGGGACACCACCCCAAAGACAACACTGCCAGTCGTGCCGGCGCCAAGTCGGCCCCATGGCAAGACCGCCGCAACGGTGTCGGACATCCCTATGCCACTGGATCCAAACATGCATATGGCACAGGATCAGAACGACGACGACGACGATACATTTGCCAACGTCGATCAGTACTTTGCCGATCATGGGTACGGTGGCGACTTCATGGGGCCTCCTTCTCAAGAACCCAACCCAACAAAAGACGTGCGCGATCTAGCTGGTACCGCGGAGAAGCCAAGTTGCAACATGCGTCGTCTGCCGTTCAGCTCTCAGGAGACGCCTCCAGCTGTCGACTTCACCGAGCCTCAGATAGGCGAGGTGCGAAATATTATCAGCCCCAACACACTCAAGAAGGCAGTCTGTGAGCAGAACTCGGTCCCATTACAGGAGAAGAAGGAAGCACGCAAAAGAAAGACTAACAAGGGTGCGGGCCAGCTGGCACCGAGTACGATCCGTGCTCAGGACGGGCCACCTTCACCTGAGGATATCTCGAGGAGGGTGCATGTGGCGGGTAGGCCGATGCTACCGAGAAATATGCTCGATGCTGCAACCGGTGCTATGCGGAGTCTGCATGACAGTGTTCTTTCTTTGGAGAAGCGGCGTCTCGTAGAGAAGGATGTGACATACCCGGTTTTCGCGGCCAAGGTGCCAGAGGGCAAGGGCTTTGTGGATAACTCCATCGGGGGTACGATCGTCCTGCGGTTTGATGACATCCACGCTATGTTGAACCTTCATCCGCTGCACTACACCTTCGTTCGGCTATTTTCACTGAGTATGGAGATGCGGATCATTCGCGACAAGACCCCGGACATCGTGATAGTCGACCCCTTCTACATGCGTGCCAAGATCTTGGGCAGCGCTGGGGACCGGCAAGTCGCGACTTCTTACCTCGAAGGCGTCATTCTGGCAAACCAAGATAAGGATAA
This sequence comes from Triticum urartu, assembly GCF_056163025.1. Lineage (NCBI taxonomy): Eukaryota > Viridiplantae > Streptophyta > Magnoliopsida > Poales > Poaceae > Triticum > Triticum urartu. The sequence goes on along the minus strand of NC_141879.1, from coordinate 317,746,631 downwards.
CTTCCTCGTGCCTTACTTTCCCGAGTAAGTCCTCCCCTCAACCGCCCCGTAACATATGAATTCTTAGATTTCGATCGTTTTTCTTTTAACATTCCGTGTTTTCTGCAGTGACACACACTGCACGCTCATCCTCCTAAGCCCCAAATATTCCATGGCCACGTATTTTGACCCGGACCGTCAGTCGAACGTAGACTACACAAATGTCAAGAAGGTTCTTGATGATGTTCTCCCCGGCTATGTCAAATCTGGAGGCACCTTCACCAGGCCTATTCGTAAGTACGGCAAGCACGTGTTCTCCCACAATACGACGTTCTGCTGCGTCAAGCAGCCGCCTGGCGGTCAGAAGGGTGCCTACTACGCCATCCATCACATGCGGGCGATCGTACGGGACCATCATCAACTTCTGCTACCGAGTAAACTCAAAGATTGGGCCGCGAGCGTGTCGGCAATCCAGGACGCGGACATCAGACAAGAATTCTTTCGCATCCAGTCGGAGTTTGCAGAAATCATCCATCAAGATGTCCTTCGTACCTCGGGGCAGTTCTACCTCAGAAATCAACCGTCCAAAAGTGACATCGACACAATGCTACAAATGCAGGCTGACAACGACCGTTATTTCATGACTCCCATGATAGACAGCGGCTTCATCCACGCTCCGGTCCCTTGAGTCGAGTCGAAAGCAGTGATGCTGTGTCTAGTTCTGAAACATCGATTGGCTCATGTTGTAATTAAACTTTAATGAACTTGTAGTATGTCTCTTTGGTTTTGAGAGTCGTTCAACTTAGATGTAATCGATGCTATTAATGTCTTGCTTTTCTCTTCCGATCGTTCTGTTGCATACTTATATATTGCTTATGTATTGTCTGTGAATTGGTACTAACGTTTCGTTTGGCTACTGCATAGCGATGCCGTCGTATGTCGTGTACAAGGGTAAGGTTCCCGGAGTCTACGACGACTGGGAGGAGTGTCGGAGACAGGTTCACCGATTTAGCGGTAACAGTTACAAAGGGTACACCACTAGGGCCGAGGCCGAATCTAGATACGCCCGCTATCTAGCGGGAGAGGGGAGGGAGCGCTGGAGGAACCGGATGAAGACGAGTTTCATCGTGATGATGCTCATCGTGATGACCGCAGCTCTCTTCTATGTGATGGTAGTTTAGATGATCGATATCGACTTGTAATGTGAAGACAAACTCGCTACTCGCGGTCTCGAGACTTGTAATATAATGTTCTATCTTTCTTCGGTCTTTTCAATTCGGAGACTAATATGATGAATTGTATTCGGAGACTAATATGATGAATTGTATTCAGAGACTAATCTTCTATTGTATTCGATGAATCTGTTGTTGATGTGTGCTGTCTATATTTTGTCCAATTATACATTTTGTAACCTGTGCAAAAAACAGAAAATAAAAAATAAAAAAACCTAATATTCATACTAATGGCGCATCACATCACAGTGCGCCATTAGTATGCCAAAGGATACTAATGGCGCATCATTAAACAGTGCGCCATTAGTATGTCGAAGTTACTAATGGCGCATCTTGTTGTTGTGCGCCATTAGTATGCCAAAGCACCTGGGTATACATGGCCCCCTGGGAGGCATACTAATGGCGCACTGTTGTATATACTAATGGCGCATCTGAGGTGCGCCATTAGTATACCAGATACTAATGGCGCACCTGAGGTGCGCCATTAGTAAAATATACTAATGGCGTGGCACTAATGGCACACCACTAATGCGCCATTAATGGCCAAATTAGGTGCGCCATTAGTAGGCCTTTTCCTAGTAGTGTGAAGAGAGCAACTACAAGCAGACTAGCAGTGAGGGGAGAGAGAGAGGCCAAGGAAGTCTTCTTTAGATCTGGAGAGGGTGAGAGAGTGTGAAGAGAGCAACTACAAGCGCTGAGGCTCCAGCGTGTATATATATACTGGAGAGAGTGTGAAGAGTGCAAACCCTAGAAAACAAGCACCGAGGCTGCAGCTTATACGTGATGAGGTAATTATACGGTCACTACGAGATTGTATACTCCGTATCCATCCATTTTGACTAGTTAAAGAATCCTCCTGGCACGAATTATGCTCAAGTGTAGTTATCGAACCCGAGACTTCAAGTTTGATGAGCGAACATGCTAACCAGCTACACAAACCTCCCGTTATGTTCAACGAGAGGAAAACAACCATTTATACATTCCTGCATTCGTGTGACAAGCATGCCGTGTTTTTTTGTGTGTGTGGGAGTCATTGGGATTTAAATCATAATCATGTCATGTGGCTTTGGTGGTAAGACTATCCACAGTGGTGCAGAAATAATGCAGCCTTAGTCACCTTACCTCTCTCCACGTAGTATGTGGGGTCCCACCAGTCAGAGGATGAAACAAACAAATTAATAAGAAAAATTAAAAGCGCCAGCGGTGTATCTTACCTCACACATCTCGCTACTGCTCGGGAACATTATCCAATTGATCCCTTCATTCGCTCACGTACTATTTTAAGTGAATCCTTATTATAACATGCACACAATTTTGGCCACTTGTATTCAACCTAAGTTAGTGTGCCACCGTATCTCGTATGACTCCCTCCCTCTAGGTGTAATAAGTCACATTAGAAGGTGCAGCGGGACCAAGGTGCAAGCAGATTGGAGGAGAAGGAGAAACTTGACCAGTCATTCCTCCAATCAAAGCCCTGATTTCTGTATCTAAACGGAACAATTAATCCAAACAACTAAGAGATGCCGTTTTAGCGACCATGCAGGGCCACTTATTAAGTCGCATGTAAGCCGACTTTGATTTCTTGACTGATCAACGCGTAGTTGCGCTCCATGCATTGGGTTTCTGGGGGAGATAACAAGGCAAAGTAAGGAGCGTTTGGTTACATTGCTTAGGCTGGTCATAGTGGTGAGTAACTTGGACTAGTACAACATGCATATGTTACTAGTCTATGTTACTACTACGCGAAGTTTGCCGTCGGAAGCGAGCCGATCTGGCTCTCTTGAGCTAGCAAGGTTTTTCTAGCCCACCCAAGCTAGCTGGCCCACAAAAGCTAACATATTTTAACAGTTCCAAACGCCTAATCTTGCCCGGCTATGCTATAAGCTATTCTTGCTAAGGATCGAAACGCTCCCTAAGTAACAACGCTCGCTAGCAACGAGGTCGGGAGGGGATTGAGATGCGAAGTTAATGGACGACGCCTAAACATTTTGGGAATATCTGATTTTCGTAGGATGACTTAACACCTAGATGGAGGGAGTACTACTCCTCAGTCCAGGTTTGATGGAATATTCATCACCTCTTCTATTCTTGTACGTACTCCATTTGTATCTCACTTCCTGTGGCTTCACACTCGCACGATTTTCCTATTCTATGAACCTGTGTGTGCATGTGCGTGTGCGTGTGTGTGTTTAACAACATGTGTGTGTTAGAGAGAGCGACATATCGACCTACTCCTACAGAGAGATGGTGTGTAGTGTATGATTTTAGCCGCGAGAGTCAGTGCATCCTCTCGTTTCCGGGCGTCCGGTAGGGACAGGCGGACAGCTGCCACGCCCTCTCCTGACCAGCCCAGCCCACCCAAAGCCCCTCCATCGCCCGCGCGCGCTTCCCGCTCGAAACGGTCAGCGCCGCTCCAAAGAATCAGTGCCGCATTCATTCCCGGGAAGAGCGGACGCGACCTCTCATTGGTGCCTGCGTTGAAGGGAGAAGTGGATTCAAGAGTGATGGTTGCTTCGTCCGTCCAACTTACTACTGGGTCTATGTGATTTGACGGCTCATTGGTCATTATTACTGAGGTGGTAGGACTGCTGGATGTCCCACGCTTTTGGCGAAAGGAGGTACTGCTAGATTACAATTTTCTCCATTCTTACGTCGGAGGAGTGCAAGAGCAGTGAAAACACGCACGCTCAGTGATTACATGGCCCACCTCATGCTACAACTTTATTTATAAATGACGCGGCACCTACTACTCGTTCTCCTATAAACCTTGCTGTCGGTGTCAAAACCGGCGGATCTCGGGTAGGGGGTCCCGAACTATGCGTCTAGGCCGGATGGTAACAGGAGACAAGGGACATGAAGTTTTACCCAGGTTCGGGCCCTCTCGATGGAGGTAAAACCCTACGTCCTGCTTGAATAATATTGATGATATGGGTAGTACAAGAGTAGATCTACCACGAGATCGAGGAGGCTAAACCCTAGAAGCTAGCCTATGGTATGATTGTTGATGTGTATGTTGTCCTACGGACTAAAACCCTTCGGTTTATATAGACACCGGGTAGGGTTAGGGTTACATAGAGTCGGTTACAATGGTAGGAGATATGCATATCCGTATCGCCAAGCTTGCCTTCCATGCCAAGGAAAGTCCCTCCCGGACACGGGACGAAGTCTTCAATCTTGTATCTTCATAGTCCAGGAGTCCGGCTGAAGGTATAGTCCGGCCATCCGGACACCCCCTAATCCAGGACTCCCTCAGTAGCCCATGAACCAAGCTTCAATGACGACGAGTCCGGCGCGCATATTGTCTTCGGCATTGCAAGGCGGGTTCCTCCTCCAAGTACTTCATAGAAGATTTTGAACACAAAGATAGTGTCCGGCTCTGAAAAATAAGTTTCCACATATTGCCATAGAGAGAATAATATTTACACAAATCTAATCTGCTGACGTATTCCGTAGCGTGTCACACCATGGCCAAGCCTTTATTTGAGTCGTTTCATTATCCCACCTCAGCGCGTCATGCGAGGTGGTTTCCTTGGCACGTCTTGTTAAAGCAGAGATCGTGTCCCCTTATCCCGGGATTCTCATTAATACGGGCGTGGGTAACCCAACCGCGCCATCGATTACGGCGCTTGGAGATAAGCGAGTCTTACCAGGCTGGTGGGGACATGTAGTTGCGTCCACCCATATAAGGGGATAAAGATCCACCTTTTCACCTACGCTTTCTTCCTCCTTTGATTATCCATTCTTGCGCACTCGAGCTCCAGCGCCCAAGTCCGCACTCCCCACCTCAACCTTCTCCAGTCATGTCCGGAGCGGGAGGCAAGTGGATGGTCTCCTCCGTTACGGAGGGACACATCAAAAGACTAGGGAAGGCCGGATACTTGTCCAACGACATTGCGCACCGGCTTCGCAAAGAGGGGCAGCTCATCCCTACCCCTAGGCCCCATGAGAGGGTGGTGTTCCTCCCTCATTTCCTCCGCGGACTGGGTTTCCCTCTCCATCCATTTGTTCGGGGGATTTCCACGATCTGGCCCCGAATTTTGTCTCAACATCTCGGTGTTTATCGTCGTTTGCGAGGCTTTCCTCCGCATCCGCCCCCATTTCGGCCTATGGCTCAAGACTTTCAACGTCAAGCCGATGGTGGTGCGTGGCAACCAGGCGGAGTGCGGAGGCGCCATGGTGGGCAAGATGGCCAACATCCTATGGCTCGAGGGCTCCTTTGTGGAGACCCTGAGGGGTGGCAATCGGGGTGGTTTTACATCACTGAGCCGCGCGACCCTAAGTGGGTCGCGGCCCCTGAGTTCCGGTCTGGATCCCCAACGCGGCTCACGTCCTGGAAAGAGACGGGCCTGTCATGGGGCAGCCAAAACGAGGTGACCAGACTGCAAACATGCATCCAATCCCTGGCGAACAAGCAGCTCAGGCTCGTCAACGTAGTCTAGGTTATGCTCATACGCCTGAGCCTCCCGTGTCAACAACTGGCCTTCCATCTGTGGGAGTTCAATCCGGCGCAGCACCGAACTCTGAGCAGGCTCTTCGACACGACATACGAAGATGCCTGGAAGGTGCTTTTCAAGGGCGCCGAGGCTCTCGCATCCTCTACCGAGGATCGCGGATTCAGCACGCAGCATCACGCTAGCGCGGTAAGTTTTTTGTACCTCTTACAGGGCACTAGTTTTTCATAGTTTTAACTCTGTGCGGGATTTAAGCTCCCTTACCTTTGACAGGATTGGCAGGCGAAGTCCGGACAGATCAACTATCCGGCTCCTTTGCCCGAAGGCCCAGCGGACGCTCGCCTGGCGAGGCTGCTGGTTCCGGCACCCTATGTGGTCCCGGAGAAGAAGGTCAAGAAGAAGGCCACGGGGACTCGAAAGAGTGCCCGGCGCCCGGAGGTGTCGGATTCATCATCCGACGAATCCAAGACGCACTCCTCCCACGAAGATGACGAGGAGGAAGAAGAGTCCTCTCCCCCTCCAGCGGGGGAAGGGAAGAAAAGGAAGGCCGCCCCAACGGGGGAGGCCGAAGGGTCCAAGAAGGGGAGAACCCTTCCTCCGGACTGCTCCATCGATGTCGACGACGGCGAAGAGGAGTGGCCGCCCAGGGCCAAGCCCCTGGCGAAATTGTAAGTATCCGGATACCAGAGTAATTCATAGTATTCATTTATTGCACAGCTTCCCCTTACGTCGAATATGTTTATGCAGCCCACCCAAAGACCAGCTCGACGCGTCGTCGAGCGGCTCACTGGACTCGTCGGATGTGAACTCGCTTCCGACGGCTTCCTTCCCCCGCCCTACGGATGACACCGAAGTGTTGTCCCAACAGGTTCCAAGCCGGGAGGAGGTGGTCCTGGAGGCGCCGCAAGGCGACCTCCCGGACTCCAGGAGCAAAGGGGATGAAACCCCCTAGGGCTCCCAGTCCGGGTCTAGGCCGGACACTGCTCCGGAACCTTCAAAGGTTCCATAGTTCGGCGGGCGACCTCCTTCCAAGAGGAGCCAGCCCACTGTGCCGGTAGCCCCCGTCCAACCAGAGGCGCAGAACAATACGTTGGAGGCGCTCCAAGGCGCCTCCATCGACGAGGAGCACCGTGCTATTATGAGTGTGGTAGTCCAGAAGGTTCAGTCCGCCAAGAGCGGACTGACTGAAGCCTGTACTAGCCTTTTGACAGGCTTTGAGGTAAGCAAAGAATGTGTAAATAATAGTACCGCATAGACAGTAGCCCCTGATGCTTTGTTTGGCGTTCAGGAAAAAAAGCTGAATAGAGGATCAAATAGAATTCGCAGGAGTCTAATAAAAATTAGTCAATATGCGTATGCAGGATTCCCTTCTTGCGTCCGCCGCACTGACTGTGGAAGTGGACACGCTAAAGCAGAACCTCGAGTGGTCCGAGCAAGAGCTCGAGCGTGCCAAGAAGCAGCTCGAGGATAATGAAGGTAAGAAATACCTTGTTAAAAATATATATAAAAAGGTGCAATTGCAAAGAATGACAGGATTATCGTGGCTATTGTAGGGGCCACGTCTGAAGTGGCGACCCTTAAAAAAGCGCTGGTCGAGGCCGAGAAGAGTGCGGCCTCGGAGCGCATCGAGCGGGAGAAATATGAGGCCGAGGTTGGCAAGGTGCGGTAAGAGCTCCAGGTTCTCATGGAAAAACATGAGAGTTTGGAGCTTGACTCGAAGACGCAAGCGTCCGAGCTCGCGGTGGCTATTGAAAATGCCAAATCTGCCAAGGCCGAATCCCAGAAGACCCTCCAGGAGTTGGATGAGGTGGAGAAGATAGCGGCAGGTAAGGCATTCTTTATGCAAAGCAAACACATAAACGTGAGTTACTTGTTACTTACCCAAATCCGGACTTCTCCAGGAGCGTTCGCAGATCTTCCCTGGAGTGTGTCTGATGCTGCCGCATTCTATCGAGCAGAGGAGAGCAGCTCGACGGAGAAGGTGTTCTGGTCTCAGTACGCTGAGGCCGGACACCCTGTGCCCCTGAGCGACCAGCTAAAGCAACTGGTCGAGCTCCACAAGGCGGCCGAACAGGCCATGAAGGGCCTTATTATTCGGCTGTGGCCTGGAGGGGCTCTGCCTGGGAGCTATTTCGGGTTGGTGCGGCGGCTGGTGGAGGCCTGTCCAAGGCTCGAAGTCATCAAGCGCTCCGTCTGCATTGAGGGTGCCCGTAGGGCCCTTGCCCGTGCTAAGATGCACTGGGGCAAGCTGCATGCTGAGAAGCTTGTGAAGGACGGGCCACCGCCGGGGAAAGAGCATCGCAAGCCCGAGAATTACTATAAGGATGTTCTGAAGGGTGCCCGCCTTGTGGCGGATGAATGTTCTAGGGATGTAATTTTTGAGTGAAACTTGCTCGTTTTGTCTTGTGCGCTGAAAACTTGTTTATATGCTCTAAGCAATGCTGTTGGAATTTAAAATATTACCTTCTGTGCGGCTGTTTATCAATTCTGAGAGATGGCGAGTCGTCGGCTTCTGCCCCCGTGCCGCTAGTGCTGGAGTGTTCGGGGATAAACCTGAGCGCTCTTTTTCCCATGTTTGGGTCCTTCGAGGGAGGCGCTCAGCACAACGAACAAGGCAATTGGACTATAATGCGTGAACACTCTCACTTAGCCATAGAATTCTATAATTTTAAATTTCGGTGAAGCCCCTGGTATTCGGAAGACCGAGTTCGGGGTGCTATCCACGCCTTGGCCGGACAGAGCCGGCTCCTCGCCCTAAGCGGCATAAGTCTTTAGGGACTCGAAAAAACCTCTCGAACAGTGACCAGCTCTCGCTTCATCATGAGTGTCAGTTTTAGCTTTCTCCACTAAGGTGCTCGACCCAGCTCAACCGGGGCACAATCGCAGTGGTTCTCCTAGTGCTACCTTAGTCGATATAGCGGAACGTAAGGCACCAAAACATAGGAGCCGGGCAAACCCAACTATTGACCCAAGACATGATTCGGAGCCGATGCATATAATGCTATAAGTTCGGGTTACCGCACTTGTTAAAGTGTTCGGACTTCTCACACCATATTGAGGGGTACTAAAGCCCCTGGCGTATTTTGGCCGTACCAACGTGTACGGGTGCAACATGTCGTTAAGGAACATATATAAAGAAAAAAAGGTAATGCAAAAATAGACGAAAGCTATGCATTGTTTATTAAAAAGGTGTGCAGTCAAGGCAGAACGATACAAATAATGCGATAAGTGGAAGGTTGGACTAGTTAACATGTTCGTTCCAGGGGCAAGCTGCGGAATAGTGTGCGGAACGGGTATACTGCTCGTGATAGAGACCACCTGGGAGTTCCGTAGTGCGGCATGGCTTGTCTGCTTCCCTGGTTCTTGCATCGTTTGTGCGGCAATTGAACTACAGAACAGGCCTTCCGAAGGATGAAGTCCTGAAAGTAAGAGAAAATTAAAAAATTGGCAGCCCCTGGTACGGTTTAAGCCGTGTTTTTGGCGTGCCGTGATGGTGCCCCTGCCCCTGTGCCCATGGTATCTCTAGAGCGTAGTTATGTACGCGAAGTACTGGCGTCGCCTTTTTGCGAGGGTTGGGGTTGGGGCCGCATTGCTACGCCTGCTCGGATCGTGCCAGGCGGTCTTGTTGTTGGTTACTCCGGGCGCGCTTGACGGTGTCCGGTCGTTTAGTGGCCGGACTGGAGAACTGCCTGGAGAGGCTGCTTTGAACTTCCGCTGCAAGGGCCGCCATGTGCTCCTCCATTTGGAGGGAGCGTTCGGTGTTTCCATTGACCGTAATTACTCCTCGAGGGCCTGGCATCTTGAGCTTAAGGTATGCGTAATGTAGTACCGCATTGAACTTAGCGAATGCGGTTCGCCCGAGCAGTGCGTGATAGCCACTGCGAAACGGGAGTATGTCGAAGATTAACTCCTCACTTTGGAAATTATCCGGAGATCCGAAGACCACTTCAAGTGTGACTGAGCCTATACAGTTGGCCTCTACACCTGGTATTATGCCTTTAAAGGTCGTTCTGGTGGGCTTAATCCTCGAGGGATCTATGCCCATTTTCCGCACGGTATCCTGGTAAAGCAAGTTCAGGCTGCTGCCGCCGTTCATAAGGACTCTAGTGAGATGAAATCTGTCAATAATTGGGTCTAGAACCAATGCGGTGAATCCGCCATGACGGATGCTAGTGGGATGGTCCCTTCGATCAAAGGTGATCGGGTAGGAGGACCATGGGTTGAACTTTGGGGCGACTGGCTCTACCGCGTATACGTCCCTTAACACACGCTTCCGCTCCCTTTTGGGGACATGGGTTGCGTATATCATGTTCACCGTCCTCACTTGTGGGGGAAAACCCTTCTGTCCACTATTGTTCGGCGGCCGGGGCTCCTCGTCGTCATCGCTATGCAGCCCCTTGTCTTCATTTTCGGTGTTTAACTTGCCTGCCTGCTTGAATACCCAACAATCCCTGTTGGTGTGATTGGCTGGCTTTTCGGGGGTGCCATGTATCTGGCACGAGCGGTCGAGTATTCGGTCTAAACTGGACGGGCCCCTAGGATTCCTTTTGAATGGCTTTTTCCCCTGACCGGATTTAGAGCCTCTGAATCCGGCATTAACTGCCGTATACTCAGCATTGTCACCGTTAATGCGGCGCTTCTGCTTGTTGCGACGCGACCTGCCACTACTGTCCCTGGTGTCCGAATTACCAGGGTTCTTGGTCATATTGTTGCTACGAGCAAGCCAGCTGTCTTCTCCCACGCAAAAGCGGGTCATGAGTGTCGTGAGTGCTGCCATAGATTTCGTCTTTTCCTGTCCAAGGTGCCGGGCCAGCCACTCGTCACGGATATTGTGTTTGAAGGCTGCTAGGGCCTCAGCGTCCGGACAGTCGACTATTTGAATTTTCTTTGTTAGGAACTGTGTCCAGAATTTCCTGGCCGATTCCTCTGGCTGCTGAATTACGTGACTTAGGTCATCGGCGTCTGGGGGTCGCACGTAAGTGCCCTCGAAATTGTCGAGGAATGCGGCTTCCATGTCCTCCCAACAATTGATTGATCATGTTGGCAAGCTGTTAAGCCAATGCCGAGCTGGTCCTTTAAGCTTGAGCGGGAGGTATTTGATGGCGTGGAAATCATCGACGCGGGCCATGTGGATATGAAGGAGATAATCCTCGATCCATACCACGGGATCTGTTGTGCCATCATATGATTCAATGTTTACGGGTTTGAAACCCTCGGGGATTTGATGATCCATTATTTCGTCTGTAAAGCAGAGTGGGTGTGCGGCGCCTCTGTACTGGGCTATATCATGACGTAGCTCCAATGAGCCTTGTCTATTGTGTTCGGCCCCGCCGAATTTGTGGCAGGCGTGACGGTTACCATCTCGAGCCGTGGGGCGCCCACGCGATCTGTAGATCGATCTTGTTTGCCTTCCCTTGTCCTCCAACATGTCTCATAAGTTCGGTGCATATTCCCGTGCCTTGGTACGGGGTGCGGCTTGAGTGGAGGGCCGAGAGGCCTCTCTGTCGCAACCACGAGGTGGCCGGTCGGCCGCATCAAGTGCTTCCTCCTCTAATCATGGTAGCAACCTGCGCGTTGGGTAGCTCTTGGAGGGGCGTTCGAGTTTATGCTCTTCGGCCGCAAGGACTTCAGTCCATCTGTCGACTAGCAAATCTTGATCAGCTCTAAGCTGTTGCTATTTTTTCTTGAGGCTTCTTGCCATGGCCATAAGCCTGCGTTGAAAACGCTTTTGCTTGACGGGATCCTCTGGCACGACGAATTCGTCGTCGTCGAGGCTTCCCTCGTCTTCGGAGGGAGGCATATAATTATCGTCCTCGACCTCTCTGTCTGCTGCTCTCTCATGAGGGCTGGTTTCTCCATCCTCCTGTGCTAAATCTTGCTGGAGGGGGTTTTCTTCGGCGCTTTCCGGAGTATTATTATCTCCCGTGCTGGAATCACCGTGTTTGTTTTGGCGGGATTTTGAGCGGCGCTGCTGACGCCGGCGCTTAGGCTGTTTCTTGGAGGGGTCATCGTCCGCTGTTCCATCGCCATCTCCCTCTTTTGGGGTGTCCACCATGTATATGTCATATGATGAGGTGGCTTTCCAGGGCCTAGTAGGCGCTGGTTCTTCATCATCTCCTTCATCGGCGTCCATACCGTCGATGTCTTCAGAGTCGAAGTCGAGCATGTCGGTTAAGTCGTCGACACTGCCTACAAAGTGGGTGGTGGGTGGGCTTTGAATTTCTTCATCGTCCGTACCCCAACCTTGCTGACTGTAGTCCGGCCAGGGCTCTCCTGATAAAGTGAGAGACTTCAGTGACTTTAGGATATCGCCGAAAGGCAAGTGCTGAAAGATGTCTGCGGCAGTGAACTCCATGATCCGCGCCCAATCGGATTCGATTGGTAGGGGCGCGGAGGGTTCGGAGTCCGAAGAGGAGTCCGGCTCCTTGGAGTCACGAGTCTCGCAGAGTACGGGGCTGGTGCTTGGCTCAATCGCCGTTGGGGTCGCAGCCCCCGAGGTGGCGTCCAACCGCCCATCCTCGATCGGTGCAGTTGGCTCCGAATTAAGGGTTGGAGCAGATGCGGGTGCAGCCTCCAGGGCACTGTTCGGCGGCAGAGCTAAATCACGCTCGTCGTGATAGTGCGGCGCGCTCGGCAATGGCTCGAATCCGTCGAAGATCAAGTCCCCGTAGATGTCAGCCGTGTAGTTAAAACTTCCAAATCTGACCTGACGACCAGGGGCATAGCTTTCGATCTGCTCCAGACGGCCAAGTGAATTGGCCTGCAGTGCAAAGCTGCCGAAGATGAAGATCTGTCCGGGGAGGAAGGTCTCACCCTAGACTACATCGCTATCGATGATCGTAGGAGCCATCAAGCCTGACGGCGACGACACAGAGGAACTCTCAATGAAAGCACCAATGTCGGTGTCAAAACTGGCGGATCTCGGGTAGGGGGTCCCGAACTGTGCGTCTAGGCCGGATGGTAACAGGAGACAAGGGACACGAAGTTTTACCTAGGTTCAGGCCCTCTCGATGGAGGTAAAACCCTACGTCCTGTTTGATTAATATTGATGATATGGGTAGTACAAGAGTATATCTACCACGAGATCGAGGAGGCTAAACCCTAGAAGCTAGCCTATGGTATGATTGTTGATGTGTATGTTGTCCTACGGACTAAAACCCTCCGGTTTATATAGACACCGGGTAGGGTTAGGGTTACATAGAGTCGGTTACAATGGTAGGAGATCTGCATATCCGTATCGCCAAGCTTGCCTTCCACGCCAAGGAAAGTCCCTCCCGGACACGGGTCGAAGTCTTCAATCTTGTATCTTCATAGTCCAGCAGTCCGGCTGAAGGTATAGTCCGGCCATCCGGACTCCCCCTAATCCAGGACTCCCTCACTTGCGCTTGGCATCTCCAAACTATTAACCTTGCGATTGGCTCTTCGCCTCTTTGGGAAGTCAAGCAATAATGGTACTGCAGTATATATCGTTTTGGCTATATGAGACCGAATGAATTGTTGCACGTCCACCACGTGGTGAGGGTCGAGGAGCGAGGGAGAGTGCGTACTATTATGTCCGTTTCAATATGGACTACATACGGAGCAAAATGATTGAGTCTACACTCTAAAATACGTCTAGATACATCAGTGTTTGGAGTATGTACTAGTAGTTCATATTGAAATCTACTAAAGGACATATATTCCAAACAATATGATAATCTCTCTAACCAAGGTAGGGACAAGGAGTAAACGGAGGGAGTACTATTAAACTCTTCTCCTCGTCCTGCGAGCCACCACGCGCGTGGGCGAGGGAGCGGGCGTAAGGCGTAGTAAGCAAGCTTCACCTAATCCTACGAGCCACCGCGCCAGTGGGCGGGGGAGACGGCGTACAAGCAAGCTTCTCCTCGTTCTGCGAGTTGACGGGACTCATCAGAAGTACTCCAGTGTATAGAGCCTTGCCTCTAAGGTAGTCCCCACATGGTTTGCCTCTTTTTTAACATAACGCGTCAAGTCGCAATTTGTTTGTTCACCCATGGTAGACGATCCTCCCTCCATCTAGTGGACAACTAGCACACGTGTCAAATTACCACGTGGGCTGCCTTTTTCGTACGGAAATGAGCTCCACCGTGTACCCGCGCGGGTGTGGTTGGGAAAGAGACGGGAGTACATGCGCCGTGCGTGCACCTGTTCTCTTCGTGCACGTCCCCCACCTACATGGGTGTGTGTGAGAGATACAAACCTAGACAAATGGCTTGTTCGTTCGTGAGTGTTTTTGTTTTGGGTGGGGGAGGTTGATTTGTGAATGTATTTGTTGGAATATGTGTCGATGACATCTCGAACAAAATTTTGCATGCAATGTGTGTGAAAATGGAGGCTTGTCCATATCATATATAGAGGGTCGGGCGATCCACGAGAAGAGAGGGAGGGGTCATAGATATCGATAGAGTCGAAGAGAGGATCAAGTGGGTGGGTGCGAGATCGGTGAAGAGAGCCATCAATTGTGTGTGTGTGATAGTCAAAGATATAGGGCGACTGACCTAGCTACCGGAACGTCACAGGGCATAGGTCAAGTTTGTGTGTGGAAGGGAGACATGACTAGAGCGCTCGATGTATAAGTGTGTGTGTGTGTGTGGGAGGGGGTGGGGGAGGGGTAGGTAGATGCCTAATTATAGAGGTAGAACGACTCATATATGTGTTGAGAAGGAGAGACCCAGCTATGTCTTGAGGGAGATCGGTCGACATCCATACATAACTGAACGACGGGAAATAGGATGGGACACACAGAGAGAGAGAGGGAGGGAGAGGGGTAGAGTGCTGGATGGGTGATGGAGTTGCTTCTCGAAGATGGTGGGAGAGGCCTACTAGACAAACTGAGGGTGGAACTGCAATATTATCAATATTGCAGTTTCTGTGTGTGCCTGTGCGTGATTGATCTGTCGGGACACATCCATGGATGATGAAGGGGAACCATGTGTTTGGTAAGCAAACCTAACTAGATCGGTAGATCAATTGTTATTTGTCGGAGGAAGGGAGAGACATAACTAATGAGGTAGATCGATTGACGCGTGGGGAAAAACGAGTTATAAGGACCTAGCTAGCTATATGTATAGCGGGAGATCGGTCGGTGTACGTCCATTTGTTAGAGGCAAATAAGGCCCGGCAAGATGGATAGAAAAGAGAGAATGGAGCTAGGAGGTGGTGCGAGAGGCCCAACTACTAGCTAGATAGGGGGAGGAGTGTGCGGTGGTGAGATCGATGAAAAGAGGGGCGAGTGTTTACACATGTGTGGGACCGTATGAGAGACACGAGGCAAGGACACATAAAGGAGGAGATTGAAGGTGCGTGTGTATGTTGTAGGAAGACATCGCTGTAGAGGATTATCGATCGGTATGTGTCGGAAAGTAGTTGTGGAGACTGTGGGAGAACGACCTAAAGAAAAAAATGAATGTGCGCGATGGATAGAATGCTGAGGGAGGGGGAGGGCGAGGAGGGCGTGTGCATGGACGAGAGAAAGTTAGTGGTAGCTACAAAGGTTAGAGGATTGTGTGGGTGTAAGAGACTGACAAAGATCATAATTTGATATGGAAGTGGATTCATATATTTGAATAGGAGATCATAGTGTTTTAAACATATGCATGCATGAATATAGCGGTGATACGCGTGTTGTGGTTTTGCACATGTTATACCATAATGTGATGATGCATGGCGTTTGCAACTCACACCTAATTGTGGAACAATCTAAACCATACTATACACCGAACAATCTCACATTTTATATGAATTTGTGATAATGTGTGGCGTTTACAGCTTACAACAATATCGAACAATCTAAGCAATACTATATATCGAACATTCTCACATTTTATTTGAATTTGTGGTAATGTGTGCTGTTTGCAACTCACATCTAAATCACATTTTATTTGAATTTGTCAACTCACATTTTATTTGAATACTTGTAGGTGTAGGGGGCGGGGCACCATACATAATGTGATAAACACATTTATACATATGAGACATGGTTTAGTTTGTGAAGATCTAGGTAGAGCTTGAAATGTACTATGATTTGAAATCAACATAATGTGGATTCAAAAAATCGAGTTCGAGTTCATATAGTACACATAGTTCATATGTAACTCGAGACTAATCATGTGGTGTGCTATGAAGATAATACACAAACGATGGTTTGACTTGACAATAATGACGATTGTAGATCTTATTAAAACAAAGAAACGAATTCAAATGCTTTGACTTCACAACAATCATTATCGTAGATCTTATTCAAATAGAGAAACAAATTCAAATTTAGTTCATATTGAAGTGGTAGTATATACGTTTGGAATGCACTAAAACGTTCATTTGAGTACTAGGTTGCATGCATTATATATACACGTAGCGAAATATTTTAATTGAACATAACATGAATTCAAAGTTTTGAATGACATTTGAAGTGCGAATTGATTTGGTACGTTACATGTTACGCTTGTCCGGAAATTTCAACCCGTGCCTTGTTAGCCCAAAATACTTAAGATATATCATTGTCTCATTGTGCTCCGACATCTCCCTTCATCTCAACCCATGCCTTGCTATTCCAAAATTATAAAGCACGAAAACTCCTACCTCCTGTGAAATCCCGACACGTGAAATGCCCGTGATACCCTGAACCAAAAGAATCGCCTCAAATCAGGGGGGGGGGGTACTTTCATAACTTACCCCACATTTCGAACAAGCGCGTCCCTAAGCCATGGTTCCCCCACTCCCATCCCATCCGCCCACCCATTCATACATCGAGGCCGACAAAACCCACGAAGCCCCACACCCTCCTCCGTCCGCCACCCAGCCGGAGCCTCTTCCCCGATGACGTCGTCCACAGCAACACCTCAACGTCCCTCATCCACCGTACCAGATGAGGATCCGTCATCGATATGGTTGTCCCGCCGGCTGAGCCACCCCATCGTCCACATCCAAGGATCTGCCCCGATGTTCCCCTCGTCTTTCATGCCACCTCCATTCCCACACCGCCATATTCACCTGCACCACCGAAGGAGCATCATCATCACCGTTTCATCGGATGAAGCTGCGGCCTAATCGGCGCCACCAAAGAAGTTGTACACTAATCGCCGTATTTTCTTCTTGATTCGATCTCACGGTGCTGCTGGCGCTTGGTCCCGAGCCGACACAGCACGGCTGCATCCATGGCGGCGTCGCGGGCCACTTCCTCCATGGTGTCGCTCCCTCGGCGGCGACGTCCACATCAGTAGGAGCTTCTGCTGCTTTAGCTCTCGCTCGCGCTGCTGCTCTACTCTTGCTCTCAGTCCCCTGCGTGGTCTACTCTTGCTCTTGCTCTTACTCGAGCTTCTGCTCTCACTCTTGCTCGTACTTGCGACGCTGCTCCGATTTAGCTACACTTCAATCGACTGAATGGACTCTTGGGTCAGTCGATTTTCAGGGGGTGGGGGGGGGGCTTGCCGGAGTTAAGGAAGAACTAGCCGCAGTGGGGAGGGGGGCTCGCCGGAGTTAAGGAAGAACCAGCCGCAGCAGGGAGGGGGGCTAGCCGGAGAGGTACCCCACTATCTATCTTAGGGTTTAGGGTGGGGGTGGTGGTCGCCAGCGGTGGTGGGGCGGTGGTGTGGGGATCACCGAAGAAAAAGCTCGGCATGGGGGGCCTACAGGGATGGACGGATCGGCGGTGGGGAGTGTTTTCGGGGCGGGCGGGACGGGTTACCGCCGATCGCGGGTGGCTATTTGGCCGGTAGTGGCTGGCGGCTCAAGGGGGTGGAGGTTGAAGATGAACTGCAGGCCCTTCATTTCGTATCCAACGGCTGCAAAATCAACTGACCAGAGATGAAAAAGTCAGTCGACTAACTTGTAGCCTCACCTCTTGTGCGTTCAGTTTCGACAGTAAAATTCAGTTTCGACCGAAAATTCAGTTTCAAGAGATAAGTTCAATTTCGATAGTTAAATGTAGTTTCGACAGTAAAGTTCACAGACGAGCGGCTGATGTATACATCTAGCAGTTTGTGGTTATGTATTTTACGTCATCTATTGGAGATGCTATTAGAATTCCTCTCAGGTGAACGTTGTCTCTCTTGTCCTGCTTCAGCCTCGGCGTCGTACAACTCACCGAAGCTATTCCAACGACGATACCCTCCATCACAGCGGAGCAGTACCTCGGGCTCCATCTCCAGACGCCTAAGATCTTCTTCCCCTCTTCCGACATCCAAGTCAGCCGGGGCATCCTCACCGGCCAATCCAATCACGCTGAGAATGACATGGTTTCACCAAAGAGGTTGTACACTTCTTGTGGTTTGACTTAATCTCACCATGCTTCTTTGCATCCTGTGATCTTCCAATTCTTGTGAACCAAACACCCAGATTGGTAGAAATCCTGTGTTTTAAAATTCTCTGTTTTGCACGTGCATTCCTATTCTATGCCTGTCTATTTCCTATCCCTCCATTGTTAGAATCCTCAAATTCAAATAAGCCCTTACACAATTACTTCTGTTACAAATATGTGTCAAAGAAAACCTTGTGTGGTTTGTCCTGCTCCTGCGGTGCTGTGTTCCACCCCAGCTCAGCTGCTCGAACGACGGAAGGGTTCACCACTGTAACAACCCGGTAGTTAAGCTACAGTAATCACACACTAATGGTGCCATGTCATCTGAGTTTAATTTGCTAAACCACACTTTGGTCCAAACCGAGTTCAAATTCAAATTTAGGATACAAGTCAAATTTTATCTCTTCGGACTATAAAACTAAAATGTTTGAATTTTAGTATAAGTTCCCCTGATCGATTCTCATGTTGGAACCATCATCATTTGAAACTTCAAATGTCCCTTATCTATTTTTGATTTGCCCAACAACACTTTAGTGGCACAACTAATTTCAAGCCAAAATTATAGCCTTTCAAAAATAACCTAAAACCCTATGGATAGTTCCACAATATTCCAAATGTATTTTTGAGACAAGTTTCTTATGTATCAAAATTCAATTGAAATTAAATAAAGTGTAAAACAGTGACTATGAGTTGAAAACAGAGAAGATAAAAAAGGAAAAGGGCACTATGCACTTACTAGGCCCAGCTCACACTGTACACATATAGCCTAGTGCTACAGTGCACAAGGCCCAGCACGCGCTGGCCTTTTCCCTAACCTCTCACCAGAAGCAGAGAGGCCATGGCACGCACGCCGTCCACCCACCGATTGCCTCGCTGTCGAACATCCCACGGCCCTCTGGTGGATAAGGAGACCGTCCCCGATGCCCCTCTCGAACCCTAGTCTCTCCTTCCTCTCCCCCCTCCCCGTTCTCTTCCCACAGGCTCCACCAAACGGAGCCGTCGCCGCTGCCGTCGTTGCCGTGCTCCGGGGCCTCCCCGATCTTCTGCGAGCCGACCAGGAGTACCGCTGCAGCCGTCCTCGTCCTCTCCCTACTTCAATTCGTGCGGAGGCGCCGCTACGCCGTCGCCATCACCATCGCCTTCGCCCACACCGTCGTCCACCTCACTGCCCGGCCGCGAATCCGGCACACCCCACGACCCATCTGAGCTCGCCATCAGCCCTCCCCTGGTGAGCCTCCTTCATTCCCCTCGTTTCGCCCTCGAGCCACAGTCGTAGTCCGCTGTCGCTGAACGCCCGAAGCTCGCTGCGGCCATGCCGACACAACCTCTGTCCACACCACGAACCATCGGCCGCGCCCGCCTATGTGTACTGCACTCCCACGCGTGCCAAAAGCCGCTCCCCCGCTTGCCCGTGTGCTTGCTGCTGCGCTGCCGCTCGACGCCACTGTCTCATGCTTCCGCTCGCTGCCCGCAACCGCTGTGCGCCTCGCGCTGTCATCGCGCCCGTTGCCGCACTGCGCCCCGCACTCACCGCGCCCTGGCCGCCCTCTGCTTTTCCTGCGCGCGCCCGTGGCCGCTGGACGAGCCCACGCCCGCACCCCTACCCGACGCCTCTCGCCACTGCTCTTTGCTGCCCGCACCCGCATCCGCCGCTTCTCCCCTGCTCGCGTCCGCCGCTCGCCCCACCGCGCTCGCTGCTGCCGCCGGTGGCTCGGCTCCGCCGCCTGCTGGGCCCGTCCGCGCAGCCCCACGCCGAGGTTCCGGCGGCTTGCCGCTGCCGGCCGTGGGTAGTGGTCGCCACCTATGCTCTGCCTGCTGAGGCCATGGCCGACCATTGTTTGGGTTAGATGCTAACCCCCACTAACATCTAGGCCCCACCCCACTAACTAAGAAGTTAACTAAATTAATTTAACTCCGGTGTATGACGTGTGGGCCCCTTTTGTTTAACTAAATAGTTAAAATAAGTCTAATCTGATCTGTGACACTGACAGGAGGGTCCCATAGGGCCCAGTTGACTAGTCAAATTGCTGACTGGACAACCCCAGTCAATGACACATGGGTCCCAGTTGACTCTGTTGACCAGTCAACTGGTCAAGAGTTGACCTGCTGACTAAGAGGACTATCCCCACAAGTCATTGACTGTGGCTGGGTCTAGCTCTGTAATAAAAGTATTTTGAATTTTATTTTGAATTAAATTAAATCCAGAAATTCAGAAAGTCATTTAAAACTTTGTAAATTGATAGAAAATAATCTGTAAGGCGGATGGAAAAACTTTGTACATGAAAGTTGCTCAGAACGATGAGACGAATCTGGACACGCAGCCTGTTCGTCCGCCATGCATCCCTAGCAAAGCGAACACGCAACCTTCCCCCTCCAATTCATCTATCCGAAAACGTGAATCGCTGGGGATATTTTCCCGAATGTTTCCCCCCTTCACCGGTATCACCTCATACCGCGTTAGGGCACCCCTAGCACCGCTACTTGTCATGTCATGCATCGATATGCATCTGTTTGCATTGTATTCATTGTTTCTTCCCCCTCTTCTCTCTGGTAGACTACGAGACTGACATCGCTGCTGGTGCCCCGATCGACTATGTTGTTGATGACCCCCCTACTTGTCAGAGCAACCAGGCAAGCCCCCCCCCCTTGATCACCAGATATCGCCTATTCTTCTCTATACTACTTGCATTAGATTAGTGTAGCATGTTACTGCTTGCAGTTAATCCTATACTGCTGCATAGCCTGTCCTTGCTACTACTGTTGTTAGCTTTACCTGCTATCCTACTGCTTAGTATAGGATGCTAGTGTTACATCAGTGGCCCTACACTCTTGTCCGTCTGCCATGCTATACTACTGGGCCGTGATCACTTCGGGAGGTGATCACGGGCATATGATATATACTTTCACTGTTACATTACCAATGATACTATTTGGAGATGGGGCTGAAGGGGCAGGTGGCTACATCCAGGTAGTGCTGGGCCTGAGATCCCGATGGCCCCCGACTGTTCCTTTGAGGCGGAGCAACAGGGCAGGTTGAGACCACCTAGGAGAGACGTGGGCCTGGCCCTGTTCGGCTTTCGCGGTTATTTCAAGATAACATGTTTAACGAGATCTTGGTATTTGATCTGAGTCTGGCCACTGGCCTATACGCACTAACCATCTATGCGGGGACAGTTATGGGCACTCGACGTCGTGGTATCAGCCGAAGCCTTCGCGACGTCAGCGACTGAGCGGCGCGCGCCGGGTTGGACCGCGTAACGCAACTTCCTTTGTAATGGAGGTTGCTAGGTCTGCTCTCCGGCCGTGTTCGCAACGTGCAGGTGTGCAAAAGGCGATGGGCCCAGACCCCTGCGCCATAGGATTTAGACCGGCGTGCTGACCTCTCTGTTGTGCCTAGGTAGGGCTGCGACGTGTTGATCTTTCGAGGCCGGGCATGATCCGGGAAAGTGTGTCCGGCCAAATGGGATCGAGCGTGTTGGGAAATATGGTACACCCCTGCAGGGAAGTTAATCTATTCGAATAGCCGTGTCCCTCGGTAAAAGGATGACCCGGAGTTGTACCTTGACCTTATGACAACTAGAACCGAATACTTAATAAAACACACCCTTCCAAGTGCCAGATACTACCGGTGATCGCTCTCTCACAGGGCGACGAAGGGAGGATTATAGGTTAGGATTATGCTATGCGATGATACTGGGTGAACTTACCATCTACTCTCTTCTTCTGCTGCAAGATGGAGGTTACCAGATAGTAACCCAGTTCCCGTTGACACAACACCGTCTCCACCACAGAGCACCCAAACACGAGCAGTTAGGAAGGCAATTGCAGTGCCCAAAGCACGAGGACCACCACTCTGAACCCCAAGTCAACGCTTAAAGCAGAAGAAGAATTTTTCTCAGGTCAGGTTTTGTTGCTATAGTTCATACTACTTTGCTCTTGCATCACTGTATTTACTCATACCAACTAATTTCAAATTTGAAGGATGCAATTGAAACTCCAATGGCGCAATAGGTATGTTTTAAACCTGTTTCTTTAACGTGTTTGCTGTTGTAACTTGCTCTATGTTGATTTCAGTTTCAATTGAATAAACAGTTATGTTCTCATGCCATGCACATTACAAGTGTTGTTATTGCTGTGTAGTTTCCCACACATATTCTATCTATGCTGTTTTGTCTTAAATAGATATGATTCGAACTGTATCTATCTTGATTTGGAAACATAAACTAGAATGATATAGACCATACAGTGACAATACTACATAGATATATGTTTGTTTCATGCTGTTATCCTGTCCACCTTACTACTGAACTGGTTTACCAAAATGAGTTTCATATAATACATTGTAAACCTGTGATGTGTTTGTTTGTTTCTCCTTTAGAACGCGGATAAAATATTGGAGAAGAGTACCCTATTATGCAATGGTAAAGGAAGTAATGCAGATCAGGTTCAAGATAGTGAGACATCCCTGTTGTTCTCCAAGAAAGCTGATAAAAACTATATTGAAGACACTGAGACAACCCGAAAGTCCTGTCTTGATGTAGTGTTTGAGTTACTGGCTACTACTGCTGGCACGAGCTCTTCGAACTCGCTGCCTGAATCAGTTCGGCTTCTTGAGTCTCAACTTCAAGTTGAAAGACATCGATCAGATGTTATGCGACAGGAAGCCGAAGGACTAAGGAAGTCCCTGCAGAATTCAGATGCATACTTTCTGGTGCAACAACATGTGCTGGAGGATTTAAGCGCCAAACAAGAGATAGTTAATAAGCTTGCTAAGCATCTTGCCAGCATTATGGGTACCTAGGATATTGTTTCTTGAGCTCTTCTGAAGTGGTTTCAGTTCTGGACTTGTTTTGCTGCGACGTTTATATGCTGCTTTGTTCCCTATATTTGCGCTTGTGGCGAACTTTGATGCCCAGTGGATGTAATATGTGTAATAGGCATGATAGCGTAGCGTAAGTTGCTTGCTTATTTATTTCTGTTGTCTTGTTTATTTCTTTTCTTGTAGTCAGTGCGGTTCTTTTTCCGCAGTTTGCTAGTGGCCGCAATAACCTATTTTTTAAAACTAGGCCACATTAACAATGGGCTACATATTTACTGTAGTTAACATGGGCCTCCTCCGGGCCGTAGAAACAATGGGCCTTCTAAGTACCGTAGAAGCAATGGGCCTTCTACGGGTCGTAGACACAATGGTCCTTCTACGGGTTGTATCATCAATGGGCCTTCTATGGGCCGTATGTTCAGTTGGACAAACATGGGCCAATAACAGACCACATTATGGCCGTAAATGGGCTAGAGTTGAAATCGTCCGTTCATGGCCTGACCATAACAGGCCGTCATCAATAGGCCGTATTTGATGACGCTATGAAAACGGCCCAACGTATTAACGGGCCACAAATGGGCCGACTGTAACCACGGGCTGTATTTGGCCCGCAAGTAGAAAATGACAGTAACGGGCAAAAAGTAAATGAATGCTGGAAATGAGCCCAAGAATAAATGGGCCCTGAGAAGGCCGAAAGATAACATGGGCTGGAAACGGCCCAACGGAATATTGGGCCGTCAATGGGTATAAAGTGATACACTGTTCATTATGGGCTAGTTTTACCACAGGTCGTTAATGGGCCGAGGGTTACTAAGGGCCTCATATTGGCCAAAAGACGTCATGAGCCATACATGGGCCGGAAGTTAAAACGGGCTGGAATTATATTGGACGGCCCAGATGACGCTACTGGGAATAATTCGGATAGGCCGTAAACGGGCCCTGGGTTAGCGGGCTGTAAATGGGCTATATGCGAACATGCCGTTAACAGGCTTGCCGTGGGCCGGCCCGCCACCTTTTGACCAAGTCAAACGGGCCGACCTTTTCATAGGAATGGGCCTCTATTGGGCCATGCCACGTGTCGACGTATCATGGGCGCTTTGGGTCCAATGAGTGGATGACATCTGTCCCAACGGTGAGCCCACACGTGTTTCCTCCAGCCAATGATGATTTTACACGTGGAAAATCCCCATTGGTCGGGGCTGTTAACGGGTTATCGGATCCAAAACTAGACCCGATAGCTTAACGGTGTTCCGTTACGATGGATGTCACCTGTCGGTCACCCTTGACGAAAGCACTTCTGTGACGCGCGATTTATCGTCATGGAAGGCTGTTAACGGGTTATCGGATCCAAAACTAGACCCGATAGCTTAACGGTGTTCCGTTACGATGGATGTCACCTGTCGGTCACCCTTGACGAAAGCACTTCTGTGACGCGCGATTTATCGTCATGGAAGTAGACACTTCCATGATGATGATTTTGGTAATGTCATGGAACACTTCTACGACAACACATGTATGACTATCTTGATGCTGTCATAAATTTGTCATTGATGTACATGCATGAACAAAAACGTGACCTACTGTCACAAACACGTATCATCACGGAAGTGTATTTTTTTTGTAGTGCACCCATCCTCACAAAGAACAGTTTTTAACCTAGCACAGACTCCAGGAAATTTGGCGATAGTGTGTGGTGGGCCATATGTTAATGTGTTTGTCGTTCATAACCAACACCTCGAATCCTCGATACTACTACTACTATAAGTAGTAGGAGTAGTAGGGTGGCATGGGCCAGAACAAGCATTCACGTCCAGGAGTACGGCACACGCCACCACCACGACTTCCATCTGACACCATATTTCTTGGAGTCCGTGCTACAACAATCTCTTCAACCTCCTCGTTTCTCTAACTCAGCCATCGCGTGGCGGGCGAGGTGGGGGTTTGCTGATAGTCGGCTTCCTCAACTGCGGTCCCACTTGTAAGGCCAACTCCAACGCACGACCGCAAATGAACTTCCGTTTTGCCCGGATTCTGTCTGTTTGGGTAGGGCAATGGGGTCGTGTCCGGGCCATTTCTCGGATGCGGTGGCCGTGCCCCAACGCGCGGACGCATCCCAGCCATGTACATTTTTCTATGGAAATACATATCTTTTTTTCATCATTGATTTTTTGGTACATGGAAATACATCACCAAAATTTTGACTAGAAAAGCAAGACCAAAGAAAACAAGAACCACAAGAATACATTTTAGAAGATATCCAACTTCCATAACTGCTCCTCTAAGTTGGATTAGTGCCTTCTCGATGCATTCATTGTTGATCTGCAGAGGCTCGATCTTGCGTGCTTCTTTCTTCTTCGAGTGTAAAGAAGTAGACGTGTCTAGCCTCTATTCTATCAACAAGTGCACTAGTCTCATCTCTAGCCTCAATGCTAGCTAAAAGTGCTAGAACATCTACTAAATTACGATGTATCAATATATCGTTGTACTCTTCTTCCCAATACCAAAACTTGCATCCATTCTACACAATAAAATTTTAAGTTAGCACAACTAGTCTAATCTGAGAGCACAACCGAAGATTTGGTCGAGTTCTTCCTTCTTTTGCTAACACGTGGGACATCCAGCATCCAGGTCATGTCAAGAAAGAAAATAAAGTGGTAGTTGAAGCCACATGATGTGCATCTTGGGTTAAACTGTAAATAGAATCTTACTACTCTTGAGTAACTCCAAAAGTGGCCATCGAAGATCTTTATTGGATTTGTTTTTCATCACCAGCACGTCGAGGTGAAAGATGTGCAGGTTCAGTGGGTCCTCTTGCGTTTTCACTGACATGTGGGACCGCATATGAGCAAACAGACGATGGGCTCCGCGCGTCTGCTGGCTGGCTGAGAAGAGAGATAGAGGAGGGCTGATCACAGACTCCAGGAAATTTGTTCTCCGTAACCAGCACCTCGACATGGTATGGGCCATAACTGGCATTCATGTCTAGCAGTACGGCACACGACACCCACATGAGTCCCATCCGACACCAATTTTCTTGGAGTCCATGCTACAACCATCTCTTCTCCCTCCTATTTTCTCATCCATCATGCGGTGGGCGGGGTGGGGGTTTGCCAATAGTCGGTGCCGGATCACGGGTTCCGGCAAACCCTTGAGGTTCGAACACTAGGGCGCGTGCGAAGGTTTTGTCCCTATCGATCCACGCCCTAGCTCTCTAAGATCTTGCGGACGAACTCAACGAACTCACAACATAGAAAGACACAAGATTTATAATTGTTCGGGCCACCGTTGTGGTGTAATACCCTACTCCATTGTGGTGGTGGTGGATTGCCTCTTGGGCTGGTGATGAACAGTACAAGGGGAAGAATAGCCTCCTGAGGTTGAGGTGTTCTTGTGCTTGGTGAACTTGTGTGGGTGAGATGATCTTGGATCCCCTCTCGACTTGTGATCAGGTCGATCCTCTCTCTCTTCTACTGTGGTGGCTAGTTCTAATTATATAGGCCCTGGTCCTCTCACCAAATATTGAGTGGGAAGGGAGCCAACAACGGCAAATTCGAAAGGGGACATCTAGTACAAGTTATCCTGACAAAAGGTGGTGTTCTCCTGCCAAAGGTTTGGGTGATGACGCCGTCTTGGGCTCCATGGTGACCTCCGTCCTGCCATCCTTCTGGTCTTGGTCTTGTTGCACCAATATGGAAACCTTTGCTTGATGCCTCAGTACTCCGCGTCTGCGCTTGCCCCCTTGGCACCAAAGAGGAAACGAGGACACTTCGCGTGCTGGCGCCGGCCTGGTCTTGATCGTCATGGCTCACGTCATGAGGACCTCACGAGGTTTGCCCTGCCTTGATCTCTCCACCCCTCGTGAGCCTAGCTGGCGAGGCTGCTCCTGAGGAGGTATTGCATCGTCCGCCTCACGGGGCTTGGCCCCTCGCAAGGGTCTTGAATGCCTTGTCGATGAAGGTGGGCCGTACAGACCTGCTAGCCCAGCCACATCGTGGGCCGCAGGCAGGCAAGTCTGGGGACACCCATTCCCAGAACATCGATAGTAGCCCCCGGGCCCAAGGCGCGTTCAGGCTTGGCTTCGAGGCAAAGCCAAAGGATCAAGCGCAGAGCGCCGCGGGCCCTAAAGGCCTGCGGCCTCGGTTGATGCGTGGTGGTTGATTGGACGTGGGCGTATTTGCTTCCCCATGCTGCCTCGGCAACTGCCCAACTTGACAAGTCCCTGCGACATGCAAGGAAAACCATCATTACCTGCGATCGTGGGGGTGCCGGTAGGCCTTTTCCTGCTATAAATGGGGAGGGGTGCAGAGCCCCCGTCGCTCATCTCTTCCCATTCCGCTGGCTTCTTCTTCCTCTGCTCCACCACCGACTCCAATGGCGTCGTCGAAGAGGTTCTCCGCTGCGGAGAAAGGAAAGGCCCCTCGCAAGGGGACCGGCTCCCCGGCGCCTAAACGGGGACATGGCCGCCCCCGCAAGCACACCACGATTCCCGCCGTGGCCCCCTGCTCCCGGGGTGGCGTCGCTGCGCGTGGCGGGGGTCGATCCAGTCGCGGTAGCCCCGTCGATGAGGGGAGACGCGCCGTGGTTGCACGGCCTCCCCGACCACACTTCGACTCGGCGGAGGTGCTGTCTGAGTTCGTTGTCTGGTTGGTGGATCCGGCCGGCAACTTGCTCCAGCTTTCATGCTTCTTCGTCAACGAGCTACCGACCCCTGGTCCAGGCGGGCGCTGGCTGCAGGCGGATGGTTGCTGCAGCAGGGCTTCCTAGGTCGCGGTTGAAGTCTCCGCCGCGGGCAACATATCTCTGTCCCGCGGTTGGCAGACGTTCGCCCGCGGGCGTGGCCTGGGCAAGCGGTGCAACCTCCACTTCAAGTATGACGGTGATGCGCCCCTCTACGTGAGGGTGTTTGGGGAAGATGGTCGCCGCGCCAGGTGCTGCCCCGAGACGAACGATGGCAAGGAGGTGCTCGGTCTCGGCGATGGCCGCGATGAGGGTGAGCCCACCGTCCGCGCCTTGTCCAGCTACGGTAGCTCTTCTATTGGCGAAAGCTCCAGCAGTGGCAGCTATGACCAGCCGCCCCGCCACTGCACCCTCTTTGAAGGTGGTGGCGGGTCGTCTTGTCGCCGCGCCTCCGTGAAGCACGAGGAGGGATCCCGCTAAGCTCGGAACATCGCTGGAGACCTGCCCTCGTGGTTCACTGCAGCGCCGCTTTTGTTTTGTTCCTCTTTTCTTTTCTGCATCAAAATGAAACTAGTATGGGACAGGAGGGGCGTGTATCGAACTGTGATTCCTCAATCATTATGCTATGCTTGTTATTTCTGTGATGTGTCGTTATTTCGTGCGGAGATATCTTAGCCTGGCGTGTTTGGGGCAGCCTCTTCTTCACAAGGAACTTGTCTCCTCGTGCCCATCTTGGCTTAGTGGTTGCTCAGGAACTGCAAAAAACTAGTTAGGAAGCTCGCTAGGAGACTTATCGTTCACCTGACCCTTGACCCAGTGCTTCATATCGCGGTACCCGGGGGCCACGTATTAGGAGATATGTGCCGGTTGTGGGCTCGAATGAGGGTGCCTCGCGAGAAGGCAGACCGAAGGCAGAGAGAAGGACCAACGCAGGAAGAAGAAACCCTCGCGAAGGCACCGGCCTAGCCCCTTTGCGAGGTAAGCGAGAGAGAGAACACAAGTGAACTAGATTCGGAAAAAGGTGGCAAAAGGCGATGAAACCAAATCAGCAAGGGACACCAGAAGCAAACTTCGATTAAGAGAAGGCGAGCCAACTACGGAAAGAAAAATGAAAAGCCGCGTCCGACACCTAGTCTAGTCTTCGACATCTTCTCACTAGCGCGGAGCTAAGTGCTGCCACTTGGCATGGGAGGGAGCCCCCGAGGCCCGAGGGCAGCTCTCTGGAGACTCCGTGGTGTGTACAACCCCACTCATTATTACGTGAGAGTGTCACGGGCGGCGATTCTTCACAGGCACCATGCCTTCTTCACAGGAACTGGGCCTTTCTTCACAGGCACGGGGCCTTGCTTCATTGGCACTGGGCCTTGCTTCACAGGCACGGGGCCTTGCTTTACAGGCACGGGGCCTTGCTTCACACACACTTGGCCTTGCTTCATGGGCAGAACTTCCGGAGGTGCTGGATGTTCCAGGCGTTCTGGAAGGGCACCCCGACCTGCGTCTCCAGGCGCGCGGCGCCAGGCCTGGAGATAAGGACGACCCTGAACGGGCCCTCCAACATGGGCGAGAGCTTGTGCAACACTTCCCTGGAGAGGACCCGCCTCAGGACGAGGTCGCCTGCCTCGAGCATCCTAGAGCAGATGCTGCAGCAGTGGTACCGCCGCAGCGCCTCCTGGTATCTTGCCGCCCTTAGTGTAGCTTCACGGCGTCTTCCCTCCCCCAGTACAAGGTCCATCCCCCGCATGGCGTCCTGCTGTGTTTCATCAAACGCCAGGACCCATGCGGAGCGATGCTTGACCTCGTGAGGGAGGACCGCTTCGGCTCCATAGACAAAGTAGAATGGAGTCTCACCCGTCGGCTTCGTGGCGGTGGTGCGGATGGACCACAGCACGGACTGGAGCTCGTCGAGCCAGCCCCTGCCGGTGGCCTCGAGCTTCTTTTTGAAGGTCCTCGTCTTGAGTCCTCTCAGGACCTCCGCGTTGGCGCGTTCAGCCTGGCCATTGCTCCTGGGGTGCACCACCGAAGCGTAGCAGATCTGCGTTCCAAGGTTAGCACAATATGTTTTGAAGAGTTTACTGGTGAACTGCTAGCCATTGTCGGTGATGATGCGGTTGGGGACCCCGAAAAGGCTCACGAGGCCCTTGATGAACTTAATCACGGAATCGGCTGGGGTGGTGCGGACGGCTTCCACTTCCGCCCACTTGGTGAATTTGTCAATGGCGACGTAGAGGTAGCGGTAGCCCCCTGGCGCTCGAGGGAATGGGCCCAAGATATCCAGCCCCAGACCACGAATGGCCATGTGAGTGGCATAGTCTGGAAGCCCTGAGCTGGTTGATGGATTTTCTTGGCGTGGAACTGGCAAGCTTCGCAGGACTTCACCAGCTCAGCTGCATCGTTGAGCGCCGTGGGCTAGTAGAATCCACTGCGGAACACCTTGCCGATGAGAGTCCGTGACGATGAGTGGTGTCCACAGTCCCCGCCGTGTATGCCAATCAGCAAATCCTTCCCGTGGTCCCTGGAAATGCAACGCAACAAAACATCATTTGGTCGCTTCCATTACAACTCACCGTCCTGGATGCAATATGTCATGGCTTGCCGGGCTACGCGCTCTGCGTCCTCTTCCTTCTCCGGTAGCGCCCCTCGCATCAGATATTCCTTGAATTCCTTGGTCCAACATCCCTCTTGAGGCTCGAGAGCCAAGAGCAAGTGAGCCCCTGAGGTTGGGCCACAAGCTGGGGCTCCCGTGGCAGGCGGTTGTGGGAGCTCCTCCCGAGGTCGTGTCGTGCTTGATAGTGGTGGCGTCGCTGACGGCTTGAAGAGCCGCTCCTCGAAGACGGCAAGCTCTTGGGGCTGCCGCTTGGATGCCCTCCTGGCGATGTCGTCGGCTTCCCTGTTGGTGCCACGGGGCACATGCTGCATCTCCATACCTAGGAACTACTTTTCCATCTTACATACTTCCACGAGGTACGCCTCCATGTGCTCGTCCTTTGGCTCGTACACTTTGTTGGAGAAGTTGACGAGGAGCTATGAGTCGCCCCTAACGGTGGGGCGCTTCACCCCTAGAGCTGCCGCGGCCTTCAGGCTAGCTATGAGGCCTTCATATTCTGCGATGTTGTTGGAGACCTTCTCGCCCTGCTGAAAGCAGAGCTGCACGGCATAGTAGAGCTTGTCCTCCGTGGGTGAGATGAGCACTGCTCCAGCCCCCGCGCCCTGGTGCGCGAAGGCACCATCAAAATACATGATCTATCTGTCTGGAGCCTCACTTCTTAGTGAGGTGGGCCGGTCTTCGCCTGCTTCCAGTGCCGGGGCATCCGTCAATTCCGATGAAGTCAGTGAGTGCGGCTCCCTTGATGACCCTAGTGGTGCTGAACTCCAACTGGAATGCCTGCAGCTCGATGTTCCACTCGGCGACCCTTCCAACCGAGCTGGGGCTCTTGAGCACCCTCTCCAACGGGTAGGCTGAGACGACTTTGATGGGGTGGCCCTGGAAGTAGTGCCGTAACTTGCGCGAGGCCACCAGGAGCGCGAGCAGGAGCTTCTGAGGCATGGGATAACGTGCCCTCGCGTCCCGCAGCACCGTGCTGACGAAGTACACCGAGTGCTCGACAAGGACCGGCGTGTTGGTGAGGCTCGCGTCTTGCGCAAGCCTGGGTGCCTCCTGAGGTGGTGGGACCTCTGGCGCCTGGCCGCTTGCAGGAATCTCTATGGTGTCATCCTGCCGAGCTTGGTCTTCTGTTGTTGCCGCTATGGCTCTTGCTGCGCCTTCCTGATCTTGTGTCATCTCAATTGGCGACGTAGCTTGGCGCGGCGTACTCTTGGCCTGGTGCTCCTCCCGAACTGCCACTAGCACAGCGCTGGCGGAGTATGGGGTGGCGGCAAGATAAAGTACTAGAAGCTCGAGAGGCCGTGGCGCCACCAACACCAGTGGGCTGGTCAGGTATCTCTTGAGGTCTTTGAAGGCTCGGTCGGCCTCCAGAGTCCACTCGAACGGGCCGTTCTTCTTCATTGGCTTGAAAAAGGGTAAGGCGCGTCCTCCCAGCTTGGAGATGAAGCACCCCAATGCAATCACCCGACCAGCCAGCTTCTGTATTTCCTTGAGGGTCTGCGGCGGGCTCAGGCCCTCAATGGCCTTGATCTTCTCTAGGTTCGCCTCAATCCCTCTGTGCGACACGAGGAATCCTAGCAGCTTGCCGGAAGGAACGCTGAACACACATTTTTCTGGGTTAAGCCGCAGGTTCACCTGGCGCAGGCTTTCGAAGGTCTCCTCCAGGTCTTGGATCAATGTTCTCGCACCACAATGTCGTCGACGTAGGCCTCCTTGTTCCTCCCGAGCTGCCGCCCTAAAGCGATGTGCATCACCCGCTGAAAGGTCGCACCCGCATTGCACAGTCCGAAGGGCATACAGGTGTAGCAGTACACCCCAGACAGGGTCAGGAAGGCTGTCTTCTCTACATCTTCCACCGTCATCTTGATTTGGTGATACCCTGAGAACGCATCCAGGAAGCACAGTAGGTGGCACTCAGCGGTGGAGTCGATGATCTGGTCGATGCACGAGAGAGGGAATGGATCTTTAGGGAACGCCTTGTTGAGGTTGGTGAAGTCGACACACATTCGCTCCTTCCTGCCTTTCTTCGGCACCACGACTGGGTTTGCTAGCCATTCGGGGTTCCTAACCTCCTGATCGGCACCCGCTGCCTCCAACTTGCGGGTCTCTTGGATGATGAAGGCCTGCTTCTCCGTGGACTACAGCCTTGCTCGCTGCTTCACGGGGCACACATTGGGGCACACCCTTAAGTGGTGCTGAATCACCTCTCTCGGGACCCCCACCAGCCGATTGGGCTCCCATGCGAATATGTCCTTGTTCGGGCGCAAGAACTTCACCAATGCTTCCTCTTGGCTGGGGTTGAGGCCGACACCTATAGTGAAGGTGGCTCCCGAGGAGCCATCCTCGTCGACCGGCACCTGCTTTGTCTCTGCCTTGTCTTGGGTGAACAACTGCTTCTTCTTGGTTGGCGCGGCCTCCTTGGCCTAGGGGGCACCGGGGCCGACGGGGCTGCGCCACCGCAACGGTCCTGAAGGCAGGTTTGAGCGCCGTCACGACCTCGTTGGTGTCACCCTTGATGGTGAGGACACCTCTGCTTCCTGGCATTTTTATGAGGGTGTAGGCTGGATGAGTCGCCGCCATGAACTAGGCCAGAGCTGGGTACCCGAGGAGGGCGTTGTACGGGAGGCCGATGCGGGCGATGTCGAAGTCGACCAGCTCGGTGCGGTAGTTGTCGTGCGTGCCAAAGGTGACGAGAAGGTGGATCTGCCCCAGGGAGCAGGCAGCGCCACCACCAACTCCTGAGAAAGGCTTGCTAAGGCTGAGTCGCTCGAGCGGCACGTGAAGAAGGCTGAAGGCCTCCATGGAGAGCAAGTTGAGGCAAGCGCCGCCGTCGATGATGGTCTTGGTGACGGCCACGTTGCAGATGGTCGGCGTGCAGAGCATCGGAAGCATGCCCGAGCTGGTGGTGGTGATGGGGTGGCCTTCTGAGCTGAAGGTGATGTCGGCCTCAGGCGCGGCCCATCCCTGCGGAGCCCCTGAGCACGTGGAAGCGGTGCCGATCAGGAGGAGGAACGGCTTAATGTGGCTCTCTGAAGGTGGCTCCTGTGAGCCGCCTAGTAGGGCCGCGACCGCGTGGTGCGCCGGTGCAGCATAGCACACAGTGACGAGGTCGCAGAGCTCCTCCCAAGACGCCACCATGGATCCAGGAAGGTTGATCATCTAGGCGCACGGCTTGCCAGCGAGGGCCATGGGAAGCCAGTTGGCCATGACCTTGTCGTCACCCCGGCTTCGAGGACGGCCTCCTCGTATGCCAGCAGGAAAGCTGACGGGTCCGCCGCACCGTCGTAGCACGGCGACATCTATGGCTTGAACTTGGGCGTCCACTACACCAGCCGTAGGGCGGGGAGCAGGGCTCGGAGCCCCCTGACCCCTTCGTCAACGCTGGCCGTCGGAGTCAGCAGCAGGGTTCCTGCCATGTGGGCGGAGCATGGTGTCGATGGAGCACAGATCGACGAAAGAGAAGCTACGGCGCACCCCTACCTGGCGCGCCAAATGTCGGATCACGGGTTCCGGCAAACCCTTGAGGTTCGAACACTGGAGTGCGCGCGAAGGTTTTCTCCCTGTCGATCCACGCCCTAGCTCTCTAAGATCTTGCGGACGAACTGAAGGAACTCACAACACAGAAAGACACAAGATTTATACTGGTTCGGGCCACCGTTGTGGTGTAATACCCTACTCCAGTGTGGTGGTGGTGGATTGCCTCTTCGGCTGGTGATGAACAGTACAAGGGGAAGAACAGCCTCCTGAGGTTGAGGTGTTCTTGTGCTTGGTAAACTTGTGTGGGTAAGATGATCTTGGATCCGCTCTCAACTTGTGATCAGGTCGATCCTCTCTCTGTTCTACTGTGGTGGCTAGATCTACTTATATAGGCCATGGTCCTCTCCCCAAATATTGAGCGGGAAGGGAGCCAACAACGGCCAATTCGAAAGGGGACAACTAGTACATGTTATCCTGACAAAAGGTGATCTTCGCCTGCCAAAGGTTCTGGTGTTGACACCGTCTTGGGCTTCATTGTGACATCCGTCCTATCGTCCTTCTGGTCTTGGTCTCGTTTCACCAATATGGAAACCTTTGCTTGATGCCTTGGTACTCCGCGCTTGTGCTTGCCCCGTTGGCACCAAAGAGGAAACGAGGACACTGTGCGCGGTGGCGCTCGCCTGGTCTCGATCGTCATGGCTCACGTCACGAGGACCTCGTGAGGTTTGCCCTGCCTTGGTCTCTCTGCCCCTTGTGAGCCTGCCTGGCGAGGCCGCTCCTGAGGAGGTCTTGCGTCATCCGCCTCGCGAGGCTTGGCCCCACGTGAGCCTGCCTGGTGAGGCTGCTCCTGCGAAGGTCTTGCGTAGTCCGCCTCACGAGGCTTGGCCCCTCGCGAGGGTCTTTAATGCATTGTCGATGAAGGTGGGCCGTACAGACCTGCCAGCCCAACCACGCTGTGGGCCGCAGGCAGGCAAGTCCGAGGACCCTGTTCCCAGAACACTGATAGTCGGTTTGCTCAATTGCGGTCCCACTTGTAAGTGAAAATGCAACACAACACGCATTCCCCCTTGAGCGGCGTGCCGGACCAACCGTGTGGGGGTGCGACGCAAACACGGCTGGCTTTTCCTTTTGAACTTGTAACTTGTAAAATTTGGTTCGGCTCCATGGTGCGACCGATAGATAGAAATAACGATTTCCCTAGAGTAATGGGAAGTTTGGTTTTGGCACGGTTCATGCATGGAGTATGTACGAAAATTATGAAGTTGATGCGAAAGGTAAGATAATTACTACTAGTACCATATACTACTACATGGATTTGACGGAAAGATAAAGATACATACGGATCCAGCAACGACATCCTCACGCGCTAGTGCACCGGGTCACCAACCGATGTGTGAGGAGTAGCGGCGTTGGCGGCAAGCTCAATGTGCTTCTGAACAATGCCGTCCAAGGTTGCCCTGCGGTCCAAGAAGGCCAGTGTCCAATCATTCTTCTCTTGCATGTAGTAGTCCTTGTGGACGATTTGCGCGTAGACATGCGTGATTATATCGATGGTGTCTTGCTGCGCTAGGCGCGGCGCGGCGAGCGTGACCTCGAGGTGGACATTCTCCGGCGCGACGCCGGGTAGTCGCAGGGCCACCGGTGCGTCGAAGAGGTTTTCACCATAGAGGCCGTTGAGGGTGGCAGGCATCACAGGGCCTGGGAGCGTGGGCTTTATGCGTACGTCAAGGTCGTCCGTGAGCTTCTTGACGATAGTGAACTTGTCAAGGTAGCCGATGAGGACCTCGTCGAACAAGGAGATGAAGCTGTCGTCCAAGCGGCCCCTCGCCCTGGTGGCGTTAAGCACTACCTGGAGACATTCCTCGGTGCCAGGCCGCAGGCCGGCGTCGTGGACCATCTGGCATACCCGGCTGATGCTCGCGCTCATCGCCTCCATGGGTCTAGCTTCTAGTCAACCGATCCTGCGATTGGAGTGATGACTCTTTCCCTTGGGTGCGTAGGTGCATAGGATTTTCTAGATTGGACTGGAGGGAGCCTTTATATGAGAAGTGCAAACTGCGTTGAATTCACGTGCGTGTTGGCCATCTACTCCTCGCCCCTCTACTACACCTGCCTTTGGCTATATGACAGGTTGGCCATCCACGGACCCACGTGTCATATACCCAAAGGCAGGTGCAGTAAGTCAATGAACCCGCGTCCCCCTCCGTGCCGGTGTAGTATAGTCATCTCACCGGACCTCTAGTTGGGGCCAAACGAGAGAACTTTGATGTTTAATGGTTTATTGGCCCCCCTTTGCATTTTGCGCCAAGTTTTGACCTTTGATTTAACTAATAAAATGTTAATGCATGTAACCAAAAATGTTGTGTAAGTCACCTTACGAAAACCAAATAATCCCAAAACACTTAGGCACGGTACATTAACTCCCTACTCGTTTCTTATTTCGTGACATATCAACCAATGAGAGATGTAGGCCATGCATGCTTTCAATGACTTGAGACTACCAAACATCACATGCGGTGGTTAGTTCATTGCATGTAATCCTATTAAGTAGCAAAAGGACATTAAGTTATCTGCCGATAGGAATAAAACAATACACCATGTATTTATTTACAGAGGGAGTAGTACATTTTTTGTGACATGCATTACTAGATATTGCTAGTCAAATACTAAATCCAGATGGACATGGTAGTACTGCTAAATCTAGATGGTGGTGCTAGTACTAGTACTAGTACTACCAATGTAGTAGCACTATACTACCCGTTGGTCAAATTATTACGTGCTGCTCCTCACAGTGAAGTGACAAGACCCTATGCCGGAGATGACACCTAAGTATAGGCGCCGTGTTCGGCATACCATAGTCAGCCTCACTGTCTGTAGTCACTATCATCATGGTTGTAGACCTAGCCTGCTTACAACTAGACGTGTTCGACATAATTTCCCGTGCGTAGATGCCCATGCATTGCATGGAACACCAAGATTGGGGGGTGGATGGCGCCGGCAGCGGCCATCGCGCCAAAATTTTCCATGGCCTTCTTGATGTGGTGTGGAGGAGATAAGGCTGATTGTGAGAGACAAGGAGTTGTTTGTAAATAGGGAACGAGTGCGGGCATCTTTTTGCAAAACTGGAAAAGTTTGGTTTGTATGCGTCAGATCTAGATCCCACGGCTATTGGTGAAAGATGGCAGTCACAACATGATCACCAACTCAGGACCTGTTTGATCCGCAGGATTTTGAAAACGCGGGAATAGGACATGACAATATTACAAGTTTCAAATTTATATTACAAATGTTAGGAGTAATGCTGCACCTACGAAGAGGGAATTACTAAGAAGTTTACGTACGAACTTTCGTTACTTTAGGTGGATGCAGCATTATCGTACAAAATGAAATCCACCGCCCTGACAAGTCACTAATGGGCAAATAAGTTTTCGAGTCTCTAGCCACTTGATGTTTAAAAAACAAATTCAACTTCTGCGGAGACTTTGTCATTTAGGCTTAGACACTTGCGGTGATCAGCACGCCATTCATTGTTGCACCAGAGAACGCCAAACCTCATTACCTTGAGCACACTTGCCTCCAGAAGCAAGAACCTGTCCAATACAATCTCTGATGTGCTGCCTCAGTAGTCGATCAAATCAATTTCTATAAGATGGAGATCAAGGCATTCGATGAGATTGTTATAGTGCAACACATTTTTCACTTTCGGGTCTTTTTTATCTGCAAAAGAAGAGAACATATTAGAGCAGCTGGCTGTACAAGATTGCCGTGTCATCAAGAGGTACCAATATCATTTGCTCATACGGTAGGGTTGGCTGGCTAATGATATTTTTTCACTCCCTCTCTCTCTTTCTCTATCCTCTCATTTATCAAGGAGTACGTGAAGAGCTTGGGAATTTGTTGCCTTGCACTATGTGGCCGAGGCCATATTTCGCCAAAGTATGCCACATAATACGCATCAATGTCAAATCAAAAGATTTTGGCACCGCTCTCGTGATGTGAGAGAGTTGGCACCGCTGTGCACACAGACCCACATGTATAAACAAGTCAATCAAACCAATTACACCAGCCTCTCACTCTCCCAAACAACTGTTTTTTTATTGCCTCAGTCCTCTCTCTCTCTCTCTCCCACGCAAGTGTTTTTTCATTGCGTGAGTTAATTTGGCACCGGAACAAAGTAGGTGATCTAGATTGGGGCACCAGGTGAGCAATAGAGGGGCATCGATGCCAAATGCATCACAAGTGAATTTGGCACGTGTTTTGGCCTACATAGTGGAGGGCCGTTATAGCCCACTTTTGTACTACCTCTTATTTAGTATAATATTTTGACCATAGATTTACGTAAGAAAATGCCAATGCATGTCACTAAAAATTACACCATTTGAAATTATGTTCAAATACGAATCCAACAATATATTTCTTAGTGACATGCATTAATATTTTGTCAGTTAAATCTATGGTCAAATTTTGATACTACAAAATAGGAAGAGTAAACCAGGACTGAGGCAGCATTTGCTTTTAGGGTAACCATGGAGTTACTAGAGTAGTCTAAGTTACTTTCCAGTATGACTAGCCTAGGCTACTATAGTAGTACAACAAAAAGAGATGCAGGTGATCACGTGAGAAAAAGTACTAAAAACATTTCTTTCGGTGCAATGCGTACATCTAGTTTTGAACACTACACTTATCATCGTAATTTGGGAAAATTATGAAAAAATTGAGCTATGTTTTGATTACCGTTTACTAATAGGAAAGAAGTTTCACCTCGATGAGTAGCTTCTCCATGCCCGGAAAGCATGTAAGGAATCCAACAACTTGATCCAGATTGGGGCCAATAGATTTTATTGCCAAGATCTTCATTGTGCGCATAGACTGAGTCAAGCTTGTGGGAATCATTTTCTAGAAGACGGTCGTAAATACATCAAGAAGAAATTAAAAAATGTGAATTTCAACAAGACGGATAAGAAGATGAGTGTTGTACCCGAATGATTACGGATCTAATAAAGAGTTCGGAGAATTTGGCATACGAGTGCACCAACGCTGTCAATTTCAGTGCGTCAATGACCCTGATTTTTGTTGGACCTTCTAGATTCGACACAAGCAATCTCTCAAGGAAAGGCGCATTCTCAATGACCATAACATGGAACAGCTGGAGTGATCTCTTCCCAATTGATGTCTTTTTACGGGGCCAGCAAGACACATAAATCCATCGGAGATTCGTCGAGGCGATGTGGAGGCTAATGAACCCGTGGATCTTCTCAAGACGCAGTACAGCTGCGGAGCAGGTGCTCCATAGCCTTCTTCGAGATGACAACGTCGAAGAGGTCGAGCTGCTTGAGTTGAGGGAGAAGAAGGGTGGGCGCGACATTAATCTGGGGAAGATAGTAGGAGCTGAAGCTGGCGTGGCGCAGCGTTGGCACGAGGTGGAGCGCGGACGGTGGTAGAGAGCGACATCGTCCAGCTTCAAAGCTGAGCTCCTCGAGATGATCTAGGGCGGAGGATAAGAACCACTCGTCGAACTTGGGTTGGACCTTGCAGTTGGTACTGAACATGCGGATGTGAAGGCGTCTGGCTGTCCTAGGGTGCGATGAAAGGATCTTGGAGACTGCGGCCATGTGTTTGCAATCCCCGTCGCAGAGGCAGCTATTGACAGTGAGGTTGAGGGGGACGCGGCACCAGAGGGTGTGCCACCGCTGGGATAGCAGGGCGGTCCGCACGACAGATTTGGTGGGGAGGAGGCCGATGATGACGAGCAGCATGTCGTCGGGGAGATTGCTGATGAAGTCCAGGCTTGCCGGATACGGTTTTGGCTCGAGCCGCCTCCGCTTGTTGGCTGACTCGCCATCCATCTCAACCGGCAGTGACACCGATGTACACGTGTGTTGGTGTGTGGGTTGTGTGCTGAGTGTGCGCGAGTGCATGTGCATGCCGTCGTGCAGTGGTGAATTGTGCACGAGTGCGTCCTTCATGCGGAATAAGTGTGTCCTCAATGCGCCCTCAATTTACTAGCATGCGGGGTGCTACCTCGAGTGGTTTCAACTTTGTTTACTTCACCGCGTGTCAGATGGGCCTCTAGTTTACTTATTTTCACCCACTGCCACATGGGCCAGCACACGAAGATACAGAACACGAGCTGACAAGGCAGCATGTGGACTATTGACCAGTCAACTAAACAATATACAAAGCTATACGCTGACACAGTGAGTGTATAATCCATCGGTATAGAGTGTTCGAGTGACAGGGGAGGCCCGTGAGAGATAGCAGAGAGAGAGAGAAAGAGCTACTCCCTCCGTTCGATAATCTAGTTCCAACATTTTTTTAAAAGTCAAACTTTTGAAACTTTGACCAAGTTTATAAAAAATTACTTATATATACAATACCAAAGATAAATGATAGTATGAAGTAAGCACATGTTGGGATGAATCTAATGATCATTCCAGATGTAAATATTTTTCTCCACATATACCTGGTCAAACTTTTCTGAGGTTTGACTTTTCAAAACATCTATATGCTTATGGACGTGAGAGAGTCCCTAACTAGAGAGAGAGAGTGAAAAATAAAGAGTGAGTGCAAAAAGTGTGTGTGCGTGTGTGAAAGAGACATGGAAACCACTCGATAAAAGTCGAGAAAAAACGTGTGTGTCTTATGCAAACATATCACACATGCATCTTCGACAGCGGAAGCAAGGTGAGGAGATAGTGTGTGGTTCTTTGCAACCGAGAGACCAAGACCCCTAGCACGTGGCCAAGAGGGGTCTGACAAACAAGGGAGAGAGGTCCAGAGAGACGTATGGAGAAAATGCAGACATGGGGAGGAGAGAGTGTATGTTTGTCATAGAGAGATCCCCTGGAGATCGTGATGGGACTACATGGGTGGGAGATCGAGTGACAAGGTGTGTGCGCGATAGAAGATACCCCGATAGATATCGAGATAGACGTATGGATGGAAGGAGACAATACATGTGTTCCTGATGCTAGTGAGAGACAATCATACTTAGGGGGGGTGCTTGCGCCTATGATGGAGTGAGTGATTATTTTACTTATTAGGGGGGTGCGTGTCACATAGAGAGAGAACAAGGGCGGAGAGTGTTGGATGGGTCTATATGTATAGCATGAGCGAGACATGTGTATGTGTGAACCAGTGAGATATAAAGTTTGAGAGAGATTGAGGAGCCCCGATAAGGCTGAGTGGTGCTTTAGATAGCTGAGAGGGGGAAAGAGATATTCTATCTGCTCGATAATGCAGTGCATGTAAATTTGTTAGAAGTCAAACTTTGGAAACTTTGATCAGGTTTACACAAATGTTATTTATATCTACAATCCCAAAGATACATCATACGAAACTACATCTCATGGTGAATCTAATGGTATATGTTTGCCATCCTAGATGTAATTGTTTTTCTCCACGTACATGGTCAAACTTTGTGATGTTTGACTCTTCAATAAATCAATATGCTATGGACTGAGGAGAGTGCCTAAGTCAAGAGAGATCAAGTGCGTGTGAAGGAGAATGATTAAGTGTGCAAAAAGAGTATGTGTGTGAAAGTGAAAGTGACAACAAACTATAAATTAGAGAGAGTGTGTGTTTTTCGTTTCTTAGGCGAAAATCTCACGCATGCATCTCTGAGATAGAAAAGAGAGGCGAGGCGATACACGAAGATAGCTAGTGTGTGATTGTTTGCAACGGAGAGAGACACCCCTATAGCACATGTCCAATAGAGGTCTGGCCAACAAGGAACAAAGGTCGAGAGGGACACATGGAGAACATGGGCGCATGGGGAGGGCGAGAGGGTGTGTTTGTGATAGAGAGATCCCCTCGAGATCGTGAGGGGACTATATGGGTGGGAGATCGAGGGAGGTGCGTGCACGATAGCAAGATGCCCCGAGGGAAATCGAGATAGACCATGCACATCTTCCTGATGGAGACTAAGATTAGGTAGTCATATACATATAAGGGGGGACTGCTTGTGCCTACAATTGAGTGAGAGAGCATCATACTTGGCTAGCTAGGCATGAGATTGTGTGTGTGCGTGTGAGATGGAGAGAGAATGAGGGAGAGAGATAGAGTTTTAGATGGGCCTATTGTGTGCAAGTAATATATGCATGTGTATGTGTGACCCAGGTAGATGGAGAGTTTGAGAGAGAGGGGGAGAGCTCCGAGACGATAGAGTGATGCATGAGAGAGTTATGGGCAACGAGCCAAGGAATTTGTGTGCGTACGATGAGTGCACCCAAGATATCTAGCTTGGACTAGAGAATCATACATAGTGTGTGAGAGAGACCTATAGATGGAGTATATATGCATGCGGACTAGAAAGACCGCCCCACACACACACAAAGAGAGATAGAGAGAGAGAGAGATGGAGAGAAAGCGAGAGGGACCAACAAGGTTTGTGTGTTGGATGCGTGCGACAGAATTGAAGATTGTCGGAGAGAGAGAGAGAGAGAGAGAGAGAGGAGGAGTACGAGAGAGGGGGAGGTCACGTTTTATGCATCAAAGACTGATATAAACCATGTTTCAGTATAAACTTGCATTCAAATATTTAAATTGGAGAACATGTTGTCTGCAATCCACACATGAACAGATATATGTGTATATCAAACAATTTCATTAATTTGACTTTCATTGTGTTCATGGAGTACTATAATACTGTACAACATGCTACTCGATTGAGGTGTTCAATTTTGGATTTAGTTCACTATTTTGACAGGGTGAACAAGCTATTTCATTGAATCGAGATATTTCATTTTGGGTTTGATTCCCGTTGTTGAGTGGGTCAACTATTTCTCATATAGTAAATCGCTAGCAACGAGCATGTAAAAAACACATTACTCCCGAGCATCATCTCTCCATCTAAAAAAGAAGTGGCAAGCTAATATTTCAAAATTTGATTCAAATTGACTTGGTAAGGTAGACGTGGATGCTCGTTCTCCCAAAATTTGAACGAACCGTTAAACATCCTCTGCTCGGTGGAATTCGCCCGAGCAAATAAATGGGAGACGCGAAATTACCGTCCTATGTGGGACACGCATCAATTGGCCCATTGTACATCGAGGGTCGGTTCGTAACTTCATCCAAGTGTGCCTTCTCCTCGACCGAAATAGTTCGCACCCACTATTTCAAAACACACTCTCCTCACCCAAAATCGCTCGCGCCCACTATATTTCAAAACACACCCTCCTCGCCTAAAATCGCTCCCGCCCACTATTTGGGGAGAAGCAAAGTTACTCTACTATCCCCGACCCTCAGTACATAGACCCAAGCCGAGAAGCCTAAAGGAAGGGGTAGAACTGTAACTCCCCCTCACATTTCAGACAAATGCGTCCGTAAAACATGGTTCCACTCCCCTCCCAATCCCCCCCATTAATACCTCGTGGGCGCCAAATCACCTTCTCCCCGAAAGCTCCCTTCTCCCAAGCCGCGAAACCTCAGCCCCTCCTCCATGGCGCCCCCACTGCACCAATTTCACACCCGCCGTCCTCCCTAAAGCCGGAGACGCTGTCCATTTGCCGTCGTGCACTGGGCCATGTGCCTCTTACTCCGTGCTGCATGAGCTGCCTCGACGACGGCCCCGTGAATCGTACTGGAGCCAATTCACCCCCGCCGTTGTTCACGGCGCCGGAGCGGCTCTAACGTTGGATCCATCTAGAGTCCCAGTGTTGTTTCCCCGTAGCCGTCGACCGTCGCGACATAGCTGTTTCCCTCACCGACTCGGCAGCTGGACCTGTCTACTTCACCATGTCGCCAGATAGGTCGGACCCTCATCTCAAATTACTTTATTTAGGCATCAGTTGTCTGAATTTTTATTCTGGGCCAATTGATTTCCAATGGGAAGCAACACCCCTCGAGGTGGCGGAGCTCCTAGGCTACCGGTTGGCTGGTGTCTAATGTAAGGGTGCGGGGCCGCAAGTTCGCCGCGGAAGCAGCGCTTAGATGGCTATCTTAGAGTTGTGTGGGTTGAAGGTACTGCTGCCGCCGGATATGGATGATGGAGTGTCTTTGTGGATTGGCCCGGGGGTGGCACAACAATGGCAGTGAAGTGGCGCGGGGAGCGGGGTTTTTGGTTGGGGCCACGGACGGCGGATGTAGGTTGCTCTACCGTTGGTCGCTGGCTCTTTGTGGAATATTCCTAACAGTGTCAGCCGGAAGGCACAAGACGGCCATCAAGCCATCCGGCGTAGATCGGGCAGTACCAAAACTAAATAAAATCATGTGACCCCAATTTAGTCTTTAGTCAACAGACGTGTGACCACTGTCCTACCTTGCTGTTGATCTCTTAGTGTATTTCTTCAGATCAAAGAGATGTGTCATTCTTAACATTATGCGTTATCTGCATCTTCAGCCACACCGTCTTCCGACTCATCGCAACTGCTCCAACAAGGGAAGCATACACCAGAAGGGAGCTATAGTCCCCACTCAACAGTTCCCTGCATCAAATGCGCGTGCCCAACATGGACATCCACAACAACTGGAGGTCCATCGACAAGTTAG
This sequence comes from Triticum urartu, assembly GCF_056163025.1. NCBI lineage: Eukaryota > Viridiplantae > Streptophyta > Magnoliopsida > Poales > Poaceae > Triticum > Triticum urartu. The sequence continues at coordinate 317,702,593 of NC_141879.1, read as the reverse complement.
CACATGATGCTCACTCCTATGGATGGCGGCCAGATAGGTTGTACCCTCATCTTACTTGTGTGCAACATTTATGGCTTTGTTATTCATCTAAGCATGGAAAATAGATTATCACATTTCACTTTATATTCATGTGGATCTCTTACGTGTCTTGTTCAGTAGTTAACATTGTTCCATAGTTCAGCTAATATACTTATTCTTTAGGTAACGTTGTTCCATAGTTATCATCCATCAGCCAATGCTATCCCACTGGCTGGTGATTATAGTATTATACCACTTCTAGTATTACCTATGTTGTTCTTTAATACTTTTGTGTGCCATCTAGTTAATCTCGAGTACAAACGATACATATTCTGTAGCTTTCATCTGTGTTCTCCCTTTAGTTTTTGAGACCTATTGCTGCTAGTTAACCCCAGTCCTACTATTTATGTTGTCTCCTACAGGCACTAATTACATAAATCTAACTACTAGTTGTCTTCCATGCATGTCAGATATAATTGCACACACTGATATATCCACAAGAACCTCATGAAGCAATGTAAAGGCCAATAAGCTTGATGTCGATGATACCCAATATGATGGAACATGTAAAGGCAGTTCTTCAAAAGACTTGCAGAAAGATGTTGAATCCTCTTCACCCCACAAGGTCATTGCTCCAACTTGGCCCGTGATATGGGTAAAACATGCATATAATGTCCTAGAGTGTATCTACTCTGTTGCAATGCCATGTGCTTAGCATGCTGATCATGCATGTAAATATGTCATGCCTTCCTGCTTTTCGGTACCTATTCCATTCATGATAACATGTTTTCAAATTCAAGTACTATCATTCTACCCTATCGCAATGCCATCTGCTTAATTTGGACATCATGCTTCTGAATATCTTATGCATTGTTATTCATCATTATGTACTTCATCTGTCTACCATACAATGTTTTTTACATTGAAGTGTTGTTCTAGTGCTCTGTTGCAATGCCATCTTAGTTTCCCAATCATACACATGTATGTTGCCTTAGTTTTTTTTGTACGTATTCCTCTAGCATACAATTACATTCAACTAGTGTTTTTTTACTATGTTGTCCTGTCGTATCCCTAGCTCTTACACCATACTCCCTCCGTCTGGATTACATGTTGCCGAAATGCATAAGAAAGGATGTATCTAGAATTGAAATATGCCTAGACCTATCCATTTTTTCCGGATGGAGGGAATACATGTCATTATGTCATGCCTTTCTATTCTTCAGTACATATTCCATCTCTCTGTTGTAGCATGTTTTATAATTGAAGCACCATTCTTCCATACAAGGCATGCAAGGGGAAGACGACTATGTTAGAATCTGAAGGGTTATAAACCAGCTCTTTGCAAAAGATCCGAATGCCAGGAGATAATAAACCAACTCCAGTTTTTATAGATACTGCTCCAGCACAGAGAAACCCAACTCCTACTGATAATAAGCAGATTCCAGTGGCCAAAGAACTAGTCTGCTCGAGTACAGCAAAAATATGTCAACTCCAATGTAAGAAGCGTGTGCATATCCTTGCATCATGAAATTATATAGCATGCTGATCATATTTTATACATGTTCCTTACCCATCTCTTTTTTATAAAATAAGCTTAATAGATAGAAGAATTTCTGCACTGGTATTGTCTGTGAGGAAAGATTCTTACTGGAATTCTCTATCCTCCAATGCAGATGCAAGTACCTGTTGTATATCACTATATTTTTACATCAGCATGTATTTTGTTAATCGCGTGAATCCAACCTTTATCTGATCTAAATTTAGTTGTAGCAAAATGTATGATTAAACGCCACAATGTTGATTTTTGTAAGGAAAACTGCCTGGTAGTTTGGCATCCTGAGCTGCATGAGTGTACTATCTCATATCAGTGGGTTTGATCACTTTGGTTCTGTAGTGGGTTTTCAGTGTTTTTTTTACCATGTTGTCCTGTCGTATCCCTAGCTCTTACATCATACTCCCTCCGTCCGGATTACATGTCACGGAAATGGATAAAACTAGATGTATCTGGAACTGCAATACGCCTAGACCCATCCATTTATTTTCGGATGGAGGGAATACATGTTAATATGTCATGCCTTTCTATTCTTCAGTACCTATTCCATCTCTACTGTAGCATTTCTTAATTGAAGCACCATTCTTCTATATAAGGCATGCAAGGGGAAGGCAGCTATGCTTGAATCTGAAGGGTAACAAACCAGATCTTTGCAAAAGATCCAAACGCCAGGAGATAATAAACCAACTCCATTTTTCATAGATAGTGCTCCAGCACAGAGAAACCCAACTCCCACTGATAATAAGCAGATTCCAGTGGCCAAAGAACTAGTCCGCTCCAGTCCAGCAAAAGAATGTCAACTCCATTCTAAGAAGCATGTGCGTATCCTCGCATCATGAAATTTTATAGCATTCTGATCATATTTTCTACATGTTTCTTACCCATTTCTCTTTTATAAAATAAGGTTAAATGATAGAAGACATCCTCCATTGGGATTGTATTCGAGGAAAATATCTTGCGAGAATTATCTGTGCTCTAATGCTGATGTAAGTACCTGTTGTATATCAATATTTTTACATCAGCATGTATTTTGTTAGTCGGCGTGAATCCAACATTTATCTGATCTAAAATTAGTTGTAGCAAAATGTTAAAGGCTCCAATGTTTATTTTTGTAAAGAACACTACCTGGTAGTTTTGCATACCGAGCTGCATGAGTGCATTATCACATATCATGCACATTACTGACTTGTAGTGCTGCTCTGGTTGCCCATTCATTCATTATGTCCATGTTACTTTCGTATTACCTTACCTGGCTGATGATAGTTGTGCCATATTGTGTTAATTTGGTGTTGGTTAGTTCCCCAAACATTTGTTGTGCCAATGTTTCTTTCCTATTATCTGACTTGGCCGCTGATAGCAACGCTAGTGTCTTAATTTGGTGTAGGCTGCTGAAGATAAGAAGACAAACTCTGAAAACAGCAAGGCAACCCCGTTGTTTCTTTCCAATAAATCTAGGCCAGGTAATATGGCAATAACTCATGATTAATATGTTTGGTTCCCGTCCTAATTTATGTTATGATGCAGTGGTCGAGACACTCTCCAAAATGGCCATCTGAATCTGTTCAGTATAATCTATCTCGAATGCAACGGAAAAATGTATGTTTGTGAACCAATTAATGGCTGAAGGAATGATGGAAATGGTGGAGGAATCAGAGGTGCAGAGTCGTGCAACAAAACAACTGATCAATGTTTTTAGAGGCAGTGTAGCAAAGCAGCAAAACTTCCCCAGGTGTGTTGGGGGGATGAACCCCAGGCAAGCAACGGAACCCGGATACTTTTCAAAAACAACGGGGCCAGCATTGCCCCTCAATCCGGCACGACCTTGGCCGAGTTGCTCAATTCGGCCGGGTCGCTCGATCCGGCCAAGCAGGCCGACCCGGCCAGGCTCCTCGACCCGGCCCCAACCACCAAGCTCAAGACTTCTCCAGCAAGCCAGCACCGCCCTTGGCGTGTTCTCCAAACCCAGCCAAGGGTCAGCGGCCGTCATATCCCAGCCGTACGATGGGACGAGTCTCCGCCAGCTAATGATCAACACCACAGTACCCCTCCCATGCAGCTGGTTAGCCGGACGAGGCAACAGTGCCCTCTACCTACCCGCTGACTACGGCCGGGGTGGCTACAGTGCCCTACGCCCACCCACTGGCCAGGCCTGGCGTGGCAACAGTGTCCCAGCATGACCAATGACGTCCACAAGCGGCAACCTGTCGAAGCGCCACTGTAGCCGACTCAACCCGGCCATGCCCTGACGATCGACAAGACGGCACACAGTGCCCCCTAGGCACATGGGGCCCGTGCCCGGAGAACCCGGTGAGCCCTGGTACCCTGCGGGTCCCAGCACCCGGTTCCTGGACACTGCCAACCCGGCCCTACGGCCTTGTAACATTACCCTTGTACCCCTGGGGGTTGACCTATAAAACCCCCCAGGAGCCCCCATGCATACGGGCAGAACCCACTTCATTCACACAATCGATCACAGACACTCAGAAAAGCAACACCCGAGGAGAGGGAGCAGCCTAAGCCTTGGCCAGACCTCCTTCTCCCTCCATACAGCTCTAGGAGCAACTCTGTACTGTTACATATAAACCACACTCGGTAGGACTAGGGGTGTTATCTCTCCGGAGAGTCCCGAACCTGGGTATGTCTTGCGTCCCGCGCTCGCTCATGCCGACGTTGCCTGTGGAGCCCACCAGTGCCCTCGAGCCTCCTCCTCTCTTTAGCTATCCCGTGGCATCTGCCCTGCGCCCACCACGACAGTTGGCGCCCACCGTGGGGCGACTCGAGGTTTTGGCTGGGAGCATGCTTCAGACGAGGATCGTCTCCGACTCCGACGAGCCCGTGACGCTGGCGGATGACGTCATCGACGCGCTCGCCACCTCCTTCGCCACGCTGCGCATCTCCGACGCGCCTACGGACGACGAGCACCCCCGCGAGGTACTTAGCTTTTCCGACTCCCCGCTCTGCATCAACGACGGCGCTCCCACCCGCGCGATGGACTTCTGTGTGGAGGCTTTCGTCACCGACATCGATGCCTCCTCATTGTCGAGCGCGGCGAGGAAGGCCGCCGAAGCTAAGTCCGCGGTGGATAGGGTCGGCACGCCCAACCCGCTGCGCGCCACGATACAGAGCCTCCGCGTTCCCATCGGCAAAGACATCGATGCCTCCAACATCGCCGAGGTCCAGAGTCGCCTCAACGACGATCGCCAGCGCCTGCTGGACATCACCGAGACGCTCGCTGCCACGCAGCGTCGCCTCGACTCCGCCCAGCTGGAGCACAATGCCGCCTACAGCTTCACGCATACAGCCACCGAGCCGAGCCAGGTCACTGAAGTGCGCGCCCGGGGTGGCGTGATCGGGCGCGCTTTCGGTGCCCTCCCTCCCATCTACGAGAATCCCGCGAAGAACATGTGCGCCGCCCAGGCGGCCGCGGCCGACATGGATGAGCTTGCGGGCGAAGAGCTGCAGGATCGCCTCAAGAGGGTGAACGACCTCCTCGCTGCGGCTAACGCGTAGCAGGACCGCCTCAACCAACTCGCCAAGCCGACCGGATACGGCTCCGCTCGTGTCGCTGGACCCGGCAATTTCCAGCACACGGCGTCTTCGCCACCCGGCGAGGCGCACTCCAGCCGCACCCGGACCTGGCACAACCCCGCCCTGATGGCCGCTGGCGGCTTGGCGAACGAGCCGGCCTTCGAGGCCCGGCGCTACCTCGATCCCCTGTTCCAACCCGGCCAACGTCCGACTGCAGGCGACCCGGCCCCCCACAGCGTGGTCACCAACCGGCTGGGCCCACGCGACATCGACAACAACGACGCCGGTCACCGCCTCAACTGACTCGCCCTCTCCTAGGAGTTGGAGGAGACTGGCCCCGTCGGACCGGCATGCTTCGGGCCACGCATTCGGGGCGAGCCTTTCACCAAAGGGTTCACGCTCCCCCGCGACACCCCCAAGTACAACGGCACTGTGAAGCCGGAGGACTAGCTCACCGACTACACCACCGCCATCGGCATCGCCGGCGGCAACCATTGCCTCACTGTGCGCTACGCGCCTCTCATGCTCCAGGGGCGGCCCGCACCTGGTTGAACAGTCTGCTGGCCGGCAGCATCAACACGTGGGTCCACTTCGAGCAAGCTTTCGTGCGCAACTTCACCGGCACCTACAAGCGACCCGGCCGCCCCAGTCAGCTCGCCATGTGCATGCAGGGGCCGGCGAAAACCAGCCGCGAGAACCTCGCACGGTGTACCGAGCTCCGAAATAGTTTCGAGGGCGTCCACAAATATCAAGCCAACCAGTACTTCGTCAACGGGTGCCGAGACGGCACCCTCCTCAAGCACGAGCTCTTGCGCTCCGAGCCGGCCACTATGGCCGCGCTCATGGTAACGGCGGACAAGTACGCCAACGCCGACTCCGCCATGAAGATCCAGGTGGCACTGGATGAAGCCGGCAAGGCAAAGCCGGTGCCGCCTCCAAAGCCAGCCAGTGAGGGAGGCCGGCAGTAGCACAACAAGTAGAACAAGCGTAAAGTTGATCAACCGGCTCAGCGCTACGACAACCGACTCATCACGGCCGCTGAGCAGGCGCCCGCGGCTGACCCGGCTGCCAAATGCCGGAAAACTGGCAAAATGTTATGGCATCCCGCCATGAGTTTCGAGGAGATGATCGACGCTCCCTGCAAGCACCACAGCAGCGCGAGGCTGTCTAGGCACACGCTTCAACAATGCGCCATCACCAAGCGCATTGCCAAGGGCGACATCCCGCCGCCTCTGGCTTCGGCACCTGGAGCAGGGAAGTCGCCTCCGCCTCCACCACCGCCTCCGGCTGCCGGTGCGATGCGTGACGACTCCTACCCATCCCAGAACGCGACCTACATCATCTTCACCGGCATCGACGACGACAAGCGCAGCGAGCGCCTCCTTCGGCAGGAGGTGAACACCATTGTCCCAGCCAAGACGGAGTACCTGCATTAGTCGGAGCGCCCGGTCACCTGGACCCGGGAAGACCACCCGGCCATCATGCCAAACCCGGGTGGTTACGCTCTCGTACTCGACCCCACCATCGTCGCGCCCCGGCGCACATGCAAGTTCTCCCGGGTTCTCGTCAACGCCGGCAATAACATCAACATTCTCTATCGCGACACCATGACCAAGCTCATCCTCGAGGCCAAGGACCTGGAGCCAACCTGGACGATCTTCCACGACATCGTTCCCGGCCTCTCCTGCTCCCCGATCAGCCGGATCCGGCTCGACGTCCTGTTCGGCGATAGCAGCCACTTCCGACGCGAGCCGATCTGGTTCGAGGTGGTGGACCTATCAAGCACATACCACGCGCTGCTGGGTAGGCCCGCGCTCGCCAAGTTCATGGTGGTCCCCCAATACACCTACCTAAAGATGAAACTGTCGCGTCCAAAGGGCCTCATCACCATCACCGGCGACTACCGCAAGTCCCTCGACTGTGCCCGAGATGGCGCCAAGCTAGCGAGTCACTGGTCGCAGCCGAGGAGCGGCGCCAACTCGACCGAATCGTCGCCTTGGCCCAGGAGGCGTCGGCCACCCTAATCCCGACCGAGGAGCCGGCCGATGAGGCCGCATTCAAGCCCTCCAAAGAGACCAAGAAGGTAAAGCTGACCCCGGAGGATCCCAGCTACAACAAGTACATTGTCGTAGGCACCTGCCTCGATGCCTAATAGGAAGGCGAGCTCGTCGACTTCGTCCATGAGAATCGGGATATTTTTTTGACCCCCAAGGACATGCCAGGTATCCCAAGGAAGTACACCGAGCACAAACTCCATGTCCGCAAGGATGCCAAGCCTGTCGGTCAACCCCTGCGACGCTTTTCCAAAGAAAAGAGAAGGACCATCGGTGAAGAGGTCGCCAAACTCTTGGCGGCCGGCTTCATCATGGAAGTATTTCACCCCGAGTGGCTGGCCAACCCAGTCCTCGTCCTGAAGAAGAAGAACACCTAGCGCATGTGTATCGATTGCACCAGCCTGAACAAGGCCTACCCCAAACACCCGTTCGCCCTCCCGCGGATCGACCAAGTCATCGACTCCACCGCCGGGTGCGAGCTCCTGTCCTTCCTGGATGCTTACTCCGGCTATCATCAGATCAAGCTCGACCCGGCCGACGCCCTGAAGACATCCTTCATCATGCCTTTCAGGGCGTATTGCTACATCACCATGCCGTTCGGTTTGAAGAACGCCGACGCTACCTTCCAGCGCTGCATGCAGAAATGCCTGCTGCCGCAACTCGGCCGCAACATCCATGTCTGCGTGGATGACATCGTGTGAAGACCAAGCAGCACCTCACGCTCCTTGACGATTTGAAGGAAACCTTCGCCAACCTATGTGAATACAAGGTCAAGATCAACCCGGAGAAATGCGTTTTCGGCGTCCCGGTCGGAAAGCTACTCGGCTTCCTTGTCTCGGAGCGTGGCATTGACGCGAACCCGGAGAAGATTGTTGGCGTTCTGGGAATGGTGGTCCCCAGACTTGCCTGCCTGCGGCCCATGGCGTGGCTTGGCTAGCAGGCCTGTACGGCCCATCTTCATCAACAAGGCACTCAAGACCCTCGCGAGGGGCTAAGCCTCACGAGGCGGACGACACAAGACCTCCTCAGGAGCGGCCTCACCAGGCTGGCTCATGAGGGGCGGAGAGTTCAAGGCCAGGCAAACCTCGCGAGGTTCTCGTGACATGAGCCATGACGATCGAGACCAGGCGGGCGCCAGCGCGCGCAGCGTCCTTGTTTCCTCTTTGGTGCTAAGGGGCAAGCGCAGGCGCGGAGTACCGAGGCATCAAGCAAAGGTTTCCATATTGGTGCAACGTGACCAAGAGTAGAAGGATTGCAAGACGGAGGTCACCGTGGAGCCCAAGACGGCGTCACCACCAGAGCCTTTGGCAGGCGAAGACTGCTTTTGTCAGGACATCTTGTACTATCTGCTCCCCTTCGAATTGGCCATTGTTGGCTTCCTTCCCGCTCAATATTTGGGGAGAGGACCAGCGCCTCTATAAATAGGACTAGCCACCATCATAGCTAGAGAGGGAAAAAGGAGGAGACGGGATCTTAGATTGGAGCCTCCACATCCTTGGCCACACATGCACCAAGCACAAGAACCCCTCAACCTCAGGAGGTTGTTCTTCCCCATGTACTGTTCATCAAAAGCCCAAGAGGAAATACACCACCACCACACTAGAGTAGGGTATAACACCACAATAGTGGCCCGAACCAGTATAAATCTTGTGTCCTTTGTGTTGCGAGTTCGTTGAGTTAGTTCGTGAGATCTTAGCTAAGTTAGGACGTGGATCGGCAGGGGGAAATCTTTGCACGCACCCCAATGTTCGAACCTTAAGGGTTTTGCCGGAACCCATGATCAGACATTTGGTGCGCCTGGTAGGGGTGTGCCAGAGTCTTCCTTCCGCCGACTTGCGCTCCACCATCCCCACGCCCGCTCCCCATGGCGGGCGCCCCTCCACCTGGATCTACCGGCGCCCACGGCGGCGCTCGGGGGCTCCGAACCCTTTCCCCCGCCTTGCAGTAGGTGTTGTGGCCACCCAAGTTCAAGCCGGAGATGCCGCCGCACTACGACGGCGCAACGGACCCGTCGGTTTTCCTGCTAGTGTACGAGGAGGCTCATAAAACTGGAGATACTAGCGTCTAATTTTCATATTTTTGCAAATCCTTTTCCCGTCCTGGAAGCCGGGGCCGATGACAAGATCATGGCTAACTGGTTCCCAACTGGTTCCGGGAATCTTTTGTCGCCACCTGGGAGGAGCTGCGCAACCTCTTCATCACTCTCTTCGGGGAACCGGTGGCCCCCATCGTCGCAGCCCTTCTCGGCGGTTCACAAGCACCACCCTCAGATCGGCATGTCAAGCCGTACTTACGCCAGATCGGCGCCGCTTCCAAGCGCACGGGGGCTCCACCCGGCTGGTCCGCGCCTGAGGCCAACCTCACCTTCGACTCGGAGGATCATCCCACCTCCACCGTCGGCTCGGGTGCACTCCCGATGCTTTGCGCACCCACCATCTTCCACGTATCCATCGCCAAGACGCTCGTCGATGGTGGCGCCAGCCTCATTGTGCTCTCTGTCGAGGCCTTCAGCCTCCTTCACGTACCGTTCGAGAGGCTCCGCCCCAGCTAGCCCTTCTCAGGGGTTGGCGGAGGCCCCGCCCGCTGCCTGGGGCAGATCCGCCTCCCCGTGACCTTCGGCACGTGCGCCAACTACCGCACCAAGCTCATCGACTTCGACATTGCCCGCATTAGCCTCCCATACAATGCTATCCTCGGGTACCCAGCTCTGGCCCAGTTCATGGCAGCAACCCATCCTGCTTACAATCTCATGAGGATGCCGGGGAGCCAGGGTGTCCTCAACATCAAGGGGGATGCCACGGAGGCCCTGGCGGCGCTCAAGCTTGCCGTCATGGCCGCCGCGGCAGCACGACCTGCCGACGCGGATACCTCCAACGCCAAGGGAGCCGCACCAACCAAGAAGAAGCAATTCTTGACTCAGGATAAGGCAGAAACCAAGCAAGTGTTGGTCAAGGAGGATGGGTCCTCAGGGGCAACATTTACCATAGGCGCCAAACTCGAGCCTGCTCAGGAGGAGGTGCTAGTGAAGTTTTTGCGTGCAAACAAGGGAGTGTTCGCCTGGGAGCTCAATCAGCTGGTAGGGGTCCCAAGAGAGGTAATAAACCACCACCTAAAGGTGTGCCCCAACGTAGACCCCGTGAAGCAGAAGGCAAGGCGTCAGTCCATGGAGAAGCAAGCTTTCATCGTCCAAGAAACCCGCATGTTGTAGGCTGCGGGTGTCATTCACGAGGTTCGGTACCCCGAATGGCTAGCGAACCCCGTCGTCGTCTCCATGAAAGGCGGGAAGGAGCAGATGTGCGTCGACTTCACCAAGCTCAACAAGGCTTGCCCCCAAGATCTGTTCCCGCTTCCACGCATCGACCAGATTGTCGACTCCACCGCCAAGTGCGACTTGCTATGCTTCCTAGATGCGTTCTCAGGATATCATCAAATCAAGATGGTGGTAGAAGATGTGGAGAAGACGGCCTTCCTGACCCCATGTGGGTTGTACTGCTACACTTGCATGCCGTTCGGGCTACGCACCGCGGGCGCAACCTTCCAGCGGCTCATGCACATCGCCTTAGGGCGGTAGCTCGGGAGAAACGCTGTAGCCTACGTCGACGACATCGTGGTGAAGTCTCGGGAGGCGGGGACCTTGATCTAAGACCTGGAGGAGACCTTTGAAAGCCTTCGCCATGTTGACTTGCGGCTCAACCTAGAGAAATGTGTGTTCGGCGTCCCTTCCGGCAAGCTACTGGGTTTCCTGGTGTCCCACAAGGGGATTGATGCCAACCCCAAGAATGTCAAGGCCATTGAAGACATGAGTCCACCGCATACCCTCAAGGAAATGCAAAAGTTGGCTGGTTGGGTGACCGTGTTGGGGCACTTTATCTCCAAGCTGGGGGAGCGCGCCCTACTCTCCAATGATGGTGGCGCCACGATCTCGCGAGCCCCTAGTGCTCTATCCTGCCGCCACCCCGTACTCAGCCAGCGCGGCTCTAGTGGCGGTTCGAGAAGAACACCAAGCCAAGGGCACATCGCGCCATGCCACGCCTCCAGCAGAGATGACGCAAGACCAGAAGGGCCCCACAAGGGCCGCAGCAGAAGTGGCAAAGGATCAGGCTCAGCAGGACGATGCCCCAAACACGCGAAGACTTCGTCAAGCGATCAAGCATCAGGGCTCTACCTCCTCAGGAGGCACCCCAGCTTCCGGAAGACACAAACCTCATCAGCACGCCTACCCTCATCGAGCACCCGGTATATTTCGTCAACACGGTGTTGCGGGACGCAAGAGCGCGATACCCCATGCCTCACAAGCTCCTACTCACGCTCCTAGTGGCCTCGGGAAAGCTGCGGCACTACTTCCAGGGCCACCCCATCAAGGTTGTCCCAGCTTACCCATTGGAGAGAGTGCTCAGGAGCCCCAACTCTGCCAGAAGAGTTGCTGAATGGAACATCGAGTTGCAAGTATTCCAGTTGGAGTTCAGTATTACCAGGGTCATCAAGGGAGCTGCACTCATTGATTTCGTGGCAGAATGGACAGACGCCCCGGCTCTTGAAGAAGGCGAAGACCGGTCCCTCCCGCCGGGAAGCGAGGCGCCTGATGGCTGGGTCATGTATTTTGATGGAGCCTTCGCGCGCCAGGGCGCGGGGGCTGGAGCAGTACTCATCTCGCCCACTCAGGACAAGCTCTACTACGCCGTGCAGCTCTGCTTCTAGCAGCGCGAGAAGGTCTCCAACAAGATTGCAGAATACGAAGGCCTCTTAGCCGGCCTAAAGGTTGTGGCGGCGCTCGGGGGTGAAGCGTCTCACTCTCAGGGGTGACTCATAGCTCCTCGTCAACTTCTTCAACAAGGTATTCGAGACGAAGGACGAGCACATGGAAGCATACCTAGCGGAGGTGCGCAAGATGGAGAAGCAATTTCTGGGCCTGAAGTTGTAGCACATGCTCCGTGGCACCAACAAGGAAGCGTCCAAGCGATAGCCCCAGGAGCCTGGCGTCTTCGAGGAGTGGCTCTTCAAGCCATCGGCAACGACGCCGCTTTCAAGAACAGCTCAGCCTCAGGAGGAACTCCCGTAGCCGCCTGCCACAGGAGCCCCAGCCTGTGGCCCGACCTCAAGAGAGCGCCTACTACTGGCGCTCAAGCCCCAGGATGGATGCTGGACCAAGGAATTTAGGTAATACCTGATGCAAGGGGAATTGCCGGAGAAGGAGGAGGACGCGGAGCGCATGGCCCATCAGGCCACATCATACTTCATCCAGGACGGTGAGTTATACAGGAAGCGACCAAATGACGTTTCACTGCGTTGTATCTCCAGGGAACAGGGCAAAGAGATGATAGATGACATACACAGCGAGGACTCTAGGCATCACTCGTCATCGTGAACCCTCGTCGGCAAGGCATTACGAAGTGGATTCTACTAGACTACGACGCTCAACGATGCGACTGAGCTGGTGAAGTCCTATGAGGCCTTCCAATTCCATGCCAAGCAGATCCATCAGCCAGCCCAGGGCCTCTAGACCATTCCAGTCTCGTGGCCGTTCGTGGTCTGGGGGCTGGATATTCTGGGCCCGTTCCCTCGGGTGCCTGGGGGCTATCGATACCTCTATGTCGCCATCGACAAGTTCACTAAGTGATCGGAGGTTGAAGCCGTTCGCGCCATCCCAACTGGCTCGGTGGTTAAGTTCATCATGGGCCTCGTGAGCCGTTTTGGGGTCCCCGACCACATCATCATCGATAACGGCTCGCAGTTCACTAGTAATCTCTTCAAGTCATATTTTGCTAACCTTGGAACGCAGATCTGCTACGCCTCAGTAGCACACCCCAGGAGCAATGGCCAGGCCGAACGCGCCAACGCAGAGGTCCTGAGGGGCCTCAAGACTAGGACCTTCAAGAAGAAGCTCGAAGCCTGCGGTAGGGGCTGGCACGACGAGCTCTAGTCTGTGTTGTGGTTGATCCGCACCACCGCCACCAAGCCAACGAGCGAAACCCCGTTCTTCCTCGTCTATGGAGCACAAGCAGTCCTCCCTCACGAGGTCGAGCATCACTCCGCACGGGTCCTGGCATTTGATGAGACGTAGCAAGACGCCACCCGGGGGATGGACCTCGTACTGGGGGAGGAACGTCGCCGCGAGGCTACACTACAGGCAGCAAGATACCAGCAGGCGCTGCGGCGGTACCACTGTTGCAGCGTCCGCTCTAGGACTCTTGAGGTGGGTGACCTCGTCCTGAGGTGGGTGCTCTCCAGGGAGGGGCTGCATAAGCTCTCAACCATGTGGGAGGGCCCGTTCAAGGTCGTCCACGTCTCCAGGCCTAGCACCGCGCGCCTGGAGAGGCAGGACGGGGTACCCGTCCAGAACTCGTGGAACATCCAACACCTTCGGAAGTTCTACCCATGAAGAAAGGCCCAGTGCCTGTGAAGAAGGCCTGGTGCCTGTGAAGAAAGGCCTCGTGCCTGTGAAGAAGGCCCGGTGACTGTGAAGAAGGCCCGGTGCCTTTGAAGAAAGGCCTAGTGCCTGTGAAGAAGGCACAGTGCCTGTGAGGCAAGGCCCCGTGCCTATGAAGAATCGCCGCCCGTGACACTCTCACGTAATAATAAGTGGGACTGGACACTCTCCAGAGCCTCAGGAGAGCCGCCCATGTTCCCCGGGGGCTCCCTCCCACGCTGAGTGGCAGCACTTAGCTCCGCGCTGGTGAGAAGACATCGAAGACTAGACTAGGTGCCGGACACGGCTTTTCATTTGCTTTCCGAAGTTGCCTCGCCCCTCTTTTAATTGAAATTTGCTTTCGGGTGTCTCTTGCTGGTCTCCTTTTATCGCTTTCTGCCTCTGTTTCTGCCTTCGACTCTTTGATCGACCTGTACTCTCCCTCACATTCCTCGCGAGGGGGCCGAACTGGTACCTTGATGAGCTTCCACCTTCTATATTTTCGCGAGGCACCCTCGTTCGAGCCCACAAGATGGCTTACCTCTCCTAATCCGTGCCCCACGGGTATCTCGACACGAAGCACTGAGTCAAGGCCACCGACGCCTATGACCAAGCCCCAGGTGAGCGATAAACCTCTTGATGGATTTTTTGCAGTTCCTATGCACATATCAGGTCAAGGAGGCCTCGACATGTACTAGGAAGCAAGTGCCTCGTGAGGAGGAGGCCACTCAAAACAAGTCGAGCTAAGTTATCCCTACATAAAACGATGATATTGCGACGCAGCACAGGAACGGAAAACATAACATAACGATTGAGATCATATTTCAATACACGCCCCTCTGGGGCCCATTCTGGTTTCTTTCTGATGCAGGAAGGAAAAGAAGAACAAAATAGAAGCGGCGCCTATAGTGGTCCATGGGGGCCGGCCCCAGCGCCCTCCTGTGCTCAGTCGGACCCCTCCTCGCGCTTCATGGAGGCGCGGCGATGAGACGACCCGCCGCTGTCTTCGAAGCGGGCACGGCGGCGTGGCTGTTGATCCTAGCCGCCACTGCTGGAGATATCGCTGGGGGAAGGGCTGCACCAAGGGAGAGACGTGGTCAGCACCAAGGGCGAGTTCTCCCTCATCCTCGTCGCGTCCGTCGCCAAGGCCGAGCACCTCCTCACCATCGTTCACCTCGGGGCAGCACCTGGCGCGGCGAACATATTCCCCAAACACCCTCACATAGAGGGTCATGTCGCCGTCGTACTTGAAGTGAAGGGTGCACCGCCTGCCCAGGCCGCTCGCGTGGGCGAATGTCTGCCAACCGCGGGCCAGAGCTACATTGCACGTGGCAAAGACCTCGACTGTGACCTAGGAAGCCCTGCTGCAGCACCCGTCTGTCTGTAGCCAAAGCCCGCCTGGACCTGGGGCCGGTAGCTCGTCGGCGAAGAAGCGCGGGAGCTGAAGCCAGTTGTCGGCCAGGTTCTCCGACCAGACGACAAACTCCGGCAGCATCTCTGCCGAGTGTAAGCGCAGCTGGTGAGGCCGCGCGACCACGGCATGTCTTCCTTCATCAACGAGACTGCCACAATCGAAGCAACCCCTGCCCCACAAAGCGGCACCACCATGGCTGCGCGGGGCCGCGGTGGGGGTTGTGGTATGCTTGCATGGACGGTCGCGTCCACGATTGGGCACCGGAGAGTCGGGCCCCTCGCGAGGGGCCTTCACCTTCTCCGTGATAGTGAACCTCCTCGACGGCGCCATTGGTGGCCGGAGAGGAGCAAGGGAGGAGAAGAAGCGGAAGAGGCTGAGGGAAGGTGGGCGACGGGGGCTCCGCCCCCTCCCATTTATACCAGGAGAAGGCCAACTAGCACCCGCCACGATCATAGGTAATGATGGTTTTCCTTGCATGTCGAAGGGACTTGTCAAGTCTGGCAGTTGCTGAGGCAGCCTGGGGAAGCGGAAACGCCCACGTACAATCAACCGCCACTCGTCGACCAAGGCCGCAGGCTATTGGGGCCCACGGCGCTCCGCAGTTGACCTTGGGCTTCACCTCGAAGCCAAGCCCGAGCACGCCTTGGGCCCGGGAGCTACTGTAGGCGTTCTGGGAACGGGGGTACCCAGACTTGCCTGCCTGCGACCCATGGTGTGGCTTTGCTAGCGGGCCTATACGGCCATCTTCATCAACAAGGCACTCAAGATCCTCGCGAGGCGGACGACACAAGACCTTCTCAGGAGCGGCCTGACCAAGCTGGCTCATGAGGGGTGGAGAGTTCAAGGCTAGGAAAACCTCACGAGGTTCTTGTGATGTGAGCCATGAGGATTGATGTAACACCCTCGATGCGACTATAGCTCCCATGTGTCGAGGCATGACTTAGAGACATAATCGCATTGAAGGCATATGTCGCAAGTTATGCAATCTTCACAACATCCCATGTAATATGAATAAAGGGGAGAATGCATAGTTGGCTTACACTCGCCACGTCAATCATGTACATAAATAACATTACATCATCCAAACACTCATGGCCCGACTACGGCGCCAAAATAAAAGAGAACCCAACATGCGACACGCTCCCAATCACCCCCAACTGGGCACCACTACTGATCATCGGGAAAGGAAACGTAGTAACATTGAGAGTCTTCATCGAACTCCCACTTGAGCTCGTACGCGTCTCCTGGAGCGGAATCATCAGGCCCTGCATCTGGTGTAATAGTAATTTGTGAGCCACAGGGGCTCAGCAATCTCGCACCCTCGCGATCAAGACTATTTAAGCTTATAGGTAAGGCAAGGTAAAATATGAGTGGAGCTGCAGCAAGCGACTAGCAAGTATGGTGGCTAACTTATTCGCGAAGGAGAGCGAGAAGAGGAGGCAAAGCGCGAGCGAGAAACTAGAGAGCAACCTGCGCAAACATTACTCCAACACCGTGTCCACTTCCCGGACTCCGCCGAGAAGAGGCCATCACGGTAACACACTCAGTTGATTCATTTTAATTAACTTAAGGTTCAAGTTATCTACAACCGGACATTAACAAATTCCCATCTGCCCATAACCGCGGGCACGGCTTTCGAAAGTTCAATCCCTGCAGGGGAGTCCCAACTTAGCCCATGACAAGCTCTCATGGTCAACGAAGGAATAGACCTCCTCCCAAGACGTTCTGATCAGACTCGGTATCTCGGTAACTCAAGACACTTCGACAGGTTAAAACAAGACCAGCAACACCGCCCGAATGTGCCGACAAATCCCGATAGGAGCTGCACATATCTCTTTCTCAGGGCACACTCAGATGAGACATCGTATGAGTAAAACCAACCCTCAAGTTGCCCCGAGGTGGCCCCACCGTCTACTCGGTCGGACCAACACTCAGAGGAGCACTGGCCCGGGGGGGGGGGGCTTAAAATAAGATGACCCGCGGGCTCCGGAAACCCGAGGGAAATAGAGGCTAGGTGGCAATGGGTAAGACCAATGTTGGGCATTTCTGGAAAAGCTTTAATCAAGGCGAAATATCAAGGGGTTCCCATTATAACCCAACCGCATAAGGAACGCAAAATCCGGGAACATAACACCGATATGACGGAAACTAGGGCGGCAAGAGTGGAACAAAACACTAGGCGAGAGGCCAAGCCTTCCACCCTTTACCAAGTATATAGATGCATTAAGATAACAAGGCAATATAATGATATCCCAACAAGTAAATAAAAGATGTTCGAACAAGGAACGGCCTCCAATCTTCACCTGCAACTAGCAACGCTATAAGAGGGGCTGAGCAAAGCGGTAACATAGCCAATCAACGGTTTGCTAGGACAATGGTGGGTTAGAGGTTTGACATGGCAATTTGGGAGGCTTGCAAGCAAGAGGTAGGCATCGTAGCATTGGCATAGCAAAAGAGCGAGCAAACTAGCATAGCAAAGATAGTAGTGATTTCGAGGGTGTGATCATCTTGCCTGCACAGTTGTCAGAGTTGACTGGATCCTCGAAAGCAAACTCAACGGGCTCCTCGTTAGCGAACTCGTCTCCCGGGTCTACCCAAACAAGAAAAACAAGCAACAAGGACACAATCAACCACGTGCAAACTCAACAACACAATGCAAAGATGATATGCCATGCGGGATGCGATGCGGGATGCCAAATGCAAGATATGACAGGAAATGCATGAACCTTGCTTCAACATGGAATTCCAAGTATGCCAATGGAAAGATGAGATGAAATCGCTTGAAAACGATATAAAGAACGCCGGAATCGGAGTTACGGTTTGGAAATGGCAAGCGATTCAAAAAATGACACCGGTATGCGATTTACAGCAAGTAGGCATCTAAATGCAATGAGATGAACATTCTACAGCACCCAAACGTGACAAAAAAATACATGGAAGGGATGCACACAAGATGATTAACAAAAGTCTAGCACTAAACTACGGCCAAATCATCAATTAACTGGTTCAAACAAGCATGGCAAAAACGCAAATGGTAAAACAGATCTCAGACTTAGTGAAATTAACACTTGTCTGGAATTTCAGATCACATAGCCCTCTTCGGAGCAACAAAACAACATGCTACAAGACCTGAAAATGACAAAGAAATATATGTCATGGAGCTAATCAACAAGCTTAACAAAAGTCCCTTAGTGATCTTGAGCCAAAAGGGATCACAAAAAATATTAACAAGCACACGAACATAGCAAAAACATAATCAGTTTTCAGACTTAGTGAAAACTGGGACATGCTGAAACAGAACTCACGAAGGCATGTTTACGAGCTCGATGCACTCACCACGTGCAAGTAATGGCAAGGCAAGCATACATCCCGTAATAAGAACAATGGCATAGCATGCAAGGATCAACTACAATAACATCGGCAAAATCGCAAACAAGTTGACGACCTGCCGAGATTCGCAACGAAGCAAAAGTAGAGCTCGATTGACTCAAGCTAGGTTGCTCCATAATTGCAAACAAAGACATGGATGGATAGAGCACTACAAGATTAACAAAACTCCCTTACTGATCATTCTCAAAAGAGGCACGGATCACTAGGAAACAACATGAACATATGGCATCACGAACTAAACAATCCCAGGACTTAGTGAAACTTCTAAGTCCCTGAAAACAGAGTTAGCAAGTGCACCACTTTGCAAGCTTGCACAAGCCACCACACACATCCTAAAAATACATGGGTTGCACCTCTGGAAAGATGACAAAACCCTTATCAAAACACATGTAGAACTCACGGGCATATCATGCACAGAATAATCATGGCAAAAATGACAAAAGTGCTAAACGGAGTAGCAGATCTGACAATTAACTCAAGTAGCCCTCTTCTAACAGCATTTCGGGCATCAAGATGAGCTCAAATGAAAATGCTGCAATGGATGATGTACTCTCTGAGATGAACCTTTTGATATGCTATATGCATGAATCGGAGCTATGGATGCAAAGTTACGGGGCCTCGAACAGGAGCATATGGACTGAAATTTTAGGGACTTAGACAAAAAAATTAGGTCAACCCTGATATTTTCAGATCTGGATGGGGGCGGCGCGTGAACCGAGGTGGCCGGGCTCTCGTCGGAGCTTCTCGCCGGAGGAGGGCGCGGGGCGGCGCCGGGGAGGTCGGAGGAGGCAGGCGGGGGGGCAGCGACCATCGGGCGGCGGGGCGGCGAGCACCGCGGTGACGAGGCGAGGCTCCGGCCGGCCGGCGTCGAGCGGCGCGCGGCGGCTCTGGGCGCCGGCGCGGAAGAAGGCCACGGCGGGGCGACCGAACGCGGGCGGCGGGGCGATGGGCTTGCGAGGGCCGGCGATGGGCCACAGCGGGCCGGCTGGGGTGGCGAAGTGGGGCGGCGGCGCGAGCCAATGGTGGAGCGCCACGTGGCGGCGGACGGGCGCGGCGGACGTTTCCGTCGGCGGGGCAGTTGTCTTGCGCGCGCGAAGACGAATGGAGCTAGGGTTTCGGGGGAGGAGAAGATCCGGATTTCGGGGGTTCTTTAAATAGACATAGAGGGAGCTAGGAGAGTCCAAATGAGGTGCGGTTTTCGGCCACGCGATCATGATCGAACGCTCTAGGACATGGAGCAGAGTTTGGTGGGTTTTGGGCCAAATTGAAGGGCTGTTGGGCTGCAACACACACGAGGCCTTTTCGGTCCCTCGGTTTACCGTTGGAGTATCAAACGAAGTCCAAATGATACGAAACTTGACAGGCGGTCTACCGGTAGTAAACCAAGGCTGCTTGGCAAGTCTCGGTCCAATCCGGAAATATTTAATCCCCACACACGAAAGAAAGCTAGAAATGGCCACCAGAGGAGAACGAAGCGCCGGAATGCAAAATGGACAACGGGAAAAATGCTCGAATGCATGAGACGAACACGTATGCAAATGCAATGCACATGATGACATGATATGAGATGCATGACAACGATAACAACACACAGAGACAAAACCCGAACCCGAGGAAATAAATATAACTTAATGCTGGAAACGGCAAGAGTTGGAGTACAAATAGGGAAAGTTACATCCGGGGTGTTACAACACTCCACCACTATGAAAAGATCTCATCCCGAGATCTAGGACTGAAAGAACGCCGGGTACTCAGAACGGAGGTGATCCTCGCGTTCCCAGGTAGCTTCACGGTCGGAATGGTGTGACCACTTGACTTTGAGAAATTTGATTGACTTGTTGCGAGTCTTGTGTTCAGTCCCTTGAAGAATAGCAACTGGGTGCTCACGATAAGAGAGATCTTCTTGGAGCTCAATGTCTTCGAAGTTGACGGTGCGGTCAGTCGTCTTGAAGCACTTTCGAAGCTGAGAGACATGGAACACGTCATGAACATTTGCAAAGTTTGAAGGAAGCTCGAGTTGATAGGCGAGGTCGCCTCTCTTGCTGACAATCTTGAAAGGTCCCACGTATCTAGGGGCAAGCTTCCCTTTGATACCGAAGCGACGAGTACCTTTCATAGGAGAGACGCGGAGGTAAACATGATCTTCGATCTCGAAAGCCAAATTCATGTGCTTACTATCATAGTAGCTCTTCTGGCGGGATTGGGCCGCTTTGAGGTTATCTCGAATGACTTTGCACATTTCTTCTGCCTCTGTGATTAAGTCATTACCCAAAAGCTGACGTTCACCGGTTTCAGACCAGTTGAGAGGGGTACGGCACTTCCTACCATACAGAATTTCGAATGGAGCCTTGCCCGAACTTGCTTGAAAACTATTGTTGTAGGAGAATTCAGCATAAGGAAGACAATCCTCCCACTTCATGCCGAAGGAGATCACACAAGCCCTGAGCATATCTTCAAGAATCTGGTTGACACACTCGACTTGACCGCTAGTTTGAGGATGGAAAGCTGTGCTGAAGCGGATGTTCGTGCCCATGGCCTTCTGAAAAGAATCCCAAAACTTCGAGGTAAAGATGCTGCCACGGTCTGAAGAGATCACTTGAGGAATACCGTGCAGAGAGACAATACGAGAGGTATAGATTTCCGCCAATTGAGTTGCAGTGATCGACTCTTTGATGGGCAGAAAATGAGCCACTTTGGTGATTTTGTCGATGACAACAAATATAGCATCATTGCCACGCTTGGACTTTGGAAACCCAGTCACGAAGTCCATTTCAATGTGGTCAGACTTCCATTCTGGAATGGCAAGAGGTTGGAGGAGACCTGCTGGCCTTTGGTGTTCTGCCTTCAATCTTCTGCAGACATCACATTCATACACGAATTGAGCGATCTCGCGCTTCATTCGAGTCCACCAATAAGCTTGCTTGAGGTCCTGATACATCTTCGTGCTCCCAGGGTGGATGGAGAGGAGAGAATTGTGAGCCTTGTTCATGATCACTTTACGAAGGTCACCTTTGGGTATCACAATTCGATCCTCGAAGAAGAGAGTGTCCTTGTCATCAAGGCGGTAGCACTTGTACTTGGACTGACTCTTGGCAATCCCAATCTTCACCTTTTTCACCATAGCATCAAGAAGCTGGGCTTGGCGAATCTGGTCTTCTAAGGTAGGAGACACTTGAAGGTTGGCGAGGAAACCTTGAGGAACAACTTGTAGATTAAGTTTGCGGAAAGCTTCACAAAGCTCGGGTTTATAAGGCTTAAGAATCAGACTGTTGCAGTAGGCCTTTCTGCTCAAAGCATCAGCAATCACATTGGCCTTGCCTGGAGTATACTCAATACTCGGATTATACTCTTGAATCATTTCGACCCATCGAGTTTGCCTGAGGTTGAGATTAGGCTGAGTGAAGATGTACTTGAGACTCTTGTGATCAGTGAAAATGTCCACTTTTCTTCCCAATAGAAGATGTCTCCAAGTCAAAAGAGCACGCACAACTGCCGCCAACTCGAGATCATGAGTGGGGTAGTTTTTCTCATTAGGCTTCAACTGGCAAGATGTGTAAGCAACAACTATCTTCTCTTGCACCAATACTGCGCCAAGACCTTGGAGAGAGGCATCACAAAAGACCTGGTACGGCTTGGATTCATCAGGTGGAGTCAGAACTGGAGTAGTGATCAATTTCTCTTTCAAAGTGTTGAAAGCAATATCACACTCCGGAGACCAAACGTACTTGACGTGCTTCTAAAGAAGATTAGAGAGAGGCTTCGCGATCTTAGAAAAGTTTTCAACGAATCTTTGGCAATAGCTTGCGAGACCAAGGAAGCTACGGAGCTGCTTCACATTCTGAGGAGGTTCCCAATTCACAATTGCAGACACCTTCTCAGGATTCATGGCAATGCCCTTGGCAGAGATGATATGACCAAGATAAAGAACCTCATTGAGCCAAAACTCACACTTAGAGAACTTGGCGTAGAACTGATGTTCCCTGAGCTTATCAAGAACCAAACGCAAGTGCTTGGCATGATCTTCCTTGTTCTTGGAGAAAACCAGAATGTCGTCGAGATAGACCAAAACGAAGTCATTGGTGTAGGCGTTGAAGATGAAGTTCATCATGCGAGAGAACGTCGAAGGAGCGTTGGCGAGGCCAAAAGACATGACAGTGTATTCATATGAACCAAAGCTTGTTCTGAATGCTGTCTTGGGAATATCTTCTTCACGAATGCGAATCTGGTGATAGCCCATACGGAGATCCATCTTGGAGAATACTTGGGCACCTTTGAGTTGTTCGAACAGCTCATTGATGTTGGGAAGTGGGTATTTGTTCTTGATGGTCTTGTTCACTGGACGGTAATCAACACAAAGTCGGTCTATTCCATCCTTCTTCTTCACAAAAAGAACACCACAACCCCACGGAGAAGAACTAGGCCGGATGAGACCCATTTTCTCTTGCATATCGAGTTGCTTCTTCAGCTCCTTCAACTCGTCTGGTCCGAGCTTGTAAGGACGTTTGCACACAGGTTGCGTACCAGGCTCAAGATCAATAATGAATTCAACTGGCCGGTGCGGAGGCATTCCTGGAAGCTCTTCTGGAAAGACGTCTTGATATTCGCAAACGACTGGAATTTGCGAAATAGCATCCAATTCACCCTTCTCATTGAGTTAAAACAGACGGATAGTATCATCACGAGCGGCAAAGACAATTACATCCTCAGACGAATGAGCCAATTGAATTTGCCTGGCTGCACAATCAAGCTGAGCCTTGTGCTTAGAAAGCCAATCCATTTCGAGAATAAGATCAATATCCGAGTTACCAAGAACCACCGGAGAAGAGAGAAACTTGTAATCACCCAATGTGATAGAGATAGCGGGAGCAACCAAACTAGAAGTCAAAAGCTTGCCGGGAGAAACAACTTGCATGACTTTGGGCATAATCTCGGTATCAACATTGTGCTTCGATGCAAAAGGGCATGACAAAAAGGAATGCGATGCACCAGTGTCAAAAAGAACTTTTGCAGGAACATCGTTAACAGGAAGGTTACCCATGATCACATCTGACGAGTCCTCTGCCTGAGCTGCATTCATCAAATTGACCTTGGCATGCTTGGGGTTATGCTTGACCACAGCTGTACTTGCCGATCTGACAGGAGGAGGAGGAGGAAGACGCCTCTGGTTGAAACACTTGTTGGCATAGTGACCCTTCTGTTGGCACTTGTAACACCCTCGTCAATCGTTAGCATCTGTTGCCTCAACACAATGGCTGAAAGTCTTTGGCCCGTTAGCAAGGAACTGGTTCAGTGTAGCAAAGTGACTATGATTGCTGCCTTGATTCCCTTGACTGCCTTGATTGCGCTCTTGGAGAAATTGCATGATCAGCTATGTGTTTGCATTGGTTGCGGCCATCACAGCTTGCCATGCCTCTGGAGGAGGTGGAGGTGGTGGCGGATCAGGATTCGGAGTCATGCGCGTTGGAGGAGCCATCCTGAAGAGGTTGACCACCATTAGCACATTGATAGATATAATATTGAAGCTGAATCCAACAGAATGAAAATTGCAACATATAGTCTTCACATCCGAACAAAATGAACGAATGCATTCCTCTTGAAATGGTCACATATCCATAAATTGAGAAGCCACTTAGAGTTAAGGTAGAGAAATAAATCAACAAGGTACGGATCAAGAATGAATAATCGGTAAGAAATCCCAATCTCAAACCAATATCCGTGGAAGAAGAACTAGAGCTACTAGAATTCCCACCTATGAAACTTCCGAACCTTTCCTGTTATGCAATCAGGTGTTGGGGATACAGGGGAAGCATAATATCTCACCCAAACTAGCAAATCCTACATCCAGCTATATCCATCCTTCAACACATAACCAAGAAACCTTCGGAAACCATCTACCTCAACCTTCGAAAAGCATCCGTTATACAAGTTATGGCGATACTCCCGAACTCCCGCCCCAGTACTGGGTGGCGTCAAGGTTATCTCACCAACGAACTGCATAAAAGAGATTTTCGATGTTGGCGTACTAAACTCAGGTATTCCAGAACTGCAACGATAAAATTATGATGACAACACCTCAAAGCTCAACTCCCCAGGACACTTCCACTAAACCCCTGACAGGAGGCACCAAGACAATGTTCTCATCATAAAACCATCGGAACGATTCCAAGATACCCGCGTGATCCTAAAAATTTTTTTAGTGAAAATTTGAGAAGAGAAGAGTCAAAACTCTACGTCAGGATGCCTTACCAGAGCGATGAGGAGACTGGGAAGTAAAAAGAATTCCTAAGCTCTCCGATATATAATTCCTAAAAGACTCAAAACATTTTTCTAGACACAACTCGGCCACTAAAAACGATCAAGCAATGGGGCTCCTAAGGTCGGGGAAGGCTCTGATACCAACTTGTAACACCCTCGATGCGACTATATCTCCCACGTTTCGAGGCACGACTTAGAGACATAATCGCATTGAAGGCATATGTCGCAAGTTAGGCAATCTTCACAACATCCCATGTAATATGAATAAAGGGGAGAATACATAGTGGCTTACACTCGCCACGTCAATCAACTTCATAAATAACATTACATCATCCAAACACTCATGGCCCGACTACGGCGCCAAAATAAAAGAGAACCCAACATGCGACACGGTCCCAATCACCCCCAACTGGGCACCACTACTGATCATCGGGAAAGGAAACGTAGTAACGTTGAGAGTCTTCGTCGAACTCCCACTTGAGCTCGTACGCGTCTCCTGGAGCGGAATCATCAGGCCCTGCATCTGGTGTAATAGTAATCTGTGAGCCACAGGGGCTTAGCAATCTCGCACCCTCGCGATCAAGACTATTTAAGTTTATAGGTAATGCAAGGTAAAATATGAGTGGAGCTGCAGCAAGCGACTAGCAAGTATGGTGGCTAACTTATTCGTGAAGGAGAGCGAGAAGAAGAGGCAAAGCGCGAGCGAGAAACTAGAGAGCAACCTGCGGAAACATTACTCCAACACCGTGTCCACTTCCCGGACTCCGGCGAGAAGAGGCCATCACGGTAACACACTCAGTTGATTCATTTTAATTAAGTTAAGGTTCAAGTTATCTACAACCGTACATTAACAAATTCCCATCTGCCCATAACCGCGGGCACGGCTTTCGAAAGTTCAATCCCTGCAGGGGAGTCCCAACTTAGCCCATGACAAGCTCTCACGGTCAACGAAGGAATAGACCTCCTCCCAAGACGTTCCGATCAGACTCAGTATCTCGGTAACTCAAGACACTTCGACAGGTTAAAACAAGACCAGCAACACCGCCCGAATGTACCGACAAATCCCGATAGGAGCTGCACATATCTCTTTCTCAAGGCACACTCAGATGAGACATCCTACGAGTAAAACCAACCCTCAAGTTGCCCCGAGGTGGCCCCGCAGTCTACTCGGTCGGACCAACACTCAGAGGAGCACTGGCCCGGGGGGGGGGGCTTAAAATAGGATGACCCGCGGGCTCCGGAAACCCGAGGGAAAAAGAGGCTAGGTGGAAAAGGATAAGACCAATGTTGGGCATTGCTGGAAAAGCTTTAATCAAGGAGAAATATCAAGGGGTTCCCATTATAACCCAACCGCGTAAGGAACGCAAAATCCGGGAACATAACACCGATATGACGGAAACTAGGGCGGCAAGAGTGGAACAAAACACTAGGCGAGAGGCCGAGCCTTCCACCCTTTACCAAGTATATAGATGCATTAAGATAACAAGGCAATATAATGATATCCCAACAAGTAAATAAAAGATGTTCGAACAAGGAACGGCCTCCAATCTTCACCTGCAACTAGCAACGCTATAAGAGGGGCTGAGCAAAGCGGTAACATAGCCAATCAACGATTTGCTAGGATAATGGTGGGTTAGAGGTTTGACATGGCAATTTTGTAGGCTTGCAAGTAAGAGGTAGGCATCGTAGCATTGGCATAGCAAAAGAGCGAGCAAACTAGCATAGCAAAGATAGTAGTGATTTCGAGGGTGTGATCATCTTGCCTGCACAGTTGTCAGAGTTGACTGGATCCTCGAAAGCAAACTCAACGGGCTCCTCGTTAGCGAACTCGTCTCCCGGCTCTACCCAAACAAGACAAACAATCAACAAGGACACAATCAACCACGTGCAAACTCAACAACACAATGCAAAGATGATATGCCATGCGGGATGCGATGCGGGATGCCAAATGCAAGATATGACAGGAAATGCATGAACCTGGCCTCAACTTGGAAATCCAAGTGTGCCACTGGAAAGATGAGATGAAATCGCTTGAAAACGATATAAAGAACGCCGGAATCGGAGTTACGGTTTGGAAATGGCAAGCGATTCAAAAAATGACACCGGTATGCGATTTACAGCAAGTAGGCATCTAAATGCAATGACATGAACATGCTACAACACCCAAACATGACAACAAAATACATGGCAGGGATGCACACAAGATGCTTAAAAAAAGTCTAGCACTGAACTACGGCCAAATCATCCATTAACAGGTTCAAACAAGCATGGAAAGAACGCAAATGGTAAAACAGATCTCAGACTGTGAAATTAACACTTGTCTGGAATTTCAGATAATATAGCCCTCTTCGGAGCAACAAAACAACATGCTACAAGACCTGAAAATGACAAAGAAATATATGTCATGGAGCTAATCAACAAGCTTAACAAAAGTCCCTTAGTGATCTTGAGCCAAAAGGGATCACAAAAAATATTAACAAGCATACGAACATAGCAAAAACATAATCAGTTTTCAGACTTAGTTAAAACTGGGACATGCTGAAACATAACTCACGAAGGCATGTTTACGAGCTCGATGCACTCACCACGGTGCAAGTAATGGCAAGGCAAGCATACATCCCTTAAGAAGGCACAAAATTCCAGCTAGACATGTCAAGAACAATGGCATAGCATGCACGGATCAACTACAATAACATCGACAAAATCGCAAACAAGTTGACGACCTGCTCAGATTCGCAACGAAGCAAAAGTAGAGCTCGATTGACTCAAGCTAGGTTGCTCCATAATTGCAAAAAAAGACATGGATGGATAGAGAACTCCCTTACTAATCATCCTCAAAAGAGGCACGGATCACTAGGAAACAACATGAACATATGGCATCATGAACTAAACAATCCCAGGACTTAGTCAAACTTCTAAGTCCCTGAAAACAGAGTTAGCAAGTGCACCACTTTACAAGCTTGCACAAGCCACCACACACATCCTAAAAATACATGGATTGCACCATTGGAAAGATGACAAAACCCTTATCAAAACACATGTAGAAGTCACGGGCATATCATGCACACAATTATCATGGCAAAAATGACAAAAGTGCTAAACGGAGTAGAAGATCTAACAATTAACTCAAGTAGCCCTCTTCTAACAGCATTTTGGGCATAAAGATGAGCTCAAATGAAAATGATGCAATGGAGTGAAATGATCTACTCTCTGAGATGAACATTTTGATATGCTATATGCATGAATCGGAGCTATGGATGCAAAGTTACGGGGCCTCGAACAGGAGCATATGGACTGAAATTTTAGGGACTTGGACAAAAAAATTAGGTCAACCCTGATACTTTCAGATCTGGATCGGGGCGGCGCGCGAACCGAGGTGGCCGGGCTCTCGCCGGAGCTTCTCGCCGGAGGAGAGCGCGGGGCGGCGCCGGGGAGGTCGGAGGAGGCAGGCGGTGGGGCGGCGAGCACCAGGCGGCGGGGCGGCGAGCACCGCGGTGACGAGGCGCGGCTCCGGCCGGCCGGCGTCGAGCGGCGCACGGCGGCTCCGGGCGCCGGCGTGGTAGAAGGCCGCGGCGGGGCGACCGAACGCGGGCGGCGGGGCGATGGGCTTGCGGGGGCCGGCAATGGGCCTCAGCGGGCCGGCTGGGACGACGAAGTGGGGTGGCGGCGCGAGCCAATGGTGGAGCGCCACGTGGCGGCGGACGGGCGCGGCGGACGTGTCCGTCGGTGGGGCAGTTGTCCGGCGCGCGCGAAGATGAGTGGAGCTAGGGTTTCGGGGGAGGAGAAGATTCGGATTTCGGGGGTTCTTTAAATAGACATAGAGGGAGCTACGACAGTCCAAATGAGGTGCGGTTTTCGGCCACGCGATCGTGATCGAACGCTCTAGGACATGGAGCAGAGTTTGGTGGGTTTTGGGCCAAATTGAAGGGGTGTTGGGATGCAACACACACGAGGCCTTTTCGGTCCCTCGGTTAACCGTTGGAGTTTCAAACGAAGTCCAAATGATACGAAACTTGACAGGCGGTCTACCGGTAGTAAACCAAGGCCGCTTGGCAAGTCGCGATCCAATCCGGAAATGTTTAATCCCCACACACGAAAGAAAGCTAGAAATGGCCACCGGAGGAGAACGAAGCGCCGGAATGCAAAACGGACAACGGGAAAAATGCTCGAATGCATGAGACGAACACGTATGCAAATGCAATGCACATGATGACATGATATGAGATGCATGACAACGATGACAACACATGGAGACAAAACCCGAACCCGAGGAAATAAATATAACTTAATGCCGGAAACGGCAAGAGTTGGAGTACAAATAGGGAAAGTTACATCCGGGGTGTTACAACCGAGACCAGGTGGGGCGCCAGCATGCGCAGCGTCCTTGTTTCCTCTTTGGTGCTAAGGTGGCAAGCGCAGACGCAGAGTACCGAGGCATCAAGCAAAGGTTTCCATATTGGTGCAACGAGACCAAGAGCAGAAGGGCGGCAAGACGGAGGTCACCATGGAGCCCAAGACGGCGTCACCTCCAGAGCCTTTGGCAGGCCAAGACTGCTTTTGTCAGGATAGCTTGTACTAGTTGTCCCCCTTCGAATTGGCCGTTGTTGGCTCCCTTCCTGCTCAATATTTGGGGAGAGGAACAGGGCCTCTATAAATAGGACTAGCCACCACCATAGCTAGAGAGGGGAAAAGGAGGAGATGGGATCTTAGATTGGAGCCACCACATCCTTGGCCACACATCCACCAAGCACAAGAACACCACAACCTCAGGATGTTGTTCTTCCCCTTCTACTGTTCATCAGCAGCCCAAGAGGCAATCCACCACCACCACACTGGAGTAGGGTATTACACCACAACGGTGGCCCGAACCAGTATAAATCTTGTGCCCTTTGTGTTGCGAGTTCGTCGAGTTAGTTTGTGAGATCTTACCTAAGTTAGGACATGGATTGGCAGGGGGGAAATCTTCACGTGCACCCCAATGTTCGAACCTTAAGGGTTTTGCCGGAACCCATGATCTGACAAAGATTAAGGCCATCTAGCGCATGCGCAAGCCGGCTCGGCTGTGAGATGTCCAGAAGTTCACCGGCTGCTTGGCCTCGGTCAGTCGGTTTCTCAGTTGCCTGTGAGAGAGGTTCTTGCCCCTGTATCAGGTGATGAAGAAGACGATGTCGTTCGAGTGGAACGACCACGCGGACGAAACCTTTCGGGATCTCAAGCGCATGCTCTCCACCGCACCTGTCCTGGCCGCCCCGGCCGAGAACGAGCTGCTATTGCTCTATGTCATCGCGACCTCGCGGTCGGTCAACACGGTGATGGTGGTCGAGCGACCAGAGAAGGGCAAGGTTCAAGCTGTCCACCGTCCCGTCTACTACTTGAGCGAGGTGCTCTCCGCCTCCAAACAGAACTACCCGCACTACCAGATGATGTGTTACGGCGTATACTTCACCGCCAAGAAGCTGAAGCAATACTTCCAAGAGAATGTCGTCACCGTGGTCAGCACGGCCCCTCTCGGTGAGATCATCGGGTGCTGGGATGCCTCTGGCCGGGTCGCCAAGTAGGCGCTCGAGCTAGCCGGCCACAACATCCTCTACGAGCCCCGCACCACGATCCAGTCCCATGCTTTGGCCGACTTCCTCATCGACTGGACCGAGAACCAGTACCTACCGCCGCCGCCGGACTCGACGCATAGGCGCATGCACTTCGACGACTCGAAGATGCGACTCGGCCTGGGGGCCGGCATCGTGCTATCCTCCCCCAAGGGCGACCGGCTAATGTATGCACTATAGATCCACTTCGCTGCCGCTTTGTATGAAGCCCTTGTGCACGGCCTCCGGCTTGCCAAGGAACTCGGCATCCGGCAAATCCTATGCTTCGGCGACTCGGACCTAGTCATCCAGCAGTGCTCCGGCTAATGGACGCCAACGACTCCAACCTGGCATGCAACCGCTTCCTCATCTAGAAGCTGTCTGGATTTTTCGAGGGCTGCGAGTTCCTCCATGTCCCATGCGCGGAGAATGAGGCGGCTGACACGCCAGCCAAGATCGCCTCGTCCCGGCTGTCCATTCCGTCCGGCGTCTCCCTCGAGCACATGCACAAGCCGTCCGTCAAGCCGTCTCCGGACTCCGAGTCCATCCATGTCCCGAATGACCCGGCCGCACCTCAACCCGGCCCGGGGACTGCTCCAGCCATCCCGACCACACCCCGACTCGGCCCTGGGGCCGCTGAACCCGTCTCGGGGGCTGCAACCCCGGAACCAGTCATGATGGCCGTCCTCACCGGAGTCGCGGCATCATCCAGGGCCCTGCCCATTTCGGAGTTCCTGGAGAACGGGGTCCTCCCCATGGACGATACCGAAGCTCGGCAAGTGCAGTGTCGAGCGTCCGCCTACAGCATCATCAACAACGAGCTCGTCAAGCGTAGCTCCACCGGCGTGTTCCAGTGCTGCGTCGAGCAGGACAAGGGCATTGAGATCCTCCTCGACATACACCAGGGCGAGTGCGGGCACCACGCCGCCTCGCGGTCCCTGGTGGCCAAGGCTTTCTGCCATGGTTTCTACTGGCCCACGGGCCTCGAAGACGCCGAGTCGCGCGTCCTCAAGTGTGAGGGATGCCAACGCTTCAGCAAGCGCAGCCACCAGCCGACGTTGGCACTCCAGACCATTCCGATCGCCTGGCCCTTCATGGTCTGGGGACACAACATGGTGGGACCCTTCAAGGACGCTCGAGGTAGCATGACGCACTTGCTGGTGGTGGTGGCTAAATTCACTAAGTGGATCGAGGCAAGGCCAATCAAGAAGCTGGACGGTCCAACGGCTGTTCGATTTATCAAGGATATCGCCGTGCGCTACGGCATGCCGAACAGCATCATCACGGACAATGGCACCAACTTCGCCAACGGCGCGCTCGCGCTGTATTGCTCCGTCTCAGGCATCCGCCTCGACCTGGCCTCCGTTGCACATCCACAGTCCAACGGCCAGGTCGAGCGGGCCAACGGCCTCATCCTATCCGGCATCAAGCCGCGGCTCATCGAGCCGCTCGTCCGTTCCCCCGGCAGCTAGCTCGACGAGTTGCCGGCTGTTCCTTGGAGTCTCCAAGCGCTCACTCGCTCTCCCTCATGAGTTGTCGACGAAGCAGAAGCTGTCTTCCCGACCGACGTCGAGTTCGAGTCGCCACGTGTCACGATGTACACTGAAGCCGAAGCAAAAGAAGCCCGCGAAGACGGCGTCGAATTGCTCGAAGAAGCGCGTCTCCAAGCGCTCACTCGCTCAGCCATCTACCAGCAAGGTCTGAGGCACTACCACAGCAAGAAGATCAAGCCCCTCGCCTTCCGAGAGGGAGACCTCATCCTCTGACTCATCCAGCAGCAGATGGGCCAGCACAAGCTGTCCTCCCCATGGGAGGGCCCCTTCATCGTCAGCAAGGCCCTATGCGATCGCGACGCCTAATACCTCACCGATGCCAGCAAGTCGAACAAGCGCAAGAGAGACACAGCCGGCGAAGAAACAACCTGGCCATGGAACGCAGAGCTACTCCGCTCGTTTTACAGTTAGCTGTAAACACGTATGTACCACCGTCTTTTGTAATCATCTCAAAACTATGGGGTCCCCGAACAACGCTTGGGTGCTGCCCCTTTTGCGACCAAGCTACCGTGTCTCTACATTCGCGCATCACTTCAAAAATTTATGTAGAACCCGGCAGCCGAGTCAATTCGCTCGTCCTCGGGGCTCGGGGGCTGGCCGGCTTGGCCACTTGCCGTTTTTTTCTTAGCGGTTCTCAAACGCGTTGGATTGCCATAGCTTCTCACTTTGCCCTAAGCTGCAGATCCGGCTTCGACTGCGGGCTGACAAGCGCATGGGAGCAAAACCAATAGTGCGCCACAAACACTAAGTCAAGAACCGCCGGGTCGCTCAACCCGGTCCCGCCACCTTAAGTTACCGCACGACCGGCTGCCCGCCAACCCGGGCCGCCGGATGGCCGCCAGCGGGCCCAGTGGGTGTTTCGCTCGGGATCAACATTTTGAAAGACTAAGTATTAAACGCTCCTTTCGAAAACCGAACCCCTTGTCACGGACCACAGCCTTGGCCGTCAGACTCGCGGGGGGGGGGGGGGAGCCCAAAGAGGGAGGGTTACAAGAAAATAGCCCTAAAATGAAACGCGAAAGCGCAGGCATCCATGAAATTTCTGCATGTCGCCAGGTCGCTCGACCCGGCCGCACCACTTTAAGTTACCACACGACCGACTGCTCGCCAACCCGGCCCGCCGGATTGCCGCCAGCAGCCCTAGTGGGTGTTTCGCTCACGCCCAACGTTTCAAAAAGCCCAAGTACCACGCGTCCCTCTCAAAGGCCGAACCCCTTGTCACGGACCAGAGCCCTGGCCATCAGACTCGCGGGGGTGAAACCCAAATGGAGGAAGTCGCAAGAAAACAACTCCAAAAAAATGAGAAGCAAAGGCGCAAACATTTACACAGCTCATATAGCATAAATTTAAACAGGCCCAAGGCCAGAATTAATTACACACAATCAACCCTAGTGGGTGGGTGGACCTGCTACCTAACATAAATTTAATACAATTAAGAAATCAGCCATCGCCTCCGCTAGGGTGCGCAGCCGCCGGGTCCGCAGAGCTGCCGGTATCCTCCTCCTCAGCATCCGCGTAGACGCCCGTCTCCTTGGAGCTACCCACCGGGTCGTCCAAAAGAAGGTCGTAGTCCTAAGCGGGCACAACGGTGCCATCATCCGCACGCTCCAGCTGGAACTCATCGTGGAAGGCGAACCCGGCGATATAGCTGGCTCGGGCAGCGATCCGGCCTGCCTCCGCCTGCTCCGTGGGTCTCGCTGAAAGCAGACGGCCTCCTCCACCAGTGGGAGCGCCTCCGGGAAGGTCCCTGTCAAGAAGAAAAGCAAGTCAGAAGAAAAATACTAAGGAAGGGAGGCCGGAGTCCCAACCCGGCAGCGACAACAAAACCAAAGAAAAGCACTTATTGGAGAAGGACTCTTCCAGGTGCTGCGCTTCGAGCAACGTACCGTGCCGCTCACGGGCGATGGTGCGGTCGCGCTACTCTAGCGCCTTCTCCAGGTCGGAGAACATGGGAAGGGCCGCCTTCAGCTCGGCGTCCTTGTCCTCGGCCGCCTTCACGAACTCCTCACAGAGCCGAGTCATCCCCTGCCGGGTCTCCTCCGCCGTGGCCACCAGCCCCTTCAGGTGCTCCACCTCGTCCTGGAGCTGCCCCTTGTCGTCGGCCAGCTTGCCGCGCTGCTGGTCCCCCTCGGCAAGGGCCTGCTGTGCCTCCACAACCTTGGCGGCCTCCGCCTTGAGGCGCTTCACCTCGGCCTCGAGCCGGCTCTTGTCACCCACCAGCTGCACCCGCAGCCGGCTGGCCTCGTCAAGCGCCTGCCGGGCTCCCGTCGCCTCCGCCTTCACCGCCTCCCCTTCAGCCCCGAGTCAGCCGACATCCGCAATAAGCCAGTCATAGTGAAAACCGGCCCGAATCAGCCGGGTCCTCCAAGACAGCACCTCGGCTGCAGAAGAAAAAGCTCAGCGACAAAGTACTGCATTAAGATTCGACCCAGCTGCCACGTAGTTGGCCCGAGTCTCAGGGGCTACACCCAGTGGGTGCGTTAGCGCCCCCCCACTAGAAAAGAGCATAAAAGAGAAATACCTGTTGCGACGCAGAGATCCTCCTCCTTGGCGGCGAGCCCCTCCTTGAGATGCTGATGCGTCTCAAGGAGCCGGTTGAAGACATTGACCCAGTAGGAGTCATGTTTCTACAAGAAGAAACAATTAGCACAAGCCGACAAGATAAGATTCGGCCCAACTGCCACGCAGTCAGCCCCAATTTCGGGGGCTACACCTAGTGGGTCCACTGGCGCACCCCCACAAAGAGGAAAATGATGGAAAAAGAAAAACAGAGCGCGGATGGAAACTTATGAAGATGGCGTGCTCCAGATCCTACGTCGCCTCAACCTTGGCCTGGGTGAAGGCCTGGATCCAGTCCGTCCGCCCTCGCAGGCGACGGGTTACGGCGGCCATTGCCTCCTCCTCCTGAGTCAGAGGTCCGAAGGGGACCTCGCTGGTCCGAAGGCCTGGATCCAGTCCGTCCGCCCTTGCAGGCGATGGGTTATGGCAGCCCGGCGTCCTCCGGCCCTGATCGCCAGGGCATGCCCTCTGCTGGCCGCCCCCTGAAGCCGGCGCCTTCTCCAGTGCCCTCCCCGACACCGACGCCGTCTCGGTGGGCGGAGCGGTTTGAGGCTCCACCACCAGCGGCGCCTTGTCCGCTGACGCGCGGGGTGCCCCCTACGGCGCCGCCCGCGCCGCCTCCTCCAAGACGGCATCGCCGCAACCTCCATCAGCCCCCTCCTGCTCGACCTCGTTGTCCATGGTGGGGTGCCGTGCTCGACAACCACGACCTCCCGATCAAGGTCCATCGCATCCGCACGGCCGCCTTGGCCATGCTCCATTGCCGACGCGGGCACGAAGACCATCATCGTCGCCACCGTCCCCGCCGGCATCTTCGGCCATGCCGGCCCCTTGCCGGCTTGCGCCCAAGCCGTCGCGGATCTAACCCAGACCTGGGTCGACGCAGCCGCCAGCTCCGCCTCGGCCTGGTTCCAATCCTGCCAGGCCAGGCCCTCGGCATCGGGTGGGCCCAGGCCGAGGTCCATATCCTCCGGCACCTCGTCCTCGTCCTCATCCTGGTCAGCGGCGCCGGTGTCGGATTTCGGGTTCCGGCAGACCCTTGAGGTTCGAACACTGGGGTGCGCATGGAGATTTCGCTTCCTACCTTCCTGCACCCCTCCGCTTCGCTAAGATCTAAGCTATGGAAAGAACAACACAGGAGACACAGGGTTTATACTGGTTCGGGCCACTGTTGTGGTGTAATGCCCTACTCCAGTGTGTGGCATGGTGGATTGCCTCTTGAGCTGATGATAATGAATGATACAAGGAAGAACAGCCTCGCGAGGGTCTGTTCTTGGCTGGGGCGATGAACTGCTGGGAGGAGTTCAGCCACCCTTCTCTCTCTCTCTCTCTGATCGAACCCCCTCTCCTCTGTGGGTGGCTGGTCCTATTTATAGAGGCCCTGGTCCTCTTCCCAAATATCGAGCGGGAAGGGAGCCAACAATGGCGGGCTAATTTGAAGGGGGACAGCTAGTACTAGCTACCCTAACAAAAGTAGTCTTCGCCTGCACAAAGCTCTAGTGGTGACGCCATCTTGGGCCCCACGATGACCTCCGTCTTGCAGTCCTCCTGGTCCTGGTCTTGTTGCACCGAAATGGCAACCTTTTCCTGATGCCTCGGTACT
Source organism: Triticum urartu (assembly GCF_056163025.1). Lineage (NCBI taxonomy): Eukaryota > Viridiplantae > Streptophyta > Magnoliopsida > Poales > Poaceae > Triticum > Triticum urartu. Next base: position 317,666,676 of record NC_141879.1, on the reverse strand, counting down.
CCGCGGCTACGCTTGCCCCATTTGCACCAAAGAGGAAGGGAGGACACTGCGCGGGCTGGCACCTGCCTAGCGCCCTTGGTCGTCATGGCTTGCGTCATGGGCACCTCGTGAGGTACCCCGCCTTGATCTCTCCGCCTCCTCGTGAGCCAGCCTGATGAGGCCGCGCTTGAGGAAGCTCCGTGTCGTCCTCCCCGCGAGGCTTAGCCCCTCGCGAGGGTCTTGGGTCTGTGTTGATGAAGATGGGCCGTGCTGGCCCCCCTTTGAGCCACGCCGCAGGCAGGCAAGTCTGGGGACCCCCGTTCCCAGAACACCGACAGTAGCCCCCGGGCCCAAGGCGCGCCCAGACTTGGCCGTGCAGGGAGGCGGAAGGGCAAGAGCGAAGCGCCGCCGGCCCTAACAGCCTGCGGCCTTGGGCGCCACGTGGCGGTTGATTGGACGTGGGCGGCACTGTTCCCCCACGCCCACCTTATTTTGCGCCATGCTAGGCGGACCCGTAGTCGTACACAGCCGTTCCCCTTTCTGTTGCTCGAGCGCCCTCTGTCCTTCCTCCACTCGAACTCTGGTTTCTGTTTTCAACCCAATCTTGAACCTTCCCCCCTCTTCCCATCGCCATGGCTCCGATGAAGAAGGGAAGAGGGAAGAAACCCGTGTCTCCACCTTGCCCGCCGCCGTTGGCGCCCCCCACCGAGGGCTTGGGCAAGGTCAGCTCGGCTCTGGCCACCATCTTCAACGAATGCGGGAGGACGACGGCCTGGCCCGCGTCCCACTTCTCCATCGACAGGATAGTCACCGAGGTCCCGTATTTTGCCGACGCCCTGTGGGCGGGTCTGGCTCCTCCCTTTTCTGATTTCTTCAATGCCGTGCTTTCCCACTATCAGATCCACATGATGCATCTGGGTCCTGAATCCATCACTCTCCTTTCGGTCTTCGCCTTTGTTTGCGAGGCTATGATGGGCATCCTTCCTTCGATTGCCTTGCTGCGCCACTTCTTCTCGTTGTGCCTTGTTGACCTTACCCAATGCTGGGCGTGTGTGAGCTTCGTTGTCGCATCTGAGATGGCGGCCTCTGGGATTGACTTCAAGCTCCCTCCGCCCGCGGCTGGGTTCCGCGAGCGGTGGCTGTATGTGGATGCTGGGGTGCCCAGCCCCCTGCCGTCAGAGCCAACTTCGCCTGTTGTCCCCAATTCGGGCTGGGGCCAGGAGACGCTTGAGAGCCCCCGGCTCGTTTTTGTCTGGCACCGCTTCGCGTTCTTGAGTTCGCTTGGCATGACAGCGCCCAAGGTGGTGAAGGAGTTCCTGCTACGCCGCGTTGCTCCTCTCCAACGCCACTCCCACCGGATGTGCGCCTTCAGCGGGCGCGGTGATCGTATGAGGCTGCAAGAAGAGGACCTTATGCCTGAAGTGCTGAGGACGGCGCTCTTGACCCTGATGGGGGACCCCAACCCTGGCAGCATCCAGTAGGGAGGGGCCTTGCTGTACCTCTGCCAGAGCAGGGGCGATTTTGTGAGGCAGATGCCTATCTTCAATGAGTGGGGGCCGCACCCCGCCGGCCTCCAGGGGCCTCGCGAGAACCCAGTGGTGGTGACTGCCCTTCCAGTCAGCCAAGGCGACTCTTCCTCAAGTGGCGGAGCAGGGAGGCATGAGCCGCCAGAGGTCGAGGGGCTCCCGGCGGGGTGACAGCGCCGGGTGATGCTCATGAGGAAGCAGTTATTGGTGCCCGTGCCACTAAGGCTAAGGGTGACAAGCAGCTGCCCTCTGCCCCTACGACCGAGGCCCCTGAGGCTCCGGCGGCTTCTCTTAGCGAGGCGATTGGCAGCGCACATCAGGCAGGCGCCCCTGACACAGATCGCCTTGACGGTCCATCTTCGTCGCAGGTTGATCCCTGCGCCCAACTCTTAGGCTGCTTCCGCATGGACTTTGAGGCCCTCCGGAAGAGAAGGGAGGCCCTGGGCGACGATTACCCTTGTCTCCTGCTGAAGCGTAGGAAGTACTTCGCCACTGATGAGTAAGCCTTCTCCTTTCCCAGCTCCCGATCCTTCTGTTGCTCTTACTGACCGTTGCTCCGCAGGCCCCTTCCAGCTGGGCTTGCGGAGACGGCTGAGGAGCCGTCCCCCTTGGCTTCGCCCCCTCCACCGTCCTCAAGTGCTCCAAGCAGTGGAGCCCTTGTGGTGAGGGCGATCGACAAGCCGAACCGTCCTGAGGCGTATCGTGGCCCTGCGCACCTCGCGATCCTTTGCGGGCCTTCTCGTGGCATAGTCAGCCTACCGTGGGCTTCTCGCCTGGTCGTGGACTGCGATTGGCTGAGGCGCTTCCTGCGCTCTTCACCTAGGGATGGGCTGGCCCCAGGCCAAGCTTCTGACACGGCGTGCCCGGCCGCCGCGAGGGTGCCAGCCCCCAGCCCCCAGCCCGGAGGGGGAGTGCTGACTCGTGGCCCCCGGCGCTTGCTTGGGGCAGATGATGGTGTGGAAGACGTGCTCGAGCGCGCTCGGGAGCGTCGCGCTCTCCGCCAAGGATTCCTTCGAAGGGCGGCTAACGCGGTAAGCCTGCTTGGAGAGGAGCTTCCAGATGAAGACGTGCGCCTTGAGGCCGAGGGCCTGCCTCTGGCTGCAGAGAGGCGCGAGCTAGAGGGCACCATCGCCCTTGCGCACCGTCAGCACGATCTTGACGACGTAGAGGCCAAGGCGTCGCTGGTGGCCTCTCGGGAGGCCCGATCTTGGGCCGCTGAGGAGGCTCGGGAAGCAGACCGGCGGCGAACGGCGGCAGAGGAGCGGCGGAGGAGCTCCTGGCCTAGTGCCACTCACTGGAGAAGCAGGTGGAGCTGCGCGAGGCAGCCCTCGCGTCGATGAAGGTGGCCTCCGGCGACTCAGCAGAGCTCCAGAAGCATGAGGAGGCGCTGACACTGGAAGACGCCGAATGTACCCGTGAGTACGAGCGTCTGGAGATGAGGGAGCGCTTGGTGACGCAGGCGGAGGATGATGGCGCTGCACAGGAAGCCCGCGTCCTGGAGGAGGTCGGACGTCGAGTGGAGATGGAGCATTTGAACCTCGAGCACGAGTTTGAAGAGAAGCTGGGGTTGATCCGGGCTGAAGCTGAAGGCAGGACTGCTACCTTGAGGGCCAAGCTGGAGGAGGCAACGCGGCGGGCCGATGCTTTCCGGGCCGCTCTTGAGGTGGCGCAAGGTGAGTTAACCGCCTCCCAGGCCGAGGTGCTCCTTCTCCGCCAGCGGGTGGAGGAGGCTGAGATCGTCGCGGGCCAGAACGCGGACGAGATACGTCAGCGGAGGATCCTGGAGCATGAGCATGGCCCCATGCTCACCACGCTCTGGGAGAGAGCCAACATAGCCTTGGGCAACATCTGCGAGGCGGCTGTTAGCGAGCCGCACGCAGTCAACTATGCTGGCAATCTTCAATTCTTCACTGACGTGGTGACGCAGCTAGAGGTGCGGTCGGTCAGGGCTGACAGGTTGGTGGAGGAGAGGAGCCGCGCCCTGCTCGGGCGCGCCTTTTCTCGCGTCTTCAGCCACCTCCGGAACATGGATCCCCACTTTGATTTTGACACCGCCATCGCCCCAGTCCCCCAGGCGGTCCGAGGCGATCTGGCGCACTGGGTGGAAGACAATGTGGATGCTCTTATCAGGGCCTTCGCTTCAAACAACGACGACGTGATCGTGGCGGCCGACGAGGGCGGCGTGGTGAACAGCCCTGACAACGCGGGCGGCGACGCGGACAGCGATGGCGAGTTCAGTGACGCCAGTAACGGCTCGGGTGGTGCTCCTGAGAACGCATGGGGGGATTTATTTGACTGATTGTGCATCGTTCCTACTTCCTTACCCTGCATGAATAGAACTCAGGTTTTGGCGTGATGGCAGTGAGAGCATTTTGGAGGGGGAGCCCCTTATGTAAAACTTGTGTTCATCGTATTAGTAGACGCTACATTGCCCATGCGCCCGCGCCAAGTGGTTGGCCTAAGCGACGCGCTGGTCGGCTAGTTTACCTTTGTCCCGTGCTGGCCCTGAGGCAGCTTGTGGGAGGTTGTGGTGTCTCAAGTGTTCCCTGATTGGGTTCGTAGGATCTGCAGTAAAACACCCTCCTGAGAGGACACGTCGACGGCAGTCTGGGCTGCACGCAAGCTAGGCCTGACCAGGCTCGCGAGGGGCTCGCGAGGGGAGGCAGCTGAGGGGAAGTGGTAACCAAAACACGAGAAATTGCTCGGATGAGACTAAGCACCCATTCCCCGAACACACGCAAATCTCAAATTCGAATCCAACTTGAATCCTGCGGGGGAAAGCGACAACCAAAGGGAAAAGTAACGATAGCAAACGAAAGGCCCCGTCCGGCACCTAGTCACGTCTTCTCACCAGCGCGGAGCTAAGTGCTGCCACTGGGCGTGGGAGGGAGCCCCAGGGCCTAAGGCCGGCACCCCCGAGACTCCGGGGCATGTACAGCCCCACTCATTATTACGTGAGAGTGTCACGGGGCGGTGAGCTTCACAGGCACTGGGCCTTCTTCACAGGTGCTGGCCTTGCTTCATATCGCCAGATGAGGGCCCTGCCTTGCGCCACACTCTAGTGCCATCAACGACGACTGGAAACCAGGACGCCGCCGATGGGGTAGAGCGGTCGCCAGCGGTTCCCCCGATGACCACGGGTACTCCGCCGGGGGCAGGCCCTGAGGCACCTCCCCAGCGGAGGGCCTACCTCCTGAGAACACCTTGCTCCGAACGCCGCGGTGGTGATGTCGAATCCCGGCCCCTCTCCTGCAGCCCCCTGCGCCCTCCTCCCGAGGGGTAGGAGACTATGGGAGCGGGGGCAGCTGCTCGCTGTGGCGACCTACACCTCCTGCGATCCATGGTTAGCGTATGCCTGCTCCTGAAGAATTAGCGGTACCCGATAATCGTTGCCTCCAGCGTGGCCAGTGGGACCGTCCCGGGGCTCCCGGAAAGGCTCAGCTTCTGGCGCCTCGTCCCCCCAGCTTGGGCTGAGGAGCGAGCCTTGTTCGCTCTCGTGAGGGTGTCCTTGGTCCATCATGAGGGGCAAGTATTCCTCTGGCGACGCCATCCCGAAGGCCATGCCGTAGTGCCCCGCGTGCCATGCGGTCCTGCCTGACGCGCCCACCATGAGGTGGCAGCGCGGCTGTCCACTAGGGCCGCGGGTCGTGTCGAGTCCTTCTTCTTCACGGACCGGGAGCGGGGGCAGCGCCGCCACCGGTCCGGTGCTGACAGCTTCGCTGGCGCTGGGGTAGCCTTGGAGCCCGCGGGCGCGCGCGGAGCCCCCGCGCGGGCCGCCCTGGGCTTGAGATGGGAGCTGGGTGCAGAAGGGGTGAGCCCCCGAGGCGGCGAAGCCCAAGAGCTCCGCCACCCGTTGCAACAGCACGTCGCGGCCGCCCTCCAGCAGTCTGCACTGCAGCAGCTCTCGAGCCACCGTGAGCGCGGCCCTCGAGTTCGCCTGCTCCCGGCGGGTGTACGGTGTCGTGGTCGTGGCGTGATTGGAGGCCCTTGCTGCCGACCGCGCCTGCCGTGTTGTGGGAGCTGTCGAAGCCTGTCCGCATCACCCGCGGCCCGCAGCACCCTGCGGACCGCGAGCTGCCTGGGGCACGGGGTCGCCCGAGGCGAGCGGTTCTATGCGGGCGGGCCACGCCGCCCATGGATCTGGGTTGCCGGCCTGGTCGCCGGACATGATGACGACGACGGGACGGGGCACGAAGCGGTAGAAGGTGAATTCCGGCGCACCCCTACCAGGCGCGCCAAATGTCGGATTTCGGGTTCCGGCAGACCCTTGAGGTTCGAACACTGGGGTGCGCGCGGAGATTTCGCTTCCTACCTTCCTGCACCCCTCCGCCTCGCTAAGATCTAAGCTATGGAAAGAACAACACAAGAGACATAGGGTTTATACTGGTTCAGGCCACCGTTGTGGTGTAATACCCTACTCCAGTGTGTGGCGTGGTGGATTGCCTCTTGGGCTGATGATGACGAACAATACAAGGAAGAACAGCCTCGCGAGGGTCTGCTCTTGGCTGGGGCGATGAACTGCTGGGAGGAGTTCAGCCACCCTTCTCTCTCTCCGTCTCTCTCTCTGATCGAACCCCCTCTCCTCTGTGGGTGGCTGGTCCTATTTATAGAGGCCCTGGTCCTCTTCCCAAATATCGAGCGGGAAGGGAGCCAACAATGGCGGGCTAATTTGAAGGGGGACAGCTAGTACTAGCTACCCTGACAAAAGTAGTCTTCGCCTGCACAAAGCTCTGGTGGTGACGCCGTCTTGGGCCCCACGATGACCTCCGCCTTGCAGTCCTCCTGGTCCTGGTCTTGTTGCACCGAAATGGCAACCTTTTCCTGATGCTTCGGTACTCCGCGGCTGTGCTTGCCCCCTTTGCACCAAAGAGGAAGGGAGGACACTGCGCGGGCTGGCACCCGCCTGGTGCCCTTGGTCATCATGGCTTGCGTCATGGGCACCTCGTGAGGTACCCCGCCTTGATCTCTCCGCCTCCTCGTGAACCAGCCTGATGAGGCCGCACCTTAGGAAGCTTTGTGTCGTCCGCCCCACGAGGCTTGGCCCCTCGCGAGGGTCTTGGGTCTGTGTTGATGAAGATGGGCCGTGCTGGGCCCCCCTTTGAGCCACGCCGCAGGCCGCAGGCAGGCAATTCTGGGGACCCCCGTTCCCAGAACGCCGACAGCCGGATCGGCTCCTCCGTAACGCGGCGCCCTCGATGGACGTGGCATCCGCCGCCGCGAGCACCAGCGAAATCGGCGACCTGAAGCACAAGACAAAAATGATTAGGACGGGTCGAGCAGGGCCACTGGCTACTCGGCTCGGGCACAAGAAATCAGTTACCCCGGAACCACTGGAACTACGGGCCTCGCCGCCCATTCCTGCGGAGTGCCGCGCCTTCTCTTGGCGGGCGGCTTCGTCCCTCCGGCTGGGTCAGCTGCGCGCTTCATGGCTGGGCCCGCGGCGGGACGATATCCTTGCCGTGCGGGTGCCGCACCGTCCCCGCCCCCCAAGACGACCCGGCTTCGGCCGCGCCGCCACCTCCTACACCCGGCGCCGCCGCGTCAACAGCTCGCATCAATGTTTCCAAAGCCGTCCCGCGACCAGCAACTCAAGGAATATGAACAAGGCTCACCTGCTCGGTGCCCTCTGCCCGTATCGGCGGACGCCACCTCCCATCCGTCTTGGTCCACGGGCTCCTCCGAGGCGTCCTGCACGACCTGCGCTCGCGCCCGTTCATAAGGGTGCCGGATGGCATTTAGAAGCACCTCTCGCGTCGCGTTAGGACGAACGAAAAGAAAAGCAGTAGCGAAGTATGGAGACCAGGGACTCATCTACGGTGCCGAGTTCGCACGGCTGTATGGGGCCTTCCAGAACGCCTAGTCGACCCCCAAGTTGGCCTTGGAGATATTATTAACCCAGCGCGCGATCTGGTCCGCTGCCAACCGCGTCTTCGCCATGCGGCTGGGATCTTGGAGGCCGGCCATCTGGCCGATGAGGTGGCTGCGTCGCTGCAGCGGCAGCACCCGCTGGACGATAAAGGCGGTGATGAGGTCAGTGCCGGTGAGCCCCTCCTACTCCTTCATCACCGACAACCGCTCACACAGGTTGAGCACCTCCTGCGACGGGTGCTTGGGGTAGTATCCCCAGTTCAGCTTCCCCCATGGCGGTGAGTTGATGAACGGCGAAAGGTTGATACGGTCCTCGCCGACGCTGCGGACGTAGAAGAATGAATTCTGCCATTTATTGGCAGAATCCTCCAGCGGCATCTTCGGGCAGTCGGCGCCCGACCGCTTGGTGATGACGGCCGCCCCGCACTCGAAAATCTCTCCGGCCTTCAACCCTTGCTGCTTCAGAGAGAAGAAGTGCACCCAGAGTTCGATCGAAGGCTCGACCCCCAGGTACCCCTTGCAGAGGGTGACGAAGCCGGAGAGCTGCACGATCGCGCTGGCACCAAGGTGATGAGGCTGGAGCCCGAAGAACTCAAGAAACTCACAGAAGAAGCCGCTTGCGAGCAGCCCGAACCTGTGCTTGAAGTGCGGTAGGAAGACCACTCGCTCAGAGCCTCTGGGCCGCGGCTCCCACTCGCCTTGCGGGAGGCGAGCCTCGACCTCCTCTGACCTTGACAGGCGCCTGGTGTCGCGGAGGCAGGCAATGTCATCGAGAGTGACAGTCGAGCCCATCCACGACCCTGACGGCAGCGCCATCGTCCCACGCACGAAGAACAAGAAGGAAGGGGAAAGGAAGATGGCAGGAAAGCATTGTTTCGGAATGGCGGGCGTCTCAGCTAGCGACGACCGTCAGAAGCAAAGGGAGGACTAAGAGGCAGGGGTGTGCGAGCGTGAGTGATCTCCGCCACCCCCTTGCCCCCAATTTATAGCCCACAATTCGAAACGTGGGGAAGTGGGATTGTTTCCACTCACTCCTCCCACTTCCCCGCAATAAGTACACATGTACGCATGCAATAACTTCCTGGAGAATAGAAACCGACATGCGGACGCCGCAATAAATCCGCGCGCGTGGGCTGAGGGCGTGTAGCGGCGGGCCATAGAGCAGCCCCGTCCTATCGCGCGGGCGGCCTGTTAGGCCCTTCTGGCTCCCAGGTGCCACGTGGCGGCCACGCGAAGCCCAAAGGATTCCCAAGATTCGTTGAGCTCCTCGGTTTCACGCCACGACCAAGACGCCGCGATCCGACTTCCGGAAGCCGGCACACAGTGGGTGTTGCCGAACCCGGCGGTCACCAAGTTTTCCTCTACACAGGGGGAAAACTACAAAGGCCCACCACCCGAAGACGGCGGACCTTCACAGCTTCGGGGACTACTGTCAGGGGCATGAAACCCAGGCAGGCAATGGAACCCGGATCCTTTTCAAAAACAACGGGGCCAACATCGCCCCTCAATCCGGCCCGACCTTGGCCGAGTTGCTCGATTCGGCCAGGTCGCTTGATCCGGCCAAGCAGGCCAACCCGGCCAGGCTCCTCGACCCGGCTCCAAGAACCAAGCTCAAGACTTCTCTAGCAAGCCAGCACCGCCCTTGGTGTGTTCTCCAAACCCGGCCAAGGGTCAGCGGCCATCCCATCCCTGTCGTACGATGGGACGAGTCTCCGCCAGCTAATGATCAACGCCACAGTATCCTGCCCATGCCTCTGGTCACCCAGACGAGGCAATAGTGCCCTCTACCTACCCGCTGACTAAGGCCGGCGTGGCTACAGTGCCCTACGCCCACCCACTAGCTAGGCATGGCGTGGCAATAGTGTCCCGGCATGACCAATGACGCCCACAAGAGGCGACCTGACGGAGCGCCACTGTAGCCGACTCAACCAAGCCATGCCCTGACGATCGACAAGACGGCACAAAGTGCCCCCTAGGCGCATGGGGCCTGTGCCCGGAGAACCCGGTGAGCCCTGTGTCGGTGTCAAAACCGGCGGATCTCGGGTAGGGGGTCCCGAACTGTGCGTCTAGGATCGATGGTAACAGGAGGCAAGGGACACGATGTTTTACCCAGGTTCAGGCCCTCTTGATGGAGGTAATACCCTACGTCCTGCTTGATTGATATTGATGATATGAGTATTACAAGAGTTGATCTACCACGAGATCGTAGATGCTAAAACCCTAGAAGCTAGCCTATGGTATGATTGTTGTATATATCTATCTACTAGCCTGGCCTCGGTTTATATAATGCACCAGAGGCCTAGGATAACAAGAGTCCTAGCCGAATAAGCCGGTGGGGAGGAGTCCTTGTCTTGATCACCAAGTCTTGTCGAATCTTCCATGTATGCGGCAGCTGTCCGAACTGGCCCATGAGTATACGGCCATGGGGGTCCTTGGCCCAATCTAACAGATCGGGAGACGACGTGGTGAGTACCCCCTAGTCCAGGATACCATCAGCAGCCCCTTGAACCGGTCTTCAAGTTAGGGATGCTCCTTGATTCTTCGAACTGTTCCTCATCTTCGGTTGTCGGTCTTGAAAACTGGTTCAACAAATCTTCTCATCTTCGATCTGGACGATCGCCGAAATGCATTAAACGAGTATACACGTAGGTTATCCGAGGAGCCCCTTTAAGTTTCCGGCCTTTATCAATGCCTTGTTATTTTTATGCCACACCTCGGGTTTGAAGTTGTTCCCAGGAGGCAGTGTCCTCTTGCGTCTGAGCTCTAACGCCAGACTGGATTCGAGGTATCTTTTGCAGCCGAGCACCAATGCCGGACTGCTTCCGAGCTCTAACACCAAAATGTATCCGAGCTCCAACGCCGGACTATGTCCAAGCTCCAACGTTGGACTATATCCAAGATGTCATAGATCATCTTGGTCCAAAAAAGTTGAAGGAGTTTAGCCGAGCTTAATGCTGGAAATGCCCTCTATGGAGCCAGCCACTAGCGCCCGAGCTTTATGCCGGACTGCTTCTGAGGTGGTTCACCACCCCGACTATGGGCCAATTTTTTGTCAATATTTTTGATTGCTGCAATTTATTCTCTGCCAAGATATATAGCCAGTAACCCTCAATGTGTGTATCGGTTTAACACCCGAGATGCACTTGAAGGATGATGTAAGACCACTGATCCCAGTAGCCGCTGAGACTCAGGTTGATTTGCAAAATCGGCCTGAGGATGAAGTCCTAGCTCGGCAGAATACTTAGGGATACAAAAAGTGGCGTGCTTAGTCCTCGAGACTCAGGTTGGGTGCGGCCGACCAACCTGAGGATCATAATCTCCTCAGAAACTATATTGCACTTCAAATTTTGTGCATTGGACAGGCAATGCAGTAGCCCCCGAGACACTGGTCGGGTGGCAACACCAGATCAGGGGATCGATGTGCCCCATTAATATTTGTAAATAATAAGCCCGAAGCCCAGTAGCCCCCGAGCCTTAATGCGGGCACGGGTGGCCGAATTAAGGATCGGTATCCATAGTAAAATCACAAATTATGTGTAATGACTCTATGTATCCAAGTACTTTACATCATTAATGCTCGGATCCGCATTGTACAAAACTTTGTTGACCGACCATCGGCTTCCACCTCCTCGACTAGTAGCCGAGGAGTGTTTGTCCTACTTTATAAAGCCTTTATCAGGGCAAAGATTTACGACAAACAAGGCAATCTGGCCATACCGTTTTATAAACAAAGGTACGCAGAGAGATATGTTATATTACTGTTTAACATAAAAAATGTCTTCCAAAGAAAATAGTCCCGCTATCGGTTCCTTTCTTTGAGTTGTCATGCTAAGCATGATCATGAAACCTCAGCTCTAATGTAAGAGCAACATATCAAGGATTTAGTTTGGGAGGCCAGTTAATAGCCCCGGTAGTGTTCGGCGACAGTCGAGGTCAAGCTGTAAACACTTCGGCCATTGTTATGAATGGCCCGTCATTTAACACCGTCATCGGATTGCTGACCAGTTTACGCTTATTGTGACAGTCAGTTTTCAGCTTTCTCCACTGAGGTGCTTAACCATGTGAGCTGGAAGCATAATCGCAGCGGTTCTCCCTTTGCATACCTAGTCGAACAAAGCGGAATGTAGGAGGCAAGCGCAGGAGCCGGGCAACCCAACTATTGACCGAAGACACAGTTTGAAACCAATGCATGTATAGTGAGATCCGAGAATGTTTTTGCCGAATCAATAAAGGTGTCCGGCATTGCACTGTGAGACTTGTGCTGGAAACACACAAATAGTTTAAAAGTGCCAAAAATCTTGGAAAACTAGAAAACGTCAAGAAAAACATGACGTCCGAAGAAGATCAAGTGTTCGGTGCCAATCCAAAAATTGGAAGAGAAAGAAAAAATTGTGCTTTTGTCGTGTTTTGACAACGACCAAGAAGAAAACACATTTACAGCTCATATATAAATTTTAAGAGCCCCCAAGTGACTTGGGTAAGAATTTTATGTATAATGATTGTATGTACCGAAGTACTTATATCATATTTGTGTTCACCCAAACTTTAAACGCGTCTTAACCTACCGTCGGCTTCTCCCTCTTCGGCCAAGGGACGAAAAGTGTCATGTACTCCGCATGTCAAGAGTATCGACGGTGTTTCCGATGACCAGGCAATCAGGCCGTAAGGCTGTAACAGAAAAAGCGCGCTCAGGGAACTTATGCTATATTACTAACGATGTGTAAGAAGCATCTTCGAAGAAAATAGTACCCCCACCGATACCTTTCTTCGGTGCTCATTATTAGTATGAGACTTGTGCAATAGATTTTTTGTACTCATGAGTTCCGTTGTGTGCCGACCATGATTGAAAACAATAAGAGCGCTAGCTTTCAGGTTCACCCGGTCTGAGGTCAGAGCTCGGATGACCCGGTCGTGACAATCGCAGAGGTGCTCCCTTTACTCCCTAGCCGAACAATCGGGAACGTAGGGGTAAGCACAGGAGCCAGGCAACCCAGCTTGCAAATCTCTTAGGTCAATATGGTGCATATTGTGGCGTAATACACAAACAAGGAATGAACCCGTACAAGTATAATCATATGCATCAGGAAAAGCTCCATCAAGGGAGCCCCCAAGTAAACGGGGTATTTGAATTTGTGTGTCACAAACAAAGTTTTGACAAGGAGATTCTCTACAAGCAACTTTTTTTCAAAAAGGTATAATGCTTGGTCGAACCGAACACAAGTTAAAAATTTAAAACTTTGAGCATGAAGGCAACTTAGCTGGTTAATGTGTTCGCTATTGATGACGCGGCCCGAGCATGATGCGGGACAAGGTTCTATCCCCCAAGCCGGTCCCAAGGTGGTGGAGCAAAGAGCTCGGCACTCCGAAGTGGTCACATAATACGGTCAATGCGGGCTGGCAGAGTGATGTCGAAGTCCCTGGCATGGGGTAATGAAGTGTTGACGAAGCCCCCCGTCCAACCGAGGTGACGTGGTATGTCAGTACGCCGAGTTGACGATACTGCCCAACACAGATCATTTTCCTGTGCACAAAAAATAGTGCAAACTGGAGATAATAGTAATAATAATGAATAAATAAAAATCGTTGCATAATAAATAATTTATGCAAAGTGAGTAATAAAAGAAATATGGCCTAGCGCCGAAGTCAATGTCGATGCAGGGCGTCGGCGTGATGCGGTAAAGGCATGTCAAAGCCTGAATTCACAGGTCGGTCCGAGTTCCGGATGCGGCGTTCACCGGACCATGTACGGAAACTGACCGAACCACCATGCGACCGTCGTTAATGCAGCCATCATTTGATAGACCTGTGTGCATATGATGAACAAACCAGAGTAATAATTCCTTGTGAAAAATGAACCCGAACAAGCAAAAAATACTAGGATTAATAGCACCTGGTTTATTTGTTGTAGCAATCCGAAGAAAGGTGATTCTGAAAATTGGGACTGGATCCGCACACCCATTGCCTGATGGGCAATAAAGCGACGGTATGGCGATGCTGGCAAAGGTTGGCTCGCCGAGGCAAAGCCCTCGGTCCAGCTAACGTGACGGAGCTGGTCGGCTAGTGACGCCGAAGTCTCCGGAGTAGGTTGATGAAGATGCGAAGCCCCTGGTCCAGCCGAGGTGCCGAAGCCTCGATGTCTGCCGATGAGTCGAAGTAGGTCAGCGTGATGGACACCAGCTTGAAGAGGGCAATAGTGCGGCCCTGCCGATGCAGGTCATGACGTGGTCGATGCCGGCTTGATGAAGTGACCGTGCGGCGATGCTTGTATGCACGCTCCGTGTAATCTGTGGGGCGGCGATGTTGGTGATGATTTATCCTTCGCGATGCCAGACTCTTGTTCGGCTTGCCGAGATGATGATCCGAAGAAGTTGAGCTCGGCTCAACAAAGTGACGACGTGTCTAGCGTAGGTCGGCAACCTTGGAGCAATATTGCCAGACTGGTCTGACACCAGCATGATGATGAAGATGACCTCAGGGGAGGCTTAAAAATTCACGGGCACGTGTTTAAAAACAATGCACAATACTTTAGAAGAGAATTCCTCTAAAAAGGTTGTCCAATATCATGTGCATACAAAAACATAAATTCTGGTCGGATCCGTATTCGCGCAGAAAACAAATCCGAAAATTGGTCCACTCATCGGAAGGTTCCCGGAGTTTGAACCGTCGGATCGAGCTGAAATTTGGAGTGGTGGTAGATATGGGAAATTCCGCAGTAGATGAACGGTTAGATCTTCCAAAGGACCTCCGAGCTGGGCTCTGGAGACCACGCCCTAAACTCGTCCAGATTCCCGTCCAGATTTGACAGGGCTCTGATATATCGTAGATTGTGGGAGATTCCTCCATCGGAACTCGACGAAATTTTGCATGGCTGTTGTAGACGTAATTCCGCACTATTCCACTGAAGAAATCGTGAAACCGACGCTCGAGGAGGTGGTGACGGCGAATACAAGTTCGTTGTCCATAAAAACAGAACGGCCGCCCAAGGGCAATGTTGATGTTGAGCCCTCGGGCTCCATGGACGACTCCTCTATGATCATGATAGAGATCGGAGTTGATGCTGAAGAAGGCCCCCCTCCGAACATGATGATCGGAGATGGAGCACGGTCCTCGGTCGAGCCAAGGTGACCAGTCGAGCCGGCGACGAAGATGCCGGCGTCATAGTTGACCTGCGGGCAAGCCATTGATCCTTTTGCCGATCACACAGCGGAACTCTCAATGAAAGCACCAATGTCAGTGTCAAAACCGGCGGATCTCGGGTTGGGGTCCCGAACTGTGCATCTAGGATCGATGGTAATAGGAGGCAGGGGACACGATGTTTTACCCAGGTTCGGGGACTCTTGATGGAGGTAATATCATACGTCCTGCTTGATTGATATTAATGATATGAGTATTACAAGAGTTGATCTACCACGAGATCGTAGAGGCTAAAACCCTAGAAGCTGGCCTATGGTATGATTGTTGTATATATCTATCGACTAGCGTGGCCTCGGTTTATATAATGCACCAGAGGCCTAGGATAATAAGAGTCCTAGCCGAATACGCCGGTGGGGAGGAGTCCTTGTCTTGATCACCAAGTCTTGTCGAATCTTCCATCTATGCGGCAGCTGTCCGAACTGGCCCATGAGTATACGGCCATGGGGGTCCTCGGCCCAATCTAACAGATCGGGAGACGACGTGGTGAGTACCCCTAGTCCAGGACACCGTCACCCTGGTACCCGGTGGTTCCCAGCACCGAGTTCCTGGACACTAATAACCCGGCCCTATGGCCTTGTAACATTACCATTGTACCCCTGGGGGGTTGACGTATAAAACCCCTCAGGAGCCCCCATGCATACGGGTAGAACCCACTTCATTCACACAATAGATTACACACACCCAGAAAAGCAACCTAAGACTTGGCCAGACCTCCTTCTCCCTCCATACAACTCTAGGAGCAACTTTGTACTGTTACATATAAACCACACTCGGCAGGACTAGGGGTGTTATCTCCCCGGAGAGCCCCGAACCTGGGTATGTCTTGCGTCCCGCGCTCGCTCATGCCGACCTCGCCTCTA
Organism: Triticum urartu; assembly: GCF_056163025.1. Lineage (NCBI taxonomy): Eukaryota > Viridiplantae > Streptophyta > Magnoliopsida > Poales > Poaceae > Triticum > Triticum urartu. The sequence continues at coordinate 317,651,249 of NC_141879.1, read as the reverse complement.
GAGCCCACCAGTGCCCTCGAGCCTCCTCCTCTCTTTAGCCATCCCATGGCATCTGTTGTGCGCCCACCACGACAACATGCTTATGGGCGTCATCCGTGCTGTGGTTGCAGATTGTGACGTTGTAGATCGTTAGGTTCTGTTCATTTGTTTGCACTGGCATCAATCTTTGATTGCCTAGTGGATGTAATTTCCTGTAATATATGTTGTATGTGCAATGTTTTTCCTGTATGTCATACCTTTGCTTGATCGGTTTTGGTCCTGTGCATAATTGCTCGTCGTAATGGGCTCAAATTATCTAATTTGGCCTAAAGACATGTACGAACTTTAGTGGGCCCATTAAGTTAATGGGCCGTTACTAGGCCAAAAGTTAATGGTCGGCCCTCTTAACTCCCGGGTCGTTAACAGGCCAACACCGAAGCGGGGAACAGGTGGGCCCAATTGATTTCACAGGCCATTAACAGGCAGTTACTAAGTTCGGGCTACATATGGCCCAACTATACTACGGGCCTTTAGCAGGCCAAAAGAGACAGCGGGCTTGTACTGGACCATGAAGAGCATGGGCCGCTAAGAGGCCGAAAGTCAGGTCGTATTGTAAATGGCCCAACTGTGTTGTGGGCCATTAGCAGGCCGAAAGAGAAACCGGGCTGGTATTCGACCATGAAGGTTATGGGCCATTAAAAGGCCAAAACTCAGGTCTGACTACAAATGGCCCAACAGACATATGGGTCGTCAACAGGCTGAAAGACACGCCGGGCCGGAAATTGGCCCAACACTTAAATGGGTCGCTAAAAGGCCGAAACTCAGGTCCGACTACAAATGGCCCAACTCATTTATGGGCTATCAACAGGCTGAAAGACGCACCAGGCTGGAAATTAGCCCAACATTTAAATGGGTCGCTAAAAGGCCGAAAGATGTACATCGTGAAAATTGGCCCATCCACTGAATGGGCTGTTAACAGGCCGAAATCTCATCTGGCCGATATTGAGCCCAAATATATAGCGGGCTGTTAACAGGCTCGAACTGACAATGGGCTGCAATGGTGTCAAATCTTTAACGGGCCGTTGATGGACCGAATTGGCACATCTCGTATGGGCCGTGGGCTTAAATGGACCTGACACAAGTAGGCCTTATATGGGCCGGCCTGCTAATTTTTACTGGGACGGCCTTTTTCACCGAAATGGGCCACTGGTGGGCGGTGCCACATGTCGTCCTATCATTGGCGCCTCACGTTCAATGAGTGGATGACATCTATCCCAACAGTGAGGCAACATGTGTTTCCTCCGGCCAATGATGATTTTACACGTGGAAAATCCCCATTGGTCCGGGCTGTTAACGAGTTATCGGATCCAAAACCGGACCCGATAGCTTAAGGCGTTCTGTTACGGTGGATGCCCCGTGTCGGCCACCCTTGACGAAAGCACTTCTGTGACGCGCGATTTATCGTCATGGAAGTGGACACTTCCGTGATGATAATTTTAGTAATGTAATGGAACACTTCTATGACGGCATGGGTATGACTATCTTGATTCTTTCATAAAATCGTCAAGGATGTACAAGCATGACAAAAAACGTGACCTACTATGACAAACACGTATCATCACGGAAGTGTATTTTTTTGTAGTGTCAGCCCGCCCGCACCCATGTTATCCCGCTACTACACATGCCACACCATTCCCCCTTCCCTTATACTAGGTTTACATCATTAGTGGTATCTCTACTCCACATACACACACTCCCTCTCACACACAAACGTGCGCACAAACACACGCAGACACGCACAAACACCCATTAATCTGGATCATCATCTCTCCCCATGTCTGCATGTGTATCTCACACACTCACTCTCTAATTATGTATATGTCTCTCCACGTTACACAACACAAAGCCCCATGTACATACCTCTCTATCCTCCACAACACATAGACACAAAGAATCTATTATCATTGCATCAGTCTCTAGACATATCACACACGCACACTGTCTCTCTTTCTCTCGCAAACATGCTCAACAAGGGTTTCCCCATGAATAACTTACCGTATATTCATCAACAGCCGTGCCAGTACGGTGAACACGAGACGTGAAAAACAATAAATCTATATGTTCTTAGACCGCCTAGTATGACTACTAGGACTATAGCAAGCCAAAAAGCGCGCCGCCGTCACCCCTCCTTATCGGCGACGGGAAAACCCTTGTTTTACATAGTCGAGAAGTCATTGTTCTAAGGCCTCACATGCTGAGGCATTGAATACAATGTAGATGCTAGTTTACGGAAACAAGTATCAATAATACGTTTGTATCTCCATATCTTATATTTCTTCTCTTATAAAAAACCGAGTTCGTGATGATGGTACGCGTGCCATCTTGCAATATAGACCGTCCGATCTATATGTGATGGATGGAGATTAAACTAAAAGATGCCCGCACCCCTCTCCACATTTGCAGACAAGGACTTCCCTCGTTCATCCTTATCTCCAACAACCTCATCATTGAGCAATTAAGAAAGGAAGCCTCTGGAACAAACTGGCCTAGTGGCCGCTGCCGGCGTCGTCAATCCCCATGCCTCTGCTCAGTCCGACCACCAATTACCACCACGCCCCACTCCTCTTCACCTTATCTCCTATTTCTCGAGATATCATTAGTTTTTACACATGGGATTACTCCCGCATGGGTCAATCACAACAAGTGTTTTATAAAAAAATGCATCTTGATGTTCCATGCAATGCTGGAATCTTGCTAGTACTCCTACAGAAGACTAAGTTGGTGATGATGGTGTGTCTGCCATCCGTCGTTTGTGACCATTAGATCTACATCTAACGACTATGAGGTAAGTTGTTGCCTTTTCTCACCAACATCCCACTTGTCTACCAATTTGCAGAAAAACCCATAAGTAGTATCTTAAAACCAACCACATCCCTCCCTGACCTCACCAAAACAGCCCAAGGAATATATTCTAATTGAAACATAATATATCTCTAGTGATATATGTATATCAAAATTAGAGTATTTTGTATCAAGTTTGTGAATAAGTATTATTCTAATTATGATTCATTGGAACGCACGTGAACATTGCTAGTATTTCCAACCATGCAATTTTTTTCCTAGTATTCCATAGTTTCGAGTTTTCCATCAAGATATTAGTCACTCATGGTTGATATTTACTTTCAATCATGTACACATATGCACTATGTAACTAGCCTTGCTTATTGGGTTCCAAAGCTTAACTTTCGCTCGTACTTACAATATGTAGAGTATTTAACAAAAAACTACCACTTTCAACCAGCCCTAGTAAGAATCTATTGTACAAAAAATAGCAAAAACATACCCAAAATTTCTTAATCCACGCCAAAAACTACTACCTAGTACTCCCTCCATCCCACAATGTAAGACGTTTTTGCAAGCTAGTTTAGCTTGCAAAAACATCTTATATTATGGGACAGAGGGAGTGTCGATTAGGTTAGTTTAAACCCATTTATGACAGGATTGGCCCACACGTCCATGCTGACAAGGCAGCTTAAACCAACACATGTTATTTGACCGTTGACATGAGGGACCCACATCTGACCTTCTATCCTGTTATTCCCCCTCAAATCATTATTTTTCCTGAACATTACTTCAAAAAACACTGATGCGATTTCGTCGGTGGCGCCCGTGATGAGCGAGTTGGCCGCCACTCCGCCGGACAGGCCGGACGCCGCACTAGCCTCCGCACGGGTTGGCAGGTGATTCGTCTCCAACATATCTATAATTTTTGATTGCTCCATGCTATATTATCTACTGTTTTGGACATTATTGGGCTTTACTATCCACTTTTATATTATTTTTGGGACTAACCTATTAACCGGAGGCCCAGCCCAGAATTGCTGTTTTTTTGCCTATTTTAGGGTTTCGAAGAAAAGGAATATCAAAAGGAGTCCAAACGGAATGAAACCTGCGGGAACGTGATTTTCTCACCGAACATGATCCGGGAGACTTGGGCCCTACGTCAAGAAATAAAGGAGGAGCCCACGAGGTAGGGGGCGCGCCTCCCCCCAGGCGCGCCCTCCACCCTCGTGGGCCCCTTGTTGCTCCACCGACGTACTCCTTCCTCCTATATATACCTACGTACCCCCAAACAATCAGATACGGAGCCAAAAACCTAATTCCACCACCGCAACCTTCTGTATCCACGAGATCCCATCTTGGGGCCTGTTCCGGAGCTCCGCCGGAGGGGGCATCCATCACGGAGGGCTTCTACATCAACACCATAGCCTCTCCGATGAAGTGTGAGTAGTTTACCTCAGACCTTCGGGTCCATAGTTATTAGCTTGATGGCTTCTTCTCTCTTTTTGGATCTCAATACAATGTTCTCCCCCTCTCTTGTGGAGATCTATTCGATGTAATCTTATTTTTGCGGTGTGTTTGTTGAGACCGATGAATTGTGGGTTTATGATCAAGATTATCAATGAACAATATTTGAATCTTCCCTGAATTCTTTTATGTATGATTGGTTATCTTTGCAAGTCTCCTCCAATTATTAGTTTGGTTTGGCCTACTAGATTGATCTTTCTTGCAATGGGAGAAGTGCTTAGCTTTGGGTTCAATCTTGCGGTTTCCTTTCCCAGTGACAGTAGGGGCAGCAAGGCACGTAATGTATTGTTGCCATAGAGGATAACAAGATGGTTTTTTTATCATATTGCATGAATTTATCCCTCTACATCATGTCATATTGCTTAAGGTGTTACTCTGTTTTCATGAACTTAATACTCTAGATGCATGCTAGATAGCGGTCGATGAGTGGAGTAATAGTAGTAGATGCAGGCAGGAGTTGGTCTACTTTTCTCGGACGTGATGCCTACATACATGATCATACCTAGATATTCTCATAACTATGCTCAATTCTATCAATTGCTCAACAGTAATTCGTTCACCCACCGTAAAATACTCATGCTCTTGTAAGAAGCCACTAGTGAAACCTATGGCCCCCAGGTCTATCTTTGTCATATTAATCTGCCAATACTTAGTTATTTCCTTTGCTTTTTACTTTGCTTTTATTTTACTTTGCATCTTTATCATAAAAATACCAAAAATATTATCTTATCATATCTATCAGATCTCACTCTCGTAAGTGACCGTGAAGGGATTGACAACCCCTTATCGCGTTGGTTGTGAGGAGTTATTTGTTTTGTGCAGGTACTAGGGACCTGCGTCCAGCCTCCTACTGGATTGATACCTTGGTTCTCAAAAACTGAGGGAAATACTTATGCTACTTTGCTGCATCATCCCTTCCTCTTCAAGGAAATCCAACACAGTGCTCAAGAGTTAGCAAGAAGAATTTCTGGCACCGTTGCCTGGGAGGTTCGCGCAAGTCAAGATTTGACTCCCGACAACAAGCCATTTCTGGCGCCGTTGCCAGGGAGTCTACGCAGAAGTCAACATGCCAAGTACCCATCACAACCCTTATCTCCCGCATTACATTATTTGCCATTTGCCTCTTGTTTTCCTCTCCCCCACTTCACCCTTGCCGTTTTATTCGCCCTCTCTCTCTATCCTCCCTCTCTTTCTCTATTTGCCTCTTTTTGCCCCCTTGCTTTTTGTTTGCTTGTGTGTTGGATTGCTTGCTTGTCACAATGGCTCAAGATAACACTAAATTGTGTGACTTTACCAATACCAACAACAATGATTTTATTAGCACTCTGATTGCTCCTCTTACCGATGCTGAATCTTGTGAAATTAATGTAGCTTTGCTAAATCTTGTCATGAAAGATCTGTTTTCCGGCCTTCCTAGTGAAGATGCCGCTACCCATCTAAATAGCTTCGTTGATTTGTGTGATATGCAAAAGAAGAAAGATGTAGACAACGATATTGTTAAGTTGAAGCTATTTCCTTTTTCTCTTAGAGATCGTGCTAAAGCTTGGTTTTCGTCTTTGCCTAAAAATAGTATTGATTCTTGGAACAAGTGCAAAGATGCTTTTATCTCTAAGTTTTTTCCTCCCGCTAAGATCATCTCCCTTAGAAACGATATTATGAATTTTAAGCAACTTGATCATGAACATGTTGCACAAGCTTGGGAGAGGATGAAATTAATGATATGTAATTGCCCTACTCATGGTTTGAATTTGTGGATGATTATACAAATTTTTTATGCCAGATTTAATTTTGCTTCTAGAAATCTTTTAGATTCGGCCGCGGGAGGCACTTTTATGGAAATCACTTTAGGAGAAGCTACTAAACTCCTAGATAATATTATGGTTAATTATTCTCAATGGCATACTGAAAGATCTACTAATAAAAAGGTGCATGCGATAGAAGAAATTAATGTTTTGAGTCGAAAGATGGATGAACTTATGAAATTATTTGCTAGTAAGAGTGTTTCTTCTGATCCTAATGATATGCCGTTGTCTACTTTGATTGAGAATAATAATGAATCTACGGATGTGAATTTTATTGGTAGGAACAATTTTGGTAACAACGCGTATAGAGGAAATTTTAATCCTAGGCCTTATCCTAGTAACAACGCCGCCGATCCCGCGCGGGCCCGCTCGGCCCGTGGCCGGCCCCCGCGGCCCGGGTCTCCTCCGCCGCCGCCCGGGGCTTCTTCTTCCTCTCGCACCGCCCGACGCCACTTCGCCGCCACCGCGCCCCGCTGGCCGGAGCAGACCGCCGCCGCCGACGCGCCTCGCCGCCCGCACCTCCTCCGACGTCGCCGCGCCTCCCCGCCGCCTCTCCGACTGGCCGGTGACCGGATCCGGCGAGATCCGGCCCGGGAGGGCCTCGAGCTCCAGCACCTTCTTCGGCCGTCTACAGTGCTCCCTCCGGTGAACCTCGTTATTCGTGCAGCTACAGTAGATCTGGATCTGGGACGAAGGGTTGACTTTCCCCCAAAACCCTAGTTTTTTGCATTTTTCATCATGTCATATCTCCGCATCCGTAGCTCCGATTTGCGCGTGTAGCCTATAAGAATGTTCCACTCAGAGAGTATATCATTTCATATCAGTGTATCATTTTCATTTGAGCTCATCTTGATGCCCGAAATGCTGTTGGAAGAGGGCTATGTGATAAAATAGTCAGATCTGTTTCATCAAATAGATATTTGTCATTTTTGCCACGATTAATGTGTGCATGATATGCTCCTGAGCTCTACATGTGTTATTTATATGCCATTCCATATTTACAGAGGTACTTACCGTGTATTTTTGTGATATGTGTGGTGACTATCACAAGCTTCCAAATTAGTGCATTCGTTATTGCTGATTTCAGGGACTTAGAATTTCACTAAGTCCTTGAGCTGATTTTTGTCATTATGCCATATGTTCATGTTGTTTCCTAGTGATCCGTGCCTCTTTTGAGGATGATCAGTAAGGATGATTTGTTAGCATTGTGGTGCTCTATCCATCCATGTCTTTGTTTGCATTTACGGAGCAACCTAGCGTGAGTCAATCGAGCTCTACTTTTGCTATTTCGTGAATCCTGGCAGATTGTTGACTTGTTAGCGATTTTGCCGAGGATGTTGTTATTGATCCGTGCATGCTATGTTGTTGTTCTTGCCATGTCTAACTTCTATGCCATGAATTCTTGATGGGTGAATGCTTAGTTGGTCATGCCATGCTCTGTAGTGAGTACATCGAGCTCATAAATGTGCCTACTCGTTAACTGATTTGCATGTTCACATGCTTGCAATTGTATTTTCTGATCCCTTTTGGCTCAAGGTCACTAAGGGACTTTTGTAAATTGCTTTGAGTAGCTTCATGCCATGCCTTGCTTTGCCATGTTAAGTTCCTGTAGCATATAGTTTTCATGCTCCAAAGTGTGCTACCTGATGTTAAATTCCAGACTTGTGTTATTTTCACTAAGTCTGAAACCTGTTATCGTTTGCATTTTTGCCATGCTTGTTTGAACCTGTTAATGGATGAATTAGCCGTAGATCAGTGTTCATCTTTTGTCAAGCATCATGAGTGGATCCCTGCCATGTATTTTGTTGTCATCTTTGAGTGCTGTAGCATATTTATCTTGATGCATTTAAATGGTTACTTGCTGATTATCGCAGACCGGTGCCATATTTGTTTTGCTTGCCATTTCCAAACCGTGCATCTGATTCCGGTGATCTTTATATCGATTTCAACCGAAATCACCTCAAATTTATAGTGGAAATCTTGGATTTCTAAGTTGAGGCCAGGTTCAATCATTCCTTGTCAAATCTTGCATATGCATCACATACCGCATCCCGCATAGCATACCATGTTTGCATCATGTTGTTCGAGCATTGCACGTGGTTGATTTTGTTCCTTTTGTTTGTTTGTCTTGTTTGGGTAGAGCTGGGAGACGAGTTCGCTAATGAGGAGCCCATTGAGTTTGCTTACGAGGACCATGTCAACTCTGACAACTTTGCAGGCAAGATGATCATACCCTCGAAATCTCTTCTATCTTTGCTTGCTAGTTGCTCGCTCTTTTGCTATACCTATGCTGCGATGCCTACCACTTTCTTATCATACCTCCCAAATTGCCATGTCAAACCTCTAACCCACCATGTCCTAGCAAACCGTTGATTGGCTATGTTACCGCTTTGCTCAGCACCTCTTATAGCGTTGCTAGTTGCAGGTGAGGATTGGAGATCGTTCCTTGTTGGAACATTGTTTATTGTTGGGATATCACTATATTATCTTGTTATCTTAATGCCCCTATATACTTGGTAAAGGGTGGAAGGCTCGGCCTTTGGCCTAGTGTTTTGTTCCACTCTTGCCACCCTAGTTTCCGTCATATCGATGTTATGTTCCCGGATTTTGCGTTCCTTACGCGGTTGGGTGATAATGGGAACCCCTTGACAGTTCGCATTGAATAAAACTCCTCCAGCAATGCCCAACCTTGGTTTTACTATTTGCCACCTAGCCTCTTTTTCCCTTGGGTTTCCGGAGCCCAAGGGTCATCTTTATTTAAACCCCCCCAGGCCAGTGCTCCTCTGAGTGTTGGTCCAAACTAGAGCCCCTTGCAGCGCCACCTCGGGGAAACTCGAGGGATGGTTTTAGTTGTACGGATTGCTTATCTGAGTGTGCCCTGAGAACGAGATATGTGCAGCTCCTATCGGGATTTTTCGGCACACTCGGGCGGTGTTGCTGGACTTGTTTTACCATTGTCGAAGATGTCTTGTAGAACTGGGATACCGAGTCTGATCGGAGTGTCTCGGGAGAAGGAATATCCTTCGTTGACCGTGAGAGCTTGTGATGGGCTAAGTTGGGACTCCCCTGCAGGGATTTGAACTTTCGAAAGCCGTGCCCGCGGTTATGGGCAGATGGGAATTTGTTAATGTCCGGTTGTAGATAACATGAAACTTAACTTAATTAAAATGAATCAACCATGTGTGTTACCATGATGGTCTCTTCTCGGCGGAGTCCGGGAAGTGAACACAGTGTTGGAGTAATGATTGACGTAGGTTGTTCTAGGATCACTTCTTGATCATAGTTCTTCATTCGTGCTTTGCCTTCTCTTCTCGCTCTCTTTTGCCAACAGGTTAGCCACAATATATGCTAGTCGCTTGCTGCAGCTCCACATATTACCTTGCCTTACCTATAAGCTTAAATAGTCTTGATCGCGAGGGTGCGAGATTGCTGAGTCCCCGTGACTCACAGATTACTTCCAAACCAGATGCAGGGACCGATGATTCCGTTCCAGATGATGCGCTTGAGCTCAAGTGGGAGTTCGACGAAGACTCTCGCCGATACTATGTGTCTTTCCCAGATGATCAGTAGAGGTGCCCAGTTGGGGCGATCGGGGACCGTGTCGCATGTTGGGGTCGATCTTTTATTTTGGTACCATAGTCAGACCATGAGTGAATTGGATGATTGTAATGTTATTCATGTATTTGTGTGACGTGGCGAGTGTAAGCCAACTATGTACCTTTTTCCCCTATTATCTATTTACATGGGTTGTTGTGAATATTACCTTACTTGCGACATTGCTTTTAATGCGGTTATGCCTCTAAGTCGTGCTTCGACACGTAGGAGATATAGCCACATCGAGGGCGTTACAAGTTGGTATCAGAGCCTTCCCCAACCTTGGGAGCCCCCCTGCTTGATCGAATAGCTGGCGTTGTTGAGTCTAGAAAAAATGTTTTGAGTCATTTAGGATTATATATATCGGAGAGTTTAGGAATTATTTTTACTCCCCAGTCCCTTCATCGCTCTAGTAAGGCATCCTGACGTAGAGTTTTGACTCTTCTCTTCTCAAATTTCACTAAAAAAAATTTTAGGATCACGCGGGTATCTTGGAATCGTTCCGATCGATTTGTGACGAGAACATTGTACTTGGTGCCTACTGTCATTTAGGGGTTGTGGCAGTGTCCCGGGGAGTTGAGCTCTGAGGTGTTGTCGTCACAATTTTATCGTTGCAGTTCTGGAATACCTGAGTTTAGGTTCGCCGACATCGAAAATCTCTTTTATGCAGTTGTTGGTGAGATAACCTCGACGCCACCCAGTACTGGGGCGGGAGTTCGGGAGTATTGCCATAACTTGTATAATGGATGCTTTTCGAAGGTTGAGGTAGACGATTTCTGAAGTTTTCTCGGTTATGTGTTGAAGGATGGATACAGCTGGATGTAGGATTTGCTAGATTTGGGTGAGATATTATGCTTCCCCTGTATCCCCAACACCTGATTGCATAACCAGAAAGGTTTGGGAGCTTCATAGGTGGGAATTCTTGTAGCTCTAGTTCTTCTTCCACGGATATTTGGTTTGAGATTGGGTAATCCTCACCGAGTATGCGTTCTTGTTCCATACCTTGTTGTTTTTCTTCTACCTAAATTCTAAGTGGCTTCTCAATTTATGGATATGTGACCATTTCAATGGGAATGCATTCGTTCATTTTGTTCGGATGTGAAGACTATATGTTGCAATTTCAACCCGCCTGATTCAGCTTCAATATTTGTCTATCAATTTGCTAAAGGATGTCAACCTCTTTAGGATGGCTCCTCCAACGCGCATGACTCCGAATCCTGATCCGCCACCACCACCTCCACCTCTGGAGGCATGGCAAGCTGTGATGGCCACTACCAATGCAAACATGCAGCTTATCATGGAACTTATTCAAGAGCGCAACCAAGGGAACCAGGGCCAAGGCAACAATCAGAATCACTTTGCTACACTCAACCAGTTCCTTGCTAACCAGCCAAAGACCTTCAACAATTGTGTTGAGGCAACAGACGCTAATGATTGGCTCGTGGACATATGCAAGCATTTCGAGTGCAGTAACGTCAGGCCTGAGGACTTTGTCAAGTTCGCTTCCTTCCAACTCAAAGACCAAGCTGTAGAATGGTTTCAGCAGTACAAAGATTCCAGAGGAGGCCGTGTGATTACCTGGGATGAATTCCGTCAAGACTTCAAAGCTCATCATATTCCTCAGAGCATGGTTGAAAGCAAGCGTGAGGAATTCTGCAACCTGAAGCAAGGCTCTATGTCTGTCTAGGAGTACAACAAGATGTTTCAGAAGCTCACCCGTTTTGCTAAGCAGGACGTCCCTGACGAGAAGAGCATGATATACCAGTTCAGGGGTGGTCTCAGAGAAGAAATCCAGCTAGCTCTCATTCTCTTTGAGCCCAAGAGGTACGATGAGTTTTACATCATGGTAATGAAGCAAGAGACTGCCCAACTGAAGTGCGATGCTTCCAAGAAGTGAGTCAGAGATGCTACTCCTTCTTCCTCTACTCAAGTGGCTAAGCAGCAGAAGTATTGGCTTCCTTCTCCTCTGTTCCGTCAGCCTTATCAGCAGAAGAGCAAAGGTGGCAGTGGATCTTCCCACCCAGCCAACCCTGGCTTTTAGAACAAGACTTCGTCTCAAGCTCCAAGATCGAGTGCTCCGTATCACTGTCCGCTTTCAGAGGTCACGTGCAACAAGTGCCAATAGAAGGGTCAGTATGCCAACAAATGCTTCAATCAGAGGCGTCTCCCTCCTCCTCCTCCTGTGAGATTGGCAAGTACAGCTATGGTCAAGCATAACCCCAAGTACGCCAAGGTCAACATGGTGAATCCAGCTCAGGCAGAGGACTCGTCAAATGTAATCATGGGTAACCTTCCTGTTAACGATATTCCTGCAAGAGTTCTTTTTGACACTGGTGCATCACATTGTTTCATCTTGAGACCTTTTGCATCTAAGCATGATTTTGTTACTCAAGTGTTGCCGAAACCGTTGGCTATTGTCTCTCTGGCCCATCAAATGACATCTCGAGTATGCGTTTCGGATGTTTCAATCACATTGGGTGACTATAGGTTCTTGTCCTCTCCAAATGTTCTTGGTGACTCGGATATTCATCTTATTCTCGGAATGGATTAGCTTTCTAAGCACAAGGCTCAGCTTGATTGTGCTACCAGGCAGATTCAATTGACTCATTCGTCTGAGGATGTAATTGTCTTTGCCACTCGTGATGATACCATTCGTCTGTTTTCTCTCAATGAGAAGGGTGAACTGGATGCCATCTCTCAAATTCCAGTCGTTTGCGAATATCAAGACGTCTTTCTAGAAGAGCTTCCAGGAATGCATCCGCACCGGCCAGTTGAATTCGTTATCGATCTTGAGCCTAGCACGGAACCTGTTTGCAAATGTCCTTACAAGCTTGGACCTGAAGAGTTGAAAGAGCTGAAGAAGCAACTCGATATTCAAGAGCGTATGGGTCTCATCCGACCTAGTTCTTCTCCGTGGGGTTGTGGAGTTCTTTTTGTGAAGAAGAGGGATGGAACGGACCGACTTTGTGTTGACTACCGTCCATTGAACAAGAAGACTATAAAGAACAAGTACCCACTTCCCAACATCAATGAGCTGTTCGAACAACTCAAAGGTGCCCAAGTATTCTCCAAGCTTGATCTCCGTATGGGCTATCACCAGATTCGAATCCGTGAGTAAGATATTCCCAAGACGGCTTTCAGAACAAGCTATGGTTCATATGAATACACTGTCATGTCTTTTGGCCTCGTCAGCGCTCCGCCGACTTTCTCTGACATGATGAACTTCATCTTCAACGCCTACACAAATGACTTTGTCTTGGTCTACCTCGATGACATTCTGGTCTTTTCGTAGAACAAGGAAGATCATGCCAAGCACATGCGTTTGGTACTCGATAAGCTCAGAGAACATCAGTTCTATGCGAAGTTTTCAAAGTGCGAGTTTTGGCTCGATGAGGTTCTCTATCTCGGGCATATCATCTCTGCCAAGGGCATAGCGGTAAATCCTGAGAAGGTGTCTGCAATTGTGAATTGGGAACCACCTCAGAACGTGAAGCAACTCCGCAGCTTCCTTGGTCTCGCAAGCTACTGTCGAAGGTTTGTCAAGAACTTTTCAAAGATCGCGAAGCCTCTTTCAAACCTTCTCCAGAAGCACATCAAGTATGTTTGGTCTCCTGAGTGTGACATCGCTTTCAACACCCTGAAAGAGAAATTAGTCACTGCTCCAGTTCTGACTCCTCCTGATGAATCCAAACCGTTCAAGGTCTTCTGCGATGCCTCTCTTCAAGGTCTTGGTGCAGTGTTGATGCAAGAGAAGAAAGTTGTGTTTTATACCTCTCGCCAGTTGAAGCCCAACGAGAAGAACTACCCCACTCATGACCTCGAGTTGGCGGCAGTTGTGCATGCTCTTTTGACTTGGAGACATCTCTTATTGGGAAGAAAAGTGGACATCTTCACTGACCACAAGAGTCTCAAGTACATCTTCACTCAGCCTAATCTCAACCTCAGGCAAACTCGTTGGGTCGAAATGATTCAAGAGTATAATCTGAGCATCGAATATACTCCAGGCTAGGCCAATGTGATTGCTGACGCTTTGAGCAGGAAGGCTTACTACAACAGTCTGATCATCAAGCCTTACCAACCCGAGCTTTGTGAAGCTTTCCGCAAACTCAATATGCAAGTTGTTCCTCAAGGTTTCCTCACCAACCTTCAAGTCTCTCCTACTTTGGAAGATCAGATTCACGAGGCTCAACTTCTTGATGCTATGGTGAAGAAGGTGAAGATTGGGATTGCCAAGAGTCAACCCAAGTAGAAGTGATATCGCCTTGATGACAAGGATACTCTCTTCTTCGAGGATCGCATTGTTGTGCCTAAAGGTCACCTTCGTAAAGTCATTATGAACGAGGCTCACAATTCACTCCTCTCCATCCACCCTGGGAGTACGAAGATGTACCAGGACCTCAAGCAGGCTTATTGGTGGACTCGAATGAAGCGCGAGATTGCTCAGTTCGTGAATGAGTGTGATGTCTGTAGAAGAGTGAAGGCAGAACACCAACGACTAGCTGTTCTCCTCCAACCTCTTGCCATTCCAGAATAGAAGTTTGACAACATTGAGATGGACTTCGTGACTGGGTTTCCAAAGTCCAAGCGTGGCAATGATGCTATATTCGTTGTCATCGACAAACTCACTAAAGTGGCTCACTTTCTGCCTATCAAAGAGTCTATCACTGCAGCTCAATTGGCAGAGTTGTATACCTCTTGGATTGTCTCTCTGCACGGCATTCCGCTGTTGATATCTTCAGACCGTGGCAGCATCTTTGCCTCCAAGTTTTGGGATTCTTTTCAGAAGGCCATGGGCACCAACATCCGCTTCAGCACAACTTTTCATCGTCAAACTAGCGGTCAAGTTGAGCGTGTCAATCAGATTCTTGAAGATATGCTCAGGGCTTGCGTTATCTCCTTCGGTGTGAAGTGGGAAGATTGTTTTCCATATGCCAAATTCTCCTACAACAACAGTTTTCAAGCAAGTTCGGGCAAGGCCCCATTTGAAATTCTCTATGGCAGGAAGTGCCATACTCCTCTTAACTGGTCAGAGACCGGTGAACGTCAACTTCTCGGAAATGACTTGATCACAGAGGCAGAGGAAATGTGCAAAGTCATTCGTGATAACCTCAAAGCAGCGCAATCGTGCCGGAAGAGCTACTATGATAGTAAGCATCGTGATTTGGCTTTCGAGATCGGAGACCATGTTTACCTCCGCGTCTCTCCAATGAAAGGTACTCGTCGCATCGGTATCAAAGGGAAGCTTGCCCCTAGATACGTGGGCCCTTACAAAATCGTCAGCAAGAGAGGCGATCTCGCCTATCAAATCGAGCTTTGCAAATGTGCACGACGTATTCCATGTCTCTCAGCTCCGCAAGTGCTTGAAGACTCCTGACCGCACCGACAACTTCGAAGACATTGATCTCCAAGAAGACCTTTCTTATCGTGAGCACCCCATTGCTATTCTTGAAGAGACTGAGCGCAAGACTCTTAATAAGTCAATCAAATTCCTCAAAGTCAAGTGGTCACACCATTCCGACCGTGAAGCTACCTGGGAACGCGAGGATCACCTCCATTCTGAGTATCCGGTGTTTTTCCAGTCCTAGATCTCAGGACGAGATCCTTTCGTAGTGGTGGAGTGTTGTAATACCCCGGATGTAATTTACGTTATATTTATCCCAACTCTTGCCGTTTCCGGCGCTAAGTTATTTTATTTTCCTCGGGTTCGGGTTTTGTCTCCATGTGTTGTTGCCTTTGTCATGCATCTCATATCATGTCATCATGTGCATTGCATTCGCATACGTGTTCATCTCATGCATCCGAGCATTTTCCCCGTTGTCCATTTTTCATTCCGGCGCTCCTATCTCCTCCGGTGATCCTTTCTACCTCTTTTTCTGTGTGGGCGTTAAACATTTCCGGATTGGACCGAGACTTGTCAAGCGGCCTTGGTTTACTACCGGTAGACCGCCTGTCAAGTTTCGTACCATTTGGACTTCGTTTGATACTCCAATGGCTAACCGAGGGACCGAGAAGGCCTCATGTGTGTTGCAGCCCAACACCCCTCAAAAGTGGCCGAAAACCCAGCTAAACCCCCTCCATCATCTCGGTCATTCGATCACGATCGCGTGGCTGCAAACCGTGCTCAATTTGGAGCCTCCTTGCTCCTTCTATCCCTATTTATAGGTCTCCCCTCGAAATTTCCGGGTCTTCTCCTACCCTAACCCTAGAAACTCGTCTCCGCCGCCACCGGACACGTCCGCCTCCACCAGATAAGTCGCCGCCGCCAACCGGGGCGCGCCACGTGGCAGCGCGCGCCCCACTTGGCCGCCGATCCCGCACGGGCCTGCTCGGCCCGTGGCAGGCCCCCGCGGCCCAGGTCTCCTCCGCCGCCGCCCGGGGCTTCTTCTTCCTCTCACGCCGCCCGAGGCCACTTCGCCGCCACCGCGCCCCGCCGGCCAGAGCAGAGCGCCACCGCCGACGCGCCTCGCCGCCCGCACCTCCTCCGACGTCGCCGCGCCTCCCGCCGCCTCTCCGACTCGCCGGTGACCGGATCCGGCGAGATCCGGCCCGGGAGGGCCTCGGGGCCCCTCTTCCTCAAGCTCCGGCACCTTCTCCGGCCATCTACAGTGCTCCCTCCGGCGAACCTATTTATTTGTGCAGCTACAGTAGATCTGGATCTGGGACGAAGGGTTGACTTTCCCCCGAAACCCTAGTTTTTTTGCGTTTTTCATCATGTCGTATCTCCGCATCCGTAGCTCCGATTTGCGCGTGTAGCCTATCAAAATGTTCAAATCAGAGAGTACATAATTTCATCTCAGTGTATCATTTTCATTTGAGCTCATCTTGATGCCCGAAATGCTGTTGGAAGAGGGCTATGTGATAAAATTGTCAGATATGTTTCATCAAATAGATATTTTTCATTTTTGCCACGATTAATGTGTGCATGATATGCTCCTGAGCTCTACATGTGTTTTGTTATATGCCATGCCATCTTTACAGAGGTGCTTACCGTGTATTTTTGTGATATGTGTGGTGACTAGCACAAGCTTGCAAAGTAGTGCATTCGTTATTGCTGATTTCAGGGACTTAGAATTTCACTAAGTCCTTGAGCTGATTTTTGTCATTATGCCATATGTTCATGTTGTTTCCTAGTGATCAGTGCCTCTTTTGAGGATGATCACTAAGGATGATTTGTTAACATTGTGGTGCTCTATCCATCCATGTCTTTGTTTGCATTTATGGAGAAACCTAGCTTGAGTCAACCGAGCTCTACTTTTGCTATTTCGTAAATCCTGGCAGATTGTTGACTTGTTAGCGATTTTGCCGAGGATGTTGTTATTGATCCGTGCATGCTATGTTGTTGTTCTTGCCATTTATAGCTTCTATGACATGTATTCTTGATGGGTGTATGCTTAGTTGGTCATGCCATGCTCTGTAGGGAGTGCATCGAGCTCGTAAACATGCCTACTCGTTAACTGATTTGCATGCTCCAGTTTTTGACTAAGTCTGTAATCTGATTATGTTTTTGCCATGTTCACATGCTTGCAATTGTATTTTATGATCCCTTTTGTGTAAGGTACAGAGTAGGGATTCTTCGAACTAGCTTGATCTCACTCACGAATTCGAGTCCAGTATCTCGATTACAGGGAAATTGCGATTACAGAGAGGGGAATGGAACTAGGGTAGCCGCCGCCGTTGTTGCCTTGATCCACTGGATGCCGAGCCAGTCGGTGGTCTCGCCTTAAGTAGTGGCCGCCTCGCCTGGGCTTCACTTAGTCCATTCGGGCCCAGTGACGCGGGTGTGGGCCTGCGAGCCCGTGGTGCTGGTTGGCCAGCAGCGGCGCCATGCAAGCTGCTGCCGTGTGGACTTGGCCCGTTGGTGACGCTTGGTGCGGCGGGGGCGCTAACATCCCCTGCTCCTTGGGATGAGGCTTTCCCCCAAGCCTCTGCACCAGGGAAGTACGCCTGTAACGCCACCTTGTCCTCCCAAGTGTCTTCCAACACTGATGGGTCTGACCTGCTCCACGAGGGTCCCGTTCTTCCGGCGCCAGCGTCGCTGCAGAACTGCGACTAGTACCATTGGGATGTTAGTAGGATGGGGAAGAACATCAGAGGTTGGCGTACCCGGGCCAAGGCAGCGGCGAAGCTGGGAAACGTGAAACACGGGGTGCACTTGCGAGAGCGATGGTAGTTCCAACTTGTAGGCAGCATCATTTATCTTGCCGATAATCGGAAATGGTCCATAGTACTTGAAGGAGAGCTTGTGGTTTGCCCTTCTTGCCACCGAGGTTTGTATATACGGCTGTAGCTTGAGATAGACAACTTCATCCACCTCGAAGACGCGCGGCGACCGGCGTTTGTCAGCTTGCACCTTCATGTGCTGTTGCGCCCGATGCAAGTGCTGCTGTAGTAGATCCTGGACGATTGCTCGTTCGTCCAACCACGCGTGGAGGGAAGGAACCGTGCAGTCAGAAGTGGTGCCAGCCCCCATTGTCTTGGTTCATACCCGAACATTGCTTTGAACGGAGACATGCCGATGCTAGAGTGGTAAGTGGAGTTGTACCAAAACTGCGCCAATGGGATCCAGTGACTCCAGTGCCCCGGGCAAGCATGAACGAAGCAACGCAGGTAAGTCTCAATGCACTGGTTCACCCTCTCCGTCTGGTCGTCAGTCTACGTGTGATTCGCTGAGCTCATCCTCAAATCTGTGCCGGCATACTTGAAAAGTTCACGCCAAAAATTGCTGGTGAAGACCGGGTCTCTATCTGGCACGATTGAAGCAGGGAAGCCAGGAATGCTGTAGATGCTGGACATGTATAATAGTGCCACCTTCGAGGCTGTATAAGGATGCGCCAACGCTAGAAAGTGAGCGAACTTGGTCCACTTGTCGACAACCACCCAGAGGCAATTGAACTTGCCTGACTGCGGTAGGCCGTCCATGAAATCCATGGTAATCATGTCCCACGGCTGATTTGGAATTGGTAATGGTTCAAGCAGTCCTGGGGATGCTGACCTGTCGGGTTTGGCCTGTTGGTAGACTGGGCAGCATCGGACGTATTGTAGGATGTGCACCTTCATCTTAGGCCACGAAAACAGGCGACGAACGCGCCTGAAAGTGGCCGGGAACCCACTATGACCCCCCATGGGGCTGTCATGGAAGGCTGAGATGATGCGTTGCTGTAAAGCTGTCGAACCCCCGAGCCAGATTCGGTCTCGAAAGTACAGTATGCCATTCTGCAAGGCAAAGCGTTTCTTTGGATCCTCTCGCAGTGTGAGCTGCTGAAGTAGTTTCTGCGCCTGGGGATTGTAGTTATAGTTGGCCAACACATCATCCAACCAGCTAGGCTGACATGAAGTGATATCAAAAAGCAGTTCTAGAGACTGCGAACGCGACAGCGCGTCAGCCGCAGTTTTGTCCGACCCTTTCTTGTACCGAATGACATACCGCAAACCCAGTAGCTTTGTAAACGTGTGCTGTTGCCAAGGCGTTGTCAAACGCTGTTCTTCAAGATGAATAAGACTTTTTTGGTCTATGAAGATGACAAACTCGCTGTGCTGCAGGTAGGGTCGCCACTGATCGACGGCAACCATAATAGCCAGGTACTCTTTTTCGTAAGTTGACAGGCCCTGGTAACGACGGCTCAAGCCTTTACTCATGAATGAAATTGGATGCCCCTCCTGTTGCAAAACTGCCTCGATACCTTTGTCGCATGCGTCAGTCTTGATCATGAAGGGTTTACTAAAGTCTGGCATTGCCAACACCGGTGCCGACACCAACTGCTGTTTGAGAAGGGTAAAAGCTTGGTCGGTGTTCTCTGTCCAAACAAACGGAACGCCCTTCTTCAAAAGATTGAACAGGGGGGCGAGCTATGATGCCGAATCCGCGCACAAATCTGCGGTAATAGCCCGCCAGTCCCAAGAAACGACGCACCTCCTTCGCGTCCGTAGGGGTTGGCCATGTTTCCACTGCTTGAATCTTCCCTGGGTCTGTGGCCACTCCTTCACTACTAATCACATGCCCCAAATAAGATAATTGCTGCTGTCCAAATTCACACTTGGACTCCTTCACTTTCCATCGGTCTCTGCGCAGATGCTCGAGAACCTGTCGGAGGTGGGCTAAATGATCCTCCCAAGTCTTGCTAAAAACAAGGATGTTGTCAAAGAAAAGCAAGACGCTGTGCCTCAAGAGGGGGTGCATTGTTTCAGTAATTGCTCCATTAAAGGTACCAGGTCCTCCTGCCAGTCCAAACGAAAGCACTTTGAATTCGTAGTGACCTGAGTGGGTTTGGAAAGCTATTTTAAATTCCACCCCTTCGGCCAAAAGAATTTGGTGGTACCCCGCGCGCAAATCCAGCTTGGAGAACCACACTGCACCGTGCAACTCATCCAACAGTTCTTCAATAATCGGAACAGGAAACTTGCTGACGTGTGTCATTGCGTTGAGGTGTTTGTAATCGACGCACATTCTCCATGTGTCGTCTTTCTTCTTAACTAAAATGACAGGGGAAGAGAACGTGATGTGGCTGCGCTGAATTACTCCGGACTGTAATAGTTCTTGGACCTGCCGCTCGATCTCTGACTTGTGTTCTGGTTTATGACGATAGGGCCTAATGTTAACAGGTTGCGCCCCCTGCATGAGAGGAATCTTATGATCACAAGCCCGTCGGGGGCGGGGGGTAGTCCCTGCGGCTCACCAAACACATCCTTAAATTCTGCCAGTAACTGTTGCAGACCAGGGGCTTCAGGAATTGAGTGTTTTGGCTTCTCATCGATTGGGTAGAGCAGACAGAGATGCAACCGGGCCCCCTGTCGATGCAGTTGTTGCAGCAGAGCACTATTGATGACATGGCATTGGGTGGACTGCGCTTTGTGCCCGAACAAACTGGCTGGCCCGAGAGCTGTTGGGATACGCAAATGCTTGTTCCTCCAATCAACAGTCATCGGGCTGCGTTGCTCCAGCCAATCCATCCCAAGAATGGCATCATACACTCCGAGCGGTAAAATATTCATATCCGTCACGAATTCCAGTCCTTGCGACGACCACTGGCAATCGGGAATAGATGCCGAACAGACTAGTTCACCTCCATCAGCTACTTTGACCTGACATGGCTGGCACAGAGCTCGGGCCCCTGAAAGGCGATCGGCCAGACGCTGGTTGATGAAAGATGTGGAACTCCCACTATCCACCAAAATGAGCACCTCCTGATCTTGCATGGTTGCCAGCAATTGGAACGCTTTGGGTGACACACCACCATCAAGAGCTGGTCGCGAGATCGCGTGAACTTGTTGTACTCCTCCCTCGACCTCATTGCTGGTTTCAACGGCGAATAGCTCGAGCATTTCTTCTACCACATGAAATTGGACGATGGTCGGGCAGACATGATCCTGTCCCTAGCGCTCACCACACTTGAAACACAACCCCCGCGCACGCCGGTAGTCTCTGAGAGCCTTGATCTTTGACGTGTCCGCTCGAGCAGCCTCGGTGCCTCGGCGACCCGTTGCAGGTGCAGCGGGCACCAGACGTGTCGGAGGAGGAGGCAAGGGCAGGGATGTGCCCGCGCGCGGCGCCGCATCCGGTGGGCGCGACAGGTTGCCGAAGACGCCGTCGGTCACTTCCTCCTGAAGCAAGGCCAGCGCACACGCGGTGTCCAAGTCCGGCGACCTCTGGACGAGCACCACCGCTCGTATGTCCTTCCGTAGCCCCTGGACAAAACGGGTCAGGAAATAGAAGGGATGAATTGTGTCAGAATACGAAGATAAATGATTAATGATCAATTCAAATTGCTCTATGTATTGAGCGACTGAACCCGTTTGGCGGACAGTGTAAAACTGCCTGATCAGCGTTTGATGCCGATCGCGCCCAAAACGAGTACAAAGGAGTGTGGTAAAAGCATCCCAATCATAATCCCCAAGTCATTTCTGAATGGACTGTAACCAAACAGAGGCTGCCCCCGAAAAATTCAGAGCTGCCATGGGGACCCAAAACGATGGTAAAATCCCAAAACATCTGGAAGTATTGCTCGCACAATGTTTTCCACAGATTCGGGTTGTCCCCGTAAATTGAGGAAACGAAATGGAGGGGTGCGTTTGTCACAGTCCCGAGAGGAGTTGACTGGCATGAGCGAAGGGAGACAACGAGGAAGGGGATGGCGCCAGGGAATTGAACTGACCCGATGCCGGGGGCGGGGGCGGCGTCTGGAATGACACCGTCGGGGGCCCTCGTGGTAGGTTGAAGACGCCGTGGCCATTTGGCCCTTGAGGAGCGTCGGCCGCGCTAGTCCCGGCCCCGAGGTGGGTACCGGTCGTCGCTGATGGGATGTAGCTCGATGCGGGTGCTCGATTCCCCTCGATCTCCTTGGTTTGCGCAAGTTGGAGCGCCACCACCGCGTCGCCCTGATCGGAGAAACACTTCTCCAGATCGGGTCGCCAATGGACGAGGTCGTCGATTTTGGCTGTGGACGCCTGGATCTCAGTGATGGCCTTGTTCTGGGCCTTGAGAGTATTGTCGAGGCGCTCGAGGAAAGCTTCAACGGTTGGATCCATGGCGACGAGCTATGATCGTGCTTGGCATAGTCGCCGCGTCTCGATGATCTTGGCCAGAGTGGTCGGTGGAAGGGGGTGGGATTGGTCTCTGATACTAGATAAGGTACAGAGTAGGGATTATTCGAACTAGCTTGATCTCACTCACAAATTCGAGTCCAGTATCTCGATTATAGGGAAATTGCGATTACAGAGAGGGGAATGGAACTAGGGTAGCCACCGCCGTTGTTGCCCTGATCCACTGGATGCCGAGCCAGTCGGTGGTCTCGCCTTAAGTAGTGGCCGCCTCGCCTGGGCTTCACTTAGTCCATTCTGGCCCAGTGACGCGGGTGTTGGGCCTGGGAGCCCGTGGTGCTGGTTGGGCAGCAGCGGCGCCACGCAAGCTGCTGCCGTGTGGACTTGGCCCGTTGGTGACGCTGGGTGCGGCGGGGGCGCTGACATTTTGTAAAGTGCTTTGAGTAGCTTCATGCCATGCCTTGCTTTGCCATATTAAGTTCCTGTAGCATATAGTTTTCATGCTCCAAAGTGTGCTACCTGATGTTAAATTCCGGACTTGTGTTAATTTCACTAAGTCTGAAACATGTTATCGTTTGCATTTTTGCCATGCTTGTTCGAACCTGTTAACGGATGAATTAGCTGTAGCTCAGTGTTCATCTTTTGTCAAGCATCATGAGTGGATCCCTGCCATGTATTTTGTTGTCATGTTTGAGGGTTGTAACATATTTATCTTGATGCATTTAGATGGTTACTTGCTGATTATCGCAGACCAGTGCCATATTTGTTTTGCTTGCCATTTCCAAACCGTGCATCCGATTCCGGTGATCTTTATATCGATTTCAACCGAAATCACCTCAACTTTCCAGTGGAACTCTTGGATTTCCATGTTGAGGCCAGGTTCAATCATTCCTTGTCAAATCTTGCATATGCATCACATACCGCATCCCGCATAGCATACCATGTTTGCATCATGTTGTTCGAGCATTGCACGTGGTTGAATGTGTTCCTTTTGATTGTTTGTCTTGTTTGGGTAGAGCCGGGAGACGAGTTCGCTAACGAGGAGCCTGTTGAGTTTGCTTACGAGGACCAAGTCAACTCTGGCAACTTTGCAGGCAAGATGATCATACCCTCGAAATCACTTCTACCTTTGCTTGCTAGTTGCTCGCTCTTTTGCTATGCCTATGCTACGATGCCTACCACTTGCTTATCATGCCTCCCAAATTTCCATGTCAAACCTCTAACCCACCATGTCCTAGCAAACCGTTGATTGGCTATGTTACCTCTTTGCTCGCCCCCTCTTATAGCATTGCTAGTTGCAGGTGAAGATTGGAGATCGTTCCTTGCTGGAACATTGTTTATTGTTGGGATATCACTATATTATATTGTTATCTTAATGCCCCTATATACTTGCTAAAGGGTGGAAGGCTCGGCCTTTGGCCTAGTGTTTTGTTCCACTCTTGCCGCCCTAGTTTCCGTCATATCGGTGTTATGTTCCCGGATTTTGCGTTCCTTACGCGGTTGGGTGATAATGGGAACCCCTTGATAGTTCGCCTTGAATAAAACTCCTCCAGCAATGCCCAACCTTGGTTTTACCATTTGCCACCTAGCCTCTTTTTGCCTTGGGTTTCCGGAGCCCAAGGGTCATCTTTATTTAAACCCCCCTGTCTGTGTCAAAACCGGCGGATCTCGGGTAGGGGGTCCCGAACTATGCGTCTAGGCCGGATGGTAACAGGAGGCAGGGGACACGAAGTTTTACCCAGGTTCGGGCCCTCTCGATGGAGGTAAAACCCTACATCCTGCTTGATTAATACTGATGATATGGGTAGTACAAGAGTAGATCTACCACGAGATCAGAGAGGCTAAACCCTAGAAGCTAGCCTATGGTATGATTGTTGATGTGTATGTTGTCCTACGGACTAAAACCCTCCAGTTTATATAGACACTGGAGAGGGTTAGGGTTACATAGAGTCGGTTACAATGGTAGGAGATCTGAATATCCGTATCGCCAAGCTTGCCTTCCATCCCAAGGAATGTCCCTTCAGGACACGGGACGGAGTCTTCAATCTTGTATCTTCATAGTCCAGGAGTCTGGTTTAAGGTATAGTCCAACTATCCGAACACCCCCTAATCCAGGACTCCCTTAGTAGCCCCTGAACCAGGCTTCAATGATGACGAGTCCGGCGCGCAAATTGTCTTCGGCATTGCAAAGCGGGTTCCTCCTCCAAGTACTTCATAGAAGATTTTAAACACAAAGATAGTGTCTGGTTCTGCAAGATAAGTTTTCCACATGTTGCCATAGAGAGAATAATATTTACACAAATCTAATCTGCTGACGTATTCCGTGGTGCGACACACCACGGCCAAGCCTTTGTCCAAGTTGTTTAATTATCCCACCTCAGCGCGTCATGCGAGGTGGCTTCCTTGGCACGTCTTGTCAAAGCAGAGATCATGCCCCCTTATTCCGGGATTCTCATCAATATGAGCGTGGGTAACCCAACCGCGCCTTTGATTACGGCGCTTGGAGATAAGCGAGTTTTACCACGCTGGTGGGGACATGTAGTCGCGTCCACCCATATAAGGGGATAAGGATCCACCTTTTCACCCACGCCTTCTTCCTCCTTTGCCTATCCATTATTGCGCACTCGAGCTCCAGCGCCCAAGTCCGCACTACCACCTCAACCTTCTCCAGTCATGTCCGAAGCGGGAGGCAAGTGGATGGTCTCCTCTGTCACGGAGGGACACATCAAAAAGATGAGGAAGGCCGGATATCTGGCTAGCGACATCACGCACCGGCTTCCCGAAAAGGGGCAGCTCATCCCCACTCCTAGGCCCCATGAGAGGGTGGTATTACTCCCCCATTTCCTCCGCGGACTGGGCTTCCCTCTGCATCCATTTGTTCGGGGGCTCATGTTCTACTACGGCCTGGATTTCCATGATCTGGCCCCGAACTTCGTCCTCAACATCTCGGCGTTCATCGTCGTGTGCGAGGCGTTCCTCTGCATCCGCCCCCATTTCGACCTATGGCTTAAGACTTTCAACGTCAAGCCAAAGGTGGTGTGCGGCAGCCAGGCGGAGTGCGGCGGTGCCATGGTTGGCAAGATGGCCAACGTCCTGTGGCTCAAGGGCTCCATTGTGGAGACCCTGAAGGGGTGGCAATCATGGTGGTTTTACGTCACCGAGCCGCGCGACGCCGAATGGGTCGCACCCCTCGAGTTTCGATCCGGCCCCCCTACGCGGCTCACCTCCTGGAAGGAGACAGGCCTGTCTTGGGGTAAAAAAGGAGAGCTGACCGGACTCCAAACATGCATCCAAACCCTGGTGGACAAGAAGCTCAAGCTTGTCAACGTAGTGCAGGTTATGCTCATCCGCCTGATCCTCCCATGTCAATGACAGGCCTTCAATCTGTGGGAGTTCGACCCGGCGCAGCATCAAACTCTAAACAAGCTCTTCGACCCAATGTACGAAGATGCCTGGAGGATGCTTTTCAAGGGCGCCGAGGCTCCCGCATCCGCTACCGATGATCGCGGATTCAGCGCGTAGCGTCACGTGCTCACGGTAAGCTGTTTTTTCCTTTTATAGGGTATCAGTTTTCCATAGTTTGACTCTATGCAGGGTCTAAGCTCCCTTTCCTCTGACAGGATTGGCAGGTGACGTCCGGACAGATCAACTGTCCGGCCCCTTTTCCCGAAGGCCCAGCGGACGCTCGCTTGGCGAGGCTGCTGGTTCCGGCGCCCTATGTGGTGCCGAAGAGAAGGCCACGAAAAGGGCCATGGGGACTCGAAAGAGCGCCCGGCGCCAGGAGGTGTCGGATTCATCATCCGACGGTCCCGAAGCGCCTTCCTCTCGCGAAGACGAGGAGGAAGAAGAAGAAACCTCTCCCCCTCCAGTGGGAGGAGAGAAGAAAAGGAAGGCCACCCTCTCTGAGGAGGCCGGAGGGTCCAAGAAGGGGAAAACCCTTCCTCCGGACTACTCCGCCGACGCCGACAACGGCGGAGATGAGTGGCAGCCCAGGGCCAAGCCCCTGGCAAAATTGTAAGTATCCGGATACCGGAGTAATTCATAGTATTCGTTTATTGCACAGCTTTCCCTTATGTCGAATATGCTTATGCAGCCCACCCAAAGACCGGCTCGACACGTCGTCGAGCGGCTCTCTAGACTTGTCGAATGTGAACTCGCTTCGGACGGCTTCCTCCCCCTGACCTACGGACGACACCGAGGTGTTGTCCCAACAGGTTCCAAGCAGGGAGGTGGTGGTCTCGGAGACGCCGCAAGGTGACCTCCCGGACTCCAGGAGTAAAGGGGATGAAACCCCCAAGGGCTCCAAGTCCGGCTCTAGGCCGGACACCGCTCCGGAACCTTCAAAGGTTCCGGAGTCCGGCGGGGGACCTCCTTCCAAGAGTGCTCCTGTGAGTGTTGGTCCAAACTAGAGCCCCTTGCAGCGCCACCTCGGGGAAACTCGAGGGCTGGTTTTAGTTGTACGGATTGCTTATTCGAGTGTGCCCTAAGAACGAGATATGTGCAGCTCCTATCGGGATTTGTCGGCACATTCGGGCGGTGTTGCTAGACTTGTTTTACCATTGTCGAAGTTGTCTTGTAGAACCGGGATACCGAGTCTGATCGGAGTGTCTCAGGAGAAGGAATATCCTTCGTTGACCGTGAGAGCTTGTGATGGGTTAAGTTGGCACTCCCCTGCAGGGATTTGAACTTTCGAAAGTCGTGCCCGCGGTTATGGGCAGATGGGAATTTGTTAATGTCCGGTTGTTGATAACATGAAACTTAACTTAATTAAAATGAATCAACCACGTGTGTTACCGTGATGGTCTCTTCTCGGCGGAGTCCGGGAAGTGAACACGGTGTTGGAGTAATGATTGACGTAGGTTGTTCTAGGATCACTTCTTGATCATAGTTCTTCGTTCGTGCTTTTCCTTCTCTTCTCGCTCTCTTTTGCGAACAGGTTAGCCACCATATATGCTAGTCGCTTGCTGCAGCTCCACATATTACCTTGCCTTACCTATAAGCTTAAATAGTCTTGATCGCGAGGGGGCGAGATTTCTGAGTCCCCGTGACTCACAGATTACTTCCAAACCAGATGAAAGGACCGATGATTCCATTCCATATGATGCGCTTGAGCTCAAGTGGGAGCTCTACGAAGACTCTCGCCGATACTATGTGCCTTTCCCAGATGATCAGTAGAGGTGCCCAGTTGGGGCGATCGGGAACCGTGTCGCATGTTGGGGTCGATCTTTTATTTTGGTACCGTAGTCGGACCATGAGTGAATTGGATGATTGTAATGTTATTCATGTATTTGTGTGATGTGGCAAGTGTAAGCCAACTATGTACCTTTTTTCCCCTATTATCTATTTACGTGGGTTGTGGTGAAGATTACCTTACTTGCGTCATTACTTTCAATGCGGTGATGCCTCTAAGTCATGCTTCGACATGTAGGAGATATAGCCGCATCGAGGGCGTTACACTACTCGTCCACCTGTCCTTCATGCGCAGCCACTACTGGGCGGGCATGAAGGCCAACTGGATCATCCTCATCCAGCAATCCGGTAGTCTGTGGCATCTCGTGGATATCTACACCCAGGGAGAGATCACCCTTCCATTGTTGGATACCGCCGCCATCGAGCCTCGCGGCCCGCTGGACACTCCTGCCTACTATGCACGAGACGCGTCAAGCTTTTGGCTCGACCTCTATTTGCTGATAGTTGTAATCTGTGAAGTGCCCACACCATTAGAAGACTACATGGATTACAAGCTCATTGCCTTATTCAACATGGGATTAGTCAACCTAGAATCCAGTCGCCATACATGGTCATGGCTCATCGTCAATCCTGTTGAGGCAACATTTATGTCTGATGCTATAGTGCACGATGGCATCGTTTACGCAGTCGACGCACAGATTGGCTGCCTATACTGGTGGAATATATCGTCGTGTAATTGTTTTATCTCATCTCATCTTTACCTTATGAATACGACTGCATGTTCATTGTTACAAATTTAGAATAGATAGTATGTCTATAACCACATCATTGCTATATGTTCCTCTCATTTCCTAGATTTTTATGACCACACATGTTATTGTTAGAGTTGATATGAGAACAATTGGCATCTAATGATTGTTAGAATAGATATTATGAGCATAACATCATGCTTGCTATATGTTACTCTCATTTCCAAGATTTTTATAACAACGCATGTTATTGCTTAGAGTTGATATGAGAACAGTAGTAGTAAGTGCTATGGTAGAATATGAGTAGGCTCTGTCATAGCTGTTTTCCTCTCATTCTTACATGATGTTTGAACCATGACATATTGCTAGAATATGAAAGCCATTGGCTTTTTTTTAACTTGGGGTATGATTATGACCACGACATTGCAATTCTCTGTCTATGATATGTGTCACTGCTATAATAATCTTAATTCCACATATACTCTGAACAACATTGTTTATTTTTGTCCTTTTGGTCTACAATTTGAATTGTTGCAACAGACGCAAATGCACTGGCCTTCATGATTCCAGGACCTGGAATCATACCAGCCGATGGGTGGTGGTTTAACGCTGGTTCAGTTGATGGCGGTCATTTGATGCTCATTTGCACGTACCAAATTGACCAAACCATTACATCAAACAACATGCATTACAATGCCTGGGGTGTTCGTGACATTGATGGGTATGGCTGCTTCGTGTTCGAGAAAGATCCCAGCTCCGTTGGGCCAGGTGTATTCAACTGGAGGCGGGTTTACAGCCTCGGCAACCACTCCATGTTCCTAGGGCTCAATTATCCGATCGTCCAACCAATCATCTGTAACACCCACGATGCAGCTATATCTCCCATGTGTCGGAGCACGACTTAGAGGCATAACCGCATAGTAGGCATGTCGCAAGAGGGGTAATCTTTACACATCCCATCTACTGAATAAGAAGGGATAAAGAGTTGGCTTACAATCGCCACTTCACACAATACATGAATATAGCATTACATCATCCAGAATACAATCAAGGTCCGACTACGAAACCAAAATAAAGTAAGACCACCCCTATTGCTAGGTCCCCGATCGTCCCAACTGGGCTCCACTACTGATCGAAAGGAAACGAAACAACCCAACGAACACGATCTTCATCGAGCTCCCACTTGAGCTCAGCTGCGTCATCTGCAATAGTATCAACGGCACCTGCAATTGGTTTTGGTAGTAATCTGTGAGTCACGGGGACTCAGCAATCTCACACCCTCGCGATCAAGACTATTTAAGCTTAATGGGTAGGAAAAGGTAGTGAGGTGGAGCTGCAGCAAGCACTAGCATATACGGTGGATAACTTACGCAAATGAGAGAGAGAAGAGAAGCAAAGCATGATCGATAAGCTATCATGATCAAGAAGTGATCCTGAAACTACTTACGTTCAAGCATAACACGAGACTGTGTTCTCTTCCCGGACCCCGCCGAAAAGAGACCATCATGGCTACACACGCGGTTGATTCATTTTACTTAAGTTAAGTGTTAGGTTTTCTACAATCGGATATTAACAAATTCCCATCTGCCCATAACCGCGGGCCACGCAGTTGATTCTTTTTACTTAAGTTAAGTGTTAGGTTTTCTACAATCGGATATTAACAAATTCCCATCTGCCCATAACCGCGGGCACGGCTTTCAAAAGTTCAAAACCCTGGAGGGGTCCCAACTTAACCCATCAGAAGCTCTCACGGTCAACGAAGGATTGTCCTTCTCCCAAGAAGACTCAATCAGACTCGGAATCCCAGTTACAAGACATTTCGACAATGGTAAAACAAGACCAGCAAAGCCACCCGATGTGCCGACAAATCCCGATAGGAGTCGCACGTATCTCGTTCTCAGGGCACACCGGATGAGCTTTCCGTACAACTAAAACCAAACCTCGAGTTGCCCCGAGGTGGTGCTGCAAAGGACTCTAGTTTGGACGAACACTCGGAGGGGCACTGGCCCGGGGATTTAAAACAAAGATGACCCTTGAGTCTGCAGAACCCAAGGGAAAAAGGCTTAGGTGGCAAATGTTAAAACCAAGGTTGGGCCTTGCAGGAGGCACTACTAGGAAAAGGCCTACTAATGGCGCACCTAATTTGGCCATTAATGGCGCATTAGTGGTGCGCCATTAGTGCCACGCCATTAGTATATTTTACTAATGGCGCACCACTGGTGCGCCATTAGTATCTGGTATACTAATGGCGGACCTCAGATGCGCCATTAGTATATACAAAAGTGCACCATTAGCATGCCTCCCAGGGGGGCATGTATACCCAGGTGCTTTGGCATACTAATGGCGCACAACAACAAGATGCGCCATTAGTAACTTCGGCATACTAATGGCGCACTGTTTAATGATGCGCCATTAGTATCCTTTGGCATACTAATGGCGCACTGTGATGTGATGCGCCATTAGTATGAATATTAGGTTTTTTTTTATTTTCTGTTTTTTGCACAGGTTACAAAATGTATAATTGGACAAAATATAGACAGCACACATCAACAACAGATTCATCGAATACAATAGAAGATTAGTCTCTGAATACAATTCATCATATTAGTCTCCGAATACAATTCATCATATTAGGCTCCGAATTGAAAAGACTGAACAAAGATAGAACATTATATTACAAGTCTCGAGACCGCGAGTAGAGAGTTTGTCTTCATATTACAAGTTGATATCGATCATCTAAACTACCATCACATAGAAGAGAGCTGCGGTCATCACGATGAGCATCATCACGATGAAACTCGTCTTCATCCGGTTCCTCCAACGCTCCCTCCCCTCTCCCGCTAGATAGCGGGCGTATCTAGATTCGGCCTCGGCCCTAGTGGTGTACCCTTTGTAACTGTTACCGCTGAATCGGTGAACTTGTCTCCGACACTCCTCCTAGTCGTCGTAGACTCCGGTAACCTTACCCTTGTACACGACATACGACGGCATCGCTATGCACTAGCCAAATGAAACGTTAGTACCAATTCACAGACAATACATAAGCAATATATAAGTATGCAACAGAACGATCGGAAGAGAAAAGCAAGACATTAATAGCATCGATTACATCTAAGTTGAACAACTCTCGAAACCAAAGAGACATACTACAAGTTCATTAAAGTTTAATTACAACATGAGCCAATCGATGTTTCAGAACTAGACATAGCATCACTGCTTTCGACTCGACTCAAGGGACCGGAGCGTGGATGAAGCCGCCGTCTATCGTGGGAGTCATGAAATAACGGTCGTTGTCAGCCTGCATTTGTAGCATTGTGTCGATGTCACTGTTGGATGGTTGATTTCTGAGGTAGAACTGCCCCGAGGTACGAAGGACATCTTGATGGATGATTTCCGCAAACTCCGACTGGATGCGAAAGAATTCTTGTCTGATGTCCGCGTCCTGGATTGCCGACACGCTCGCGGCCCAATCTTTGAGTTTACTCGGTAGCAGAAGTTGATGATGGTCCCGTACGATCACCCGCATGTGATGGATGGCGTAGTAGGTACCCTTCTGACCGCCAGGCGGCTGCTTGATGCAGCAGAACGTCGTATTGTGGGAGAACACGTGCTTGCCGTACTTACGAATAGGCCTGGTGAAGGTGCCTCCAGATTTGGCGTAGCCGGGGAGAACATCATCAAGAACCTTCTTGACATTTGTGTAGTCTACGTTCGAATGACGGCCCGGGTCGAAATATGTGGCCATGGAATATTTGGGGCTTAGGAGGATGAGCGTGCAATGTGTGTCACTGCAGAAAACAGGGAATGTTAAAAGAAAAACGATCGAAATCAAAGAATTCATATGTTACGGGGCGGTTGAGGGGAGGACTTACTCGGGAAAGTAAGGCACGAGGAAGTTATCCTTATCTTGGTTTGCCAGAATGACGCCTTCGAGGTAAGAACTCACGACTTGCCGGTCCCCAGCGCTGCCCAAGATCTTGGCACGCATGTAGAAGGGGTCGACTATCACGATGTCCGGGGTCTTGTCACGAATGATCCGCATCTCCATACTCAGCGAAAATAGCTGAACGAAGGTGTAGTGCAGCGGATGAAGGTTCAACATAGCGTGGATGTCATCAAACCGCAGGACGATCGTACCCCCGATGGAGTTATCCACAAAGCCCTTGCCCTCTGGCACCTTGGCCGCGAAAACCGGGTATGCCACATCCTTCTCTCTGAGACACCGCTTCTCCAAAGAAAGAACATAGTCATGCAGACTCCGCATAGCACCGGTTGCAGCATCGAGCATATTTCTCGGTAGCATCGGCCTACCTGCCACATGCAGCCTCCTCATTAAATCCTGAGCACGGATCGTACTCGGTGCCGGCTGGCCCGCACCCTTGTTAGTATTTCTTTGCGTGCCTTCTTCTTCTCCTATAATGGGACCGAGTTCTGCTCACAGACCACCTTCTTGAGTGTGTTGGGGCTGATAATATTTCGCACCTCGCCTATCTGAGGCTCGGTGAAGTCGGCAGCTGGAGGCGTCTCCTGAGAGCTGAACTACAGACGACGCCTGTTGTAACTTGACTTCTCCGCGGTACCAGCTAGATCGCGCACGTCTTTTGTTGGGTTGGGTTCTTCAGAAGGAGGCCCCATGAAGTCGCCACCGTACCCATGATCGGCAAAGTACTGATCGACGTTGCCAAATGTATCGTCGTCGTCGTCGTTCTGATCCTGTGCCATATGCATGTTTGGATCCAGTGGCATAGGGATGTCCGGCACCGTTGCGGCGGTCTTGCCATGGGGCCGACTTGGCGCCGGCATGACTGGCGGTGTTGTCTTTGGGGTGGTGTCCCCCGCCCCCAAACCAATCTGGCTCTTCGGCCAAAGCAGGGGCCAGCTCAGGCAGGCACTGAGGGTCATCACGTCATCATCGTCGGCCCCGACGGTTCGAATCGGAGGTAACAACTCGTCGCAGCCTGGAAGCACCCGAACCAGTTGAACCCTAAACAAGTTGGGTGGCATCTGGGTACCGTGGAACAAGGGGTTGCCCGGTTCAACGATTTTGCCCTTGGCGACATCGACCAACTCGTTGTTCACGACGTGTAGGAGAGTGCACGGAACGTCGGCAGCGCCCTGCAAAAACATGTAGGGCGTCAGGGATGCCCAGTCAAAGGCAAGGAGATGAAGTCCTCGGCCGAGAGAGGCTTAATTAGTTACCGTGATGATGGCGTCGAGCTCGGCTAATGTCGAGGCACTGCCAACGGCGGGCGTGTAGTTGACGGAGGGGCCGCTTGCTGCAGAGGTGGCGGCCGGCCTACACCCGGGTGCATTAAGCTCCCGTGCCGGCGTCGGAGACACCAATGCCGCCTCCACCGGAGACACCAATGGCCCCGCCATCGTGTTCTGCGAGTTGCTGGCCGTGAAGCTAGGAATCGGGGGCGGCCCCTGTTGGCCGCCCGCAGTCCACGCACTCAACCCCTCGATCAAGGTAGGCACAATGGCGGTGATCGTCGCTCCGAGTTGTTGTTGCACTTGCTCTTGGACAATCTCCGGAATCCGCGCCACCTGTGCCTTGAGTTCTTGAACCTCGCGCGCCTGGCTTTTCGAGCTGGTCTTTTTCTCGTTTCGCCCACCAGTTTTATAGTATGACGACCATTTTGTCGACAAGCCTTTGCCGGCCACACGACCAGCTGATGTCGGCTTACTGAGCTTATCCTTGTTCTTCATTACATTCAATGCCCTATTTAGAGTGGTGTCCCAAGGGTTGCTCTTAGTCGACCCCGCGCTACTGCTTTCAGTCGCCTGCGGAAGGAATGTGAACCATTTAGAAATTTGGCTTCATTAATTAGATTGCAACCATGTGGAGCTAATTATGCGGGGGTGTATTCCTTACTAGAACAAGCTCAAGCGCCTTGGTCTTCGGATCCGTGGTAAGCTCCTTTGTTTTCGGGTCCTTCTTGTACCGGGCCCTGACAAAGTTCCTGGTCTGCTTGTCACCGTATTTATCGAAGAGGGGCGGTAGGCCTTGCTCGGCACGGTCCGCCTCCTCCTTGTCCCATGTAGGCTCCGCCACTCTGTAACCGCCGGGACCGAGTGTGTGTTCCCCTAAGTTCAGCTCCCGCATTTCTTTCCCCCACTGACTTGATTCGGAGTTTGTGGTGCTCGAGCAATTGATCTTGAAGTCGTTGTAGTCATCTTCGGTGATCGAAGGATTTTTATCCTTGATCTTCTCATAACTCTCACCTTTATCGATCATTCTCTTCACATTGCTTTTCCAAGTAGATAGGGCCTTGCTCATCTTCGTGAGGGCAGCATTGTTCACTTTATTCCCTTTGAGGCTTGTGTTTTCAAATTCAGCGGGGAACTTGTATCGTTCGTGCAGCTTCGTGAAGAGGAGGTTGCGCAAATTCCCTCGATCAGGATGCCTCAGGTTCTCGGTGTTGATCGAGACGGTGCTCCGGAGAATGCACCCGAGCTGAAGCGAGTACCCCTTGACTATTCATTCGGGCGCCGTTGGATTCCCGTCGGAGTCCACTTCAGTAACTTCCTCCTTGAGGGTGCGGAGCACGGTCGGGCGCCGGTCCTTCCGTTGCCTCTTCGGTTGGCTGCCATCTGTGCGTGCGCCGCCATCATCAGTGGTGGCATCCTCGGCGGCACCATCAGTGGTGGCATCAGTGGGGTCATCCTCGGCGGCACCATCAGTGGTCTCAGGATCGGTGGGGAAGGCGGCGTCCTCATACAAGTGAGGTTGTTCCTCCATCTCCTGGGACAGCTCCCAGAATGCCTTGCCGCCCGAACCCCCGGCCTCATCGTTGTTGGCCATGTTTCTCTCTAAATAGGAACAAAG
Source organism: Triticum urartu (assembly GCF_056163025.1). NCBI lineage: Eukaryota > Viridiplantae > Streptophyta > Magnoliopsida > Poales > Poaceae > Triticum > Triticum urartu. Next base: position 317,616,204 of record NC_141879.1, on the reverse strand, counting down.
TTTGGTCAAAAAGTTGGTTATTGTCAAGGAACAAGATCATGGTCTCATCATTTAGGGTTTGTCGACACCGAGGCATCCTAAAAGCTAAGCTTTTATCATTGAGGGTTTTTCGACGCCGAGGCACCCTAAAAGCCTAAGCTTTCATCATTTCGGTTTTTATCGACACCGAGGCACCCTAAAAGCCAAGGTTGTATAATTAATGGTTTGTCGACACCCATGCATTAGTCACAAGTACCCCATATGTCCTATTTTTAGCAAAGTCATGCTAAAATTCATGGAAAATTTCAGCATGACCTTTGCTCAAAATAGGACATATGGAGTACCCGAATTTGCCGGAACGGAAGTTAATCGACATTCCAGCAAACTCAAGGGCCTCTCGGGTGGACAAGGCAAAAAAGGCCTCCATCACAACATGGAAAATACATTGGCATGTGAAGAGGTGAAACAATATATGCATCTCCAAGCAGTATCATTCAACATTTTGGACAAACCACTACAAGCAATACTGGATCAGATACAAGAAGAATGTGAGAAAATGCAGACAAATACTAACAGATTGAGGTGTTTAACTTGTGGTGCTCTCTGTGCTATTAACATTTCAAGTCAAAACCTTTTCTGGTTAGTAAGTGTTTCTTGAGCATATGTATGTAGTAAGTGTTTCTGCTCTCAGTGTTTCAGAACACATATTTTAGCTACCTAGTACCAGTGCTATTACCCAGCAGTTAATTAGCTTTTGCTTTTGCTTTTCAGTGCCAAATTCTAGCTAGTACCAGCAAATTAACATCTAGCAGCAATCATTTTCAAATATATCCAGCAAATTAACATCTAGTACTAGCATATGTACCATCGAACAGATCCTTGCGTTTCCTCCACGGGTCATCGTCGCGAAGCCACCTTTGATGTCCCATGAACACGGTTTTCGAAGACCCGGGATCTCTATCTAGCTGGCGATTCGTTGTGTCATCCATGCACCTTACGCATCCAGAAAATCCATGGACTACCTGCCCCGCGAGATGTCCGTAACTGAGATAGTCATGCACCGTCGTGAGCAGTGCGGCTCTCATAGGGAAATATTCTTTCTCTGTGGCGTCCCATGTATTGGCTGGCGTTTTCCACAGTGTGTCTAGCTCCTCCTTCAGCAGCCCCAGATACAGATTGATGTCGTTCCCTGGTTGTTTCGGCCCTTCAATTAGCATACTCATGTGAATGTACTTCCTCTTCATGCACAACCTGGGGGGAAGGTTGTACATCCACACAAACACAGGCCAGGTGCTATGTGTGCTTCTCTGGCTGCCAAAAGGATTGACTCCATCGGTGCTCGCGCCCAGCACGATGTTCCTTGGATCCTTCCCAAATTCTGGGTATTCGAAGTTCAACGCTTGCCACTGGCTCGCATCCTTAGGGTGACTCAGCATCTTGTCTTTTTTATCTATCTCCGGATCATTTGCGTCATCTTCTCGCTTCTTCTCCTCCCTATCCGCGTGCCAACGCAGGAGCTTTGCTACCTTAGGGTCCGCGAAATACCGCTGCAGACGAGGAGTGATTGGAAAGTACCACACCACTTTTCGAGGAGCTTTCTTCCTCTTCTTGTATCGAGTGACGCCGCACACCGGACATATGGTAGACTCCGCGTGCTCGTCCGATAAATTATGCAATTGTTCATGCACAAAGGGTATTTCACGTGCGGTAAATCCAGAGGACACACGATTTTCTTCGCCTCCTCCAAACTGGTCGGGCACTTGTTCCCCTTGGGAAGATGTTCGTGCCAGAATGACATGTTCTTGTCGAAGCATGCGTCGGTCATTTTGTGTTTTACCTTCATCTCCAGAGCCATGAGCGTTACTTTCAGGCGGGTATCCTCGGGCCTGCATCCTTCATACAATGGAGTAACCGCGTCTAACTCAAGTTGATCCATCTTGGCTTTCTCTCGGGCGACAGCTCTTGCGTTATCCGTCTGCTTGAGAAGCAGCTCTTGAATATGAGGGTCCCGCACCCAGCCCATCGATGGTCCAGCGTCGTCTGCTCCGCCGGCATCATCATCTTCATGATCATGCCCGTCGTCTGCTCTGGCATCTTCCTCATCATCATGTCCTGCATCTTCTACATGATGACTGTGTACAGCTGTAACGCCCCAGATATACTTTCCATATTTGTATCCAACTCTTGCCGTTTCCGGCATTAAGTTATATTTATTTCTCGGGTTCGGGTCTTTGTCTCCGTGTGTTGTTTTCTTTTTCGTGCATCTCTTATCATGTCATCACGTGCATTGCATTTGCATACATGTTCATCTCATGCATTCGAGCATTTTCCCCGTTGTCCGTTTTGCATTCCGGCGCTTCGTTCTCCTCCGGTGGCCTTTTCTAGCGTTCTTTCGTGTGTGGGGATTAAACATTTCCGGATTGGACCGAGACTTGCCATGCGGCCTTGGTTTACTACCGGTAGACCGCCTGTCAAGTTTCGTATCATTTGGACTTCGTTTGATACTCCAACGGTTAACCGAGGGACCGAAAAGGCCTCGTGTGTGTTGTAGCCCAACACCCCCCAAATTTGTCCCAAAACCCACCAAACTCTGCTCCATGTCCTAGAGCGTTCGATCACGATCGCGTTGGCGAAAACCGCACCTCATTTGGACTCTCCTAGCTCCACTTATGCCTATATATACACCCTCCCCATTCCTAATCTCAGATTCCTCCCCGTCCTCCTCGAAAAAAAAACAGATCAACCCCCCCCCCCACCGACGGACGTGTCCGGATCCGACCGGACAACGTCCGCCCGCCGCCGCCAGCCACCCAGCGCCCGCCACCTGTCCCCAGGGAGGGACCGCATCGCCGCCGGCCCGCCTGGCCCGCGCCCGGCCCCCGCACGCCGCCTCCTGGGCCCAGGCGCCCCGCGCCTCCCCGCCTCCAGCGCCGCCGCCCCTTCCGGCTCCGGCGGCCGGAGCAGCCGCCGCCGTCGCGCCGCAACTCCGCCGCCGGCGCACGCCTCCCCGTCCGAGCCAGCCGCCGCCGCCTCGCCGTCCCCGGCGCCGCACCGCGCCGCCCGCCTCCACGCCGGCGCCGCCCCCGGCAACCTCCTCCCAGACCGGCAGCCCGCGTCTGCGGCGAGCTCTGACTCCGGCCAGCTACAGTACCCCGGCCGCCTCGGTTCCCGTGCCTCAATCTGGATCTCAGATCTGGAATTTTGAAACCCTAGGGGTTGACTTTCCCCTCCACCGTCTAATTATTTCCCCTCCCCCGTCTTGTTGCCCAAAATGCTGTTAGAAGGAGGCTTCGTGAGTAAAATTGCAGATCCGTTAGTTCATCATGCACTTTTGTCATTTTTGCCATGTTTAATTCGTGCATGATATGCCTGTGCCCCTTTGGGATGAATTGTTAAACATTTTGTCTTCTTGCCAGAGGTGCCACCCATGCATTTTTAGGATGTGTGTGTTGTCTTGTGCAAGCTTGCGAAGGGAGGTACCTGAGATTGCTGATTCCAGGGACTTAGTGATTTTCACTAAGTCTGGGATATTTTAGTTCATGATGCTATATGTCCAGCTTGTTTCCTAGTGATCCGTGCCTCTTTTGAGGAAGATCAGTAAGGGAGTTTTGATATTTATGTTATTCTCTATCCATCCATGTCTTTTTTTGCATATATGGAGTGCTCTAGGTTGACTCAATCGAGCTCAACTTTTGCTTCGTTGTTAACCTGGGCAGATCGTCAACTTGTTTGCGATTTTGCCGATGCTACCGTTAGTGTTCCATGCATGCCATGCCTTTGTTGTTGCCATGTGTAGCTAGCATATTGTGCCTTCCTGCTGGTTATATGCTTTTCTTGCCATGACTTGCACCGTAGTGAGTGCATCGAGCTCGTTTACATGCCTTCGTGGGTTATATTTCAGCATGTCTCAGTTTTCACCAAGTCTGAAAACTGATTGTGTTCGAGCTATGTTCATGAGCTCGGTAGAGTATTTTGTGAACCCTTTTGGCCCCAGGTCACTTTGGGTGTTTTGTTAAGCTTGTTGAGTAGCTCCATGCCATGTTCTTACTTGTCATGTTCAGGTCATCTATCATGTTGTTTTGCTGCTCCGAAGAGGGCTTCGTGATCTGAAATTTCAGGCTAGTGTTAATTTCACTAAGTCTGGAATCTGTTTTGCATATTCATTTTTGCCATGCTTGTTTGAACCTCTTAATGGATGAATTTGCCTATGGCTCAGTGCTAGTGTTTTGTTAACCATCTTGTGTACATCACTTCCATGTATTTTGTTTTCATGTTTGGTGGCTGTAGCATGTTCATTTCATTGCATTTACATGCCTACTTGCTGAAATCGCAGACCGGTGTCATATCTTAAAACGCTCGCCGTTTCCAAACCGTAACTCCGATTCCAATGATCTTTATATCGTTTTCAAGCGATTTCAGCCCCTATATCCAGTGGCACCCTTGGAATTCCATGTTGAGGCCAGGTTCATGCATTTCCTATCATATCTTGCATTTTGCATCCCGCATCGCATCCCGCATAGCATATCATCATTTCATCATATTGCTTGGTCTTGCACGTGGTTGATTGTATCCTTGTTGCCTGTTTGTCTTATTGGGTAGAGCCGGGAGACGAGTTCGCTACCGAGGAGCCTGTTGAGTTTGCTTGTGAGGATCCAGTCAACTCTGACGACTGTGCAGGCAAGATGATCATACCCTCGAAATCACTACTTTGCTATGCTAGTTTGCTCGCTCTTTTGCTTTGCCACTGCTATGATGCCTACCACTTGCTTGTCAGCCTCCCAATTGCATGATTGAACCTCTAACCAACCATTGTCCTAGCAAACCGATGATTGGCTATGTTACCGCTTTGCTCAGCCCTTCTTATAGCGTTGTTAGTTGCAGGTGAAGATTGGAGCCGTTCCTTGTTGGAACATCTATTTACTTGTTGGGATATCACTATATTACTATGTTATCTTAATGCATCTATATACTTGGTAAAGGGTGGAAGGCTCGGCCTCTCGCCTAGTGTTTTGTTCCACTCTTGCCGCCCTAGTTTCCGTCATATCGGTGTTACGTTCCCGGATTTTGCGTTCCTTACGCGGTTGGGTTATAATGGGAACCCCTTGAGATTTCGCCTTGATTAAAGCTTTTCCAGCAATGCCCAACATTGGTTTTACCATTTGCCACCTACCCTTTTCTTTCCCTTGGGTTCTGCAGACTCAAGGGTCATCTTATTTTAGCCCCCCCACGGGCCAGTGCTCCCTCTGAGTGTTGGTCCGACCGAGTAGACTGCGGGGCCACCTCGGGGCAACTTGAGGGTTGGTTTTACTCGTAGGATGTCTCATCTGAGTGTGCCCTGAGAAAGAGATATGTGAAGCTCCTATCGGGATTTGTCGGCACATTCGGGCGGTGTTGCTGGTCTTGTTTTAACCTGTCGAATTGTCTTGTTGTACCGGGTTACCGAGTCTGATCGGTGTGACTCGGGTGGAGGTCTATTCCTTCGTTGACCGCGAGAGCTTGTCATGGGCTAAGTTGGGACCCCCTGCAGGGATTGAACTTTCGAAAGCCGTGCCCGCGGTTATGGGCAGATGGGAATTTGTTAATGTCTGGTTGTAGATAACTTAAACCTTAATTAATTAAAATGAATCAACCGTGTGTGTTGCCGTGATGGCCTCTTCTCGGCGGAGTCCGGGAAGTGGACACGGAGTTGGAGTTATGCTTGCGCAGGTTGTTCCTCTAGTTTCTCGCTCGCGCCTTGCCTCCTCTTCTCGCTCTCTTTTGCGGATAAGTTAGCCACCACATACTTGCCTTATCCTTCCTATAAGCTTAAATAGTTTTGATCGCGAGGGTGCGAGATTGCTGAGTCCCTGTGGCTCACAGATACTATAATTCCAGATGCAGGTCCAGGTGATTCCGCTCCAGGTGACGAGTACGAGCTCAAGTGGGAGTTCGACGAGGACTCTCAGCGTTATTATGTTTCCTTTCCCGATGATCAGTAGTGGTGCCTAGTTGGGGTTTGATTCAGGGCCTTGTCTCATGTTGGGTTCTTTTCCATTTTGGCGCCGTAGTCGGGCCATGAGTGTTTGTTTGATGGATGTTATTTATGTACTCTGATGTGACGTGGCGAGTGTAAGCCAACTATGTTATCTCCCCCTTTTATTATGTATTACATGGGATGTTGTAATGATTGCCTGACTTGCGACATTGCTTTCAATGCGGTTATGTCTCTAAGTCGTGCCTCGACACGTGGGAGCTATAGCCGCATCGAGGGCGTTACAACAGCATCACCGTCATGATCATCTCCTGGGGATTCTTCGTCTTCTCGCCCACCCGAGCCGCGGTGGTTGTCTTGCTGCCCTTCCTCATTTCTTGCCCGGCCCCCATGGACGACTTCGTAGTCATCTTCATCACCTTGCCACGATAGCCATCCATGAAACCACGCAAGAGCAGGTGGTCCCGCACATGCCCGGAATCCGGGTCCGCAATAAGGCTCTTCAGCTTGCATCTTCGACACGGACATCTTATCTCCGTCTCGTTCTTTTGAAGCATCTCGGCCTTCGCAGACCTCAAAAACCTATTCACGATGCCTTCGGTCATCGTGCGGACCATGGTCGCCTGCGGGGTAGAGCAAAACGATATTTTAGAACCAAGAAAAAATTTGGCATGACTTTCCCTAAAAATAGGACCAAAAAGAATGCTTAATGACAAAATTCTCGCCGAAACGGAAATGAATCAACATTCCGGCAAAATATTGGCAACTATCGCATTTCAAATACCGGTACACCTCCAAACACAAACACATATGCAACACCACAAACATATGAAACACCACGAACATACATAGATCTAGCTAGGCCATAAAAAGTGCATGTGCACATTGTTGTAGGGAGAACAACATAAATATAGCTTCCCCCCTTACTTACCTATCAAAACAAGGTAATTTAACCACTTAAATTGAATGAATCTATGGTGGAAATGAGGTGAAAAAGAGGAGGCACCCGAGACAAGGAGGAGGTGGAGAGAATGAAGTGGGGAGAAAGTGAGTGTGGGTAGGAGAGGCTGTCCAAAATATCTTGTTGCTGCCCACTTACTAATGGCGCACCAACTCTAAATGCGCCATTAGTAATCCAGGTTACTAATGGCGCACCTTCTGGTGGTGCGCCATTACTAGTTTAAACTAGTAATGGCGCACTGTGGAACAGTGCGCCATTAGTAGTTTTGCAAAAAAAGGAATAAAAAATATAATAAAAAACAACATTAGTGGCGCACTTTCCGACAGGTGCGCCATTACTAGTTACAACTAGTAATGGCGCACTGTGTCTGGATGCGCCATTAGTATGTTTGGATAGGCGCACTAGTTCAAAAAAAATTTGATACTAATGGCGCACCCTGGGCCAGGTGCGCCATTAGTAGTTTCTACTCTAATGGCGTATCAGAAGGTGGTGCGCCATTAGTACGCTTGTCTGGTGCGCCATTAGTGTCAATCCCATCTATAGCCCTTTTTCTAGTAGTGAGGAGTTTCATTGAAAGTGAACTGTCAAGGGGTTCCCATTATAACCCAACCGCGTAAGGAACACAAAATCAAGGAACATAACACCGGTATGATGGAAACTAGGGCGGCAAGAGTGGAACAAAACACCAGGCATAAGGCCGAGCCCTCCACCCTTTACCAACTATATAGGTGCATTAAAGTAAATAAGATATAATAATGATATCCCAAGAATATCCATGTTCCAACATGGAACAAAACTCCATCTTCACCTGCAGCTAACAACGTTATAAGAGGGGTTGAGCAAAGCGGTAACATAGCCAAACAACGGTTTGCTAGGAAAGGTGGGTTAGCGGCTTGACATGGCAATATGGGAGGCATGATATAGCAAGTGGTAGGTATCGCGGCATAGCAAAATAGCGACCAACTAGCAAGCAAAGATAGAAGTGATTTCGAGGGTATGGTCATCTTGCCTGAGATCCCGCTAGGAAGAAGAACGAGTCCATGAAGAAGACAAACAGGCGTAGTTGAACGGATCCTCACAACTCCGGAACGAAACCGAAGCTAACGAGAGAAGCAACCCACAAAGAAGCAAGCAACAAAGTAAACAACCATCACATCAACATGGCATGATGCACAACCAAGTATGATGCATGTCTGGTTTAATGAAGCATGGCATGGCAAAGTGCACAAACAACACTACAAGTTAAGTCGAGCTCAATATTCAACGAGTTGCATATTGACGGAACCCCACATTCGATTATTTAGTTCACTCCCTGTTAGGTACTCAAAAATATTAAATGTTGGTTAACATGGCAAGAGGTGAAGCATAAAAAAATATAGTATATAAACAATTTAAATGGGGCCGGAAACATCAAACAAAAATTCCAGTAAATCCCAATATGCATTTAGCAATTTAATGCAAACAACAATTTTAAACATTTTAATTCTTGTTATCATGATGTGGATGACATGTTCAAGTGTTATGCAAAATTTATGAAAATGTTGATAAGAGCATTTTATGAAGCATTTGTCACCGTGGTGGAAAGAAAAGGGGTGCCATGGCAACGAGAATGAAAACAGTGCCACGACAATGTTTCGGTTCCGTTAACTCGATTGAGAAACCGATGCAAAGGAGAAGTGTGCGGATGCATGCAAAAGAGGGTGGGGCTCTCCCAGATACCGGGTGTGCCATGAGTCAATGGCAGGGAAGCGAGAGACACTAGGGACACAGTGCAGACAAAGGGTACATGTCATACAACACAAGCAATCGTTCTTGGACGGTCATCTCGATGGTTATACCTTAGTAGCGTGCATTATCGGAGCGGTTCTAGTTCGATGCGGTGTAGGGGAAGTAGACGTTCTCGGGACGTTCGTAGTGGAAGTAGTCGTTCTCGCATGCTCTAGGGTCGACGGAAGAGGTTCTCACGATCTCGGCGATGGTAGTGGTACATGTTTATCGTTGCACGAGTTTTCGTAGATGTTCGAGGTCACGGCGAGGAACTTGATGCATCGTTAAACTTGGCATCCGAGGAATCCCGCGTAGTCGTACATGAGTCATAGTCAAACTTGATGGTTCCATTACACGGTTCTTTGGAGACGGCAGTTGTTCTCGTATCGTCATGGAAGTAGTTGTACATGGTTGCGGCGGTAACCGAGCTTGGCGATCCGGTGGGGTACTCTTAAGTCGTCGTGGGAACTTGATGAATCTATGGTCTTCGGGGCTACGGTACTTGGCGGGTCATCATGTAGATGTACTTTCCAGAGGAACTTGGCGTGTCCAAAATTCTTCGGGGTTTGTCGTTGGACTTGCCGGTGCTAGTCTCCTCAGTTCAACAGTGATATTCAAAGGCCAAAACAACCGACAACTTGGGCGGCTTCTCAAGGCCATGGAGATGACAGGTAGAAGGAGGCTGCTGGTGGAGGAAGAACCATGACGAGGAGGTCCTACTCCGTCAGCTGCAAGTGGTGGGCGAAACGCAGGTAACAGCAAGGCTGGAGCAGGGGAGTCGCCGCGTGATGCGAGAACTTGGCGATGCAGGGTTTGAAATGGAGGCAACGATGTGGACCCAGCAGGGCAGAGATTGACAGATCCGGCAGCGGGGCGACAAACAGGCAGCGGCCATGGAGGTTGCGCTGCAGGCGTGAGTAGCCAAAGGAGGGCGTCAGCGCAGGAGGAGAAGCAGGAAGGACGCGGACGTGGCTCTGACGGAGCTGCGAGCTCGGCGTCCATGGCAGGACGACGAGGAGGCCCGAGACGCTAGTGCAAGGCGGGTGGCGATCCGGTGGCTTTGTTAACCAGCGAGAGCTGGAGCGACGGGAGGCCACAGGGCTTGCTGGGGCTTGCTGTTGGTGCCCCAACGAGCACAGGAGCAGGGCACCACCGGAGGAGGTCAGTCCTGGCCATGGGGATCGCCGCGAGGAAGAGAGTAGGAGGATGGAGAGATGGGGATTTGGCGAAGGAGCGATGCGTGTGTGCGTGCAGCGTTAGTGGCGGCGGTGAGGGAACGAGAGGAGATGGGACTCACTAGGGTTACAGGGAAAGCGTGACTGGGCCTTAGGGAGCCCGGCTCAGGGAGAGGGAAGGCTACGCCTAGGGAGGTTTGGGCCGGAAGTGGATGGGCCCTAGAGAGTCCTGGGTCTCTCTTCTCCCTTAAGTCTTTTTAAAATAAACCCTTCTAGAAATCAGAAAACCGCAAAGAAAGAAAGGAGAGAAAAGAAAGGATTAGGGGAAGGATTTGGGCACGCGGAATATTTTCCCGGACTCACAAAAATATGCTTGTTCCGAGAAAATAGAAAAGGCCATGATAGAAAGATTTAAATTCAAATTCATTTGATTTAAATTCAAATGATTTGAATAGGAAGTGGCTGATAGGAGGTCCAAAAAATGTCCGGATTCTTGGTGGAGCTCCGGAAAATAGAGAAAGGATATATAGCAAAGTTAGAGGCCAAGAGTTGTGATAACAAAGGCATTGGGATTTTGAAAGTGTGTTAAGGTGAATTCCAAAATAGTGGAATATTTAATATAGCTCCCTAATATTGGGGTATATGTTGTAAAGAGAATAACCACATGAATTCCCTTGGTTTAAATAGATCAACGATCTATGCAATTTTTTTAGTTGAGATAAAAAATGACATGATGACAATGAAAATGATGCAATGATGAAAGCAACAAGCAAAAACAAATCACACAACGAATCTCGGAAACCCTAGAAGGCATCTGAAGCTCCGATCTTGGGGCGTCAGAACACTCCACCACTACGAGAGGATCTCGTCCTGAGATCTAGGATGGCACCGGAGAGAAACGGAAGATGAAGAGGTAAAACAAAGTTTCTTATTTGACAAACAAGTGAAACCAACGAACCTTGATAGGTTAACAATTTTGAGAAAAAAATACAACGTAGATGAACAAAGTTGAAAAACACTCCGTTAGAAAAGAGGAACAAGGAACATCATGAGAACCCTTTAGGTTGAAAGGCATAAGAAAAAGGGTTGCAAAGGACAAGAAGTATATGCAAGCACTCCGGTTAAAACGAGATGTACAAGGAATGATAAAGATCAATTACGACAACACTCCGGTTGGAAATGGAAGGTAGAGGATATGAACTTGGCAAAATTATAGCACTTGGATGAGACTCCGGTTAGAAGAGGAATGATAGACACAACACTCCGGTTAAAACAAGATAGAGAAGGGATAAGAATGATATAATTTGGGCAGCACTTCGATTGTAAAAGGAAGGAATTGATTTAAGATCTTGACAAGATGAGAGGATACTTGATGAAATCAACAACATTGCCTCCGGAACTATTGAAAGGATGGCACAAGGGGTAAGAAAGATTTCAGACAGCACTCTGGCTGAGAAAGGAGGCAAAACTTGACAGAATGGGAAGAACTTGAAAAGAGGGCACGACACTCCGGTTAAATGGATAAGCACGAAAAGAACATGATCTTTGACAAAACGAGATGATGGTTGAAAATAGCAACAATACAATGCCTCCGGAACGGATGTAAGAATGGAATCAAAAGAACGGAGGAGAAGACCACATCTTCTACCTCAAATGAGCTTAGGAAAGCATCTTTAGGAGAAGGTTCGAACAGAGTTGTTGGAAAACCAGCAACGAAAAGAGTAAGCTTACAATGGGCTTATGGGAAACATCTCAAAACTATGAGGTGAAATTCTGCCACTATGGAAACAAAAGATTGGATTGATATAACCAAGGAGACGAGAGAATATTTCACCGGGAGGATAAATGAAGAACTTATGTCATTCATGAGCACCATAAATAGCAAAATCCTTAGGGAAAACCTTTAGGTGAAATATAACCCAAGATAACTCCAATGAAGAGATTGATTGGTTGAAAAGATGTCTTGAACGAAGAGAAAATGATGGATTAAGATATGTCACTCTTGAAAGCATGTGAATCATGAAACATGAAGGGAAAATTATCAACAATGATATAACACCACCTCAAAAGATAAGATAGAATGAATTGGACTTTGGTATGCAAGATGAAGAATGCTAGAACTCCTCTGAAAAGAATCTCGACGAACACTTCGAGAACGAATTAAATCCTTAATGAACCATCATGTAGAGCCTCCATAAAGAACTCCGGTAACAAAAGGATGATCAAACAAAAAAGAAGTTGAAAACACAAGGTGAAGCCTTGCAATGATTTAGATGGATCTTAGTGATGACGAGAGCTTGGAACTCCGGGAAAAGAAAAGATGAAACAATTGAAACCGAGAATTTATTCATCATGAACAAACTCCGAAGGAAGGAATTAATCAGTTGGGTGAAAGAAGAATAAGAATTATATTATGTGTATCCTTCACCAATTTAAATTGATGACAATCAACGGATTGCATACAACTTATTCCGGTAGAAAGGATTAAGAGAGATATCATAACTTGATAAGGACTTCAACGGAACACCGGTAGGATTTAGAAAGCATGAATGCATTGATACGATAATGAAGGAAGAGAAATGTAGAACAAACCACCGTAGGAGTTGAAAATGAATGAAGAAATGATAAAGAAACACCAAGAAGAATTGGAAAAGAGAAAGAAGATACTTGAGGGGATTTGATACAAGACAACGAAGAGATCACGAGCTGATTAGAGAACACTTGAACGATCCACCGGTAAGATTTGGATAACGAGAGCTGAAAGCTGGAATGAATAATATTTGAAAAGATGGCCTTCGGAGGAAAAAATGGAAACAACTCATGAAATGCTCCGGATGGGTGAAAAGAATTCTTACAAACTTAAACAATTATGAGAGGATGGCATGAAGCTAGAACCACGAGTCTTTGAGAGAACGAACCAAGATTTAGAGGAAAACACTTCTTCGGTCTTCAAATGTTGAGAATGACGATGAGAAAACACCACCATGAATTGTTGAGATACTTCGAGATGAAAATTAGAAAGGTTGAACCAACGATGAAAGAATTTGAATGATCTTGGAGAAATACATATGACTGATGATAATTCATTCTTACGTCAAACTTCGAAAAGAATTTGAGAATACCTCCGGAAAAATAGAAGAGTCAAGTAAGATCCTGGGAAAAGACCTGTGGGTTAGGGCCCACTCAAAAGAAACACCGTTGAACGATTACTTGAAAAGGAGATTGCGCCGGTTGAATTAAATGGCTTGAATGAGATAACATCCTCAAAATAGCTTGAGTGGATACAAAGTGGAAACACGAATCTTCGAGATATCTTAAGCACTCCGAAAAAATTGAATAGAGAGAAGTGGATGATTAAGAGGTGCACCGACATGAGAAAACATTTGAAACAAGGAAAAGGATAAGATCGACAAAGCTTGACTTGAATCCACCGGAGAAGAAAAAGAACGAAGAATAATTAACTTGAAGCTTCCTTAGTATCTTCCCAAGAATCACCGGATAAGAACAATGACGGAAAAGAATGGAGAGACTTCCCATCAATAATAGGATACATGATTAAGAAATCTGAGTCCTTGAAGAAACAAGGGTGGGTGGGCCGGAAAAACAAGGACAACATGGGACGGGTGAAACGAACAACGTTGGGAAAAAAACTTAGGATTGTTCTTGCGAATGTTGAAATGATCTGATCCACTTGAAGAGAAGCACACAGTTTGAAAAGGATTGACATGACAATCTCGATTATCATGAAGGATTAGTATTCACATAGAAGTGTGAGAACACCACTTAGGAAAGGTATGGAATCAACACTTGACATTGAAGCAACTCGAATACCACAACTCAAAACAAAACAAAGGATTGGCTTGCAGAATAAGTCAGAACAAACATATGATAGACCCCATATCGTATCATCTGTCTATTGGAAGGATATCCTATGATATACTTGAATTCCCACTTATCAACTCCCAAAACTTTCCGGTTATGCAATCAGGTTTTGGGGATACAGGGGAAGCTTAATATCTCACCCAAACTAACAAATCCTACATCCAGCTGTATCCATCCTTCAACACATAACCAAGAAACCTTTGGAAATCATGTACCTTAACCTTCGAAAAGCATCCGTTATATGAGTTATGGAAATACTCCCGAACTCCCGCCCAATACTGGGTGGCATCGAGGTTATCTCACCAACAACTGCATAAAAGAGATTTTCGATGTCGGCAAACTCAGGTATTCCAGAACTGCAACGGTAAAATTGTGACGACAACACCACAGAGCTCAACTCCCCGGGACACTACCACAACCCCTAAATGTCAGGAGGCACCAAGAACAATGTTCTCATCACAAAATCATCGGGATGATTCGAAGATACCAGCATGATTCTAAAAAAAATTAGTGAAATTTTAGGAGAGAAGAGTCAAAACTCTGCGTCAGGATGCCTCACCAGAGCGACGAAGGGACTGAGGAGTAAAAAGAATCCTACTCTGATATATATAATCCTATAAGACTCAAAACATTTTTTTCTAGACTCAACAACGCCAGCGATTCGATCAAGCAGGGGGCTCCTAAGTCGGGGAAGGCTCTGATTACCAACTTGTAACACCCACGATGCGGCTATATCTCCCATGTGTCAGAGCACGACTTAGAGGCATAACCGCATAGTAGGAATGTCGCAAGAGGGGTAATCTTTACACATCCCATGTACTGAATAAGAAGGGATAAAGAGTTGGCTTACAATCACCACTTCACACAATACATAAATATAGCATTACATCATCCAGAATACAATCAAGGTCCGACTACGGAACCAAAATAAAGTAATACCACCCCTATTGCTAGGTCCCCGATCCTCCCAACTGGGCTCCACTACTGATCGAAAGGAAACGAAACAACACAACCAACACGATCTTCATCGAGCTCCCACTTGAGCTCAGCTGCGTCATCTGCACTGGTATCAACGGCACCTGCAACTGGTTTTGGAAGTAATCTGTGACTCACGGGGACTCAGCAATCTCACACCCTCGCGATCAAGACTATTCAAGCTTAATGGGTAGGAAAGGTAGTGAGGTGGAGCTGCAGCAAGCACTAGCATATATGGTGGCTAACTTACGCAAATGAGAGCGAGAAGAGAAGTAAAGCACGGTTGATAAGCTATCATGATCAAGAAGTGATCCTGAAACTACTTACGTTCAAGCATAACACGAGACCGTGTTCTCTTCCTGGACCCCGCCGAAAAGAGACCATTACGGCTACACACGCGGTTGATTCATTTTACTTAAGTTAAATGTTAAGTCTTCTACAATCGCATATTAACAAATTCCCATCTGCCCATAACCGCGGGCACGGCTTTCGAAAGTTCAAAACCCTGCAGTGGTGTCCCAACTTAGCCCATCACAAGCTCTCACGGTCAATGAAGGATATTTCTTCTCCCAGGAAGACCCGATCAGACTCGGAATCCCGGTTACAAGACATTTCGACAATGGTAAAACAAGACCAGCAAAGCAGCCCGATGTGTCGACAAATCCCGATAGGAGTCGCACGTATCTCGTTCTCAGGGCCCACCGGATGAGCGCTCCGTACAACTAAAACCAAACCTCGAGTTGCCCCAAGGTGGCGCTACAAAGGACTAGTTTGGACCAACACTTAGAGGAGCACTGGCTCAGGGGTTTAAAATAAAGATGACCCTTGAGTCTGCAGAACCCAAGGGAAAAAGGCTTAGGTGGCAAATGGTAAAACCAAGGTTGGGCCTTGCTGGAGGAGTTTTATTCAAAGTGAACTGTCTAGGGGTTCCCAATATAACCCAACCGCGTAAGGAACGCAAAATCAAGGAACATAACTAGGGCGGCAAGAGTGGAACCAAACACCAGGCATAAGGTGAGCCTTCCACCCTTTACCAAGTATATAGGTGCATTAAAGTAAATAAGATATAATAATGATATCCCAACAATATCCACGTTCCAACATGGAACAAAACTCCATCTTCGCCTGCAGCTAACAACGCTACCAGAGGGGCTGAGCAAAGCGGTAACATAGCCAAACAACAGTTTGCTAGGAAAGGTGGGTTAGTGGCTTGACATGGCAATATGGGAGGTATAATATAGCAAGTGGTAGGTATCGCGGGTATGGTCATCTTGCCTGAGACCCCGCAACGAAGAAGAACGAGTCCATGATGAAGACAAACAGGCGTAGTCGAATGGATCCTCACAACTCCGGAACGAAACCGAAGCTAACGAGAGAAGCAACCCGGAAAGAACCAAGAAACAAAGTAAACAACCATCACATCAACATGGCATGATGCACAACCAAGTATGATGCATGTCCGGTTTAATGAAGCATGGCATGGCAAAGTGCACAAACAACACTTTGCATATTGACGGAACCCCAAATGCGATTATTTAGTTGACTCCCGGTTAGGTACTCAACAATATTAAATGTTGGTTAACATGGCAAGAGGTGAAGCATAACAAAATATACTATCTAAACAATTTAAATGGGGCCGAAAACATCAAACAACAATTCTGTTAAATCCCCATATGCATTTAGCAATTTAATGCAAACAACAATTTTAAACATTATAATTGTAGTTATCATGATGCGGATGGCATGTTCAAGTGTTATGCAAAATTTATGAAAATGTTGATAAGAGCATTTTATGAAGCATTTGTCACCGTGGTGGAAAGAAAAGGGGTTCCACGGCAACGATAATGAAAACAGTGCCACGACAACGTTCCGGTTTAGGTAACTCGATTGAGATACCAATGCAAAGGAGAAGTGTGCGGATGCATGCAAAAGATGGTGGGCGCTCCCGGATACCGGGTGTCCCATGAGTTGATGGCAAGGAAGGGAGAGATACTAGGGACACGGTGCATACAAAGGGTACATGTCATACAACACAAGCAATTGTTCTCGGACGGTCATCTCGGCGGTTATACCTTTGTAGCATGCATTATCGAAGCGGTTCAAGTTCGATGCGGTGTAGGGGAAGTAGACGTTCTCGGAACGTTCGTAGTGGAAGTAGTCGTTCTCACATGCTCTAGGGTCGACGGAAGAGGTTCTCGCGATCTCGGCGATGGTAGTGGTACATGTGTATCATTGCATGAGTTTCCGTAGATGTTCGAGGTCACGACAAGGAACTTGATGCATCGTTGAACTTGGCGTCCGAGAGATCCCGCGTAGTCGTACACGAGTCATAGTCGAACTTGACGGTTCCATTACACGGTTCTTCGGAGACGGTAGTTGTTCTTGTATCGTCGTGGAAGTAGTTGTACATGGTTGCGGTGGTAACCGAGCTTGGCGATCCGGTGGGGTACTCTTAAGTTGTCGTGGGAACTTGATGAATCTGTGGTCTTCGGGGCTATGGTACTTGGCGGGTCATCATGTAGATGTACTTTCGAGAGGAACTTGGCGCGTCCAAAAATCTTCGGGGTTTGTCGTTGGACTTGGTGGTGCTAGTCTCCTCGGTTGAACAGTGATATGAAAAGGCCAGAACAACCGGCAACTTGGGCGGCTCCTCAAGGCCATGGAGATGACAGGCAGCAGGAGGCTGCTGGTGGAGGCAGAACCACGATGAGGAGGTCCTACTCCGTCAGCTGGAAGTGGTGGGCGAAACGCAGGCAGTAGCAAGGCTGGAGCAGGGGTGTCGCCGCGCGATGCGAGAACTTGGCGATGCAGTGTTTGAAATGGAGGCGACGATGTGGACCCGGCGGGGCAGAGATTGTCGGATCCGACAGCGGGGCGACAAACAAGCAGTGGCCATGGAGGTGCCGCTGCAGGCGCGAGCAACCAAAGGAGGGCGTCGGCACGGGAGGAGAAGCAGGACGGACGCGAATGTGGCTGCGACGGAGCTACGAGCTCGGCGTCCATGGCAGGACGACGAGGAGGCCGGAGACGCGAGGGCAAGGCGGGCGACGCTCCGGTGGCTTTGGTCACCAGCGAGGGCTAGAGTTACGGGAGGCCACAGGGCTTGCCGGGGCTTGCTGCTGGTGCCCCAATGAGCACAGCAGCAGGGCACCACAGGAGGAGGTCGGTCCTGGCCATGGGGATCGCCGCGAGGAAGAGAGCAGGAGGATGGAGAGATGGGGATCGGGCGAAGGAGCGATGCGTGTGTGCGTGCAGCGCTACTGGCGGCGGTGAGGGAACGAGAGGAGATGGGACTCGCTAGGGTTATGGGGGAAGCGTGAATGGGCCTTAGGGAGGCCAGCCCAGGGAGAGGGAAGGCTGCGCCTAGGGAGGTTTGGGCCGGAAGTGGATGGGCCCTAGAGAGACCTGGGTCTCTCTTCTCCCTTAAGTCTTTTAAAAAACCCTTCTAGAAAAAATATGCTTGTTCCGAGAAAATAGAAAAGGCCATGATAGAAAGATTTAAATTCAAACTCATTTGATTTAAATTCAAATGATTTGAATAGGAAGTGGGTGATAGGAGGTCCAAAAATGTTCGGATTCTTGGTGGAGCTCCGGAAAATAGAGAAAGGATATATAGCAAAGTTAGAGGCCAAGAGTTGTGATAACAAAGGCATTGGGATTCTGCAAGTGTGTTAAGGTGAATTCCAAAATAGTGAAATATTTAATATAGCACCCTAATATTGGGGTATATGTTGTAAATAGAATCACCACATGAATTCCCTCGCTTTAAATAGATCAACGATCTATGCAATTTATTTAGTTGAGATAAAAAATGACATGATGACAATGCAAATGATGCAATGATGAAAGTAACAAGCAAAAACAAATCACACAATGAATCTCAGAAACCCTCGAAGGCATCTGAAGCTCCGGTCTTGGGGCGTGACATCATCGATCATATCATCGGCGATGATTACCATGCTATGCAACTTCCATTCACCAGGGGGGGCTGTGTTTACACATCATACCATGGGTTTCATGATTCACCATATCCAGAGATTCGTCGACACAACTTGTTGCCAGATAGTCTTCAGTGTGTGAAAGGCAGCAAGCTTCCATGCGATGGATGGCTTTTGCAAACCCGACATGCGGCGATGTGGTTCATGCCAACAGCAAAAATGCACAACTTGATTCATACCGATATCTAGACTGAGCCATGTATTCTGCTGCTGTAGCGCGACCCTCTTTTGTTGGATATTATGTACTATTGTTAGTTTGAAGCACTCCTCTGGTTTGAAGGATAGATGCCCTTCTGGGATCAAGTGCATCCTAACTCACCTGCCATGCCGTAGACCGGCGTCGTGGACCATCGGTGCCATGCCGTAGACCGGCGTCGTGGACCATCTGGCACAGCCGTTGGCCGCTCGCGCGCATCGCCGCCATGGGTCTGGAGTGAGCACATTTGCGCTTATTAGTGTAGGTGCTTAAGAGAATTCTTAGGTACGTACGACGTGGTAGATGCATTGGAATGGAGGGGCACCTTTATATGAGTGCAAACTGCGTTGCATTCACATCGTGCTGCCTCTTTTCCCGGTCCTCCTCCCATTACTTCCCTCATGCATTCACATGATGCTAATTGAAGGAGGATGCATCATTGGCCGTTCAACATTTCGGGAACCGCTACCCTCTCCCTCATCTGCATTAAAGTCGTATCGGGAACTGCGCCGCCCGCCATCAAATCGAATAATACTGCGCTGCACGCCGCACGCCCGGCTGAACACGCCTCCTCGCCTCCATCTATGCTTAATTACTGAATTTTTGTTGCAAAAATTAGATACTGCTAGTGATTTTTAGCTTCATGTTTTCACAAATCGCAGTGTTACAAGGTTGACAAATGGCAATGTTACTAGATCAACAAATGTTAATCATTCCAGTTTGACAAATGACAACATACCCAATATGACAGATGCAAATCTTACCAAATTGTTTGTAAGTGGTCGCACACGGGTCATCCAAAAGAATTGGTTGCGTTCAAGAGATGCACAAATCCTGCTCTCACTTAGCATACTGGTGTTCTATCTAATATGTTTGCAATCAAGAGCCATTAAAACCTATAGCCATTAAAACCAAGACACATGGCGTCACGTGAATGGTCAATAGAATGCACACGGTTTGAATTATACAAACATTTGAAATATTAAAGTGGCAGCTATTTTTTCAAAATGCCATTGTTGGCTGTTATCCGAGTGCGCCTTCTCTCAAAATGGACATGAAAAATACCACATCATGTCGGGTGCCATTCCATGATAGTATGCCAACTTTCATGAATTTTAGACGAGTTTTGGATTTACTAGAATCTGAAAACAAAGTATCACAACATTTTGTCAGCAATCAACGGTGCCCTGGTGTTTGAAATTCATTCCCATTTCTTGCATTGGACCTAAGCATGCACCCAAGAACAAATATTTGATTTTTTTTCAACCAATTTATATGCATCGGAGCATGTGCATGTAGTTCAAATTTAAATTATGCATATAAATGCATTGAAAACTCAGTTAATGCATAAAAATGTCCAAACGAACCCCGAAAAATCAAAAGAATTGACACAGCACTCATGTTGTTCTATGTTGACACGAGAAATTTTTTGAAAGCAATAAGAGGCAATGGATATCCTTTCGTCCCCAAAGGTGGGACGTTCCCTACTGAAACCATCACGCTTGTTGTGAGAAGCTCTAGTTTATGAGAACCATTTACCCAAATCTGCCCCAAATGAGACAAAAAAAATTTAAAATAGCATGTTGATGCCGCTCCATGATAGCATGCCAAGTTTCATGAATTTCAGACGAGTTTTCGATTTACTAGAATTTAAAAACCAGGATCTCAATGTTTGCGGCCGAGTGACGGTGGCAGGGTGTTTGACATTCATTCCCATTTCTTACATGGCACCTAAGCATGCAACCAAGGACACATATTTGAATTTTCAACCAATTTATATGCATCACAGCATGTGCATGTAGTTCAAATTTCAATTATGCATATGAATGCATTGAAAACTCAGTTAATGCATAAAAATGTCTAAACGAACCCCGAAAAATCCCAAATTTGACACAACACTCCTGTTGTTCTATATTGACACTAGGAAAAAAACTGAAATCAAGAAGAGGCAATGGATATCGTTTTGTCCCCAAAGGTAGGATGTTCCCTACCGAAACCATCATGCTTGTTGTGAGAAGCTATGGTTTGTGAGAAGCATATCCCCAAACCTGCCCCAAATGGGATAAAAAAAATTACCATGGCATGTTGATGCCGCTCCTTGATAGCATGCCAAGTTTCATGAATTTTTGATGACTTTTGGATATACTAGAATTTAAAAACCAGGTATCTCAATGTTTGCGGCCGAGTGACGGTGGGAGCATGTTTGACATTCATTCACATTTCTTGCATGGGACCTAAGAATTCAACCTAGGACACAGACTTGAATTTTCAACCAATTTATATGCATTAGAGCATGTGCATGTAGGTCAAATTTGAATTATGCACATGAATGCATTGAAAACTGAGTTAATGCATAAAAAAGTCCAAACGAACCCTGCAAAATCCCCAAAATTGACACATCACTCCTGTTGTTCTATGTTGACACTAGGAAATAAAATTGAAATCGAGAAGAGGCAATGGATATCATTTCATCCCTAAAGGTAGGACGTTCCCTACCGAATCCATCAGACTTGTTGTGAGAAGCATATCCCCAAACCTGCCCCAAATAGGAAAAAAATTGTGCCACGACATGTTGATGCCACTCCATGATAGCATGCCAAGTTTAATGAATTTCGGACGACTTTTGGATTTACTAGAATTACGAAAGCAAGTATGGACTAGTAGAAAAATGGTCAAATGTGAAGCACATTAGTGCCGGTTTGAATTTGAGACGGCACTAATGTGTGCATTAGTGCCGGTTCCAACGGCTAGCCGGCCGCTCTCATTAGTACTGGTTCGTGGCGAACCTTTAGCACCGGTTCGTGCCACGAACCGGTACTAAAGTGAGTGGTGGCAGGATGTTGTCAGTCCGGGGCCCCTCCAGCACCTTTAGTATCGGGTCGTATCACGAATCGGTACTAAAGGTCGTCCTACATAGAACCTTCGTCCACCCGAGCTCGCTCTGTTCTTCCCCTTTCCCCTCTCCTCTCTATTCTTTTCCCTCTTCCTCTCAAGCTCATCACACATTTTGCCCAAAATTTGTCAAGATTTGAAGGCCCCCATCCATTCAAATGATCACAAAGGTTAGCAACTTTGTCCTTTCATCTCTCATTGCTAGATTAGCTCGTGCAATGCTTTATATAGTGATTGATTTTTTAGTTTAGTAATTTGGGAGGAATTATATATATGTGCTAGTATTTGATTTATATGCAATTTGAGGTCAAAAATAACACTTAGTTTGCATATGTAGGTGTGGTTTACTTAGTACCTTCTAAATCTCCATCGTAATCACCGTCGATCGCTCGCAACGTCCCGTCGCCGGCACCACCTTGTGGTGAGCCTCTTTCTCATGAAATTTTATATAAAAAATTCATGTTTGTGTGATTTGGATATATAGTTACTCGTATAATTATATTACCCATACGTTGTTTGTTATACATAGTGCCATGGTTTTGATATCCGTCCCCGTCGGCCCTCATCCGGGTTATGATTCGGATGTGGTATATTCTCTTTTAAAACTATTCATTGCATTTTGTCTTTATGACAAATTATGCCCATCAAGTTGACATAGATATTTATATGTAGGAGGTAGTTGAACCGGAAATTCCAACCGACCCTATTGTCGAGAGGTTAAATTTAGTTGAAAGAGAAAACGAGGATTTGAAGGAAAAATTGAAAAGAATTGAGGGAGAGAAGATGGAATTGGAGTTGCATGTTGCCGATGTCGTCGATGATCACAAGATTAAGATGGAGAAAATGTGCTTGAAGATTAGAAAGATTAGAAAATATGCCATTTATAGTGAGGCTTGGTATCATTATGCTGTTGGATCAATTGTTACCTTAGTTGCAATCTTGATCGCATTTGTTGTTGCATTTAAATTCTTTATCTAGAGAGTTATTTGTTTGTTGCATTTAAGTGTTTTATCATCTTTATGTATTGTATTAATTTGGTGTTTTCGGTGCTGTGTATTGAAGATGAGCCGACAATGGATGTACAATGACCAATGCTCTCCCGAGTTCATTAATGGCGTGCATAATTTTCTGCTTGCGGCTGAGGCAAACAAGCGGGCGGATGGTTTTATGCCTTGTCCTTGTGCTGGCTGTAAGAATGGTCACAATTACTCTACGTCAAGAACCATTCACATCCACCTGTTTGAGTCCGGTTTCATGCCCCACTATAATGTTTGGACCAAGCATGGAGAAATAGGGGTTATGATGGAAGACAAAGAAGAAGAAGAGGACGAGGACAGCTATCCTGGCCATGGGTTCCCTGAATATGATGATACAACAATGAGGGAAGAAGCTGAGCCGGTAACGCAGGAAGAAACTGAGCCGGCAATGCGGGAAGAAGCTGAAGAAGAGGCATCGGATGAGCCCGTTGATGATCTAGGTCGCGCCATTGCCGATGCAAAGAGAAACTGCGCAAGTGATTTGGAGAAGAAGAAGTTGCAGCGCATGTTAGAGGATCACAAAAAATTGTTGTACCCGAATTGCGTAGGTGACAAGAAAAAGCTGGGCACCACACTGGAATTGCTACAATGGAAGTCAGAGAATGGTGTATCTGACAAGGGATTTGTAAAGTTGCTAGTAATGATAAAGAATATGCTTCCAAAGGACAACGAATTGCCCGGGAGTACGTACAAAGCAAAGAAGGCTGTCTGCCCTCTAGGGTTAGAGGTGCAGAAGATACATGCATGCCCTAATGATTGCATCATCTACCGCGGTGAGTACGAGGATTTGAACGCTTGCCCAGTATGCGGTGCAT
The DNA here is from genome assembly GCF_056163025.1 of Triticum urartu. NCBI lineage: Eukaryota > Viridiplantae > Streptophyta > Magnoliopsida > Poales > Poaceae > Triticum > Triticum urartu. The sequence goes on along the minus strand of NC_141879.1, from coordinate 317,592,556 downwards.
TGCGCTATAAGATCAGCCACGATGACCCTGGTGATGTCGAGGGCGAGCGCCCCAGGAAGAAGATTCCTGCCAAGGTGATGTGGTATGCTCCTATAATACCACGGTTGAAACATTTGTTCCAAAACAAAGAGCATTCCAAGCGATGTGATGGCACAGAGAAGACCGTAGGAAAGACGGAAAGTTGAGAGTACCCGCTGACGGGTCGCAGTGGAGAAAAATCGAAAGAAAGTACGAGAAGGAGTTTGCAGATGACGCAAGGAACGTATGGTTTGGTCTAAGCGCAGATGGCATTAATCCTTTTGGGGATCAGAGCAGAAACCATAGCACCTGGCCTGTGACTCTATGTTTGTATAACCTTCCTCCTTGGTTGTGCATGAAGCAGAAGTTCATTATGATGCCAGTGCTCATACAAGGCCCTAAGCAACCCAGCAACGACATTGATGTGTACCTAAGGACATTAGTTGAAGAACTCTTACAACTATGGAATGGAATAGGTGTACGTGCGTGGGATGAGCACATGGGGAAGAATTTGACCTAAAGGCGTTGCTGTTCGTGACCATCAATGATTGGCCTGCTCTCAGTAACCTTTCAGGATAGACAAACAAGGGATACCGCGCATGCACGCACTGTTTGGACGATACCGACAGTATATATTTGGCTAATTGTAAGAAGAATGTGTACCTGGGACATCGTCGATTTCTTCCGAGCAGGCATCCCGTAAGAAAGAAAGGCAAGCATTTCAAAGGTGAGGCGGATCATCGGACCAAGCCTCACCACCGTACTGGTGCTGATGTACATGATATGGTCAAGGATTTGAAGGTGGTCTTTGGAAAGGGTCCTGGTGGACAACCTGTTCCGAATGACACTGATGGACGCGCACCCATGTGGAAGAAGAAATCTATATTTTGGGACCTGCCCTATTGGAAAGACCTAGAGGTCCGCTTCGCAATCGACGTGATGCACGTGACGAAGAATCTTTGTGTGACCCTGCTTGGCTTCTTGGGCGTGTATGGGAAGACAAGAGATACACCTGAGGCACGGGAGGACCAGCAACATATGCACGGAAAAGATGGCATACATCAAGGTCATGCAAGCTACGCTCTTACCAAAGAAGAGAAGGAAATCTTCTTTGAATGCTTGCTCAGTATTAATGTACCGTCTGGCTTCTCGTCGAATATAAAGGGAATAATAAACATGGTAGAGAAAAAGTTCCAGAACCTAAAGTCTCATGACTGCCACATGATTATGACGCAACTGCTTCCGGTTGCATTGATGGGGCTTCTACCGGAAAACGTTCGATTAGCCATTGTGAAGCTATGTGCATTCCTCAATGCAATCTCTCAAAAGGTAATCGATCCAGAAATCATACCAAGGTTAGAGAATGATTTGGTGCAATGTCTTGTCAGTTTCGAGTTGGTGTTCCCACCATCCTTCTTCAACATCATGACGCACGTCCTAGTTCACCTATGTGAAAAGATTAACGTTTTGGGTCCTGTATTTCTACACAATATGTTCCCCTTTGAGAGGTTCATGGGAGTCTTAAAGAAATATGTTCATAACCATGCTAGGCCAAAAGGAAGCATCTCCAAGGGCCATGAAAATGAGGAGGTCATTGAGTTTTGTATTGACTTTATTCCTGACCTTAAGCCGATTGGTGTTCCTAAATCGCGGCATAACGGCAGACTTGATGGAAAAGTCACGCTAGGAGGGGAACAAATAATATTTATGGACGGACATTCTCTCACTGAAGCACACTACTGAGTTCTACAGAATTCCGCCTTGGTGGCTCCGTATATGGATGAACACAAGAATTTGCTACGCTCCACACACCCAGAGCGGTCTGATGACTGGATTACACGTGAACAAACCAGGAGTTTCGCCAGCTGGTTGCAGACATGTACCATGCATGACGCCTCTATTGAAGATGACCTGTACTTGCTGTCCCAGTTACCATCTTCGAATATAATGACTTTCAAAGGGTACGAGATAAATGGTAATACATTTTACACGATCGCCCAAGATAAGAAGAGCACCAACCAAAACAGTGGTGTCCGCTTTGATGCAGAAACCAAGACGGGAAAGGAAACATATTATGGTTATCTACAGGACATATGGGAACTTGACTATCGACGTGGTTTGAAGGTCCCTTTGTTTCGGTGCAAATGGGTCAATATGACACGAGGCGGGGTAACGGAAGACCCGCAGTACGGAATGACAACAGTGGATCTCAACAATCTTGCGTATGCAGACGAACCATTCGTCCTAGCCAATGATGTGGCATAGGTTTTCTATGTGAAGGACATGTCTACGAAGCCGAGAAAAAGAAAAGATAAGGAAGTGAATGCATTGTACGATGAGCCAAAGCGGCACATAGTTCTTTCTGGGAAGAGAAACATCGTGGGAGTGGATGACAAGACAGACATGTTAGGAGATTATGAAACGTTTGATGAAATTGCTCCATTCACGATGAATATTGACCCGAGCATCCAGTTAAATGATGAAGATTTTCCATGGCTACGGTGCAAAGGGACACACACGAAGAAAAAGTTTCACACCCAAAGATCTGGGATATGATCGGCTTCACTATCATCACTTTCTTCTGTGTTTCACACCCAGGAGGGAATCTCTGTAATAGTTAGGGTAGCTAGTTATGTGTTTTGGCATTTGAAACGCGAAGAAATTTTATGTGCAAGCAAATTCTTTCATGCATTTACTGATTTTTTCAGCTAAATGACCCTGAAATTGAAAAGCATTTCAAATTAACTCAGAAAAGGTTGAAAGTTGGCATGGTATCATAATTTCACCCACACAGCATGTGCAAAAAAGTAGAGAGGGTTACCGCCAAAACTGGATGCACTTCATGTACAAAGTGGATAATCTCTTTCGAAGTATCAGGGATTCGGACAAAAACTCATCCGTTACAAAGGCATTTAATTTTTTAAATAACCTAAGCATTACCAAAATTGAATATAATGATAAAACACACTAATATTAAACATAAGAAAAAAGAATCACAGAAAAATCTATTTTCAAAGTTAAGTTATTCACAAACTAGTGATTCACACAAATTTCAAATAATTCAAAATTTAAACTATTCAAATTTGTAAACTACCGGTACTAACATAAAGTTTGTAATTTTTTGTACCTAAAGCAAAAATATTCACAAAGAAACTCTAAATACAACAAAAAACAACTCAAAAATTAATAAAACAAAAATAAATAAATCAAAAAAATAAGAAAAATAGCCCACCTACTAGGCCACATCGGCCTGCATACGACTAGAAACTCAAATTCTAGTTGGGCCAGGATGCAGGCCCGCTAGCCCAGTAGGCCCAACAGGGTATCGCAGCAGAGGTAGGCTCAGAAGCCTGCTTAAGAGAGGAGCTCGAGACAGCAGCAACGGCGGGGCTTATAAGCAGGTGCGAGTGCCCCTCGGCTAGCGAGGTGGGACTAAACTTCTGCGCCCCTCGCCTGGCAGTGCACACCCTTTAGTACCGGGTCGTGGCTCCAACCGGTACTAAAGGGGGGCCTTTAGTACCAGTTGGTGCCACGACCCGGTACTAAAGGGGGTGCGGTTCCCGCCGCTTCGCCTGGCCAAAACAGACCTTTAGTACCGGTTGGTGGCTCCAACCGGTACTAAAGGTGGGTTCTATATAAGAAAACACTTCAAAAAAATTATCAGTTTCTCATCTCTCCCTCTGCTTCTTTCTCCCCTGCCCCGTCGCCGCCGCCCCTCGTCGTCGCCGTCCGTCGCTGTCACCGTGCCCCGTCGCCGTGCCCCGCCCCGTCCTCCCGTCGTCCCCGCCCGGCCCGTCCCCGTCCCCGTCGTTGCCACCCCGTCCCCGTCGTCGCCGCCCCGTCCCCGTCCCCGTCCCCGTCTCCGTCTCCGTCCCCGTCGCTGCCCCCCGTCGTCGCGCGTCGCCGGTGAGCTCCTCCCCGGCCGCCAACCACACACACACACAATATTAGTTTTAGTTATAGTTATTAGAAATGTTAGTTATATAGAATTATTAGAAAGGTTAGTTTTAGTTATATAGAATTATTAGAAATGTTATTTTTAGTTATAGAAATGTTAGTTATATAGAAATGTTAGTTATACTAGAAATGTTAGTTATATAGAAATGTTAGTTATATAGAAATATTTTTTAGTTATAGAAATATTGGAAATGTTAGTTTTAGTTATAGAAATATTAGAAATGTTAGTTTTAGTTATAAAATTTAGAATTTGCATATATGAAATCAAAATCCATCATTTAAAAAATGTTACTTTACTTTTGCGGCATATAGTATTTGTTGTCGACGATGCCCGGCCCGCATCCTCGCCGTCGACCCGTTCACGGCGACGTCCTGCTTCAGAGGACCCATGTCTGGGACTGGGCTCCGCCGCGCTGGCACTGGGAGGTGCTACCTTCAGGGGCGCGACGCTTGGTGAGGAACCCGGCCCCGGGTCCCGTCGTCGACCCTCATCTCCTTTGGTGGCGTTCGCGTGGGCCACTTTCAGTGCGGAGGGAGTCGGCCCCGCCGGAGGTGGTACGTCGCCGTGTCAGGGAGGAGGATGAGCACGTCCATCGCTACATGGCTGCTATGGACGTCGGGTTCTCCAATACCTGGCAGGTTCTTTGGGGAGATCACCCGAGCTATGATCCAGTGATGGTTCCTTCACTTTCGTTGTCCACCGCCTAGATTACTCTCTAGTATTCGATCTTTATTAGCTACCTAGCTAGCTAGTGATGTATTCGATATATAATATTTGAGATGATTTATTCGAGATTATATATATTATTCGAGACGATGTATTCGAGATTATGTCTATTATTTGAGACGACGTATTCGAGATTATATTCGATGATGCTTATTATGTACTATGATTGATTCAGTTTTTCCTTATTAATTGATTGCATCCATGCATTGTAATTTGAATATATTTCTTTTGGATTAGCTAAACAAAACCTATGGCGGACAATACCGGCAGAGAGGGAGAAGAGGCCCTGTTCAACATCATACGCAATCCTTGCGGGCCAGATGATGATCAGAATGACGAAGATTATGACGGCTCCGAATATCTAAACAACACCGGGGAGGGTGATATGATATTCGATCGCGACGACCGAATTGATGAAGTCATGAACTATGAACATGATGAAGAAAATGTTGATCTTGAAACAACAAAGACCGGCGAGGTATATATATTTATATAAGCAGGCATCTGGTGATCATCACATGTTTTAAATGACTTGTAGATATATTAAAGAATTGATCTTTCTTCTTTCAGCCATCCGGATCGAGCAAATCTTCAGGCAACAGGAAACGAGGCCCGAACAAAAAGTTGAAGGAGGGCGTAAAGTACAATATCGAGGCCATCAAACCTAATGGTGAACCATTAGCGCCTAAGAAGATTGCAGACAAGTTCATTCGTTAGTGCGGAGTTCTTGTGAAGGACCAACTCCCGATCTCCCTTCAAGAATGGAGAGAGCCAGCAAAGCCACGTCCAGGAGTTACTTTTGTCCACGACAGATAAAAACTTCTGCTTTGGGAAACGCTCATGGAACATTTCACCCTACCAGATCATTTCACAGATGCAGATGTGGAGAAAGTCAAGGACGCTGCTCTTAGGAAGATGGCAGTTGCATTCAAAAACCACAAGAATCGTGAATGGGCCAAGTACGTCAAGGGAGGAAGGAAGACTCCAGTATTCGAGGGAACACTAGAGAAGCAAAGTGCTCATTGGGACGATTTCGTGAAATTCAAGGATTCGGAATTATCTAAGGAACGGTCGAGGATAAACAAGGCCAATGCCGCAAAAAAGGATAAGTTCCATAAGCTGGGGCTAGGTGGCTATGCGGTGGGAATGCCTAAGTTGGATAAGTCTGAGAAAGAGATGGAGGATGTAGGTGTCACTCCAGAAACATTGAGCTGGCCCCCCAGATGCAGGACTTGGTTCTATGCGCATGGGAGGGAGTTAGACCCGAAGACAGGCAAAGTTTCGAAGAAGGCATGTCTGGACAGAGCCGAAGATAAGCTACTTGTTGCAATAGAAGAGGCTCGATCGAGGGTGTTCCAGCCCAACAGAGAGAACGACGAGCTTACGCGTGCCCTGGGAAATCCTGAACACCCAGGAAGAACACGAGGCATGGGCGCTATTCCGTGGTATGAGGGGTTTTCGGACTGGAACGCCGACTACAGAACCCGTGCGAGAAATAAGATTGCGGAGGAGAAGAAGAGGAAGATGGAGGAGGAGCAGAGGAGGCTAGACTTTGAACGCCTTCGAGGCCTAGAATCAGCGCACGCGGACTTGGCAGTCAAATTCCAGCGGCAGCAGGAGTAGACCGACTCACTTAGCCAGCAAAGCGGGTCTCAGCAGCGCAGCAGCTAGCGGATGATCCAGCATTGGATAGCACCGTCCCATCCATGCCGAGAAGCAGCGTGGGTTCCGCCCCGGGCAACGCATTGCTGGATAGCTACCCAATGGATGACATCATGGAGAACACTAACTGCGAGCTACACTTCAAAATGAAGAACATATCCATGAAGGTGGCGGACGCCCTTGCTTTTACAAATCCCCCCGAGGCAACCTTCCATTGCAACCCGATTCCAGCGGTCTATGCTCATGTCTTGGTTGATGAGGTGGTGGACCAGTATTCGGGGCTAGAGCTTGACATTCCTGGAGGTGACGATGAGCACACACTGGGAGAGGCCAACCATCGTATCATCCTATGGAGAAAGGATTGCATCATCTTTCGAAGGCCACCGACAACGCGTCATCCGACTCCTCGTCGAAGTCCGCCACCGAGTCTGCAGACTCCCGCTCCTCCAAGTTGACCAACGCGTCAGGCCACTCCTCCTCCAAGTCCGGCACAGCTTCAGGCCACTCCTCCTCCTCCAAGTCCGGCAAAGCGTCAGGCCACTCCTCCTCCAAGTCCGGCACAACTTCAGGCCACTCCTCCTCCAAGTCCGGCATAGCTTCAGGCCACTCCTCGTCCTCCAACTCAGCCACGCCAGCCATCTTCGCCACCTCAGCAATCACGGAAGAGAGCCGCCTCAACTACGGTGCGTAGCGGTACAAGTCTAGGTAGTACTGGAGGTATAGGCGGAGGAAAGCAATTTCAATATGGTCCAAGCCTCGCACCTCTTCCGCAGAGGCCTTACGACAAGTCCGAGGAGGAAAACGTAGTCATATCAAAGGCCAAGGTGGAAGCCCATTTTGCACCAAAACCGCCACCGCCGCCAAGGGAGAAAGTGCTTGAGGAAAAGATTGACCACTTCATTCGTATGGCTAGAGCACCAGCTCCCAAGCCTGTTGACACAGACTATGAGCGCCACATCAAGAAGTTAAATCGAGCACGTCTACAGAAAGAGGCGAGCTCGAGCTCGAGCAAATCAGCTGGAAAGGAGCGGTAAAACCATTCCCCAGCTGGGAGAATAGGCGGCGCAATCAATCCCCCCGCTTGTTGTGCCAACAACACATGAGAGTAGGCGCGCCCAATATTATTGTGGGCAAACCATTAACGTTCTCGGGCTGGGCGATGTGGTAATAACCGAGGAGCATATTGAGCAGGCTGAAACGCTCATGATCACTGTTGGAAAACTCCTCGATATCGAGCCCATGTCTCCGACTAGAGAGGATGAAATAAAACGGAAATATGTCCGGGGCCAACCTTTGGTTGAGCCAGACGAGGTCAAGAAGCTCCCAACGAGAATGTATGATGCATCAATGGTACATGGACATTACCAAGATTTCCAATCGAGAGTCCCTCATGGTGAATGTCAAGAAGGATCATTACTACCATGAGAAAGCTGTGACCATTGAGTATTCAGAACTATTTCAGCTATACAATCAAGACGCACTCAACAAATCTATCGTCAGTTGCTATTGTCTGTAAGATATTTCTTTCTGTAATTTAAGTCTCAAGATAGCTGTAGTGATCATTTTGATCAATCATTACCTGTAATTATCCTCACTATATTCTTTTTTGTGGTATTATGCAGGATGAAGATTTATGAAATGAAAAAAGGTGGACGCTATGGCATTGGGTTCGTTGACCCAAATACCATTAATGAATACACATGGAAATTAGATGCATATTACGAAAAAAGTGTAGAGGAAAGCATGCTAGAGTTCTTCAAGCGCCTCAAATACAATGAAGATATACTACTTCCTTACAACTTCGAGTGAGTCACACTGTCTTGTACTACAAATTCTGTTTTTTCCTACTAGCTAGCTACATGTTTTTGCTTACGTATGCCCGCTTAATTAAGACATGCAAACGTGTGTGCATGCAAATTTCACTGGATCTTGTTAATCATTAAAGTTGATGAAGGAACAGTTGAAGTACTAGACTCACTACTTAAGAAAGCAAGTGACTACACCATCGTGAAGGGGATAGTCAACAGGTAATTTCAATCATTATTAACTATATCTCGGCCTATTTAATTAGTTCGTCATTTCCTGATAACAACTATTTAATAACCCATTTATTAATTTTCTTTGTCGGTGGGCAGGGCTTGGGCAAAGTTAATCAGGGCCACTCCAGGCCCATGGAAACAAAATCTGAAATGGTATCGACCCCAGGTAAGTAATTAAGTAGTACTAGCTAGCTGCTATCTCTTTAATTATCATGCTTGATTAATTATTATCTGATCAAATTCCATTCTCGTAAAGGCCCTGAAGCAGGCGCCGGGGAATAATCTGTGTGCATACTACGTTTGCGAGAACATTCGCATGATGGCGTCTGAAAGGAGCAGATCTCAAACACGGGAGTGGGTACGTTTGTCAGAGCACTATTCCCAATTTTTACACCATTATCGATATCTAGTCACACAACTAATACACATGCATATTGATCTCCTTCTTAACAGTTCAAAGAGGTGCGGGAGAAGCTCCTAACAGAGGACCGCATAGAAGCAATTCAAGAGGAAATAGCGGGATTTTTGCTCGACCAGGTCATAGATCCCAAAGGAGAATACTATTACCCGCTACCGCCCCCATGAACCACTTCCAATTGTTATCGTGCTCCGAAGGCACCAATTAGGCTAATGCCACTGGCTCCGAAGGCACCAATTAGTAGAAATTGTAGATAGCTAGCTAATTGTATATATATACATGTGTGTATATATGTGTGAATTAATTAATGGTGGTTGTAAGACATTCGATGATATATATATATATATTATGATCGGTTCTACTAGAAATTCTATTTATATATATGCATAACGTGTACAATATGTAGTATCATAAAATACCAGAAAATGAAAAAGAATTAAATGGAAAACACAAAATTATATGAAAAAGAAATCATAAACCCAAACCCCCCAACCTTTTAATACCGGTTGGTGACACCAACCGGTACTAAAGGGCTCCCTGCCCCCGAAGCTGGCTCGTGCCACGTGGTTGCCCTTTAGCACTGGTTCATGCTGAACCGGTACTAAAGGGGGGGGCTTTAGTGCCCACAATTTAGTGTCGGTTACCGAACCGGCACTAAAGGGCCTTACGAACCGGTGCTATTGCCCGGTTCTGCACTAATGATGTCAACATTTGCCGGAGAGCCACAGTGTCGTGGTGTTCAAAATTCATCCCCATTTCTTGCATGGGACATAAGCATAAACCCATGGACACATATATGATTTTACAACCCAGGTTGGTGCACTGGAGCATGTGCATGTAGTTTAGTTTTGAATTGTGCACCTGAAATGGCTAGAAAACCAATTTAATGTATAAAATGTCCAAACGAACCCTGAATATTCCAATTCTTTTACCACACACATATAGTTGCATGTTCACTGCAGATAAAAGGTATAGCAATTCAAACACCGTCCATTGCCACTGCGACCCCATTATGTAATTCAAATCAAGAGGAAAAATCAAATAGATCCCACACAGTTTATTATAACCAACCATGTGAGATGCAACACAAAATATCTTGGAGCACCGTCGGAGTATAGTATGCATACGACTTATGCGAGAAGGTGCGACGGCTACCATCCACAGCCTGCTCTGAATAAGGGACCATGTATGTTGAAACTTTGCGCGCCAGTTTTTTCGCTAAAGCGATTCCAAATTTTCGGCTTCCGCGGAAATATCTACCTCCCCACCCCCTCCCCCTTACCAAAAGCCACACTTCCCCTGTTTCCGCCTTCCTTTCCAAGTTGAAAACTTCACTCCTTGCTTGCAGCGCCGCCTCCTCAGTAGTGACCCTCCTTCATGCTGCTCGGCCTCGTCTATCCAGGCAGGTAATCCACACCCAACCCCCATCCTCCTCCTCCTTCCACATCCCACATGCCCCGACCGCCGGCACGAGCGCGACACATTCCACCCAAATCACTGACCCCTCCACCAAATAAGCGCCGCCCTAACCCATGGTGCATGCAGTATAGCCAGGATCTCAAGGAGCATTTGGCAGCGGAGAACCAAATCGCGGCCACACGCGCGGATGAGGTCGGGATGGCTGCCATTTGTGCCGACCCTCAGATCTTGGAGGAGCACCTCGCTGTTGAGGCCATCATCGACGCCTCGCGCACCGACGCCGTGACACGGTTTGATACTATAAACAACAGTTCGTGGCGTTTCTCAAGGCCACCGTCAGTTCCTTCGACGAAGACTACGAGGTGTTTTCTCAGCGTGCACATGTTTACCTCATCTTGAGAGCTGCCAGGTTGGTGCCTGGAGCAGCTTAGGCAACACACCACTACGACGAGGGCACCCATGATGCGGAGGCCTCGCCCTCTTCCATGTCCAAGGAACCAATCATCATCGATATCTCTGACAATGAGGAGTATCTTGTCTTATTAGCTCACTATAAGGACCCATGTTCAGTTTGCTAGCTACTTCCTTTCCTTAACAAATTCTAGTGGATTGTGCTATCTACTTTTACCATGCAATCTTCTACTCTAGAGTATATGTTCTATATGTCATGCAATGTGGTGTTCAGTTAACTATTGGGTTCAATTATGCAAATGTGATGTTCAATTCTTCAGGGTGCAATTTTCCAAGTTGTCAAGCATGCTTGGTTTGGTTAACTGTCTGATCTTCTTTTAGGAGTATGTTATATTGTGCAATGTGGTGCTTAGTTAACAGTTGGTTCATTTGTTGTGGTGTTTAGTTAACTGGCTGGTTCAATTTTGCAATGCGATGTTCAATTGTTGTGGGTGCATTCTGTTATTGTATACCATGTGAGCAATAAATCGAATTTGGCTGTACCAAATACATGAGAAACAAATACAATGCTATATTTGCAAGTTGTTAAGCATGCTTGGTTTGGTTAACTATTTGATCTTCTATTAGGAGTATGTTATATTGTGCAATGTGGTGCTCAGTTAACATTTGGTTCATTTGTTGTGGTGTTTAGTTAACTACTTGGTTCAATTCTGCAATGCGATGTTCAATTATTGTGGCTGCATTCTGTTATTGAATACCATGTGAGGAATAAATCGAATTTGGCTGTACTTAATACATGAGAATCATATACAAGTTCTACATTTCCTAGTTCTTAATCATCCTTGGTTTGGTTAACTGTCTGATCTTATATTAGGAGTATGTTATATTGTGCAACGTGGTGTTCAGTTAACGTTTGGTTCATTTGTTGTGGTGTTTAGTTAATTGCTTGGTTCAATTATGTGATGCGATGTTCAATTGTTGTGGCTGCATTCTATTATTGCATACCATGTGAGGAATAAATCGAATTTGGCTGCACTTAGTACATAAGAATCATATACAAGTTCTATATTTCCTTGTTCTTAATCATGCTTGGTTTGGATAAATGGGTTTTCCATGTGGCTTGAATTAATCTGATGAATCTGCAATGTGCTTATTTATCATCAACATATTTTACTGAAAGCATGCGAACCCTTACTTAACCTGATGACTAACTACCTTATATGTGTTGCAGGGAAACAATGGGAAGCACTGAGGTTTACAAGATGGTACTAACTATTATACCTTGCCTTTTTGTATTCCATTGCCACAGTTCCAATATAGAGAAGATATTTATGCACATCCTTGTTTTCAGGCTTCACTGATGATTACCTCTCGAGCCACCTCTGTGGTCACGAAACGAGGAAATTTGCATACAACACCCATGGTTCAATATTGAAGTGTTCCTGAAGAGGTCGAAGGATGGACGGTCAATCATCCACAGGCACTGGCCTAAAGTTGCAAAGACCTTCAACATGAATGAAGGCTCAATATTCGCCTTCCGCTTCAGCAGTTTTCCAGATGATATGCGTCTCTCTATGTACCGTCTATGATGCTAATTTTGAAAGGTTCTAGATGTTGCATGTGAAACTTGCTGTTGGTGCAGTTGTGTAATGGGGTAGCTGAGTGCTCAAGCTATATCATGTTGTACTGTGATGTATTTCTGTCGGGACCCCGATTCTATGTCACACTGATCTAGCATGTAACACCTCATATCACTTTGCGGCCTCACGCACGGTATTCCCACGGGTGTCGCCTTACCATGGCCCGGGACCGTTTGCGCCTTTTGGCTCACGGATATGATAGTGTCGCTAGCATCCATATGAAAGAGAACCCGGGCCGACATGACTAGTCGTGAACCCAAAGCGGCACTAACCCATGGGGACAGGCATACATGAATCAACCTCGAGCATGTCGGTCAACAGCGTGTGAATCCGGACTGTAGCATTGGGCTAAAAGGACTCCGGTAACCCGGGCTGTAGCAGGTTAGGCAGGACTCCGGATGTCACCGCGTGACATTTCCCCGAAGGGACAGACACAGGAACGATATGAAACACATGCCGGCCAGTCAAGTGTCCTGAACAGTAGTGCTGGGCTAGCAGGACTCTGGTGAACCGGGTTGTAGGGGACTACTATGGCTCAAGGAAGCACTAGACTACATTTACCCATAAGAGAGGCTGCCAAGGACAAACAACTAGATTGTCGGATCCCACACATAGCAATACACGTCACACGTACGCATAACATGCAAGTATGTGAGGTACAACATGGCATCACAACATAACGCAACTCATATAGATAAAGGCTCAGAAGAGCCACATAGCATAAATACAAAAAGGGGTCACATGACCCATCATTCAGAGCATACAAGCAACGGAAGCATTACATGTCTGAGTACAGACAACTACAAAAGAAAAAGGCCGAGAAGCCTGACTATCTACAAGTCCCTCCAAGGTACAAGATCGTAGCTGAGGTAACAATCTATTCGTCGAAGTCCAAGCGGTACTACTAGTGAGACAGATGTCTCATCTGCAAAACATAAATAAAGCAAACGTGAGTACAAGGGTACTCAGCAAGACTTACGTCAGATCCTATCATACATGCATTTGTATCAAGAAGGTAATGTGGGGTTTAGTTGCAGCAAGCCAGCTTTGACTCAGTGGCTATCCTGTTCTACGACTATGAGAAACTCCTTTGAGGTGAGGCAGCGCACACGAGTCCACTAATCACCACATCAATACACTACTATGGATTCATCCCCGTCTCTCCTACGAGAAGGCCATCCATAGCACTCACACTTATCTTGAGCATTTTAGAGTATCCACTTCAAGTTGTCTATGTACCACGTAAGCATCCAAGAAGTCCATAACCGAGGACAGGGCTACTCGAATAGATCATGATAACCCTGCAGGGGTGTACTTCATCACACACGCTCTCACCACTTATCACCATATACCCGTCATGTATCTCGGCAACCTTCAAGCGGAAGCCTGGCGAGGGTGTCGGCCACGACCTGACTAACCACACAAGACTCTAGTCCAGGTTTATCACCTATTCGGGTTCCATCCGCAAGGAGATCCGGCCGAGGTTTCGCTCACGGCCCCAAACGATGTGTACAGGGTTCCCGAGCCCACCATCCGGGTGCCACTCGGTACACCGGGCCACGTGTGCCTAGTCTGTCCCAAGTCCACCTTGCCGGGTGCCACTCGGTAGAAAAATAGCACTACCTACAAAAACCAAAAACTATTTGCAACTCCTGGACAGAGTTCAAGGCGGTTAATAAGTCGAGAGAGCTTGGAGCGCTCGGAGCCCAATGTGTGGTAGTAGCTAGTCATTGGACAACTTACACAGAACTCAGTTCTTAAGGACGGTCCCAATGAGACAACCCACCATGTACTCCTACATGTCCTCTCACCGCTACCTTTACCAAATCATGTTCAGACGCTTAACTCTCATTACCAGAACATATCATAACATTCCAATTCATTCCCGATGAATCAGACCTGACACAACTCTAAGCAATAGCAGGCATGGCATGGCAAGAACACAACATGGCTCAATCAACTCCTACACATGCTAGTGGGTTTTAACTATTTACTGTGGCAATGACAGGTCATGCAGAGGAATGGGTTCAACTACCGCAACATAAAGTAGTAGTTGACTCGTTGTTGTCCTAATGCAATAACTGAGAGCAGGAGCGAGAGAGTAGGATTGTATCGGAATGAACAAGGGGGGTTGCTTGCCTGGTAGATCAACAGGGGGGCACTGCTCCACTGATAGGTGCTCCCGAACACTTTCCGGAGCAGGACCTATTGAGAAGGAACAGTGTCAAAAATCAAACACAAGTATATGCAACAATATGATGCATGATCATGGCATGAATATGTGATGTTGTTTGAGTTAATGCATCTAGCATTTATCTAGTTGAGGTCCATTTGAACCAAGGGTTCAAATGCAACTCCAAAATAAGCCCTTAAATATGCCATAAGTGTGTTTTCATATATACAGCATGTATAGGTGGGTTTGTCATGCATGAAAATGGTACAGATGGATAGATTGAATTTTTCTGATCATTTTTCATATATAAATTATTTCAATCTGAGCTACGGTTGAATTTCTATGAATTTTTGAAGTTTTGAACATTTTCTGGAATTTCATGTTTAAAAAATAATTCCAGAAAAAGAATAACTGCGTCAGCCTTGCGTCATGCCTACATCAGCAGGTCAACGGTGGCTGACCAGGTCAAACCTGACGTGTGGGGTCCACACGTCAGTGTCTGTGGCTAATCCTAATTAAATTAAACCTAAACTGGCTTAGTTAATGGGGTTGGGCCCACGCGTCAGTGACCTAATTAGTTAACATGGTTAAATTAGTTGTTAAACTAATCCTAACTAAAAATTAATAGGGCCGGGCCCCACATGTCAGCGACCCATGGGAGGTCAAACCTCCTGGTCAGCGGGGTCCAAACCCGCCGGCGGCTTGACGCCGGCGAGCCAGACGCGGCGGAGGGCCTCAGATTCGTCGCTCCGGCGACCATTCGGGCGGCGGAGACCACCTATGCGAAGCCCAGGCTCGCGCGCATCCAGTGGGACACGCGGGAGACCGTGGGGTGGTCGGAGCTCGCCGGAGCGAAGCTCGCGGCGGCGGCCGGACCTCGGCTCGAGCAGCAGAGGGGCTAGAGGGCGCCGGAGAGGCAGGGAAGAGGGGGGTTCGGCGGCGGGGCTCACAGCGGATCCAACGGCGAGGTCGGCGAGCTCGGGGAAGGCTCGGTGTAGCCGGAACGTCGCCGGTGATCTCGGGTGGCTGACGAAGAAGACGACGGCAGTGACGACGATACGGGGCGCCCGGAGTTGCCTGGCTTGACGGAGAGGACGAGGATGGTGGCGCGGAGCTTGTGGACACGTCGGAGGGGCGAGGCCGGGGCGGTGGCTGCGGCTATGGCGAACGGCGGTGACGGCAGCGTTCGAGCGCGGTGAGAGAGAGCGAGGGAGAGGAGAGAATGGGCACGGGAGAGTGAGGGGGAAACGAGGTGGCGCGTGGCGACGCGCGGGTGATCCAGGCGATGAGAGGGAGAAGCAGGAGGTGGCGGAAGACGTGGCCGCGGCGTGCGTCGTGCCCGGCTTCTCCTCTGCCTACTAGCAAGAGGTAGAAGACGGGGCTGCCCCTCGTGGGCTGGGCCGCCAGGTGGGCTGGCCAGCTGGGCCGCCAGGTAAGGCCAGGTAAGCCTTTTCCTTTTCCTGTTTTCTTTTCTATTTTTCTGACATTTGTTTTGATTTAATAAAAATACTAAATCATTTTATTTTATTCTGTAAATTTTAGTAGGGACTAGTTGGACAACTCCAAAGCCCCTCACCAAAATTCAGAATTATTGGACAATATTTTATATATAATAAAATATTTATCCAACGCAAATAATTACTAGATTAATTCCAAATGCCCAAAATAAATACTTATGAGCTCCTAAAGATATTGGTTTGATTTTTATCTCTGTCCAATATTTTCAGAGAGCATCATGAACATTTTCTTGGACCTTTTTGGAGAAATTTTTTTATCTGGGTCATTTCCAGAAATGATTCTGAGGTTTTCACAAATCCCCATTTCAATTTAAATGGAATTTAAACATGATGCACAAATGGCTAGCTGGTCTAGGTCATACCAGAACTAGGGATGTGACAACTCGCCCCCACTCAAAGAAATCTCGTCCCAAGATTCAGGAGTCGGCGGAAAGAAAGTGGGGTACTCAAGTCGAAGACGATCTTCACGCTCCCAAGTAGCTTCTCTCTCGGAATGATGAGACCACTGAACCTTGAGAAATTTGATATTATGACGTTGGGTGACACGCTCTTCTTGATCAAGGATGCAAACAGGGTACTCTCGATAAGTGAGGTTATCTTGGAGATCAAGCGTTTCGTGGTCCACTCCGCTGATGGGATCCGAGAAGCAACGCCTGAGTTGAGAGACGTGGAAGACATCATGAACTTGAGAAAGATGTGGTGGTAGTTCCAACTGGTAGGCAACCTCTCCTCGTTTAGCGAGAATGCGAAAAGGACCAATGTAACGAGGAGCCAACTTGCCCTTGATACCGAATCGATGGGTACCCTTCAAAGGGGTAACCCGAAGGTAAGCTTTGTCGCCAACTTCATAATCCACTTCCTTATGACTACGGTCATACTGGCTCTTTTGACGAGATTGGGCTGTTTTCAAATTCTCACGAATGATGCGAACTTGCTCTTCTGCCTCCTGGATCATATCCGGTCCAAAGAATTGTCTTTCACCGGTTTCTGACCAGTTCAAAGGTGTTCGACATCTTCGTCCATACAGAACCTCAAAAGGAGCTTTCTTGAGGCTGGATTGGTAGCTATTGTTATAAGCAAACTCGGCGAAAGGAAGACACTTCTTCCAATCCATACCGAATGAGATAACACAAGCTCTAAGCATGTCTTCGAGAATCTGGTTGACCCTTTCCACCTGACCACTTGATTGAGGGTGGAAAGCGGTACTGAAGGAAAGATGGGTGCCCATGGCAGTTTGGAAACTCTCCTAGAAATGAGAAGTGAAAAGACTACCACGGTCTGAATTGATCTCTAGTGGAACACCATGAAGTGACACTATTCGAGAAATATATAAGTCAGCGAGCTGACTAGCAGTGATATTCTCTCGAACAGGTAGGAAGTGAGCCACTTTGGAAAGACGATCAATTACTACGAAGATAGCGTTATTCCCTTTCTTGGTCCTGGGAAAGCCAGTGATGAAGTCCATACCAACTTTATCCCATTTCCACTCAGGAATAGCTAAAGGTTGAAGGGTGCCAGCAGGTCTCTGATGCTCTGCGTTCACGCGACGACAAACATCACAGTTAGCAATAATCTGAGCGATTTATCTCTTCATCCTAGTCCACCAGAACCTCTGGCGTAGGTCCTGATACATCTTAGTACTACCAGGATGAATCGTGAGAGGAGATTCATGAGCCTCCTTAAGGATTAATTGTCGAAGATGTTGATTCTTGGGAACCACCAAGCGACTCTCAAAGAAAACAACACCACGATCATCTATAGAGATACTACCACCAACTCCTTTGTTAATGTTTCTCTTGATCCGGGAAATTCCCGTATCCTGCTTCTGAGCAGAGATGATTTGATCCACAAGAATAGGTTTCGCCACCAAGGTAGAAAGGAATCCGTGAGGAGCTAGGTGGAGGTTAAGCTTACATAATTCCTCATGGAGAAGTGGTTGGCCCTGCTGCAACATGAGATTGTTGCAATAGGACTTACGACTTAGCGCATCAGCCATGACATTCCACTTACCTGGGGTGTAGGTAATCCCTAAGTCATAATCTGAGATCAACTCCAGCCAACGTCTTTGCCTAAGGTTCAAATCTGGTTGGGTGAAGATATATTTGAGACTCTGGTGATTGGTGTAAATCTCGCAACGTTTACCAGGAAGGTAATGTCTCCATGTCTTAAGTGCATAGACTACGGCTGCAAGCTCTAGATCATGTGTAGGATAATTCTCCTCATGTGGATGCAACTGTCGAGATGCATAGGCAATCACATGGCGATCTTGCATAAGAATGCAACCTAGTCCCTGTCATGAGGCATCACAATAGATAACAAAGTCCTTAGTGAAATCCGGTGGCACAAGTATGGGAGCAGAAGTCAAGCGTCTTTTCAGTTCCTGAAAACTGTGCTCACACTGTGGGGACCACTCAAACTTTTTATCTTTCTTGAGAAGTTCCGTGAGAGGTTTGGCCACTTTGGAGAAGTTCTCAACGAATCAGCGACAATAACTGGCTAGACCAAGGAAGCTCCTAACTTGCTTGACTGTTTCAGGCGGAGTCCAATCAAGAACGGCCTGAACTCTCTCGGGATTGACGGCAATGCCCTTACCAGAGATTACGTGGCCGAGATAGGTCACTTCTGGCAACCAAAATTCGCACTTGGAGAACTTGGCATAAAGGAGGTGCTCTCTGAGTTTTTCTAGCACAAGTCTAAGATGTTCGGCATGATCTTCCTCGTTCTTCGAGTAAATAAGAATATCATCGAGGTAAACCACGACGAACTTATCTAAGTACTCCATGAAGATCGAGTTCATCAAGCGGGAGAAAGTAGCTGGAGCGTTGGTTAGACCAAAGGACATGACGGTGTACTCGTACTGACCATAACGAGTGACAAAAGCCATCTTAGGAATATCCCCATTTCTGATCTTGATTTGGTGGTAGCCTAACCTCAAATCCATCTTGGAAAAGACTGAGGATCCAGCAAGCTGATCATACAGGTCGTTGATCCTGGGGAGCGGATACTTGTTCTTTATCGTGACCAAATTAACGGGACGATAATCTACAACCATCCGGTCCGTACCATCCTTCTTCTTCACGAAGAGGACGGGGCAAGCCCAGGGAGAAGAACTAGGATGGATGAAACCCTTTTGCAAGGATTCATCGAGTTGTTTCTTAAGCTCAGCTAGTTCTAAGGGTGCCATCTTGTAAGGTCTCCTAGAGATTGGAGCGGTTCCTGGCATAAGATCTATGACAAATTCTACATCTCTGTCAGGTGGAATACCTGGTAGTTCCTCTGGAAAGACACCAGAAAGTCACGGACTACCGGGATTTCTTCAAGGTCAGGAAGAGGGTTGGCATTAAGAGAATAGAGCTGACGCTTTGCAACTCTGGTGGAGATAGTGACTATCTTGCCAGATGGTTGTGTAAGCTGAACAGACCTAGTGTAACAATCAATCTTGGCATAATGAGCTTTCATCCAGTCCATACCCAAGATGATGTTAATATCCGTAGACTTGAGGGCTATAAGTGACGCAAGGAATACAAGTCTGTCAACAAGGATTTCATTACCATGGATTACACTAGAAGTTTTCCATTTGGATCCACAAGTTTGAATTACTAGTGGAGAGGGCATATCACAGAAGGATATGTTGTGCAAGCTGGCATAACTTTCGGAAATGAAGCTGGATGACAGTTGACAAGGAGTGTACCAAGAATGACATCCGGATCATCATGAGTGTCTTTAGCTGAGACATGATGCACACATCCACGTTTAGTGGGAGTTGACTTGACACTAATCATATTGCGTGATGGCTTACCACGGCCAACAGACTTCTCAGGCTGGGGTGGAGCATAGTTGGTTTGAGAGCAGTCACGTGCATAGTGTCCTGGCTCTCCGCATGTGAAACAAGTCCCTGAAGTAGGACGTGGACCCGCTTTGACAAGCGGTCTACCAATAGGCCTGGGTGGAGCATACTGCTGAACTGGGTGAGGTGCCACACAAGATGGCCTTGGTGTATAACCGGGTGGAAGAGCGGAGTTCGGAACCCAAATCCGGCGCTTATGCAATGTAGAATCGGAAGAGGAACCCAAATCAAGGGTGTGCTTACAAGACTCCTCGTAAGTGAGCTGAGCTGTTTCCGCATTAATGGCCTTGTTCACAAGAGCCTGGAATGTATTGCAATGATGTAAGTGGAGATCACGACGCAACTTGGGGTTGAGACCCTTCCGGAACCTAGCTTGCTTCTTGGCGTCCGTGGACACTTCTTCTGCAGCATAGCGGGCAAGGTTCTAAAATTCTCTACTGTAAGCATCAACAGCCATCTTACCCTCTGTGAAACTACAGAACTCTTCTCTCTTGTGATCAATGAGAGCCTGAGGAATGTGATGCTCACGAAAAGCCTTAGTGAAATCTCTCCAGGTGGTTTTCTGGCCAGCTGGAAGCATAGCCTCATAGTTCTGTCACCAAAGACTAGCAGGCCCTTCCAGGTGATATGCAGCGTAGGTGACCTTGTCACTTTCAGCTACGTTCATAGACCGCAGCTTGTGTGTGATACTACGGAGCCAGTCATCTGCATCGAGTCGTTAAATGGAATGATGGAAGGTAGGTGGTTTTAGACCAATGAAATCATAGATGGACGCTGACTCTTTGTGCTGATGGGAGGTGTTCTCAATATGTGCTAGCAAGCGGTTAGACTCACGCTTGTTCCTCTCAACCTCTAACATGAACTCTGCCAAAGAAGACTATTCGGGCGGCGGAGACCACCAACGCGAAGCCCAGGCTCGCGCGCATCCAGTGGGACACGCGGGAGACCGTGGGGTGGTCGGAGCTCGCCGGAGCGAAGCTCGCGGCGGCGGCCGGAGCTCGGATCGAGCGGCAGAGGGGCTAGAGGGCGCCGAAGAGGCAGGGAAGAGGGGGGTTCGACGGCGGGGCTCACAGCGGATCCAATGGCGGGGTCGGCGAGCTCGTGGAAGGCTCGGTGTAGCCAGAACGTCACCGGCGATCTCGGGTGGCTGACGAAGAAGACGACGGCAGTGATGACGATACGGGGCGCCCGGAGTTGCCTGGCTTGACGGAGAGGACGAGGAAGGTGGCGCGGAGCTTGTGGACACGTCGGAGGGGCAAGGCCGGGGCGGTGGCTGCGGCTATGGTGAACAGCGGTGACGGCAGCGTTCGGGCGCGGTGAGAGAGAGCGAGGGAGAGGAGAGAATGGGCACGGGAGAGTGAGGGGGAAACAGGGCGGCGCGTGGTGGCGGAAGACGTGGCCGCGGTGTGCGTCGTGCCCGGCTTCTCCTCTGCCTACTGGCAAGGGGTAGAAGACGGGGCTGCCCCTCGTGGGCTGGGCCGCCAGGTGGGCTGGCCAGCTGGGCCGCCAGGTAAGGCCATGTAAGCCTTTTCCTTTTCCTGTTTTCTTTTCTATTTTTCTCACATTTGTTTTGATTTAATAAAAATACTAAATCATTTTATTTTATTCTGTAAATTTTAGTAGGGACTAGTTGGACCACTTCAAAGCCCCTCACCAAAATTCAGAATTATTGGAGAATATTTTATATATAATAAAATATTTATCCAATGCAAATAATTACTGGATTAATTCCAAATGCCCAAAATAAATATTTATGAGCTCCTAAAGATATTGGTTTGATTTTTATTTCTGTCCAATATTTTCAGAGAGCATCATGAACATTTTCGTGGACGTTTTTGGAGAATTTTTTTTATTTGGGTCATTTCCAGAAATGATTCTGAGGTTTTTAGTGGTGACTGACTATTGGGATGTACTTACGACCGGATATGATTTCGCCTGTATAATTGTATTTTTTAAGCACTACTATACGTATTTCTATATTTGAGTGCTCGCCAGTCGCACACGACCTCATTTTGCCGAGCGTGTGTGCCAGGAGCGCATATCCCCAACAGTTTTTGGGTCGTGTGGGAAGGACCCCCCTATCGCCCACACTCACTTGGCGATGGTTCTGAATGTCGTCATAGAAAGGGGATAAAAACCGTTTGTTTAGGACCGACGCACACAAGTGAGGCAGTGACTCCTGTTGCCACCCCTTCACGGTCTCTACGAAGGTCCCCTTGGGCCAGGTGACATTAGGGAGCTTGCTCACCATGGCTTAACCTGATGACTAACTACCTTATATGTGTTGCAGGGAAACAATGGGAAGCACTGAGGTTCACAAGGTGGTACTAACTATTACACCTTGCCTTTTTTGTTCCTTTGCCCCATTTCCAATAGAGAGAAGATATTTATGCACATCTTTGTTTTCAGCCCACCTCTATGGTTGGGAAGTGAGGAAAGTTTTCATACAACATCGGCGGTTCAATATTGAAGTGTTCCTGAAGAGGTCGAAGGATGGACGATCAATCATTCATAGGCACTGGCCTAAAGTTGCAAAGACCTTCAACATGACACTACTAGGAAAAGGGCTATAGATAGGATTGATACTAATGGCGCACCAGGGAAGTAGTGCGCCGCTACTATATACTAATGGCGCACCTGTTCGTGATGCGCCACTAGTGTGGAAGACACTAATGGCGCACCAGAAACAGGGTGCGCCACTAGTATTAATTTTTTTTCCATTTTTCCATACATACTAATGGCGCATCAGGTATACAATGCGCCATTACTAGTTGTAACTAGTAATGGCGCACCTGGCACAGAGTGCGCCATTACTGTAATTTTTTTCTTATTCTTTTTTTTTGGAAAACTACTAATGGCGCACCGTTTCACAGTGCGCCATTACTAGTTTAAACTAGTAATGGCGCACTATTAGACGGTGCGCCATTAGTATATATATTTATATTTTTTACTTTTTTGCAAAACAGTAATATTTTTTGAACTCATGCATGAATATTTTTAAATTTCATGGGCACGTTTTGAATTCATGAATATTTTTTCAAATTCGATGATATTTTTTCATATTCATAAATGTTTTACCAATTCACAAATGAATGCAACTAAAAATCCAAAAAAAAACAAATTTGATGATATTTTTTCATATTCATAAATATTTTCAAATAACAAATTTGATGATATTTTTTAAAAAATTATTACTATTTTTATAAAAAATTATTACTGTTTCATATTCATATTCATTTTCTAAAAACTTATTCGATGCAAATAATAATAATAATAATAATAATAATTACTAATGGCGCACCGCTGGGTGGTGCGCCATTGATATACAAAAAAATAGTTACTTATGGCGCATCCTTGGGTGGTGCGCCATTGCTAAGCCTCCCCCACACTAAAATTCCCAATCTCCATTTCTCTCTAATCCCTCCCCTGCCTCGTCTCACCCGCGCCTGACCACCACCGCCCACCACTTCCCCCGTGCTCGCCGTCCCCGGCCGTGCTCGCTTCCCCCGCCACACCCGACCACCTCCCTCACTGTCCCCCCTCCGCCCGCGCCCGCGCCCTCGCCGTCCCCCTTCCCCCGCGGCCCCGCCTGCGTCAACCTCCCTCCCAAGCGCGATAGCTAGGGTTCCTAGCCGCCGCCACCGCTGCCGGCCCCGGCCCGCTCCAACGACCCCCGCGCCCGCTCCACACCCGCTCCGGCTCCCCCGCGCCCGCTCCGACGACCCCCGCGCCCGCTCCACACCCGCTCCGGCTCCCCTCGCAGCCATCCCCAAGGTCTGTTCTTGGCTACTGTCAATTTGCTACATAGAGCAGAGCAAAGCAGAGCAGAGTAGTAACAGTGTCCTTGTTCGCGTCGCAGCCGATCCAGGAGGGGGACTGCACCGGATCCACCATCGCGGAGGAGCCGCATAGCACCGTATCCACCTCGTCCTCTTCCTCGGGTCGCCGTCGTCTTCCTCAACTCCGGCCACCTCAACTCCGGTCTCCGCTCCATCTCTGCTCCGTGGTTCAGTACACTAATCCTATTGTCTTTGACTACTTGATTTAACTTGTTGTACTTCCCACTACAAGTTGATTTACTGAATATGCTACTCTAGTTCCCGGAGCTAGGTTTCTATTTGTGTTTTTGGTATACAGTTTCTAGTTTGTGCATCACTATAAGAGGGGTGCATTTTTCTAGGTTCTCTCACAATCTCCATATGTTAGTTTGTTATCTTTTATACTTACAGTACAACAGGTTAACAGTTTGAAAGCCAGACAGTGAGGCTTTCTAGTGTATGGTCCTAACACACAAAAATTTTATTAGTTGAGGTTCACACTAGACAAACTTTTGCCAGCTAAGAAAAAAAATAGAGTTCTACATTAACTTGTCTGCCAGCTGGAGCAAGAAGCCTGAACTAGTTTTCTTTAGCTATCGCCTCATTTAGAAAATATTGGAGAAGATCCCAGGAGACTTGGAGATATGTACAAGATCAGTAAGATATTAGCTTGCTGTTTAAGCATCGTTGCAGTCAAACTCTGGAATATTTACAACCAAAATGACGAAAGGTATGGCCAGTGCCATCAGGAAATCACAGGTGAACCAATGCATCATAGTGGAACACTAAACTGACAATTCCATCATATGTATCACCAATCTTCTTGATTAGTGATTACCTGAATTAGTTTGTAAAGTGTAGAGGTGGTTAGGCTCTGGTTAAAAAAACAATAATAGAAGTTTTGTATTTTCTAAGTAAAAAACCCCACATATGCACCAGAGTAGACCTATGCATCAGAACCAAAGTAGACCTAGCTCTGCATTAGTTGTTTTGTGCTTCAAGTGTCCCAGTCAAGGACAAACTGAGTGGTTGCAAAATAATATTATGTGGTCAATGTGCATTAGTTCTGAACTGGTCAACCATGAATTGGGATGATAATGTTATTTTTCCTTCTTAACAGAATGGTGTCATAATCAGAACAAAGCTGCTGCAAATGCATACTTTTTTTTACAAGTGCATCTGCACCTTCTGATCCATTTAGCGTTATCATAAATATATTTCCAAGGTTTTTTTCATTTCACTGTAGAGTCTTTGCTTCTGGACTCAATGCACATTCATCAGTCATAAGAGATAAATACTAGTAAGTCAAGGGCACCAGAATTTGATCATGCCTCTTTTGAGAAGTATGTCTATTGATTCAAAATTGCCATGGCAAAAATATGTTTCAGAAAATGACATAGACTATAATTTCCTGGCATGATCCATAGAATAAAAATGTAGAATAAAAAATGCCATGATCCATACACTATAATTTTTTGTTGGGTGACATATTATATCTGGAATGGAAGCTCACATAAGTTGAGCTGATTTTTGTCCATATGAAAGCAAAGGACCATATGGTCTGTGGCTGGGTTTAGTCTCCGACCATTGTGTCATGATGATTTTGCAGGTACCCCGAGAGGCCCTTAAGTTTGCCGGAATATCGATTAACTTCCGTTCTGGCAAATTCGGGTACTCCATATGTCCTATTTTCAGCAAAGGTCATGCTGAAATTTTCCGTGAATTTTAGCATGACTTTGCTAAAAATCGGACATATGAGGTACTTGCTACTAATGCATGGGTCGGGGTATCTTAGTACTTAGTTAAGTAGGATCAACTGCCCCTTTATTCTTGCTGCATTAAACCATAGGTGGCAATAGAGCCAAGTGATTAGGCCCAACCTAGGGTGCCTCGGCATCGATAAACCCTAAATGATGAAAACTTAACTTGGCTGCCCCGGATGCCTCGGTGTCGATGAGAACCTAAATGATGTATGCTTAGGCCTTCAGGGTGCCTCGGCGTCGACAAACCCTAAATGATGAAAGCTTAGGCTTTTAGGGTGCCTCGGTGTCGACAAACCATAAATGATGAGACCATGATCTTGTTCCTTGACAATAACCAACTTTTTGACCAAACCTAGGAGATGGAGGAACAAACCAAACTTCCTTGACATGGCCCACAACGATGAGGCTGGTGGTTCGGGCAGCAAGAAATTCTGGGAGCTGTCCTAGGAGATGGAGGAACAACCTCACCTCTATGAGGACACCGCGGAAGACACCGATCCTGATTACACAACCCCTAGTGGCATCGGGGATGACACCACTGATGGTGCCGCCGAGGATGCCACCACTGATGATGGCGGCGCACACACAGATGGCAGCCAACCGAAGAAGCAAAGGAAGGACCGGCGCCCGAATGCGCTCCGCACCCACAAGGAGGAATTCACTCAAGTGGAATCCGACGGGAATCCAACGGAGCCCAAACATACAGTCAAGGGGTACTCGCTTCAGCTCGGGTGCATTCTCCGGAGCACCGCCTCGATCAACACCGAGAACCTTAGGCATAAGGACCGAGGGAATTTGCGCAACCTCCTCTTCACAAAGCTGCACGAACGATACAAGTTCCCCGCCGAATTTGAAAACACACGCCTCTCAGGGAATAAAGTGAACAATGCCGCCCTCACGAAGATGAGCACGACCCTGTCTACTTGGAAAAGCACGGTGAAGTGAATGATTGATAAAGGTGATAGTTATGAGAAGATCAAGGCGAAATATCCTTTGATGAGCGAAGATGAGTACAAAGAGTTCAAGATCAAGTGCGAGAGCAATGCAACCTCCGAGGACCCGATAACAAAGGAGCTTACCACGGATCCGAAGACCAGGGCGCTTGAGCTTCTTCTGGTAAGGAATACACCCCCGCATAATTAGCTCCATATGGTTGCACTCTAATTAATCCCCAATATTTCTAAATGGTTCACGTTCCTTTAGCAGGAAACTGAAAGCAGTAGCGCGGGGTTGTCTAAGAGCTCCCCTTTCGACACCCCTTTAAATAGGGCGTTGAACGTAATGAAAAACAAGGATAAGCTCACTAAGACGACATCAGCTGGTCGTGTGGCCAGCAATGGCTTGTCCACAAAATGGGGGTCATACTATACCGCTGGTGTGCGGAAGGAGAAAAAGACCAGCTCAGAAAGCCAGGCGCGCGAGGTTGAAGAACTCAAGGCACAAGTGGCGCAGATTCCGGAGCTTGTCCAAGAGCAAGTGCAACAACAACTTGGAACGACACTCAACGCCATGGTGCCTACGTTGATTCATGGGCGGACGACGTGGATTGCGGGCGGCCAACAGGGGCCTCCCCCGATTCCCAGCTTCATTGCCAGCAACTCGCAAAGCGCGCAGGCGGCGCCATTGGTGTCTCCGGCGGAGGCGGTATTCGTGTCTCCGGTGCCGGCACGGGCATTGAAGCTTAATGCACCCGGGTGTACGCTGGCCGGCACCTCGCCAGCAAGCGCCCCCTCCGTCAGTTGCACGCCCGCCGTTGGCGGTGCCTCGACATTAGCTGAGCTCGACGGCATCACGGTAACCAAGCCTCTTGGCCGATGACTTCATCTCTTTGCCTTTGACTGGGCATCCCTGACGCCCTGTACATGTTTTCGTAGGGCACCGCCGACATTCCTTGCACTCTTCTGTATTTCGTGGGCGCCAAGTTGGTCGATGTCGCCAAGGGCAGAATCGTTCAACTGGGCAACCCCATGTTCCACGGTAATCCGATGCCACCCACAATGTATAGGGTTGAAGTGGTTCGGGTCCTGCCAGGCTGCGACGAGCTGTTACCTCCAATTCGACCCGCTGGGGCCGACGAAGAAGATGAGATGACCCTCAGCACCTGAGTAAACTGGCCCCTGCTTTGGCCGAAGAGCCAGATTCGTTTGGGGGCGGGGGGCACCACCCCACAGACAAGACCGCCAGTCGTGCCGGCGCCAAGCCATGGCAAGAACGCCGCAACGCTACCGGACCTGCCGGACATCCCTATGGCACAGGATCCGGACAGCCCTATGGCATAGGATCCGGACGGCGATGACAACGACGACGGTACATTTACCAAAGTTGATAAGTACTTTGCCGAACATGGGTACGCTGACGAGTTCTGTGGGCCTCTTTCTCAAGAATCCAACCAAGACGACCGCGATCTAGCTGGTACGGCAGAGAAATCCAATTGCAACAGGCGTCGTCTGGCCTTCAGTTCTCAGGACACGCCTCCAGCTCCCGCCTTCACCGAGCCTCAGATAGCTGAGGTGGGAAATATTATCAGCCCCAACACGCTCAAGAAGGCGGTCTGTGAGCAGAACTCGGTCCCATTACAGGAGATCACGAAGAAGGGACGGAAACGAAACACTAACAAGGGCGCCGGTGCGAGCCAGCCGGCACCAAGTTCGATCCGTGCTCAGGACGGGCCACCTTCACCTAAGGATATCTCGAGGAGGGTGCATGTGGCGGGTAGGGCGATGCTACCGCCAAATATGCTGAATGCTGCAAGCGGTGCTATGCGGAGTCTGCACGACAGTGTTCTTTCTTTGGAGAAGCGGCGTCTTAGAGAGAAGGATGTGGCATACCCGGTTTTCGTGGCCAAGGTGCCAGAGGGCAAGGGCTTTGTGGATGGCGACATCGGGGGTACGATCATCCTGCAGTTTATGACATCTTTGCTATGTTTAACCTTCATCCGTTGCATTACACCTTCGTTCGGCTGTTTTCGCTGAGTATGGAGATGCGGATCATTAGAGACAAGACCCCGGACATCGTGATAGTCGACCCCTTCTACATGCGTGCCAAGCACTTGAGCAGCGCTGGGGACCGCCAAGTTGCGTGTTCACACCTCGAAGGCGTCATTCTGGCAAACCCAGATAAGGATAACTTCCTTATGCCTTACTTTCCCGAGTAAGTCATCCCTTAACCGCCCCGTAACATATGATTTCTTAGATTTCGATCGTTTTTTTTCTAACATTCCGTGTTCTGTGCAGTGACACACATTGCACACTCATCCTCTTAAGCCTGAAATATTCCATGGCCACGTATTTAGACCCGAACCATAACTCCAAGTTAGACTACACAAATGTCAAGCAAGTTCTTGATGATGTTCTCCCCGCCTACGCCAAATCTTGAGGCACCTTCACCAGAGCAGTTCGTAAGTACGACAAGCACATGTTCTCACACAATACGAAGTTCTGCTGCGTCAAGCAGCCGCCTGGCGGTCAGAAGGATGCCTACTACGCCCTCCATCACATGCAGGCGATCGTAAGGGACCATCATCAACTTCTGCTACCAGATAATCTCAAAGATTGGGCCACGAGCTTGTCGGCAATCCAGGACGCGGACCTCAGACAAGAATTCTTTCGCATCCAGTCGGAGTTTGCGGACATCATCCATCAAGATGTCCTTCATACCTCGGGGCAGTTCTTGCTCAGATATCAACCGTCCAATAGTGAGATAGATGAAATGCTACAAATGCAGGGTGACAACGACCGCGATTTTATGACCATCATGACAGATGGTGGCTTCATCCACGTTCCTGTCCGATGAGTCGAGTTGAAAGTAGTGATGTGTAGTTCTAAAACATTGATTGGCTCATGTTGTAATTATACTTTAATGAATTCGTATGTCTCTTTGGTTTGGACAGTCGCTCAACTTAGATGTAATCGATGCGATTTATTAGTAGGACCATGAATCATGCGATTAATGTCTTGCTTTTCTCTTCCGATCCTTTTGTTGCATACTTACATATTGCTTATGTATTGTCTGTTGTTTGGCTTGTGCATAGAGATGCTGTCGTATGTCATGTACAAGGGTAAGGTTCCCGGAGTCTACGATGACTGGAAGGAGTGTCGGAGACAGGTTCACCGTTTCAGCGGTAATAGTTACAAAGGGTACACCACTAGGGCGGAGGCCGAATCTAGATACGCCCGCTATCTAGCGGGAGAGAGGAGGGAGCGTTGGAGGAACCGGATGAAGACCAGTTTGATTACGATGATGCTCATCGTGATGACCACAGCTCTCTTCTATGTGATGGTAGTTTAGATGATCGATATCGACTTGTAATGTGAAGACAAACTCGATACTCGCGGTCTTGAGACTTGTAATGTTTTATCTTTGTTCGGTCTTTTGAATTCGGAGACTAATATGATGAATTGTATTCGGAGACTAATCTTCTATTGTATTCGACGAATCTGATGTTGCTGTCTATATTCTGTCTAAAAATATATTTTATATTCTGTCTAATAATATATTTTATAACCTGCGCAAAAATCAGAAAAGGAAAAAAAACCAAATATTCATACTAATGGCGCATCACAACCAGGTGCGCCATTATTATGCCAAAGGATACTAATGGCGCATCAACAGAGAATGCGCCATTAGTATGACAAAGCCATGCTTACGTATGGCCCCCCGGGAGGCACACTAATGGCGCATGCCGTTACATACTAATGGCGCACTAGGTGGTGCGCCATTAGTATACCAGA
Source organism: Triticum urartu (assembly GCF_056163025.1). Taxonomy (NCBI): domain Eukaryota; kingdom Viridiplantae; phylum Streptophyta; class Magnoliopsida; order Poales; family Poaceae; genus Triticum; species Triticum urartu. The sequence goes on along the minus strand of NC_141879.1, from coordinate 317,562,417 downwards.
TACTAATGGCGCACCAGTGGTGTGCCATTAGTATAAATTACTAGTGGCGTGCTACTAATGGCGCACCGGTGATGCGCCATTAGTAGGCAAAACCGGTGCGCCATTAGTAGGCCTTTTCCTAGTAGTGTGAATCAAGGCTCAATATACACATTCAACTTCAGTAGTTTTCTAGATGAGATGCATCTGTCTATGTATCGTCTATGATGCTAATTTCAAACGGTTCTAGATGTTGCATGTGAAACTTGGTGCTGGTGCAGTTGTGTAATGGGGTAGCTGAGTGCTGAAGCTATAGCATGTTGTACTCGGATGTATTTCAATTATGAAATCCTGCTTCCTTAATTTGGAAATGAAATATATTATGTGCTTAATATGAATGTCAATTAGATTAGTAAATGGATTATTAATAATAGGGTAATTAGCCTGCTAATTGCGTTTTCCTATTACAAACGGTTATTGAGAAAAAAACCATGGGCGATGACCTCAGGCAACACACACAGTTTCTAGGAATAAACCGTGTTGGATCAACGAACAATCACACACGACATTCTCTTGAAAACTATGTGCGTTACGCCACCTTGCGCAAACGTTTTCCTTGGAGTGACTGTGTGGGATGTATATACGAACAAAATTGTTTAGCAGGACTGACTATGTGGGATGTACTTATGACCAGAAATGATTTCGCCTGTATAATTGTATTTTTTAGCACTATTATACGTATAACCGTATTTGGTCGCTCGTCGGTTCCACACAACCTCATTTTGCCGAGCGTGTGTGCCAGGAGGGCATATCCCTGACTATTTCTAGGTCATGTGGGAAGGACCCCCCTATCGCAGTCACTAACTAGGTGACGGTTCCGAACGCCATCGCGGAAAGGGGTTAAAAACCGTTTGTATAGCACCGACGCGTACCAGTGAGAGATACATTATTTTTGCTAAGTTGTAGTTCAGCATGCAAGAATTTGAAAGAAAACTAGCTTAGGTTGTTCGTCCATCGAGGAATCTCAGATGGTATGGAAAGATGGATGATAAGATCAGGCTATGTTATATCCACTAACAATTCAGTGCCAACTTTTAGTAAGTAATGTGTTGCAAGCTCTCTCCACAAGAACGAATGAAAATAGGAGCGACCTTCACTATCGGTTGGAACGTATATCCATGGTTTGTGTGTAGTGTGAACTAAAGAGAGCCTTCATCTAAGAAGAGGCAAAACTTGTGTACCACACGTTTGGTTGCAAAGCAAGGGATGTACTGCAAGAAATAGCAAGACATGATATATTTGTTAACAATGAAGACATAATGTATCATTCATATATGACAGAAATATATGAATATGTGAATATTATCTATTAAAAGCGGCATGCTAATTAATACAAACAAGATAATTTGTTAACCAAATATGAGCTTTACTTTCATGTGCAAATATTATGATGATGTGAATGAAAAAGTATTACTCCCTATGTGAACTAAAATAAGATCTTTTAGATGACTAGTAACTTTTTGTGCATTTTTACGAAGTTATGCAAATATGAGCTATACTGACAGAACTGTGCAACAATAATTGGCCTAATATAGCAGTAGTTTCCATTTTCACATCACCGGTGCATGATATCTCCTTTTTATTGACACGGTATTGGAACAAGAAAGGGTATCCCACACCTATTCCCCAGAGGTCACACTGGATATTGAACCTATGAGAGGAAGACTCCCTTGAAGAAATGGTCTCTAGCAAGCTTTTGCCAAAGTGTCAAATCCAGCTTTTGACTGGATCAACAAGAAAATTGTGATTCAAACACTTATAATAAAAAGAAGGTACGGGGATGAGGCCTTAATCCTTACAACCATGTATTGGTGTTGGGATAAAAAGTGATATTAGTTTGTGCTCGGGAAGTCACACACCAAGAGGTGCTTGCTTTGTATCATAGTGGGGGATGTGTCGAAATAACATCTTGACCAGCATGAGGCCTGCATCAAGAATCAGTTGTCCCGTTGAAGGCCCTATCCATCTCGCGAGGTTGCCCTAATAATTAAGATAATAATATCACACAAAATCATTGGGCGTTTAATGACTACACCTCATGAATCCCCAAGGATATGATCCATGTTACCCTACTAAACCTTACTATCACCAATGTTTGGTATAACACTTCATGGTCCCCTTGCTCCTAGCCTCATCGATGCTTAATCTCCATGATCCTGGGTACCTAGAGGGATGAAGATCGCGGACAAGACAAGAGATACTCCACGAAATAATTTTATTTCACACATACAAGACGTTGTGTGAAAGACTTCCATTGATCCCTTCACCAAATACCTGCAGTTGCAAGGCCCATGCGTCACACCATACATTACCGAAATACTCACACATGGAGATAAGATCATGGGAAGAAAACATTGAAGAACACATCTTGGTATTGATTGATTGCAATATATCTTACAATGGATGCCTTGTGCGATGCACGATTACAAGTATGAACTAGATGAGATAGCACTATGATGGTGGACATGGCTATGGCGGTGAAAATGGCGGCGGCTATGGTTTGTGGATGAAGATGATGATGAACAGGTTCTGGCTGTGCTCGACGCTCCTCTTTCTCTCATTTTGTTGACATTTCGACGGGGTCCCCTTGTAAAAGTTGTTTAGTTAGACAACTGCCTCGATTTCCATGCAAAATGACTGCTCAAGCGAGTGTGTGCGGTCTGATGACCCACAAGTATAGCTGATCAATCATAGTACTTTCGATAAGTAACAATGTCGAACCCAACAAGGAGCAGATGGAAATGACAAGCGGTTTTCAGCAAGGTATTTTCTGCACGCACTGAAATTATCGGTAATGGATAGTTTGGTAGTAAGATAATTGGTAATGAGTAACAAGTAACAAGTGTAACAAAGGTGCATCAAGGTCGCCCAATCCTTTTTATAGCAATGGATAATCCTGGATGAACTGTTATATAAAGCTAAGCGCTCCCGGGGTCAAAGGGAATTATTGTCAAGTTGGTTTTCATCATGCTCATATGATTCATGTTCGTTACTTTGCTAATTTGATATGTTGGTGGACCGGTGCTTGGGAGTTGCACTTACTTAGACAACCCTCCCACTTATGATTAACCCCTCTCGCAAGCATCCGCAACTACGGAAGAAGAATAAAGATAAATCTAACCATAGCATGAAACATATGGGTCCAAATCAGCCCCTTACGAATCAACACATAAACTAGGGTTTAAGCTTTTGTCACTCTAGCAACCCATCATCTACTTATTACTTCCCAATGCCTTCGCCTAGTCCCAAATCAAGGTGAAGTGTCATGTAATCGACGTTCACATAACACCACTAGAGGAAAGACAACATACATCTCATTAAAGTATCGAATGAATACAAAATTCAGATAATTACTTATAACAATACTTCTCCCATGTCCTCAGGAACAAACATAACTACTCACAAAGCATGTTCATGTTAAAGATCAGAGGGGTATTGAATATCATTAAGGATTTGAACATATGATCTTCCACCAAATAAACCAACTAGCATCAACTACAAGGAGTAATAAAAAATACTAGCAACCCACATGTACCAATCTGAGGTTTTGAGGCAAAGATTGAGTACAAGAGATGAACTAGGATTTGAGAGGAGATGGTGTTGGTGAAGATTTTGATGAAGATTGACCCTCCCTCGATGAGAGGATCGTTGGTGATGATGATGGCTTCGATTTCCCCCTCCTAGAGGGAAGTTTCGCTGGCAGAATAGCTCCACCGGAGCCCTAGATTGCTTCTGCCTAGGTTCCACCTCGAGACGGTAGCGCTTCGTACCGAAAGCTTCCTTATGATTTTCTAGGCAAAAACCTTTCATATAGAAGAAGATAGACACCAAGGGCTAGCTAGGGAGCCCACAAGCTTAGGGAGCGCGCCTAGGGGGTAGGGCGCGCCCCCAGGCTTGTGGGCACCTAGTGGGTCCCCCTCTATTGTTCTTCGCCCAATATTCTTTATATATTCCAAAATAATTCTTTGTAAAGTTTCATGACATTTGGAGTTGTGCAGAATAGGTACCTCAGATTTGCTCCTTTTTGGTCCAGAATTCCAGTTGCTGGCATTCTCCCTCTTTCATGTAAACCTTGTAAAATATGGGAGAAAAGGCATAAGAATTGTACCATAATGTGAAAACCCAGTCCATAATGCAATAAATATCAACATAAAAACTTGATGTGTTGGGGATATAACCCCATGCTGTGACCCACCCAGGAGGGGCCAGGTTACACTGTTGGTGACTCAGAGATAAGGCATAAGTAGGCCCAAGAAACTAGATGTGGAACCCAGAGGGCGACTTACATGGAGAAGAGCCGGAGGCCGAAGCCCAGAAGATGGTTCGAGACCTAGCGTTGTTAGCCGCCCAACAATGACTTTCCTAGTAAGACAAGGTGACTTAGAACCAGGGACGGTCATGTATCATGACCCGACCCGGACTCTTGTAAGCCCAGGGCCTCGACCTGTATATATAAAAGCAAGACCCTATGGCGGGTTAAGGCTATTTACAATCAACCGAGTGCTAGGTTAAGTGATTCTGCTCCCTTGTAATCAATTCTCAATCAATAAAACACAAAGTAGGACATAGTATTTTACCTCGTTGGTGAGGGGCCGAACCTGGGTGAACTCATATTTCTCGTCCCGCTCAACCCCTTTAAGATAATCATCCTAGCCATGGCCTCACACCTAAGTCCTTTCATGAGGGCATCTGTCGTGACAAAACCATGGCAGTTGGAGCCCACCATGGGGCCAGTGCACGGTGATTTCGAGTTCTTGAAGGGCTCTTTCCCAGGGATCGAGGGGTACACCGTTGGCAGGATTGGCAGGATGACCAAGAGTCACCACAGCAAGCTCTACATCAACGATGCTGGCTAGGGCCTCGAGGATGACTCAGTCGAGTACGGGTACCGGGTCCCCTTCGGATGAAATCACGTGTTCATCGGCAAGATCGGCGAATTGGAGCCTAAGCCGGACACCTCCACCGACCTCTTCAAGTCGGCTCGGCGCACGCAACCCGCCCAGATTCAACCCGCCCGGAAGTATGCCTTAGTCGGTTTCACGCAAAGCTTAAAGCTTGCAGAAAATTCTGCATCTAGTGGAGAGACTCTCCTCTACTCAGATGATGAGTCCTCAACCGAAGAGTCGGAATCAATGTATCAGCTTCAAGATGACAGGCTTGTGGGCTATTCCGATGGCTATAGTATTCCGGACCCCTATGAGCCGCCAAGCAGGGCTGGTATCTTCATGGCTGGCATAGGGCCGACCTTAAATTCATCAACAACTGCAGCTATGATGTCTGGATCGGCTGCAGCAGTTGGGACTGGCGGCTCAGAGATACCGCCGACTCAAGTCTTGTCGGATCTCCTAGGAAATTTCACAACCTTGTTGGCAACTAAGGTGATTGTGGCGAATCAAGCGCAACGCAATGCAAAGATGGTAAAGATTCAGGCGGAGATCACTAAATCCCAGGAGGATGTCAACACAGAGAATGCAAGGATGGCAACTGTCGGTGTACAAAAAGAGGGGTACACTTTTTGTACCCCTATAACTATGCACAGGCAGTCTGAGCAACGGGCACCACCACACTGAGCAAGGCAAGGGAGGTGAGCCAAGGTAAGGCCGATGCTCAGGAGAAGGAGAACGACGCCAAGACCAAGACCACAAAGAGCAAAGGGGACGAAGTGGACCCCCCGACAATATCCTTGCCGGGAGGCAGTTTTAGCAAACCCGGCAAGACCCTTACCGTGGCAGCTCGCCCCACACCTACGGGGCAAGGATTCGGGAGACATCCCCGTGGTGGCATGTAGATCTTTCTGAAGACATTCAAGATCAGAAGATCAGATACACCCTTTAGAAGATGATGATCCTTGGCGGGATCCCAGCCAAGAAGGACCACAAGGCCCCCGGCAAGAGACTTGCTGGGGATGACAGCAGGCGCCATGGCAAGACCCTTGCCAGGGCCCCGGCAAGGCCCTTGCCAAGAACACCCGTAGGGACACCATCAGGGCCACACCAGTCAAACCTCCACCGCCGTTCGCATGCAGCTCCTGACCCAACCAGCTTGGCAGGCACCTGCGTGGTGGCATGCGGATCTTCATGGAGACCCACCACTGCGCCACCTCAGCTGCCTGCCTGCCTACATGACCGCGGGCGCTGCTGGCCAGGGCGCGTGTCGACACAAGAGGGAGCGGCGACGGACGAGACAGGGCTCTCCCCCGTCCCCGATAAAGCCGGGACACTTGGGCAAGATGCATTAAATGTGCCTTGTCATGTAATGCAAGGGATAACCTCACATCACTGTACCCTTTCCACCTCCTGTGTGCCACTGTGGCAACCCCTTTCCTATAAAAGGAGGCCCGAGGCGACCAGGAGGAGGATTCGGCTTTTTGGAGCTCCTCACGCCCCATAGCTAGCTCAAGAACACAGATATACAATCCACCAAAGCAGGAGTAGGGTTTTACGCATCCTCGCAGCCCGAACCTGGATAAACGAACCGTGTGCTATCTGTTTGATCCGCTCTTTTCACAACCCTGCGCCACGCAACCGTAGTAGGGATTCTTGTGATCCCATAGGTCTTGTTCCCACCGACATCTTTGGCGCGCCAGGTAGGGGGCGCAGTTGTGAGAATCGGCTCTAGCAATCAGCTCAGCACTCCTTCGTCTTCGTGGCTCTTGGAGAAGGACGGAGGCCGGAAGATCAGCGCTTGAGTGACTACAAAAAGAAGCTAAGTTGCACTGAACCCTTATTTGTTCTATCCTTTTTATATGAGGTTATTCCCCCCCGGAGATATCACGCCTTTGTATGAGAAACCTGCATGCTAGGGGGCTCTCCCACGATCGGCAACGCCCTTGCCCTGTTTCGAGTCTGCTCAACAGCTCAAGCGGTTGCGTCGAGAATGGCAGAGTAGCCTTCCGCGACCAACAACGCTCTCGATTCTGACTCGAGTCAAGCTCGACAGTTCGAGCGGCCACGTTCGGAACGGGAAGGTGGCTCGTCTGGCAGCACGCATACCCAGCGGGCCCATGGGGATTCGTCCCCAAAACGCCGCTAGGGGCTTCCGCGCTGGCGAGCCTACCCAATCGGCGTAGGGCGCGCATACAAAGAGGAATTGAACGGGGAAATAACGTGCATGAAATTAAAAGTACTGCAAAGTTATATTACATCACATCATTGCTGCGATTCTAACTAAAGATGAAATTTGTCTTGGTCGTGAACCTGCAGCGGCGGTGAAGAACGGGATGCCTAATCCCGGCGCTGGCCTTCCACCCTCTTGAATTCATCGATGATGCTGATGACGGGCTTGATGCGCTCCTTGAGCACCGTGAGGTCAACACCCTCCGGCAAGCTATCCATCGCGGCACCGAAGTCGAGGTCGGGATTCCAGTACGCCATCTTGGAGAGGACATTGGTCATGACCCCCCGGCAAAGTCACCGGGCTTCCCTGGCCAACGTGGCTGCTCGGTTGGAGTGAAGATAAGCCAAGCCTCCGAGGACGCCCTCGAAGAACAGGGTCAACTTGGTGTTGACGGTCCCGCTGCGCTCAGGGGCGTACCTCACGTTTGGCATCCCCATGGTGGCCAACTGCGAGGTGACCCTGCCGGCGACCTCCTCCAGACGGCTGATCCATCTGTTCTCGCTCGCCACATAATCCTGGTGGGAGGCGGCCTCGTTCGCCCGCAGCTGCTTCTCCTCCTCCAGGCTCCTGGTCAAGGTCTCCTCCCGAGCCCTGCTCTCCGACAGCATCTTCTCGAGATCCTCCAGCTTCAGCTTGAGATCTCTGACGGAGTTTTGCGCTTCGGAGAGCTCCCCAGCCCTGCTGATGACCGCTCCTTGCGCCTCCACCAAGACGCTGTTGAGCATGCTCTTCTCGTTGGACAGCTTGAGGACCTGCTCCTTCAGCTTGTCCTGCACCACCTCCAACTCCCTTTCCTTGCCGGCATGGGCCAGAGCCTGGGCATCGAGTGCCTCCTTGTGCCTCTACTCCAGCTCGCGAGTCCGCCGCGCGACAAGGGCCTCGAGCTCCTCATCCTTGCCACGGAATGCCGCGGCAAGCTTCGCCTCACGTGCGGTGAGGTCCTCTTCCTAGGAATCCAGTGCGGCTTGATACTGGTTCCGGATGGCCTCGGCCGTGGCAGCCAAGTTCGCTGCCTATTCCTGGGCCTTCTCGATGTCAGCCATCTTCATGGTGAGCTCGACATTGCGCTTGGCCAATTCCTCCTGAAAGGCCCTCTGCTCCTCGCGAGTCTGGTGGAACCAGGTCTGCGTCTCGGCAACGCGTGCCTTGAAGTCTACCTCCGCGTTGTCCACCGTTGCCATCCTGGAGTTGACCTTGTCTAGGCGAGCACGATAGAGCACTTGGAGCTTCCGAAAATTGGCCCCCATGGCATGGAAAAGCTGCTCTCCTGGAAAACCGTCGCCACCAACGCCCGGCTCATCAACCACCTTGAGCCCAGTGGTGGCAAGCACCTCGCCATCAAAAACTTTCCCTTCGACGGGCGCCCGGCTTGACGCCCCTGGGAGGTGGACGAAGAGATCGTCGCCCACCTTCAGATATCTGCCGGGGCCCGAGGTTGAGGAGGAGGGAGGCTGGTCACCCACCACCTCTTCCTAGGTGGAGGCCTTGCCGGCATCACCGGCAGGTCCGCCGCTGGCGCCCTCGACAGAAGCCTCGCCGGTCGCCTTGGCGGCCCCCGCAGCGGCGTCCCCGGCGGCACCCTTGGCGGCTTCATCGGCGGCGGCCTCGTCAGTGTCTTTGGCGGCCTCCTCGGCGGCAATCCTGCTGGCCTCCGCAGCGGCCTCCTCAGGAATATCCCCGACAAAAGTGTCCACATCCTCCATGTCCGTTGAAGGAGGTCCTGGGCAGCAACGGGAGCAATGAAGCCAAGAAAAGAATAAGGGAAAAACAGAGACGAAGGACAGGCGACTCACCAGTGCCAGGCTGTGAAGCAGAAGTTCCCTCTCCGCCAGGATTTGGCACCGTGGTAGAGCCACCAGCGCCCAAGTTCCCCTCTTCCTCCATGGGTGTGGGCTCCGTGCCTGATGCCCTTGCTGGGGACGCCTCCCGCGGTGGCGTAGTCGATGGGGGTGGTGTGTTAGGAGTATCCCTCTGTGGCTCCTCCTGCTACCACTCCCCTCCTGCAAACCCAGCAAGGTCAGCATCATAGCATCGAGCGCCTACCACATGTCGAGTAAGAAGAGGGTGACGAACTTACGCTGGGGGCTGTGCCGGGGGCTGCTGTCCGGGCTGCTCAGCACCACCAATGGTGTCTTTGAAGCCCCAGCCGGGGGCTGGCTGCTCGCCAAGGTCCTCGCCCTCTTCACCCTCTGGGCCAACGTCTCTACATCCCTGCAAAAGCAAAAACGGATCAAGATAGGTGTCTTAATTCAGAGGAATGGAAATGACAGTAAGGATGTCGGAGTAATGGGCCACAGGAAGGCCAACCCGATCCCCAGAACCTTTCAAGACATCGGGGCAGGCTGCTGCCCCTCAAGACCCCAGGACGAGGAGCCGCCTTCAAGAAGTCAACGGCAAGATGGCCGACTGACCACTCAAGGCCGAGTCCCAGGGACGGCTTCAGGATAAAGCCGACCCCCGACTGGCGACTTCCAGAGAAGCCAGCTTTGGGGAGTCTTCCTGCGACTCCAACAAACCCCATGACCTCACCAAAGGGGACGGAGCAGGGGCGTGGCTACAGCGAAGCCCACCCCCACCCCTTACCAAGGGCAGGCATGGCCACAGCATGCCGTGCCCCGGAAGATCTCCGTGCGGCGTGGCACTGTTGCCATGCCGGCCCTGACATCAGCACCGCAGGGCCGAATCCTGCACCCACGACGGCTTGTCTATACGGCCTAGAGGCAGCAGGCCCCACCAGTCAGTGAGACCTCAGGAGACGGCAGGAGAACCACTAGTCGGACCCATCGGGAGTCGGCCCGGGGGATTCGGCCGAGCCCACTCCCGGGGCCCATGCACCATTAATCAAGAAGTGATGGGGAGTGGCGACAGTGATCGCCCGCCGGGCGGCGGGGCTGTTGCCACGACCTCATGATCAAGCCCGCGTCATCAGAAGCACGGCTACAGTAATCAGCAGCCGGCAAGACCCGCCCGCGGCGGACGCGGCCTGTCGGCTCTGTACCAGGCCAGTCGGCGGGGCCCGCCAGTCGGCGGGCCCAGCGGTCGGCAAAGAAGACGGAGGCCAGAGGCACTGACGGCTGGGCCCGCGTCCAGCCAGATTACCATTGTACCCCTGGGGGGTAGGCCTATATAAACCCCCCAGGGCACACTACTAGGAAAAGGGCTATAGATAGGATTGACACTAATGGCGCACCAGGGAAGTAGTGCACCACTACTATATACTAATGGCGCACCAGTTGGTGATGCGCCATTAGTGTGGAAGACACTAATGGCGCACCAGAAAACAGGTGCGCCACTAGTGATAATTTTCTTTTACATACATACTAATGGCGCATCCTATGTCTGGTGCGCCATTACTAGTTCTAACTTGTATTGGCGCACCAGACAAGGAGTGCGCCAGTACTGAATTTTTTTTATTCTTTTTTTTTGCAAAACTACTAATGGCGCACCGCCTCACCGTGCGCCATTAGTAGTTTAAACTACTAATGGCGCACCCTGTAAAAGTGCGCCATTAGTATATATATATATATATATTTTTTTTTACTTTTCTGCAAAACTACTAATGGCGCACCACCTGTACGTGCGCCATTAGTAACCAGGGTTACTAATGGCTCATGTGCAGGTGGTGCGCCATTAGTAACCTGGGACCCCAACAAGATATTTTGGACAGCCCCACACCTACCCACTCACTTTCCCCACTTCATTCCCTCCACCTCCTTCTCCAAGCTTTCGGCTGCCTCCTCCTCCTCACCTCATTTCCACCATAGATTCATCAAAATTAAGTGGTGAAATTACCTTTTTTTGATAGGTAAGTAAGGGGAAAGCTATGTTCATGATGTAGATCTACTTTTTTTCTCACTAGCTCGCTCCAACAACGTGCACATGCACTTTTTGTGGCCTAGCTATATCTATGTATGTTTGTGGTGTTGCATGTGTTTGTGGTGTTGCATATATGTTTGTATTTGTAGGTACCGGTATTTGAAATGCGATAGTTGCCAATATTTTGCCGGAATGTTGATTCATTTCCGTTTCGGCGAGAATTTTGGCACTATGCATTCTTTTTGGTCCTATTTTTAGGGAAGGTCATGCCAAATTTTTTCTTGGTTCTAAAGTATTGTTTTGCTCTACCCCGCAGGCGACCATGGTCCGCACGATGACCGAAGGCATAATGAATAGGTTTTTGAGCTCCGCGAAGGCCGAGATGCTTCAAAAGAACGAGACGGAGATAAGATGTCCGTGTCGAAGATGCAAGCTGAAGAGCCTTATTGCGGACCCAGATTCCGGGCAGGTGCGGGACCACCTGCTCTTGCATGGTTTCATGGATGGCTATCGGTGGCAAGGTGATGAAGATGACTATGAAATCGCCCATGGGGGCCGGGCAAGAAATGAGGAAGGGCAACAAGACAAGTACCACCGCGGCGAGGGCGGGCGAGAAGACGAAGAATCTCCAGAACATGATCACGACGGTGATGCTATACACAGTCATGATGTAGAAGATGTCGTACATGATGATGAGGAAGATCAAGATGAAGGGCATGATCATGAAGATGAAGATGCCGGAGCAGACGACGATGGAGGCTGGGTGCAGGACCCTCATATTCAAGAGCTGCTTCTCAAGCAGACGGATAACGCTAGAGCTGCTGCCCGAGAGAAAGCCAAGCTGGATCAACTGGAGATAGACGCGGTTACTCCATTGTATGAAGGATGTAGGCCCGAGGATACCCGCCTGAAAGTAATGCTCATGGCTCTGGAGATGAAGGTAAAACACAAAATGACCGACGCATGCTTCGACGAGAACATGTCATTCTGGCACGAACGTCTTCCCAAGGGGAACAAGTGCCCGACCAGTTTCGAGGAGGCGAAGAAAATCATGTGTCCTCTGGATTTACCGCATGTGAAATACCATGTGTGCATGAACAATTGCATCATTTATCAGGACGAGCACGCGGAGTCTACCATATGTCCGGTGTGCGGCGTCACTCGATACAAGAAGAGGAAGAAAGCACCTCGAAAATCGGTGTGGTACTTTCCGATCACTCCTCGTCTGCAGGGGTAATTCGCGGACCCTAAGGTAGCAAAGCTCCTGCGTTGGCACGTGGATATGGAGGAGAAGAAGCGGGAAGATGACAGAAATGATCCGGAGATAAATAAAAAAGACAAGATGCTGAGTAACCCTAAGGATGCGAGCCAGTGGCAAGCGTTGAACTTCGAATACCCAGAATTTGTGAAGGATCCATGGAACATCGTGCTGGGCGCGAGCACCGATGGAGTCAATCCGTTTGGCACCAGAGAAGCACACATAGCACGTGGCCTGTGTTTGTGTGGATGTACAACCTTCCCCCCTGGTTGTGCATGAAGAGGAAGTACATTCACATGAGTATGCTAATTGAAGGGCCGAAACAACCAGGGAACGACATCAATCTGTATCTGGGGCTGCTGAAAGAGGAGCTAGACACGCTGTGGAAAACGCCAGCCAATACGTGGGACGCCGCAGAGAAAGAATATTTCCCTATGAGAGCCGCACTACTCACGACGGTGCACGACTATCTCGGTTACGGATATCTCGCGGGGCAGGTAGTCCACGGATTTTCTGGATGCGTAAGGTGCATGGATGACACAACGTATCGCCAGCTAGATAGAGATCCTGGGTCTTCAAAAACTGTGTTCATGGGACATCGAAGGTGGCTTCGCGATGATGACCCGTGGAGGAAATGCAAGGATCTGTTCGATGGTGAAACCGAACCCCGAAAATGCCCGCGTACGAGCAGCGGCGAGGAAATAGACGAGCTATTGAAAAATTGGAAAACGAGGTCTGTTTTCTGGGACTTGACATACTGGAAGATCCACCGTGTGCCTCACAGCCTTGATGCCATGCATATCACGAAGAACATGTGCGAGAGTTTGCTTGGTACCCTGCTCAACATGCCAGAGAGGACCAAAGATGGGCCGAAAGCAAGGGCAGACTTGAAATCAATGGGCATCAGGCAGGAGCTTCACGCTAATGATGATGATGATGATGATGACCGGAAGTGACTACCCTCCCGCGTGCTTCACTCTAAGTCAGGAGGAGATCGAGCAGTTTTTCACCTGCCTCGTAGGAGTAAAGCATCCTTACGGTTACGCGGGGAAGATAAGTAGATACCTAGACCCAGCGAAGCAGAAGTTCAGCGGGATGAAGTCTCACGACTGTCATGTGCTGATGACGCAGATACTTCAAGTTGCAATCCGTGGGATCATGGACGCGCACGTCCGTGAAACGCTATTTGGTCTATGCAACTTTTTCGACGTCATCTCTCGGAAGTCGATTGACCTGAGGCAACTCAGAAGGCTACAAGAAGAGATCATGGTGATACTATGCAAGCTTGAGATGTACTTCCCGCCCGCATTCTTTGACGTTATGGTGCATCTGCTGGTCCATATCGTGGAGGATATCATCCAACTCAGGCCGACGTTCCTGCACAGCATGATGCCATTCGAAAGGATGAATGGTGTCATCAAAGGATATGTTCACAACATGTCACGTCTAGAGGGAAGTATAGCCAGGGGCTCTCTGACCGAAGAGTGCATCTCCTACTGCACGAATTATCTAGGCATCGAGAACCCCGTTGGTCTGCCCGTCAACAGGCACCTTGGCAGGCTCGCTGGATGGGGTCATCGTGAGGGTCGCCGCAAAATGCATGTTGACTTCGGGGGTCGACTCGCCGACTGTGAAAGAGCAAACCTAGTCGCACTACAACACATAGACGTGGTCGATCCTTGGGTGGTAGAGCACAAAACCTTTATTGAGAAGACGTACAATGACCGAGGCCAACAGAGGACGGACGGAGATATAATCAAAGAGCACAACTCATGTTTCACGCATTGGTTCAAGCAGAAGCTTCTGTCATACCCTTTACATGAGGATTCTTCCGCGGAAGAACAACTCATATTCGCCTTGTCACAGGGCGCCGAGCACAACCTGATGACCTATGAGGCATACGATATCAACGGCTACACATTCTACACCAAGAACAAGGACATGAAGAGCGATGGTTATCAGAACTCCGGGGTAACGATGGAATCCTACACTGGTAACGACAAGGACAGATACTATGGAAGGATCGAGGAGATCTGGGAGCTGAGCTATGCTGGAGAGAAGGTCCCGATGTTCTGTGTCCGATGGGCCAAGAGCATCCTAAAAGAAGACCGGTATTTCACCACCATGGTTATACCCGAAGCCAAATCCAAGACCGCGGGCGCAAGCGTCACCGCGAAAAATGAGCCATGGGTACTGGCTTCCCAAGTGGACCAATGCTTCTTCATTACCGACCCATCAAAGCCTAGTCGTGTTGTCGTGAGGAGAGGCAAAAGGAAGATCATCGGAATGGATGGAGTAGCCAATGAGCAAGACTTCGACAAGTACGGCGACCCGAAGATCGAACATGACGACGACGATGAAGTAGTAGCACACACCACAAGAAGAAGCAGGACCACCCTACCTAAAGGACGTCCGTTCCACAGAAGAACTCCATTTGCGAAAAAGAAGGGCAAGAAGATTGTGAACAGATAGCTACCTAAGATCGATTGTATTTAAATCGTAGTCTTCATTTCTCGATTGTATTTCATGGCCACTTTTTGATATCATGAATATTTTTAAATTTCACGGGCACTTTTTGAATTCATGAGGACACTCGATCTCGATCCCCCTCCACCGCCGCCGACAAGCACCCGGCCCCCCGCACCCTCCCCCGCTCCTCCACCACCAACGGGCAACCCCCGCACCCTCCCCCGCTCCACCGCCGCCGCCGATGATATTTTCAAGTAACAAATTTGAGTATATTTTTTAAAAAATGATTACTGTTTTTATAAAAAAATATTTAAACACAAATAAATATCAAACAACATTTAAAATGCAAAAAAAATATTGCGGAGCCTGGGAATCGAACCCAAGAGCTCCTGGTGTGTGTGCTGCGTGCTGACCAGTCGGGCTAGTGGGCGGGTTCTGATGTGGATTGGGTTAGGTGCAATATAACCTGTGCTCGAACTGTAATCAAAAAATTCTAATGGCGCACCGTTGCGGGGTGCTCCATTGCTATCTAAAAAAAGATTTCTAATGGCGCACCGCTGCGGGGTGCGCCATTGCTATCTAAAAAAAAGATTTCTAATGGCGCACCGCTGCGGGGTGCGCCATTGCTATCTAAAAAAAGATTTCTAATGGCGCACTGAGGTGTGGTGCGCCATTAGTAAGCTTCCCCCTAGCTATCTCCCTCTCCATCGCCAGATCCCCTTCGACCCTCTCTCCCTCGCCACCAGATCCACCCGTGCGCTGCCCCGACCCACGACGCCACCGCCCCGACCCTCACCGGACTCCACCCCCGCCACCCCCGCGCCCCCACCCCCGCCGCCCACGCGCCCCCACCCCCGCCGCCCCCGTGCCCCCGATTCCATCTCTCCCTCTCGGTCCCTCCATCCTCCAGGCCTCCGCCACCGCCGGCCGCCAAGGCACCATCCACCTCCTCGGAGGCAGAGCCTCGGAGGCAGCGCCGCCTTGCCAACCACGACGCCGGCTGTAACACCCTCGATGCGACTGTATCTCCCACGTGTCGAGGCCCGACTTAGAGGCATAATCGCATTGAAGGCATATGTCGCAAGTTAGGGAATCTTCACAACAACCCATGTAATATAGATAATAAAAGGGGAGATAACATAGTTGGCTTACACTCGCCACGTCAATCAAGTACATAAATAACAATACATCATCCGAACACTCATGGCCCGACCACGGCGCCAAAATAAAAGATAACCCAACATGCGACACGGTCCCGATCAACCCCAACTGAGGCACCACTACTGATCATCAGGAAAGGAAACATAGTAACGTTGAGAGTCCTCGTCGAACTCCCACTTGAGCTCAAGCGCGTCTCCTGGAGCGGAATCATCAGGCCCTGCATCTGGTGTAATAGTAATCTGTGAGCCACAGGGACTCAGCAATCTCGCACCCTCGCGATCAAGACTATATAATCTTATAGGTAAGGCAAGGTAAATATGTGGAGCTGCAGCAAGCGACTAGCAAATATGGTGGCTATCCTGTTCGCAAAAGAGAGCGAGAAGAGGAAGCAAAGCGCGAGCGAGAAACTAGAGAGCAACCTGCGCAAACATTACTCCAACACCGTGTCCACTTCCCGGACTCCACCGAGAAGAGGCCATCACGGCAACACACTCAGTTGATTCATTTTAGTTAAATTAAGGTTCAAGTTATCTACAACCGGACATTAACAAATTCCCATCTGCCCATAACCGCGGGCACAGCTTTCCAAAGTTCAAATCCCTGCAGGGGAGTCCCAACTTGCCCATGACAAGCTCTCACAGTCAACGAAGGAATAGACCTCCTCTCGAGACATTTCGATCAGACTCGGTATCTCGGTTCTTCAAGACACTTCGACAGGTTAAAACAAGACCAGCAACACCGCCCGAATGTGCCGACAAATCCCGATAGGAGCTGCACATATCTCTTTCTCAGGGCACAATCGGATAAGCAATCCGTACAACTAAAACTAGCCCTCGAGTTTCCCCGAGGTGGCGCTGCAAGGAGCTCTAGGGTGGACCAACACTCAGAGGAGCACTGGCCCGGGGGGGGTTAAAATAAGATGACCCTCAGGCTTCGGAAACCCAAGGGAAAAGAGGCTAGGTGGCAAATGGTAAAACCAAGGTTGGGCATTGCTGGAAAAGCTTTAATCAAGGCGAACTATCAAGGGGTTCCCATTATAACCCAACCGCGTAAGGAACGCAAAATCCGGGAACATAACACCGATATGACGGAAACTAGGGCGGCAAGAGTGGAACAAAACACTAGGCGAGAGGCCGAGCCTTCCACACTTTACCAAGTATATAGATGCATTAAGATAACATGGCAATATAATGATATCCCAACAAGTAAATAATGTTCCAACAAGGAACGGTCTCCAATCTTCACCTGCAACTAGCAACGCTATAAGAGGGGCTGAGCAAAGCGGTATCGTAGGCAATCAACGATTTGCTAGGACAAGGTGGGTTAGAGGTTTTGACATGGAAATTTGGGAGGCTTCAAATAAAGTGGTAGGCATCGTAGCATTGGCATAGCAAAAGAGCGAGCAATCTAGCATAGCAAAGATATTAGTGATTTCGAGGGTATGATCATCTTGCCTGCAAAGTTGTCAGAGTTGACTGGATCCTCGAAAGCAAACTCCACGGGCTCCTCGTTAGCGAACTCGTCTCCCGGCTCTATGGCCAATTCATCCATTAACAGCTTCAAACAAGCATGGCAAAAATGCATATGGCAAACAGATCTCAGACTTAGTGAAATTAACACTTGTCTGGAATTTCAGATCAGGTAGCACTCTTTGGAGCAACAAAACTACATGCTACAGGACATGAACATGGCAAAGTAAAGCATGGCATGGAGCTACTCAAAGAGCGTAACAAAAGTCCCTTGGTGACCTTGAGCCAAAAGGGATCAGAAAATAAAATTGCAAGCATGTGAACATAGCAAAAGCATAATCAGTTTTCAGACTTTGTGAAAACTGGAGCATGCTGAAAACAGATATCAAGTAGGCATGTTTACGAGCTCGATGCACTCACTACGGAGCAAGTCATGATAATCTAAGCATACATCCATGAAGAATACACAAAATATAAGCTAGACATGGCAAGATCAATAACATAGAATGCATGGATCAACTACAACATCATCGGCAAAATTGCTAACAAGTAGACAATCTGCCCAGATTCACAAAGTAGAAAAAGTAGAGCTCGATTGACTCAAGCTAGGGTACTCCATAATTGCAAACAAAGACACGGATGGATAGAGCACTACAAGATTAATAAAACATCCTTACTTATGATCCTCAAAAGAGGCACGGATCACTAGGAAACAACATGAACATATGGCCATATGAGATAAACAGCTCAAGGACTTAGTGGAAATGCTAAGTCCCTGAAATCAGAATTACCAAGTGCCTCACTTTGCAAGCTCGTGTTAGTCACCACACACATCACAAAAATACATGGGTTGTACCTCTGGAAAGATGACAAAACCCTTAACAAAACATATGCAGAGCTTGTGGGCATAACATGCACACAAAAATCATGGCAAAAATGTCAAATATCTATATGGAGTAGCAGATCTGCCAAATATCTCAAGCAGCACTCTTCTAACAGCATTTCGGGCATCAAGATGAACTCAAATGAAAATGGTGCATTGGAATGAAATGATGTACTCTCTGAGATGAACATTTTGACATGCTATATGCCAAAAATGGAGTTTCGGATGCGGAGATACAACACGATGAACAGGAGCATATGGATCTGGGATTTTTGGGACATAGAAGAAAAACCACCTCCCAGATCTAGGGTTTGCACGTGCCCCGAGGTTCACCGGGGTCTTGCCGGCGTCGATGGCCGTGCGGCGGCCGGAATAGAGGGAGGAAGAGGAGGCCGAGGGGAGGAGAGGCCGGGGTGGCACCGGTTGTGGCGGGCGGCGCGGGACCGAAGCGGTGGCCGGGCGGGGCGGCCACGGCGATGGTGGCGGCGGCCGGAGTGGCGGACCTGCGGCGGAGGCGGCGGAGCGCGGCGCCGGCTCGGGAGGAGAAGCGGAGCGGGCGCGGGCGGCGGTGGGCGACAGTCTGGGCCGGGGAGGGCCTCCCGCGTGCTCGGACGGGCCTCGGGCGGCGGCGGTGATGTGGGGCTCGCCCGGCCACATGGCGAGGGCGGGTTGGCGGCGGCGGAAGTGTCCGGCCCGGACGGACGTGTCCGGCCGGCGCGGAGATGATTTTTTTAGGGTTTTGGACGAGGGGGATCCAGATTTTTCGAGGAGGACCTATTTATAGGGATAGAGGGAGCTAGGAGAGTCCAAATGAGGTGCGGTTTTTGGCCACGCGATCGTGATCGAACGATCTAGGTGATGGAGAAGGCTTAGGTGGGTTTTGGGAAAAATTGGAGGGGTGTTGGGCTGCAACACACACGAGGCCTTTTCGGTCACTCGGTTAACCGTTGGAGTATCAAACGAAGTCCAAATGATACGAAACTTGACAGGCGGTCTACCGGTAGTAAACCAAGGCCGCTTGGCAAGTCTCGGTCCAATCCGGAAATTTTTAATTCCCACACACGAGAGAAAGGTAGAAATGACCACCGGAGGGGAACGAAGCGCCAGAATGCAAAACGGACAACGGGGAAAATGCTCGAATTCATGAGAAGAACACGTATGCAAATGCAATGCACATGATGACATGATATGAGATGCATGACAACGACCACAACACACGGAGACAAAGACCCGAACCCGAGAAAATATAATAACTTAACGCCGGAAACGGCAAGAGTTGGAGTACAAATTGGGAAAGTCATATCCGGGGTGTTACAACACTCCACCACTACGAAAGGATCTCGTCCGGAGATCTAGGACTGAAAGAATGCCGGATACTCAGAACGGAGGTGCTCCTCGCGTTCCCAGGTAGCTTCACGGTCGGATGGTGTGACCACTTGACTTTGAGGAATTTGATCGACTTGTTGCAAGTCTTGCGTTCAGTCTCTTCGAGAATAGCAACGGGTTGCTCACGATAGGAGAGATCTTCTTGGAGCTCAATGTCCTCGAAGTTGACGGTGCGGTCAGGAGTCTTGAAGCACTTTCGGAGCTGAGAGACATGGAACACATCATGAACATTTGCAAAGTTTGAAGGAAGGTCGAGTTGATAGGCGAGATCGCCTCTCTTGCTGACAATCTTGAAAGGTCCCACGTATCTGGGGCAAGCTTCCCTTTGATACCGAAGCAACGAGTACCTTTCATAGGAGAGACGCGGAGGTAAACATGATCTCCGATCTCGAAAGCCAAATCACGGTCCTTACTATCATAGTAACTCTTCTGGCAAGATTGGTCTGCTTTGAGGTTATCACGAATGACTTTGCACATTTCCTCTGCCTCTGTGATTAAGTCATTACCCAAAAGCTGACATTCACTGGTTTCAGACCAGTTGAGAGGGGTACGGCACTTCCTGCCATACAGAATTTCAAATGGGGCCTTGCCCGAACTTGCTTGAAAACTGTTGTTGTAGGAGAATTCAGCATAAGGAAGACAATCCTCCCACTTCATGCCGAAGGAGATCACACAAGCCCTGAGCATATCTTCAAGAATCTGGTTGACACGCTCGACTTGACCGCTAGTTTGGGGATGGAAAGTTGTGCTGAAGCAGATGTTAGTGCCCATGGCCTTCTGAAAAGAATCCCAAAACTTTGAAGTAAAGATGCTGCCACGGTCTGAAGAGATCACTTGTGGAATACCTTGTAGAGAGACAATTCGAGAGGTATAGAGTTCCGCCAATTAGGCTCCAGTGATCGACTCTTTGATAGGCAGAAAGTGAGCCACTTTGGTGAGTTTGTCGATGACAACGAATATAGCATCATTGCCACGCTTGGACTTTGGAAACCCAGTCACGAATCCATCTCAATGTGGTCAAACTTCCATTCTGGAATGACAAGAGGTTGGAGGAGACCCGCTGGCCTTTGGTGTTCTGCCTTCAATCTTCTGCAGACATCACATTCATTCACGAATTGAGCAATCTCGCGCTTCATTTGAGTCCACCAATAAGCCTGTTTGAGGTCCTGATACATCTTCGTGCTCCCAGGGTGGATGGAGAGGAGAGAATTGTGAGCCTCATTCGTGATCATTTCACGGAGGTCACCTTTGGGCACAACAATACGATCCTCGAAGAAGAGAGTATCCTTGTCGTCAAGGCGGTAGCACTTGTACTTGGGTTGACTCTTGGCAATCCCAATCTTTACCTTTTTCACCATAGCATCAAGAATCTAGGCTTGGCGAATCTGGTATTCCAAGTTAGGAGAGACTTGAAGGTTGGCGAGGAAACCTTGAGGAACAACTTGCAGATTAAGTTTGCGGAAAGCTTCACAAAGCTCGGGTTGATAAGGCTTGAGAATCAGACGGTTGCAATAAGCCTTTCTGCTCAATGCGTCAGCAATCACATTGGCCTTGCCTGGAGTATACTCGATACTCGGATTATACTCTTGAATCATTTCGACGCATCGAGTTTGCCTGAGGTTGAGATTAGGCTGAGTAAAGATGTACTTGAGACTCTTGTGATCAGTGAAAATGTCCACTTTTCTTCCCAAGAAGAGATGTCTCCAAGTCAAAAGAGCATGCACAACTGCCGCCAACTCGAGGTCATGAGTGGGGTAGTTCTTCTCATTAGGCTTCAATTGGCGAGAGGTATAAGCTACAACTTTCTTCTCTTGCATCAATACTGCACCAAGGCCTTGGAGAGAGGCATCACAAAAGACCTCGTACGGCTTGGATTCATCAGGCTGAGTTAGAACTGGAGCAGTAATCAATTTCTCTTTCAAAGTGTTGAAAGTAATGTCACACTCCGGAGACCAAACGTACTTGACGTGCTTCTGGACAAGATTTGAGAGAGGCTTCGCGATCTTAGAAAAGTTTTCAACGAATCTTCGACAGTAGCTTGCAAGACCGAGGAAGCTACGGAGTTGCTTCGCGTTCTGAGGAGGTTCCCAATTCACAATTGCAGACACCTTCTCAGGCTTCACGGCAATGCCCTTGGCAGAGATGATATGACCAAGATAAAGAACCTCATCGAGCCAAAATTCACACTTGGAGAACTTGGCATAGAACTGGTGTTCTCTGAGATTATCAAGCACCAAATGCAAGTGTTTGGCATGATCTTCCTTGTTCTTCGAGAAAACCAGAATGTCGTCGAGATAGACCAAAACGAAGTCATTGGTGTATACGTTGAAGATGAAGTTCATCATGCGAGAGAACGTCGGAGGAGCGTTGATGAGGCCAAAAGACATGACAGTGTATTCATATGAACCATAGCTTGTCCTGAAAGCCGTCTTTGGAATATCTTGCTCACGGATTCGAATCTGGTGATAACCCATACGGAGATCAAGCTTGGAGAATACTTGGGCACCTTTGAGTTGTTCGAACAGCTCGTTGATGTTGGGAAGTGGGTATTTGTTCTTGATGGTCTTCTTGTTCAATGGATGGTAATCAACACAAAGTCGGTCCGTTCCATCCTTCTTCTTCACAAAAAGAACACCACAACCCCACGGAGAAGAACTAGGCCGGATGAGACCCATTTTCTCTTGAATATCGAGTTGCTTCTTCAGCTCCTTCAACTCTTCAGGTCCGAGCTTGTAAGGACGTTTGCACACAGGTTCCGTGCCAGGCTCAAGATCAATAACGAATTCAACTGGCCGGTGCGGAGGCATTCCTGGAAGCTCTTCTGGAAAGACTTCTTGATATTCGCAAACGACTGGAATTTGCGAGATGGCATCGAGTTCACCCTTCTCATTGAGATAAAGCAGACGGATAGTATCATCACGAGTGGCAAAGACAATTACATCCTCAGACGAATGAGTCAATTGAATATGCCTGGCTGCACAATCAAGCTGAGCCTTGTGCTTCGAAAGCCAATCCATTCCGAGAATAAGATCAATATCCGAGTCACCAAGAACATTTGGAGAGGACAAGAACTTATAGTCACCCAAAGTGATTGTAACATCCGGAACGCATACTCGAGATGTCATTTGATGGGCCGGAGAGACAATAGCCAACGGTTTTGGCAACACTTGAGTAACAAAATCATGCTTAGATGCAAAAGGTCTCGAGATGAAACAATGCGATGCACCAGTGTCAAAAAGAACTCTTGCGGGAATATCGTTAGCAGGAAGGTTCCCATAATGACATCTGATGAGTCCTCTGCCTGAGCTGCATTCACCATATTGACCTTGGCGTACTTGGGGTTATGCTTGACCACAGCTGTACTTGCCGATCTGACAGGAGGAGGAGGAAGACGCCTCTGGTTGAAACACTTGTTGGCATAGTGACCCTTCTGTTGGCACTTGTTGCACGTGACCTCTGAAAGCGGACGGTGATACGGAGCACTCGATCTTGGAGGTTGAGACGAAGTATTGTTCTGCTGATATGGCTAACGGAATGGAGGAGGAGGAAGCCAATACTTCTGCTGCTTGGCCACTTGAGTAGAGTAAGGAGTAACATCTCTGACTCGTGTAACGCCCGGATAATTTGGCTACAGTAAAACTCTCCTAATGATGCCATGACATCTGCGACTACTGTTGCTAATCTCGGGATAATTCGAGACCGCGTCAAATTCGCGTCAAATTCTAACTTAAATTTAATGTCGGCAATAAAAGTTTTCAAAAATTGAAACAAAAATGTTCGGTGGTTGCCAAATATTACAAAGGTAATTATGGTGGAGCAAACACATTTTTATAAAGTGCCTAAGTAATTTAAAATGATTTAAAACAGAAAAGCAAATAGATAAAAACAAAACAGAAAAACTAAAACTAAAATTGAAAGAAAGGAGAGAGGAAGACACCCCCGGGTCAGCAGACCCAGCGGACCGGCCCATTCGCCCTCCAGGCCCAGCCGGCCAGCCCACTAACCCCCCTCCTTATCCACTCCCTCACCCGAACCCTAACCTAAACACCCACCCACTCGCCCCACTCCACCCCCCCGCTGGATCTGGATCGGGTGGACTCCCGATCCGCTCGCCCCTGCACACCGACGCCGGCGCCCGGAGCTCCCCCCTCCCCCCCCCCCCCGCCGGACTGCTTCCTCCCCCCCGGCCTGCCTCCTCTACGACGTCGTCGCCGTCTTCCTCCTCAAACCCCCGCTGCCACTTCCCTACAGGCTCCCGGTGAGGCCCCCGGCCTCTTCCTCCCCCTCGTCCCCGTCGACGCGGTCGAGCTCCACCCGCGTGCGCACGCCCGACCGCACGCCCGGCGCCCTCTGGCCGCGCCCGCGCCACGTTCCCGACCGGCTAGTGCCCGCCCACGGCCCCGCGCCCTCCTGCTCGCTGCACCCGTCGCCCGACTCCGGCCACTTCACCGCGGCGCCGCTCGGAGGCCCGCGTCCTCCACCCGAAGCGCCGCCGCTTGTCGCCCCTAGCCACCGCGTGCACGCGCGCGCGCCGCCCTGCTCCTCCCTCTCCCCTATCCCTCGACCGCAACCGCGCGAGCCCCGCCGTGGCCGCGCACCGCTGCCTCCGCTGCGCCTCCCCAGCGCCCGCCCGCTGCTTCCCGGCCCCGCCGTGGCCTTGCCTCTGTCGCGACCCGCGCCTTCACCGCTCGCGGCCACGGCCGGCGCCTCGCCACGACCGCCCAGCTCTGCCATGGCCTTCGCCTTACCCCTTCTCGTCCGGCCGCGTGCTGCGCCGCTCCCTGCGCCACGCTCCTCGCCGGCGTTTTCCACTGACCTTGCCTTGCTTCCCCCTCGCTCGGGCGACGCCCGAGACCCGGCGCCCGCTAGCGCCTGTAAACCGCATCGCCCCTCTGGGCCACTGACATGGGGGCCCCAGCCCCAGAACGTTTTAATTAAAAAAAGAGAAGAAAAGGATTTTTTTTAAAATAATAATAATAATAATAATAATAATAATAATTAATTAAGTTAATTAATTATAATTAGATTAACCGAATCACTAATTAACCTAATTAACTGTTAGTTAATTAAAACAGAGTATGACGAACGGGACCCACCTGTCAGGTTGACCAAGTCAACTACTGACGTCATGCTGACGTCATGCTGACATCAGCAGACACTATTCTGGACAATGTTGATTAAATTAAATAAATAAATCCTAAAAATGCTTTGAATCTTTTAAAATTAATATAAAATAAACCGTAGTTCGGATGGGAAAACTTTGTACATGAAAGTTGCTCAGAACGACGAGACGGAATTGAATACGCAGCCCGTTTATCTGCCACGCATCCCTAGCATCGCGAACACGCAACTTTCCCCCTCTGTTTCATCTGTCCGAAAACACGAAACACTGGGGATACTTTCCCGGATGTTTCCCCCCTTCACCGGTATCACCTCATACCGTGATAGGGCACCCCTAGCACCGCTACTTGTCATGTCATGCATCGCTATGCATCTGTTTGCTTAAATATTTATTGTTTCTCCCCCCTCTTCTCTCGCTAGACACCGAGACCGACGCCGCTGCTACCCAGTACGACTACGGAGTTGACGATCCCTCTCTCTTGCCAGAGCAACCAGGCAAGCCCCCCCCCTTTGATCACCAGATATCGCCTACTCTCCTCTATACTGCTTGCATTAGAGTAGTGTAGCATGTTACTGTTTCGTTATTCCTATCCTGATGCATAGCCTGTCCTTGCTACTACTGTTGATACCTTTACCTGCAATCCTACTTGTTTAGTATAGGATGCTAGTATTTCCATCTGTGGCCCTACATTCTTGTCGGTCTGCTTGCTATACTATCGGGCCGTGATCACTCGGGAGGTGATCACGGGTATATACTATTTACTTTATACATGATACATGTGGTGATTAAAGACGGGTCGGCTCGTAGGAGCACCCGCGAGTGGATCTTTGAGGCGGAGCGACAGGGCAGGTTCCGACCACCTAGGAGAGAGGTGGGCCTGGCCCTGGTCGGCGTTCGCAGATACTTAACACGTTTAACGAGATCTTGGTATTTGATCTGAGTCTGGCTATTGGCCTATACGCACTAACCATCTACGCGGGGACAGTTATGGGCACTCGACGTCGTGGTATCAGCCGAAGCCTTCGTGACGTCAGCAACGGAGCGGCGCGCGCTGGATTGGACTGGGACGCCACTAGGCTAGGTCTGCTTCTGGCCGCCCACGCAACGTGCAGGTGTGCTAAGGGCGATGGGCCCAGACCCCTGGGCGCTTAGGTTTAGACCGGCGTGCTGACCTCTCTGTTGGTCTAGGTGGGGCTGCGACATGTTGATCTTCCGAGGCCGGGCATGACCCAGGAAAGTGTGTCCGGCCAAATGGGATCGAGCGTGTTGGGTTATGTGGTGCACCCCTGGAGGGAAGTTAATCTATTCGAATAGCCGTGATCTTCGGTAACAGGACGACTTGGAGTTGTACCTTGACCTTATGACAACTAGAACCGGATACTTAATAAAAGACACCCTTCCAAGTGCCAGATACAACCGGTGATCGCTCTCTCACAGGGCGACGAGGGGAGGATCATCGGTTAGGATTATGCTATGCGATGCTACTTGGAGGACTTCAGTCTACTCTCTTCTACATGCTGCAAGACGGAGGCTGCCAGAAGCGTAGTCTTCGAAAGGACTAGCTATCCCCCCTTATCCCGGCTTTCTGCAGTTCAGTCCACATATGATACCCTTATTCCATTTGATACCAATGCATACATATGTAGTATAGCTCCTTGCTTGCGAGTACCTTGGATGAGTACTCACGGTTGCTTTCTCCCTCTTTTCCCCCTATCCCTTCTACCTGGTTGTCGCAACCAGATGTTGGATCCCAGGAGCCAGACGCCACCTTCGACGACGACTCCTACTACACCAGAGGTGCCTACTACTACGTGCTACCCGCTGACGACGACCAGGAGTAGTTTAGGAGGATCCCAGGCAGGAGGCCTGCGCCTCTTTCGATTTGTGTCCCAGTTTGTGCTAGCCTTCTTAAGGCAAAACTTATTTAACTTATGTCTGTACTCAGATATTGTTGCTTCCGCTGACTCGTCTATGATCGAGCTCTTGTATTCGAGCCCTCGAGGCCCCTGGCTTGTAATATGATGCTTGTATGACTTATTTTATTTGTAGAGTTGTGTTGTGATATCTTCCCGTGAGTCCTTGATCTTGATCGTACATATTTGTGTGCATGATTAGTGTACGGTCAAATCGGGGGTGTCACAAGTTGGTATCAGAGCCGACTGCCTGTAGGAACCCCCCTTCCACACTCCTTGACAGAAGTCGAGTCTAGACATTGCAAAAACTTTTACTAACTTGGCCGTGTGCCTTACGGGCCCACGTCGCCATCGGGTGGTACTAGGATCTTTTACTCCTCGACCTTTACTCTGGGACTATGAACTCTCTTCTACTCGGGCTAAACGAATTTACTAACTCTGACACTAGGATCCCGTTACGGCATTCACCCCAAAGTTGGATAAGCCCTAGTTATTCTTTAGAGTAGTACTTGAACATTACCCACATTGTCATTTGACTCCTGTGAAAACAACTTTGTTTTCAGATGGAACCCACGAGGCAGGTCGTGCGCCACACGACGGCCATTGGTGCCTCAGGATCACCTACTGTGTTGGTTGAAATGATGACCTATCTGGGTTATCGCTCGCACCCTGAGTATACCGTCTATGAGGAATATCAGGACTTCAACCAGGAGTAGTACCGTGCCATCGTCCACCTCTACTCTCAGGAGTATGACTCCACTACCGTGCTGCACACTGCTCATGGTGTTGGAGTGACTATCGATATGGCGGTCCACGATGCTGCTTATGCTGCTCTGACACGTCTCCGTGGAGAGTATCAGGAGTTGGACACCTCCCCCTTCAGGCACATTGCTATTGCATCCGATGTTGGTGCGGAGGGTTACTACACTGCTGCCTACTCCACTGTCACCCGAGAGCCATTCTACCATCAGAACCTGGTTCTGCATGCTGATGGGCTGGATAGAGCTAACCGAGCTCTTCGCCACGAGTTGTACACCACCCGTCAGCACCTGTATCGTGCTCTGACGCTGTTGCACCCCTCTGTCCGCTCTGGTGATCTGTCGCATTCTGCGATCTACCCTGCCCGGACCGTGATGCCCCAGGGCGTCGGCTGGCCAGATGTGGGAGGCTACTCTCCTGCATTGGGCCCTCTCCTGCCACCTGCGCATCGGGTTCCGCACCAGAGTATCCGCGGACCCCAGGCTACTCGCGTGGAGGTCTTCCCTTCGCGTCACTACCAGCTGTCGGGCTACACCTACCTCCGCAGTACCGCATGGGACTGACGTAGACTTGCTTATTAGTGTTAGATGCATTCGCCGCGAGCCTATGTGCCGCCTATGATGTCTTAGCCTATGTACTGAACTCTGTGTAACGAACTCTATGCTGATCTCTTTTGTAAGATATACCGACTACTATGTAGTATCTATCGTGCTACGTTCATTGTGCATGTTTCATCATGACTGATTCTTGTTTTTTTGCAATTCCTCAATGCTGAACTACCCCTGTTAAATATTAGCAGGATGGTTAGACCAGGTGGTCGTGGTCGTGGTGGCAACGCCCCACCACCGCCTGAGTACATGGCTGGTATGATCCAACAGCTTGAGATGAATCGCCAGTTCATGGAGAATATGATGGCTCAGTTTCCTCGCCCCAATATGAACCAGCAGCCAACCCCAGTGACTCTGCAGGATTTCATGCGCCTGAACCCAACTGTGTACCGCAGCTCAACTCAGCCTCTAGATGCTGATGACTGGCTCCGTGACATCACCTATGAGATGGAGTCTGCTGATGTAGCCCCTGCCAGCTATGTCACCTTTGCTTCCTTCTTCTTGAAGGGACCCGCAGCTCAATGGTGGGACAGCCACAGGCGTACTCTGCCAGCTGGAACAATCATCACCTGGCCAGACTTCCAAGCTGCCTTCCGTGCTCGCTTCATTCCTCAGGGAGTCATGGACCGTAAGAAGCGTGAGTTCCGCAACCTCACCCAAGGCAACAAAACTGTGGAAGCTTATTAGCGGGAGTTTCTGGACTTGTCCCGCTATGCTGAAGAAGACATTGCAACTGATGCACGCAGACAGGAGAAGTTCCGTGATGGCCTTCAAGCTGACATCAAGCTCGCACTTCTAGTGCACGACTTTACTGATTTCGCCACCTTGGTGAACAAAGCCATCAATGTCGAAACTGGTCTGCAGGAATACCAGAGCTCTCACAGGCGCAACCGTGACACAGGCTCATCTTCGGGCCCGTCCTCGCAGAAACGCAAGATATGGATTCCCAATAGCTTGTACCAGCCGGATGCACCTACCCCAAGGCAGACCTATGCTGCACCTCGTCTGCCTGCTCCTCCGACTAGGCAGCCAAGACTCCCAGCTCCACCACCACAAGCTCCTATTCCCACTCCCAATAATGGATTGTGCTTCAGGTGTGGACAACCAGGGCATCGTGCTAGGGAATGCAACCAGAACCAGAATCAACTGGCCCTTCCAGCAACTGGCCGTGGAAGCAACCAGCCCCGCAGCAACAATGCCAAGTCTTATGGTCGTGTTCATGCCAACCACGTTGATCTGAGCGAAGCTCAAGACCAGCCTGCTACTGTGATGGGTACCCTCCTCGTAAATTCAGTACCAGCATCCGTTTTATTTGATACAGGTGCATCGCATTCATTCATGTCAGAAGGTTTTGCATGCTTGCATGACATTAAATGTGAGAACATGGATGCTTCACTATTAGTACACACCCCTGGGGCCAATGTCGAACCTCCATGATTTGCAACGACGTCCCTGTAGAAATCGAAGGACTGGAATTCCTTGTCTCTCCCATCGTACTGAAGTCCTGTAGCATTGATCTCATTCTGGGAATGAGTTGGTTAAAAGCGCATACTGCTTCTATAGTTTGCACCACTAAGGTCGTCCATCTGCTACACCCTTCTAATGAAATAATAGCTTACCAAGCTCATCTAGTTCAGAACTCCGAGGCACGACTTTATGCCTTGAATGCGCTGAACGCTGCACCACTCGAGGGCATTGAAAACATTCCCGTCGTTCGTGAATTCCAAGATGTCTTCCCAGAAGAACTTCCAGGGATTCCCCCTGCTAGAGCTGTCGAGTTCATCATCGACGTGAAACCTGGCACTACCCCTATAGCTAAACGACCCTACAAGATGCCGCCGCATGAACTCCTTGAGCTTAAGGAGGAAATCGACAAATCTCTTACCAAAGGTTTCATTCGCCCAAGTTGCTCTCCTTGGGGAGCACCTTCTCTCTTTGTTAGGAAGAAGGATGGGACAAACCGATTGGTCCAAGACTACCGTCCTATAAACCAAGCTACCATCCAGAATAAATACCCTCTTCCTCGGATCAATGATCTTTACGATCAACTGGCTGGTTCATCAGTGTTCTCCAAACTTGACTTAAGATTGGGTTACCACCAGATCCGTGTTCGTGAGGAGGACATCCCAAAAACCGCCTTCGTGACTCGGTATGGGTCATACGAGTACACCATCATGTCATTCGGCTTAACGAATGCTCCCGCCACCTTCTCTCGTCTGATGAATTATATATTCATGGATTACCTCGACAAGTTCGTCGTGGTTTATCTGGACGATATCCTTGTATTTTCCAAGAACGAGGAAGAACATGCTGGACATTTGCGTCTTGTGCTGGAGAAGCTTCGAGAACATCAGCTATATGCTAAGTATTCCAAGTGTGAATTTTGGCTCCCCGAAGTAACCTATCTTGGGCATGTCATCTCCAAAGATGGTATTGCCGTCAACCCTGAACGAGTTCAGGCTATTCTCGATTGGACTCCTCCAAAGAATGTGAAGCAAGTCCGAAGTTTCCTCGGTCTCGCCAGCTATTGCCGTCGATTCGTCGAGAACTTCTCCAAGATTGCCAGGCCCCTGACTAATCTGTTGCATAAGGGTGTCAAGTTTGACTGGACAGACAAGTGTCAGGAAAGTTTCCAGGCGCTCAAAGACAAGTTGACTTCTGCCCCCGTGCTTGCACCACCTGATACTAAGAAGGACTTCGTCATTTACTGTGACGCTTCCCGCCAAGGATTAGGCTGTGTCCTAATGCAAGAGCGCAGAGTGATTGCTTATGCCTCTCGTCAACTGCGCCCTCACGAAGAAAACTACCCGGTTCACGACCTCGAGCTTGCTGCTGTCATTCATGCACTGAAGCAGTGGCGACATTACCTTCTCGGTAATCGTTGCGAGATCTTCACCGACCATCAAAGTCTGAAGTATCTGTTTACTCAGCCAGATTTGAAACTACGTCAGCAAAGATGGATGGAGACTGTTGCAGACTTTGACGTGGGTATATCTTATACCCCCGGCAAGGCTAATGTAATGGCTGATGCCTTGAGCCGCAAGTCTTACTGCAACCACCTCCAGGTTCATAAAGTTCAGCCCTCGCTTGTCGAAGAATTTAGAAAGCTGAATCTCCATATTGTTCCTCTTGGAGCACTCGCTCCCCCTCCCCCGGAGTTCCGCAAGATGAATCTTCTTGTTGTTACTAAGGGTTCTCTAAATACCCTGGCTGTCGTACCAGATCTCGTAGCTGGTATAAAGACTATACAAGGTTATGACTCTGAAGTCCATAAGATTAAACGCCATCTAGCAGAAGGAAAGCCCTCATTCTTCACTATCGCCGACGATGGCGCCTTGTATTTCAAAGGCCGCCTAGTGGTACCATGTTCGAAGAAAAACCTAGATAAGACAAAAAGGGTTATGCAAGAAGCTCATGATACGCCTCTGTCCATCCATCCTGGTAGTACAAAGATGTACCAGGATATTCGTCAAAGATTCTGGTGGTCTAATATGAAGCAGGACATTGCTCGTTATGTTGCTGAGTGTGACGTTTGTCGCCGAATCAAAGCAGAGCATCAAAGGCCTGCTGGAACTCTGCAACCTATCTCTATTCCTGAATGGAAATGGGACCATGTTGAAATGGACTTCGTTACTGGATTTCCCAAATCGCAGAAAGGTAATGATGCTATTCTTGTCGTCATTGACCGGCTTTCCAAAGTTGCCCATTTCCTGGCGGTCAAAGAGACAATCACTGCTAGTCAGCTTGCTACTCTCTACATGGCTAGAATTGTTTCACTTCACGGTATCCCACTGGTTATCAGTTCAGACCATGGCAGCTTATTCACTTCAAGGTTTTGGGCGAGTTTCCAAGAAGCTATGGGGACTCATCTGTCATTCAGTACTGCGTTCCATCCTCAGTCGCAAGGAGAGGTTGAACGTGTCAACCAAGTTCTCGAAGACATGCTTCGAGCTTGTGTAATCTCATTCGGCAAGAAATGGGAGGAATCTCTTCCCTATGCCGAGTTCTCTTATAATAATAGCTATCAAGCTAGCCTGAAGATGTCCCCCTTCGAAGTGCTATATGGACGAAAGTGTCGAACCCCTCTGAACTGGTCAGAAACTGGGGAACGTCCACTCTTTGGTCCGGATATTATCCAACAGGCCGAAGAACAAGTTCGCATTATTCGCGAGAATCTCAAGACTGCTCAGTCACGTCAGAAAAGTTAGTATGACCGTCATCACCAAGACATGGTCTATCAACCTGGCGAAAAGGCTTATCTTCGAGTTACACCAATGAAGGGTGCTCACCGCTTCGGGATCAAGGGCAAGCTAGCTCCTTGCTATATCGGTCCCTTCACTATTCTCGAAAGGCGTGGAAAGGTGGCATATCAACTGGAGCTTCCGCCGAACCTTTCTCAGGTTCACGATGTGTTCCACGTGTCACAACTCCGCCGTTGCTTCAAGGATCCAATCCGAGCGGTGGATCATGAAGGGCTCGAATTGCAACAGGACCTCTCTTATAAAGAGCATCCGGTCCGCATCCTTGACCAAGCTGATCGCCGCACACGTCAGAAGGCGATCAAATTCCTCAAAGTCTAGTGGTCGAATCACTCTAAAGACGAAGCCACTTGGGAACGCGAGGATCGCCTACGTGATGAATACCCCGCGTTGTTTCCTTCTACCTCCTAAATCTCGGGACGAGATTTCTTGTAGTGGAGGAGATTTGTAACGCCCGGATAATTTGGCTATAGTAAAACTCTCCTAATGATGCCATGACATCTGCGACTACTGTTGCTAATCTCGGGATAATTCGAGACCGCGTCAAATTCGCATCAAATTCTAACTTAAATTTAATGTCGGCAATAAAAGTTTTCAAAAATATAAACAAAAATGTTCGGTGGTTGCCAAATATTACAAAGGTAATTATGGTGCAGCAAACACATTTTTATAAAGTGCCTAAGTAATTTAAAATGATTTAAAACAGAAAAGCAAATAGATAAAAACAAAACAGAAAAACTAAAACTAAAATTGAAAGAAAGGAGAGAGGAAGACCCCCCCGGGTCAGCAGACCCAGCAGACCGGCCCATTCGCCCTCTAGGCCCAGCCGGCCGGCCCACTAACCCCCCTCCTTATCCACTCCCTCACCCGAACCCTAACCTAAACACCCACCCATTCGCCCCACTCCACCCCCCCCGCTGGATCTGGATCGGGAGGACTCCCGATCCCCTCGCCCCTGCACGCCGACGCCGGCGCCCGGAGCTCCCCCCCCCCCCCCCCCGCCGGACTGCTTCCTCCCCCCCGGCCTGCCTCCTCTACGACGTCATCGCCGTCTTCCTCCTCAAACCCCCGCTGCCACTTACCTACAGGCTCCCGGTGAGGCCCCCGGCCTCTTCCTCCCCCTCGTCCCCGTCGACGCGGTCGAGCTCCACCCGCGTGCGCACGCCTGACCGCACGCCCGGTGACCTTTGGCCGCGCCCGCGCCACGTTCCCGACCGGCTAGTGCCTGCCCACGGCCCCGCGCCCTCCTGCTCGCTGCACCCGCCGCCCGACTCCGGACACTGCACCACGACGCCGCTCGGAGGCCCGCGTCCTCCACCCGAAGCACCGCCGCTTGTCGCCCCTGGCCATCGCGTGCACGCGCGCGCGCCGCCCTGCTCCTCTCTCTCCCCTATCCCTCGACCGCGACCGCGCGAGCCCCGCCGTGGCCACGCACCGCTGCTGCCGCTGCGCCTCCCCAGCGCCCGCCCGCTGCTTCCCGGCCCCGCCGTGGCCTTGCCTCTGCCGCGACCCACGCCTTCACCGCTCGCGGCCACGGCCGGCGCCTCGCCACGACCGCCCAGCTCTGCCATGGCCTTCGCCTTACCCCTTCCCGTCCGGCCGCGCGCTGCGCCGCTCCCTGCGCCACGCTCCTCGCCGGCGTTTGCCACTGACCTTGCCTCGCTTCCCCCTCGCTCGGCGACGCCCGAGACCCGGCGCCCGCTAGCGCCTGTAAACCGCATCGCCCCTCTGGGCCACTGACATGGGGGCCCCAGCCCCAGAACGTTTTAATTAAAAAAAAAGAGAAGAAAAGGACTTTTTTTAAATAATAATAATAATAAAAATAATTAATTAATTAATTAATTAAGGAACTAATTAAGTTAATTAATTATAATTAGATTAACCTAATCACTAATTAACCTAATTAACTGTTAGTTAATTAAAACAGAGTATGACGAACGGGACCCACCTGTCAGGTTGACCAAGTCAACTACTGATGTCATGCTGACGTCAGCAGACACTATTCTGGATAATGTTGATTAAATTAAATAATTAAATCCTAAAAATGATTTGAATCTTTTAAAATTAATATAAAATAAATCGTAGCTCGGATGGAAAAACTTTGTACATGAAAGTTGCTCAGAACGACGAGACGAAATTGAATACGCAGCCCGTTTATCCGCCACGCATCCCTAGCATAGCGAACACGCAACTTTCCCCCTCTGTTTCATCTGTCCGAAAACGCGAAACACCAGGGATACTTTTCCGGATGTTTCCCCCCTTCACCGGTATCACCTCATACCGCGATAGGGCACCCCTAGCACTGCTACTTGTCATGTCATGCATCGCTATGCATCTGTTTGCTTAAATATTTATTGTTTCTCCCCCCTCTTCTCTCGCTAGACACCGAGACCGACGCCGCTGCTACCCAGTACGACTACGGAGTTGACGATCCCTCTCTCTTGCCAGAGCAACCAGGCAAGCCCCCCCCCCTTTGATCACCAGATATCGCCTACTCTCCTCTATACTGCTTGCATTAGAGTAGTGTAGCATGTTACTGTTTCGTTATTCCTATCCTGATGCATAGCCTGTCCTTGCTACTACTATTGATACCTTTACCTGCAATCCTACTTGTTTAGTATAGGATGCTAGTATTTCCATCTGTGGCCCTACATTCTTGTCCGTCTGCTGTGCTATACTATCGGGCCGTGATCACTCGGGAGGTGATCACGGGTATATACTATTTACTTTATACATGATACATGTGGTGATTAAAGACGGGTCGGCTCGTAGGAGCACCCGCGAGTGGATCTTTGAGGCGGAGCGACAGGGCAGGTTCCGACCACCTAGGAGAGAGGTGGGCCTGGCCCTGGTCGGCGTTCGCAGATACTTAACACGTTTAACGAGATCTTGGTATTTGATCTGAGTCTGGCTATTGGCCTATACGCACTAACCATCTACGCGGGGACAGTTATGGGCACTCGACGTCGTGGTATCAGCCGAAGCCTTCGTGACGTCAGCAACGGAGCGGCGCGCGCTGGATTGGACTGGAACGCCACTAGGCTAGGTCTGCTTCCGACCGCCCACGCAACGTGCAGGTGTGCTAAGGGCGATGGGCCCAGACCCCTGGGCGCTTAGGTTTAGACCGGCATGCTGACCTCTCTGTTGGTCTAGGTGGGGCTGCGACGTGTTGATCTTCCGAGGCCGGGCATGACCCAGGAAAGTGTGTCCGGCCAAATGGGATCGAGCGTGTTGGGTTATGTGGTGCACCCCTGCAGGGAAGTTAATCTATTTGAATAGCCGTGATCTTCGGTAACAGGACGACATGGAGTTGTACCTTGACCTTATGACAACTAGAACTGGATACTTAATAGAACACACCCTTCCAAGTGCCAGATACAACCGGTGATCGCTCTCTCACAGGGCGGCGAGGGGAGGATCATCGGTTAGGATTATGCTATGCGATGCTACTTGGAGGACTTCAGTCTACTATCTTCTACATGCTGCAAGACGAAGGCTGCCAGAAGCGTAGTCTTCGAAAGGACTAGCTATCCCCCCTTATCCCGGCTTTCTGCAGTTCAGTCCACATATGATACCCTTATTCCATTTGATACCAATGCATACATATGTAGTATAGCTCCTTGCTTGCGAGTACCTTGGATGAGTACTCATGGTTGCTTTCTCCCTCTTTTCCCCCTATCCCTTCTACCTGGTTGTCGCAACTAGATGTTGGATCCCAGGAGCCAGACGCCACCTTCGACGATGACTCCTACTACACCGGAGGTGCCTACTACTACGTGCTGCCCGCTGACGACGACCAGGAGTAGTTTAGGAGGATCCTAGGCAGGAGGCCTACGCCTCTTTCAATTTGTGTCCCAGTTTGTGCTAGCCTTCTTAAGGCAAAACTTATTTAACTTATGTCTGTACTCAGATATTGTTGCTTCCGCTGACTCGTCTATGATCGAGCTCCTGTATTCGAGCCCTCGAGGCCCCTGGCTTGTAATATGATGCTTGTATGACTTATTTTATTTGTAGAGTTGTGTTGTGATATCTTCCCGTGAGTCCTTGATCTTGATCGTACATATTTGCGTGCATGATTAGTGTACGGTCAAATCGGGGGCGTCACAACTCGCTTCTTGGAAGCATCACATCTCAGTTGAGCAGCCTCTTGCTTCAATGCCATGTTGTAGAACTCATCGTACCTCAAGGGCTCAAAGAGGACAAGAGCTAGCTGAATTTCTTCTCTGAGACCACCCCTGAACTGATATATCATGCTCTTCTCATCAGGTATGTCCTGCTTGGCAAAGCAGGCGAGCTTCTGGAACAACTTGTTGTAGTCATAGACAGACAAAGAGCCTTGCTTCAAGTTGCGGAATTCCTCACGCTTGCTTTCAACCACGCTCTGAGGAATATGATGAGCTCTGAAATCTCAACGGAATTCATCCCAAGTAATTACACGTCCACCTCTGGAATCCTTGTACTGCTGGAACCACTCAGCGGCTTGGTCTTTGAGTTGGAAGGAAGCGAACTTGACAAAGTCCTCAGGCCTGACGTTACTGCACTCGAAATGCTTGCACAGATCCACAAGCCAATCGTCAGCATCATTTGCATCAACACAATTGCTGAAAGTCTTTGGCCCGTTAGCAAGGAACTGGTTGAGTGTAGCAAAATGATTCTGATTGTTGCCTTGGTTCCCTTGGTTGCCTTGATTGCGCTCTTGAAGAATTTGCATGATCAACTGTGTGTTTGCATTGGTTGCGGCCATCACAGCTTGCCATGCCTTCGGAGGAGGTGGAGGTGGTTGCGGATCAGGATTCAGAGTCGTGCGTGTTGGAGGAGCCATCCTGAAGAGGTTGACATCCATTAGCACATTGATAGACAAATATTGAAGCTGAATTCAATGGAATGAAAATTGTAACATATAGTCTTCACATTCGAACAAAATGAACGAATGCATTCCTCTTGAAATGGTCACATATCCATAAATTGAGAAGCCACTTAGAATTTAGGTAGAGAAATAAATCAATAAGGTGCGGATCAAGAACGAATACTCGGTAAGAAATCCCAATCTCAAACCAAATATCCATGGAAGAAGAACTAGAGCTACTAGAATTCCCACCTATGAAACTCCCGAACCTTTCCGGTTATGCAATCAGGTGGTGGGGATACAGGGGAAGCATAATATCTCACCCAATTCTAGCAAATCCTACATCCAGCTGTATCCATCCTTCAACACATAACCAAGAAAAACTTCGAAAACCATCTACCTCAACCTTCGAAAAGCATCCGTTATATAAGTTATGGCGATACTCTCGAACTCCCGCCCCAGTACTGGGTGGCGTCGAGGTTATCTCACCAACGAACTGCATAAAAGAGATATTCGATGTCGGCGTACTAAACTCAGGTATTCCAGAACTGCAACGATAAAATTATGATGACAACACCTCAGAGCTCAACTCCCCGGGACACTTCCACAAAACCCCTGACAGGAGGCATCAAGACAATGTTCTCATCATAAAACCATCGGAACGATTCCAAGATACCCACATGATCCTAAAAAAAATTAGTGAAATTTGAGAAGAGAAGAATCAAAACTCTATGTCAGGATGCCTTACCAGAGCGATGAGGAGACTGGGAAGTAAAAAAGAATTCCTAAACTCTCCGATATATAATTCCTAAATGACTCAAAGCATTTTTTTAGACACAACTCGGCCGCTAAAAATGATCAAGCAATGGGGCTCCTAAGGTCGGGGAAGGCTCTGATTACCAACTTGTAACACCCTTGATGCGACTATATCTCCCACGTGTCGAGGCACGACTTAGAGGCATAACCGCATTGAAGGCATATGTCGCAAGTTAGGCAATCTTCACAACAACCCATGTAATATAGATAAAAAAGGGGAGATAACATAGTTGGCTTACACTCGCCACGTCAATCAAGTACATATATAACAATACATCATCCGAACACTCATGGCCCGACTACGGCGCCAAAATAAAAGATAACCCAACATTCGACACGGTCCCGATCAACCCCAACTGAGGCACCACTACTGATCATCAGGAAAGGAAACATAGTAACGTTGAGAGTCCTCGTCGAACTCCCACTTGAGGTCAAGCGCGTCTCCTGGAGCGGAATCATCAGGCCCTGCATCTGGTGTAATAGTAATCTGTGAGCCACAGGGACACAACAATCTCGCACCCTCGTGGTCAAGACTATATAAGCTTATAGGTAAGGCGAGGTAAATATGTGGAGCTGCAGCAAGCGACTAGCAAATACGGTGGCTATCCTGTTCGCAAAAGAGACCGAGAAGAGGAAGCAAAGCGCGAGCGAGAAACTAGAGAGCAACCTGCGCAAGCATTACTCCAACACCGTGTCCACTTCCCGGACTCCGCCGAGAAGAGGACAACACGGCAACACACTCAGTTGATTCATTTTAGTTAAATTAAGGTTCAAGTTATCTACAACTAGACATTAACAAATTCCCATCTGCCCATAACCGCGGGCACGGCTTTTGAAAGTTCAAATCCCTTCAGGGGAGTCCCAACTTAGCCCATGACAAGCTCTCACAGTCAACGAAGGAATAGACCTCCTCCCGAGACGTTCCGATCAGACTTGGAATCTCGGTTCTTCAAGACACTTCGACAGGTTAAAACAAGACCAGCAACACCGCTCGAATGTGCCAACAAATCCCGATAGGAGCTGCACATATCTCTTTCTCAGGGCACAATCGGATAAGCAATCCGTACAACTAAAACCAGCCCTCGAGTATCTCCAAGGTGGCGCTGCAAGGGGCTCTAGGGTGGACCAACACTCAGAGGAGCACTGGCCCGCGGGGGGGGGGGGTGAAAATAAGATGACCCTCGGGCTCCGGAAACCCAAGGGAAAAGAGGCTAGGTGGCAAATGGTAAAACCAAGGTTGGGCATTGCTGGAAAAGCTTAATCAAGGAGAACTATCAAGGGGTTCCCATTATAACCCAACCGTGTAAGGAACGCAAAATCCGGGAACATAACACCGATATGACGGAAACTAGGGCGGCAAGAGTGGAACAAAACACTAGGCGAGAGGCCGAGCTTTCCACCCTTTACCAAGTATATAGATGCATTAAGATAACATGGCAATATAATGATATCCCAACAAGTAAATAATGTTCCAACAAGGAACAGTCTCCAATCTTCACCTGCAACTAGCAACGCTATAAGAGGGGCTGAGCAAAGCTGTATCGTAGCCAATCAACGGTTTGCTAGGACAAGGTGGGTTAGAGGTTTTGACATGGCAATTTGGGAGGCTTGAAAACAAGTGGTAGGCATCGTAGCATTGGCATAGCAAAAGAGCGAGCAATCTAGCATAGCAAAGATAGTAGTGATTTCGAGGGTATGATCATCTTGCCTGCAAAGTTGTCAGAGTTGACTGGATCCTCGAAAGCCAAATCAATGGGCTCCTCGTTAGCGAACACGTCTCTCGGCTCTACCCAAACAAGACAAACAAGCATCAAGGACACAATCAACCACGTGCAAGGATCAAACAATATGATGCAAGGATGGTATGCTATGCGGGATGCGATGCGGGATGCATATGCAAGATCTGACAAAGAATGCATGAACCTGGCCTCAACTTGGGAATCCAAGTGTGCCGCTGGAAATATAAGATGAAATCGCTTGAAAACGATATAAAGAACGCCAGAATCGGAGTTACGGTTTGGAAATGGCAAGCAATTCAAATATGACACCGGTCTGCAATTTACAGCAAGTAGCCATCTAAATGCAATGAGATGAGCATGCTACAACACCCAAACATGACAACACAATACATGGCAGGGATGCATTCATGATTCTTAACAAAAGTCTAGCACTAAGCTACGGCCAATTCATCCATTAACATGTTCAAACAAGCATGGCAAAAATGCATATGGCAAACAGATCTCAGACTTTGTGAAATTAACACTTGTCTGGAATTTCAGATCAGGTAGCACTCTTCGGAGCAACAAAACTACATGCTACAGGACATGAACATGGCAAAGTAAAGCATGGCATGGAGCTACTCAAAGAGAATAACAAAAGTCCCTTGGTGACCTTGAGCCAAAAGGGATCAGAAAGTAAAATTGCAAGCATGTGAACATAGCAAAAGCATAATCAGTTTTCAGACTTTGTGAAAACTGGAGCATGCTGAAAACAGATATCAAGTAGGCATGTTTACGAGCTCGATGCACTCACTACGGAGCAAGTAATGATAATCTAAGCATACATCCATGAAGAATACACAAAATATAAGCTAGACATGGAAAGATCAATAACATA
This sequence comes from Triticum urartu, assembly GCF_056163025.1. Classification (NCBI taxonomy): domain Eukaryota; kingdom Viridiplantae; phylum Streptophyta; class Magnoliopsida; order Poales; family Poaceae; genus Triticum; species Triticum urartu. Next base: position 317,521,884 of record NC_141879.1, on the reverse strand, counting down.
GCATGCATGGATCAACTACAACATCATCGGCAAAATTGATAACAAGTAGACAATCTGCCCAGATTCAGAAAGTAGAAAAAGTAGAGTTCGATTGACTCAAGCTAGGGTACTCCATAATTGCAAACAAAGACACGGATGGATAGAGCACTACAAGATTAATAAAACATCCTTACTTATCATCCTCAAAAGAGGCACGGATCACTAGGAAACAACATGAACATATGGCTATATGAGATAAACAGCTCAAGGACTTAGTGGAAATGCTAAGTCCCTGAAATCAGAATAACCAAGTGCCTCTCTTTGCAAGCTCGTGCTAGTCACCACACACATCACAAAAATACATGGGTTGCACCTCTGGAAAGATGAAAAAACCCTTAACAAAACATATGCAGAGCTCATGGGCATAACATGCACACAAAAATCATGGCAAAAATGTCAAATATCTAAATGGAGTAGCAGATCTGACAAATATCTCAAGTAGCACTCTTCTAACAGCATTTCGGGCATCAAGATGAACTCAAATGAAAATGATGAAATGGAATGAAATGATGTACTCTCTGAGATGAACATTTTGATATGCTATATGCCAAAAATGGAGTTACGGATGCGGAGAGACGACACGATGAACAGGAGCATATGGATCTGGGATTTTTGGGACTTAGAAGAAAAACCACCTCCCAGATCTAGGGTTTGCACGTGCCCGGAGGTTCACCGGGGTCTTGCCGGCGTCGATGGCCGTGCGGCGGCCGGATTAGAGGGAGGAAGAGGAGGCCAAGGGGAGGAGAGGCTGGGGCGGCGCCGGTGGTGGCGGGCGGCGCGGGACCGGAGCGGTGGCCGGGCGGGGCGGCCACGGCGATGGTGGCGGCGGCCGGAGTGGCGGAGCTGCGGCGGAGGCGGCGGAGCGTGGCGCCGGCTTGGGAGGAGAAGCGGAGCGGGTGCGGGCGGCAGTTTGGGCCGGGGAGGGCCTCTCGCGGGCTCGGGCGGGCCTCGGGCGGCGGCGGTGATGTGGGGCTCGCCCGGCCACGTGGCGGGCGCGCGTTGGTGGCGGGGGAAGCGTCCGGCCCGGACGGACGTGTCCAGCCGGCGCGGAGGCGATTTTTTTAGGGTTTTGGATGAGGGGGATCCGGATTTTTCGAGGAGGACCTATTTATAGGCATAGAGGGAGCTAGGAGTGTCCAAATGAGGTGCGGTTTTCGGCCACGCGACCATGATCGAATGCTCTAGATGATGGAGAGCGTTTTGGTGGGTTTTGGGCCAACTTGGAGGGGTGTTGGGCTGCAACACACACGAGGCCTTTTCGGTCCCTCGGTTAACCGTTGGAGTATCAAACGAAGTCCAAATGATACGAAACTTGACAGGTGGTCTACCGGTAGTAAACCAAGGCCGCTTGGCAAGTCTCGGTCCAATCCGGAAATGTTTAATTCCCACACACGAGAGAAAGGTAGAAATGACCACTGGAGGGGAACGAAGCGCCGGAATGCAAAACGGACAACAGGGAAAATGCTCGAATGCATGAGAAGAACACGTATGCAAATGCAATGCACATGATGACATGATATGAGATGCATGACAACGACCACAACACATGGAGAAAAAGACCCGAACCCGAGAAAATATAATAACTTAACACCGGAAACGGCAAGAGTTGGGGTACAAATTGGGAAAGTCATATCCGGGGTGTTACACCGGCCATCTGCTCCTCACCAACCCCCATCAACGAGAGGAGCATCTGGTGCCCCCGCCCTCGAGTTCGTCGACGACGCCGTCGTCCAGCCGCTGCCGCCGCAGCCGCCGTCCTTCCGCCCAGGTACCTCTCCTCCTTCCTCCTTCCTCCCTCTCCTGAGTTCCTAGGTTCCTAGGTTCAGACAGATAGTAATTAATGTGTTCCTAGGTTTAGACAGAAAGACAATGGAGAATGGATTCGTGCCGCAGATAAACACCTGCAACGCCTTCTACTGTGACTACTGCACCCCCCCAGCTCCACCTGTAATGTCTGAATTTTGTTACTGATGATGATAACAGTAAAGTTTGTGCACTATAAATTGACATATGGAAGTAATCTGTTAATCTGAATTTTGTTACTGATGATGACAGGAGATTTGTGCACTGTAGTTTGTTAATCTGGATAGCTTAGTAGCTAATGCATTCAGTTAACCAAAGTTTAGTTCTTGTGTACGGTTATTTGTTAATCTGTTACTCCATTTGTTACTGAGTTTTTCTCTTGGGGTTTAGTAGTGAGAACATGCATGGTCCAGCATTCAGTTGGAGTATTGCCTAGGTTCAATTAGGTTCAGTAGTATCTAGTTCAGCAAGAACAGGGCATCAACAGTGCTACTCTAGTATCTAGTTGGGGAGGGACAAATGGACAGGGCATCACTATAGCTGTACTGCACAACAAACTATTAGTCTTAGGATTAACACTCCTCATATGAGATGAGAGGATTTTTTTAAATGGCTTCTTGCAGTTTTGAAAATTCAGTTTATTCAGTTACTAAAATTTTAGTTAATTCAGTTAGGGAAACAAATTTCAGAACTTTTGTTTGCTGTAACATATTGATGTGCTTTGTAAAACTTGTTCATGTACTGAACTACTAATGCCTTGTGATGCTCTGAATTACTTGTGATGCCTCTGAATTACTTGTGATCACATTGAGAAATACATGCAAAGATGATGATCAAAGATATATATTTCAGATTTGTATAGTTTCAGAGATTTGTATGACCAAAGATACAGTTCATATTTGAATTGTTTCAGATATTGGTATGACCAAAGATGCTATTGTATATAAATGGGCTGCTGTAGAACTGTTCTTCATCTTTACAGTGTTGTTGTATAGAAATATGCTGAATTTTCTACTCTGATTGTTTCTCAAAGAAATTTACCAAAAAATGGGGTCCTGGGAGACGCCGCTGCTGCTTGAGGCCCTTGAGAGGCCCTTTGTGTCGTGATGATTTAGCAGGTACCCCGAGAGGCCCTTGAGTTTGCCGGAATGTCGATTAACTTCCGTTCCGGCAAATTCAGGTACTCCATATGTCCTATTTTCAGCAAAGTTCATGCTGAAATTTTCCGTGAATTTTAGCATGACTTTGCTAAAAATCGGACATATGAGGTACTTGCTACTAATGCATGAGCCGGGGTATCTTAGTAGTTAATTAAGTAGGATCAACTGCCCCTTTATTCTTGCTGCATTAAACCATATGTGGCAATAGAGCCAAGTGATTAGGCCCAACTTAGAAATTCTCCTCAGCATCGATAAACCCTAGATGATAAACCCAACATAGGTGGCAATAGAGCCAACTGATTAGTGCCAAGTGATTAGGCCCAACCTAGGGTGCCTCGGCATCGATAAACCCTAAATGATGAAAACTTAGCAATTAGGGTGCCTCGGCGTCGACAAACCATAAATGATGAAACCTTGGCTTTTAGGGTGCCTCGGTGTCGATGAGAACCTAAATGATGTACGCTTAGGCTTTTAGGGTGCCTCGGCGTCGACAAACCCTAAATGATAAAAGCTTAGCTTTTAGGATGCCTCGGGGTTGACAAACCCTAAATGATGAGACCATGATCTTGTTCCTTGACAATAACCAACTTTTTGACCAAACTTTTTTCCTATTTAGAGCGAAACATGGCCCACAACGATGAGGCCGGGGGTTCGGGCGGCAAGCAATTCTGGGAGCTGTCTCAGGAGTTGGAGGAAGAACCTCACCGCTATGAGGACGCCGCAGAACACACCGATCCTGACTACACAACCCCTAGTGGCATCGGGGATGACACCACTGATGATGGCGCCGCGGATGCCACCACTGATGATGGCGGCGCACGCATAGATGGCAGCCAACCGAAGAGGCAACGGAAGGACCGGCGCCCGAACGTGCTCGGCACCGTCAGGGAGGAATTTACTGAAGTGAACTCCAACGGGCATCCAACGGCGCCCAAACACGTAGTCAAGGGGTACTCAATTCAGCTCGGGTGCATTCTTCGGAGCACCACCTCGATCAACACCAAGAACCTAAGGCATAGGGACCGAGGGAATTTGCGTAGCCTCCTCTTCACGAAGCTGCATGAACGATACAAGTTCCCCGCTGAGTTTGCAAACACACGCCTCTCGGGTAATAAAGTGAACGGTGCCGCCCTCACGACGATGAGCACGGCCCTGTCTACCTGGAAAAGCACGGTGAAGGCAATGATTGACAAAGGTGATAGTTATGAGAAGATCAAGGCGAAATATCCTTTGATGAGCGAAGATGACTACAAGGAGTTCGAGATCAAGTGCGGGAGCCCCGCAACCTCCGAATCAAGTAAGTGGGGGAAAGAAATGCGGTAGTTGAACATAGGGGTCCACCAACTCGGTCCCGGCGGTTACAGAGTGGTGGAGCCTGTATGGGACAAGGAGGACGCGGAGCGTGCCGAGCAAGGCCTACCGCCCTGCTTCGAGAAATACTGTGACAAGCAGACCAGGAACTTTCTCAGGGCCCGGTACAAGGAGGACCCGGTAACAAAGGAGCTTACCACGGATCCGAAGACCAAGGAGCTTGAGCTTGTTCTGGTAAGGAATACACCCCCGCGTAATTAGCTCCATATGGTTGCATTCTAATTAATCCCCAATATTTCTAAATGGTTCACGTTCCTTCCGCAGGACAAAGAAAGCAGTAGCGCGGGGTCGTCTCAGAGCTTCCCTTTCGACACCCCTTAGTCAGCTGGTCGTGTGGCCGGCAAAGGCTTTTCCACAAAATGGTCGTCATACTATACCGCTGGTGGGCGAAAGGAGAAAAAGACCAGCTCGGAAAGCCAGTCGCGCGAGGTTGAAGCACTCAAGGCGCAAGTGGCGCGGATTCCGGAGATGGTCCAAGAGCAAGTGCAACAACAACTGGGATTGACGCTCACCGGCATTATGCCTACCTTGATTCATGGGATAACGACGTGGATTGCGGGTGGCCAACAGGGGCCGCCCCCGATTCCCAGCTTCACGGCCAGCAACTCGCACAACGCGCAGGCGGCGCCATTGGTGTCTCCGGTAGTGGCGGTATTGGTGTCTACGGCGGCGGTGCCATTGGTGTCTCTGGCGGCGGCGGTATTGGTGTCCCCGACGCCGGCATTGGAGCTTAATGCACCCGGGTGTACGCCGGCCGGCACCTCGCCAGCAAGCGGCCCCTCCGTCAGTTGCACACCCGCCATTGGCGGTGCCTCGACATTAGCCGAGCTCGACGGCACCACGGTAACTAAGCCTCTCGGCCAAGGACTTCATCTCCTTGCCTTTGACTGGGCATCCCTGACGCCCTACATGTTTTCGCAGGGCGCCGCCGACGTTCCTTGCACTCTCCTGCACTTCGTGGGCGGCGAGTTGGTCGATGTCGCCAAGAGCAGAATCGTTCAACCGAGCAACCCCGTGTTCCACGGTAATCCGATGCCACCCACAATGTATAGGGTTGAAGTGGTTTGGGTGCTGCCAAGCTGCGACGAGCTGTTACCTCCGATTCGACCCGCTGGGGCCAACGAAGAAGATGAGATGACCCTCAGCGCCTGCGTAAGCTGGCCCCTGCTTTGGCCGAAGAGCCAGATTCATTTGGGGACCGGGGACACCACCCCACAGACAAGACCGCCAGTCATGCCGGCACCAAGCCATGGCAAGAATGCCGCAACGCTACCGGACATGCCGGACATCCCTATGGCACAGGATCCGGACATGCATGTGGCACAGGATCCGGACAACGACGACAACAACGATGGTACATTTACCAACGTCGATAAGTACTTTGTCGAACATGGGTACAGTGACGAGTTCTACGGGCCTCCTTCTCAAGAACCCAAACAAGACGACCGCGATCTAGCTGGTATGGCGGAGAAACCCAATTGCAACAGGCGTCGTCTGGCGTTCAGTTCTCAGGAGACGCCTCCAGCTGCCGCCTTCACCGAGCCTCAGATAGCGGAGGTGCCAAATATTATCAGCCCCAACACGCTCAAGAAGGCGGTCTGTGAGAAGAAATCGGTCCCATTACAGCAGATCAAGAAGAAGGGCCGGAAACGACCGACTAAAAAGGGCGCCGGTGCGAGCCAGCCGGCACTGAGTACGATCCGTGCTCAGGACGGGCCACCTTCACCTAAGGATATCTCGAGGAGGGTGCATGTGGCGGGTAGGGCGATGCTACCAACAAATATGCTCAATGCTGCAACCGGTGCTATGCGGAGTCTGCACGACAGTGTTCTTTCTTTGGAGAAGCGGCGTCTCAGAGAGAATGATGTGGCATACCCGGTTTTCGTGGCCAAGGTGCCAGAGGGCAAGGGCTTTGTGGATGGCGCCATCGGGGGTACGATCGTCCTGCGGTTTGATGACATCTTTGCTATGTTCAACCTTCATCCGCTGCACTACACCTTCGTTCGGCTGTTTTCGCTGAGTATGGAGATGCGGATCATTAGAGACAAGACCCCGGACATCGTGATCGTCGACCCCTTCTACATGCGTGCCAAGCTCTTGAGCGCGCTGGGGACCACCAAGTCGCGAGTTCACACCTTGAAGACGTCATTTTGGCAAACCCAGATAAGGATAACTTCCTTTGGCTTACTTTCCCGAGTAAGTCATCCCTTAACCGCCCCGTAACATATGATTTCTTAGATTTCGATCGTTCTTTTTTTTCTAACATTCCGTGTTCTGTGCAGTGACACACATTGCACACTCATCCTCTTAAGCCCGAAATATTCCATGGCCACGTATTTCGACCCAAACCGTAACTCCAAGATAGACTACACAAATATCAAGAAAGTTCTTGATGATGTTCTCCCTGGCTACGCCAAATCTGGAGGCACCTTCATCAGGGCAGTTCGTAAGTACAGCAAGCACGTGTTCGCCCACAATACGACGTTCTGCTGCGTCAAGCAGCCGCCTGGCGGTCAGAAGGATGCCTACTACGCCCTCCATCACATGCGGGTGATCGTAAGGGACCATCATCACCTTCTGCTACCAAATAATCTCAAAGATTGGGCCGCGAGCTTGTCGGACATCAGACAAGAATTCTTTCGCATCCAGTCGGAGTTTGCAGACATCATCCATCAAGATGTCCTTCATATCTCAGGGCAGTTCTTCCACAGATATCAACCGTCCAACATTGAGATAGACGGAATGCTACAAATGCAGGCTGACAACGCCCGCGATTTCATGACCATCACGATAGACGGCGGCTTCATCCACGCTCCTGTCCATGAGTCGAGTCGAAAGTAGTGATGTGTAGTTCTGAAACATTGATTGGCTCATGTTGTAATTAAACTTTAATGAATTGTATGTCTCTTTGGTTTGGACAGTCGTTCAACTTAGATGTAATCGATGCTATTTATTAGTAGGACCATGAATCGTGCTATTAATGTCTTGCTTTTCTCTTCCGATCCTTTTGTTGCATACTTATATATTGCTTATGTATGTATTGTCTGTTGTTTGGCTTGTGCATAGAGATGCCGCCGTATGTCGTGTACAAGGGTAAGGTTCCCAGAGTCTACAACGACTGGGAGGAGTGTCGGAGATAGGTTCACCATTTCAGCGGTAATAGTTACAAAGGGTACACCACTAGGGCGGAGGCCGAATCTAGATATGCCCGCTATCTAGCGGGAGAGAGGAGGGAGCGTTGGAGGAACCGGATGAAGACCAGTTTGATCACGATGATGCTCATCATGATGACCGCAGCTCTCTTCTATGTGATGGTAGTTTAGATGATTGATATCGACTTGTAATGTGAAGATAAACTCGATACTCGCGGTCTCGAGACTTGTAATGTTTTATCTTTGTTCGGTCTTTTGAATTCGGAGACTAATATGATGAATTGTATTCAGAGACTAATCTTCTATTGTATTCGATGAATCTGCTGTTGCTGTGTGCTACTGTCTATATTCTGTCAAATAATATATTTTGTAACCTGTGCAAAAATCAGAAAAGTAAAAAAACAAATATTCATTCTAATGGCGCATGCCAAAGGATACTAATGGCGCATCAAGACAGAGTGCGCCATTAGTATGCCAAGTATATTAATGGCGCATCTATCCGCAGTGCGCCATTAGTGTGCCAAAGCACATGCTTAAATGTGGCCCCTGGGAGGCACACTAATGGCGCATGGTGTTATATACTAATGGCGCACTTGGTGGTGCGCCATTAGTATACCAGATACTAATGGCGCACCAGTGGTGCGCCATTAGTAAAAATTACTAGTGGCGTGCTAGTAATGGCGCACCAGTGATGCGCCATTAGTAGGCAAAACTGGTGTGCCATTAGTAGGCCTTTTCCTAGTAGTGGCACCCATGCAAAGGGTTGGAACCCATTAGCTCTAGACCAGATCATATTGAAGGGAGAGAGCTAGCCTTGCTCTCTCCTATCTCCAAGAAACAGCTCAAGGAGCAACCGTGTAAACACTTGGCCATAGTGATCATGCGGAGACCCCGCAGAGCAGCAGTAGGGGTATTATCTCCTCGGAGAGCCCTGAAGTTGGGTAAGATTCACCGGCGTGCATGTCTTCGCCTCATCCCGTTTCCAGGCACCGGCGACGTTCTACTCGCCCCCACCATGATAAGCTATCCTTTGGCATATGTCGCACCTAACCCCCGACATTTGGCGCCCACCGTGGGGCCTGGTGCACCGCCGTCCGAAGATCTATTCTGGACGGGAACCCTTTTCCTCCCTGGCGAGCGCAGCCAGCCAGGCACGCCAGACGGAGTTTGCACCGACGCGCTAAGCGGCGTTGAGATCACCTGCGCACCAGCTCCTTGGCCGAACTTGTCGGCGAGGTCCGCCTCTCTGACGAACCTGCGTCCAACGCAGGCACGGGCGGCCCCGAGAGGCTCCTCGCGGGCCTCCTCAATCAACTCCCCATTTCCGGCGAGCCTGCCATAGACTTGGAGTCCGTAGGCTCCACCGACCCGATGCTGGTCGACTCCGACACCGCGTCACTCGACGCGTTCCCCACCAATGTGGTGGTCTATGACAAACCTCTCCCTCGCGCGGAGAGCAACGGAAGCACCGTCATCGAGGTGCTAGTCATCAGTCATGAAGAGCTCCCCGGCGGAGGAGCGCACGACTCACTCGGACTGCGCCCATTCCAGAAGACGCTGATGCAGAGACGCTGGAGGCGCGCCGCCTTCAGCTCGTTGAAGGCCCGAAGAAGCTGGCCAGCATGAGACGCTTGTTAGAAGCCTACCAGCGGGAGATGGATCGCGTCGTCGGTGGCTCGCCGGCCCCGGCGGGGCCCAGCCGCTTTGGCACGATCCAGCAGCGTGGCGTAGCCATCGCCAACCTGTTTGGGGCAAGCCACCCTGTGTACGCTACACCAGCGGAGAACATCCGAGCCACCCAGACAGCGGCGGATGAGCTGGACAATTTCGAGGGCGAAGAACGCCGCCTGATGATGGAGCGAGTCCAGTGCCTCCTCGACACGGCTGTCGCGTAGAACAAGGCCGGCTGCTGCACGAAGGCGCCGCAGCGGCCAAACGACGACCTTCATCGAGATCAGGGCGCGACGTCTCGGACGCCGACTGGCAGGCGCCTGAGGAAGAAGAGACAAGGAGCCGGCTGTCAGCCACAATCGGACTCGCATTACCATAGAGCGCGAACGAGACGGCCGCCCGAGGGCTGTTGAACGATGGGGCGACTGTCCACCTCCCCCTCCTCGCAAGGAGAGGCGAGTCTCCCCACTGCCTGTTGATCATCCGACTCTCGGCGACCGCCTTGGCTGCCGAGAGGGAGTTGGAGAGAATGACGCCCGCCACTGGATCGACCGGCTTCACCGGTCCTTAGCACTGGAAGAAGAAGACGAGCTGGGTCCGCCTTGTTTCGGGCCCCGCATTCGGGACGAGCCCTTGTTCACGCTCCCAAGAGACACGCCCAAGTATACCGGCTCCGTGAAGCCAGAAGACTGGCTAGTCGACTACTCCACGGCTGTCAGCATAGCAAACGGCAACAAGCATGTCGCCGTAAAGTACGTCCCGCTCATGCTTCAGGGCACGGCCCGGACATGGCTGAACAACCTAAAGCCTCGCAGCATCAACAGCTGGGTCGACTTCACCGAAGCATTCGTCCGCAACATCGCCAGCACGTACAAGCGTCCTCCCAAGCCTCGTCAGCTCTGCTTGTGCGTGCAAGGCCCCGACGAGTCGACCCGCGATTACCTCACACGTTGGGCCGAGCTTCGGAACTCCTGTGAGGGCGTGCACGAGGTGCAGGCCATCGAGTACTTCACAGCCGGGTGCAGAGAAGGCAACCTCCTCAAGCACAAGCTGCTCCGCAACGAGACAGAAACCCTCGACAAGCTACTGATCATAGCGGACAAGTACGCCACGGCCGACTCCTCCATGAAGGCGGAGATTCAAATCGGCACAACTGGCAAAGTGGCTCCTCAAGCTCCAAGAACTCCGGCGGCAGACGCCAGCCGGCGACAATAGCAGGGTGACCACAAGCGCAAGGCCCCGCAGCCGGCTTCCAGTAGCCGGCAAGTCGCGACCGTTGAAGCCCAGCAGCCAGATGAGTAGCCTCCGCCCAAGCGACAAAAAGGCGGCAAGCCAAACTGGTTGCCGGCCCTCTCCTACGAATAGACCCTGGATGGACCTTGCAAGTTACATAGAGGCGCGAAGCCATCGAATCACACCACCCGGAAGTGCCACTGGCTCACCAGGATCGCCAAGGAAGACGGCCTCCTGCCTCCCCCGCCTGCTGGGCAGCCGCCTCCGCCGCCGCCCCAGCAGCCGGCTGTCAGGACAGTCGGCGCAGTACAAGACGAATACCCTGAAGAGCACGGAGCCTATGTGGTGTTCACCAGTGTGGCTGATGATCGACGCAGCAGGCGGCTGCAGCGACAAGAGGTGAATGTAGTAGCGTCGGAGACGCCAGAGTTCATGCACTGGTCTGAGAAGCCCATCAGCTGGAACAGGGCTGACCACCCAGAAGTGATGCCGAGTCCGGGCTCCTATGTCTTGGTCCTGGACGCCACCTCTGCTACAGACAGACGAGCCGCGCGTTTCTCGCGAGTTCTGATAGACGGAGGCAGCAGCATCAATATCCTGTACAAGGACACCATGGAGAAGTTAGGAATCAAGCAAAGACAGCTTCAGAACAGCCGAACTATGTTCCACGGCATTGTTCCTAGGCTTTCCTGCTCACCAATCGGCAAGATCCTGATGGACGTCCTCTTTGGAGACAAAGATCACTTCCGCAGAGAGCCTGTTTGGTTTGAGGTGGTGGACCTTGAGAGCCCATACCATGCGCTACTTGGCCGACCCGCCTTGGCCAAGTTCATGGCGGTCCCCCACTACGCCTACCTAGAGATGAAGATGGCCAGTTCCAGGGGAATTCTGACTGTGGCTGGCGACTACCGGAAGTCGTCTGCTTGCGCGGCTGAGAGCAGCCGGCTGGCCGAGTCCCTGGTAATCGTGTCCGAGAAGCGGCTCCTCGAGCGAGTTGTGGCGATGGCCGGCAAGCAGCCTGAGGTATCGCCCAACCCAAAAGAGTTGGAGGCTGAGGGTTCGTTCAAGCTGGCCAAAGAGACAAAGAAGATACCCTTGGATCCGGAGCACCCAGAGAGGTACGCCGTCGTAGGTGCAAACCTCGACAGCAAATAGGAAGGCGAGCTCGTCGATTTCCTCTGTCAGAATCGGTACATCTTCGCATGGTCCCCCAAAGACATGCCAGGTGTACCGACGGAATTCACCGAGCACAAGTTACATGTCCGATCTGATGCAAAGCCGGTCAGGCAGCCCCTGCGCCGCCTATCAGAAGAGAAGAGTTATCGGAGAAGAGATAGCCCGACTCCTAGCTGTCGGCTTCATTATGGAAGTGTTCTTTCCAGAATGGCTAGCAAATCCGGTCCTGGTACTGAAGAAGAACAAGAAGTGGCGAATGTGTATTGACTACACGAGCATCAACAAGGCCTGCCCCAAGGACCCGTTTGCTCTACCAAGAATCGATCAGGTGATAGACTCCACAGCCGGATGCGAGCTGTTGAGTTTTTTGGATGCATACTCAGGATATCACCAGATCAAGCTGAACCCAGCTGATAGACTGAAGACCGCCTTCATCACGCCGTTTGGAGCCTTCTGCTACCTCACCATGACGTTCGGCTTAAGGAATGCCGGCGCCACCTTTCAGCGTTGCATGCAGAAGTGCCTCCTCAAGCAGGTCGGCCGAAACGCCCATGTTTACGTGGACGACGTGGTGGTGAAGACGGAAAAGCGTGGAACACTGCTGGAAGACCTCAAGAAGACTTTTTAGAACCTGCGCCAGTTCCAGATCAAGCTCAACCCCGAGAAGTGTGTCTTCGGAGTACCAGCCGGCCAGCTCCTTGGCTTCCTGGTCTCTGAACGCGGCATAGAATGCAACCCAGTAAAGATCAAGGCCATTGAGAGACTGGAGGTACCCAGCCGGCTGCTGGATGTGCAGAAGTTCACCGGCTGCTTGGCGTCCATCAGCCGATTCATCAGCGGGCTGGGCGAGAAAGCTCTCCCCTTATACCAACTCATGAAGAAGGCCACTTTTTTCGAGTGGAACCATAAGGCGGACGAAGCTTTTCACCAATTGAAGAAGATGCTGACTACTCCACCCGTCCTGGCGGCTCCGACTCCCAAGGAACCTATGCTCCTGTACATCGCCACCACCAGACGGGTAGTCAGCACGGTCATTGTAGTGGAGCGCAAGGAGGAAGGCAAGGCGCTACTTGTCCAGCGACCGGTATATTACCTGAGCGAGGTACTGTCGACCTCCAAGCAGAACTACCCCCACTACCAGAAGATGTGCTATGGCGTACACTTTGCTGCCAAGAAATTGAAGCCTTACTTTCAAGAGCATCCAATCACGGTGGTCTACACGGCCCCACTTGCCGAGATCATTGGTAGCCGAGATGCTTCTGGTCGAGTGGCCAAGTGGGCCATAGAGCTGGCTCCTTACACCATCCACTACCAGCCCCGCAGCGCTATCAAGTCACAAGCACTGGACGACTTCCACGTCGAATGGGCCGAGACCCAGTACCTACCTCCAGCGCCAGACTCCACCCATTGGCGGATGCATTTCGACGGCTCCAAGATGCGCACCGGCTTGGGAGCCGGCGTCGTCCTCACCTCTCCTAAAGGCGACAAGCTCAAATATGCACTACAAATCCATTTTGCCGCCTCCAACAACGTCGCCGAGTACGAGGCGCTCATTCACGGGCTCCAGCTTGCCAAAGAACTTGGCATCCGCCGGATCTTGTGTTATGGTGACTCGGACTTAGTGGTCCAACAATCATCTGGCGACTGGGAGGCGAAAGATGCAAACATGGCGAGTTACCATTTCCTCGTACAGCAACTCAGCGGGTATTTCGAAGGGTGCGAGTTACTCCATCTGCCAAGAAACGACAACGACCAAGCAGATGCCTTGGCACGAATCGGCTCTACACGCCAAGCAATACCATCTGGCGTCACCCTTCAGCGCCTCCTCAAGCCGTCTGTCAAGCCTTCACCAGAATCGGACTCCATTTTTGTGCCGGTTCCTCCCGAAGACAACGGATCCGACTCCAGAGCCCCGGCAGTCAGTGCGGGGATTTTGGCGGATGACTCCAAAGCCGCCACAGTCGAGCCCGGCCCGGGGACTGCAACGACGGACTCGAAGACTCCAGAACTCGGCCCAAGGGCGGCGCCAGTTGGCCTGGGGACTTCATTAACCCAGCAAGCGGCTGTTGACTCCAAGCCGCTGCCTCCCAGCCCAACCGCCCTCGTCCAAGTTGCAGTTCTGACAGTTGAAGAAATAGCAGCACCCTCATGGGCCCAGCCCATCCTCAAATTCCTGGTGAACAAAGAGCTGCCGACTGATGAGACCTCAGCTCGGCAAATACAACGCCGGGCGGCAGCATACACCATAGTCAACAGAGAGCTGGTCAGGGGCAGCGTCACTGGTATCTACCAGCGCTGCGTAGAGCCAGAGCAAGGCCAAGAGATTCTCAAAGACATCCATCAAGGCGAGTGCGGCCACCATGCGGCTTCAAGAGCACTCATCGCCAAAGCCTTTCGACACGGTTTCTTCTGGCCAACTGCCTTGGAAGACGCCAAGGAGTTGGTCCAAAAATGCAAAGGGTGCCAGAAGTTCATCTCCAAGCCGCACCAGCCAGCTTCCGCACTCAAGACCACCCCCATTGCCTGGCCTTTCGCAGTTTGGGGTCTAGACATGGTGGGACCATTCAAGACAGCACGAGGTGGCTTAACTCACTTACTTGTCGCAGTGGACAAGTTCACCAAGTGGATAGAAGCGAAGCCAATCAAGAAACTGAATGGTCCGACTGCCGTGACTTTCATCTCCAATATCACAATTCGGTACGGCATACCACACAGCATCATCACCGACAACGGCACAAGTTTCGCCAAAGGCGCCTTGGCCCATTTCTACGCAACACAGGGCATCCGACTGGACCTAGCGTCCGTCTCCCATCCACAGTCAAATGGCCAAGTGGAGCGAGCAAACGGCCTCATCCTGTCCGACATCAAGCCTCGGCTGATCGAGCCTCTGGAGCGCTCGGCTGGCTGCTGGCTCGACGAGCTGCCAGCCGTCCTCTGGAGTCTACGCACGACTCCAAACAAGTCAACCGGCTTCACGCCCTTCTTCCTCGTCTACGGTGCCGAAGCCGTCATCCCAACGGACATAGAGTTCGACTCCCCATGAGTCACCATGTACACCAAGGAGGAAGCAGAAGAAGCACGACAAGACAGCGTCGATCTGCTAGAAGAGGGCCGGCTGTTGGCACTCAGCCGGTCCAGCATCTACCAGCAGAGCCTGCGTCGATACCATAACAGGAAGGTCAGGCCAAAATCTTTCTAAGAAGGCGACCTTGTGCTCCGGCTGATCCAGCGAACAACCGGCCAGCACAAGCTGTCGGCGCCTTGGGAAGGCCCTTTCATCATCAGCAAAGTACTGGGCAACGATCCCTACTAACTGATTGACGCTCAGAAGCCCCGAGCACGCAAGAGGGACGACTCCGGCAAGGAGACAGAGCGGCCATGGAATGCAAATCTCCTCCGAAGATTTTACAGTTGATGCAGTATGTACCACGCTACCTTTTGTATTAAAGTACCAAGACTTCGGGCCCCCCGAGACGAGCTCGGGGACTTCCCTCTTTTGTTTGTATGATAAAAATTATGCCTACAAGTATGTTACTCTTTGTCACACCGCTAGGCACCAGGCTCGACAAGTCGGCCCGGGGACTTGCCGCCTTGCACTATGAAATGCTTCCTGCAGCTAGACAAGTAGTGTGTAACACCTAAACCGTCTTCTGTCAGAAGTCGCAGCTCGCAGAGCGACTGTACGGTGGGCAGAGGTAAGGTAGAACGGGCGTTCGCATGAAAAATGGTTAAGGACTCAAAGCATAAAACATAGCTCAAGCCGGCTTCCATCCTTTTTCGAAAACTGACTCTCGAATAGTCGGATTGCCGCCTTCTATTCAACTTGCTCAGAAACTCTTAAAAACGGCTAAGTACTTGCTTTCCCGAAGTAGCCAAGCACTTGATCCAGCGACAGTCCGCAGAGCGGCTGTCCGATTGGCAAGGCAGGCAACTAAGAGAAAGCGGCAAAGGAAAAAAGCCAAAAGAACAATGAGCAAGAAGAGATAGAACTCGGATAAATATATTTACATAACATAGGCCCTTGGCCGAATCTTCGAGCAGAAGTTCAAAATACATCCCACAGGTGGAATTGTGCGAATTAACAAATTCTTGAAAGACTACTAAAGCAGATAAAATAAAGGTAAAGCGGCAGCTTAGGAAGCAGCAGACGGATTTGGAGGATCGGAGGAGGCGGCAGTGTCAGCCGTCGGGGCGGCCGGCTGGCTAGTCTCGGCTTGATCGCCCCCGGTAGCAGCCGGGTCGGCCGTGGTCGAGCTGAGGCTGACCGTCTGCTCCGTCTTCTGGTGCCTCTGTCTCGCCTCCGTCCTCCGCCTCACCTTCCTCCTCGACGCTGGAGCCAATCACCTCCGCCGAGTCCTCGCCGTAGTCTGGGTTCATCCCAAACCACTCTGGCGGTACCTCCTCGCCGTCTTCAGACCGCTCGGGGACGAAGATGCTGGTGTCGGTATACTCGGCGATCGCCGCAGCACGCTTGACGAGGGTGTCTTCCGTAGCTGCCAGCTCCGGCTGGGCCTCCGACCGAAGCGTGGCCAGCCCCGGATACCATGCCTTGACGAACTCCAAGGCCCGACGCGCTCCAGCTCAGGCCGAAGAACCCTTCCAGGCCTCAAGACGACCAGCCGCGACCTCTAGCCAGTCGGCTGTCAGGCTGGGGGTGCGCGGAGCCTGCATGTCCGGCCACAGGGCGGTAATCGCCTGGGCACCAACACGCTGGAGCTGGCGCAGCATCCGGTGAGTCGGCCAAAGGTGAGCCTTGATGCTCAGGATGTGCTCGCCAAGAGTTCGAGGGGCGTCGGCGGCAATCTCTGCGCCCTCCGCCCTCCGACCTTCTCGGTCAGCCCAGGAAAGAAGTTTGCAAAGACAAGAAGAAACAAAGAGGCAAGTGTCGGCGTTCTGGGATCGGGGGTCCCCAGACTTGCCTACCTGCGGCGTGGCTCAAAAGGGGGCCCAGCACGGCCCATCTTCATCAACACAGACCCAAGACCCTCGCGAGGGGCCAAGCCTCGCGGGGCGGACGACGCGGAGCTTCCTCAGGCACGGCCTCATCAGGCTGGCTCACGAGGAGGCGGAGAGATCAAGGCGGGGTACCTCACGAGGTGCCCGTAACGCAAGCCATGACGACCAAAGGCGCCAGGCGGGTGCCAGCCCGCGCAGCGTCCTCCTTTCCTCTTTGGTGCAAAGGGAGCAAGCGCGGCCGCAGAGTATCGAGGCATCAGGCAAAGGTTGCCATTTCGGTGCAACAAGACCAAGACCAGGAGGACTGCAAGACGAAGGTCATTGTGGAGCCCAAGACGGCATCACCACCAGAGCTTTGTGCAGGCGAAGACTACTTTTGTCAGGATAGCTAGTACTAGCTGTCCCCCTTCAAATTAGCCCGCCATTGTTGGCTCCCTTCCCGCTCGATATTTGGGAAGAGGACCAGGGCCTCTATAAATAGGACAAGCCCCCCCACGGGATCGAGAGGGACGAGGGGGAGAGACGAGAGAAAGACGAGAGAAGTAGAGAGAGAGAGAGGAAAAAATTAGAATCAGAGAGAGAGAGAGAGAAGGGTGACTAAACTCCTCCCAGCAATTCATCGCCCCATCCAAGAGCAGACCCTCGCGAGGCTATTCTTCCTTGTATTGTTCGTCATCATCAGCCCAAGAGGCAATCCACCACACCACACACTGGAGTAGGGTATTACACCACAACGGTGGCCCGAACCAGTATAAACCTGTGTCATTCGTGTTGTTCTTTGCATAGCTTAGATCTTAGCGAGGCGGAGGGGTGCAGGTAGGTAGGAGGCGAAATCTCTGCGCGCACCCCAGTGTTTGAACCTCAAGGGTCTGCCAAAACCCGAAATCCGACATTTGGCGCGCCAGGTAGGGGTGCACCGGAGTTTTCTCTTCCGCCACCGCCACGGCCTGCCTCGCGATGAGTAGCGCATCGCCCGCTCTGGCTCCCGGGGCTAGCATGGGGGCCAGGGGGCTCCGAGCCCTGGCCCCAGCCCTGCGACGGGTACGGTGGCTGGACAAGTTCAAGGCAACGACGCCGCCGTGCTACGGCAGTGCGACAGATCCGCCAACCTTCTTGCCGGCGAGCGAGGAGGGCCCCCCTCGAAGCTGGAGGTGACGATAGGGTCATGGCTAACTGGCTCCCCATGGCCCTCACTGGCGCTCTGCGTCCATGGCTGCTCCACCTGCCGGCAACCTCCGTGGCCTCTTGCGAAGAGCCCCGCAGCCTCTTCCCCGCCCATCGCGCTACACCAACACCCCCAGTCGTCGCAGCCCTCCTGGGCGGCTCGCAGGTGCCGCCTACAAGTAACCACATCAAGCCATTCATCCACCGGGTCAGCGCCGCTTCCACGTGGCAGGGGGCTCTCCGGGACCAGGCGGCGTCCAAGGCCGGCCTGACCTTCAGCTCGGAGGACCACCCCTCTAACTCGGCCTGCTCGGGTGCGCTTCCCATGTTGTGCACCCCCACCATCTTCCAGGTGGCCGTCACCAGAACTCTCATCGATGGCAGTGTGGGCCTCAGCGTGCTCTCGGTGGAGGCCTTCAACCTCCTCTGCATACCCCTGGAACGGCTGCAACCCAGCCGGCCCTTCTCAGGTGTTGGGGGCGGATCATCTAGCTCCTTGGGACAGATTCGGCTCCCGGTAACCTTCGGCACCTACAACAACTTCCGCACGGAGCTGGTCGACTTCGACATCGCCCCCATCGGCCTCCCCTACAACGCCATCCTCGGCTACCCAGCGCTGGCCCAATTCATGGCCGCGACGCACCCGGCGTACAATCTCATGAAGATGCCCGGGAGCAGCGGTGTCCTCACCGTGCACGGGGACACCGGAGACGCGCTGCGGGTACTCAAGCTCGCCTTCAAGACGGCGGCGTCGGCACAGCTCGCCGGCTTGGAGACCCCTGAGCCCAAGGGGGCTGCACCTGCTAAGAAGAAACAGTTGTTTACCCAAGACAAGGCAGAAACGAAGCAGATACCCATTGATGAGGACGGGTCCACCAACGCCACTTTCACCATAGGCGCCAACCTCGAACCCGAGCAGGAGGAGCCCCTGGTAGGGTTCCTGCGTGCAAACAAGAAGGTATTAGCTTGGGAGCCTGATCAGTTGGCAGGGATCCCCAGGAGTGTAATTGAGCATCACCTCAACGTGTGCCCAAACGTGCGCCCTATGAAGCAGAAGGCCAGGCGGCAGTCCACAGAAAAGCAGGCCTTCATCGTCCAAGAGACCCGCAAATTAGAAGCCGCTGGGGTCATTCGCGAGGTCCGATACCCGGATTGGTTGGCCAACCCTATCGTTGTGCTAAAGAAGGGAGGAAAGAGCGCATGTGTGTCGACTTCACCAACCTCAACAAAGCGTGCCCGCAAGATCCGTTCCCGCTCCCCCGCATCGACCAGATCGTCGATTCCACCGCGGAATGCGACCTGCTATACTTCTTGGATGCCTTCTCTGGGTATCACCAGATCAAGATGGCGGTAGAAGACATCGAAAAGACAGCCTTCCTAACCCCGTGTGGGGTGTACTGCTACACATGCATGCCATTCGGGCTGCGAAACGCAGGGGCGACCTTTCAGCGGCTGATGCACATCACCTTGGGCCCGTAGCTCGGGAAGAATGTTGAACCTTACGTCGATGACATTGTGGTAAAGTCTCGGGAGGCCAGGACCCTGATACAAGACCTGGAGGAAACCTTCGCGAGCCTCAACGCAGTGAACCTACAGCTCAACCCAGAGAAATGTGTGTTCGGAGTCCCCTCGGGCAAGCTCTTGGGTTTCCTCATGTCCCACCGAGGCATCGAGGCTAACCCAGAAAAGGTCAAGGCGGTGGAAGACATGAGCCCGCCAAAGACCCTCAGAGAAACGCAGAAGCTCACTGGGCGCGTGACAACGCTAGGGCGCTTCATCTCCAAGTTGGGGGAACGAGCGCTGCCCTTCTTCCAGATAATGAAGAAATAGGGGCCCTTTGAGTGGACTGAAGAGGCCGACAAGGCGTTCCATGTTCTCAAGAGATACCTGACCAGCCCGCCGGTCATGGTGGCTCCGCGCCCTCAAGAGCACCTGGTGCTTTACCTCGCCGCCACTCCCTACTCCGCCAGCGCGGCCCTGGTGGCGGTTAGAGAGGAGCGTCGAATCAGAACCGCGGCAGCAGCCCGTGACAAGACAAAACAGGAATAAGGAAGCCCACAGGAACCGCCACCGCGGCTGAGAAGGATCAGCCGCCGCAGAGGAGTGCACCGGAGGCAGAAGAGGCCCCTCTCCCAGATGGCCAGCCTCAGGAGGCCTCATCGCCTCAAGAGGCGCCATGGTCTCCGAAGGGAGCCGCCAGCACTGACGCACCCAACCTCGTTGAGCACCCAGTGTACTTCGTCAGCACGGTGTTGCGGGATGCGAGGGCGCGGTACCCCATGCCTCAGAAACTCCTCCCTGCGCTACTGGTGGCCTCGTGCAAGCTGCGGCACTATTTTTAGGGTCACCCCATCAAGGTCGTCTCATCATACCCCCTGGAGAGAGTGCTCAGGAGCCCTAACTCAGCTGGAAGGGTCGCTGAGTGGAACATAGAACTGCAAGCGTTTTAGCTCAAATTCAGCACGACCAGAGTCATCAAGGGAGCAGCGTTGGCGGATTTTGTGGCAGAATAGACGGAGGCACCAGGCCTCAAGTCCGGCGAGGATCGGTCCCTCTCCCCGGGAAGCAAGGCGCCAGAAGGCTGGGTCATGTACTTCGATGGGGCGTTCTACAGGCATGGCGCCAGGGCTGGGGCGGTGCTTATATCGCCCACTCAGGACAAGCTCTACTACGCTGTGCAGCTCTGTTTCCAGCGAGGTGAAAAGGTCTCTAACAACATAGCGGACTATGAAGGTTTAATAGCGGGCTTGAAGGCCGCAGCTGCCCTAGGGGTGAAACGCCTCACCATCAAGGGCAATTCGCAGCTCCTTGTCAATTTCTCCAACAAGGTGTACGAGCCGAAAGATGAGCACATGGAAGCCTACCTTGCGGAGGTCCGCAGGATGGAGAAGCAGTTCTGGGGGTTGGAGTTGCAGCATGTGCCCCGTGGCACCAATTATGAGGCCGACGACATTGCCAAACAGGCGTCCAGGTGGTTACCTCAGGAGCCTGGCGTTTTCGAGGAGCGGCTCTTCAAGCCCTCACCCCTGCCATCATTGTCAAACACGGCTCAGCCTCAGGAGGAGCTCCCCCAGCCACCTGCCTCAGGAGCTCTGGCCTGTGGCCCGGCCTCAGGAGCACGCCTACTCCTGACGATGGAACCTCAGGAGAGATGCTGGATCACGGAGCTCCGGAGTTACTTAACACAAGGGACCCTGCCAGAGAAGGAGGAGGAAGCGGAGCGAGTGGCACGCCAGGCCACGGCATACTGCATCAAGGATGGAGAGCTCTACCGGAAGCGACCAAACGATGTGTCCCTGCGCTACATCTCCAGGGAGCAAGGGAAGGAACTGCTGGAAGATATACACGGCGGGGACTGTGGACATCATTCATCATCACGGACCCTCGTCGGCAAGGCGTTCCGCAGTGGGTTTTATTGGCCCACCGCACTCAACGACGCCGTCGAACTAGTGAAGGCTTGTGAGGCCTGCCAGTTCCACGCCAAGCAGATCCATCAGCTAGCAGGAGGCCTGCAGAATATACCCCTTTCGTGGCCGTTCGCAGTCTGGGGGCTGGACATCTTGGTCCCATTTCCTCGGGCGCTTGGGGGCTACCGCTACCTCTACGTCGTCGTGGACAAGTTCACCAAGTGGGCTGAAGTAGAGGTTGTCCGCACCATTCCCGCGGGTTCCGCGGTCAAGTTCATCAAGGGCATCGTGAGCCGGTTCGGGGTGCCGAACCGCATCACGGACAACGGTTCGCAGTTCACCAGTAACCTCTTCAAAACATACTGTGCTAACCTTGGAACGCAGATATTCTACGCTTCGGTGGCGCACCCCCGAAGCAACGGCCAGGCCGAGCGAGCCAACGCAGAGGTCCTGAGGGGCCTCAAGACCAGGACGTTCAAGAAGAAGCTGGAGGCCTGCAGCAGAGGTTGGTACGACGAGCTTCAGTCCGTGTTGTGGTCCATCCGCACAACCGCGACCAAGCTGACTGGTGAGACCCCGTTCTTCCTGGTCTACGGAGCCGAAGCGGTCCTCCCTCACGAGGTCATACGTCGCTCCGCGCGGGTCCTGGCGTTCGACGAGGCGCAGCAGGACACCATGCGGGGGATGGACCTCGTGCTGGGGGAGGAACGTCGCTGAGAAGCCGCGCTGCGAGCGGCGAGGTACCAACAGGCACTGCGGCGATATCACTGCCGCAACATCCGCCCCAGAACTCTCGAGGTAGGAGACCTCGTGCTCAGGAGGGTTCTCTCCAGGGAGGGGCTACACAAGCTCTCTCCATGTGGGAGGGCCCGTTCAAAGTTGTTCATGTTTCCAGGCCCGGCTCCGCGCGCTTGGAGACTCAGGAGGGGGTGCCGGTCCAGAAAGCATGGAACATCCAGCACCTCCTGAGGTTCTATCCCTAAAAAGGCCCAGAGCCTGTGAAGAAGGCGAATGCCTGTGAAGGTGTCGCGTTTTGGAAAAGGCCCAGAGCCTGTGAAGAAGGAGAATGCCTGTGAAGCTGTCGCGTTTTGGAAAAGGCCCAGAGCCTGTGAAGAAGGCGAATACCTGTGAAGCTGTCGCCTTTTGGAAAAGGCCTAGAGCCTGTGAAGAAGGCGAATGCCTGTGAAGCTGTCGCGTTTTGGAAAAGGCCCAGAGCCTGTGAAGAAGGCGAATGCCTGTGAAGCTGTCGCATTTTGGAAAAGGCCCATAGCCTGTGAAGAAGGCGAATGCCTGTGAAGCTGTCGCGTTTTGGAAAAGGCCCAGAGCCTGTGAAGAAGGCCAATGCCTATGAAGCTGTCGCGTTTTGGAAAAGGCCCGGAGCCTGTGAAGAAGGCCAATGCCTGTGAAGCTCGCCGCCCGTGACAGTCTCAAGTAATAATGAGTTGGGGCTGTACACGCCCTGGAGTCTCAGGAGCGCCGGCCTCAGGCCCTGGGGCTCCCTCCCACGCCCAGTGGCAGCACTTAGCTCCGCGCTGGTGAGAATACTTCGAAGACTAGATTAGGTGCCGGACACGGCTTTTCATTTGCTTTCCGCAGTTGGCTTGTTCCTTCTCATTCGAAGTTTTATTAAAGTTGATGCTGTCTTTGGCTTGTAGTTCTTCGACTTTTCACTCTCCTGCCTCGATTTCTCTTATGCAAGGCCTCGCGAGGGGGGACTACCGAGCGCCCTCGCGAGTGTTCCCGTCCTAGTCGTTCAAAGGGTTCGCGACCTGGGTCCATTACAGGAGCACCCCTCTATTCCGTGCCCCACGGGCATCGCGACACGAACACAGGGCCTGGGTCGGTCGCCCCCCACGGCTGGGGCCGAAGGCACGATAACGGAAGCGAAACGATGATTAACAACAATAACCCAAACACGCCCCCGCGGGGCTCCACACTACTGTCTTTTTTACGCAGGAAAAAACGAAAAGAAAGAACAGATCAGGCGCAGCTCGCCTCACACCGGCTTGTAGGGAAGACTCGAGCTGCCTCCGGGGCTCAGGCAGACTCCCTCTCGTGCTTTACCGGGGCACGACGGCGGGCGGACATGCTACCACCTCCCTAGCAGATGCGACGGTGTGGAGGCTGACCGCGGCCACCGCTGGAAGAGTCGCTGCCTGAAGAAGAACCGGAGAGGCTTGGGGAACCCCAAACGCCACCAGTCACGCGAGCGCTGTCTTCTCCATCATCGCCGAAGCTGGGTTCCCGGCCGCGGTCGTCGTCCTCGGGGCAGCACCCTGCGCGGCGACCATCTTCCCCAAACACCCTCACGTAGAGGGTTGCATCGCCGTCAAACTTGAAGTGCAGGGTGCAACGACGGCTCAGGCCATGGGCGCGGGCAAACGTCTGCCAACCGCGGGCAAGGGCCAGGCTCCCGCCTACGGAGACCTCCAGTGAAGCCCATGAGGCCTGGCTGTAGCAGCCCTCGGCCTGAAGCCAGAGGCCGCCCGGGGCGCCGCCCGGGAGCTCGCCGAGGAGGAAGCGAGGAAGCGGAAGCCGGGTGCAAGTCAGCTCTGCCGACCACACGACGAACTCCGGCAGCACCTCTGCAGCGCGAAAGCGCGGCCTAGGGGGACGCGTGACCGGAGCGCGCCCCCCGGCCGCAGCAATCCGCCCGTCGCCGCGCTGGAAATCGTCTCCAGGGCCGCGAGGAGCTGCCGTGGTGGCCACAGGATGTTTACGAGGGCGCCCTCGGCCGCGCTTGGGCAGGGGAGAGGCAGGCTCAACCTGGTGAGCCTTCCCCTTCTCTACGACTGAGAACCTCCTCGACGGGGCCATGAAGAAGAAGGAGAAACAAGGGGGGATAAACTGGAAGGGCACGCGCCGTCCCGTACTTATGGCCGGCGAAGGCCAACCGTCGGCCTCCACGATCGCAGGTAATCATGACCCGCTTTGCATGCAGGGACTTGTCCAATCCGTGCAGTTGCCGAGGCGCCATGGGGAAGTGGAGACGCTCATGTCCAATCAACCGCCACGCGGCGCCCAAGGCCGCAGGCTGTTAGGGCCCGCGGCGCTTCGCTCTTACCCTTCCGCATCTCTGCACGGCCAAGTCCGGGCGCGCCTCGGGCCCGAGGGCTACTGTCGGCATTCTGGGAACGGGGGTCCCCAGACTTGCCTGCCTGCGGCTTGCGACGTGGCTCAAAAGGGAGCCCAGCACGGGCCATCTTCATCAACACAGACCCAAGACCCTCGCGAGGGGCCAAGCCTCGCGGGGCGGACGACGCGGAGCTTCCTCAGGCACAGCCTCATCAGGCTGGCTCGCGAGGAGGTGGAGAGATCAAGGAGGGGTACCTCACGAGGTGCCCGTGATGCAAGCCATGACGACCAAAGGCTCCAGGCGGGTGCCAGCCCGCGTGGCATCCTCCTTTCCTCTTTGGTGCAAAGGGAGCAAGCGCAGCCGCGGAGTACCGAGGCATCAGGCAAAGGTTGCCATTTCGGTGCAACAAGACCAAGACCAGGAGGACTGCAAGACGGAGGTCATTGTGGAGCCCAAGACGGCGTCACCACCAGAGCTTTGTGCAGGCGAAGACTACTTTTGTCAGGATAGCTAGTACTAGCTGTCTCCCTTCAAATTAGCCCGCCATTGTTGGCTCCCTTCGCGCTTGATATTTGGGAAGAGGACCAGGGCCTCTATAAATAGGACAACCCCCCAACGGGATCGAGAGGGACGAGGGGGAGAGACGAGAGAAAGACGAGAGAAGTAGAGAGAGAGGAAAAAATCAGAATCAGAGAGAGAGAGAAGGGTGACTGAACTCCTCCCAGCAGTTCAGCCCCAGCCAAGAGCAGACCCTCGCGAGGCTGTTCTTCGTTGTATTGTTCGTCATCATCAGCCCAAGAGGCAATCCACCACGCCACACACTGGAGTAGGGTATTACACCACAACGATGGCCCGAACCAGTATAAACCCTGTGTCATTCGTGTTGTTCTTCCCATAGCTTAGATCTTAGCGAGGCGGAGGGGTGCAGGTAGGTAGGAGGCAAAATCTCCGCGCACCCCCAGTGTTCGAACCTCAAGGGTCTGCCGGAACCCAAAATCCGACAGCAAGTCAAAAACCGGGAGTCGGCACGACTTAAATCGACAGCTCGAAGAATGAAAGTAAAGAAACTCACCATCAAGGATGTCTTCGATCTCATGGAAGCCGGAGGATAGCAGCGCCTCCTTGTCAGACCAGGAGGAGCACTCGCTCGCGAACTCGGCCAGGAGGGCGGTTTCCGTCTCCTCTGCCTCCCTCTGCCTCTTCACAAGTAGCTCCTTCTGCTCTGCCAATGTAGTGGCCAACAGATCGCACTCCATGGCGAGCTTGCTGCACTCCTCCTCTTTGGCGCGCAAAGCGGAGTTGGCGTCGCTCAGCTGCTGTTGAAGAGCAGCATTGGCCCCTGAGAAGAAGAAAGAAAGAAGGTGTTAAGTCATCAGGAAAAGAAGGTCGCCAGGGAGATCCGGCCCGACTGCTCAGCAGTCGGCCTGAATCTCGGGGACTACAGCCCGCGGGTGCGCCAGCGTGCCCCCGCGAAGAAGGAAAAAGAGTTACTCCGACTCTCCGACAAATCGGCGGTCTGCTTGCCCAGCTCTTCAACGTTACGGTTGAAGGCAGTGACGCGGAGGTTGTGGTATTCCTGTGACAAGCATTCCAGACAAAAAGTCAATACCGAGAGTTCATCAATTGGAGTTCCGGGCCGCCTGCTCAGCAGCCAGCCCGAAACTCGGGGACTACACCTAGTGGGTGCGCTGGCGCGCCCCCACAGAGAGGAACAAGAAAACAAAGGCCAAAAGAAAAACATACCCGGACGGCTTCCCGTTACGCCAGGTACGCCTTGGTGCAATTCTGGAGAGCGTCGCCCTTGGCACGAAGCTTCGCCTGGACGTCCAGAAGCGCCTGGTTCAGTGGCCCTGTGCCGCCTCCTCGCACCCACCCAATGGGCGCGACGCTCGTCGCTTCGGCGTCTGGGATCACCGAGCTGGCGGTGCCGGCTTCCAGGGGGCGGGGTGCCGAAGTCTCCTTCTCCATACGGCGGCGCGTTGGCGAGCCGACTTGGAGGAGTAGCCTCGCCATGGCCTCGTCTTCGGTCGGTGGCACCGGAGGGTCTGCTGGCTGCTTGCCTTGCGCACCTTCAGACGGCGGCGGAGGCGGCGGCGGAACGTTCACGTCCGGCGTAGAGGGGTCGCCGCCTTCCCTCTCCACAACAGGGTTCTCCCTGCTGGCTTCCTAGTCTGCTCCGTGAACTCCGGAGGCGGTAGCGCAGAGTTCAACGGGGTGACGAGCACCGCCGACTGGCGGCGTGCGGCTTCCTCAGCCAGCCGCTTCGTCACGGCGGCGGCTTCGGCCTCAACCAGTTTTTTCTTGGTGGAGGCCTCCGCCCTGTCGGTCTCCGCCTTCTACAGGCGGAGGGCCACTTCTTCGTTGTGCTTCTCCTGCGCATTCCGCTCCATCGCCTCCCGGAGGTCAGCAGCGGGGTCAATCCGCCGAGTGGTGGCGGACGTCTCCGCTGACCCCATGACGGAGGCGGCCGTGACCCTCTCAAGAGTGAGGGGAGCCCTGAAGCAAGAGGAGCAAGCGAAGACTCAGAGAAAGTCACAAAGAAAGAATAAAGCTTTGAAGACAGAATACTCACGCGGAGACCAATGGCGGCTTCGTCACTTCCTTACGGAAGCGGATGTCCTTTGCAGCCGCCTCGTCCCGCCGGGACGCCACAGCCGAGGCCTTAGGCTTCTTCGGCCGACTGCCGAACAAGGTCGGCACGGCCCTGCGCTTCTTCCCGCCGCCTGGAGCGCCTGGCGCGGCAGAAAAGAGCTCGCGCCAGGATGGCTGGCTCCTGGCCGATGGAGAGGGGCGACTTCTCCCTCGGCGTCGTCGTCAGGTCAGTCGGCAAAAGTGGCCGAAGGCCTAAAGTCACCTGTTGTTCCTCCTCCTCCCTCGGCGTCGTCTTCCAGAGCCGCCGCCCCTAGATCGGGGTCATCGACGTCACTCTCCGCCCGGTCGGCGAGGAACTCACGGGCCGGCCCTGAGGTGCCGGCTGGCGGGTGGAGAAGGGGATTCTGACCAAAGCTGACTGGTCAAAACAAACTCGGCAAGAAAGAAGACAGTCCAAAGAAAGAAAGGAAAGGCGACTCACCACGGGCGGGGGGTTGGCGCGGGAGTACGGCTCCTTGCCGAACCGCCAATCCTCCAGGAGCTTGCTGTCCGAGAGGTAGTTCACCATGAAGGCCACCTCTTCGTGAGGCATGTCCTTGGTGCACATCCGACTCGGGTCACGGTGCCCGCTCATCTGGCATATCATATGGGGGCGGCCTTGGAGTGGGAGAACTCGGCGCGCCACGAAGGCGGCCAGTAGGTCTGGACCAGTCAAACCCTCCGACTACGTCAGTACCCGGAGTCACGTGATGGCACCGACTCCCATAGGCGTCAGCGACTTGGCCCGGTACGACCAGTTGGGCAGTCCCCCCTCGCGGAGGCGTTCTTGACGTAGAAGTAGGATCTCTGCCACATCTTCACCGACTTTATCAGCGAGATGGAGGGGAAGGGATTGTCGGCCCCCGATCTTCGCACGACGATGAAAGCGCCGCACTGAGCCGGCACGCCCGCAGCCTGGGTGCCGAGCTTGGAGAAGAAGAACTCCCCCAGAGCTCGAGGGTGGGGAGGACTCCGAGGAAGCCTTCGCACAAGGCCACGAAGGCGAACAGCAGCACCACTGCATTGGGGGTGAGGTGGTGCGGTTGGAGTCCGTAGAACTCCAGGAAGGATCAGAAAAAACTGCTCGCCGGCAGCCCCAACCCGCGCAGGCAGTGCAAGCAGAAGATAACCCGCTCGCCCTCCTGCGGCGCGGGGGAAATCTCCCCCTTCGGCGCAAGATGCACCTGCACGCGATCCTCGCCGGGGAGCCGACGAGTCCGGCGGAGGAACTCGATGTGGTCTTCATGAACTTTGGAGCCGTCCCAAGTGCCGGAGCGCACCGGGGGAGGCGCGGCAGCGGAGGACGAACTCATCACGAGCTATCGCCGCAGCGTTCGCCAGAGCTTGGGCGCGCGGCGGAGCGAAGAAGAAGAAGAAGGACGAGAGCGAGGAGCAGTGAGAAGGAAGGGAGCATGGAGTAGTGGGGAGGAGGGGCGCACGTGCCCCCCTCTTCCCCCTACTTATAGCCTCGTGGGCTGCGAAGCCGAGGGGGCGGACGTGGGGATTTACTGCGCCCACGGCCCCACGTCCCCCACGTTCCACGATAAAGTTACTGCACGTAGTAACTCCACGGGAATCCCAACCGTCCGCCGGGGCCGCAGCAGATCTGCTCGGGCGCAAAGGCGCGGTAGTGGCGGGCCCCGCCTATGGGCCAGTCCCATCGGGCGCGTAGGCTAGCAGGACAGTCCAGCCACGTCTCGTCGCATGACAGGCCTAGAACGGGCGGCGGCCTGGAAGCTTGGCCAGCACGCTGCTTGGATCCCGCCGCGACGTTCGAAATATTGTGCGAGTCGGAATTGAGCGAGTCCGACTCCTTCTAGTCGGCCCGGCATAAGTCAATCATAGACCATGTGCTGAGCACCCAGAAAGAGAAACTGCTGAGGCTTCTCGGCCAATGTCCGCGGTGCCTCACCAGCTTCGGGGACTACTGTCGGAGTAATGGGCCACGAGTAGGCCAACCCGAGCCCCGGAACCTTTCAAGACATCGGGGCAGGCTGCGCCCCTCAAGACCCCAGGACGAGGAGCCGCCTTCAAGAAGTCAACGGTAAGATGGCCGACTGACCACTCACGGCAGAGTCCCTGGGACGGCTTCAGGATAAAGACGACCCTCGACTGGCGACTTCCAGAGAAGCCGGCTTTGGGGAGTCGGCCTGCGACTCCAACAAACCCCATGACCTCACCAAAGGGGACGAGGAAGGGGCATGGCTACAGCGAAGCCCACCCCCGCCCCTTACCAAGGGCAGGCATCGCCACAGCACGCCGTGCCCCGGAAGATCTCCGTGCGGCGTGGCACTGTTGCCATGCCGGCCCTAACATCAGCACTGCAGGGCCGAATCCTGCACCCACGATGGCTTGTCTGTATGGCATAGAGGTAGCAGGCCCCACTAGTCAATGAGACCTCAGGAGACGGCAGGAGAACCACCAGTCGGACCCGTCGAGAGTCGGCCCGGGGGAGTCGGCCGAGCCACCCCCGGGGCCCATGCGCCATTAATCAAGAAGTGATGGGGAGTGGCGACAGTGATCGCCCGCCAGGCGCCGGGGCTGTTGCCACAACCTCATGATCAAGCCCGCGTCATCAGAAGCACGGCTACAGTAATCAGCAGCCGGCAAGACCCGCCTGTGGTGGACGTGGCATGTCGGCTCCGTACCAGGCCAGTCGGCAGGGCCCGCCAGTCGGTGGGCCCCAGCGGTCGGCAAAGAAGACGGAGGCCAGAGGCACTGACGGCTAGGCCCGCGTCCAGCCGGATTACCATTGTACCCCTGGGGGCTAGGCCTATATAGACCCCCCAGGGCACCCATGCAAAGGGTTGGAACCCATTAGCTCTAGACCAGATCATATAGAAGGGAGAGAGCTAGCCTTGCCCTCTCCTACCTCCAAGAAACAGCTCAAGGAGCAACCGTGTAAACACTTGGCCATAGTGATCATGCGGAGACCCCGCAGAGCAGCAGTAGGGGTATTATCTCCTCGGAGAGCCCTGAAGCTGGGTAAGATTCGTCGGCGTGCATGTCTTCGCCTCATCCCGTTTCCAGGCACCGGCGAAGTTCTACTCGCCCCCACCATGATAAGCCATCCTTTGGCATATGTCGCACCTAACCCCCGACAAAGGAACAGAGTACTTACTCGTCATCCACCTCCTCCTCTTCCACCGCTTTCCTCTTCCTCTTCAGGCTGAGAGGCCCGAGATCAAAAGTGACCTCCGCGTCATCATCCGAGTCGACATATGCCGGAGGAGGCGAAAACAGCGGGGTTTGTGTGCGCCCAGATGAGGAAGGGGCTGTTGTCTTCTTCTTCTCAGCGGCCTTCGTCAGCCTCTTGGCTGCCGTGGCCCTCTTGTGGCGCCCAGACCCCTCCAGGGTCAATTGAGGCCGCGCAGCCCTGCCAGGCCGGACCGGCTCACCGGAGCTAGCCCGCCACGGGACTCGGCCTCTTCCCCTGGTTGGCATCGAGCCCGCCGCCACGTCCTCCTCCTCCTCCGATGACTCGTCGGCCGCGTCATCGACGAGCGGAGATCCAGTGTCGGCGCTGCTGACCTCCCCGGAGGCTGCCGCCCACCGGGTGAGCTCCTCTTCCTCCACTGCCATTGCGGCCTTGTCCTCGACGCCCCCGGCACTGCCGGCCTCCATCGCAAGCTGTGCCTCCCTCGCCCTAGTGGCGATGCAGTCCAGCTCTGCCTGGGTGCTGTCCATGATAAGCCACCGCTCGGCGTCGGCATTGACGTACACCTCGATTAGGGTGTCGAAGAATTGCGGCACATCCTCATCCTTCGGCTCCTCCCAGCTCAGGACAGGGCCGTGCGCATTACAGTCCAGCATCATGGTGATGATCTCGGACCGACGCGAATTGTTGCACAACGGGACCACCCCCGCTGGCAGCTTGAAAAATGGCCCCTTGAGGGCCTTGCCAACCTTTGTGGCAGCCCTCGCGGCCTTACCGGTCCGCTCAACCTCGCCATCATGACCCACATCAAGCTGGAAAAGCCGCTGGCAGAAGTGGGCATGCGCCAGCACTGTGAAGTTGTGATCGAGGCCGGGGCGGAGTCGCATAATGTCATTCGGGTTCGTAAAGAGCCAAGCTAGCCTTCCCTTGCTGTGCAACGGGGCAATCCGGCGGCGAATGAAGTCCGCCCTGATCATCTCAAGGGTCAGTCCGGCCTGGTTGAGCCGGAGAATCCTGGTGGTGGCGACGGTGAGCCTCCCATCGGCGGCGTCGACATCACTCCAATCGCTGCCCCGGACCGGCAGCACTCGGCGGACCTTGCAGAATTCCGGCGGGTTTTTATCTTCAATCCAGCACCACCGGCCACGCCATTCCTCCCACCTCTCCTTCACGGAACCGTCCGGGTACGCCCCCTTGGATCTTGAGGATCCAGGTGACGCAACCGGAGACGGCTCCTCCCGGCTGGATTTGAGGGAAGAAGTAATGGCGGAAGAGCGCCGTGTTGGGCTGCACCCCGACAAAGCCTTCACAAAGATGCGCGAAGAAAGCCTTAACGTCGAAGGTGCACATAACGTCGAAGAAAGATGCCGCATTCGGAGTAAAATACAAGAGGCGAAAGCTGAAGGTGCGCATAACGTCGCAGAAGAAATCGGAGAAAGGGGGGCATAACCCGCAAGAAAAGTGATCAACAAAGAAGGGGTACCGATTTGGGGCAGGATCAGCGCAAGCGGCAGGAATGACGCGCGTCGTCGGGTGTCCCGAATCCTCTCGCCCCGTCTTCACTCCCCATAGGGGCTTGAAGGAGGCCCGGAGCTCTTGAACATCAACCGTCGAGGGGAAGAAGAAGGCGTACTTTGTCCGGTCCCCCGACAGCGCGCTCTCCAGCGGCTCCACCGTCCCGGCGCCCTTAGCCACCCCCTTGCCCTTGGCAAATTTGGGTGCCATGGCAACCAAGAAGTTCAGAGGGCTGAGGAAGGGGGATGGCGAAGCAACGAAGACGGGCGATGGTGGAAGCTTAGGAAGGAAGGAAGAGAGGAAATGGCGGCTCTGAGATTGGAAAAGGCACGAGGAAAGAGGAGAAAGTGAGCAGCGCGCCCGTGGTTATTCCTTTCTTATGGGGGAAAACAACGGGCCTCCTCCTTTGACATTAACTGTGATGTGACGCATGCCCGCGGGAAGCAACCCCACGCATGCCGCCCACGCCACACACGCCTCCCCACGCCGCGCCACGCACGGGAAGCATGGGAAGCGCGGCGCGTGAAGAGACTTACCGCGGTAAAAACCGCCCCGCCTGCCCACGCACCGTTTAGGGGCCTAGCCCAACGACGCGATTGCGCTTACGTGTGGCCCAGGCCCGGGGGCTCCTGTCGGTGTACAAAAAGAGGGGTACACTTTTTGTACCCCTATAACTGTGCACGGGTAGTCTAAGCCACGGGCACCACCACACTGAGCAAGGCAAGGGAGGTGAGCCAAGGTAAGGCCGAAGGTCATGAGAAGCAGAACGACGCCAAGACCAAGACCACAAAGAGCAAAGGGGACGAAGCGGACCCCCCCCGGCAAGATCCTTGCCGGGAGGCGGTTTTAGCAAACCCGGCAAGACCCTTGCCATGGCAGCTCGCCCCACACCTACGGAGTGAGTCACCCTCGAGTTCACTGCCCCCATGGGGCAAGGGTTCGGGAGACATCCCCGTGGTGGCATGCAGATCTTTGGGAAGACATTCAAGATCAGAAGATCAGATACACCCTTTAGAAGATGATGATCCTTGGCGGGATCCCAGCCAAGAAGGACCACAAGGCCCCCGGCAAGAGCCTTGCCGGGGATGACAGCAGGCGCCACGGCAAGACCCTTGCCGGGGCCCCGGCAAGGCCCTTGCCAAGAACACCCGTAGGGCCACCATCAGGCCCAAGCCATTCAAACCTCCACCACCGTTCGCATGCAGCTGCCGACCCAACCAGCTGGGCAGGCACCTGTGTGGCGGCATGCGGATCTTCGTGGAGACCCACCACTGCGCCACCTCAGCTGCCTACCTACCTACATGGCACCGCGGGCGCCGCTGGCCAGGGCGCGTGTCGACACGAGAGGGAGCGGCGACGGACGAGACAGGGCTCTCCCCCGTCCCCGATAAAGCAGGGACACCTGGGCAAGACGCATTAAATGCGCCTTGTCATGTAATGCAAGGGATAACCTCACATCACTGTACCCTTTCCACCTCCTATGTGCCACTGTGGCAACCCCTTTCCTATAAAAGGAGGCCCGAGGCGACCAGGAGGAGGATTCGGCTTTTTGGAGCTCCTCACGCCCTATGGCTAGCTCAAGAACACAGATATACAATCCACCAAAGCAGGAGTAGGGTTTTATGCATCCTCATGGCCCGACCTAGATAAACGAACCGTGTGCTATCTGTTTGATCCGTTCTTTTCACGACCCCACGCCGCGCAACCGTAGTAGGGAATCTTGTGATCCCATAGGTGTCGTTCCCACCGACAGCAACGGAATGGGCTCAGATTGCGGCTGAGTTAGACCGTGTCAAGGAAGAAGCTTGGCGTTTTAGCCTGGATTAGAATTTCTCTAATGCGGTTCTTCGTAGAAGGCACCAGACTCACTTGCCTTTGCAGTATGAGCCCATGAATTTGGTTAACACACCGGGGGTGGGAACAAGCACTCTTGATGCAGGGTGAATCCTTAGTTGAACCCGGATGTGTCTAGAAGTCGGGCGGCGGCGTCTCAACCTCGTCAGCTTGAGACAGGACGAAGGGAAGTGAGGATACCTACCCCCCCCCCAATCAAACACCAACTCAACGTTTCTTGACACCATCGCCTGGGCATTTTTCTAACCTGGTGGATAACATGTTAGTGGCAGCAACACGGCAGGCGGCTATTCCGATCAAGGGCGAGTCACCGGCTGCGGTGGAAACCCGAAACACCGTCGAGCTCCTTCAAACGGTTGTTCTACAACAGGTGGCTAACTCATATAGTCGCGACCGTGTTCATTCGGCCCCGCGCCCAAATCGGAGTTATAGCCGGCGCATTGAGTCGCCGACAATTTCCAGTAGCGAGCGGCGTCGAAACCTGCCCCGTGGTGATAACCGCTGCGAGATGATAATTTGCTAGTCAACACTCAGGCGATTGTGGATGATGCCAGAGCTCATCATGAGTCAGAAGCAGTGGCTCAGCAGGGGCTTATCAGCAGCCTCCAATGACCGCGTCAACTTCAGTAGGGTCTGGGACGATTTCTAGGACAGTTGGAGTGTCGTGTTTAGTGCCGACTTTCCGTAATGAGTGTCTGCCCAAAGATTTCAAGGTCCCTCATAAGGTGCCTAATTACACAACCGATCTCCCTCCTGAAGGTTGGATTGAGAGTTATGAATTGGCCCTGGAGATGTTGGATGTTATTGATGCGATCTGTGCTAAGTATTCCACTATGATGTTGGATGGGCTAGCTCGTACATGGTTTAAAAGCTTACCTGCTAATTCCACCAACTCATGGGTAGAGTTGAAGGCCCGTATCATCAAAAAAATTCAAGGGACATGCAAACAGCCTCTGACGATTATCGATCTGGATAACTACGTGCAGCGTGAGGATGAGTCGGCCCACCATTGGGTCCAGCGGGTCTCGGCTATTATCCACTCATCAGATAGCATTGCAGCGGGTCAAGCGGTTTTGTTCTTGGACAAGAACTGTCACTTTCTCCCCCCCCCTTAAGAAGAAGCTTGGGCGGCTTAAGCTTTATTGTAATGAAATGGGTGAGCTCATGGCAGCTCTTATTAAATATGCAGACTCTAATAATACCAAAGACCCTGGTAATGATGATGAGAAGTCCAATAAGGGTAAGAAGAATAACAATGGTAAGCTCAGCAGCAGAATGTGGCAGGGAGTAATGGCAACAACTAGGATAATGGTGGTAAGCGCAGGCACCCCGATGGCGGGACAGATCTAGTAGCAAACACCAACACTAGGTACAAGGGCCAGCGCCACAATGGTAACGGTAAGCCGCTGTACGGCAAGGGAAAGCCTTTTAATCTTGAGGCAGTGCTTAACGACCCGTGTCCAAAGCATAGTTTTCCTGCCAAGCCATCCATGCATGATTGGAAGGATTGTTGGATTATGTGGGAGTTCGGGACTTATGGGCTCAATCAGAATCATGGTAATAATAATGGGCCGCCCACCGTATCAGGATCTGGCTCTGAGGGGACTGGCTTTGGCGGCGGTGGCTCAAACTCTGACTATCAAGATCAAGGCAACCAGGGTGGTTATAATCAATAGTCTGGTCATGGTAACCATCACCAAGGGACTCAGTCAGGATATCATAGTAATCCAAAGTAGGTTAATAGTGGCCAGTACCATATTTTAACCACAAGTATTTGCAAACAAGATTAGAAGGTTCATAAGCGGGCAGTTCATGCAACAGAACCGACTGTTTCGCAGTATTTGAGATGGCCTAAGCATATTATATCATGGAGCAGTGCGGATCACCCGCTGTGGGATGATAACCCGGGCCGTTTAGCCCTTGTGGTGGGCCCTCAAGTTGGTGGTTATAAATTTACCAAGGTGCTAATGGACGGTGGCAGTAGCATTAACATCCTGTATTATGACACTTTTCGTTGGTTGAATTTAACTGACAAGGATCTTAAGCCGTCTTCCACAGTCTTCCATGGTGTGGTGCCTGATAAGTCGGCGTATCCTATTGGAAAGAATGCCCTGAAAGTAGCCTTTGTTGATGATTATGATTATAGAGCAGAGACATTGTGGTTTGAAGTGGTCAAAATTGAGAGTCCGTATCATGCTTTATTCGGCCTGCCGGCTTATGCTAATTTCATGGCCCGCCCTTG
This sequence comes from Triticum urartu, assembly GCF_056163025.1. Classification (NCBI taxonomy): domain Eukaryota; kingdom Viridiplantae; phylum Streptophyta; class Magnoliopsida; order Poales; family Poaceae; genus Triticum; species Triticum urartu. The sequence continues at coordinate 317,486,277 of NC_141879.1, read as the reverse complement.
TTATGTCTACTTATAGCTCAAAATGCCTGGGCGAAAGGGCACAATTACGGTCCATGGTTATCGGAAAGTCACCCCGGAATGTGATGAAGGAGACTTGGATTATGAAGAATTGGCTTGTCCTACTGAGGAGCTCCAGTTTTACAAGGATAATGCTGACCTGGCTGATATGACCCCTTTGAAGAAGCCCGCCACTGAGCAAGATCCTTTATTAAAGTTTAAGGCGGCTAATGATAATAAACAGGTCGATTTTGTCCCTGGCGTCTCATCTTAGTAGTTCACAGTGGGGGCTAATATGGATCCTAAATAGGAAAGAGCGCTCATTGAGTTCATCCGTTCAAATCGGGACATGTTTGCATGGAAACCTTCTGACATGCTGGGTGTTCCGAGAGAATTTGCTCAGCACACTCTTAATGTGGATCCTAAGTTTAAGCAGGATAAACAATTCCTCCGTTGTTTCAATGAAGAGCGACGTAAGGCTATTGGAGAAGAGGTAGCCCGGCTCTTAGGGGCTGGGTTTAACATTGAAGTTTTTCACCTTGACTGGTTGGCTAACCCAGTGCTTGTACTCAAGAAGAATGGCACATGGCTTATTTAGGTTGACTACACAGATCTTAACAAGGCTTGTTGAGCTGATCCGTTTGCTCTCCCCCGTATCGACCAAATCGTTGATGCAATTGCGGGTTGTGAGAGTTTATGTTTCCTGGATGTTATTTTGGTTATCATCAGATCAAGATGGCAGTTAAAGACTGCTACTTCTTGAGCTTGCATTGGTTTTTCCCTTGAAGAGGATAGGGTGATGCAGCAAAGTAGAGATAAGTATTTCCCTCAGTTATAGAACCAAGGTATCAATCCAGCATGAGACAATGCACAAATCACCGAATACCTGCACAAACAATCAAACAACTTGCACCCAACGCGATAAAGGGGTTGTTAATCCCTTCACGGTTACTTGCAAAAGTGAGATCTGATAGAGATAAATAAACGGTGATGTAAATATTTTTTATAATTTTGGTTTATAGATCGGAAAGTAAAAGATTGCAAAAATTGTAGATTGGAAACTAATATTGTTGATCAAAAACTTGTATGATGGAAAATAGACACGGGGGCCATAGGTTTCACTAGAGGTTCTCTCAAGATAGCAAATAATATGGTAGGTGAACAAATTGCTGCCGAGCAATTGATAGAAATGTGCAAAGTTATGACGATATCTAAGGCAATGATCATGAATATAGGCATCACGTCCGTGTCAAGTAGACCGAAACGATTATGCATCTACAACTATTACTCCACACATCGATTGCTATCCAGCATGCATCTAGAGTATTAAGTTCATAAAGAATGGAGTAACGCATTAAGTAAGATGACATGATGTAGAGGAATTAACTCAAGCAATATGATGAAAACCCCATCTTTTTATCCTCGACGGCAACAATACGGTAAGTGTCTTGCTGCCCCTACTGTGACTGGGAAAGGACAACGCAAGATTGAACCCAAAGCTAAGCACTTCTCCCATTCCAAGAAAAACCAATCTAGTTGGCCAAACTAATTGTTTGAAGAGAATTACAAAGATATCAAATCATGCATAAAAGAATTTAGAGAAGATTCAAATAATATTCATAGATAACCTGATCATAAATCCACAATTCATCGGAAATCGGCAAACACACCGCAAAAAAGTATTACATCGAATAGATCGCCAAGAACATCGAGGAGTACATGGTATTGAGAATCAAAGAGAGAGAAGAGGCCATCTAGCTACTAGCTATGACCCGTGGGTCTATGGTAAACTACTCACACTTCATTGGAAGGGCAATAGAGTTGATGTAGAAGCCCTCCGTGATCGAATCCCCCTCCGGCAGGGTGCCGGAAGAGGTCCCTAGATGGGATCTCGCGGGTATAGAAGGTTGCGGCGGTGCAAAAGTGTTTTTGTGGCTCCCTCTGGTGGTTTGGGGATATTTGGGAACATATAGGCGAAAGAATTAGGCCAGGAGAGTCACGGGGGGGGGGGGGGGGGCACAAGGGTGGGGGCGCGCCCTACCCCCAGGGCGCACCCTCCATCCTTGTGGTCGCCTCGTGGCTCCTCCGACTCATGGGTAGAGTTGAAGGCCCGTTTCATCAAAAAAATCAAGGGACATGCAAGCAGCCTCTAACGATTATCGATCTGGATAATTGCATGCAACGTGAGGATGAGTCGGCCCACCATTGGGTCTGGTGGGTCCCGGCTATTATCCACTCATCAGATAGCATTGCAGCAGGTCAAGCGGTTTTGGTCTTGGAGAAGAACTGTCACTTTCTCCCGCCTTAAGCAGAAGCTTGGGCGGCTTAAGCGTTATTGTAATGAAATGGGTGAGCTCATGTCAGCTCTTATTAAATATGCAGACTCTGATAATACCTAGGACCCTGGGAATGATGATGAGAAGTCCAATAAGTGTAAGAAGAATAACAATGGTAAGGGCCAGTAACAGAATGTGGCAGGGAGTAATGGCATCAACCAGGCTAACGGTGGTAAGCGCAGGCACCCCGATGGCGGGTTAGATCTAGTAGCAAACACAGACATTAGGTACAAGGGCCAGCACCCCCATGGTAACCTTAAGCCACCGTACAACAAGGGAAAGCCTTTTAATCTTGAGGCAGTGCTTAACGACCCATGACCAAAGCATAGTTTTCCTGACAAGCCATCCATGCATGATTGGAAAGATTGTTGGATTGTGTGGGAGTTCAGGACTTATGGGCTCAATCAGAATCATGGTAATAATAATGGGTCACCCGACTAATCAGGATCTGTCTCTCAGGGGTCTGGCTTTGGTGGCGGCGGCTCAAACTCGGACTATCAAGATCAAGGCAACCAGGGTGGTTATAATCAGCAGTCTGGTCATGGTAACCATCAACAAGGGACTCAGTCAGGATATCAGAGTAATCCAAAGTAGCTCAATGGTGGCCAGTACCATGTTTTCACAACAAGTATTTGCAAACGAGATCAGAAGGTTCATAAGCAGGCGGTTCATGCAACAAAACCGGCTGTTTCATAGTATTTGAGATGGTCTGAGCACACGACATCATGGAACAGGGCGGATCACCTGCTGCGGGTTGATAACCCGGGTAGTTTAGCCCTTTTGGTGGCCCCTCAAGTTGGTGGTTATAAGTTTACCAACGTGCTAATGGACGGTGGCATTAGCATTAACATCCTGTATTATGACACTTTTCGTGGGATGAATTTAATAGACAAGGATCTTAAGCCGTCTTCCACAGTCTTCCATGGTGTGGTGCCTGGTAAGTTGGCGTATCCTATTGGAAAGATTGCCCTGAAAGTAGCCTTTGGTGATGATTATCATTACAGAGGAGCGACATTGTGGTCTGAAGTGGTCAAAATCAAGAGCCCGTATCATGGTTTATTCGGCCGGTCGGCTTATGCAAAGTTCATGGCCCGCCCTTGCTATGTCTACTTATAGCTCAAAATGCCTGGGCGAAAGGGCACAATTACGGTCCATGGTGATCGGAAATTCGCCCTGGAATGTGATGAAGGAGACGCGGATTATGCAGAATCAGCTTGTGCTACCGAGGAGCTCAAGTTTTACAAGGATAATGTTGACCTGGCTCATATGACCCCTTTGAAGAAGTCCGCCACTGAGCAAGATCCTTTATTAATGTTTAAGTCGGCTGATGATACTAAACATGTCGATTTTGTCCCTGGCGACTCTTCTCAGTAGTTCACAGTGGGGGCTAATATGGATCCTAAATAGGAAAGAGAACTCATCATGTTCATCCGTTCGAATCGGCACATGTTTGCATGGAAACCTTCTAACATGCTGCGTGTTCCGAGAGAATTTGCTCAGCACACTCTTAAGGTGGATACTAAGTTTAAGCCGGTTAAATAGTTCCTCCGTCGTTTCAATGAAGAGTGATGTAAGCCTATTGGAGAAGAGGTAGCCCGACTCTTAGGGGATGGGTTTATCATTGAAGTTTTCAACCTGACTGGTTGGCTAACCCAGTGCTTGTACTCAAGAAGAATGGCACATGGCTTATGTGTGTTGACTACACAGATGTTAACAAGGCTTGTCGAGCTGATCCGTTTGCTCTCCCCCGTATCGACCAAATCATTGATGCAGTTGCGGGTTGATAACCCACAACTATAGGGGATCACAACAGTTTTCGAGGGTAGAGTATTCAACCCAAATTTATTGATTCGACACAAGGGGAGCCAAAGAATATTCTCAAGTATTAGCAGCTGAGTTGTCAATTCAAACACACTTGGAAACTTAATATCTATACTAAAGTATTTAGTAGCAAAGTAATATGATAGTAGTGGTAATGGTGGCAAAACGTAACGGTAGCAAAAGTAATATTTCTGGGTTTTGTGGTGATTCTAATAGTAGCAACAGAAAAGTAAATAAGCGAAGAATAATATTGAAAAGCTCGTAGGCATTGGATCGGTGATGGAGAATTATGCCAGATGCGATCGATCATGTAACAGTCATAACCTAGGGTGACACAGAACTAGCTCCAGTTCATCAATGTAATGTAGGCATGTATTCCGAATATAGTCATGCGTGCTTATGGAAAATAAATTGCATGACATCTTTTGTACTACCCTCCCGTGGCAGCGGGGTCCTATTGGAAACTAAGGGATATTAAGGCCTCCTTTTAATAGAGTACCAGACCAAAGCATTAACACATAGTGAATACATGAACTCCTCAAACTACGGTCATCACCGGTAAGTATCCCGATTATTGTCACTTCGGGGTTAACGGATCATAACACATAATAGCTGACTATAGACTTGCAAGATAGGATCAAGAACTCTCATATATTGATGAAAACATATTAGTTTCAGATCTGAAATCATGGCACTCGGGCCCTAGTGACAAGCATTAAGCATAGCAAAGTGATAGCAACATCAATCTCAGAACATGGTGGATACTAGGGATCAAATCCCTAACAAAATTAACTCGATTACATGATAAATCTCATCCAACCCATCACCGTCCAGCAAGACTACGATGGAATGACTCATGCACGGCGGTGAGCATCATGAAATTGGCGATGGAGGAAGGTTGATGATGACGATGGTGACGGATTCCCCTCTCTGGAGCCCCGAACGGACTCCAGGTCAGCCCTCCCGAGAGAGTTTAGGGCTTGGTGGCGGCTCCGCATCGTAAAATGTGATGAATCCTTCTCCTTGATTTTTTCCTCCCTGAAAGTGAATATATGGAGTTGAGGTCGGTGGAGCATCAGGGGGCCCACGAGGCAGGTGGCGCGCCCAGGGGGTAGGGCACACCCCCCACCCTCGTGGACAGGGTGTGGGCCCCCTGACGTGGATCTTTCTTCCAATATTTTTATATATTCCAAAAATAATCTCCGTTGATTTTCAGGTCATTCCGAGAACTTTTATTTCTCCACAAAAATAACACCACGGCAATTCTGCTAAAAACACCGTCAGTCCGGGTTAGTTCCATCCAAATCATGCAAGTTAGAGTCCAAAACAAGGGCAAAAGTGTTTGGAAAAGTAGATACGTCGGGGATGTATCACCGGTTTTGAGAGTTTATGTTTCCTGGATGTTATTTTGGTTATCATCAGATCAAGATGGCAGTTAAAGACTGCTACTTCTTGAGCTTGCATCGGTTTTTCCCTTGAAGAGGAAAGGTTGATGCAGGAAAGTAGAGATAAGTATTTCCCTCAGTTTGAGAACCAAGGTATCAATCCAGTATGAGACAACGCACAAATCACCGAATACCTGCACAAACAATCAAACAACTTGCACCCAACACGTTAAAGGGGTTGTTACCCTTCACGGTTACTTGCAAAAGTGAGATCTGATAGAGATAAATAAACGATAAAGTAAATATTTTTAATATTTTTGGTTTATAGATAGGAAAGTAAAAGATTGCAAAAATTGTAGATTGGAAACTAATATTGTAGATCGGAAACTTGTATGATGGAAAATAGACACGGGGCCATAGGTTTCACTAGAGGCTTCTATCAAGATAGCAAATAATATCGTGGGTGAACAAATTACTGCCGAGCAATTGATAGAAATGTGCAAAGTTATGAAGATATCTAAGGCAATGATCATGAATATAGGCATCACGTCCGTGTCAAGTAGATCGAAAGGATTCTGCATCTACTACTATTACGCCACACATCGATCACTATCCAGCATGCATCTAGAGTATTAAGTTCATAAAGAATGGAGTAACGCATTAAGTAAGATGACATAACATAGAGGAATTAACTCAAGCAATATGATGAAAACACCATCTTTTTATCATCGATGGCAACAATACAATATGTGCCTTGCTGCCCCTACTTTCACTTGAAAAGGACATCGCAAGATTGAACCCAAAGCTAAGCACTTCTCCCATTCCAAGAAAAACCAATATAGTTGGCCAAACCAATAATTTGAAGAGAATTACAAAGATATCAAATCATGCATAAAAGAATTTAGAGGAGATTCAAATAATATCCATAGATAACCTGATCATAAATCCAAAATTCATCGAATCTCGGCAACCACACCGCAAAAAAGTATTACATCAAATAGATCTCCAAGAACATCGAGGAGAACATGGTATTGATAATCAAAGAGAGAGAAGAAGCCATCTAGCTACTAGCTATAACCCGTAGGTCTGTGGTAACTAGTCACATTTCATCGGAAGGCAATAGAGTTGATGTAGAAGCCCTCCGTGATCGAATCCCCCTCCGGCAAGGTGCCGGAAAAGGTCCCTAGATGGGATCTCACGGGTACAGAAGGTTGTGGCGGTGGCAAAGTGTTTTCGTGGCTCCCTCTGGTGGTTTGGGATATTTGGGAATATATAGGTGAAAGAATTAAGTCAGGAGAGTCACGGGGGGGCACAAGGGTGGGGGCGCGCCCCCATCCTTGTGGTCGCCTCGTGGCTCCTCTGACTTCATCTCCAAGTCTCCTTGTTTTCTTCTGGTCCAAGAAAAATCATCGTGAAGGTTTCATTCCGTTTGGACTCCGTTTGGTATTCCTTTTCTGTGAAACTCAAAAAGAAGGAAGAACAGAAACTACCACTGGGCCCTAGGTTAATAAGTTAGTACCAAAAATAATATAAAATAGCATATTAATGCATATAAAACATCAAAAATAGATAATATAATATCATGGAACAATCAAAATTATAGATACGTTGGAGACGTATCAAGCATGCCCAAGCTTAATTCCTGCTCGCCCTCGAGTAGGTAAATGATAAAAACAGAATTTTTGATGTGGAATGCTACATAACATATTTATCCATGTAATTTTCTTTATTGTGGCATGAATGTTCAGATCCCTTAGATTCAAAACATGAGTTTAATTTTGACATAAAAACAATAATACTTCAAGCATACTAACAATGCAACTATGTCTTCTCAAAATAACATGGCCAAAGAAAGATTATCCCTACGAAATCATGTAGTATGGCTATGCTCCATCTTCATCACACAAAATATTTAAATCATGCACAACCACGATGAAAAGCCAAGCAACTATTTCATGCTTTTGATCTTCTCAAACTTTTTCAACTTTCACGCAATACATGAGCATGAGCCATGGACATAACACTATAGGTGGAATAGAATATGGTGGTTGTCGAGAAGACAAAAAGAAGGAGATAGTCCAACATCAACTAGGTGTATCAACGGGCTATGGAGATGCCCATCAATAGATATCAATTTGAGTGAGTAGGGATTGCCATGCAACGGATGCACTAGATCAATAAGTGTATGAAAGCTCAAAAAGAAACTAAGTGGGTGTGCATCCAACTGGCTTGCTCACGAAGACCTAGGACAATTTGAGAAAGCCCATCATTGGAATATACAAGCCAATTTCTATAATGAAAAATTCCCACTAGTATATGAAAGTGACAATATAGGAGATTCTCTATCATGAAGATCATGGTGCTACTTTGAAGCACAAGTGTGGTAAAGGATAGTAACATTGTCCTTTCTCTCTTTTCTCTCATTATTTTTTTATTTGCGCCTTCTCTCATTTTTTGGCCTCTTTTTTTCTTTTTTTTTTCTTCTGGAGTATCATCCTGACTTGTGGGGGAATCATAGTATCCATCATCCTTTCCTCGCATGGGAAAATGCTCTAATAATGAAGATCATCACACTTTTTTTACTTACAACTCAAGAATTACAACTCGATACTTAGAACAAAATATGACTCTATATGAATGCCTCCGATGGTGTACCGGGATGTGCAACGAATCAAGAGTGACATGTATGAAAGAATTATGAATGGTGGCTTTGCCACAAATACGATGTCAACTACATGATCATGCAAATCAATATGACAATGATGGAATGTGTCATAATAAATGGAACGGTGGAAAGTTGCATGTCAATATATCTCGGAATGGCTATGGAAATGCCTTAATAGGTAGGTATGGTGGCTGTTTTGAGGAAGGTATGTGGTGGGTGTATGGTACCGGCAAAAGTTGCGCGGCACTATAGAGGCTAGCAATGGTGGAAGGGTGAGAGTGCGTATAATCCATGGACTCAACATTAGTAATAAAGAACTCACATACTTATTCCAAAAACCTATTAGTTATCGAAATGAAGTACTACACGCATGCTCCTAGGGGGGTAGATTGGTAGGAAAAGACCATCGCTCGTCCCCGACCGCCACTCATAAGGAAGACAATCAAAAAATAAATCATGCTCCGACTTCATCACATAACGGTTCACCATACGTGCATGCTGAAAGTGCAACTATCCCTGGGTGGTTTTGGTAATTCCTAACAACATATAGCTCATTGAATTAATGCTCTTTCAAGATGATCATTTCAGAAAGTTGAATGATTGGCATGGCATGGACTAGGATTGTGGACCCCTCAAAATACTAAGGACACACATTGGCTCAAGCTCAAGACTCTACTTTTTCATTTTAGTCATCCAAGATCACATTGAGTCCATAGGAAAAGCCAGTACTATTAAAAGGGGATGAGGTGTTACTTAATGGCTTTCTTGCTGAAAATGCTTAGTGATATGCTCCAAAAGCCCTCAACCACTTTCTCATATCCACATATGTCCCAAACCAAAAGTCAAACTCGGCCCCACCAATTTGATCTATCCGGCGCCACCGAGTTCATTTGACATAGCCATAGCCAGAAACCCTAATCAGTTCGGTCTCACCAATAGGGATCTCGGTCTCACCAAGATGGGATTGCAAAATCTCAGTTTCCCTTCATAAATTTTTGGTCTAACCAAGATGAGCGATCGGTCCCACCGAGTTCGCAATGCAGACTCTCTGTTTCCCTTTCATAATGTTTTGGTCTCACTGAAATGAGCGATTCGGTCCCATCGAGTTTGCCTAACCAACTCTCTGTTTGCCTATTACAGAAATCGATCTTACCGAGTTTATGTGATCGATCTCACCGAGATTACATCATGCCCTAACCCTAATGAAATCGGTCCCACCGAAAATTCTAACGTTCGCATTTTGAACTAAATCGGTCTGACCGAGTTTTATGGTTCGGTCTCACCGAGTTTGGTAAATTGTGTGTAACGGTTAGATTTTGTGTGGAGGCTATAAATACCCCTCCACCCACTCTTCATTCGTGGAGAGAGCCATTAGAACGTGCCTACACTTCTACCATACACTTTCTGAGAGAGAACCACCTACTCATGTTTTGAGACCAAGATATTCCATACCAACCACAAGAATATTGATCTCTGGCCTTCCCAAGTTGCTTTCCACTCAAATCATCTTTCCACCAAATCCAAATCTGTGAGAGAGAGTTGAGTGTTGGGGAGACTATCATTTGAAGCACAAGAGCAAGGAGTTCATCATCAACACACCATCTATTACGTTTTGGAGAGTGGTGTCTCCTAGATTGGTTAGGTGTCACTTAGGAGCCTCCGTCAAGATTGTGGAGTTGAACCAAGGAGTTTGTAATGGCAAGGAGATCGCCTACTTCATGAAGATCTACGCAAGTGAGGCAAGTCCTTCATGGGTGATGATAATGGTGGGATAGACAAGGTTGCTTCTTCCTGGACCCTTCGTGGGTGGAGCCCTCCGTGGACTCGCACAGCCGTTACCCTTCGTGGGTTGAAGTCTCCATCAATGTGGATGTACGATAGCACCACCTATCGGAACCACGCCAAAAATCTCCGTGTCTACATTGCATTTTCTCCCTCTAAACTCCTCCCTTTACGTTCATATGCAATGATTTACATTCCGCTGCTATACTCTTAGAATTGCATGTGTAGGTTAATTACTTGACTTGTGCTAAGTTGCTAAAATCTGCCAAGACTTAGAATTGGAAAAAGGATAGATTTTTATTTGGTCAAATAGTCTAATCAACCCCCTCTAGACATACTTTCGATCCTACACATGCTATGGTAATGACAAACCTTAACACAATTATTTCTCAAATTCACAATTACTCGCTAGCATGACTCTAATATCACCATCTTTATATCTCAAAACAATCATAGGAAATCAAACTTCTCATAGTATTCAATGCACTTTATATGAAAGTTTTTATTATATCCCTCTTGGATGCCTATCATATTAGGACTAAATTTATAACCAAAGCAAATTAGCATGTTGTTTACAGACTATCAAAATAATATAAGTGAAGATTGAAAGTTCATTAATTTCTATAAAATAAAACCACCGCCGTGCTCTAAAAAGAAATAAGTGAAGCGCTAGAGCAAAATTGCCTAGCTCATAAGATACAAGTGAAGCACATAGAGTATTCTAATAAATCATGATTCATGCGTGTCTCTCTCAAAAGGTGTGTCTAGAAAGGATGATTGTGGAAAACTAAAAAGCAAAGACTGAAATCATACAAGACGCTCCAAGCAAAAAACATATCATGTGGTGAATAAAAATATAGCATCAAGTAAAGTTACAGATAGACGAAGACGAAAGAGGGGATGCCTTCCGGAGAATCCCCAAGCTTACGCTCTTGGTTGTACTTGAATATTACCTTGGGGCGCCTTGGTAATCCCCAAGATTAGGCTCTTGCCACTCCTTATTCCATAGTCCATCAAATCCTTACCGAAAACTTGAAAACTTCACAACACAAAATTCAACAGAAAATCTTATAAGCTCCGTTAGTATAAGAAAATAAATCACCACTTTTGGTACTGTTGTGAACTCATTATTTATTTATATTGGTGTAATATCTACTGTATTCCAACTTTTCCATGGTTCATACCGCCCGATACTACCCATAGAATCATCAAAATAAGCAAACAACACATAGAAAACAGAATCTGTCAAAAACAAAATAGTCTATAGCAATCTGGATAGTTTGAATACTTCCGTAACTCCAACAATTATGAAAAATTAGGACAACCTAAGCAATTTTTTTATTAATCTTGTTCAAAAAAAATCAGTATTTTATCTCGCTCTGTTAAAAATGAGACTTTTTTTCCTAAGCACATAAATTTCTGTTTTTCAGCGGGATCAAATCAGCTATCACCGTAAGCCATCCCAAAGGTCTTACTTGGTACAAACACTAAATAAAACACAAAAACACATATAACTAGAGGCTAGATGAATTATTTAATGCAAAAAATAACCTAAAAAGTGAAAAAAAAAATTGGGTTGCCTCCCAACAAGCGCTATTGTTTAACGCCCTTAGCTAGGCATAAAACATGAATAGATCTAGTATTGTCATCTTTGGTATGCAATCCATAAGTAGATCTCATAATAGATTCATATGGAAATTTAATTTAATTTCTTGGAGAGTGTTCCATGCCCTTCCTTAAAGGAGATTGAAATCTAATGTTTCGTTCTTTCATATCAATAATTACACCAATCGTTCTAAGGAAAGGTCTACCAAGAAAGGACATGTAGGATTGCAATCTATATCAAGAACAATGAAATCTACAGGCACATAATTCCTATTTCCAACAATAATAATATCATTAATCCTTCCCATAGGTCTCTTAATAGTGGAATCCGTAAGATGCAAATTTATAGAACAATCATCAAATTCACGGAAACCTAGCACATCACATAAAGTTTTGGGAATTGTGGAAACACTAGCACCCAAATCACACAAAGCATGACACTCATAATCTTTAATCTTAATCTTAATAGTAGGTTCCCACTCATCATAAAGTATTCTAGGGATAGAAACTTCCAATTCAAGATTTTCATCAAAAGATTGCATCATAGCATCAACAATATGTTTAGTAAAAGTTTTGTTTTGATTATAAGCATGAGGAGAATTCAACATGGATTGCAACAAGGAAATACAATCTATTAAATAACAATTATCATAATTAAATTCCTTGAAATCCAAAAGAGTGGGTTCGTTGCTACTTAAGTTTTGACCTCTCCAATCCCACTTTTATCAACTTTTGCATCAAGATCTAAAAACTCCGAATCATTGGGATGCCTTTTAACTAAATTTGAATCATCTCCAATCCCATATTTATCAATATTTATATTGGAAATTAAAGATTCAATAGGAGTCACATCAATCACTTTAAGATCTTCATCATTATTTTCACGGAAACTAGAAGAACATGTTTTTACAAACTAATCTCGTTTAGCGGTTGTTTCTTTGCACTGAGCAATGGAAACTATCATAGCTTTGAGAGACTCATTAATATCATGCTTGGGTGGAATAGATCTAAGTTTCAAAGAATCAACATCAAGAGAAATTATATTCATGTTCCTAGCCAAATCATCAATCCTAAGCAGTTTTTCTTCAATCAAAGCATTGAAAATATTTTGCGAACTCATAAACTGGGCATCTTATTATAATTTTGATAAGAATTGTTGTAGGAATTGCCATAATTATTAGAGGAATTACTAGGAAACGGCCTAGGATTAAAATTACCTCTATCAGCGTTATTACCAAAATTGTTCCAACCAACAAAATTCATATCCATAGATTCATTATATTTTCAATCAAAGTAGACAAAGGAATATCATTAGGATCAGTAGGAGCACTCTTGGTAGAAAATAATTTCATAAGCTCATCCATCTTTCCACTCAAAACATTAATCTCTTCAATCGCATGCACTTTTTTTACTCGTGGAAAATCTTTCAGTATGCCATTGAGAATAATTAACCATAATATTATCTAGGAGTTTACTAGATTCGTAATTTCCATAAAAGTACCTCTCGCGGCCGAATCTAAAAGATTTCTAGAAGCGAAATTTAATCAGGCATAATTTTTTTGTATAATCATCTACAAATTCAAACCATGAGTAGGGAAATTTCGTATCATCAATTTCATCCTCTCCCAAGATTGTGCAACATTTTCATGATACAGTTGCTTAAAATTCATAATATCGTTCCAAAGGGAGATGATCTTAGCAGGAGGAAAATACTTGGAAATAAAAGCATTTTACTCTTATTCCATGAACCAATACTATTTTTAGGCAAATATGAAAACCAAGTCTTAGCACGATCTCGTAGTGAGAACATAACTAGCTTCAATTTAACAATATCATTATCCACATTTTTTTCTTTTGTATATCACATGATGAAACTATTAAGATGGGATGTGGCATCTTCACTAGGAAGGCTAGAAATTTGATCTTTCATAACAAGATTCAGCAAAGCGGCATTAATTTCATAAGATTCCGCACTAGTAGCAGGAGCAATCGGAGTACTAATAAAATCATTGTTATTGGTGTTGTAAAAGTGACACAATTTAGTATTCTCTTGAGCCATCATGATGAAGCAAGCAATCCAACACACTAGCACACAAAAAGCAAACGAAGAAGATGAACTGAAGAGGGGCGAAGAAAAGACAAAACTTTTAAAAAATCATTTTATAAGTGGGGGAGAGGAAAACGAGAGGCGAATGGCGAATAATGTAATGCAAGAGATGAGAGTTTATGATGGGTACTTGGTATGTCTTGACTTGGTGTAGACCTGCCCAGCAACGGTGCCTAAAATTCTTCCTACTACTTCTTGAGCTTGCGTTGGTTTTTCCCTTGAAGAGGAAAGGGTGATGGAGCAATGTAGAGATAAGTATTTCCCTTAGTTTGAAAACCAAGGTATCAATCCAGTAGGAGACAAATAATATTCATAGATAAGCTTCCACAATTCATCGGATCTCGGGAAACACTGGTGCGTGTCGGTCCTAAGAAAACGGTTTTTAACCCCTTTCCGCGATGGCATTTGGAACCGTCGCCAAGTGAGTGTGGGCGATAGGGGGGTCCTTCGCACACGACCCAGAAACCGTTGAGGATAGGGCCCCATATAGTACTCCTACTCGTTTCTGCTTGCATTGCCATCATAGTCGGTATTCTGTGGTGCTACGTTTACGATGCGTAGCCTGTCACAAACGGTTCACTATTATAGAACGTGTATGATGCGCGGCCCATCACAAACGGTTCACTGTTAAGAAGATTAGCTAATCTTCGTATGAGTGCCGGACAGGATTACGAAACGTCGGGCCATCGTAACATCGTCGTACATGACAACTATCGCACACGCTATCCTGTGGTGCAACGTTTATGATGCATACATCATCAGAAACAGTTCATGGTTGCAAATCGTGTACGATAAGGCAACTAACACAAATTTGTAGTTTGCCCGCACCATTTGTGATATTGTCTGACATCGCACACGGTTTGCAAACGACAACTGTGTGCATGCTTGCACACGTTTCCTCTCTGTGAACCGTCTCGGATTATGGTGCATATCGCAAATGTTTGTGTTTTACCAACCGTGTGTGCTGTAACAACATGGAGAGCATAATTTGACCCTAATTTAATTGCTGCTTTTCCAAATTGTACCGGATTTGGATTTGAATTTGAATGTATGCTACAACTTTATTCATATCCATCAGGTTCAAACAACCAATGCATTATTCGATTCATAGGTACATATGTTCAAGAATTACATAAGAACCAAATAAAGAATGATGAACCATAGTTGTATACTTGTACTATTAAAGACGGTAAAGAAAGAGGCGAAATATATTCTGGTTGTTGAACAAGGTGAAGCGGAATGCCCATATTTTGCCCACCTCCATGCAGAAGGCACGCACGACTCTAGTCCAACCCCTTGTGATGGACAATCGCCCATCCTTCAAGTTCTTCATGAAAACATCTAGATAATCATCGTGTTCTGGTAGAAATACTTTAACCTTTGCATGCCCACCAATCATGTAGTTTGAGAGGTAATCTTGAGTAAACTGCTTTGGCAACCACTACAAAGGAAAAAGATTCAGACATTGTCATCTAACACAACTCATTATGGGCAGTAAAAATAAGGCTGCAGAGTTCTTACTTACCATCCTGCAGTTCGTTGTTGTCTTGGATAAAGTGTAAACAAATAGTTTAATTGCCATCTTTGGACCCATTTTACAAACAATCTTTATCTGCTTCCTCACTTGATGCTGGTTCATCGATATCTCATTGCCCCATAAGCAGAAAGGGTGAAGCGCGGATCTTTACCAATGACATATGTACCTAAAAGCACCAAGTTAATATTAAAAGCTACACAGCAATTGCACAATGATGTAGCACAGCACTCTTTTAAAATATGTCTATATACATCTGTATGTGCTAGTCCATTTGAAATCTCTAAAAAGACAAAGATTTGGGAATGATGGGAGTATCTTATAACATCCAATATACTCACATATTAGATGAATTAACATCTTATATTAAGGGCCGGAAGGAGTTTAGTGCATTCTTACAAATTATCGGCTGATTAATTGCTATTGTATCCAGGGGTTACAGTTAGTTTGAGATCGTTCGGGCTCAAATAGCCCTGAAGTATATCTAAACATGAGGGCTAGTTTGAGCTAGTTGCATCTATAACCCACCCAAAAAAACTATCCAACCCAAGAGGTGCTAATTGGAGCTAGTTCTCCTAGTGCATTTATTGTCAATCTAACCCTGCCATCCATACAACTCTTTGGATGGAGTTAGTTCAGGGTTAGTAATGAGCTAGAAACTAACTCTAACCTCTAGCTAAGTTGAGTATCCAAATAGGGTTGTGTTGTTGTTGTTGTTGTTGCTGCTGCTCTTCTACGTATATCTAGACATCATTAGAACATTAATGTAACACTCTTCCTTGTTGATATGTAGCCTAGGATTGCATATTTAGACATTAAGTACAGTGCATGTTGCTATGTAGCCTCAGATATATTACATATGACCCTAGTTAACCTAACGATAAATGGGTTGCAGACATATTCAGTTAAAAGTCTGATTCACCGATTAGTCCCTTATCAGCCGCCAGCCTATGTGGTACCAGCTACCAATATCCTAAACAGTGAGCAGATATAAGCCATGGGATGAAACTAATCACAATGGAAAACAACAGTCGTTCCCAAAATTGTCCTATGTAGGTACATCGAGAAGCATGTTAAGCACAACAGTTCATACTTCCACATATAGAACATCACGTTGTGAATAACTCGAATAAACAGGGCATACTACGAACAACCAAAGATAGCATTTGACACTGGACATATGCTAACTACAAACACCCGAATAATAAAAAAACTTTGAAAGAGGCATATGCTAGCTATAACAGGCTTAACAACAAGCAAATATATGCATTCCTATCAGTATGTTTAAAATTGGATTGATGAAATGTACTACACAGTAAATAATTGCACATATAGAGCATCTCATTGTGAACAACTGAAATAAACAAGGCATACTGCAAACAACCAGATATAGCAACTAAAACTAGACATATTCTCACTTCACTACAAAAGGGACTCGACAAAACAAATCATGGGTTTCCCCCTGTGAAGAGGCATGGCAAAACAAATCATGGGTTTCCTCACTTGTCACAGATGGTCTCGTTCCCGTGGGAAGAGCATGGACCCTGGAAGCGCTCCATGTTGTCGCAGATGGGCTCCTTCCCCTTTGAAGAGCATGGCTGTAGGGTGCCCTCCCTAATGTCGCAGATGGGCGCTTTCCCTTTGGAAGAGCAGATGGGCTCTTTTCCCTTGGAAGAGCCGGAGAGGGTGCCCTCCTCGTGGTCGCCGTCGATGAGGTCTAACTTGGAAGCTGTGGATCCCAAGCCAGCATCGCAGAAAGTGTCCTTCAGAAATGACAAAAGGGGCTCGATGGCAATGTAGAATGGCAAATTGTTAACAGCGAGCGAGAGGAGATAAGCGACGCGGCCATGGATGAGATGGACGGCGGTTGAACCCGAGGGGTCGAGTGTGGGCCACTTAACCTGTGACATAACCCGCCTTAGGCCGTCGCTATCGATGACCTCGATTTCGTACCCGACGGACGAGACATGCCCGCGTACTATAGCCCGTTGCTTGAGTGCCTATCGCCAGTAATGGTCGTCAGTTTCCTCACCGACGTCAGGCGAAGAGACCGCTATACACCTCTTTTGGGCCAGTCGCTCCTCGAGCTCCACGGAATGTGTAGCCGGGCTTAGGCTGCAACGCTCTGGAGTTGGGGATGGGGATCTGTGGGGAAGGGGCGTTTGGCAGGCATCATTTAAGAAACTCAGGGCGGCCTGGGTATGGAGATCGGTGGGTAAGCTACACGGGCATACCGGCATATGTTGACAATGGAGGCCTTGCGGCGGCGGCAGCAGCGGCAGGGACCTTACTATGGTTTCAAGCGAGGGAGGGGGGTGTGTGTGTGCGCGCGCATGCCGGAGGAGGTTTTGGTGCCTGTGTGTGTGTGTCTGGAGTGGGGGCGCGGGGTGTTTGAGGAAATGACGCGGGTACTAAAAATTTTACTATGCGGGAGTCAAACGCGGGATTGAAATGCCGGGCTATTCAAAATTTTGATGATAGTGCATCGCACACTATCTGGAGATAACAACTGTGTGTTATGAAATAGAAAAACCCTCGAGGCGGGCAGATATTTTCTAGGGATGCAGGCGGGATTGGGAACAAGAAACATCGCACACGGTCCGGAGATAACAACCGTGTGTTATGAAATAGAAGAACCCTCGAGGCGGGCATATATTTTTGAGAGGGGGAGCCTCGTGTAGCCCAATGTACTTCACGGATGTGTGCGTGACATGTGCACAGGCGTGGCACACGGTTAGTTTAAGTGAACCATGTCTGTTGCGTTATCCGACTTATCTAATGTGCATAAATTGGCAAAAAATGACACGGGAGAGGGTCATAACATGAACACACTTGCACGTGGACCAAATTTATGTATCAAAAGGGTGGTTTGATTTTCAAATACCAAATGCAACTTCGATGTGGCACCTCTCTCGCAGAGCGCACTGTATTGCTTGCCCCCACCCCTCCCCCTCGTGTCGGCATGAAGGGAATCCTAAGCTACGAATGCATGCCCCCCAACTGAGGTTCACCTAGCAAAGTGTGAAGTAGCTAGCAGCCCCCCTCGTGTCGGCATGAAGGGATTCCTAAGATATGAATGCCTGCCCCCCAACCGAGGTTCACCTAGCAAAGTGTGAAGTATCTAGCAGCCCCCTCCCGCGTGTCGGTACGAAGGGAATCCTAAGCTATGAATGCATGCCCCCCAACCGAGGTTGACCCTAGCAAAGTGTGAAGTAGCTAGCAGCCACCCCTCCCTCGTGTCAGCATGAAGGGAATCCTAAGCTATGAATGCATGCCCCCTCCCCTCGGCCGAGGTTCACCTAGCAAAGTGCGAAGTAGCTAGCAGCCCCCTCTCGTGTCGACACGAAGGGAATCCTAAGCTATGAATGCATGCCCCCTCCCCCCAACCGATGTTCACCTAGCAAAGTGTGAAGTAGCTAGCAGCCCCCCACCCCCTCGTGTCGCCATGAAGGGAATCCTATGCTATGAATGCATGCCCCCCAACCGAGGTTCACCTGGAAAAGTGTGAAGTAGCAACCCCCACCCCCCCCCACACACACACTTTCAGTCGGCGGGCCAAAGAGGCATATATCTCACCAAGATGGATCGTAAAACAGACAAAGAATAATCCACCTTGGTCGTACAACCTCTCTCTTGTTGGTCAAAGTGATGGCCATCCATGCGACCCTGGAGATGGGCTAGCTCGCCAATAATCACGCAAGTAGCTAGTCCCCAAAGACAACCGCTCCATGCGTGTGGCCCAAACATATGTATGGAGAGGTGTGTTTTTGCGTAACAATGGAACAACTTTGATGTGGCACCGTGATATCGAACTAGAAATCCCCAGACTGAGTGAGGCTTAGGTTGACGGTGCTTATGTATGTTACACCATCCCCACATCACAAAAACCCTCACCCCGCCCGCCACCCCCTCGGCCCCTCCGATACGTTCCCCATTCACACCTGCACAAGCTCCTCTGCGTCTATGCCATGGCACTGCCTACTGCGGCAGTAAACACTTAGCTCGACGCCTGCCGCCGCCGCCCGGCTGCCGGCAAAGCCCACCGCATTTCGCCACTTCTGCTTGTCGCCGCCTATCACCATCAACTTTCTCGACACTGCTCGTGGTCGACCGAGCTCCGCTCGGTTGGGGAATCTGCCGTACTAAGGGTTCTTTCTCATGGACGACAAGGTAACTAGTTTAACGAGATATTATCTTATCTCTTATCCCAGTTCATCTGCCTCCTTTAGTCACCCGGCGGAAATCGCCGTGAATTCATTTTTATTCGAGCTTATTTGAGGGTTTTCTTTCAATCATAGAATGTAACGTGCGCCAAAACTTCAGGACTTTTCGACCGCCACTAGAGATTTCGTCTCTCCATACCAGATAACTTGAGCACGCGCGCGGTATGTTCAATCTCACCCTAAATTGGTTGGCATGGCCTACTTTCTTGAACATATTCTAAATATTGCTACATTTGGATAAAAGGTGCCACATGCACCATATACGTCAAAGGGGATTTTTCCCCTCTTCTTTCTATATTAGGAAAATTAATGATGTATTGTTCTTTCGATTACTCTAATTTTTCCATGACATTATGTTTACCCTATGTGTTTAATTATAGATTTTTGTCCTTCGATTTCAACTGCTATACAAATCTTTCAATTTGGGCCCATATTTTCATGTTATCATATTTTATTTAACAATCCTACCGTTTTCTACAGAACATCCCTCGCTATGCAACAGATTATGTAGTGCACAATTTTCCCTTTACATACATCAAGGCTCCACGGATGTCATACTGCACACAAACCTACTTTGGCACTCACTTTTGGAATGAAATTGAAAAGTTTTATGTACTAAAAGCTGGCACTAAAATTGCACTACACATAAAAGGGCCTGGTCATGAGATATATGATAACTTCCTCGACAAAATCATCCGTCCAGACTTTGTTCGAAGTAAGTTTTCTTTTCAACTATCTGCATATGTTGACTTATCCCGCAATGTCAAATGAGTTGTGTAGTATTTAAGCAACCAATTGTTATTCCCTTTTCCTACTATATTCCTACCTAATAACTTCTAGTTACCAATACACTTTTCTATTGCCCTGTTTTAAATAAATATTCCATGTACTCCCATTTCTATCAGAAAGAGCCGCTAACAAGGAGACTCCGGAGGTGGAGAACGGGGTTGCCAACAAGCGGAGGCCGGGCGAGCTAGACCCACAAGCAACTCCAGCAGGCCTAGAATTAATCAGCAGCCTCCCTGATGATATGTTGAGAGTCATCATCTCCCTCCTCCTAATCAAATATGGGACGCATACAACCCTCCTTTCGCGGCGGTGGCACCCCCTATGGAACTCCAGCCCTCTCGACCTCATCCACACCCACGAGCTCTGCCATGGCTATCACAAAAGCTTGGATGCGTTCTCCAAGATCCTCGGCAGTCACCTTGGCCCAACCAAAGGCCTTAGAATGCGCAAACTCCGTTCCAACGGCAAGGACCGAGCCAAGCTTGATGACTGGTTCCGATCCCCCGCCCTAGATCAGCTCGAGGAACTCACTTTTGATGATGGGCATATGATGTCGCTGCCAATGTCCGCACTCTGCCTTGCGCCCACATTGCGCGTCGCCAAGTTCAAGAACTACCATTTCCCGCCCATTAATGACGTGCCCGCTCTTATTCTACCACGACTGTAGCACCTCGAGCTCGTCGCCGTCTGCCTCTCAAATGGTGACATGGAGCGCCTGCTCCGTGGTTGTACTAAACTCGAGTACCTTCGTCTTCATGTGATCAATGGGTTGAGTACCTTCCACATCACCTCCATGACTCTCCGGACTATTTATGTGTGTTGCTGGTGCGGCAGGAAGACATCACAAGATGTGTACCACGGTATGGTCATCCAGGACACACCTACACTTGAGAGATTACTTGTAGTTGATCAAGAAGGTCCAACAAGAATCAATGTCATTTCTGCGCCGAAATTGACAGTGGTGGGCTAATCATCTGACAAATGCTCCGAACTTGTTATTGGATCCACACCCGTTCAGGTACAACAGCCGCCTTCTAACTATCCTTCTACAAATTAACATTATTTCTAATTTTGAAGATGTTTGTTAGTCTGTCATTCAAAAAATGATTCCGACAAGCTTGACCCCGAAACTACGCACAATGAAGGTCTTCGCACTATGTCGGTGGAAACGACACCTATGGAATCACTGGGATCCCTTCTACAGTTGGCGGGCGCGGGGTTGTGAAAAGAGCGGGTTTGGCGGTCAGCACAAGGATCATTTACCCAGGTTCAGGCCGCAGGGACGCGTAATAACCTAGTCCTGCTTTGATGTATATTTGAGTGTTCTTGATTTCTTGAACTAGCTACGATGTGTGTCTAGTTCCAAAGACCCGAATCCCTCTCCAGTACGCCATGGGCCTCCTTTTATAGACAAAAGGGGTTGCCACAGTGGCACACAAGAGGTGGAAAGGTGTATAGTGGCTGAGTCTATCCTCTGGCACCGTCGGACAAACGCATTTAATGTGCTGCCAACGTGCCCCTCTTGCTTTATCGGGGACGGCAAGGAAGCTCGTCCCAGCTGCCTCCGCCTCGCCTGGCTCCGACGCGCGTCCGAGCTGACGAGGTGTTGTAGCTCCATGTTGGCTAGCTGCTAAGCTGGCCTGGTGGCGGAGCCTTCACGAAGATCTGCATGCCACCATGCAAGTGATTGCTGAGTCGGTGTGGAGGCCACACGCTGCCACGCAGATGCCTGCCCAGTCGGTTGAGCTAGTAGCTGCATGGGAGCGGCGGTGGAGTCTTGGCAGCCATGGGCCTGGCTGCGGCCCCTAAGATGTTGTCGGAAAGGGTCTTGCCGTGGGCCTGGCAAGGGCCTTGCCGTGGCACCGCGGTCGTCCCTGGCAAGGATCTTGCCGGGGGTCTCGTGGATTTCCTTGGCAAGGATCTTGCCAAGGATCGTCGTCTTCTGGTTCTCATCTGATCTTGTGTATTTATGATCTCCATAAAGATCTTCATGCCACCATGGAGGTGCCTCCCGAGCTTTGGTTCTGATGTGGTTGATGGCGTTGGAACCCCTTGGCCCAAGGGCAGCACGCTCTGCTGGCATTGGGCAAGTTGCCCCGGCAAGAGCCTTGCCGGGGCTGCGGAGGCTGCCTCGTCAAGGGTCTTGCTGGGGGAGCCAACCTCGCCCTCTTGCTCTCTCTGCCTCTGGTCTTGTTGTTGCTTCAGTTGTCTTGCGCTCCGGCTTCCCTCCTCTGCCCTGCTCAATGTGGCCGCGGGTGCGGCTCTGACTGCCCGTGCACAAGTAAAGGGGTGCAAAGGAGAGCCCCTACTTTTGTACACCGACAGGAGCCCCCGGTGTCGGTGTCAAAACCGGCGGATCTCGGTTAGGGGGTTCCGGACTGTCTGTCTAAGGTCGATGGTAACAGGAGACAGGGGACACGATGTTTACCCAGGTTCGGGCCCTCTCTATGGTGGTAATACCCTATGTCCTGCTTGATTGATCTTGATTAATATGAGTATTACAAGAGTTGATCTACCACAAGATCATAATGACTAAACCCTAGAGGTCTAACTTGTCTAGCTATGGTAATGAAGATATATCTCTTCCCCCTCCGGACTAAGTCCTCCGGTTTATATATACCCCGGGAGGATCTAGGGTTACACAAGGTTGGTTACAAAGAAAGGAATCAACATATTTGGTTGCCAAGCTTGCCTTCCACGCCAAGGAGAGTCCCCTCCGGATACTGGTGCAGTCTTCGGTCTTCGTATCTTCACAGCCCATCAGTCCGGCCCATGGCTAACAGGTCGGACGCCTGAGGACCCCTTAGTCCAGTAGTGCCTCACCCGGGCATGGGCCATACATAAGCGCAACGCGTTATTGGGCTAGGCCAGAATGGTGCGCGGGCAAGCGGGGCGGATTTTTACTGCAATAACTTTTCCGTCCGCTGCAGTTCCCCACGACCCGCGTTGAACACGCGACGTGGAGGGTCA
The DNA here is from genome assembly GCF_056163025.1 of Triticum urartu. Classification (NCBI taxonomy): domain Eukaryota; kingdom Viridiplantae; phylum Streptophyta; class Magnoliopsida; order Poales; family Poaceae; genus Triticum; species Triticum urartu. Next base: position 317,463,063 of record NC_141879.1, on the reverse strand, counting down.
TGCGTGACGTGGGGTCATGCATGGGGCGGTTCCTGCACGCATCTGTCATGTCGTAGTAAATGGAAAAGAGGCGGCCCGCGCCTTCCCAGTAAAAAGGAATAACCACAGGCACGTTGCTCATTTACCCTCTATGCCTTCTCCAATCTCGGAACCGCCGTCCCCTCCTCCTTCCTTCTCAAACTCTTTCTCTCACTCGCCGCCGCCGCATGTTCGCTGGCCTTCATCCTGCACCTCTCGCAGCCTCCATGGCACCCAAAAACAGCAAAGGCAAGGGAGTGGCCAAGGACGCCGGGGGGAAGGAGCCGGTGGAGAGTGAGTTGGCGGCGCAGCGGACGCAGCTCGCCTAATTTCCCTCGACCATCGATGCGGTCCATCTCCGGGACAACTTCAAGCCCCTGTGGGGGTGCAATTCGGGGGGGGGGGGGGACGACGGGGTATCCGGCCACGTGCATCATCCTCGCTGATTTCGCCGAGGCCGGCCCAAATTGGTACCCATTCTTCGTCGATTACTTTTCCTGCGGCCTCTGCCCCCTTTCTCCGATTTCTTCAATGATGTCATGCACACCTATGGCTTCCACCTTCTAGATTTGACTCCAAATGCCGTGGCATGCATGGCCCTTTTCGCCCATCTCTACGAGGGCTTCGCCGGAGTGCATCCCAACACGGCTCTTTTCCGCCACTACTTCTATCCTCGGATCCAGAAGGGAGGCGCCATCTCCGGTTGTGTTGCCTGGATCCCAAGGACCCAGGAGAAGGGGACATATCCGGAGGGCGCTCAGAAGGAGAGGTGGGAGGTGTGGCGGTGCCAGTGGTGCTGGATTGAGGAGGACCCACAAGAATTTTGCCAGGTTCGCCCGGCACCGCCGGTTCGCAGAGACGACTGGGGCGATGTCGACGCCTAGGATGAGAAGCTCAAGGTCGCCACCACCAGCATCCATCGGCTCACCATTACCGGGCTCACCCTGGAGATGATTGGGGCGGATTTCATCTGCCTCCGAATCGCTCCACTGCACAACAAGGGGAGGCCGGCCCGGCTTTTCAGGAATGCGGCTGACATCATGAGGCTTCGCCCCGGCTTGAACCACAACTTCACGGTGATGGGGCATGCCCACTTCTGCCAGCGGCTTTTTCAAGTCGATGTGAACCACGACGGCAGGGCCGAGAGGATCGGCAAGGCCACGAAGGCCGGCAAGGTCACCAAGGGGCCCCTGTTTGGGTTGCCGGTGGGGGTGGTCCCGCTGAGCAACAACTCTCGCCAAACCGACATTATCGCCATGATGCTGGACTTCAATGCGCACGGCCTTGACCCGAATTGGGCCAAGCCGTAGGCGGATCAGGTGCAGAAGTTCTTCAACAAATTGTCGGAGAAGTACGTCCGCGACGAGCCGCTGCTCATCCAGGACACCACACAAGCGGAGCTAGACTATATCGCTACCAGGGCGGCGGAGGCGGAGCTTGCCAAGGAGGCCGGCAGCGCTGGCGGCGTGGAGGACGAGGCCACGGCGGCCGCGGAGGAGAGGAAGCTTGCCCAATGGGCGGAATCCGCTAGGGAGGCCAGCAGCACCGGCACCGGGGCCCCTCTCATTGAAGATGTGGTCGATGAGTCGTCCGAGGAGGAGGTCGAGGCTGTCGACCCCCCGGTCACAGGAAGAGGGCGTATCTTGTGGCGGGCCAGCTCTGGTGAGCCGGTCCGGCCCGGTAGCGCCGTGCAACCGCAACAAACCCAGGAGGCGTCCTTGCGCCACATGAGGGCCACAGCGGCGAGGAAGGCGGTGAAGGCTGCAGTGGCGAAGAAGAAAGCGACTGCCTTGTTGATACGTCTCCAACGTATCTATAATTTTTTATTGCTCCATGCTATATTATCTACTATTTTGGACATTATTGGGCTTTATTTTCCACTTTTATATTATTTTTGGGACTAACCTATTAACCGGAGGCCCAGCCCAGAATTGCTGTTTTTGCCTATTTTAGGGTTTCGAAGAAAAGCAATATCAAACGGAATCCAAACAGAATGAAACCTTCGGGAACGTGATTTTCTCACCGAACATGATCTAGGAGACTTGGACCCTACGTCAAGAAACAAAGGAGGAGGCCACGAGGTAGGGAGGCGCGCCTACCCCCCTCCCCCCAGGCGTGCCCTCCACCCTCGTGAGCGCCCTGTTGCTCCACCGACGTACTCCTCCCTCATATATATACCTACGTGCCCCCAAACAATCAGATACGGAGCCAAAACCCTAATTCCACCGCCGTAACTTCCTGTATCCATGAGATCCCATCTTGGGGCCTGTTCCAGAGCTCTGCTGGAGGGGGTATCCATCACGGAGGGCTTCTACATCAACACCATAGCCTCTTCGATGAAGTGTGAGTAGTTTACCTTAGACCTTCGGGTCCATAGTTATTAGCTAGATGGCTTCTTCTCTCTTGTTGGATCTCAATACAATGTCATCCCCCTCTCTTGTGGAGAACTATTCGACGTAATCTTCTTTTTGCGGTGTGTTTGTTGAGACCGATGAATTGTGGGTTTATGATCAAGTCTATCTATGAACAATATTTGAATCTTCTCTGGATTATTTTATGTATGATTGGTTATCTTTGCAAGTCGCTTCGAATTATCAGTTTGGTTTAGCCGACTAGATTGATCTTTCTTGCAATGGGAGAAGTGCTTAGCTTTGGGTTCAATCTTGCAGTGTCCTTTCCTAGTGACAGTAGGGGCAGCAAGGCACGTATTGTATTGTTGTCATCGAGGATAACAAGATGGGTTTTTTATCATATTGCATGAATTTATCCCTCTACATCATGTCATCTTGCTTAAGGCGTTACTCTGTTTTCATTAACTTAATAGTCTAGATGCATGCTGGATAGTGGAGTAATAGTAGTTGTCAGTGTCAAAACTGGCGGATCTCGGGTAGGGGGTCCCGAACTGTGCGTATAAGGCGGATGGTAACAGGAGGCGGGGGACAAGATGTTTACCCCGGTTCGGGCCCTCTTGATGGAGGTAATACCCTACTTCCTGCTTGATTGTTCTTGATGATATGAGTACTACAAGAGTTGATCTACCACGAGATCGTACAGGCTAACCCTAGAAGCTAGCCTATGGTATGATTGTATGCTATCCTACGGACTAACCCCTCCGGTTTATATAGACACCGGAGGGGGCTAGGGTTACACAGAGTCGGTTACAAGGGAGGAGATCTATATATCTGTATTGCCTAGCTTGGCTTCCACGCCAAGGAGAGTCCCATTCGGACACGGGACGAAGTCTTCAATCTTGTATCATCATAATCCAACAGTCCAGCCAAAGGATATAGTCCGACTGTCCAGAGACCCCCTAATCCAGGACTCCCTCAGTAGCCCCTGAACTAGGCTTCAATGACGACGAGTCCGGCGCGTAGTATTGTATTTGGCATTGCAAGGTGGGTTCCTCCTCCGAATACTCCATAGAAGATTTTGGACCCATGGATAGTGTCCGGTTCTGCAAAATAGGTTCCACATACCACTGTAGAGAGAATAATATTTCCACAAATCTAATCAGCTGACACGTTTTGACAGCATGACATCACGGCATGGCCCGATCATTATCCGAACCGTTTTTTCTCAACCAGCACCACACATATCGCGAGGCGGCTTTATTGACAAGTCTTATCAAAGCAGAGATCGTGTTCCCCTTATTACGGGATTCTCATCAATATAGACGTGGGTAACCCAACCGCGCCTTTCTTCTCAAACCACTCCAAGCATGTCCGGGGCGGGAGGCAAGTGGATGGTCTCCTCCGTCATGGAGGAGAACATCACAAAGTTACAGGAAGCTGGATATCTGGCCACATATCACGCACCGGCTGCCAGATGCAGGGCAGATCATCCCTACGACCGAACCCCATGAGAGGGTAGTTTTTCTTATCCACTTCATCCGCGGACTGGGATTTCCTCTCCACCCGTTTGTCTGGGGGCTCATGTTCTACTACGGGCTGAATTTTCATGGTCTGTCCCCCAATATCATCCTCTACATCTCGGCGTTTATCGTCGTGTGCGAGGCCTTCCTCCGCATCAAGCCCCATTTCGGCCTGTGGCTGAAGACCTTCAATGTCAAACCGAAGGTGGTGGTCGGCCAGCAAGCAGAGTGCGGAGGCACCATGGTTGGCAAGATGCCTAACGTCACCTAGCTTGAAGGCTCCTATGTGGAGACCATAAAGGGGTGGCAATCGGGGTGGTTCTACATCACCGAACCACGCGACACCAACTGGGTGGCGGCCCCTGAATTACGATCCAGAATCCCCACACGGCTCACCTCCTGGAAATAGAAGGTCCTGTCCTGGGGTTCCTCGGTAGAGCTGACCGGACTCCAGACCTGCATCAAGAACATGATGAGCAATAAAATCAAGCTCGTCAACGTGGTCTAGGTCATGCTCTTCCGCCGGATTCTCCCGTGTCAACAACGGGTATTCAACTTGTTGGAGTTAGACCCGGCCAAGCACCAGACGCTGCGAGAGCTCTATGACACGACACACGAGGACGTCTGGAGGGTGATGTTCAAGGGCGCCGAGGTACCTCCTTCCCTCACCGAGGACCGCAGACTAAGCGCAAACCGCCGCGCCAATCCAGTAAGTTTTTATATTTCACAGGGTATCCATTTGCCCCAGTTTAATCATGTGCGGGATCTAAGCCTTCCATGCCTTTAACAGGACTGGGTGAAGACAGCGGAGCAGATCGATTGCCCCGCCCCCCTGCTGGAAGATACTGCAGATGCTCTCCCGACGGGGATGCTGGTTCCGGCACCTTACGAGGTGCCAGTGAAGAAGGCCAAGAACAAGGCCGCGGGGACCCGAAAGGGTCTCCGGTGCAAGGTTGTATCACACTCATCGTCCGATAACTCCGACGCACCCTCCTCCCACGAAAATGAGGAGGAGGAAGAGGAAAGTTATCCCCCCCCCCAGCCGGGGGAGACAAGAAAAGGAAGGCCGACCCAACCGGGGAGGCCGAAGGGTCCAAGAAGGGCAGGACCCTCCCTCCGGACTGCTCCACGACGGCCGCCTACAGCGGTGACGAGTGGCTACCCAGGGTCAAGCCCCTGGCGAAGTCGTAAATATCCGGACACCATAGTAATTCATGGTATGTTTTACTACACTGCTTCTCCTCATGCCAAACATGATTATGCAGTCCGTCCCGTGCTCATCTGGATGTATCTTCGTCGAGCGGTTCGTTGGACTCGTCGGATATGAACAATGGTTCTCTTCCAACCGCCTCCACCCCTTGCCTTGTGGACAACGTCGAGGTGTTGTCTCAACAGGCGCGGGGCCAAGGGGAGGCAGTCCTGGGGGTGCCTCGAGGCGACCTTCCGGACCGTGGGCGCAAAGGGAGCCGGACTCCCATGGGCTCCAGGTTCGGCCCCCAGCCGAACACTGCACCGGAATCTTTGGTGGTTCCGGACTCCGGCGGGTGACCCCCCGTTAAGGGGGGAAAGCCATCCATACTTGTGTCCTCTGTCTATCCAGAGGCACCAGACAACTTGCTGGAAGCGCTTCGCGGCGCTTCCATCGACGAAGAGCACCGTACTATCATGAGTGCGGTGATCGAGAAAGTCTAGTCCGCCAAAAACGGACTGACTGAAGCTTGCGCCAGCCTCCTAACAGGCTTTGAGGTAAGCAATCAAAATATAAAAAATATTGCCGCATAGATAGTAGCCCCTGATGCTCTGTTCGGCGTTCGAGTAGAAAGGCTGAATAGAGGATCAAATGATGACTCAGGAGTCTAATCAGAATATATCTATGTGTATGTGCAGGCTTCACTGCTAGCTGCTGCCGCACATACTACGGAGGTCTCTGCGCTGAAGCAGGACCTGGAGCGGTCCAAGAACGAGCTTGGCCTCACCAAGAGGCAGCTCGAGGAGAGCAAAGGTAAGCAATACCTTGTCTATATAAAATAAAAGTAGTTCGGGTGTAAAGTAATAGGATCATCATGAATTTTCGAGGGGCCACGACCGAACTGGCGACCCTGAAGAAGGTGCTGTCCGAGGCCGAAGACAAAGCATCCAAGAAGCGCATTGAGCGGGAGAAACAAGAAGCCCGAGTGGGCGAGGTGCAGCAAGAGCTCGTGGCTCTCGCCAAGAAACACGAGTCCTTGGAGCTTGACTCTACGACGCGAGAGTCCGAGCTTGAGAAGGTGCTCGAAAGCCCCCGGAGCACCAAGGCTGAAGCCCACAAGGCCCTCCAGGAGATTGATGCGGTGAAGAAGATAGTCGCGGATAAGGCATTCATTATGCAAGGCAAGCATGTGAAGGAAACTCTCCTTTTTCTTACCCGAGTTCGGAGCTCTCCAGGAGCGTTTGCAGATCTTCCCCGTAGTGTACTGGATGCTGCGGAGTTTTACCGAGCTGAGGAGGGGAGCTCAACGGAGAAGTTGTTTTGGTCTCAGTATACTAGGACCGAACACCCTGTGCCCTTGAGCGACCAGCTGAAGCAGTTGGTCGAGCTTCACAAGGCGGTTGAACAAGCCATGAGGGGCCTTATAGTCGGGATGTGGCCTGGCGAGCCCCTGTCCGGTAGCTACTTCGTTCTGGTGAGGCGGCTCGTCGACGCCTGTCCATGGCTTGAAATCATAAAGCGGTCCGCCTGCATCGAGGGTGCGCGCAGGGCTTTTGCCCGGGCAAAGGTGCACTGGGCGAAGCTGGACGCCGTGAAGCTGGTGACGGAGGGGCCGCTAGTGGGCAAGGAGCATCGCTGCCCCGAGATGTATTATGAGAGTGTCCTGAAGGGTTCCCACCTTGTGGTGGATGAATGTGCCAGGGATGTAATTTTTGAATGAACATGCTCGTGTGATCTTGTAATGTGAAACAAGTTCATCTGTGCTATGCAACTCTTTTTGAATTTAAAATATTACCTTCTGTGCAGCCGTTTACAAAATCTGAGAGTTGGCCAGTCGTCGGCTTCTGCCCCCATGTAACTAGTACTGGGGTGTTCGGGATAAACCTGAGCACTCTTTACCCCAATTTTGGGTCCTTCAAGGGAGGTGTTCAGCGCAACGAACCAGGCAATCGGACTATAATGCTTTATCACTCTCACTTAGCCATAGAAGCCTACAATTTTAAATTTTGGCGAAGCCCCTGGTATTCGGAAGGCCGGATTTGGGGCGCTATACACGCCTAAGCCGGACAAGGCTGACTCCTCGCCCGAAGCGGAAAAAGTATTTAAGGACTTGAGACCTCTCGAACAGCGACCAATCTCTCGCCTTATCATGACAGTCAGTTTTCGGCTTTCTCTACTGAGGTGCTCGTCCGGAAGAACCGGGATACAGTCGCAGTAGTTCTCCCGCCGCTACCTTAGCCGATATAGCGGAACGTAAGGTACCAAAGCATGGGAGCCGGGCAAACCCAACTATTGACCCAAGACATGATTCAAAGCTGATGCATATAATGCTATATGTTCGGGGTGCTGCACTGTCGAAAGTGTTCGGACTTCTCACGCTGTACTGGTACAGGTAGTGCCCCTGGCGTACTGACCGTACCTGAATTTACGGGTGCGGATTATCGTAAATGGACATAAAGGAAAAAATAATGAATAATGCAATAATAGACTAATGATATGCATTGTTATTTAAATAATACGTCAAAGCGTACTGGTAAAGGTATTGCAATAAGCAGAAAGTAGGACTATTCAAAATGTCCTATCCAAGGGCAAGCTGCGTATGGATAGTAGAAAGCGGGTATTATTATTAGAGACCACCTGGGGTTCCCGTGTACATCTTAGCTTCTTGCCGCCTTGGTTGTTCCTTCCCGTAATGTGTCTAGCAATCATACTGCCGGAAAGGGCTTCTAGAGAGTTAGGCCCTGAAAGAGAAAGGAAAGGATAAAGATATACAGCCCCAAGGGCGGTTAAGCCACATTGCAGGACGTGCCCTGACCATGCCCCCACCAATGTCCATGGTATTTTCAGTGGGTAATTATGTACGCGCGACACAGATTTCATCGCTTGACTAGGACTGGGACAGGGGCCGAATTTCTAGGCGAGCTCTGAACATGCCAGGAGATCCTGTTGCAGTTTATTCCGGACACGCTTGAAGGTGTTCGGGGGCTGTATCGCCGAATTAGTTGCAGATGCGATTTCCCGAATATTGTCCGACGACAGAGTTACGTCATGCTCGTCGTGACTGTGCGGCGCACCTGACCTAGGCTCGAATCCGTCGAAGATCAAGTCTCCGCGGATGTTGGCAGTGTAGTTTAAGTTTCCGAACCTAACCTGATGGCCAGGGGTGTAGCTCTCGATCTGCTCTAGATGGCCAAGCGAATTGGCCCGCAGTGCGAAGCCGCCGAATACAAAGATCTGTCCGCGGAGGAAAACCTCACCCTGGACCGCATCGTTAACGATGATCAAAGGAGCCATCGAGCCTTACGGTGATGGCACAGTGGAACTCTCAATGAAAGCACCAATGTCAGTGTCAAAACCGGAGGATCTCGGGTAGGGGGTCCCGAATTGTGCGTCTAAGGCGGATGGTAACAGGAGGCGGGGGACAAGATGTTTACCCAGGTTCGGGCCCTCTTGATGGAGGTAATACCCTACTTCCTGCTTGATTGTTCTTGATGATATGAGTATTAGAAGAGTTGATCTACCACGAGATCATAGAGGCTAACCCTAGAAGCCAGCCTATGGTATGATTGTATGTTGTCCTACGGACTAACCCCTCTGGTTTATATAGACACCGGAGGGGGCTAGGGTTACACATAGTCGGTTACAAGGGAGGAGATCCATATATCCGTATTGCCTAGCTTTCCTTCCACGCCAAGGACAGTCCCATCCGGACACGGGACGAAGTCTTCAATCTTGTATCTTCATAGTCCAACAGTCTGGCCAAAGGATATAGTCCAGCTGTCTGGAGACCCCCTAATCCAAGACTCCCTCAGTAGTAGATGCAAGGAGTCGGTCTACTTGTCTTGAACGTGATGCCTATATACATGATCATACCTAGATATTCTCATAACTATGCTCAATTATGTCAATTGCGCAACAGTAATTTGTTCACCCACCGTAGAATACTTATGCTCTTGAGAGAAGCCACTAGAATACTTTGCCGTTTTATTCGCCCTTCTTCTGTTTGTCTTTTTGTTTGCTTTTATGTCTTACTTAGCTCGTTTTCTCATTTGGTTGGAATAGTTGCTTATTTATTACTAAACAAAGAACCTAATATCTATGGATCCTCATCCGCTTGCTAATCTTTTTAAGAGATCCAATTATGATGAACCAATTGCTAGTGAGTTTTGTGCACTAGATTATCTTTATGAAGTTTTTCTTGAAATTCGTGAATCTGAAAATTGTAATGAAGTACCTTATGGAGTGATTTGTGATGGATCTTTGAATAAAAAGCATGATTGCAATGATGATCTTATAAATTTTATTAATGTCAATTGTGCTTATAATATGGAAAACCCTAAGCTTGGGGATGCTAGTTTTCCTATGTCCTCTACTTGTTGCAATGATCATGATTGGGGTGATTCTCCTTTTGATCTTGAAAATTTATTTACTCCCCACGATGAATATGAGATTGGTAATAGTGTTTGCAATAATACTGAAAGTGGGTTTGGAAGAGTGTCAACTTTAGATCCCACATATTTGGATAATGTTCAATCTTATGAAGGTTTTGATAAAGGTGGGTTTGAAGAGGTCATGACTTTAGTTAATGTTAATCCCACTATTTTCGAAGAGTGTCAACTTTGCATGCATCTGGATCGTGTTGAAAATATTTTATGTGATAGCTATTTTGTTGAATTTTCTTATGATCCTACATGTAATTATTACGAGAGAGGAAAATATGGTGGTAGAAATTTTCATGTTACTAAATTACCTCTCGTTATGTTGAAATTACTATTGTTTCCTTCCTCTTCCATGCATATGCTAGTTTTTGCTTGCCATGATAATTTGTTTGCCTATAAGATGCCTATGCATAGGAAGTATGTTAGACTTAGATGTGTTTTTCACATATTTTATGATGCTCTCTTTGTGCTTCAATTCTTGTCTTTCATGTGAGCATCATTAAAATAATCAATGCCAAGCTAAAAAGGCTTTAAAGAAAAGCGCTTGTTGGGAGACAACCCAATATTTTTCCTTGCTGTTATTCAATAAATAATTTATCTAGCCTCTGTTTTGGTTGTGTTTTTTCTGTTTAATTAGTGTTTGTGCCAAGTAGAACCATTGGGAAGACTTGGGGAAAGTCTTGATATCTTGCTGTAAAAAACAGAAACTTTAATGCTCACGAGAACTGCTGCCATTTTTATTTGGAAAGTTATATTTAGTTAATTCTTTTTGCAGATGATTAATAGATAAATTCCTCACGTCCAGCAATTTATTTTAGAATTTTTGGGTTCCAGATCTTGCGCTAGCTACAGATTACTACAGACTGTTCTATTTTTGACAGATTCTGTTTTTCGTGTGTTGTTTGCTTATTTTGATGAATCTATGGCTAGTAAAATAGTTTATAAACCATAGAAAAGTTGGAATAAAGTAGGTTTAACACCAATATATATAAAGAATGAGTTCATGACAGTACCTTGAAGTGGTCTTTTGTTTTCTTTCGCTAATGGAGCTCATGAGATTTTCTACTTTAAGTTTTGTGTTGTGAAGTTTTCAAGTTTTGGGTAAAGATTTGATGGATTATGGAATCTTCTGTGAATTCTTTTATGTATTATTGGTTATCTTTGCAAGTCTCTTCGAATTATCAGTTTGTTTGGACTACTAGATTGATCTTTCTTGCAATGGGAGAAGTGCTTAGCTTTGGGTTCAATCTTGCGGTGTCCTTTCCCAGTGACAGTAGGGGCAGCAAGGCACGTATTGTATTGTTGCCATCGTGGATAACAAGATGGGGTTTTTTATCATATTGCTTGAATTTATCCCTCTACATCATGCCATCTTGCTTAAGGCGTTACTCTGTTTTCATTAACTTAATACTCTAGATGCATGCTGGATAGCGGTCGATGAGTGGAGTAATAGTAGTAGATACAGGTAGGGTCTACTTGTCTCGGACGTGATGCCTATATAAATGATCATACCGAGATATTCTCATAACTATGCTCAATTCTGTCAATTGCTCAACAGTAATTTGTACACCCACCATAGAATACTTATGCTGTTGAGAGAAGCCACTAATGAAACCTATGGCCCCCGAGTCTATCTTCATCATATTAATCTTCCAATACTTAGTTATTTCCTTTGCTTTTTTACTTCACCTTTATTTTACTTTGCATCTTTATCATAAAAATACCAAAAAAATTATGTTATCATATCTATCAGATCTCACTCTTGTAAGTGACCGTGAAGGGATTGACAACCCCTTATCACGTTGGTTGCGAGGAGTTATTTGCTTTGTGCAGGTACTAGGGGACGTGCACGCAACCCCCTACTGGATTGATACCTTGGTTCTCAAAAACTGAGGGAAATACGTATGTTACTTTGCTGCATCATCCCTTCCTCTTCAGGGAAATCCAACGAAGTGTTCAAGAGGTAGCACTTGTAACGCCCCGAGTCCGATGCGCCAGGTGTCTTCTAGTTATTCGCTCTCTTTGCCATGTCATTTGCTTGCATGTTGCATTTTTCCTTGTCATCATCCGCATTACATCTGCATGTTTTCAAAACTTGCATTCGTCCGGGTCTCCTAGTTTGTTCTGTTGTCCATCCTAAGCCCAGACACACTTGCGCGCGCCTGCCGCACGCCCGAAATAGTATTTTATAAGTGGCCAGAAAATGTTCTCGGAAGGGGTTGAAAGTTGGCATGCGGTGTTGTTATGTTGTCAGTATGCCTCCCGCCAAGTTTCATCGCATTCGGAGTTCATTTGATGCTCCAACGGATAGCTATAGTGGCAATATAGTCGGTCAACCGTCGGGCGTTTTCGGTCTCCGGAAACAGTTGCCGGGTTGCACTCCTTCCCTCTCATCTCAGCCCAACCTCCTCTTCACAGCCCAAAAGGCCCAACCTACCCCTCCTCGCGTCCGGTGCCGTCCAATCGAGATCGGAGAGTCTGAAAACCCCTGCTAACCCCCTCAAACCCTAACCTTCCCTATATATAGACCCCCTCCTGCCAGTTTGAGCAACCTGGACCCCTCCACCTACCTCTAGCCGCCTTCCCCTCAATTTCCATGCGCTTCCACCTCAGATCCGCTACTTGGCGCGCCGCCACTCGCTGGCGCCGCCACCTGACCGCGCCTCGACCAATCCCCTGCCTCCACGTCGCCTCCCCAGCATGCCTCCACCTCCTACCTCCCCGCACGGACCGCCGAAGCCCAGTTCGGGCCCTGGAAGCCCATCCAGGACCGACTGCTGTCGCACGCCCGAGTGCTCGCCCCGCAGCTCCCGATCACGAGCAGCTCGAGCTCCTGCGCTGCCCGGCTCCTCCTTGCCTCATCTGCCGGAGCCTCCCCACGTCGCCCGCCTCTGGCCACTGGACCTCGTCGCCGACGACTGCCTCCTCTAGGTCGCGCCTCCCGTCAACTACCTCTCCTCCCCGTCTCCTCCCTCTCTCGGGACCAAACCTCATCTCTCTCTCTCGGAATGGCCATGGATGTCGTCCGCTGCCGGAGATGACCGGTGCCGGCCCATCCCCACCGGATCCGCGCAACCACCACCCTAGATCTGGTCGCTCCCACCGTTCGCCGCTGTTCCAAGCCCCACTGGAGTCGGAGCCCCCTGAAGCTGCGCGCCTCCATCAATGGGGTTAGCACTCCTGAGTGTGTTGACCATGCCCTGCCTCTCCCTTCGACCTGCATGTGAGGCCTAGCACCTCCAGATCTGGCCCAGTCACGCTCAGCCTGCTCCACTTCTGGCCTGTTTGGCCCGAGGTGAGCACTCCTTCACTATGCCCCAGTCGGACTTCTTTTAGCTATGTTGCGCCCGCTGCTGCTGGCCCGTTTTGCCTCAGATTCGGCCCGATGACGTTTTTTTAGATCTGTGAATTTCTTCATAATCCGGAGAATTACTCTTTATAGAAAACCCCCTAAGCTTCATGCATATCACAACTCACAAGCCATCCATCTTATGTAAAAACTTTAAATATGAAAAATGCTTAGAATTTCGTCTAGTTTCATAATATGGTGCTTTAATGCATGTTAAAAATGTTAAAAATGTTGTTTGTTTAAATTTGCTCTTATGCCATGTTAAAATGATTTATTTCATAACTTAATAACCGTAACTCCAAATTTAATAAACTTTATATGTAAATGGGGTAGAAAATGCCTAGTTTAACATGGTGACACTATGTTGCTTGTTTAACAACTCTAAAATTGTGTATAGGGCAGAATAGTAACAACTTTAAAAAATATGCATACGGGGATTTTGCGGAATTGTTGTTTGTTATTTCTGGCCTCATATAAACTTGCATAGATAGGTATTTTCATATGCTTCACCCCTTGCCATGTTTAATAACATTTAATATTCTTGGGTACATAAACGAGTGAGAACTAAATAATTGAATGTGGTGTTTCGTCAATATGCAACTCGTTGCATATTGAGCTCCACTTAATTTGTAGTACTGTTTGTTGCACTTTGCCATGCCATGCCTCTTTAAACTGAACATGCATCATACTTGATTGTGCATCATGACATGTTTATGTGATGGTTGTTTACTATGTTGCTTGCTTCTTTCCGGATTGCTTCTCTTGTTAGCTTCGGTTTCGTTTCGGAGTTGCGAGGATTCGTTTGACTACGTCTGTCTGTCTTCTTCATGGACTCGTTCTTCTTCCTTGCGGGATCTAAGGAAGATAACCATAGCCTCGATATCACTTCTATTTTTGCTTGCTAATTGTTCATTCTATCGCTATGTCACGCTACCTACCACTTGTGATATCATGCTTCCCATATTGCCATGTCAAGCTTCTAACCCACCTTCCTAGCAAACCGTTGTTTGGCTATGTTACCGCTTTTGCTCAGCCCCCCTTATAGAGTTGCTAGTTGCAGGTGAAGTTGAAGTTTGTTCCATGTTGGAACATGGATATGTTGGGATATCACTATATCTCTTATTTTAACTAATGCATCTATATGCTTGGTAAAGGGTGGAAGGCTCGGCCTTATGCCTGTTGTGTTTTGTTCCACTCTTTCCACCCTAGTTTCTGTCATACCGGTGTTATGTTCCTTGATTTTGTGTTCCTAACACGGTTGGGGTTATGGGGCCCCCTTGACACTTCGCTTTGAATAAAACTCCTCCAGCAAGGCCCAACCTTGGTTTTACCATTTGCCTCACCACCACCACCTATACTTTTCCCTTGGGAGTCGCGCTCTCGAGGGTCATCTTTATTTTTAACCCCTCGGGCTAGTGCTTCTCTAAGTGTTGGTCCGAACTAGGCGATGTCCGGCACCCCCTGGGCAACTAGGGTATATGCCAACCCGATGTATTGCCCATCCGGCGTGCCCTGAGAACAAGATATTTGCAGCTCCTATCGGGATTTGTCGGTACATTCGAGCGGTCTTGCTGGTCTTGTTTTACCATTGTCGAAATGTCTTGTAACCGGGATTCCGAGTCTGATCGGGTTGTTCCAAGAGAAGGAATATCCTTCGTTGATCGTGAGAGCTTGAGGTGGGCTAAGTTGGGACACCCCTGCAGGGTATAAACTTTCTAAAGCCGTGCCCGCAGTTATGTGGCAGATGGGAATTTGTTAATGTCCGGTTGTAGAGAACTTGACACTTAACTTAATTAAAATGAATCAACCACGTGTGTAGCCATGATGGTCTCTTTTCTTCAGAGTCCGGGAAGTGAACACGGTCTTGGGTTATGTTTGAACATAAGTAGTTTCAGGATCACTTCTTGATCACTTCTAGCTTCTTGACCATTGCGTTTCTTCTCTTCTTGCTCTTATTTGCGTATGTTAGCCTCCATATTTGCTTAGCGCTTGCTGCAGCTCCACCTCATTACCACATCCTAGCCATATGCTTAAATAGTCATGATCTCGCGGGTGTGAGATTGCCGAGTCCTCGTGACTCATGGATACTTCCCAACAGTTGCAGGTGCCAATGATACCAGTGTAGGTGGTGCAACCGAGCTCAAGTGGGAGCTCAATGAAGATCTTGGTCGTTGTTATGTGTCTTTTCCGGATGATCAGTAGTGGAACCAAGTTGGGACGATCGGGGATTTAGCATTTGGGGTTGTCTTCTTTTATTTTGCTTCCGTAGTCGGACCTTAATTGTATTCTGGATGATGTATGTTTAACTTGTTATTTGTGTGAAGAGGCGATTTTAAGCCAACTCTTTATCCCTATCTTATTCAGTACATGGGATTGTGTGATGATTACCCCTCTTGCATCAAAACCACCACGCGGTTATGCCTCTAAGTCATGTCTCAACACGTGGGAGATATAGCCGCATCGTGGGTGTTACAAGTTGGTATCAGAGCCATCCCCGACTTAGGAGCCCCCTACTTGATCGAATCGCTGACGTTGTTGAGTCTAGAACAAAAATGTTTTGAGTCTTAGGATTATATATATCGGAGAGTAGGATTCTTTTTACTCCTCAGTCCCTTCGTCGCTCTGGTGAGGCCTCCTGACGTACAAGTTTTGACTTTCCTTTTCTCAAATTTCACGAAAACAAATTTAGGATCACGCGGGTATCTTGGAATCGTTTCGATAGTTTTGTGACGAGAACATTGTTCTTGGTGCCTCCTGACATTTAGGGGTTGTGGCAGTGTCTCGCGGAGTTGAGCTCCAAGGTGTTGTCGTCACAATTTTATCATTGCAGTTCTGGAATACCTGAGTTCGCCGACATCGAAAATCTCTTTTATGCGGTTGTTGGTGAGATAACCTCGACGCCACCCAATACTGGGGCAATATTCGGGAGTATTGCCATAACTCATATAACGGCTACTTTTTGAAGGTTAAGGTACACGATTCCAGAAGATTTCTTGGTTATGTGTTGAAGGATGGATACAACTGGATGTAGGGATTGTTAGTTTGGGTGAGATATTATGCTTCCCCTGTATCCCCAACACTGGATTGCATAACCAGAAAGTTTCAGGAGTTTTATAGGTGGGAATTCATGTAGCTCCTAGAATATCTTTCCAACACACACATAATACGATCTGGGGTCTATCATATGTTTGTCCCGGCTTATTCTGCAAGACAATCCTTTGTTTTGTTTTGTTTTGTGTTGTGGTATTCGAGTTGCTTCGAAGTCAAATGTTGATTCCATGTCTCTTCCTAAGCGGTGTTCTCATATTCCTATGTGAATACTAATCCTTCTTATTTATCTAGATTGTCATCCCAATTCTATTTCAAACCGGTGCGCTTCTCTTCGAGATGATCCCATCATTCTCCCCATCCACAAGATCAATTATAAGTCTTCTCAACGGTGTTTGTTTCATCCGTCCCAAGTTGCCTTTGCTTTTCCCTCCCTCCCACCCTTTTTCTTCAAGGACCAATCAATTGTTCTTGAGTGCTGAAGATATCTCGAAGATTCGTGTTTCCGCTCTGCATTCTTTCAAGCTCTTTCGAGATTGTTATCTCATTCAAGCCATTTAATTCAACCGGTGCAATCTCTCTTTTAAATCATTCCAAGGGTGTTTCTCTTGAGTGGGCCCTAAACCACAGGTCTTTTCCCAGGATCTTACCTGACTCTTCTATTTTTCTCGGAGTTACTCTCATATTCTTTCAAAGTTGACGTAAGAATGAATTATCAGCCGTCATATGTCTTTCTCCAAGATCTGTGAAATTCTTTTCGTTGTTGATTCAAACTTTATATTCTTCATTATTCCAGTGTGTCTCAACAATTCATGGTGGTGTTTCTCGTCGTCATTCTCAGATTTTGGAGACCGAGCAAGAGTTTTCTCCTAAAATCTTGGTCCATTCTCGTGAAGATTCATGGTTCTAACTTTATGCCATCCTCTCATAATTGTTTTCAATTGTGAGAATTCTTTTCACCCATCCAGAGCAATTCAGGAGTCTTTTCAGTTTGATTCTCCGAAGCCAATCATCTCAGAATTATTCATTCCAGCTTTCAGCTCTTGTTCTCCAAATCTTACCGGTGCATCATTCAAGTATTCTCTAATCAGCTCGTGACCTCTTCATTCACTTGTATCTAAATCCCCTAAAGTATCTTCGTTTGTTCTCCAATTCTTCCCGGTGAATTGTGCCCATGCTACTTCCATTTTCAATTCTTACGGTGGTTCGTTCAAGAGTTCTCTTCCTTGCTTATTATATCAATGCATCCGTGCTTTTCAAACCCCACCGGTGGATCCATCAAGACCTTCTCAAGTTTGCGCCATATCTATATTAATCCTTTCTACGACAATAAGTAGTATGCCAAATCCGCTGCTTGTCATCACTTTAAATTGATGAAGGATATGTATAACGTAATTCTTATTATTGTTTCATCCAAGTGATCTAGTTTCTTCTTTCCAGAGTTGTTTATCATGTCACATTTCTCGATTAGAGATGCTTCATCTTTTGTTTTCCGGAGTTCCAGGTTTATGCATTATCTCATCACGAAGCTCCATCTAAGTTATCGCAAGGCTTCACCTTGTGTTTTCAACTTCTCTTTCTTTCTATCATCATGTTATAACCGGAGTTTTCCACGGAGGCTCTACATGGTGTTTCGTCAATGATTCGTTTCATTCTTAAATTGTTCTTCAAGATTTCTCTCGAAGTTATGATCCACCAAGCTATACTCTAAAATAAACATGGTGCTCAACACATGTTTTGTTTTGAGGAGTTCAAGCATTATTCATCTTGCATTCCAAAGTACAATTCTTTCAACCTTATCTTTTGAGGTGGTGTTATGTCATTCCTGACAATTTCCCTTCGTGTTTCATGATTCGCAAGTTGTTAAGAATGAGATATTTTAAACCCATCATTTTCAATTCATTCATGAGATCCTTTGCAACCCATCAATCTCTTCATTGGAGTTATCTTGGGTTATATTTCACCTAAAGCTTTCCCTAAGGATTGTTGCTATTTATGGTGCTCATAAATGACCCAAGTTCTTCATTTATCCTCCTGGTGAAATAAGTTTCTCATCTCCTTGTTCATATCAATCCAATCTATTGTTTTCGTTAGTGGATGGCCTTCACCTTATAATTTGGGGAGGTTTTCCTTAGGACCATTGGAAACCATATCTTTTGTTGTTTATTTCCAACAACTCCGTTCTATCATTTCCTGTAAGCGTGGTCTTTCAAGATCTTGTTTTTCTCCATTCATTCCATTAAATTCTTTCATTTCTTCCGGAGGCATTGTGATGTTGCTCTCTTCGACCCATCATCCCATTTTTGTCAAAGACCATGTTCTTTCCTTTCCTTATCCATTCAACCGGAGTGTCGTGTTCTCTATTCAAGTTCTCTCATCTTATCAAGTTTTGTCTCCCTTCTCAACCGGAGTGATGTCTGAAATCTTTCTTACCCATTGTGCCATTCTTTCAATAGTTCGGGAGGTAGTGTGTTGTGATTTCATCAAGTATCCTCTCATCTTGTCAAGTTCATGTTCAATTTCTTCCATTTACATTCGGAGTGCTGTCCAAATTATATCATTCTTATTCCTTCTCTATCGTGTTTTTACCGGAGTGGTTTCAATATCTATCTTGCCACTTAACCTCTTGCTTCTCATCGTATCCCATGTTCCTCTTTTTATAATGGAGTGTTTTCAACTTCGTTCATCTCCATTGTATTCTTTTCTCGAAATTGTTTAATCTCTCAAGGTTCATTGGGTTCCCTCGTTTGTACAAGAAGCAACTTAGTTTATCTCTCCTCTTCCTTTTCTACTTCTCTCCGGTGCCATCCCTAGATCTCGGGACGAGATCCTCTTGTAGTGGTGGAGTGTTGTAACGCCCCGAGTCTGATGAGCCAGGTGTCTTCCAGTTATTCGCTGTCTTTGCCTTGTCATTTGCTTGCGTGTTGCATTTTGCATTGTCATCATCCGCATTGCATCTGTATGTTTTCAAAACTTGCATTCGTCCAGGTCTCCCAGTTCATTCTGTTGTCCCTCCTGAGCCCAAACACACTTGCACACGCCCACGGCACGCCCGAAATAGTATTTTATAAGTGGCCGGGAAATTTTCTCAGAAGGTGTTGAAAGTTGGCATGCGGTGTTGTTATGTTGTCAGTATGCCGCCTGCCAAGTTTCATCGCATTCATTTGATGCCCCAACGGATAACTATAGCGGCAATATAGTCAGTCAACCGTCGGGCGTTTTCAGTCTCTCAAAATAGTTATCGGGCTGCATTCCTTCCCTCTCATCTCAGCCCAACCTCTTCTTCACAGCCCACAAGGCCCAACCTACCCCTCCTCGCGTCCGGTGCCGTCCAATCGAGATCGGAGAGTCCGAATACCCATCCTAACCCCCTCAAACCCTAACCATCCCTATATATAGACCCCCTCCTGCCATTTTGAGCAACCTAGACCCCTCCACCTACCTCTAGCCGCCTCCCCCTCAATTTCCGTGTGCCTCCACCTTAGATCAGCCACTTGGCGCGCCGCCACTCGCCGGCGCCGCCACCTGACCATGCCTCGACCAATCCCCCGCCTCCACGTCACTTCCCCAGCACGCCTCCACCTCCCACCTCCCCGCGCAGCCCGCCGAAGCCCAGTTTGGGCCCTGGAAGCCCATCCAGGCACGACCGCCGCCGCATGCCCGAGTGCTCGCCCTGCAGCTCCTGATCACGAGCAGCTCGAGCTCCTGCGCCGCTCGCCCCCGGCCACTGGACCTCGTCGCCGACGACTGCCTCCTCTAGGTCGTGCCTCCTGTCAACTACCTCTCCTTTCTGTCTCCTCCCTCTCTCGGGACCTCACCTCATCTCTCTCTCTCTCTCTCTCTCTTTCTCTCTCTCTCTCTCTCTCTCTCTCTCTCTCTCTCTCTCTCTCTCTCTCTCTCTCTCTCCCTCTCTCTCTCTCAGGGAATGGCCATGGATGTCGCCCCACTGCCGGAGATGACTGGTGCTGGCCCGTCCCCACCAGATCCGTGCAACCGTCACCCCGGATCTGGTCCCTGCCACCGTCCGCCGCCGTTCCAAGCCCCGCCGGAGCCAGAGCCCCATGAAGCCGCGCACCTGCATCGATGGGGTTAGCCCTCCCGACCACGTAGACCATGCCCTACCTCTCCCTTCGACCTGCCTGCGAGGCCTAGCGCCTCCAGATCTGGCCCAGTCATGCTTAGGCTGCTCGACTTCCGGCCCATTTGGCCCGAGGTGAGCACTACTTCGCTATGCCACGGTCAAACTTCTTTTAGCTATGTTGCGCCCGCTGCTGTTGGCCCATTTTGCCTTAGATTCGGCCCGATGACGTTTTTTTAGATCTGTGAATTTCTTCATATTCCAGAGAATTACTGTTTACAAAAACCCCCTAAGCTTCATGCATATCACAACTCACAAGCCGTGCATCTTATGTTAAAACTTTAAATATGAAAAATGCTTAGAATTTTGTCTAGTTTCATAATATGCTGCTTTCATGCGTGTTAAAAATGTTGTTTGTCTAAATTTGCCTAAAATGTTTTGTCTAAAATGTTTAAAATGTTGTTTGTCTAAATTTAATAAAATTTATATCTAAATAGGGTAGAAAAATGCCTAGTTTAACATGGTGACACTACATTTCATGTTTAAAAACTCTAAAATTGTGTATAGGGCAGAATTGTAGCAACTTTAAAAAATTATGCATATGGGGATTTTCTGGAATTGTTGTTTGTTATTTCCGGCCTCATTTAAACTTGCCTAGATAGGTAGTTTTCATATGCTTCACCCCTTGCCATGTTTAATAACATTCAATATTGTTGGGTACATAAATGAGAGAGAACTAAATAATTGAATGTGGTGTTTCGTTGATACGCAAATCGTTGCATATTGAGCTCCACTTAATTTGTAGTATTGTTTGTTGCACTTCTCCATTCCATGCCTCTTTAAACCATACATGCATCATACTTGATTGTGCATCATGCCATGTTTATGTGACGGTTGTTTACTATGTTGCTTGCTTCTTTCCAGATTGCTTCTCTCGTTAGCTTCAGTTTCGTTCCGGAGTTGTGAGGATTCATTTGACTATATCTGTTTGTCTTCTTCATGGACTCATTCTTCTTCCTTGCGGGATCTCAGCCAAGATGACCATACCCTCGATATCACTTCTATCTTTGCTTGCTAGTTGTTCATTATGTCGCTATGTCATGCTACCTACCACTTGTTATATCATGCCTCCCATGTTGCCATGTCAAGCCTCTAACCCACCTTCCTAGCAAACCGTTGTTTGGCTATGTTACCGCTTTTGCTCAGCGCCCCTTATAGCATTGCTAGTTGCGGGTGAAGTTGAAGTTTGTTCCATGTTGGAACATGGATATGTTGGGATATCACTATATCTCTTATTTTAATTAGTGCATCTATATACTTGGTAAAGGGTGGAGGCTCGGCCTTATGCCTGGTGTTTTGTTCCACTCTTGCCGCCCTAGTTCCCGTCATACCGGTGTTCCATTCCTTGATTTTGCGTTCCTAACACAGTTGGGGTTATGGGCCCCCCTTGACAGTTCCCTTTGAATAAAACTCCTCCAGCAAGGCCTAACCTTGGTTTTACCATTTGCCTCACCGCCACCTATACTTTTCCCTTCGGAGTCACGCTCCCGAGGGTCATCTTTATTTTTAATCCCCCGGGGCCAGTCATCCTCTAAGTGTTGGTCCGAACTGGGCGATGTCCGGCGCCCCCTGGGCAACCAGGGTCTATGCCAACCCGACGTCTTGCCCATCCGGTGTGCCCTGAGAACGAGATATGTGCAGCTCCTATCAGGAATTGTCGGCACATTCGGGAAGTCTTGCTAGTCTTGTTTTACTATTGTCAAAATGTCTTGTAACCGGGATTCCGAGTATGATCGAGTTGTTCAGGGAGAAGGAATAGCCTTCGTTGATCATGAGAGCTTGTGATGCGCTAAGTTGGGACACCCCTGCAGGGTATAAACTTTCGAAAGTCATGCCCGCGGCTATGTGGCAGATGGGAATTTGTTAATGTCCGGTTGTAGAGAACTTGACACTTAGCTTAATTAAAATGAATCAACCACGTGTGTAGCCGTGATGGTCTCTTTTGGGAGGAGTCCGAGAAGTGAACACGGTCTTGAGTTATGTTTGAACATAAGTAGTTTCAGGATCACTTCTTGATCACTTCTAGCTTCTCGACCGTTGCGTTGCTTCTCTTCTCGCTATTATTTGCGTATGTTAGCCACCATATTTGCTTTGCGCTTGCTGCAACTGCACCTCATTACCACATCCTACCCGTAAGCTTAAATAGTCTTGATCTCGCTGGTGTGAGATTGCTGAGTCCTCGTGACACACGGATACATCCCAACTGTTGCAGGTGTCGATGATACCAGTGCAGGTGGCGCAACCGAGCTCAAGTGGGAGCTCGACGAAGATCTTGGTCGTTGTTATGTGTCTTTTCCATATGATCAGTAGTGGAGCCCGGTTGGGACGACCGGGGATCTAACATTTGGGGTTATCTTCTTTTATTTTGGTTCCGTAGTTGGACCTTGATTGTATTCTGGATGATGTATGTTTAACTTGTTATTTCTGTGAAGTGGCGATTGTAAGTGAACTCTTTATCCATCTCTTATTCAGTACATGGGATTGTGTGAAGATTACCCCTCTTGCGACAAAACCACCATACGGTTATGCTTCTAAGTCGTGCCTCGACACATGGGAGATATAGCCACATCATCGGTGTTACATGCCTCTTCTTCGTCTAAGCATCGTCAGACTCCACCCGCTTCTCCTCCACCCGCAGATGATGACATGGAGGTCATCTTCCACTTCGAGTCCCTTAGCCTGAGGAGGAAAAGGAAGGCAGCGGAAGAGGAGGCAGAGGATGAGTAAGTATCTTGTCTTTTGTCATCTCCATCCCCTTAGACCGTGCCGCTTTTCTTGACTTGTCTTCATCTTTGCAGGGATATGGAGATGCAGGCGGAGAGGGTGGCGAAGAGGGCCAGGGCCTCGATGGGCGGCCAGCCCCCGGCGGGCACCTCGAGTATGCCACTAGTGGTGGAGAGCAGCCCGGATAGCAGCCCCTGGCGCAGCCCCCAGCGTGCGTTCATCACTCGCTCCCCATCAATGTGTGCTGGGGCACGATCTCTTGGTGTTGACCTTGTCGTGGTTGTAGGAGGAGGACGGCAGCACGAGGAGCCACTTAGGGCCACCCCCAACATGCCACCCCCATCAACCACGCCGCCCCGAGGGGCGTCCCCGGCAAGGGCGCCAAGCACTAAGCCCATGCGCATGGAGGAGGAGGAGGAGGCGAACCTAGGCGCCAGCGGCTCCATCCCGGCACCGAATGTTGGTGGGGAGGGGGCCACTTCTTCCCAGCCTGGCACGTGTGAGTTGTTCGCCTTCTGTCCCCGCTCGTTTTTCTTCTTTTAATTTTTGGTCTTGACTTCGCCTCATTCCCTTTCTCGGTATCCAGATCCTTCCTCGGTGGACCGGTAGGACGTGGACACCGTCATCGAGGAGGTTGCCAGGGATGTCGCGGTCGAGGCCGACAAGATCGCCACTAAGGAGGCCGCCAAGGTGCCTGCCGGGGAGACCGGCAAGGCCACTACCGAGGAGGCCGGCGAGGGGCCTGCCGGGCAGGCCGGCAGGGCCGCTGCCGAGGAGGAGGTGGTTGACGACCATCCTTCCTCCTCCGCCGCCTCTGGCTCGGGCAAGTACCTGAAGCTGAGCAACGACCTGTTCATCCACCTCCCATGGACGGCGAGCACTAGGGCGCCCGCCAAGGGGGAGGTGTTCGATGACGAGGTGCTTGCCGCCGCCGGGCTTGAGGTCGTTGATGAACCGAGCGCCGGTGGTGGCGGTTACCAGGAAGAGCGGCTCCTCCAGGGCATGCGCGTCAACTTCCAAAAGCTCCAGGCGCTTCATCGTGCCCGCTTGGACAAGGCCAAGTCCGGGATGGCGGCGGTGGACAAGGCGGAGGCAGACCTCGTGGGGTGCATCACCGAGATGCAGTCTTGGTTCCGCCAGGCCTATGAGGAACTGAACACCACCCAGGATCTACTGGCCGAGCGCAAGCTGGAGCTCGTCATGAAGCAGGCCGATATTGCGAAGGCCCAGGAGGTGGCGACACAACAGGCCGCCAAGGACGAGGCCGCTCGGCGCCAGCACCAGGGCGCGCTGAACTCCTAGGAGGAGGACCTTGCCGCTCGTGAGGAGAAACTCGCCGCGACACTCCGCGGAAAGGACGAGGAGGTCAAGAAGCTTGTCGTGCAACGGACCCAAGAACTGGAGCAGAGGCACAAGGAGGCACTCAATGCTCAGGCCCAGGTCCATGCCGGCAAGGTGAACGAGCTAGAGGTGTAGAAGGATAGGCTAAAAGAAGCAGATCCTAGAGGTGATGGGGAAGAGGGACGCGGCCAAAGGCGCTTTCGCTGACGCGCAGGCCACAGTTCTCGGCAAGGCCGAGATACTCTCCAAGGCCAATTGACTCCACCCAAGACCTGAAGTTCAAGCTAGAGGGTATTGAGGGGACGCTGCCGGAGGTCAGGGCCCAGGAGGAGACGCTGACCAAGAATCTGGAGAAGGAGAGGCAGTTGCGGAAGAACGAAGCCGCCAACTGCGAGGATTTTGTGAAGGGCGAGAACCTATGGATCAACCGCCTCACCGGCGTCGCTGGCAGGATCACCACGCAGCTGGCTACCATGGGGATGCGAAACGTGAGGTACGTCCCGGAGCCGAGCGTGAGTCCCAATGCTAGGCTGACCCTATTCTTCGAGGGTGTTCTCGGGGCCCTGGAGCAGTTTTGCTCCAACAGGGGGGCCTCTCTGGCCGATGAGGCCCGGAGGCTTTGCCGGGGTGCCATGACCACAGTCCTCACCAAGGTGGCATACTGGAACCCCGACCCCGACCTCGACTTCGACGCTGTGCTGGAGAGCTTGCCAGAGGATGTGGACCTCACGACACTCGAGGAGCGTATCGAGCCTGTCATCAGGCGCATCGACGGAGTTCGGAGGATAGAAGGCGAGCGCCGGGACTAGGCACCCCGTTTCTTATCGCTGCTGAAGGTTCACGACAAAGACAATTTTTATCTTTAGTTAGAACCGCAGCAACAATTGATGTAATATAACTCTGAAGTTCTTTTGAAACGATGCATGTTATATTACCGTTTGATCTCCCTTCATATATCCACCCTACATCGGTTGGGTAGGCTTGCCGGCGCGGAAACCCAGGCCACAGCGCCTTGAGGATGGATCCCCAATGGCCTGCCGGGTGTGCTTGCTACCCGGCAAACCACCTCACTGCTCTTACCGCGGCCGCTCGAATTGTCGAGCGGAATCAAGATAGAACAAGAGCGTTGCCAATCGCAGACAGTCACCCTGCCGTTCTTGATGCAGCCGCTCGAACTATTGAGCGGACTCGAAATAGAACGAGGGCGTTGCCAATAGTGGTAGGGTCCCATTGCGTGCATGTTTTCCATACACAGGGCAAGATCATCGAGGATGATAACCTTATATATGAAAAGGAATTGCTCAAAGTTTTGCATGACTTAGCTTTTCTGCCGCTGCGTGAGCGTTCACTGCATCCACCGAGGATTCCACTTGTTCGGTCGTATTCTTCCTTGGAGTGATGACCATGATGAAGCTGCTACTTCAACCAGACCAGATTTCCACAACTGCGCCCCCTACCTGGTGCGCCAAAGATGTCGGTGGAAATGACACCTATGGAATCACTAGGATCCCTTCTACGGTTGGCGGCAAGGGGTTGTGCAAATAGCGGATCTCACGGTCAGCACAAGGATCGTTTACCCAGGTTCGGGCCACGGAACGCGTAATACCGTAATCCTGCTTTGGTGTATATTTGAGTGTTCTTGAGTTCTTGAACTAGCTACGTTGTGTGTCTAGTTCCAGAGATCCAAATCCCTCTCCAGTACGCCTCGGGCCTACTTTTATAGACAAAAGGGGTTGCCATAGTGGCACACCGGAGGTGGAAATGTGTATAGTGGCTAAGTGTATCCTCTGGCACCGTCGGACAAACACATTTAATGCGCTGCCGACGTGCCCCTCTTGCTTTATCGGGGACAACAAGGAAGCTCGTCCCAGCTGTCGCCGCCTCACCTGGCTCCGACGCGCGTCCGAGCTGACAAAGCGTTGTAGCGCCATGTTGGATGGCTGCTGGGCTAGCGTGGTGGCGGAGCCTTCATGAAGATCTACATGCCACCACGCAGGTGCTTGCTGAGTCGGTGTGGAGGCCGCACGCTGCCACGCAGATGCCTGCCCGGCTGGTTGAGCTAGCAGCTGCATGGGAACGGCGGTGGAGCCTTGGCAGCCGTGGGCCTGGCTGCGGCCCCTAAGATGTCCTCGGCAAGGGTCTTGCCGGGGACTGGCAAGGGCCTTGCCATGGCACTGCGGTCGTCCCCAGCAAGGATCTTGCCGGGGGTCTCGTGGATTTCCTTGGCAAGGATCTTGTCAAGGATCGTCGTCTTCTGGTTCTCATCTGATCTTGTGTATTTATGATCTCCACAAAGATCTGCATGCCACCATCGAGGTGCCTCCCGAGATTTTGTTCCGATGTGGTTGATGGCGTTGGAACCCCTTGGCTCTAGGGCGGCGCGCCCTACTGGCATTGGGAAAGTTGCCCCAGCAAGGCTCTTGCCAGGGTTGCGGAGGCTGCCACGGCAAGGGTCTTGCCGGGGGATCCCACCTCACCCTCTTGCTCTCCATGCCTCTGGTTTTGGCGTTGCTTCGGTTGTCTTGCGCTCCGGCTTCCCTCCTCTGCCCTGCTCAGTACGGCCGTAGGTGCGGCTCTGACTGCCCGTGCACAAGGGGTGCAAAGGAGAGCCCCTACTTTTGTACACCGACACACTAGAATCTATCGGGCCCGACCTGGAGCAAGTTGTCAGTTTCCTAAGATGCTTTCCATGCCTGGAGAGGCTATATATCAAGGTGATGTTCCTTTCCTGTTAAATGTTAACCATAAGGGAGTTCAATTTGTGACACCTTTTTCCAAGTTTACAATGACAATGTACTATGATTTTTGAAGGTTCTTTTGGATGATTTCAGAACATACATGTCCCCCCCATATTGGTTGCTTGATCCATATGGTTACAATTAATAAGCATTTCTCCTTTGGATTCATCTGTACTGTCACACCCTAGCTAGTTCAAGCATTAGAGTGTGCATCATGTTTAAATTTCTCTTAAATTTGAAATAGGGAAGGCAGAAACCCCCAACACCCCCCTGGAAACAACTAGGGTTTACTAAAATTATTTTCAATGAACCTGAAATGCCCTTCTAAAAAGTTCACCCTCTTTGTCTTGGGTTAAAACCTCTGGCAAAATTGGTGCACAATTTTCTAGGTCAATAGAAGGTCATTGAATTAAATCATAAGTATTTGAATTTGGGCATTTAAATGCTATAAAATAAATTAAATGCTCAAATAATTCTGGAAATAAATGTTTGCTGTTGGAAATATTCTACACAGAGGCCACAATTATTTTCAGGATTTTTGGAAACGTTTTAGTATTTTTAATAAAGCCCAACAGTTGTAGTTAAATAGAAAAACAGAAACAAATAAAAAAAGAGAGAGAGGGAAGCCCACCTAGGCCTTACCTGTGCTGGCCAGCCCACCTGGCTCGGCCCAGCCGACTGGCGCTGCCAGTCGTCATCCTCCTCGCGCCAGAAGGACGCGGAGCGCGTGGCCGGTGCCCGCGGCCACACGCCGGCCACCTCCTGCTTCTGCCGACGCATGGAGACATCCAGAGATGCCACGCGACCCCCCACGTCCCCTCTCATCCTCTCGCACTCTCCCCCTCGTCTCCCTCACTCTCTCCCGCGATGGCCGAGCGCCTTCCTCGCTGCCGATGGCCGTAGTTGCCACCAGAGCCACTCCCTCGCCCCTCCGACGAGCCCAATCGCTCCGCCTCGTCACCCTGGACCTCTCCGTCGACCCACGCAAGCTCGGACGACCCCAAGACGACGTGGTGCCCTTCTTCCCCGTCCACGGCCGCCGGACGCCATCGTTCGATTCGCCGGCCTCAAGTCCTCCCCGAGCTCGCTGACCCCCTCTCCGACCCCGCTGTGAGCTCCTCTTCCTTTCTCCCTAGTTACCGTGCTCGTTTGGCCTCTATAGTAGCCACTTCCACCATACCCGAGAGCTCCCCGCCGCCGACCATGGCGCCGTCGTGGCCAGAGCCACCGTGGCTCAAGGCCAAGCTCACCGTTGTGCTCAGCGCAGCACCAGGAGCCCGTAGCCACCACCAGCTCCCTCTCCCATGCACCGTAGCGTCGAATCCATCCACGCCCGAACTCCGGCGACCGCCAAGGTCGTCGCCGGTGTCGTTTCCGGCGTCCCCGTGTCCAACCACTTGCACCACTGGATGCGGCAGCTCCCCAGCTACGCGTAGCACGTCTCCCCCGTCGATTTGGTCACCGGAGGACCAAATCCGAAGCTCTCCGCCGTCTCGGGCCTCGCCGGCGTCGAGTCGCCGGCGAGTTTGACCCAGTTTGACTCCTGGGTGGGCCCAGGTAGACCCCCCTGAGTCTATGACAGGTGGGGCCGGTCTGCTAACTAATCTAGGCTTAGTTTTAACTAATTTTATTTAATTCAGTCACTGACATGTGGGCCCAGGCCCCACTAACAGCTAATTAGTGTTAATCTAATCCTGTTAATTAGCTGAGAGGCTGACAGAAGGGGCCCACCAGTCAGGTTTGACCTGGGCTGGCGCCTTTGACCTGCTGAGGTCAGCATGACGCAATGTTGATGCAGTAATGCATTTTTTGGATTTATTTTTATTCAGGAATTTCCAGAAAATGTTTAAAACTTCTAAAAATCATAGAAATTCAATCGTAACTCCAAATGAAGTAATTTATATATGAAAAATTATCAGAAAAATTCAATCTATCCATCTGTAATGGTTTCATGCATGACAAAACAAGTTTACCTTGCTGTTTAAGCAGAATAAGTAAATGCACTATTAAGGCCATGTTTAATGAGCTAATATTTGAATCTTTGATTCAAATGAGTTGATTCCTTTCTATTATAACTTGCATTAGGCCAAGACACATTCATATTGCCACGTCATAGCATGCATCATATTGTTGCATATCGTCATGTATTGATTGTGTTCCGATGTGTTCTTCGTGGTAGGTTCTGCCTCCGAGGATATTCACGAGTATCCAACTGAAGGGCAGTATCCCACTACCACTCCATCAGGCAAGCAACCATTGATCATTCCGATACAACCCATGTTCTCGCTTCTGCTCTTGTTTACTGCATTAAGACTACGCGATTCAAACTGCTGTGTGCTACGGTAGTTGAACCCTTATCCTCTGCATGACCTATCATTGCCACAGTAACTAGATGAAACCCACTAGCATGTGTAGGAGTTGATTGAGCCATGTATGTGATTCCTACCTTGCTATGCCTGCTATGCTTAGAGTTGTGTCAGGTCTGGTTCATCTGGGTGATGGGCCAGAGTGAAATGCTTATGCCGGTAATGTGAGGGATGTGTTGAACATGTTTTGGTAAAGGTATCGATGAGAGGCCATGTAGGAGTACATGGTGGGTTGTTTCATTGAGGCCGTCCCTAAGAACTGAGATCTGTATGTGTGATTTAAGATGCAGTTACTACCATACATTGGGCCCGAAACCAATGGACCCTCTCGGCTTCTTAGTTACCCTAGTACTCTGTCCAGGAGTTGCAAATAGTTTCTGGTGCTTGTAGGTTATGTGTTGGCGGCCGTGCGTAGCGCTGACCCTAGGGGTGGGCTATGTTGCGGTAGATACACCGTGGCACGGTGTACCGAGTCACCCGTTTGGTGTCTCAGGAACCCTGTTCACATCGTTCGGGGCCGTATGTGGAAACCTCGGCCGGACTCCCTGCGGATGGAACCTGGATAGGCGATTAACCTGGACTAGAGACTTAAGTGTTTAGGTAGGCCGTGGCCGACACCCTCGCTGGGCTTCCGCTTGAAGGTTGCCGAGTACATGTCGTGTAAACGGCGGTAAGTGGTGAAAGCGTGTATGAAGAAGTACACCCCTGCAGGGTATAAAACTATTCGAATAGCCGCGTCCGCGGTAAAGGACTACTTGGTTGCCTATACAGTTCATAGACAAGTTAATGGGTACTAATAAAAGACTCAAGATAAGTGTGAGTACCGAGGATGGCCCTCTCGTAGGATGACGAGGGAGGATCCCCGGTAGAGTATTGTGTTGGTGAGTAGTGGACTCGTGTGCGGAAACTATTTTACTGGTGAAGTTCCGTAGGATAGTGTAGCCAAGAGTCAAAGCTGGCTTGCTGCATTAACCCCACCACCTTCTTGAGAATAAGCATGTATAGTAGGTTCTGATGTAAGACTTGCTGAGTACCTTTGTACTCATGTTTGCTTAATTACTGTTTTCAGACGACAACACCGCCCCCTCCGATGTGTTCTACGTAGATCTTGACGTCAACGAGTGACTAGCCACCCAGGTGGTGATCCTGGCCATGGAGGGCCCTATGTAGATAGACAGGCTTCAAGAAGCCTTCTTTCTTTCTAGAGTCTGTACTCAGACTAGTTGCTTCCGCATGTGCTTGTATGATTGTATGACTTGAGTGTCGGATCATGTGACCCCTATCTGTATGAACATGTTGTGTATGGCTCCCTAGAGCCTTTAAATAAAGTACTTGAGTTGTAGAGTTTTGTTGTGATGCCATGTTGTATGTACTCATATTGGGCATATTGTGTGTATGATTGAAATGCTTGGTATGCGTGGGATCCGACAATCTAGTTGTTTATCCTTGGTAGCCTTTCTTATGGGGAAATGTAGTCTAGTGTTCCTCAAGCCATAGTAGTCCGCTACAGCCCGGTTCACCGGAGTCCTGCTAGCCCAGCACTACTGCTCAGGACACTTGACTGGCCGGCATGTGTTTCACTTTGTTCCTATGTCTGTCCCTTCGGGGAAATGTCACGCGGTGATATCCGGAGTCCTGCCTAGCCTGCTACAGCCCGGGTTCCCCGGAATCCTGTTAGCCCAGTGCTACAGCCCGGAATCACTCGCTGATGACCGACATGTTCGATGTGATTCATGTATGCCTGTCTCCATAGGTCTGTGCCGCTTTGGGTTCACGACTAGCCATGTCGGCCCGGGTTCTCTGTCATATGGATGCTAGCGACACTATCATATACGTGAGCCAAAAGGCGCAAACGGTCCCGGGCCATGGTAAGGCGACACCCGTGGGATACCGTGCGTTAGGCCGCAAAGTGATATGAGGTGTTACCGGCTAGATCGATGTGACTTGGAATCGGGGTCTTGACATGTACTAGTTTTCTTAGGGAAATTTTCATCCACTCCAACCTCTTGTGAAGAAGGCTACATTTTTTCTAGAATATAATCAAATGCCCATGTTAATCATCTCAGATCGAAGATGGCATGTTAGTGCATTTTACAAATCCTGCAAACCAAATATCTAGGCCTGTAGTAATGTTCAAAACTGCATGTAGGCACTAACACGTTTTCTTCTTTTGCAGATAAGATTAGGCCCAGTGGTGGATAATGTGATACAGTATAACAAGCACGTCGAATGCCTAGATTTGCATCTCTCAGAAATTACTTTGAAATCCTACCGAGGAACCTTCCCGGAGATTATATTCACCAGGTTCTTTGTTCTCAGAGCAAGGGTGCTGAAGGAAATGAGGATTGCCCTACATTTACTTCGCAAAAATGAATGTTTTGTCGATCAGCGCTGGCGCCTGCCGCAGAATGGAGTAGGCTCCAAAAATGCTGAATTTCATTTTGGAACTTCAGATGACAGAGTAATCAAAAGTCATCGTGTGAAGCCCATACATGACTTCTCAGTGGCTGACCCCTTTGCAAAAATTGTGAGGTTTCGAAGCGAGACTTAGAAGTGGTGATATTAGTTTGAACCTCTCGGATATCCATGTTCAGCGGATCAGCACGAGCGTTTGCAGCTGATGAGCTGAATTTCATTTGTAATATCAGTTTGAACCTTGTAATATTCAAATTTAAGCCATATAACTCTGGAATTTGAACCTTGTAACATTTC
Source organism: Triticum urartu (assembly GCF_056163025.1). NCBI lineage: Eukaryota > Viridiplantae > Streptophyta > Magnoliopsida > Poales > Poaceae > Triticum > Triticum urartu. The sequence goes on along the minus strand of NC_141879.1, from coordinate 317,431,130 downwards.
GAGCTTTTGTAGTACAATCGTTGAAATGGCATCGTATGAGACTTGTATATTGCTAGCACTATTTTGACCTTAATATACAATGGTCTTAGATTTTATTAACCATTCTCGAATCAGTTTACCTTGTCGATCTCACAACACACGATATGTATAGCTAACTCAACTGCGATCTTAGACATTATTGCGCACAATTGGTTTCTTCCACCATGTGCACTGTAGAGCGCATAATTAATTATCGCACTCGAGTGTCCATCATCACCCTTCTAAGTAACTTTGACCACATCACCCAAGGGTAAACTTATGACCGAAGTCATTCCGCACACTTCGTTTTTACAAAGCTTTTTGCCAATAAACGCCCATGATTTGTCCCTCTTCTAGCCGACGCATGGCCAAACTAGCCGGGCGGGAAGCTTGCGCGGTAAACAACGCGGTAGCATGGGAACAGGCTCACCAATGATACATTTGGTGCCTCTTCGAGCCCACGCGTGCGGTGCGGTGTTGCCAAACATGCACATGGATCCTCCGCTATGAACGTCGTGACAAGACGTGACGATTATAGGCCGGCCAGTCCCCATTTATTACAACGGCCATTTAACCTACCATTTTGTCTCTTCAACCTTTCGATCATGCACCGAGCATTTCGCCAGGTTTGTCAACAGCCCCACTACATGTTCTCTATAGTGGACATCACCAACGATGTAACGGCGCTGAAGAATTCGGGCATCGCCTGCTAGAATCTTGTTGACATCCAGGGCCAATACAAGATCTGGGGCAGCAAGGAGCATCAGAAGGACTCACTGGTTCACCTCGCCGACGCCATCATCGAACCCTACTACAGAGACATGAAGGATTCGTGCAAGAAGGACAAGCGTGCCTGGCACTCGGCCTGGATGGAGAAACACGACAAAGCTCACGTCGTGTACGCAGCCAAGGAGGCCTACACGAGCTACGACATGTACATGTGGATCGTTGACATGAGGAAGTGTCTCCTTCCCCAAAATAGCCAGGGATCCAGCCGGAAGCATTGCAATGGCAGGCATCGTGGCAACAATAAGTAGATGATTAGATCCTCATTTCTCCTACTTTAGTATGCATGCAATTGCTTTCTTTGGTGTGTGGAAATGTTATGTGTGTAGTCACTTGTGTAATTGTGTGCTTAATTTGGTTATGCAATGTTGTCATTTGAAGTATACATGTTGATGCTCCATAGATAGAGCGTAGATGTTGTGCGGACAAAGAAAATCACATCGCACACGGACTAAACAATGGAACTCATCGGTGATGTTTTCATCAATCACTCACAATTGTATACCAGCAATCGTTTGCTCACAACACACACGGCTTGTTAGCAGTAATCGTCTGTGTTGTTATCGGTCTTCACACACATTTCCGATTATAGACCTGTTTGCCTCGTATCACACACATCTTGTTCATTTGAACTGTTTCTATTCTCATGTCTCAACGCAAACAGTTCATCCGAGTGAACCACATGTCGTATATCGCACACACCTTTGATCTGGCTGACCGTTTGTTTTGTGTTGCCTAATCACAAACAGTTCATCCGAGTGAACCGTATGCTGTACATCACACACACCTTCATCTGGCTGCCCATTTCTTTTGTTCATCCTCATCGCAAATGGTTAACTGAACTGAACCATATGCCCTTAATCGCACACGCAACTAAAATCTGAACCGTGTTTGATGCATCCTCCATCGCAAACGTTTTGCACCTTTTTTGACGGTTTTTTACACCACCGTTTGCCATTATGGAATCGCACACAGTTTCGTCGAAGGATCTCTAATCGTAGTGTCGCGTTAGCAGCATCCTACAGTAGTGAAACACACTGCAAAAAAGTGTTACCTCGAATAGATCTCCAAGAACATCGAGGAGAACATGGTATTGAGAATCAAAGAGAGAGAGAAGAAGCCATCTAGCTACTAGCTATGGACCCGTAGGTCTGTTGTAAACTACTCATGCTTCATCGGAAGGGCAATAGAGTTGATGTAGAAGCCCTCCGTGACCGAATCCCCCTCCAACAGGGTGCCGAAAAAGGTCCCTAGATCGGATCTCATGGGTACAAAAGGTTACGGTGGTGGAAAAGTGTTTTCGTGGCTCCCTCTGCTGGTTTGGGGATATTTGGGAATATATAAGAGAAAGAATTATGTCAGGAGAGTCACAGGGGGCCCACAAGGGTGGGGTGCACGCCCTACCCCCCTGGGCGCGACCTCAGTCCTTGGGGCTGCCTCGTGGTTCCTCCGACTTCATCTCCAAGTTTCCTGGTTGTCTTCTTGTCCAAGAAAAATCATGGCGAAGGTTTCATTCCGTTTGTACTCCATTTGGTATTCCTTTTCTGCGAAACTCAAAAACAAGGAAAAAACAAAAACTGGCACTTGGCCCTAGGTTAATAACTTAGTCCCAAAAATAATATAAAATAGCATACTAATGCATATAAAACACCCAAAACAGATAATACAATTGCATGGAACAAACAAAAATTATATATACGTTGGAGACGTATCAAAGACCAAGAAAAGACGTCCTTCATCACAACTTTTGGGCCTTTTTGCTATGTTTCTATTCCTTTTGGGTTTCAAAGTGCCCAGGCGAATTATCAGCATTGTGTTCAGAATTGCCTTCACAGTCAGATTGGGCGTAATGTTCATGCTTATATTGATGATATTGTAGTCAAATCTTGGAAGAAGGAGACTCTCCTGGATGATTGAGTGAAACTTTTGACAATCTCCGGGTTTATAAGATGATGCTTAACCCGGCCAATTGTGTCTTTGGTGTACCTGCAGGCAAGTTGCTAGTTTTTCTGGTTTCAGAAAGGGGCATTGAGGCTAACCCGAAGAAGATTAAGGCCATCACTTCGCTTTCTAAGTCGCGTGTGTCAATGATGTCCAGCACCTGGCAGGTCGCATCGTGGCTTTGAGCTGATTTGTAAGTCGCTTAGGAGAGAAGGTGATTCCTTTTATATCAGATGATGAAGAAGGCAGATCACTTTGTTTGGAGTGATGCTGCCAATGAGGCGTTCGAGGCACTCAAGAAACAGTTAGCTGAGCCGCCCGTCCTCGGTGCTCCCATTGAAAAAGAGCCTTTGCTCCTCTACGTGGCGGCTAATAATAAAGCAGTCAGCGCGGCAGTTGTTGTGGAGTGCAAGGAGGCGGGTAAGGAGTACCCAGTTCAGCGGTCGGCTTACTATATCAATGAGTTTTTAACTAAGTCCAAGCAAAGATACCCACATTGGTATAAACTGGTGTTTTGGGTGTTCATGGTGAGTCGCAAATTGAAAAAAATTCCTTGGTCATCCTATTACTGTGGCCAAATCTGCTGCTTTAGGAGATATTGTTCAGAACAGGGAGGCTACAGGCCGAGTTGCTAAGTGGGCAATCGAGCTTGGACCTCACGGTTTGAAGTATGTGCCAAGAATAGCCATCAAGTCTCAGGCTTTGGTGGATTTCATAAATGACTAGACAGAGTTGCAGACATCCGAGGAGAATCCTAACAACACATATTTGACAATCCACTTTGATGGGTCAAGGCAGTTGGAGGGCTCAGGGGCTGGAGTTATTTTGACTTCCCCGCAAGGTGAATTTTTTTGTTATATTTTAATGCTAATGTTTCCTTGTACTAACAATGCAACTGAGTATGCACCATTACTCCATGGCCTTCATATGGACAAAGAGATGAATTTAAGCCAAGTCAGGTGCCTGGGCGACTCAGACCTTGTGGCTCAGCAGGTCTCAGGCATGTGGGTCTAAAGACCCGGTCATGGCGGCTTATCGCTGGGCGGTTGATAATATTGTTGGTCACTTTAAGAGTTATCACGTGCATCACCTTGATAGATAGAAGAACGAGGCGACTAATCCATTGTCCCGGCTAAGATCTCAATGTAAGCTGGCGCCTCCTAATCTTGGTGTTTTGGGAACCGGGGTACCCAGACTTGCCTGCCTGTGGCCCACGGCGTGGCTCCATCGAAGGCCTGGTACGGCCCACCTTCAACATCAACGACACAAGACCCTCATGAGGGGCCAAGCCTCATGGGGCGGACAACGCCAAGACCTCCAGAAGGAGCGGCCTCCTTAGGCTGGCTCCTGAGGAGCGGAGATTTCTATGCAAGCCCTCACCTCGTGAGGTTCGGATGATGCAAGCGATGACGACCGTGGCCAGGCAGGCGCCAGCAGGCACAGTACAATAGGTGTCCTCTTTGGTGCTAAAGAGGTAAGCACAGGCGCGGAGTCCTGAGGAATCAGCCAGAGGTTTCCATTTCTATGCAACAAGACCAAGACCGCTAGGACGGCAGGACAGAGGTCATCGTCGAGTCCACCACGGTTTCACGACCAGAAGCTTTGCAGGCGATGACCACCTTTCATCAGGATAATATGTACTAGTTGTCTCTCTTCGAATTTGGCCGTTGTTGGATCCCTTCCCGCCTTCGTTTTGGGGGAAGAGGACCAAGGCCACTATAAGTATAGCCTAGCCACCACCTTAGACAACGACAGATCCGCATCATTTAGACCATCCTCTCCTTGACCAGCATAAGAACACACCTACTAAGGTTGTTCTACCACTATACTAGTTCATCATCAGCCCACCTCGAGGCTAATCCACCACAAAGAAGGACTAGGGGTTTACACCGCAAGGTGGACCTAACCTGTGTAAACTATTGCGTCCCATTTCCTTCCAGTTCATCAAGCTAGGCTGTGAGATCGACGGGTTGGCAGACTGGGGAAGTTGAGTTCTTCACACGCACCCCAGAGTTCGAATCTATCTAGGGTCTGCGGAGCCCCAAATCTGACATTTGGCGCGCCAGTTAGTGGTGCATCAGAGCATCTCTTCCTCCGGTCGATTCGTCACCGTTTCGCCGTCCCCATGGCTGATGCTCGTCGAGTTCGTGCTGAGCGCTGAGCCGCCCTCATCACCCAGACGACACCTGCTGGCGATGGTGCTCCTCGCCGTTCCCCATCGCACGTGTCCAACGCTACCACCGGCCCTGCGGCCCATGGGTAGCAGGCTTCGCCGCTGTAGGTTTCATCATCCCACGCCAACCGAGGGTCGGCGAACGCGCGGGCTGCGTTGCTCATGGCACGCGAGCTCCTGCGTTATCGCCTGGCCGATGACCTCTACGAGGACTGGCTGGACCGCATCACTGAGCTCGTCAGCGTCGTGGGAGAGGCTCATGCGCCATCCCGCTCGCTGTCTCCCTCGCCGCCCCTTGTGGGCGACGTGGCCCACGTTGTGCCTCCTCCACCTCCCAAGCAAGACGTGATCCCAGAGGCAAGGCATGAGGTGCCATGGCGCGACCCACTGCGCAGGGCGCCGACGCGTGACGAGGAAAGCTGTTGGGTGGTGCAGTGGCCGCAAGCAGAGGCGCGTGCGCTCCCAGCACCGCCGCGTCGAGACCGCGTGCCTCCCGAAGCGGTGGTGCGCGAGCGCCAAGATCAGGCTCTGCCTCCATGGTGGGCCCCGGTGAGTGCGGCAGGCTGCCGTGCATTCACCCCGGAGCTGTGCCACATCGTCTGGCTAGGGAAGTTCAACTCGGACCTGCCTCCGTGCTACGACGGCACCCTCGACCCCGCTGACTTCCTGCAGCACTACGAACTGAGCATCGAGGCGGCCAACGGCGATGAGAAGGTTATGGCGAACTAGTTTCCTATGGCCCTCAAGGATAGCGCGCGCTCGTGGCTCCTGAACCTCCCCGTAGGATCGATCTCCTCCTAGGACAAGATGCGGGAGCACTTCATCGCCAACTTCTAGGGCACTCACGCTCGTGCGCCGACCGCGGGTGACCTGCAACGCATCAAGTAGCAGTCAGGAGAGACCTTGCACAAATACATCTAGTGCTTCTCCAATGTTCACCTCAAGATCCCCAAGGTGTGGGATGAAGCCACCATCTGGGCGTTCACCGATGGCGTCCGTGACTTCATGATGAAGGAAGAGCTCGCCATACATGAGGACATGTGCTCGCCTCTAGAGATGTTCAACATGGCAACCAAGTGGGCGAGAGCTGAGGAAGGACGCCTTTTCCTCCCCGATCTCTCGGAGGTCGACCCAGAGGACAAGAAGGCCAAGGCCAAGGACGTGAAGCGCAAGGAACCAGTTGTGCTCGTAGCCGAACCCGAGAAGAAGAGCGGTTGTGACCAGCCCGTGTCATCCAAGGGTAGCCACCCATTGTGTGTCTTCCAAAATGTGCACAGCCACAACACCAATTACCGCCAAGAGCTCAGGGCCATCTGTGATGGGCGCCTCAGTCGTCGCCCTGAGCATAACGACCCAGGCTACGGTCGTGGAGGAGGCCGAGGCGGAGGACGCTGGGACAGCCGTGACCCCTGCCAGGACTGGCACGACCAGCCTCGTGAGGATCGCTGGTAGGGCCCGCCTTGTGAGGGTACCTGGAGGGATCAGCCTCGTGAGGACCGGCCTCAGGACAACGCTGGCCTTCCTCCGCTACCACCGCCACCAAGGAGGAACGAAGACCACCACCAAGATGATGGGTCTGGGGGCTTCCAAGAGCATCGTGCCATCACATGCATCCTAAGCGGCTCTTAGGCCCCTGCTTCCCATCGAATCTTCAAGCAGTTCACTCGCGAGGTGAGCACGGCCCTCCCCAAGCTCGAGGCAACGCGTCCGCTCATGTGGTCCAAGTACGCTATCACCTTCGACTCTGCTAACCAACTCAAGTGCATGGCCACTGCTGGCGCCCTCCCGATGCTTTGCTCGCCTACCATCAGCAATGTCCTCGTCACCAAGACACTCAGCGATGGCGGCGTGAGGCTTAACATTCTCTCCATCGAGACGTTTGACAGGCTCCAGGTGTTGTACAACCATCTTAAGCCTACCAAGCCTTTCTCACGAGTGACCGACGGCTCCACCACCCCGATAGGGCAGGTCCGCCTCCCTGTCACCTTGGGCAAGCACGGCAACTACCGCACCGAGCTCATCGACTTTGATGTCGCCCACATTCGCCTCCCGTACAACACCATCCTTGGGTATCCGACCCAGGCCAACTTCATGACAGCAATTCATCATGGCTACAATGTCCTCAATATACCACGAAACTGCGGCATCATTATGGTCGCCTATGATGAAAAACCTGAGTGTGCTCTCTCGAGCGCGCCTACCAGGCTATGGCGGTCGAGAACCTAGATGGCGAGGGCGCCGCCTACCCTCCTTAGGCCGTCCCCAAGAAGAAGAAGTAGCGGCTCCTCCTAGGACCTCGGGAGGGTGGGGCATCCGACGGCTATGCCTTAGGACCTGCGCCCACTGACGGGGCACGTTCCTCTCTCCCATAGGAAGGCGCGCTCAGCACCCCTCTCAGGCTGGGCTCGGGGGCTATCCTCTGGAGGGCCTCTGACCTAGCCAGCGTCACGAGGGAGGTGGTCGGGCACCATGTGGAGGCGTGCTTCAACGCGTGCTTCCGCGAGGAGGGCATAGGGTGCGAGGTGGCAGGCGCTCAGGAGTTCATCACCAAGGCGATCGAGCAGCTTCAGCAGGTAAGAACAATGCAAGGCGAGCATCGCCCCGCACCACCCAGCGCAGCTCCCTCCCCCGGCCAGGGCAGCAAGCTACGCGCGTGCGTCAACATTCCAAGGCTCAATAGAGTCGCGTCTCAGGAGATTTTCTGGCCGCCCATGTTGGCCGGTGCGAGGGCCCCCCTCACGGCTACGTTCGCATGCCTTTTGGTTTGCTAAACGGGGCTGCCGCACACCAGCGCCACATGCGGGGTGTCCTGGCAACTCATGAGGCTAGGCAGCAGGCAATCCTATCGGAGGTGCATATGGATCCTCGCGAGCCCACCAGGCCTCCAGAGCCTGCAAGGTTCAGGACCTAGGGGACCCGTGAGGAGCGATCTCTACACAACGCGTCTCCAGCTACTTCAACACTTCTTCAGCAATGGTGCCAGGTGACAATTTTTGGTTTGTTCAGTTGGGGGTTCCCCTCGGGCTGCATTATCCCCAAGTTGTGTGGGTCCGTCCCTGCGGCATGTATCGTTCTTTGCATCTATCAGAATCGGCTTTACTCTCATGAGTTGCCTTATGATTATCACCTGCCTATCGAGTGTGCCGTCACCCTTCGCGGCCTCTGCGCGTTGCTAACCCGCCTCTTGCACATCTCGCAACGGGGCCTACACATGCTGGCACGACGCTTGTGCTCGGGTCCGACCTTGCAGCGCTGATAAATCCGAGAGATCGAGCTCTGGCTCGCGGCCTGTCCCACGCATGTTACCTCACCAGATCCTCATTGCCTACATCTTCTTGCGGAAAGATCAACGAGAGGACAGCAAGCGCGGTTATGTGTTATGTTTTCCTCTTCGGACTAACTCGCAGGAACCTCCGGAGCTTGACTACGAGCGGCCCCGCTGGCCACTCGTTTTTTACGCAATTCGCTTGCATGTAAAAGGGGGGCTTGTGGGCATCGTTCCTCAGGGTCTCCTACTGGCTCTCGAGCTCTCGCCCCCTGGCCTTGACCACGGCATCGTGACCTGGCATACCAGCGGCGGTTAAGCCTTGCTCGAGGGCCGAGACTCGAGGATGTAGAGCACCTAGATGAGCAAGGAAAAGGAGATCGGCACGGGCCCTGCCTAGAAGTGCCACCACCAAGACACGGTATGACATCGGACAAGGGAATTGCCGTGGGTTCGTCAAGATAAGTCACCTCATACATGTCAGCGTGAACCTCACGACCCAGCATTTCGACCCTCGCAATCCCACTAGGGCAGTGCTGCTCCCCTTTTTGGCCTTCAGGAAGCTGCTTGCATGCTAAAGGGGACCTCCTAAGCATCACGCCTCAGGGGCTCTTACCGGACCTCGGGCCCCTCACCACCTAGCCTTGACCATGACATCGTGACCTGGCATACCAGCGATGGCTGAAGCCTGCCTGGGGACTGGGTCCTGTCGGCGTAGAGCACTAAACTACTGCGAGAACAAAAAGAAGCACCCTGCCAAAGCGAGATATGCAGTAATAACACCGGGCTAGGAATAATAACATTGAAGCAAAAGAATTACAGTTTCTTACATGCCCCCACGGGGCTCGTCACAATTCCGCACATGGAAAACAAAAAGGAGGACCTGGAAGAACCCCTGCCGCAGGGCATCACCAATGACGCCGGACGGACGCCGCTGCTGCTGCGCTCCAGGCACGGCGAGAGCTCGGCGATACGTAGCTGTCATAGCTGGACTCCGGTGAATCGTTAGACTCCGGAGAGTTACTGGATTCTAGGGAATCATTGCTGCTGCTGGAGGGGCTGCTAGCAAGGCCAAGGGCAAGTTCAGGGCCCGAGGCCGCACCGTGCGGACCGCCTCTCCCAGAGCAGCACTCCAGGCACTGGCCATCTTCACTAAAGACCTTGAAGAAAAGCGTGGATGCTCCGTCATACTTGAAGTGGATGGTGAGGGCCCCCTCCGGGCAACAGGCACGGGCGATCTCAACCCACCCTCGAGTCATGCAGACGTCACCCGGGGGGACGAACTCAACCTCCGCTTCCGTGGATTGGCAACATCACCCGGCATGTTGCAGCCACAACTCTGTGGGGCCCCTAAGCGGCATCTCCTCGGCGAAGAACCTCAGGAGATGGATCCACGTGCGCAGCGGCATTGCTGCCCACACCACAAACTCGCGTGATGTGCCCTCGGCATGATTTTGCAAGCCGGCTGGCCGTGCAGCCATAGCCTGTCCTCCTCGGCCCCGACCCGCGAGGCGCTGGGCATGGCTCCCTTTCCCAGGGCTCTGCGCATGAGCGTACATAGGGATCAGGAAGCCAGGGGGAGGTTGCTCGTACCAAAGCCGTGTCACCTCTTGCCCCTCGCCGGCATCGCGGGAGCGGCCAAGCCTCTTCTTCGGCGGGAGAGGCCCATGCTCCTCTTGAGGAGCTTTTCCCTTCTCCACCGCGGAGAACCTCCTTTTTGGTGCCATGGATGCTTCAGCAAGAGGGTGAGATGAGAAAGAAGAAGGAGAAAGCAGCGAGAAGATGGAGATGAGAAAGGGGGAGTCTGCCCCTCAACCCATTTATAGCATGAGGGAAGCCAATTGCCGGCCTCCACGACCCCCAATAATTATGATCTTTCTGCATGCAGTAGGCTCTAGTCAAGTCGAACGGTTGCCGATGCTGCGTGGGGATGCGGAGACGCCCATGTCCCATCAAGCGCCACACGTCGACCGAGGCCGCAAGCAGTTGGGGCCCGCGGTGCTCCACCCTTGCCCCTTGGCTTTGCCTCGAAGCCAAATCCGAGCGCGCCTTGGGCCCAGAGGCTACTGTCGGCATTCGGGGAACCGGGGTAACCAGACATGCCTGTCTGCGGCCCATGACATGGCTCCATCGACGGCCTGGTATGGCCCACCTTCAACATCAATGACACAAGACCCTCGCGAGGGGCCAAGCATCGTGAGGCGGCCGATGCCAAGACCTCCAGAAGGAGCGGCCTTCTTAGGATGGCTCCTGAGGGGCGGAGATTTATATGCAAGCCCTCACCTTGTGAGGTTTGGATGACGCAAGCCTTGACGACCGAGGCCAGGTAGGCGCCAACGTGCGCAGTACAATAGGTGTCCTATTTGGTGCTAAAGAGCCAAGCACAGGCGCGGAGTCCCGAGGAATGAACCAACGGTTTCCATTACTATGCAACAAGATCAAGACCGCCAGGACTGTAGGATGGAGGTCATCACCGAGCCCACCACGGCTTCACGACCAGAAGCTTTGCAGGCAAAAACCACCTTTCATAAGGATAAGATGTACTAGTTGTCTCCCTTTGAATTTGGCCGTTGTGGGATCCCTTCACGCCTTTGTTTTGTGGGAAGAGGACCAAGGCCACTATAAGTATAGCCTAGCCACCACCTTAGACGAGGATGGATCCGGATCATTCAGACCGTCCTTCCCCTGACCAGCACCAGAACACACCTCCTGAGGTTGTTCTACCACTGTACTAGTTCATCATCGACCCACCTCGAGGCTAATCCACCACAAAGCAGGAGTAGGATTTTACACCACAAGTTGGCCCGAACCTGGCTAAACTGTTGCGTCCCATTTTCTTCGAGTTCATCAAGCTAGGCTGTGAGATCGATGGTTTGGCAGACTAGGGAGGCTGAGTTCTTCGTACGCACCCTAGAGTTCGAATCTATCCAGGGTCTGCGGAGCCCCGAATATGACACCCAATGTGTTCCTTGGCATATTGTACAATCCGTCTCTCACATTACCATTTGAGGAATACCTTGTTGTTCTTGACCCAGAGGCGTAGTTGGTGGCGGCTCTTCATGCCATTCCGGACTAGACTTTGCCTTATATGGCTTATATGACCCGGGGCGAGTTACCCTAGAATGAAATTTTCGCAAGGCAAAAAAGCCGGAGGTCTAAGTCTATGACAATCTTCAATGGCGAGTTACACCTCTTCTGTTTGACAAGCGTGTTCCAACATTGTGTTTCTCCTGAGGAGGGCCGTGAAATTTTACGAGAGATTCATGAAGGCGATCATGGTCATCATGTCGGCTCAAAATCTTTGGTGGCTAAATGTTTTCTTCATAGGTTTTATTGGTTAACGGCTCATGCTGATGCAGAAGATATCATTAGCAAGTGTGATGGATGCCAAAAACTTTCCAGACAAGCTCATGTGCCGGCTCAGGAATTTCATATGATCCCAATAACTTGGCCATTTGCAGTCTCGGGGATTGATATGGTTGGGCTGTCCAAGAGATCTAAAGATAAGAAGACCCATCTTTTGGTGGCAGTTGACAAGTTTACCATGTGGGTGGAAGAAGAGCTGGTTAGTGATATGTCTCCAATGTATCTATAATTTTTGATTGTTCCATGGTGTTATATTATCATTCCTGGATGTTTTACACTCATTTTATAGTTATTTTATATCATTTTTTGGTACTAACCTATTGACATAGTGCCAAGTGTCAGTTGCTGTTTTTTGCTTGTTTTTTACATCGCAGGAAATCAATACCAAATAGAGTCCAAACGCAGCAAAACTTTTTGTGAATTTTTTTGGACCAAAAGACATCCAGTGGGCCAAAGAAGTACCAAAGAGGGAGCCCGCGGTGAGCACAAGACACCACGGCGCACCTGGAGGCCCAGGCGTGCCCTGGTGGGTTGTGCCCACCTCGGTGGCCTCCCAAACCGCCTATTTGCTCTATAATTACCCCAATATTCTAGAAACCCTAGGGGAGTCGACGAAAATCAATTCCAGCCGCCGCAAGTTCCAGATCCAATCTAGAAACCATCATGGAGGGGTTGATCATGCCCACTGGAGCCTCTCCGTTGATGCGTGGGTAGTTCTTTGTAGACCTACGGGTCCGTAGTTAGTAGCTAGATGGCTTCAATACTATGGTCTCTTGGAGATCCATCTGATGTAACTCTTTTTGCGGTGTGTTCGTTGGGATCCGATTAACTTTGAGTTTATGATATCCGTGTTCTAGGAACGGGGGTGTCGGTGGGAACGACACCTATGGGATCACAAGAATCCCTACTACGGTTGCAGGGCACGGGGTCGTGAGAAGAGCAGATCAAACAGATAGCACACGGTTCGTTTATCCAGGTTCGGTCCGCGGGGATGCGTAAAACCCTACTCCTGCTTTGGTGGATTGTATATCTGTGTTCTTGAGGTAGCTATGGGGCGTGAAGAGCTCCAAAAAGCTGAATCCTCCTCCTGGTCACCTCGGGCCTCCTTTTATAGGAAAAGGGGTTGCCACAGTAGCACCAGGAGGTGGAAAGGGAGCAGTGATGTGAGGTTATCCCTCGCATTACATGACAAGGCGCATTTAATGCATCTTGCCCAGGTGTCCTTGCTTTATCGGGGATGGGGGAGAGCCCTGTCTCGTCCGTCGCCGCTCCATCTCGCGTCAACACATGCCCTGGCCAGCGGCGCCCGCGGTGTCATATAGGCAGGCAGGCAGCTGAGGTGGCGCAATGGTGGGTCTCCATGAAGATCTGCATGCCGCCATGCAGGTGCCTGCCCAGCTGGTTTGGTCGGAAGCTGCATGCGAATGGCAGTGGAGGTTTCACTGGCATGGGCCTGATGGTGGCCCAATGGGTGTTCTTGGCAAGGGCCTTGCCGGGGCCCCGGCAAGGGTCTTGCCGTGGCGCCTGCTGTCATCCCCGGCAAGGCTCTTGCCAGGGGCCTTGTGGTCCTCCTTGGCTGGGATCCCACCAAGGATCATCATTTTCCAAAGGGTGTATCTGATCTTGAATGTCTTCACAAATATTTGCATGCCACCATGGGGATGTCTCCCGAATCCTTGCCCCATCGGGGCAGTGGACTCAAGGGTGACTCACTCCGTAGGTGTGGGGCGAGCTGCCACGGCAAGGGTCTTGCCGGGTTTGCTAAAACCGCCTCCCGGCAAGGATCTTGCCGGGGGGTCCACTTTGTCCCCTTTGATCCTTGTGGTCTTGGTCTTGGCGTCGTTTTGCTTCCCCTGGGCTTCGGCCTTACCATGGCTCACCTCCCTTGCCTTGCTCAGTGTGGTGGTGCCCGTGGCTCAGACTGCCCGTGCACAGTTATAGGGGTACAAAAAGCGTACCCCTCTTTTTGTACACTGACAGGAGCCCCCGGGCCTGGGCCACATGTAAGCGTAATCGCGTTGTTGGGCTAGGCCCAAAAACGGTGCGCGGGCAGGCGGGGCGGTTTTTACTGTGGTAAGTCTCTTCGCGCGCTGCGCTTCCCATGCATCCCACGCGTGGCGCGGTGTGGGCATGCGTGTGTGACCTGGGCGGCATGCGTGTGGCTGAGCTCTGCATGCATGCGTCACATCGTAGTAAAGGGGGTGGTTTGCGCCTTCCCCATAAACGGAGGGAGGCGTGGAGGCGCGGCCCATTTACTGAACGGGGTCGTGGCGTGGTCTTCAAGGCGTCCACTCCCCACGATCACGGGGTGGGGAGTGGTCGCCTCACCCGTCGCCTCGGTCCTGCATGCCTGCCACATGGCTCTCATGCGCTTGGGGTGGTGAACGATGGAGGCGGGAAACCGGGCCACCGCGGGCTAGGGCGGCGGATCGGTCCCAGTTCCCTGCGCCTTCCGCGTCTTGATTGGCTGAGCGGGGCGGCCGAGCCCCCACCCTGTTCCTTTATAAAGAGCGGGAGGGGGGATGGCGTCCCGCATTCCTTCATCTCCTCCTTCCTTCGGCTTCTGCTCCCCCCTTCCATCCGTCATGGAGAGAGGGAATCCTGGTCCTTCCATGGTGGCGGCCAGGGTCGCCGCTCGACAACGCGTCCCTCCTTCTCCTGCAACCGTGGTGGCAGAGCCAACCGCGACGGGAAGGGGGAGGGGGCGAGGCCGTGGGCGAGGCCGAGTCGCTCGGGGAAGAGGAGGACGGGGCGGCGCACCGGCCTCGCCTCCGCCAGCAGTTCTTCCCCCCGTGGAGGGCCACGTTGGGGATGACCCTTGCGAGTTCTTCGTCAGGCTACGCCAGCCGCCTCGCTGTCGCCTTCGTCTCCCGACTCCATTCGCGCGGGAGGTGGAGCTGGATCCGCCGGAGTCGTTGTGGCTGCATATGAGGGGTTGCGCGATCAGTAGCACGCGGGCCCGCGTCGATTCCCCCCCCCCCCTCACGTGATGTATCTCCGTCGGGGATGGAAGATGTTTGCCCATATCCATCGCTTGACGGAGGGGCTCACTCTCCATTTTAAGCTGATGGAGGGTGGCCTTCTCTCCGTCAAGGTCTTCGGGTGCTTTGGGACCCGTGCAAGGTGCTTCGTGGAGAGCTCTTCTGATAGTGAAGACTCCTCCTCGGGCGGGAGTGACGAGGAGGACAGCGGCAGCGACGACGAGGGTAGTAGGCGGCAGGATGACGGGTTCGATTAGGAGTCAGCCGCCGCTCCGTGCGGCACCAGCGACCCCATCATCCGAGTCGCCGGCCCCCTGAACTTCTCAGGGTTGTCTCCTTGGGCGGCTGGCGTTGGGAGGCTGCGGAAGAGGAAGAGGGCGGGCGGCAAGGCCGTCAAGTTGGAGTACGCGGGCACCGACGCCTTCGACGCGTGCTGACGTCCTGCCGCCTCGTCTTCGAGCTCTGCTTCTGGCGCCGCCATCACCATCCAGCCTTCGGACGGCTACCGAGATGTTCTCTTGGTGTCTGCTGCCTCCCGTAGCTCGCCTAGGCGCCCCTTTTTCCCTTTTCGCCTCCTTGACCTACCTCCTGAGGAGAGGGACAAGAATGGGATTACGGGCACCTTATCTCTTTTTAGTTTGTAAGCCTTCGAGCCTTAGCTGAATTTAAAACTTGTAATCCCATCATTCATGTTTTTCATTCCCTATGGACTATACCTGAGTGGAATGTTTTTAATGAAAAAGGGATGCTTGCCGGGTCATTTGTTTGTGGGTAGAACCCATGACAAGGAGTAAATCCTTGATATCCTTAAGATAAATATTTCCTTGCCCGGCAACAGGCCTTGCCGTCTCCCCACTTCGCTCGACCTTTCTCGCACCTTTGGTGGAGGCAGGGATGAGGTGGGTTCAGGCTCCTTGTTTCATCCTCTCGTTGCCGCGACTACTACCAAACCTGGCCCTAGGAACGAGCCCTAGGGCCTAGAGTTAGGGCAGCACGGTAGTTTTTTAGGAAAAAACGAGGTTTCATATACCTCAGTCCATAAGGGAATGCATGATAAGGGATGAAGAACTTATCTGAAGCTGTAGCCCCCGGCAACTCTGGTTTGCCGTGGGTGAATCTTTGCACTTGCAGCCCCCGGCAATACTGGCTTGCCGGGGTCTAGATGCTGGTTTGTCCCTCTTCTCTTTTTCGTCCTCAAGTGATCCGGCAAGGATACCTGTGAGTCCTGCGAACCAACGAAGACGAAAGAATGGCAAAGAGATGCACACTCGACCTCTAAGCTAGGGGTTACTCGCCGCTAAGCACTATCAACCCTAACCAAGGACGAGACTCGACCTAGCATGCATGCTATAACTTAGGGCACCAGCGCTTCATTTAGTTATGCTCAGGGTCTGCGCCTGGCTTTGTACATAGGGTTACATGCATCATTGGCAATGCTTGTACAAAAGGTGGCTTGCCGGGGGGCCCGGCAAGCTGCGCCTCATGGGTAAAACTTGTGAGGATGCTCAATGTTCTAGGAGTTACTCACCGGAACGGCATCTTCGGTCTCCAGGTGGACTGCGCCGGGCCTGGTGACTCGTCTTACCCGATAAGGGCCTTCCCACATTGGCATCAACTTGTTGGAATTCTTGGCCGATTGAACGGGCCGAAGGACAAGGTCTCCTTCCTCAAGGCTTCGGGCATGAACCTTGCAGCTATGGTAGTGGCGCAAGGCTTGCTGGTAGCGTGCTGCTTTCACAGCCGCCCGAAGACGATCTTCCTCAAGGAGCCTTGCGTCATCTTGCCATAGTTGCTCTTGCTCAAGCTCATCATAAGCGAGCACTCAAGGTGACCCGTATATGAGTTCTGTGGGAAGAACTGCTTCTGCCCCGTATACCAAGGCAAAAGGTGTCTGGCCGGTGGCTCGATTTGGTGTCGTCCCGATCGATCAAAGAACCATCGGCAACTCAACAATCCAGCGCCTTCCACTCTTGTGCAGCCTGTCAAAGGTCTTGGTCCTTAAGCCTCGCAGTACTTCAGCGTTTTCCCTCTTAGCTTGACCATTGCTTCGTGGGTGAGCAGCGGAAGCGAAACAGACTTTGCTGCCAAGGTCTTGGATATATTGCATGAAGGTGCGGCTTGTGAACTGTGTGCCGTTGTCGGTCATGACCCTATTGGGTACACCAAAACGGCACATTATTCCCTTGAAGAACTTGACGGCTGACCGAGCTGTGACTTTCCTCACTGCCTCCACCTCCGGCCACTTTGTGAACTTGTCGATTGCAACGTACAAGTACTCAAAGACCCTGACAGCGCGGGGGAAAGGGCCCAGTATGTCGAGCCCCCAGACCAAGAAGGGCCTGGAGAGAGGAATGGTTTGAAGGGCTTGAGCCGGCTGATGAAGCTTCTTTGAATGGAACTGACACGCTTCACACCTGGTGACTAGTGTCGTCGCATCCTGGAGGGCGGTGGGCCAAAAGAAGCATTGCCGAAATGCCTTGCCGGCAAGGGCCCTTGACCCGATGTGGGACCCACATATGCCTCCGTGTATCTCCGCCAACAGCTCCAGTCCTTCCTCCCGAGGGATACACTTTAATTTCACACCGTTCGGCCTCTTTCTGGTCACGACGTCATCGACGAACTGGTACATGGTAGAGCGACGGGCTACTTTTTCCGCTTCTTCCCGCTCTTCAGGAGGTTCCCCTGTTTGGAGGAATCGGACGGTATGTTGTGCTCACGCTGGAGCCTAGGGCTCGACGGCGTGGACTAAAGGCATTTCCTCCGCTATAGGAGCGGCTGTCTCGACGGCAAGAGCTTGACGCTCCGCCAGAGCTAGCCATCCCATGGCGGGCTCAGTGTCCCTGGCAACATCCTTGCCGGTGGCTCCGGGGAGCTCGGCGGGAAAATACTTGCTGCTCCTGATCTCCTCCTCTTGTTCTGCTCTGTTGATGGATCAACGGATGGCTGAGTTAGCTGGAGCACAAAGGTACCTGGTTCCACAGGTAGCTTGAGGGCAGCGCGTTTTGACAGGTAATCGGCGATATCGTTCCCTGCTCGGGGAACGTATTCAGCCTGTATACCGTCGGAACGCTCTTCCAGCTTTCTCACTTCACGACGTAGGCCTTCATCAATGGGCTTTGGTAGTCCTTGTTGACTTGCTTGACGACGAGCTGCAAGTCGCCCCTGATGATGAGCTTCTTGATTCCAAGGTCTGCCGCGATCCTAAGACCGGCAAGCAGCCCTTCGTACTCTGCCGTATTGTTTGTTGACACCTCCCTGGGGAAGTGCATCTGGATCATGTACTTGAGGTGCTCTCCGGTGGGCGCGACAAGCAGTACTCCAGCCCCGGCGCCATGTAAGGAGAAAGCTCCATCAAAGTACATGATCCAACTGCAACTTGCCTCCTTGACGGGGAGAGCGGTCTCTTGGGTTTTTCATCAGGCGTCGCGGTCCATTCTGCAATGAACTCCGCCAGGACTCGGCTCTGAATCGTCGAAGTACTTTCAAACTTGAGGCCAAAGCTAGACATCTCCAGTGCCCATTCCAAAATTCTTCCCATTGCATCTGGATTGTGCAATATCCATTGCAGAGGGAGGCGAGTGACGACAGTGATCTCGTGTGCCTGGAAGTAGTGACGCAGCTTCCTCAAGGCCATAAGAAGGCCGAAGAGCAGTTTCTGCATGCCGGAGTACCTTGATCTAGCTACCTACAGGAGGGAACTAACAAAGTAGACCGGGTGCTGCATCATTTTCTTCTTCGGCGGCACTTCAACTGGCTATGTCGTCTCTGCATTGGTGGTGTCGGGCTCTGTCGCTGCCATTACCTCGTCATCAACCTCTCTCTGCACCACTAGTGCGGTGCTGACCACCTGGTTCGTTGCCGCCAGGTACAGCAGCAACGGCTCCTGTGGCCTAGGCGCAACTAGTATTGGCGCAGAGGAGAGGTACTTCTTCAAATCTTGCAATGCTGCTTCGGCTTCTGGCGTCCACTCCATCGGGCCCGCCTTTTTCAGGATCTTAAAAAAGGGAGGGGCGTGCTCGGCAGACCTGGAAATGAATCTGCCCATGGCGGCGACGCAACCAGCAAGCCGACGCACATCCTTGATTCGCTTGGGTGCTTCAATCTATTCTATAGCTTTGATCTTGTCCGGATTGGCCTCTATGCCACGCTGTGACACAAAGAACCCGAGAAGCTTGCCAGACGGGACGCCAAAGACGCACTTCTCAGGGTTCAGCTTGAGATTGATCTTGCGCAGGTTTGCAAATGTTTCTTGCAAATCTGGTATGAGGGTTGCCCTGTCCTTGGTTTTGACCACTATGTCATCCATATAAGCCTCCATATTTCTATGGAGCTGGGGTTCAAAACCAATCTAGACCGCCCTTGCAAACGTCGAACCAGCACTCTTCAGCCCGAAAGGCATCCACATGAAACAATACGTACCACATGGGGTGATGAATGTTGTTTTCTCTTCGTTTTCTCTTGTCATGAAGATCTGGTGGTAGCTGGAGTAGGCATCGAGGAATGACAATAGATCACACCCAGCTGTGGAGTCAACAATCTGGTCGATGCGCGGCAGCGGGAAGGGGTCCTTAGGACAAGCCGTATTGATATCTATGTAATCAATACACAGCCTCCACTTCCCATTAGCCTTGCGCACTATGACCGGATTGGCCAACCATGTTGGATGGAGCACTCCTCTTACCAAACCCGCTACTTCCAGTTTCCGGATCTCCTCTGTGATGATCTCTTGTCATTCCAAAGCTTTCTTTCTGACCTTCTGCTTGACGGGCCGTGCATGAGGACAGACAGCAAGGTGGTGCTCAATCACCTCCCTGGGAACGCCGGGGATGTCGGAAGCTTGCCATGCAAACACGTCGACATTCACCCGCAGGAAGGTGACGAGTGCGTCTTCCTATTTGTCGTCAAGGGTGGAGCTTATGGTGAAAGCCCCTCCCGTATCGTCCTCATTAATGGAAACCTTCTTGGTTCCCGGTGGTATGGCCCCGGCCTTCTTGTTTCCGCCGGTGGAGCTCTCTGGCACATCCTCGACGGGAGCGCTACACTCCGAAGAGGCGCGCTTGCCGGAGTGGGTGTCCGAGGTCTCACCGGTCTTCTTCTTCTTCTTCCCTCCCGGGGTCCCAGCGGCAGGAGCAAGTGCCCTAGTGGCGGCAGCTACTGCAACTGCTTGCTGGTATAGTTGGTCAGCGCAAATCAGCGCATCTTTCTTATCGGAGGGGATGGTGATGATCGTCACAGGTCCTGGCATCTTCAGGGTGTTGTAGGCGTAGTGTGACACCGCCATGAACTTGGCCAGCGCTAGGCAGCCAAGGATCCCGTTGTAGGGTAAGGGGATCTTGGCAACATCGAACACGATCCTCTCCGTCCTGTAGTTCAGATCGCTTCCAAAAGTCACGGGCAGCGTGACCTTTCCCTTAGGTTGGCTTCTTCCCGGGTTGACCCCCTGAAACGTGCTCGTCTCCTCGAGGTCTCCATCAGGAATCTCCAGTTTCTTGATCACGACAGGCGAGATCAAGTTCAGACTGGCCCCGCCATCGACTAGCATCTTTGTCACCTTGAGGTTGCGTATTGTTGGTGAAACCAACAATGGCAAGCACCCGACCGCAGTAGTGCGATCAGGGTGATCCTCAGTGTCAAAAATGATAGGTGTGCTTGACCACTTCAGCGGCCTTTGGGCATCAAACGACGGCTCTGCCGCTGTAATCTCTCGCGCCCACTGTTTAAGCTGGCGGTGAGAAGTATGCAGCGAGGCGCCACCGTCGATGCACATGGCCTCTGTAGCTTTCTGAAACTCTTGGTCGCCGGATTCGTCGTCCTCTTCGTGATCGTCGTCTTCTGGCTTTTTGTCACGGCCCCGGGAGGGCCTCTCCTGTTGTTTATCCTTGCCGCGACGGCCCGCCTGGCCGTCACGCTTCTTGTCGGACCCATCAACACCGTCTTGGCCCTTCTCCTTGTCCCGCCTCTCATATTCAGCCCTCTGCTTCTCAGCGAGGAGCTCAACCTGTCGGCAGTCTTGGAGAGCATGGCCTTTGGTGCGATGGATCTTGCAGTATTGCTTGTCGGAGTTCCCTGGCTTCTCGGCAACCGCCAAGGCCCGGCAGGGGACACATCCGGCAATTTCCTTGCCGGGGTCATCTTCCTTGGTTTTCTTGGTGGAGCCGGTGTCACCAGATTCCTCGACGGCAAGCACGGCTTTACCTTTGCGCTTCCTGTTGCGGCGCCGGCCCTTCTTCGCCGGGGCGGCAGTATCTTCATCTGAGGAGTCGGTTTCCACGCCGGCGTCTTCGCCAGGGTACTTCCTTCCCTCTTCAGCCCGGGCACATCGGTCAGCAAGAACATAGAGTTCTGCTACATCTTTCACCTTGTTCATTGCCAGCTCTTCGCGCATCTTGCGGTTACGCACGTTCTGATGGAACGCGCTGATGATGGCGGCAAGGTGAACATCAGGGATATTGTACTGTATCCGGCTGAACCTCTGTATATACTTACGGAGACTCTCGCCTCCCTTCTGGGGAATGACGTGCAGGTCGCTCGCTTGGCCATGGGCTTGGTGGCCTCCAGTAAAGGCGCCCACAAAATCATGGCACAAATCTGACCAGGAGGAAATAGAGTCTACCGGCAAGGGCATCAACCATGACATGGCGTTGGGTTTAAGAGCCAACGGAAAGTAATTCGCAAGCACCTCATCGTCGCGGGCCCCGGCAACTTGCATCGCAATGCTGTAGATGCTGAGGAACTCGGACGGGTGGGTCTTGCCGCTGTACTTTTCGCCCACGTCAGGTTTGAAGGTGCGGTGAGTTGGTCCACTGGAACTACCGCAGCTCACGAGTAAAAGCCAGACAGCCTACCTCGTAAGGTAGGCCTCCAGGGCTCTCCGGTGCCGGGTGGTTCACAGCAGGCCCTGCTCGCCTGTCTGACTGGTGGCGCGCTCCGCACCAGCGCTCGATAGTGGTTCGGGCGTCTTCATGTTCTCGTTCCCGAAGGACTTGGCGCTGGTCACAGTGGGTCCGCGGGTCGGACGATGCTAAGGAGATTTCGTCGCCCGCAACGTCGCGATGGGCTGGCGTCCGCGGTACCGGGCGAGGAGGAGGCGAGTGCACCGTGGTCACGGCGCCGCCGGCTTACCTGCCACTGGTGCGTGGGACTCCGTCGGAGCATCGACCCGGGGGCTCCACCAGACTCGGTTCGTCTTTGTTGGCTACCGCAACAAGGCTTTGGATAGTGGCTCTCCATTCGTCGAGTTTCCCCGTAGTGGGAGGAAAATCGAGGAGCAACTGCGCGCGCGCCAGGGCTTCTGCTGGTGTCGGTGGCAACGAAACCTGCACGGATCGCGACGCGCTTCGACTTCTGACCATGGCAGAAGGAGCTCTATCACGACCCCGCGGTCGCATGCGATCTTCACCAGCGCCTCGACGAGCGAGCAGGACTTCTACCTCCCGGGAGTGGCGCTCGGGGCTCTTCCCGCGGCGACGCCCGGGGTCTTCAGCGTGATTGCGCCATTCGTCGCGCGCCGCTTGAGAGGAGTGCACCGTCGGCGCCGGCGTGGGAGTCTTGGAGGCCCTCGCATCGCCTTCGGGCGGGGCGGTAGCGATCTTGGAAGGCCCCGCGCCACCCGCAGAGGGCCTGGCTCCGTCTTTGGATTTGGCGACGTGCGGCCCATTACCAGGCGCACGAACATCACCGCCTCCCAAACTCCGGCTACTGGGACGGTATTGGTGTTCGCGAACGGTGCCCCGGGTCCTTTTTGCGACCGGTCCGCTGCTCGCCCGCGTCGGGACGGGATGTCCGGCTTTCGACGGGCCAACCGCCACCGTCGTCTTCTTCTTGGGTGCCATGACGATGAAGAAGCGTCGAACTAACTGCTAAAGCCGATTCTCACAACTGCGCCCCCTACTTGGCGCGCCAAAGATGTCGGTGGGAACGACACCTATGCGATCACAAGAATCCCTACTACGGTTGCAGGGCGCGGGGTCGTGAGAAGAGCGGATCAAACAGATAGCACATGGTTCGTTTATCCAGGTTCGGGCCGCGGGGATGCGTAAAACCCTACTCCTGCTTTGGTGGATTGTATATCTGTGTTCTTGAGCTAGCTACGGGGCGTGAGGAGCTCCAAAAAGCCGAATCCTCCTCCTGGTCGCCTCGGGCCTCCTTTTATAGGAAAAGGGGTTGCCACAGTAGCACCAGGAGGTGGAAAGGGAGCAGTGATGTGAGGTTATCCCTTGCATTACATGACAAGGCGCATTTAATGCGTCTTGCCTAGGTGTCCTTGCTTTATCGGGGACGGGGGAGAGCCCTGTCTCGTCCGTTGCCACTCCCTCTCGCGTCGACACGCGCCCTGGCTAGCGGCGCCCGCGGTGCCATGTAGGCAGGCAGGCACCTGAGGTGGCACAGTGGTGGGTCTCCACAAAGATCTGCATGCCGCCATGCAGGTGCCTACCCAGCTGGTTGGGTCGGCAGCTGCATGCGAACGGCGGTGGAGGTTTGACTAGCGTGGGCCTGATGGTGGCCCAACGGGTGTTCTTGGGAAGGGCCTTGCCGGGGCCCCGGCAAGGGTCTTGCCGTGGCGCCTGCTGTCATCCCCGGCAAGGCTCTTGCCGGGGGCCTTGTGGTCCTCCTTGGCTGGGATCCCGCCAAGGATCATCATCTTCTAAAGGGTGTATCTGATCTTGAATGTCTTCACAAAGATCTGCATGCTACCACGGGGATGTCTCCCGAATCCTTGCCCCATGGGGGTAGTGGACTCAAGGGTGACTCACTCCGTAGGTGTGGGGCGAGCTGCCACGGCAAGGGTCTTGCCGGGTTTGCTAAAAACGCCTCCCGGCAAGGATCTTGCCGGGGGGGTCCGCTTCGTCCCCTTTGCTCTTTGTGGTCTTGGTCTTGGCGTCGTTTTGCTTCCCCTGGGCTTCGGCCTTACCTTGCTCACCTCCCTTGCCTTGCTTAGTGTGGTGGTGCCCGTGGCTCAGACTGCCCGTGCACAGTTATAGGGGTACAAAAAGCGTACCCCTCTTTTTGTACACCGACAGGGGGTACCCACACTTGCCTTCCTACGGCCCACAGTGTGGCTCCATCCACGGCCTGGTATGGCCCATCTTCAAAACAACAACTCAAGACCCTTGCGAGGGGCCAGGCCTCGCGAGGCGGACGACATTAAGACCTCCAGAAGGAGCAGCCTCCTCAGGCTGGCTCCTAAGGAGCAGAGAATTCTATACAAGCCTCACCTCGTGAGGTTCAGATGACGTGAGCCATGACGACCAAGGCCAGGTGGGCGCCAGCAGGTGCAGGACAACAGTTTCCTCTTTGGTTCTAAGGAGGCAAGCGTGGGCGCGGATTCTCGAGGAATCAGCTAAAGGTTTCCATTCCCGTGCAACAAGACCAAGACTGCCATGACGGAAGGACAGAGGTCATTGCCGAGCCCACCACAGTGTCATGGCCAGAGGCTTTGTAGGCGAAGACTACTTCTGTCAGGATAAGATGTACTAGTTTTCTCCCTTCGAATTTGGCCGTTGTGGGGTCCCTTCCCACCTCCATTTTGGGGGCAGGGGACCAAGGCCACTATAAATAGGGCCTATCTACCACCGTAGAAAGGGGACCGGATCCGGATCATTCAGATCTTCCTCTCCCTCACCGTCTCAAGAACACACCTCCATAGGTCGTTCTTCCACGGTACTAGTTTATCCTCAGCCCACCTCGAGGCTAGTCCACCACAAAGCAGAAGTAGGGTTTTACACCGCAAGGTGGCCTGAACCTAGGTAAACAGTTGTGTGCTCGTTCCTTTTAGTTAATCGAGCTAGGTCATGGGTTCAACGGGTTGGCAAACTAGGGAGATTGAGTTATTCACACGCACCCCAGAGATCGAATCTATCCAGGGTTTGCGGAGCCCGAAATCCAACATTTGGCGCGCTAGGTAGGGGTGTGTCGAAGATTCGTCTCTTCGCCTATTGTGCACCACCTGTGCCGCTCACCTTCATGGCGGGCGCCGCTCCACCGACCGGACTAACGAGCGCGTTCAGAGGCGCCACGGGTCCCTGAGCTTTCACTCCCGCCTTGCGGGGAGTGCAGTGGTCGCCCAAGTTCAGGCTGTAGTTGCCGCCTAGATACGACGGTGCGGCGGACGTGGAGGCTATTTGGGTGGGCGGCGGCGACGAAAGGTCATGGCGAACTGGCTGCCCATGGCCCTCATGGGGGTGTCACACGCCTGGCTTCTGGGCTTGTCGGAGTCCCTTATGGCCTACTGGGAGGAGCTGCGCGGCCTCTTCTTCGCACGCTTCGTGGCACCGGCACCCCGCGCCGTCGCGGCCCTCCTCGGCAGCTCATAGGCGCCGGCCTCAGACCGCCATGCCAAGCAGTTCTTCCGCCAGATGGGCGTTGCCCACATGCAACGGGGAGCTCCTCTGGGCTGGGCTGCGCCTAAGGCCGACGTCACCTTTGACTCGAGGGACCACCCCCGACTACGTCAGGCGCCGGTGCGCTCCCGATGCTCTGCATTCCCGCCATCTGCAACGTAGTGGTCACCAGGACCCTCAACTACAAAAAAATTACACTTCCGTGATGATACGTGTTTGTCACAGTAGGTTGCATTTTCTGTCATGCATGTACATCCATGACGATTTTATGACAGAATCAAGATATTCATACCTGTGCTGTCGTAGAAGTGTTCCATGATATTACCAAAATTATCATCACGGAAGTGTCCACTTCCATGACGATAAATCCCGCGTCACAGAAGTGCTTTCGTCAAGGGTGACCGACACGTGGCATCCACCATAACGGAACGCTGTTAAGCTATCGGGTCGGGTTTTGGATCCGATAACCTGTTAACAGCCCTGACCAATGGGGATTTTCCACGTGTAAAATCATCATTGGCTAGAGGAAACACGTGTCGGCTCATCGTTGGTACAGATGTCATCCACTCATTGGACAGATGGCGAATATGATACGTCGACACGTGGCACGGCCCAACAGAGGCCCATTCATGTGAAAAGGCAGCCCGTTTGACTTGGTCAAAAGGTGGCGGGCCGGCCTATGTAAAGCTTCTTAATGGCCTGTTCGCATATAGCCCATTTACAGCCCACAAACCCAAGGCCTGTTACGCCCTATCTGAAATAGGCCTAGTAGCTTCATCTCGGCCACCCAATATGATTCCTGCCCGTTTTCACTTTTGGCCCATGTATGGCCCATGACGTCTTTCGGCCCATATGAGGCCCTATGTAACTCTTGGCCTATTAACGGCCCGTGGTGAAACTGGCCCGTAATGACCAATGTATCACTTTACACCCATTAACTGCCCGTGGTGAAACTGGCCCGTAATGAACAGTGTATCACTTTATACCCACTAACGGCCCGTTATTCCGTTGGGCCGTTTCCAGACCATGTTATCTTTCGGCCTTCTCAGAGCCCATTTATTCTTGGGCTCATTTCCAGCATTTGTTTACTTACGGCCCGTTACTGTCAATTTCTACTTGTGGGCCAAATTCAGCCTGTGGTTACAGTCGGCCCATTTGTGGTCCGTTAATACGTTGGGCCGTTTTCATAGCGTCATCAAATACGGCCTATTAGCGGTGGCCCATTATGGTCGGCCCATGAACGGACGATTCCAACTCTAGCCCGTTTACGGCCATAATGTGGCCTGTTATTGGCCCATGTTTGGCCAATCGATCATACTGCTCGTATAAGACCCATTGATGATACGGCCCGTAGAAGGCCCATAGTTTCTATGGCCCGTAGAAGGCCCACTATTTCTACGGCCCGTAGAAGGCCCAGTGTCTCTACAGTAAATATTAGCCCATGGTTCTTGTGGCCTAGTTTTAAAAAATAGGTCATTGCAGCCACTAGCAAATCGCGGAAAAAGAACTGCTATGACTACAAGCAAACAAATAAACAAGACAACGAGGAAATAAATAAGCAAGGAACTTATGCTAGGCTATCACGGCTATCACACATATTACATCCATTGGGCATCAAAGTTCGCCACCAGTGCAAATAAACGCAGCGACAAAAGAATATACAAAACTGAGAGCACTTCAGAAGGCACTAGGCCTGGCCAGGTCGGGCCCCCCAAACAGCTGAAGAAGTTGCGTAGACCTCAGTTGTGTCAACGATAGATGCATCAACACTAGTTTTAAGGCATGATGGTGCACACGGCAGTCCTCTAACATCTTCATTACATCTTTGACTTCAAGTCGGAGTTGAACTGAAGCAAGCCTTTCCGCTTTAAGTTGAGACTGAAGAAGTCGAACTGATTGAGGCAGCGACTACACAGAGGTTGTCTCACACCTGCTGGTGAGTAGCTTCAACTCACTGTCTTCATCAAGACAGGACCTTAGGGTCATCTCGCTGTCCTCAAGATGATTTGCCTCACTATCTTCACTAAAGTTCTGCCTGGAGTAAGAGATACGAGTCTGAAAGAGAAACAAGGAGACACGTAATAGGTTTCACAATTATATAAGAAAATAAATGGATCTTTTCTGCATAAGGAACATGTTTTTACAACTACAATTTGAAACTGGTAGTTGTTGCAAACATCCAATCAGATGTAAACAGCAAAGCAAACAGAAGTGGAGGAAATGATGCCTATCCAAATCTATACTAGAACAAAGTTTGAAGGCTTGAGAAGGATGAACTTACATTACATGTTAACACGGGCTGTACAAAGCCCTTCTCCATGTTGATGGAAGGATAATTCAATAAATTCCCCAAAGAAAATTCTTTATAAGCGTTGCCATTATTCTATGTTTTGCAAAGAGTAAATATAGATCAAATAATATTGGAAGAAACAGAGGATAATGAAGCTCAGGTGCAGACTGATGATACATAATCAAATAGCAATTAATTAAGTACAGTGTTACAAGGAAAAAGGGAGAGAGGTACTGATAAGAGCAATGCAGAGCCCATTACTGTTTTGAGATCGTATGATCCTTTGAGCAAGGAGATTCATCTGAAATTAGTTTTCATACAAGAGAGAAGGTAAGGAACAAGCAGAAATTTAGGAGTTCAAATTTTGAATTGATATCATAGACAGTACCTGACGCTGGGCTCCCAGCAGTTCTAATAGGGGTTTGGCCACTGGAGTAGGGGTGAAGTGTGGTACAGTTGGGCCTGTGCTTTCTGTGGATGCTGATCTATCTGATTTAACAAGTATCACTACCTTTTCAAAATACCTAGTTTGTACTCCTTGAGGATCTGCACTCACCCTCTACCTTTTGGACATCTATTACGAAAGAACAACATTTGACTGGAAAAACATAGTGTGACGACACATGGAATAGGTACAGAAAATGGATAGGTATGGCGTATACTCATATATGATGCTTAAACTAAGAAAATGGTGTAACAAAGTAGAAGTAATGCAAGAGGTCAGATGCAAAATATGTGCGACCAATACAACTTTGCAAAGTTAGAGCAAGCACCTTGATGGGTGAATAAGATAGGCCATCCTCCACCATGCCAAGTTTGTTAGCCAGTGGATCGTTCCGCAATATTCCTCTCGTGCACCCATTCTCATATTCATTTTGATAATGTTCAATATGTGACATGCATGAAAACATAAAATCAAGTGAGATTTTCTTTGTAATGCAGAAGTGATTCTAATCCAATACCGCCTCCCTATAAACCCCTTTGTGCTATCTCTGCAATTCTTTTAAAAGATGCCATGCATGCTGTAATTTGTTGTGTGCATTAATATAATGTGGCCTACTACTCAAAATATGAGAGCTCCAGAAGTGATGACACTTCGCAGATGATAGCTTCAACATATAGTAAAGAAGAACAAGTCGACCTGACCTGACAGATTCAAAATATACTAAGGGAGAACAACTCGACCTCACCAGTCGACCGCAAGAGAAGACTATCATCTTAAAGAAGAGCAGAAGAGCAAGCAGATTGAAGATATTACAAGTCTTTCAGTACAATGTCGATTGGCCACCCATGATGAACCAGAGTGCACAGAGAAATACTATTCTTTCCGGTCTCTCCATATGTGGCTCACATGCATTTCGAAACTAAAGTAGGAACATTTAGCTAACCAATTAAACATTTCTCAGTTTTACTAAGATCAGCAATAATATCATATATGAATTTGTACAACTAAGCTTGTTTAGCTCGATGGGTGGAGCAGTGCTATTACGACACGAACCACGTAGGCTGATTGTGTTCATCATAAAATGGGGAAAACATAAAGCATGATGAGTACAGTGTTGACCGTGGCAGTGGGATGGCAGATCTGAAGCTGCAAACCGCGCAAAGGGTAGTTAGCAACCGATGTTTGCTTTGAAATAAAAACTAAGATTTGTTATGGACAATAAAGTACGGTCAACAAGTGACAAAGAAATGCAATTATGTTATCTCTCTATATGTCACAACATGCATTTGGAAACTCAAGTGGGACCTTTAGCTAACCAATTAAATGTGTCGGTTAACTAATATCAGTATCATATCACAATCATATTTGAACAACTAAGCTTTCGAATTCTGAGTGTTGTGTTGTTTAGCTTGAAGGGTGGAGTAATGCTAGTACGACAGAAAGCACCTACGCAGATCATGGTATAGTAGATAAAAGGGGAAAACCCTAAGCATCAAGAGAAAAATCAGAAAAGTGGAACTAGCTGGACCAGTGGGTGGCGCACATGCTTTTCGAAACGAATATAGGAACATTAGGTGACCAATTAAACATTCTCTATTTTAGTGATATGAGAATCATATCAGATTCGTATTTCAACACGTAAGCTTTGGGTTGAGGTCTTGAGGAGCAGTGCTAGCACGACATGAAGCACCTATGATGATGGTAGTGAATATAAAGGGGGGAAACCATAATCTTTACGAGTATAGTGCCCGTGCCATGGCGGATCTGAAGGTGCAAACCGGACAAAGCTACTTCGCAACCAATGTTTGCTTTCAACTAGCCACTACGATTTGGTACGGACAAGAAAAGTACAGTAAACAAATTATGATCTATTTTCCGGGTTTGATGAATAACTTAAGCACATATGGAAGAGTACCACCTCTCTTGCGACACCGTGTAGGCCTATGCTGATACGTTGAGGGTGCTGCGGGTGTGATGGCTGTCGGCGGCGAGGAAGAAGACTTTAGACGGTAGACAGCCAGGTCGGGGGATATATCATGTTGCTGTGGACGAGGCGGTCGTAGGAGCGGCAACGGCAAGGTGGACGACGGCGCCGATGAAGCGAGAGGAGGCGATGAAAGGATCCTGGTCCAGCACCATGGATGAGAGACGTCCATCTCTTGTAGTGGACGACGGGGTGGGGGTAGCGGCTCCGACAAGGTGGAGGATGGGGTGGCGGACGGAGGAGGCTGGCCGCATTGCGGAGGTTGTCGTGCCGCCAACGGTGTATGAATGGGGAAATGGAGGGGAGGGGGATCTCAAACTTTGGGACGCGCTTCTCTGAAATGAGGGAAAGTTACGAACTTATCCCCCGTTTAAAATTTCGGACATCGCGTCGGTTGGGGATAGGATGGTAATCTCGCATCTCCCAAATATTTGCCGGTAACTATTTCGGGCGAGGAGAGGGTGTTTTGCCGCCCACGGTTGGCGCCCACGGTGTATGAACGTGGCTGACAGGTAGGGCGGTTGTATCACGTCTGGTGGAAGTTACACATCTGCCCCTATTTAAAATATTAGCCTACATCATTTTCGGACGAGGAGATTTTGTTTTGCCGCCCACCGTGTATGAATGGGGAAATGGAGGAAGAGACACAGGTCTTTCGAACGAGCTTGAATCAAATGTGTTTTGCCGCCCACGTTTGGCGCCCACCGTGTCTGAATGGGCTCAGAGGCCGTCATGTCACGTCTGATTGAAGGTACTAGTCTACCCCTATCAACAGTAGTGTAAATCCGGCCGATAAGGATGTCAAGTGTCAGGGGTAGACAGTAATTTCCATCTCGCAAACACTTGCTTCGAGCAACCCACAAATTAGCATTGTTCAAAACTTGGGAGAATTAGCATTCACGTTTGCCATGGGACCTGTCAAAATAAATTCAAATGCAATTTGTATTCTATTACGAATATCCACAGATAATTATACATTTTGTTATTTATTTCTTCAAAACCACAACAAAGATTTATTCCACCTTTATATATGATTATGATTTAGAAATGTTGTGAACACTTATTTCATCCAATACAATATGCTCACACGAAAAACAGTTCACCTTATGTCAATCATACAAGTATTGAGGATTACCTCGCCTAAAAAATTCGGATCATTACAACAAATGGACAACATAGGGGGTCTTGCAACATAATTCATTCAGAGACATGACACAACATGCATGTACAATAATCTAATGACAATTTCAACTGGTATCTAAAGAAGAACCGGGATTACCTAGGGCTTCAGATAGCAGAAACAGCAGGACCTCCTCCGTCTTCAAATGCAACATTCTTACTTCCTCCAATTCTTGGGTTGCTTGCATAATGCGTGCCTCTAATTCCGTAATTTCC
This sequence comes from Triticum urartu, assembly GCF_056163025.1. Classification (NCBI taxonomy): domain Eukaryota; kingdom Viridiplantae; phylum Streptophyta; class Magnoliopsida; order Poales; family Poaceae; genus Triticum; species Triticum urartu. Next base: position 317,400,146 of record NC_141879.1, on the reverse strand, counting down.
AGCTTCAAGATAAAGATTACCTCATTCATGGCAGCCACACCATCTCTTTCTGCCTCTAGTAGAGCCTCAAGCACTATAATATATGTGCTCAGACTGATCTCCGGCGGTGTTGCCTCTGAACTGCTACCATATGGTAACATGGATGGCGCACTGCTTCCACAAATAGATTCTAGGGTTGTACATTGTATCCTAGTGTGAATGCATCCTGAAAGGTTTCCACTGGACATCAGTAAGAGATAGTTATCGTATGATCCAGGCAGTAAGCTTACATGGTAAACGACGGACGAATTATTGCCGAGCATGGCAAACTATATTTAAATGGTACAAAGAAGCATCAGCCGAAAAGAAATTAAAATGGTAAGATGAAACTAGGGATGTAAGTGGCAAATAAACGACATCCGCCATTCCCATCTAGTTAGTTTTTGCTACCTCCCTAGTTCATTTTCCTCAAAAAACAAAAACTCTTTTGAACTATCATACCACTAGTGGACTTTAATCGGGATTAAACGGGACCCAGTTGACATCCCTAGTTCAAAGGGAGTGTACAACCGCTATATTTAAGTTGCCAAGGCATCTAAGCAGTTGAAATAATCTGAGAAAGCACTTAACAGTGTGGCCTCATATAAACTACGAAGACAGTCTTGTGATGAAGTTGAGAGGAAATGTTAAGGACTCAAATGAAATAGGCATGCATTTCTTTACGATAGTACAGCAGGCACTGCTGACATATTGGCCAACTCAGGTATAGCGTAACAACAAATAAGCATTCGAATCAAGCAATACAACAAAGTAGACAACTGAACTATTTGTAATTCGGTAGGATTACATGTTGAGGGCACAAGCCCAGAAAGCAGCGCACTCGCATTACATTTCACATGTACTAAAACACATTGGCTTACCATATGTTGCTGTGAAGCCTAGCTGCTGTTGCAATGCTCTTTGAAGATATCGTCAGCATCCCGTGGTTGCAAATCTAGTTGTTGTAGTTTATTCTGCACCATCTATTTAGGTAAAATTAATTTTAATTGCATGCACTGGTCTGAATTGATCATCAGTGGTTCATCTAAACTAATGAAAGAAGGGTGTGTGCATACACGACAATATATCTGCTTCCCTCTATTTTTATGCTTGTTCGAGGTGCCAGCCCCAAAAGAACAAATATTTTGCTTGATGGGGTTGGCAGCTCCATAATTAATAGAAGCATCAAATTAGTCATGCAACTTGGGAAGATCAAGAACACACAAACAAGTAATGTACAGAGGCTCGGAGCAGTGATGTAATAGCTAGCATCAGAAAATGTAGGGTAAAACGAACAAAAAGCAGTGGAACCACATGCTAGTTTGCTGATGTGTAATTAAGCATAGAGAAAATTAAGCAGTCTGATGGAACCAACAAGTGGCATCAGAACAAAACTAAAGAATACTAACTATATGTTTACTGGTATGTAATTTAGCACATGTAACATGTTCACTGCTAGAAGTATGGCCCTACAGGTGCAAGCAGAATAACGTGTCTCATGAAAAACTGAATGATGCCCTGAAGAAATTCAAAGGTGCGGTGCTTATGCTAGGAAAGTAAACGTAGGCGCCGGCCGTTGGATAATAGTACCTAATTCTCGGTAGCGTATGGGTGTCGTTGTCATACTTGATAGCTAAGGATCGTCGATGGTGCTCGTGTTGCGGTTGAGTTTGGGCCGGCTATCGCCGTCGCTGAAGCGACTCCGCTACTATGGTTCCGGCGCCTGCCAACATACAAGAAAGCTCATCTGTGGTAAGTGAACAGTTGCACGATAAAGAGAAAAACCGAAGGAGTACAAATTGAAATAACCTGATGAGGCTGCAGCGTCGGTAAAGAAGGGCCGGTGGAGTTGAATATGGCGTCCGTGGAGCGGGTCCGGTGCAGTGGACGAAGGCTTCGGCGGGCGCGTTATACAGTGCTTTCGGTGTGGCAGATCTGTTGCGGCGGACAAGGGCTTGTATGAAGGGCCAGCGAAGGGGCGGACGAGGGAGTCAGTGAAGGGCCTACACTGTGGTGGACAAGGGCGCCGGTTAAGAAGATCCGATGCGGTGGACCATGATGGCGGTCAAGGAGATCTGGAGCGGTGGACAAGCTAGTCGCTGAAGCAGCTCCGGTGAAATGGTGAGTTGGCAATTGGGGGTTCCAAGGTGCGGAAGGTAGATCCGGCGGGGTGTGAGGTCCACCGCTGCGGCGGAGGACTAGATTCGGCGGCTTGCCGTGGTTGAGGGGGTCAGGATGGGGAAGGGGACGGCTCTGGGGAAGAATGTTGAGGGCAAAGAGGGGAAAACAATGGAGTTACCAAAGCAGCCCTTTTCCGTTCATGTGGCAGGGGTAAAACAGGAATATCGCAGGGCTAAACTTTCGGGCGCGTGATATTTCGATGTGAGCGGGAAGTTTGAAAGCTTTTGGCGCCTAAAATTATAAGTATTTTGCTCTCGTACGGCCGACTATGATATCATGGCGACAATTTGTTTGTTTTGCACGCAAAAAATGTGCAAGTTTTGAAAATCAATGTCTCCAACTCGAAACTTAGATTGTCCATTCAATTCAAATACGGATCATTGAGCTACTACAAGCAAATACCATCATACGGTCCAATTCAAATGAAATTCCAAATGTGTTTATCCTACATATGATGACAAAAGTAAAAATGTGTATGTGTATGAATAAAGTGGATGATTATAAAGTTTGAACATGCCTGTATGTGTATATCTCTAGGTTTGATATATGAATTTGAAATCACGAAATCACGGCTTAAAAAAAGTACCTCCATTTAAATGAATTACAAAAGCTAATGATGGAGTCGAAATCCAAAATTCCAATCTTAGGTTTGTAATTCTGGTACATCAAGGTATATCACGCATGTTCAAAAGTATCGTTATCTCATAGTACAAACTGTGAAACAAATTGATCAACCATGAGTGCACAATATCTCAATTACGCCAAAGTCCCTCAAATATAGACACCTCACTCTTTATCTAAAGTCAACCCCCCCACCACCACCACACACACACACACACACACATAGAGAAGTCGTTCTCTACCCCAAACACCAACACACGATCACATTAACACCCCTCTCTCTTGTAAAGTCTGGACCCCAACATAGGTCTCTATCACTTTGTCTCTCGGGCATGCACACATCTCTTCCTCACTCTCTAGGTCTCCCGCTATCTCTCTTACCCAAGCACACGCACTATGTAGAGTGTATATTTCCCATACACACAAAACATCGCCCCCAAACTTCTATCTCCCTAGTTATGTGGTTCTCGCGCACTCACCTCACACACCACCCCCACTTCAAACAAGCACACCTTGTCTCCTTGTGCACCACTCTTCTCTTTCTATCTCTCCCACATGCGGACCCGCCCCAGCTCCTTCCATGTATACATATATGTCGTGACTCTTTGAATAGCTCCCTAATGTATAATCATTCTCGATTTCGCACATTGTTCTCTACACAATCTATTCTAAATCTCTCATGAAGTCCATATCACACACACGATGACTCGCTTCCCTTGCGTCTCCGTTCATAGGCCAATTTCGGACAACATCAACATTGTCTCCCTATCTATAGGCCATTTATGGACACAAACGACCCCTCTCGCCCCCTCTCTTCCTCTCTCTCTCTCCATCGCCAGCTCTCTCTTTCTCTCGCTCTCACACCCCTCTCCCACACACACACTCGATGTCTCTTCCAAATAGTCTGCTCCCCCACCCGCACCTGTGCTATCTTGCTACTACACATGTCACACCATTCCCCCTTCCCTTATACTAGGTTTAAATCATTAGTGGTATCTCTACTCCACATACACTCTCTCCCTCTCACACACAAACGCGTGCACAAACACACACAGACATGCAAAAACACCCATTTATCTGGATCCTCATCTCTCCTCATGTCTGCATGTGTATCTCACACACTCACTCTCTAATTATGTATATGTGTCTCCATGTTACACAACACAAAGCCCCATGTACATGTCTCTCTCTATCCTCCGCACACATAGACACAAAGAATCTGTTATCATTGCCTCATTCTCTAACATATCACACACGCACATTGTCTCTCTCTCTCGCAAACACTCTCAACAAGGGTTTCCCCATGAATAACTTACCGTCTATTCATCAATAGTCGTGGCAGTACGGCGAACACGTGCTTAGACCACCTAGTATGACTACTAGGACTAGAGCAAGCCAAAAAGCGCGCCGCCGTCACCCCCTCCTTGTCGGCGACGGGAAAATCTTTGTTTTACACAGTCGAGAAGTCATTGTGCTAAGGCCCCACATGCCGAGGCGTTGAATAGAATGTAGATGCTAGTTTACGGAATCAAGTATCGATAATACTTTTGTATCTCCATACTTATATTTGTTCTCTTATAAAAAACCAAGTTGGTGATGATGGTATGTGTGCCATCTTGCAATATAGACCGTCCGATCTATATTTGACGGATGGAAATTAAACTAAAAGATATCCGCACCCCTCTCCACATTTGTAGACAAGGCCTTCCCTCGTTCATCCTTAGCTCCAACAAACCTCATTGTTGAGCAATTAAGAAAGGAAGCCTCTGGAACAAACTAGCCCGGTGGCCGCTGTCGGCGTCGTCAATCCCCATGCCTCCGCTCAGTCCGACCACCAACCACCACCACACCCCACTCCTCTTCACCTTATCTCATATTTCTCGGGATATCATTAGTTTTTACACATGGGATTACTCCCGCAAGGTTCAATCACAACAAGTGTTTTATAAAAAAAATGCATCTTGATGTTCCGTGCAATGCACGGATCTTGCTAGTACTCCTACACAAGACTAAGTTGGTGATGCTGGTGTGTCTGCCATCGGTCGTTTCTGACCATTAGATCTACATCTAACGATTGTGAGGTAAGTTGTTGCCTTTTCTCACCAACATCCCACTTGTCTACCAATTTGCAGAAAAATCCATAATTAGTATCTTAAAACCAACCACATCCCTCCCTAACATCACCAAAACAGCCCAAGGAATATATTCTAATTGAAACATAATATATCTCTAGTGACATATGTATATCAAAATTAGAGTGTTTTGTACCAAGTTTGTGAATAAGTATTATTCTAATTATGATTCGTTGCAGCGGACATGAACATTGCTAGTATTTCCAACCATGCATTTTTCTTCCTAGTATTCCATAGTTTCAAGTTTTCTATCAAGATATTAGTCACTCATGGTTGATATTTACTTTCAATCATGTACACATATGCACTATGTATCTAGCCTTGCTTATTGGCTTCCAAAGCTTAACTTTCACTCCTACTTACAATATGTAGGGTATTTAACAAAAAACTACCACTTTCAATCAGCCCTAGGAAGAATCTATTGTACAAAAAATAGCAAAAACATACCCAAAATTTCTTAATCCATGCCAAAAACTACCTAGTACTCGTACCGATTAGGTTCGTTTAAACCCATTTATGACAGGGTTGGCCCACACATCCGTGCTGACGAGGCAGCTTAAACCAACACATTTTGTTTGACCGTTGACACGAGGGACCCACATCTGACCTTCTATCATGTTATTCCCCCTCAAATCATTATTTTTCATGAACATTACTTCAAACAGTACTGATACGTGTTCGTCAGTGGCGCCGGTGATGAGCGATTTGGCCGCCGCTCCGCCGGACGGGCCGGACGCCCCGCTAGCCTCCGCACGGGTTGGCAGGGTGGCCCGAGCATGACAAACGAGCGAGCAAGCCGCCGCGCTGGCCTTCGCTCGAGCCAGATGGCTGGCCTTAGCGCGGTGTGCGCGAGCAAGCCGCCGCGCTGCCGTGCCAATCTAGCTAGCAAACCTTCCAGACAAGCAGATGGATGGAGCTATCTTGGCTAGCTAGCGGCCGCGAGCGCCGGACGGAGCTGGCATCCGGGCTGCCGCAACATGGGCTCCGCACCGCCTGCGGTTTTGACCTTGCCTTCTGCCGGCGGCGGTAGCTGCGTCCCATGGCCGAGGATGACTACGTGGATGGACCGGAGGTAGGAGGTTAGTCGAGGATTTTTGTTGGTAAGAGCATGTACAATGGTTGATAAGGAAGTCTTATCTTTAGTCTGCCACGTATGCAAGATGTAGTAGTTTCTTGGCATTTTAGTGGTTTCTTCCATTATTAGAGCAAGTACAATAGAGCTGAGTCAACGGGCTATAAGAAATAAACTAGTATATTTCTGCTTACTTGGAGGAAAGAGAAGATGAGAGAGAAAGTAAGCAGGCTCTTCGTGAAGAGCCAGCTCTAGCACGTGCTCCTAGGCACTTTGTGAGAATGAGAAGTGGGCCACATAATAAAAAAGTAGTACACTCTTTTGATCTATTATTGTACCTGTTGGCTATAAGATGGGCTGTAGATGACATGGCACTGGCTTATAGCCAGTAGTTGGCTATACTATTGACTATGCTCTTAGGGGTTTCTTGTAAGGAACAATGTACGTACTACTAGCGACAAAAGGCGATTCTAGGTTGCGTTGTACTCCAACGAGTACTACTAGTGGTCGTGGGAATGTATACCTCGTTTTGTGGGATCGATCCCGGCCGAGCGCACGGCGGCCTTTTTTGTAAAAATAGTACTACTACACTTCGCTGCGAGCCAATATTTTACACGGGTAGTTTGAGTTTTGAGTCAAACGAACGTGCGGCCCCACAATCTGGGTGCACTGGACAGCCTAGCCACGTGAACGGATTTTCCTTCCCAGCATCCCGTGGCTCGCATGCTCGCTCTAGCCGCACCTCGCTTGTAGCTTCCTCATCAGCTTGTAGCATATTTAAACTAGCGCCTCCCAATTAAGCCCGAGGAGCCGGAAAAGCCTGGCGGGGCATTGGGAACTGTGCAATATGGCTCTGTACGTAAAGTGCTCTACTACTACTCTGTAGCTTGTGGCGTTGCACGCATGGACTTCGCTTCATTATCGGCTCTACTATAAAAGAAATTCCTCTTGACATGTTTTCTTGAAATGGAGGCAAAAGCTTTGCTTCATCTCATTAATAAAGAAGGAACTACTAACAAAGTTCGACGAGATCCATTACACCTCCACAAATGGAAGCGAAAAGCCTAGTCTCGCTGTATCAAATAACTCAAGTGTTCTGCCCCCGCAGTAACCCCGCTAATAAACAGGCTGCTAGTGTGTGCGTGAGAGGAGCGGCTGAGTAGGCCAGCTACGTGAGAGGAGCGGTTGAATAGAGCACCGAGAGTACCCACTAGGCCACTACGCAGGTGTAATTCCCCTACATTGATAGTACATCGATGGTTCTAGAGAACAGTAGTACCCTGCACTTCCAACTGTAGATCCTTGGCCCTGGGATTCAAGAGTTCAAAACTGGTGCACTATACTAGACTAGACTAGAAGTACAGTACATCGCACTACTAGTTGAGAAAAGTAGTACTAGTACTGCTACAGTACGAGTACGTACTCCTCCGTCACATAATGTAAGACATTTTTTGACACTAGTTGGCGTGTACAAAAAATGGCAAAAACATACCCAAAATTTCTTAATCCACGCCAAAAACTACTACCTAGTGCCAAAAATTTCTTACTAGTGCTATTATTTATAGTATAATGCAATCCCATAACATTTTATAATGCAAGTACTCCCTCTGTCCAGGTGCATAAGGCATCTAAGAGAATTTAGGATTTTCAAGTATGTTAGTCGCCCTTCATTAGTTAGCACTAATGACTCGTATGCCTACCCCAATGCACTTAGGGTTTTCAGCTTCACATTTATCTCCCTTCCATATACAAACCAATCAGCCGCCTCTACCATTTACTTTTTCTTTGCATGCATGCAAGCTGGACCTAAAGAATTGTCTGAAACAATCCGTTAGCCTATGCATGGTTAGTCCTACCATCATTACACTTAATGCGGGATTAACTAGAGGGAGAGAAAATCGTGATGAGCGTCCAATCAACATATGCCTAGTTCACGCCATTTCTTAGGTGCCCTATGCACCTGGACGGAGGGAGTACTAGTACTAAATAATAGCCTCACCCCTTCGCTGAGGAACGATCTACAATTTGAAGGGACGAGGCCCTGTGGTTACTACGCTCTTATATCCTCCTCGCCAGTTCCCCTCCCCTCGAAGAGAAGGCAGTTCGTCGTTGCTCCCATGGATTCGCCATGCGGTTCTCCTCCTCGTCGGGGCTAGGAGACCTTGGACGACGATCCTGTGGGAGAAATCGCATGCCTCTCCGATGTCCTCACCGCTGCAAGACTCGGTGCTTCATGCACCAACTTTTTCAAGACGCTGCTTAAACAGGCCATGCTTGTTGGTCTTCCATGCGTCCTCAAGGAGAAGGTTCTTCTATGGGACAATCCTTCGAACAGTCCACCGCTCCCTAGCCATGGTTGAACGTTGACTCCGCTAGAGTTGCCAACGTTGAGAGGTAGTCGGATTTTGTCCGATGAGCAGGTCAGTAATGGAGTTTGATCATGTAGTACTTAGTTATTCCATTTCCATCCCGTAATTTCTCCGCTGCCCACCGTCTTATATATAGGTCTGGGTCGGTGCCAACGAAGATTGGCTTGCATACCTCCGGCTAGATACCACCATCATTTTGCACAACATCCATAGCAGTGCGGCCGTTCCGGTAGACCCCTTCTCCACCATTGGATCGGCCTTCTGGACTGGCTGGGCTTGAATACGTATGATGATGCCTACATGAGATTGAAGAAGATAGCAATTGCGGACCCGCCGACAAAGCGACGCAGCTACGACGATTACTATCTCATCGCGGTGTTCAACATAAGGATTGCCATCAATGCAAGAGGCAGTAACGGCAGAGGCTGGTGCATGTTGGCGGCGGCAGATTTGTACCCCTACACGTTCGAAGACGCCGTGCGCCATCTAGGCCTCATATTCGCGGTGACAAGCCAGGGGACTTGTTTCATCTGGTTGCCATCCTACGGTACGAGAGATTACAAACGAAATGCACAAACCATCATTTGCATCCCTAACGGTACTCCATTATTTTGCAGGGACCAGTCATCCCCCGATCAAAATAAGATCGTCGATCCTGGATGTGCATTTGCATCCGCGATTCGGTCTAACCTGGAACCTTGTAGCTGACTTTGGCATATTGGGATCAACTATCTTAGCAGTCGTTACCCATGGTACCACTGATGTGCAACATGGTCACACAATCTACCATGATCGGACCCTCACCATCTACCCAGGTATTCCATTTTTTAACCCTCTTGCCTTCTCTTTCATTGTTTTACTAGTAGTATACTTTGTAGTACTGGTAGGAGTACTTTTTACCTTGGTGGACGCGTGTAGCTAGCTAGGCCCTTGAAGACTTGAACCCACTAGCTGCCACCATTTTTGTTTTTCCATGTCTTACTATCTCATCCATGTAGCTAAGAGTGGCTATATATAATAAGCCAGTGATTTTACTTCCTCTATACCGGAGTTGTACTATTTGCTGCACAGTATTACTGACCGCCATATTTGAGCACCACATTATTATGCATGGACCTTGACTATGTATGTCACCATGTGTCCAGATCTGAGATGTCGTGTGTACCAGATGAACAACACCGAGTTCGACCCCCGTGATGCTACGTGGGTGTCGAGGAACACTCTTTGAGTACTCGCTTTTCATTGGGGACAACTACCCATTGTGAAGCGGATGCCACCTTCCGTGCACGACACGGAAGGCCTGCCATTCATGAAGCATGGTTGTGCACCAGATGAACGGCGCCAAGTTCGACCCTCGTGATGCTACGTGGGTGCTGAGGAACACTCTTGGAGAGTACTCGCTTTTCATCGGGGACAGCTACCCCATTGTGAAGTGGATGCCACCTTCCGTGCACGACACGGAAGGCCTGCTGTTCATGAAGCATGGTTGTGTCTTCAGTGCGCACCGCCGGATGAATGACATGGTGGGACATGCTATCCCTGATTTATGCCACTTCAGCTTGGATGAGTCTCCATCGTGTGGAACCGGACTAGAAAGATGCGACAATGATCCCCGTTGCCCACCACTATGATCGTGCCATCCATGAGGAACACCTGGGACTGGAACCTGGAGGAGGACATGTAGCCCATCTATAAGGTGTAAGTGGAGTACGATAATTGTGAACGGTAGCGCTGTGAATATATGTAGACTAGTCGTGTACAAATTTATCACATGAATTGGAGATGAACTTGTGTGGCATACTGGCATTTGTCCTTTAGAATTTATTACTAGTAAATGTGTTATCTGTATGTGCAAATTGTGTGGTTGTTGCATGGGCTCCAACACGCTCTTTGAGAAAAAAAGGTGGCACAACTTTGGATATACGTGACGTGGGGGCATCATATAGTAGCATCGTTCGCTAGTTGTAGTACACTCCTACTAGGATGACAACTCCGATAAAAGCTTGCTCTTGGCTCTTTGCCTCTTCGGGAGGTTCAACAGTTCGTACTCGTGTGAACCTTGCACTTGGCTCTTCGCCGCTTCGGAAGGTCCAACAATGATGATACTACAATACAATATGCTTCTGGCAATCTGACACCGATTGAACTGTTGCACGTCCACCACGATGGCGAGGGTGAGGGCGAGGGAGAGGGAGAGGGAGAGGGAGAGGGTGATGTAGTCAAAATCCTCTCCTCGTCCTGCGAACCACCGCGCGCGTGGGCGAGGGAGAGGCGTAGTAAGCAAGCTTCTCCTTGTTCAGCGAGTTGACGGGACACATCAAAGTAGTACTAGTACTAGTAGTAGTAGTCCATACTGCATCCTTTCCGATTAATATGGCTTAATTTGAAACGAGAAAAATACACTGGCGGTCAACGTATGTAACAATACGCTCTTTACGGTCACTATATATAGTTTTGTGGCGATTATACGATCACTAGCTCATCGTAGAGCACCGTATTGCACCCTACTGACCGGCCACATAGTCGACGTGGCACTTTGTTGACTGGTTAAATTGTCACCTAGTTTCTGGGTCCCACCTTTCAGTTGGTAGAGCAAAGAAATCAGTTAAACAAAACTTTACGCAGGCGCGACACGAGTCCAAACCTTGCGTGCGAACCGCCCTAGCTATGTATGTGAGTGCATGCACGTGTCCTCCCTCGGTCTTCCAACAAAGAGTGTACATCGGCTATAAAACAAAGAGTGTAGTACATGATGTACATCTACACTTCCAATGCATTTAGCCCTTAATCTAAATCGATATTGATTGACTAATGCACCAACTTGTGCTATAGGTATAGGCTACATGTCTATCCTTAATTACAACATGCAACAGCCTTTATTTAATCTTCTTATCTCAATGGTCGCATGCACACATAAGTCTGCTACTTTTGGGCGTTAATTATGCCCTGGTCAATGTGTAAATCTCTAAATGTATAGTCTTTCACGGACGTAGGGAGTAGGTTGAGCACTTGAGCGTGAGCGTGTGTGTTGCGTTGTGTGCTGTGTGCCGCATGGGTGCGTGAGTGTTGCGTGCGTCCATGTGTATGTGTGAGTGTTGCATGTTGCATGCATGCATGGGGCTTACTCCCTCCCATTGACATGTTCATATTTCAAGCTTCCTCTGTTCCCTCCATATGGTGATACTCCCTCTGTTTCCAAATAGTACAGAGTAAAAGCCTCCCTCTGTTGCCAAATACGGAGTATTCGTCTTTCTACAGATTTCAACAAGTGACTAGGTACGGAGCAAAATGAGTGAAGTGAGCATAGAGGCATAGGGATACTGTAGAAAGGAAGTCCTCGCGATCCACTATTCCCCATCTCGGTCAGAGAGAACTATTCAACTAGTCTTCACAGTGAAGTGACAATACACGCTGCAGCAGATGGGACATGTAATTAATAAGCTGAACCAGTGTGTTGGTGTTACTAAATCAGCCTTACCCAGTACTGCCATCTCTTCTTCTTCCTCCTCTCTTCTTATTCCTCCTCTCTTCCCCATCGTCGGCCGCACACCATTTACCCCAGCTCACTGCTCGCTCGCCCGCGCCATCTTCCTTGGTAGCTCGTGCGTACCATATCCCCCTGCTCACTGCTCGGCCACACGAGGAGAAGCTTCTTCGCTCGCCCGCCCGAATCCACTTCCCTGCTGGCTCGCAGGCACCGAAAACCCCAATGGCAGAACCGACTGACACGCAGAGCTGCGATTGGAATTCCCTCCTCGATGTTCTCCTGGAGCAGATCTGTAGTCGTATGGACCTACTCAGCACCGTCCGTCTGGCCGCATGCTTGGTGTCTTTGTACCGTCTACTCGTCTGCAACCGACCAGCTCTTTTCAAGACACCCTTCTTGCTGATGCCCAATCCTCGTAGGTGGCCCAGACACCGACTTGACGATCCTATGGAGGTTGCTGTGGTGCCCCTCGACATGCTACCACTACCCGTCCACCTGTCCTTCATGTGCGGCCACTACTGGGTGGGCATGAAGGCCAACTGGATCGTCCTCATCCACCACACCGGTAGTCCGTGGCGTCTCGTGGATATCTACACCCAGCGAGAGATCACCCTTCCATCGTTGGATACCGCCGCCATCGAGCCTCGTGGCCCGCCGGACACTCCTGCCTACTACGCACGAGACGCGTCAAGCTTTTGGCTCAGCCTCTGTTTACAGAAAGTTGTAATCTGCAAAGTGCCCACACCATCAGAAGACTACATGGATTACAAGCTCATTGCCTTGTTCAACATGGGATTAGTCTATTTGGAATCCGGTCCCCATACATGGTTATGGCTCATCATCAATCCTATTGAGGCAACATTTCTGTCTGATGCTATAGTGCACGATGGCATCGTTTACGCGGTCGACGCACAGATTGGCTGCCTATACTGGTGGAATCTATCATCGTGTAATTGTTCTATCTCATCTCATCTTTACCTTATGAATACGACTTCCTGTTCATTTGTTACAAATTTAGAATGCATAGCATGTCTATAACCACATCATTGCTATATGTTCCTCTCATTTCCTAGATTTTTATGACCACACATGTTATTGTTAGAGTTGATATGAGAACAACTGGTATCTAATGATTGTTAGAATACATGTTATGAGCATAACATCATGATTGCTATATGTTACTCTCATTTACAAGATTTTTATAACAACACATGTTATTGCTTAGAGTTGATATGAGAACAGTAGTAGTAAGTGCTATGGTAGAATATGAGTAGGCGCTGGCATAGCTGTTTTCCTCTCATTGTTACATGATGTTTGAACCATGACATATTGCTATAATATGAAAGCCATTGGCTTATTTTTTTAACTTGGGGTATGATTATGACCACGACATTGCAATTCTCTGTCTATGATATGTCTCACTGTTATAATAATCTTAATTCCAAACATACTCTGAACATGATTGTTGATTTTTGTCCTTTTGGTCTCCAATTTGAATTGTTCCAGCAGACGCAAATGCGCTGGCCTTCATGATTCCAGGACCTGGAATCATACCAGTCGATGGGTGGTGGTTTATGGCTCGTTCAGCTGACGGCGGTCATGTGAAGCTCATTCGCACGTACCAAATTGACCAAACCATTACATCAAACCACATGCAGTACAATACGTGGGGCGTTCGTGACATTGATGGCTATGGATGCTTCGTGTTCGAGAAAGATCCCAGCTCCGTTGGGCCAGGCGTATTCAACTGGAGGCGGGTTTATAGCCTCAGCAACCACTCCTTGTTCCTCAAGCTCAATTATCCGATCATCCAACCAATCATCGATCATATCACTGGCGATGATTACTATGCTATGCAAGTTCCATTCGCGAGGGGGGGCTGTGTTTACACATCACACCATGGGTTTCATGAATCACCATATCCAGAGATTCGTCGACACAGCTTGTTGCCAGATAATATTCAGTGTGTGAAAGGCATCAAGCTTCCATGCGATGGATGGCTTTTGCAAACCCGACATGCGGCGATGTGGTTCATGCCAACAGCAAATATGCACAACTTCATTCATGCTGATATCTAGACTGAGCCATGTATTCTGCTGCTGTAGCACGACCCTCTTTTGTTGGACATTATGTACTGTTGTTAGTTTGAAGCACTCCTCTGGTTTGAAGGATAGATACCTTCCTGGGATCAAGTGCATCCTAACTCACCTACGTAGGATGTACTGATAATGATGATGGAGATGCTGTGCAGAAGCCATATATATATATATATATATATATATATATATCAGTTAGGCTTCAAGTGCGTACTTGTTAGTTAAACATATGTATAAATTGTGACACTAAATACGACTAGTAAGTAGTAAAGTAGCAGTACTAGTATACGTCGGTCAAATTATTCATCATGTCCACACATTGAATTGACGTGACAACACGTTGCACGTGAGGTGACACAAGAATCCCGGCGGCGTGTTTGGGTATTCTGGACTTCATATTTGGAGTACCACTTATCTATCGAAATCTTTCATCATTCACTTAAAACAGTCGATTGATCATACATTGAGTACCATATAACTAGAATTACCGATGCAAGTCGAAGAAGGATCGGCCGCTGCTGCCGGCTGGCGTCAAGTTCGATCCCACGGATCAGGAGCTGATCGAGCACCTCGAGGCCAAAGTGAGTACTGACAGCGCGAGATTTCAGTCTCTCATCGATTTGTTCATACCAACCATCGACAGCGAGCACGACATATGCTACACCCAACTTGAGAAACTTCCAGGTAAGATAGCGATCGGCCGTCTACTTGCACAAACATATTCCTTTGTTTATAGCTCTATTTTTATTTTTAGACGCGGACTTGGTGAAGCAATTACAATTTGACAGTTAATAAAAAGTGAAACAAGTGACTGCAACATGCCAAAGATGTTATGAAAATGCCAACTAGGTACACTAAAACATGTATTCCACAATACTGCAGGTATCACACTAAGTGGCTAAGGAAGCATTTCTTCCAGCGCAATTCCAGGGCGTTCAAAAGGGGCACGTGGACGCGTCGCAAGATACAGTCAGAGTGCAGCATGCACGCAATGTGGCACAAGACAGGCAATACCTTGCCGGTGATGGTCAACGGCCGGCAGACGGGCGGCAAAAAAGGTTCTGGTGCTGCACACCAACAAGAACTTCGACCAGCAGAGGACCAACTAGGTGATGCACCAATACCACCTCAGGGACCTGGAGCAAGAGAAGGAGCAGGAGCTGGTCCTCTCCAAGATTTTCTACTAGACGAACACTAGGTCCAGGAGTAAAAAGAATATAAGTTAGTTTGGTATTGGTAGTTGTACTACCTTGTCGTCCGCAAGTTGGTATTGTTGTTAACGATCTTTTGGTATGAACTTGCATTTGCTTCCAACCATCATGCCGAGGGTCGATGTGGATATAAATCTAAATCATTTGTTTCGAAACGAATTTTCAAGCACTTGATTTTTATTTGATGGGTAGCATAAGCACCCGCTGTTCGAATTCCCAGTTCTCCAATTTTTTTAAAACAAGTGCATGCATTTATTATCACAATAAAAAAATATCTGTGCTGCATCCCAGATATCAGTCTGTACTTGCAGAATTCTCTCATTTATTGAGCACGTATATTGTTTTTTCAGGTCGAGCAAGTTTCAACTGGGCTGTAGACTGCCCAGGGTTGGGTTTGTTTTTAACAGGCCCAGCCCATGACGACAACGCGACACAAAGATCCAGTAGGTATCTACTGGCCTCTGGCCCGCCAACGTTAGTTATATTTTGTCTTACAACATCCGCAGGCAGTTTTTTTACTGAATCAACACAGAGCCCAGTTCTATTATCCTCTTGAAACGCATGTCCTACATCCGTTTTCTAATCTCTACCTATATTTTTACTAGTTCATATACACGTATCATTATATTGAAAACACATAAAATTCCCTTTTCATATTTACATCCTTATTTTTGTTGTTTTTTCCCACCCAGCGCTGATTTTTTTACCACTGGTTTTCCCTTAAACCAACTCAATTGTCCCACGTCTTATTTGCTTACGAAAACAAAACGATTTTTTGGCAAATCAATAAGTTCTTAAAAAATGTTGATCATTTCGGGATTACAACAGTTCAGACCCCACCGAAATATGCAAAATAAGGTTGACCTTTTTGACCGTGGTCCTGGGCAGAAAATAGGCTGTAATAAATTACTTAAGAATTAGCAAATGGGCTACAAATTATAAAAAAATAGCAAATGGGCTTTATGTTGTCTACCACAGATTTGGAGGCTGACTTGTGGGCCTACTAAGTTCATGCGTACACAAGGTTTCTCAAAAAAGAAACTTAGTCAAGAATCGACTCTACCAGCGTCAGACCGTTAGATGTCAATCTAACGACAATCGTGCTTCTTCAGTCTCTGATCTTCCTGCCCCAGCCGCCCAAACCAGTGCCGTCGGAAGCGCCTGCTCCTGCCTCCCGTGGCCAGCAGTGCTGCCGGGCAGGCCTCACGGCCCCATCATACTTGCATCCCTGGCCTCTCTATCCCTCTACTCACCCACACCTCCTGTTATTTTCCAGCGACGACAGCCGAACCAGTCAACCCTCGTACTCTCCACCGCGTGGGCAGCCACTGTCGTGTCTTCCCCGTCTCCGTGTCGTTCCCTTCGTAGGCCTCGCCGTTGTCCACCGCCCTGGTACTCTCGGTGTGGCGTGGTCAACGATGTCCATCCAACGGCCGTAGTGCTTCTTGAACCTCTGGTCTTCTTGCCCCAGCCGCCCAAAGCAGCGCCGGTCGTGCCGCATGCTCCTGCCTCCCATGGTCGGCTGTGCTGCTGCTGAGGCCTCACCGTCCCCATACTACTCCCACCCTGGGCCAAGCCATCCCTCCACTCACCCACTCCCCCTGTTATTCTGCGGTGACGGTATCCTCACACTACAGCTGAACCAGTGAACCCTCGTACTCCTCTCTGCGTGGGCATCCACTTCCGCGTCTTCCCTGGCTCCGCGTCGTCCCCTTCCTAGGCCTCGCCGTCGTCCACCGCTGTGGTGCTCTCGGCGCGGCGTGGTCAATGTGGTCAATGACCGACTTCCATCGGAAGAGTACTGTACGTGGAGAGGCTGACAGCTGGGTCCACGGCAGCCGGAAGGAAGTGCCTCCTTATTACGCGCAAAATAATTATTCCTCCACCTGACAGCAGGGACCCACTGGATGGGCCACCAGTATTTCACGGAAAAAATGTTTCCCCCTGACTGTTGGGATCCACCGGATGGGCCACTATATTTCACGAAAATATGTTTGCCCCTGACTGCTGGGACCCACTGGACGGACCACCGTATTTCATGAAAAAAACGTTCCCCCCGGTTTCAGCTCGGACCCATCGGAAGTGCCTCCTTATTACGCACAGAAAAATGAATACCCCCCTGCTAGCTGGGACCCACCATGGTGGGAGGCTGACTTGTGGGCCTACTAAGTTGACGGGGACGGAGGGCTTTGTCAACTTAGTAAATATGAACGATTCTAGCTCAAGTGATCGTACGATGTCCATCCAAGGGCCGTCGTGCTTCTTCAATCTCTGCTATTCCTGCTCCAGCCGCTCAAACAAGCGCCGGCAAGACTGCCTGCTCCCTCCTCCCCGTGGCCGGCTCTGCTGCCGCGCAGGCCTCACCGCCCCACCATACTCCCATCGTTGGTCTAGCCATCCCTCTACTCACCCACATCTACTGTTATTCTCTGGCGACGGCAGACGAACCAGTAAACCCTCATACAGTCGTACTCGCCTCCGCGTGGGAAACAACTGCCGAGTCTTCCCTGCCTCCATGTCGTTCCCTTCCTAGGCCTCGCCATCGTCCACCGCCCTGGTGCTCTCAACGTGGTGAACGACCGACATGCATCTGAAGTGGACTGTACGTGGAGAGGCCAACAGCTGGGTCCACGGCCGCACGCAAGGAAATTCCTCCTTATTATGCGCAAAATGATGATTCCTCCACTTGACATCAAGGACCCACCGAAAGGGCCTCTGTATTACGTGAAAAAAACATTACCGCCGCTGACAACTCGGACCCACCAGCTATATCTTCGCACGCAAGGAAGTGCCTCCTTATTACGCACAAAAAATGAATACTCCCCCTGTTAGCTGGGACCAGTATAGTGGCAGGCTGACTGACTTGTGGGCCTACTAAGTTGACGGGGACAGAGGGCTTTGTCAACTTAGTCAATATGCACGATTGTAGCTCCAGTGACCGTACGATGTCCATCCAACGGCCATAGTGCTTCTTCAATGTCTGGTCTTCTTGCTCCAGCCGCCCAAACCAGCACCGGTCATGCCTCATGCTCCTGCCTCCCGTGGCCGGCTGTGATGCGGCGGAGGCCTCACCGCCCCTACTAGTCCCACCGCTAGCCGGGCCATCCCTCTACTCACCCACACCCCCTGTTATTCTGCAGCGACGGCAGCCTCACACCGCAGCGAACCAGTGAACCCTCGTGCTCCTCTACGTGTGGGCATCCACTTCCGCATCTTCCCCGGCTCCGCGTCGTCCCCTTCCTAGGCCTCGCCGTCGTCCACCGCCCTGGTGCTCTCGGCGCGGCCTGGTCAACATGGTCAAGGAACGGCTTCCATCGGACATGGACTGTATGTGGAGAAGCTGACAGTTGGGTCCACGGCCGCAGCAAGGAAGTGCCTCCTTATTACGTGCAAAATAATTATTCCTCCACCTGACAGCGGGGACCCACCGGACGGGCCACCGTATTTCGTGAAAAAAAACGTTTCCCCTCTGACACCTGGGACCCGCCAGCTCGCATGCAAGGAAGTGCGTCCCGGAAAAAAACAAAACGATTCGCCCCCTGACTGCTGGGACCCACCAGCTACATCTTCGCACACAAGGAAGTTCCTGACAGTCGGGACCCACCTGGTCGAAGCGTACGTAGTGTTGTCATTCTGGTTGCGAACGTGTACATACATACTGGTCGATGTAGAGGCAAGCACGTGTCGTAGTAGAGGCGCACATGTGTCGTAGTAGAGGCGTGCACATAGCATGTACACGTACATACAACGGCCAGGGTGCAAGAAAGGAAATACAGCCATGTATGTGTACATACGGGCAGGGTCTCGAACGCCTACTCGCGCATATGTACGGCCAGGGCTCGTGTACATGGCTGGGTCGGAACGGAGAAACAATGTCGTCGTCGTGTTCATGGGGAGGCAACGGAATGCGTCATGTTCATGGGGAGGCAACGGAATGCATCGTGTTCATGGGGAGGCTACGGAATGCATCGTGTTCATCGGGAGGCAATGGAACGCGTGGGAGCCAACGGGCTGGGTTGGAACGGAATGTGTGGTCGTGTTCATCGGGAGGGCTTGGACAGAACAGGCGATGGAAACGAGGCCTGGCGTACCGCAGAACGGAGGAAACGGACCTCCTACAGTCGAAACGGGGGTCCTGTTGATCGGGAGGGGTGTGGCCTACCGCAAAACGGAGGAAACGGAGCTCCTACGGTCGAAACGAAGGTCCTGTTGATCGGGAGGGGTGTGGCGTACCGCAAAACGGACAAAATGGACCTCCTACGGTCGAAACAGGGGTCTTGTTCATCGGGAGGGGTGTGGCGTACCGCAAAACAGGACTCCACGGGATACTGTTCATCTCCACCGTCGACCTCCTCCAGCCTCCACGGGCTACCGTCGACCTCCTCCAGCCTCCACGGTCTCCTGTTCATCCAGCCTCCACCGCGCGCTACTCCATCGGCTACTGTTCAACCACCCCTCCACCGTCTACTGTTCATCCAGCCCTCCACACCACGGGGTCCTGTTCGACCACCCCTCCATGGGCACCCCTCCACCGTCTACTGTTCATCCAGCCCTCCACACCACGGGGTCCTGTTCATCCAGAGGCAATGCCACCGCTCACTGTTCATCCAACACCCCCACAACGCTCACTGTTCATCCTAGAGGCAGCATCGATTGGCTTCAGTTAGCAGCAGTAGCAAAGGAATCGCTCGATCGGGTTCAGTTAACAGCCATCGATCGATCGCTCGGGTTCAGTAACGCATAGCCTGCAGTGCAATCGCTCGGGTTCAGTTAGAGCCCAACACCTCGCTCGGGTTCAGTTAGAGCCAACGCCTCGCACACACGCGTGTACATGTACGAGAGAAACGTGCATCACTCGGCCCCGACCTCCCACCGTAACTGGGAACTCCCCGAAATTTTCCTCCCCCTCGCTTCTACCACGGTTTTTTCCGTCATGGACGGCCCAAAGAATGTCATGCAGCTGCGTCTCCGGCCCGCCCAGGACGAAAAGCCCGTTTTCTGTCATGATTTTTTCTCATAGAAGTACGAGCCCACCACATCTATGATGATACCGGGTTTTGTCACGATTATCGTCATAGAAGTGTCATATGTATGACAGAAATTTTTTCGTTAGGCCCAAAATGTCACGGATGTGTCTTTTTTTTGTAGTGGATCATCGACAGTGGTGTAGGCCTCAACTTGCTCTCTGTGGAGGTGTTCGGCCTGCTTCATGTGCCCCATGGACGGCTCCGCCCTACCAAGCCGTTCTCTATAGTCGTTGACGGCTCCACCTGCCCCTGGGGCAGATCCGCCTCCGCGTAACCTTCGGCACGTGTGACAACTACCGCACCGAGCTTATCGACTTCAACATTGCCCGCATCAGCCTATCGTATAACACCATCGTCGGGTACCCGGCCTTGGCCAAGTTCATGGCAACAACTCACCTCGGTTACAACCTCATGAAGATGCCAAGAATCAGTGGCGTCCTCACCATAGGAGGGGACACCAAGGACGCGCTATTGGCCCTCAAGCTCGCCTTCAAAGCCACGACAGCCACGCGGCCAAGCGAGGAGGGAGCCCCGGAAGCTCCAGACACTGCACCAGCAAAGAAGAAGCAGTTGTTCTCTCAAGTTCCGGCCGAGACGAAGCAGGTGTCGGTCGATGAAGACGGGGCATCAAGATCCACCTTCACCATCGGCGCCGGCCTCCCCCCAGACCAAGAGGAAGCATTGGTAAGCTTCCTACGCATGACCAAAGATGTGTTTGCATGGGATCCCAAGGATCCGGTCGGGATCTTGAGGGGGATAATCGAACACCACTTTAGGGTGTGCCCTCACGCGTGGCCGGTGAAACAGAAGGCGCGACGGTAGTACACGGAGAAGCAATCATTCATCGTCCAAGAGACCCGTAGGCTACAAGAGGCAAGCATCATTCGGGAGGTGCGGTATCCAGAGTAGCTGGAAAACCCTGTTATCGTCCCTAAGAAAGGAGGGAAGGAGCGCATGTGCGTCGATTTCACCAACCTCAACAAGGCTTGCCCACAAGACCCCTTTCCACTTCCACGCATTGATCAGATCGTCGATTCCACTACCAAGTGCAACCTGATGTGCTTCCTGGATGCCTTCTCAGGCTATCATCAAATCAAGATAGCTGTGCAGGATGTTGAGAAAACGGCTTTCTTGACCCCATGCGGGGTGTACTGCTACACTTGCATGCCGTTCGGGCTACATAATGCTGGAGCAACTGTCCAGTGGTTGATGCACATCGCTTTGGGTCGGCAACTCGGGAGGAACACCGAGGCATATGTCAACGACATAGTGGTGAAATCTCGGGAGGCAAGGACCCTTATCAAAGACCTTGAGGAGACATTTTCCAGCCTGCGCAAGGTGGACCTGCGACTCAACCCGGAGAAATGTGTGTTCGGCGTTCCGTCCGGCAAGCTGATGGGGTTCTTAGTGTCGCACAGAGGGATCGAGGCCAACCCGGAGAAGGTCAAGGCCATAGAAATGATGAGTCCGCCGCCAACCCTCAAGGAAATGCAGAAGCTCGCGGGCTGCATAACCTCGCTCAGGCGTTTCATCTCCAATCTAGGGGAGCGCGCCCTCCCTTTCTTCAAGATGATGAAGAAGAAAGGCCCGTTCGAGTGGACTCCAGAGGCTGACGCAGCTTTCCAAGACCTCAAGAAGTACCTCACAAGCCCGCCGGTGATGGTAGCGATGCGCCCCCTTGAGCCTTTGGTGCTCTACCTGGCTGCCACGCCTCACTTTGCCAGCATAGCGCTGGTGGCGGTACGAGAGGAGCGCCCGACAAAGGGCCCACGTCGAAGCACCTCGCACCTAGTTGGGGAACTACAACCTCATGAAGACGGTCCTAAGGACGGTCCTCCTGACCCCCCCCCCCCCAGACAGTGGGGATCCTGAGGACGGTGCTCCTAAGGCCACGGCTACCATGACGGATGACATGGCTCCTAAGGGCCCACAGACCTAGGAGGTGCAAGACCTCACCGATGCCTCCTCCCATGTCGAGCACCCAGTGTACTTCATCAACACGGTGTTACTTGAGGCATGGGCGCGCTATCCGATGCCGCAAAAGCTCTTACTCGCACTCCTCATCGCCTCCCGGAAGCTGTGCCACTACTTCCAGGGCCACCCCATCAAGGTTGTCTCAGCTAACCCACTTGAGAGGGTGCTCCGGAGCCCCAACGCCGCGACAAGGGTCGCAGAGTGGAACATCGAGCTGCAAGCATTCCAGCTAGAGATCAGCACAACTAAAGTCATCAAGTCCGTGGCCCTCGCAGATTTCGTGTTAGAATGGACTGACGTCCCCAGCCGTGAAGTTTGCAAGAACCGTTCTTTCCTTCCTGGAGATGAGGCACCAGATGGATGGGTCATGTACTTCGACTGCGCGTTCGCACGCCAGGGCGCGGGGGTTGGAGCAGTGCTCATTTTGCATATCAAGGACAAGCTCTAGTACGTCGTGCAACTCTGTTTTCAGCACGGTTAGAAGGTCTCCAACAACATTGCGGAGTACGAGGCCTTGATTGTCGGAATCAAAGTTGTCGTGGCTCTGGGGGTCAAGTGCCTCACAATCAGGGGTGACTCGCACCTCCTCGTCAACTTCTCCAACAAAGAGTACAAGATGAAAGACGAGCACATGGAGGCATACCTTGAGGAGGGTACGCATAATTGAGAAACAATTCTTGGGCTTAGAATTGGAGCATGTGCCGCGAGGCACAAACAAGGAGGCGGACGACATCGCCCAGAGGGCGTCCCGGTGTCTGATACGTCTCCAACGTATCTATAATTTTTGATTGTTCCATGTTGTTTTATTATCAATCTTGAATGTTTTACAATAATTTTATAGTCATTTTATATCACTTTTTGGGACTAACATATTGACATAATGCCAAGTGACAGTTGTTGTTTTTCCATGTTTTTACATCACAGAAAATCAATATCAAACGGAGTCCAAATGCCACAAAACTTTACGGAGATTGTTTATGGGCCAGAAGGAAGGCAATGGGCCCTATTTGCACCTGGGGGTTGCCCCGAGGGGGCACAACCCACCAGGGCATGCCAGGAGGCCCAGGCGCGCCCTGGTGGGTTGTGCCCACCTCGGGTGCCCCCCGGACTGCCTCTTTTCTCTATAAATACCCCAAAAATACCAGAACCCTAGGGGAGTCGAAAAAATATTCATCCAGCCACCACAGAGTCCAGAATCACCAGATCCAATCTAAACACCAGCTCGGATGGGGTTCACCACCTCCATTGGTGCCTCTCCGATGATGCGTGAGTAGTTCTTTGTAGACCGCCAGGTCCGTAGTTAGTAGCTAGATGGCTTCAACTATCTCTCTTGATTCTCAATACAATGGTCTCTTGGAGAACCATATGATGTAACTCTTTTGCGATGTGTTTGTTGGTATCGATGAACTTCAAGTTTATGATCAGATCTATGTTTTTATATCCATGAAAGTATTTGAGTTTCTTTGATCTCTTTTATGCATGATCTCTTATAGTCTCATATTTCTTCTCCAATATTTGGGTTTTGTCTGGCCAACTTGATCTATTTATCTTGCAATGGGAAGAGGTGCCCGGTAGTGGGTTTGATCTTACGGTGCTTGATCCTAGTGACAGAAAGGGAACCGACACATATGCATCGTTGGTACTATGGATAAAAAGACGAGATCTATGTCTACCACCATATAGATAAATGGATCTTCACTACAAAAAGAAGACACATCCGTGACATTTTGGGTCGAACGAAATTTTTTTCTGTCATACTTATGACACTTCTGTGACGATAATTGTGACAAAACCCGGTATCATTATAGATGTGGTGGGCTCCTACTTCTATGACAAAAAATCATGACAGAAAATGGGCTTTTTGTCCTGGGCGATCCGGAGACGCAGTTGCATGACATTCTTTGGGCCGTCCATGATGGAAAAAACCATGGTAGAAGCATGGGCGAGGAAAATATCGGGGTGTTCCCGGTTAGGGTGGGTGGTCGGGGCCGAGCGATGCGTGTTTCTCTCATACACACACGCACGTGGGTGTGAGGTGTTGGGCTCTAACTGAACACGAGCGAGGCATTCGCCTACTGAAAGCGAGCGATTGGCCTGCAGGCTACGCTACTAAACCCGAGCGATCGATCGATGGCTGTTAACTGAACTGAAGCCGATCGATGCTGCCTCTAGATGAACAGTGAGCGTTGCTGGGGGGGTTTGGATGAACAGTTCCTAGTGGGGGTGGATGATCAGGACCCCGTGGTGTTGCCTCTGGATGAATAGGACCCCGATCGATCGAGCCGGTTGGGGATGGATGAACAGGACCCCGTAGAGGGCTGGATGAACAGGACCACCCCGCGGAGGGCTGGATGAACAGTAGACGGTGGAGGGCTGGATGAACAGTAGCTCGTGGAGGGGTGGTTGAATAGGAGCCCGTGGAGAGGGCTGGTTGAACAGTAGCTGGTGGAGTAGCGCGCGGTGGAGGCTGGATGAACAGGAGCCCGTGGATGAACAGTCGCAGGTGGAGGCTGGAGGAGGTCGACAGTGGTTGAACAGTAGCCCGTGGAAGCTGGAGGGGGTCGACGGTGGAGATGAACAGTATCCCGTGGAGTCCTGTTTTGCGGTACGCCACACCCCTCCTGATGAACAGGACCCCCGTTACGACCGTAGCCCTCCAAGACAAGTCCATTTCCTCTGTTTTGCGGTACGCCACACCCCTCCCGATCAACAGGACCCCCGTTTTGACCGTAGGAGGTCTGTTTCCTACGTTTTCCGGTATGCCAGACCCATCCCGATGAACAGGATGCCATTTCGACCATGGCCGGTCGAACACAAGGCCATTTCCTCCGTTCTGCGTTACGTCTCATTTCCATCGGCTGTTTTGTCCAAGCCCTCCCGATGAACACGACGACGCATTCCGTTCCGACCCAGCCGGTTGGCTCCCCATGAACACAGCGACGACGCAATTTCTCCGTTCCGAGTAAACCATGTACACAAGCCATGGCCGTACGTATGCGCGACTAGGCGTTTGAGACCCTGCCCGTATGTAAGTATGTGGCCGTATTTTCTTTCTTGCACACTGGCCACTGTACGTACGTGTACATGCTACATGTGCGCCTCTACTACGACACGTGCGTGCTCTACATTGACCAGTATGTACGTACACGCTCGCGACCAGAATGACAACACTACGTACGCTTCAACCAGGTGGGTCTTGACTATCAGACACTTCCTTGTGTGCGAAGATATAGCTGGTGGGTCCTAGCAGTCAGGGGGACAAATCGTTTTTTTTTTGCCCGGACGCACTTCCTTGCGTGCAAAGATGTAGTTGGTGGGTCCCAGCAATCAGGGGGAAAACGTTTTTCTCGTGAAATACGCTGGCCCGTCCGGTGGGTTCCAGCTGTCAGGTGCAGGAATAATTATTTTGCGCGTAATAAGGAGGCACTTCCTTGCGGTTGCCGTGGACCCAGATGTGAGCCTCTCCACGTACAGTACTCTTTCGATGGAAGTCGGTCGTTGACCACATTGACCACGCCACGTAGAGAGCACCAAGGCGGTGGACGACAGCGAGGCCTAGGAAGGGGACGACGCGGAGCCAGGGAAGACGCAGCAGTGGATGCCCACAAGGAGAGGAGTATAAGGGTTCACTGGTTCGGCTGCGGTGTGAGGCTGCCGTCGCCGCAGATTAACAGGGGGTGTGGGTGAGTAGAGGGATGGCCTGGCCAGCGGTGGGAGTAGTAGGGGGCGGTGAGGCCTCCGCTGTATCACAGTCGTCAACGGGAGGCAGGAGCATGCGGCACGACCGGCGCTGGTTTGGGCGGCTGGAGCAAGAAGACCAGAGGTTGAAGAAGCACTACGGCCGTTGGATGGACATCGTACGGTCACTGGAGCTAGAATCGTTCATATTGACTAAGTTGACAAAGCCCTCCGTCCCCGCCAACTCAGTAGGCCCACAAGTTAGCCTCCCACCAAGGTGGGTCCCAGCTAGCCGGGGGAGTATTCATTTTTTTCTGCGTAATAAGGAGGCACTTTAGGTGGGTCCGAGCTGACAGCGGGGGGAACGTTTTTTTTCACGAAATACGGTGGCCCGTCCGGTGGGTCCCAGCAATCAAGGGGGAAACATTTTTTTTGCAAATTACGGTGGCCCGTCCAATGGGTCCCTGTTGTCAGCTAGAGGAATCATTATTTTCCGCGTAATAAGGAGGCACTTCCTAGCTGCGCCCGTGGACCCAACTGTCAGCCTGTCCATGTACAGTACACTTCCGATGGAAGTCATTGCTTGACCACATTGACCACGCCGCGTTCCATTGCATGCATGCGTCCATGGGCGTGGTGCGTCCCTACTGTCAGCCTCTCAGGTACAGTCATCTTCCCATGACTCTTGGTTGTTCACCACATTGACCACACCGTGTCGAGCACACCAAGGCCGATGGACGACTGCGAGGCCCCAGACTGGAACGACCCGGAGATGGGGAAGACGGGGCAGTGAAGTCATAGATGGAGAGGAGTGGGAAACTTGAATGGTTCGGGTGCGTGGCAGCACAGCCTCGGTGCCGCCCACGGGAGACAGGAGCACGACTATTGGATTAATATCCAATGGTCCAGCTACTAGAATCATTTGTTGATTAAGTTGACAAAGCCCTGTGTACACGTCTGCTTAGTAGGCACACAAGTCAGCCACCAAATCTGACAGGTCCCAGCTGTCAATGGGAGGAATAATTTTTTTCGCATAACAAGGAGGCACTTCCTTCCATGCAAAGATACAGCCGGTGCGTCCCAGCTGTCAGGTGGAGGAAACATTTTTTCAACTTAATAAGGAGGAACATTCCATGCATGCGACCATGGACCTCGTGGGACCAGCCGTCAGGCTCTCCACATACAGTCCTCTTTCGATGACTCGTGTTTGTTGACCACACCGCACCGAGTGCAGAGAGGATGTGGACGCCGGCAAGGCCCCGGACGGGAACGACTTGGAGATGGGAAGACGCGACAGTGGAGTCACGGATTGAGAGGAGAAGGGTTATAACTGGTTCTGGTGCGGCGTGAGGCTACAGTCGGTGGAGAATAACAGGAGGCATGGAGGGGTAGAGGGATAGCCTGGCCGGCGGTGGTGTAGCGCTTCGCAGCGATGTGTGCTAAGCAGAGCTGCTAGCCGCCGGAGGCCAGACCAGGCGGTCCCAGCGATGACGGAGGAAGAAGACGAGAGATTGAAGGTGCATGCTGGCCGTTGGATATAAATCCAATGGCTGTGGATGTCATAATCATTTGTTGACCAAGTTGACAACGCCCTGCGTAGGCTTCGACCTATTGGCCCACATGTCAGCCTGCAAAAATGTGGCATATATTTAACCCATGTTTTCTAGAATGTACAGTCCATTTGCTGGGCTGGGTGAACAAATAATTTCGCGTCAATGCGGCCCATTTATATTTTCGAAGGAATCCCGGCCCAATTGCACTTCCTTCAAATACACGAATTAGCTGGGCTCGTTATATATATAATGTTATGTTAGAAGGAGCAATTAATATCAAAAAATAAACCGGAGAGGCACATTTTTTATATACATAATTAACAAATTAGCGAGTTATTTCTCAAAATAAAAATGAGTGCATTATTATTACATTGGTCCTTAAAATGTTCGCAAGCTTTTGTACACAATCACCAGGATTTTCCTTGCCTGTGAGTCAAAACCAACCAGGATTTTCCTGGCCAATTTCTGTTAAACATTTACTTTTATAAGTTAATAACACGTGGGATGTTTTTCTAATGTATATATAAGTCTCTATAAAATATACAATAATAGTAATAATATAAATATATAATGTGGTTCAAAAAATACATTTGGGCTGCCAATCTTTAAGAAAAAGCCCATAGGCTGGTATGGACCTCAAAAAATAAGTTGAAACCACGGGCACCGTATGTCGTGGGCTATGCATGTTCAAATACAAAACCTAGGCCTAACTGATACTTATTCGTCCTTTGGAAAAAAATTCTACCAGATCCCCGAGCGAACTGGATTAAAGAGGGGAGCGACGACACGACTGAAGAAGCACATCAGGAGCGATTATTTTTTCTTTAGTGGATGGCTCTCGATGGCGTTTTTTTACTTGCCTCTGCACCATACAACTTGTATTTTTAGCCTCCCAGTCCGTGGTGGACCAGCTGGCCATTTGCTGGGCAGGACAACCTACAGAAACCAGCACTCCATTTTTTATCAAGCCCCAAAAACAACGCAGTACTATGTTTGTTTTGAGGCCGAAAACATTACCGCGGGGGTTGAGCGGGGCAGGGGGCAAGACAGAGCAAAACGATTAAAAAGAGCTGATGCGCCGTTGCTAGCCTAACAAAGCAGGTGCAATTCTTCTCGGGAAGAAGGTGTGCCATTGACACCCACACATCACATACCCCATAGTAGGCATACTAACATGTTCACACACAAGTACAATAGAAAAGGTAAACATTCGTATCAAACTCAGGTTCACAGGACATGTTCATATTCGTAGCCAACATTCACTATCAACAACTCAAAAGAATCATATATACATAAGTTCATCATGTCTATGGATCCAAATGATTGATAGATCACACAACAATATTCATAGATAATTCACAAAAAGATTCAGATATACACATGTTCAGTATGTTTATGCATCCAAATGATTGGGATCACAGCCAATATGATCCATGGACGAACTTTAATTACCTAGGGTATAGACTGGTAAATGGTGTTCAGTCGGAGGTACTTCTTGCTAAAATTAATGCTTGTACGAGTAAACTTTCGAGTACATAAGAGGCAGCACAGACAATATGAACTTTGCTTGTAGGTTTATCCTCAAATAGTGGCCTCGTGTCGAGGGAGGTTTGAGCAACTTGGCCACTACTTTCATCCAACTATTTTACTGGCTCATCTTGGTCCTGTAGCTTACCAAAATTCTACATTGCAGACTGGTAAATGGTGTTCAGTCAGAGGTACTTCTTGCTAAAATTAACACTTGTACGAGTAAACTTTCGAGTACATAAGAGGCAGCACAGACAATCTAAACTTTGCTTGTAGGTTTATCCTCAAATAGTGGCTTCGTGCCGAGGGAGGTTTGAGCAACTTGGCCACTACTTTCATCCAACTAGTTTACTGGCTCATCTTGGTCCTGTAGCTCGCCAAAATTCTACATTGCAGACGAGAAAGGAGGTGGTTGAGAAAATGAACCACCCAAATTTTTTGTGCAGTTCAACTGAAATGGAGCATCTTGGCGTGCAGACTGATTAAGTGCTAGATGAATATATGCGTCAACCAACTTGTCTAGAATCTTTAGACTCCATGCCAAATAGTTCGCTACCATATCTATCGATAACCACAAGGCACAAGTTGGGACCAAAGACTGGACTGCGTTTTTCTGGGCTATGCGCCAAGCAATATTTTTGGCGTTCACTCTCCTAATACTTGGAGTTTGACAACTGGTGACGCCGGTTGATACTCGAATGAATATAGGCACTTCTTCTTGTCAACATCGATGCTTGTCTGAGTGAACTTTGGAGTACATAGCAGAAGCATAAGTACCTGTCCATCTGATCTTTTTGTGCAGTTCTACTAAAATCACCCAATGTAATGATTTGCCTGCGAGTTCAGCCTCCAAGTTACTCCTTTATGAAATCAGCAAACAGTAGCACAATACCAAATTACCATTACATATGACAAGCACAATAATCAGGATAAAGCCCAGTACCAACCTGTGTGAGGTAGCATATCAATTACTATTTCCTTTGACTGGAAGCTGAGATAAGCCAAGCGACAGAGAGCAAAGGAAGAATGCAAGCCTAGATTAGCGACTGACAAGAAAGGAAGGAAGCTATCGAGGCAATGAAACACCCAAAGTTTTTATGCAGTTCCACCAAAATCGAGCATCCCTGTTGGCACATATATTGAGAGAGTGAGATTACTGTAATAGTGGGACTAGTTGATGAAACATACACTAACAAATAGAAGCACCCTCATTATCTTAATGGGTAAAGTTAGCAACATAGTAGTCTTGCTTAAAGAGAGGTATTTGTTTATTTAATCAGTGCCAATTAGCTCAACACTCAAACATTGCCATGTATCATAGGTTGCAAAACTTTAACATGCAAAGATAACGGAGTTTCTCATGACAGTAGCACGATACAAATAGAGATGACATCAAATAATATGGATGAAGGCCTTAGGCTGGTACAAACCTGAGGAAAAAAGCTTATTCATGTAGTCCCATAAGAGATGATAAAGCACTCACTGGAATCACTCAATAGTGTATATTTTTGTGCACTTCAAATGTATGGTTGAAATCACTCTTGTTTACCAGTGCTGAGATCATATCGAAATATTACCAAGAACTTCCAGCAGAGTTAAAGCACTGGCTGGGATACAGTTCATTGTATTGTCTTGTGTAGTTCCACTAAAATGTATGATTGGCACAACATGATCCCTGTTTACACAGGATGGTCTCACATGTAAGGTAGACGCTGCCGGAGCCCTTGAATGGCCTCGACTGAGGCCTCTGGCTTCAACAAGATCACCTTGGCACTGTTTATTCTTCTTCTTCTTCCACTTCATCCTATGTTTCCCTTTCTCCTCACCAGTTGGCGAAACCAAATACATGATTGGCCTTCTATTTCTGAATTGGTTTTGTTAGTGAGGGAGTACAAGTGTACTAGTAAACAATAGCATTATTTTGTCATGGGAGTCGCAAAATAGAAATGAACACATGCATTAAATATCATTCTTACCTACAGGAAGGTTGTGCCGTTAATATGGATGATGAGGATTGGAACACATATCTCCCTTTGTGCAGTTCCACCAAAATGAATCAACTATTCCATTCTGACATTCCAGTTAAACAGCACAAAAGTCACTTCTTTTGAGAATTGTTTTGTGCAGTGCACCAAAAGGTCACAACAGCAACCTGGTGAAATGGATATCCCTGTTTGCACAAAAATCTAAAGTGGAAACAGTCAATGTCTCAAACAATTACAAGCAAAAATAGTTGGCTAAACTTGTCATGGCTTATAATAGTGGCATGGATTCATTTTACCAGGCGCATTAGATTAAGAGCCGCTAAATATTTGGTATAAGGGCATGGGACAGTGGGTGCACCAGCAGTCCAGCACCATGTACCTAAACAGGGGCATCAAGTGGTGATTCAGAGATTGTTGCCCCGAGAAACAAACATCGAAGAAACATATCTGGGTTGGTCCCATTTTTGTTCGCTCCAGCCACCTACTCCTATGTGTGGACAGCAAATCTAGTCCTGGTCATACCACTGTGTGCAGCGTTACCCTGGTATTTCCCTTTTCGACCAAGAGACTAGTTGGATGACAAGTCTGTACTACTTTCACCCCTTTCCTTCATGTTTGTACCAAGTCCGATGTACATATTAAATTCCCCCACCCCCACTTTATTTCTTGTTTGAACCAAGTACAAGATTCGACTCCATGAGTAGCTTTACCTTTAACAATAGAAGAAAAAAATAGGTGACGTTGGACCATCCGATCGAGAGGGGATGAGAGGTAGAAAATGATGCACATGCAGCGACGTAGCGAGCTGGGGAAGTAGAGATAAGGCGGTTTGGAAGGAAGATATATATGAAGGTCGTCAAGATGTGGATAGGTGGGTGGCAGGAGGCCGGATCCGCCCATACCAAGGAAATGACGAAGGGATCGGAGGACCTCCCGCGCCGGCGCTTGGCCAGAGATAACGGTGCGGCCGACAGAGGGTCTCCTCCCTTGCTGGCGACGACGGCCTAAATGCTGCCCCTCCTCCCCTTCACCGGCGGAGGAGGATACGTCTGGATCTGTAACCAGCGGTGAGGATAAAAAGACAGTGTTTTTTGAAGGGAGAAAGACAGTGTTACCACCCCTATATTGTTTAGCTCTGAAGAGGATGAGAGTGTGTGAATAGAGCAACCCTAGCAAGCAAGCGCGGAGGCTCCGACCTATATATATGTAGTGGGGTAGTTTTCCTTTTTCACACCATTAAAACAATCATTTAAAATTGTGTACTACGTGCCAGGTCGCCCTTTTTTTAGTTGTTGATTGTTTTTTGAGATAGCTACCTGCTTGTTCCAAGTGGTGTTACGGTGTGCCAGGTCACACTTTGTATCATTCAGGTCTAGTACAAGTCCCTCCATTAAATGAAAAACCACCCCCTCGTAAAAATTGTGAACAAGACCATGGCTAAAATTATCGGAAACGTGGGTTGCCCCAACATGCATTATTATTTATATTTTCTACTCCCTCCGTTCCTAAATATAAATCTTTTTTATTAGCCACACCTAAGACAAGAATTGTTTTTAGGAGTGAACCCCACATGTCATAGACACAAAAAGTGTGGCAAGATTCCCCTAGGCAAGCCAAAGTGTGTCTAACAATTTGAGCAACTCAAGTTAGGCAAGTGTGGCAAGCATGGGAAAAATAATGTGGCAACATAAGACAAACATAGTCACAATCCAAACAGCCTCGTAATTCTTTGTGACATGCATGAAAACTTGGTTAGTTAAATTTATAGTCAAAATTTGGCAAGGTGCATCAAATCAACACATGCAAGTATCAAAAGGGAAGTCACGGCATGCATGCATGCGTTGTACTCCCTCCGTTTCCAAATATAAGTCTTTTTAGAGATTGCAACAAGTGACTACATACGAAGCAAAATATGTCTACATACATCTGTATGTAGTAGTCCATTTGAAATGTGTACAAAGATTTATATCGAGTGCAATGCTTTGATGTGTCGCGTCAACTCGTACAAGACTGAGAAGTTTGATTACTACGACGCCCTCTCCCTCGCGGACTGAGCTCCGGTGCCTTAACTGCACCTGCCTTTGGCTGCATGGCAGGTGGGCCAACCACCTGTTGGGCCCACCTGTCATAGACGCAAAGGCAGGAGAAGTAACTCAATGAAGTTGCGTCCCTCCCTCGCGCATGAGTGTGGTGGCTGGCATGACTAGTAGGAGCTTTTGCTACATGCTATCCCTCCCGCACGAGGTGGACGGACATGCAACAGTGGATTCGATACTGTAGAAGTAGGAGTAACATCATTGTTCGTCTTCTCGAAGAGGCGAAGAGCCAAGTGCAACCCAAACATGGCAGTTGCGAATGCTCGCGTGGTGCGGTGCCTTGCAGCACGCATATCGGCATATAGCCAAACTCTTGCATGAGACAAAATTGCTATTTGAGCCCACTATTGTAGTACTAGTACTTGCTATAGCCCAGTAAACCGGAAAGGAGTATTTGCCTTTCTAGAGATTTCAACAAGTGACTAGACTACACCGCGTGCAGTACTCCCTCCCTTCCGGTTTAGAGCAAGTACAATAGAGCTGAGTCAGCGGGCTATAAGGATTAAACTAGTATATTTCTGCTTAGTTGGAGGAAAGAGAAGAGGAGAGAGAATGTAAGCGGGCTCTTCATGAAGAGCCAGCTCTAGCACGTGCTCCTAGGCACTTTGTGAGAATGAAAGGTGGGCCACATAATAAAAAAGTAGTACACTCTTTTGATCTAGTACTATTGTACATCTTGGCTATAAGATGGGTTGAAGATGACATGGCACTGGCTTATAGCTAGCATCTGGATATACTATTAACCATGCTCTTATAGGGCTCAAATCTCAAATCTCATCAACCAAGGTATTTTGCGATTGGAGGAATCTATCTCGTACTTTACAAAACTACCCTAATTAAACTCATGCATTAATTACATAGTTCTCTCGTTTTCCTCTCTGCCTTGGTCGCGGTGCACAATATTGAGCACTCCTATATGACTAGCCGCTCTATCTACATGCGGGACATCAAAGAATCCGGGCCCGCGTGCCATCCACCAAATCACAGCGAGGTGCTACAGTCGAAACTCACCGGTCACCCCGGTGTGCCCATCATGACCCATCATATCACAAAACCCACACCTTTAGCAGCAGTGGTAAAGTGGCCTCAAAGTTGGACTGTACGAAGCAACCATCATTTCACTCAAATGCACGTTGAAGCCCTTTCTCCCCTTTCTTGAAGAAAACCTCACTCCAGGACACTCACTTCTACTATTTTTCTTCTGTACCAACGAAGGAAAGGTGGGCAAATCAGTGATGCTGCAATATTTTTTCATTCCAACAATCTTCTTTTTGCGAAGCACCGACCGATTCTCACATCCTATTCTTTTCCCGTTTTCATTGCGATTGTGGTTTCCTTTCGATTGCTTTTTGTTTGTCAGTTCATTGATGGATCCTAGAGTACTAGGCAAAGAGTTGCCGGCGAACAACCCACTGGAGACAGCGATCTGCAGGAAGCGAGCACCGACCAACGAGTTGCCCATGTTGGCGGGCCAACCCATGGAGACGAAGAACTCCAAGAAACAAGCACTGGCCAAAGAGTTGACGACATTGGCGGACGAACTCCTCAAAGAAAGTTGGAAGAACAGCAAGGGCCCCACCGTGCCTACCCCAGAAACTCTAATGGGCACCTATGCAAGGCTAAAGGCCGAGTTTGAGGAGATAGTCGCTGTTGAGAAGCAGTATTCCCCTGGCAAGGTGATGCCCCCCATCGAGGACGAGGAGATGGCACCCGTAGGGATGGGATCCCCCGGTGAGCCGCAGAAGGTAAAAATAATGGCTTATTACCATAGTTTTGGTTTTTGATTATTTGCAATGTGCTTGCTAATATGTTAGGGTTGTGTAGGCGTCGGCGGACGTCCTTGATGATTCCGATGTCGCGGCCCGTCCTATGGACAACGCCCCAGAGATCGTTTTCGATGTCGCGGTCCGTCCTGTTGGCATCTCCCCGGATATCGATTCCGATGCCGCTGTCCATCCTGTGGACATCGCCCCAGAGATCGATTCTGATGTCGCGGTCAGTCCTGTGGACATCGCCCCAGAGATCGATTCCCATGCCGCTGTCTGTGCTGTGGTCATTGCCCGAGAGATCGATGACAACAAATAGTTGGTCGCGCTAATCCTTCAGGGTAGTTTGCATTGCCCTGTGTTTAATTACTAGAATGATGCGTGTTATCAAACCATCTTAGGGCTAGTGCACTGTGTTTTTTTTGAAACAGAAGGCTAGTGCACTGTCTTGTGTGGGCGGTACTTGCTACTTTTGTTTGATAGTGAAGCATGCGAACCCTCTCCGAGTTATGGAAACAGATGTATGCTCACCAGCTTTTGATGTAATATATGGCATGCTTAGATGTAAGTTTGGACTGTTTATCATATCAGCAGGGCTTGTTTGATGATTCTTAGTGTTAGTAGGCTAGCTACTATGCGAGCTATAGTACTTGCAAAACACTCACCGAAGAGAAACGTTGGGGCTGATGAGCTCGTGGTACGCTTATACTTATCCGTCGTCGATCGACCAATAGCCCAAGCTCCTAAAATTGTAGGCTTAGTCCACACGGATACATTCAAGCCTCATTTGGTTCATAGGGTAGGAAAATCCTAAAAAAAGTACAGAGACGTACAACAGAAAATCATAGCAGTACATAGACGTACTCCCTCCGTTCCAAAATAGATGACCTATAGGCGGGCTAGTTTGGCCTAGTGGTTTTTTTAGGATGGCCTAGTGGGTTTCAGTGATATGACGTGGTACAATGCCGTCCAGTCTTTGCGTGTGGTAGCAGTATTGCGGGTACAGTATGTTTTCTTGAAGAAGCAGAATTCAACGAAGTCATGACGGTTCCTTCGTCCGACCAACTTACAGTGGGAAAGCTTGGGCCTGCGATACGACTGGGGTAGACCAAGATAAATTTTTCAAAAAAATAGTATCACTGCTGATTTATATTTATTTTTTTATTTCTAATGAATGCTAGCATTTCAACTCTTACGACGAAGAGTGCAAAACACGGCACGTGCTGGATGTCCCACATGTCAGCGAAAGGAGTGGGACATGAACAACGTGGTAGAGCCCAGTGCAAAAAACAGCATGGTAGAGCGTCTCCACTTCTTCCACTTCTGGGTCGGAGACCACACGTAGTAGTACTAGTGGTATGAACGATACAAAGTGCGACCTAGAGAGAAAGACACGTCTAGTCGGAAGGTTTTGGGGCATACATGTAAACAAATATAAAAGCTAATATGTGCCTCCAACTAATATAGTAGTACTAGAGTACTTAGGCACGTACTCCATAACATCACCGTGCATTGCACGTACAACATTTAGTGGTCCTCTACGTAGTAAGAGACAAATGCCGCCCAAGAGTTCCCTTCTCGACCCACTTTTGGGTGTTTGGTAGAGTGTATGGGGGGTGTATGAGTCCACACTAGTTTAGCACAAATACACTAGAAGCATTCATGACGAGAGCATGCATGAAGTGCGGTGTTGAGTTCAACATGCACGAAGAGGGACACAACTATGCTGAGACGAGAACGCAACAAAACACACCCTATATGCCAGGCATGTTCATACCATTTGTGCCTTTCTACTTCATTTATTCTGGACTCCCCCATGGCCCACCTCACATTATCACCATATATATTTCTTGGAGTCCGTGCGCAGCGGGCGGGCGATCTCTTCTCCCTCCCCCATCTCTCTCTTCTCAGCCGACGCCCGTCGAGCTATTAGATTTCGGCTATCGACGGTTTATTCCCACATGTTAGTGAAAATGCGAGACAACGCGTGTCCCCTCTAGTGAGCGGCGTGCGAGCCGGACTGTCCGGGGTGCGACGCGTACGAATCATAAGTGTGCCGCCTTTTCCTTTTGAACTTGCAAAGCGTAACATTTTCGTGCGATCGATCATAGAAATCCAGAACAAAATGACGAGGGCGGTGCTTTCTCGCATGTTAGGCGGGCTAGTTTGAGTGATATGACGTCCTACAGTGCCGTCCACTTGCTGCATTTTTATGTAAGCAAGAGTCTACACTCTTACGTGGGAGGAGTGCGAAACACGGCGGATCTGATTTTGATCAAGGGAAAATTGTTCCCAGCGAAATAATGGAGCATTGTTAGCGATTATAGCATGATACTTAGGGCATCTCTAGCGCTATCCCTCAAATTTACACCGGCATCTATCCGAGGACACTGATGGATGCCATCCAATGCTGCCCGCGTACCTTTCGGCATCTATACGAACTAACCGGACAAAATTCGTGCAAACAAGCAAATTTCAAATTAACCAGATGAAATTCATTACATTTCAAAAACTTTTCCTATAAACTGGACCAAATTCATTACATATTTCGCACAAACCATACTAAAACCTACTGTAAACCTAATCTAAATGATCACCTGCGCCCGACCACCATGTCCGGCCATGAACCTAAGAAAGACGGCTATTGCCTTTGCCTCCTCCTCATCCGCCTCGATAACCTCCTCCTGCGGAGCACAAGGTTCTCAAGATTTCCGCCTCCACGTCGCCGTCAGGCGGCTAATCGGCCGTCGATGTTTATCCTACCAAGCTTGGCGTCGACTGAGTGGACGAGCGGTGGCCTTCTTGGGAACAGAGCGGCGGCGACCTACTGTGTACTACTCTTCCTCGCTGCCGGCTGCGCCCGCACACGCGCGCCGGCTTTGTGGTCGTGGCGGCGGAGGGCGGCCGGGGCGAGCCGGCGATCTCCTTCGTCTGCTCCTGCGACAATACGTCCGAGAGAGCTTTGTAGCGCGCCCGGAGCGGGGCCGCCGATGTCCTCCGTCTGCTCCTGTGATAGTACGTCCAAGAGAGCTTTGGAGCGCCAGGACGCCATGGTTGGAGTGGTGCCGACAGAAGGAAGGGACCGGAGGAGAATGAGTGTGGGTATTTGGCTATGGCTGGAAGATGGGGCTCAAGTTAATATAGCGGGCGAATGGCAATGAGCCGCGGCAGACATATGGACGGCTGGCACCGGAGTAGGTTCGTCGGTAGCCGCGTGTCATTAATGTGGCCGGCGGACGGAAGGATAGCCATGGTGTCGTTAACGTGGAACAGTCATTTGCACCGGGATGCCGCGTGGGTGGCTCTCTCTCGGCCGTCGCACTGCTGCAATGTCGGCGCCAGTGAGAGGTTAAGTGAATGCGGATGCTGCTTCAGTGATTTAACCGCAGGTGCATTGTATCACTGACATGTGGGCCCAATGGGTATCTGACCCGCATGTCAGTGACACACCAACTGCACATGCAGTTAAGGCCGGTGAATGCGGCATTGACGTTCTGGAGAGACGGCGATCGTTTCAGGCGGGAAGCGCACGCTAGCGATGGAAGGGGTTTCGGTAGGCCAGGGCTGTCAGACACTGGCGTGGTTGTAAAATGTGAACTCATGAATGACAAGCCTTTGAAGCGTATGCGGCACGTATAGACAACCAGGCGTCCATGCAACTGCTCTTCTCGCCTGCTAGCATCGACGACCACCAGAGCTGCCACCAAGTGTCGTTCATGCCACCGCGCCGCACACTAACCGGTAAGGAAGAGATGGCATCCCGCCGCGCCAAGTTCCTCGCCGCCCATGATCGAACACAGAATGGTAGGGAAGCGGTGGCATCCCGCCGTGCCGAGTTCATCGCCTCTCGCGCCCTCACACCTATGTGGGCGGAATTTGAAGCTGCCAAGGCCAAATGCGCGGTAGAGCTAGAGGCGGCCAAAGCCGCACAGAGGGAGCGAAAAGTTAGAAAGCACTCAAGAAAAGAGAGGCCCGCTACCGCAAGAATGAAGAGGACGCACGCGCTGCTGCGGAGAGGTCGGCAGAGATCCAAGCACGGTGGGGTGTCACTGACAAAGCTGGGAAGGAGAACGACGGCGTCTGGCCAGCATGTGAGAAGTAGTAGTACTAGTAGTTAGTGTGTGTATCTATGTCACCCGTATGTTTGTTTAATTAATTACGAGCATGTACCAGTACTACTAGTTACTACTGTAGTTTTTAGAGAAAATTACCAGTACATTAGCCTAGAATCAATGAAAAAATTCATATCCTATGCATCAAATGGCATCTCTTTCTCTATAGGAATTGAGATGCATGTCATCTCACTTCCTATGATTTTCATATTCCTATAAAATTCCTATCCTATGAACCAAAGGAGGCCTCTGCTGGAGTAACTACTGTAGATAGCAGTACTGCTTGTACAGTAGTTTTCTTCAAGAAGCGGAATTCAACGAAGTCGTGATGGTTCCTTTGTCCGAGCAACTTCACAGTGGGTAAGGTTGGGCC
Organism: Triticum urartu; assembly: GCF_056163025.1. Lineage (NCBI taxonomy): Eukaryota > Viridiplantae > Streptophyta > Magnoliopsida > Poales > Poaceae > Triticum > Triticum urartu. Next base: position 317,360,868 of record NC_141879.1, on the reverse strand, counting down.
TGTTATTTGACAGCTCATTAGTAATTACTGCGGCGCGACGACAGGGGTGACTCTCCATTGGAGTTCTGCGGGCATGGCAAGTGGACCAGGATGGTCGACGTCCCACATGTCGGCGAGGGGAAGTATTCTTTCGAATATTGAGGAGTAAGGAAACCGCGTGGTATAGTATCACTGGTGATTTTTTTATTTTTTTCTGATGAATGCTAGCGTTTCAACTCTTACGACGAAGGAGTGCCAAACACATGACACGTGCTAGATGTCCCGCATGTCAGCAAAAGGAATGGGACATGAACAGCGTGGTAGAGCATCTCCACTTCTGGGTCGGATACCACATGTAGTAGTACTACTGTACTAGTGGTATGAACGATACAAAGTGCGACCCGGAGAGAAAGACACGTCTAGGTGGAAGGTCTCGGGGCATACATGTAAAAAATATAAAACCTAATATGTGCCTCCAATTAATATAGTAGTAGTAGAGTAATGAGTCACGTACTCCATAACATCACCGGGCATTGCACGTACAACATTTAGTGGTAGTAAGAGACAAATACCTATATGCCACGCATGTTCGTACTATTGGTGCCTTTCTACTTCACTTGATGTGCTACATTACAAAGGTTCGCACGTCCACTCCTAGGTACATGTCCGTCTCGTAGTTCCAGTCCCTTGTGTTCTTCATATAGATGGAACGATCCTTGCATGACACGTGCACCTTGATGGTAGATGTCTCGCGTGTTGGCAAAAGGATGAACAAAGATCACGTAAAAAAATAGAGTGGAAGAACATAGATTCCCGACGATCGAGAAGGAGCAAGGAACCTCGTGGTGGAGCGTCTGCACTCATAATATTTTATATTATTCAGCGATATAAAATCAACCAATCATCTCCATAGTGGACTAGAAGAGTACAAAACACGGCAGCCCAGTGTGTTACATCATAGTAGTACATGGCTAACCCATGCTATCACCATAATTCTTGGCTTCCGTGCGACACCTATCTCTAGTAACCCAGCAGCCCGTATCACTTCTCCCTCCTTGTCTCTCTCAAAGTGTGGCGGGCTAGCATTTTTGCTGTCTATTGAGGTCGGTTAACTCATCACATGTTCACGACATGCCAAGAGCATTCTAAAAAAATTCCTTTCACGTTCCGTTTTCAAAAAGATAAAAAATCCTTTCACGTATGAATTTGACTGTATGCTTTGAGCAACTTGCATGTCCTATACTGCTCCTGTTTGGATACTCTAACTTAGCTAGAGGTTAGACTAACTCCTGACTAACCCTGAACTAACTGTAGCCAAAGAGGTGTTTGGGTGACAGGGTTAGATTGACAATAAATGCACTTGATGGAGAGACAAAAGTGATTTTTTAGTGGTCCCAATGAGAACTATCTCTAGTTAGCACCTCTTGGGTGGATAGTTTTTTTTGGTGGGTTCGGTGCAACTTGCTCCAATTTAAACCCTCATGCTTGGATACTTTAGGGCTATTTGAGCCCCAACTAGCTCAAACTAACTCTAACCCATGGATCCAAACAGGGCCTATGGCCAGCATCGACGTGGCGTAGTCGCCTGCATTGGGAATCGGCGCTCTCTCGGCCGTCGCGCCGCTTCACAGCCGGCGCCGGTAATAGGTCGCCTCCGCTCTGGCCATGCATTAATGCGGCACTGACGCTCTAGGGAGACGCTGGCCGTTTCACGCGGGAAGCACGCGCTGTCAAGGGAGTATAGGTTTTGAACCGTTTCAGGTGTAGTACTGGTAGTTTGCAAAACTACTCAATTATTGCACTCAGTTTCCTAAGAAATTGTGGTAAAAAACGTTACTCCACAGCCCGCTTCCCTTATCCTTCGTCTTCCACCGCCCGCACACGTCCACGGGAAGCGACCGGTCAACCCTTATATAGGAGTGCTAGCACAAAAGATGCATGCATGACCACTAAAATTTCTAGATTAAAGCGCCGCTTCGACGGGAGTATGGCGTATGTTGTTACCTTCGGCCGGGCCATGGCCACCGGGCGACGGCGACCAGAGAAGAGGCAGCGGGAGGGGAATGAATGCAGCTACTGTTTGGGTTCGCTGTCCGGCTTAAATAAATGCGCAGCATCACATGTACCCGCGGGTGCACAAATTGTAACATACGTGTCTGCTTAAGTGGGCGTCACGTAACTGGTGTGTGTGTGAGAGAGAGATTCTGGGAGACAGAGTGCATGTGTGCGACTCTACTCTTTGGACATGTACTCAACCTTTTGCATCGGGATATAAGAATAATGGTATTTACTTTAGCTAGTGATTTATGTGGCCATGTTAACGTGGTTGTGTAAAAAAATGTCACTTCCTGCTCGTGATTTGCGTTATATAATTACAAGCAAGATGCTCGTGCATTGCACGGAACATCAATATGCATTTTTTACAAAACATCTGTTGTGATTTACCCATGCAGGAGTAATCCCATGTGTAAAAACTAATGATATTTCGAGGATTTTATCGGAAAACTGGTATCTCAAGAATGTCATCGAAAAATGAAAGATGAGAGATAAGGTGCGGAGAAGTGGAGCGTGGTGGTGACTGGTGGTCGGAATGGGCGGAGGCATGGGGATGGACGGCGCCGGCAGGCGGCAGAGGCCACCATGCTAGATTGTTCCAGAGACTTTCTTTTTTAATTACTCAGCAATGAGGTTGTGGGAGATAAGGATGTGGAGATAGTTGCGGGTATCTTCTGTAAAATTATCATAGATTCCTTTCTATCCGTCAGATATAGATCCGATGGTCTATATTACAAGATGGCAGGCACACTATCATCACCAACTCGGTTTTTTATAAGGGTACAGATGATAAGTTTGCTAACTACTAAAGTAAAGTGGAATTTGTCCATGTTATGCAAGTAAATTAAGGTTTTTGTTTATCATGCAGGTAAGGTTGGATGAAGGGTGGTAGGAACAAATGCTCCGCCTAGAGCATGTGTGTGAGAGATGGAGTCTTAGTGTGTGTGTGTGTGTGGGTGGGTGGGTGTGAGAGAGAGAGAGAGATGGAGTCTTAGTGTGTGTGTGTGTGCATGTGTGTGTGATCGAGTCTTAGTGTGTGTGGGGGGGTGGGTGGGTGGGTGCGTGCGTGTGTGTGTGTGTGTTTGAGTGTGTGTGGGTGAGTGGGTGGGTGTGTGGGTGTGGGTGTGTGTGTCGCGGGGTCCTCGGTGGCGGATGTAATTTAAGTGTGCATGGCTTCATCATAGAGAGGTGATGTGTATGGCAGAGGCCACTAACGATGGGGTGCGAGAGAGAAAATTCCCGTAGAGAGGGAAGAGCAGGTGTGTGCGCGTGAGAGGAGTCGACATCGAGAGAACGTGTTTGTTAGAGAGACACCAAGGAAGACTACTATATGTCGATGGTGCATGTAGGCAGGAATTAAACGAAGGGATGGTCTTATTGGTTTCGGGGATATAGGGGAAGAGTGAGAGGGGGGTAGCTAGAAGGAGATTGTTAAGTGTGAGTGTGTGTTTTACCCATCCAGGCAGAAGTTATGTGCAAACAAAAAGAGAACAATTCGATGTGGCGTTAGGGTTGAGGGTAATTAATTACGTATGGAGACATAGAGACCTTGAACGTGCATGTGTGAGAGGTATACATGTATACGTGGGATGTGTGTGTGTGCGCGCGCATGATCGAGACAAAAGAAAGAAGACATAAGTCATAAGATCAACAACATGGGAGAGACGGGTCAGTATGACAATACGCATGCATGTGAGAATGTAGGGAAGAAGGCCTGACAATTGATCATGTGTTTTTGTCTTTAAGAGATAGTGGCGTGGGCTGGAGCATGCATATATGGCGAGCAGAGGGAGTGAGGCACAACAATTGTGCAAAAGATATCACCCTATAAATGAAAGAAGGTTGATGGAGAAACAAATAAATATAAAGATAAAGATGCTAGCTAGTGTGCGTTAGAGATAGGAGTCGAGTGGATCAGAAGGCTGAGTTATGTGTGTGGGTGTGAGAGAGAAGAAGACAGGGTGCATGTGACTCACATACAAACAAATATCGGAGAGAAATGAGATCCCAAGAGACGGAGTTTTGTGTCTGCGAGAGAGAAAGATATTTCACAACGAGAGTGATAGCTAGAGAGACATATGAGGGAACGAAAGATATCTCTAGGGAGAGAGAGTGTGTGTGAACGACATACAAGAGAACAGTGGAGAAATATGAGACCTTGGGAGACAGAGTTTGTGTTTGTATGTGAGAAAGAGATATTTAAGAGGAAGAGTTGTAGGTTCTCATACCTAAGGAGCGAAAGGCATCTCTGTATGAGGGGTGTGCGAGTGGCACACACGGGAATAGTAGAGAGAAATGAGACCCCGGGAGACAAAGTTTTGTGTTTGTGTGAGAGAAAGAGATTCCACATGTAGAATCATAGTTAGAGACACATAGCAGGGAGCGAGATATACTTAGATACAGATAGAGTGATGAAGGTTGAGGGAGAGTGTACCGTTAGTGTGTTACGAAGATAAAAGATCATTGTCGACATATAGGTAGCACAAGAGATACCCGAGAGACGATGAACGCGTATAGATCTAGAGAGATAGTCCTATATAAGCATGAGTGATAGTTATATGAGACGAATATCTGGATTAAATGGGATTTAAATATTTAAACTGGAGATCACGATATCCATAATATCATAACGCAAATTGGTGTATCAAACATGCATATTCATTTGAATTTGGGGACACGTGTAATGCTATATAGTTTATCAATATTGGTCATCCATATATTCTTTAATTAGAAACAATGCATGGTTTACATGAAATTAATGTCTAAACGGTATTACACTATATGTTGCGTGTGTGAAACACATTATACATGTTTGAGAAGTAAAAAAACCTGCATGAAACACACATTAATTGGAGACAGTTAGCGAGGAATGCATATATTGGATATCAACATAAAGTGTCTCAAATATTTGAAAATCCAAATTGATGGATACAACCTTATGAATCTGAGATCATGCAATTTGTAAACCATATTTATGTATAAAGGGTGTTGTGTTTTTGAAATTATATATAAAAAATGATGTATATAGAGTTTTATTCTGATCGAAAATGGATCCCGCCCGAAAAAAACAGAATACAAACGGGATTCGAATTGAGTTGGCACAGTAAACTTGCCCTCTGCAAAAGTTGAACGAAGTGAGGAAAGTCGCAGTAACCACCCGAAACCAAAATCTGCGAGATGGAAATTACTACTGCCTATCCCTACCACGCAAAGCCTATCTGCTCAATTTCTATAGGTTTCTATAGGGGTAGGTTTGTAATTTCACTCAAACATGACATAACCGCCTCTCACCCGGATTCATACACTGTGGGCGCCAAAACTCAGTGTGTCCTCGGCCGAAATCGACTCCCTCCCCGATTCATACACGGTGGGCGCCAAAAACAAACTCTCGTCGGCAAATATTCGGTGTATGCGAGATTACCGTCCTATCCCCAACCGACTGATATTGTTGTGATGTAGGAAATTTGAAACGGGGGCTAAGTTTGTAAATTTCCTTGCATTTGAGAGAAGCGCGCCCTGAAGACATGGTGCCCCCTTCCTCTCTACCTCCATTTCCCCATTCGTACTCTGTGGGCGCCAAAACAACCTCTCCACCCCAGCCTCCTCCGTCCGCCACCCCATCCACCGCCGCCCTCCTCCACCATGTCGGAGCTGATACCCCGACGCCACCATCCATTACAAGAGATCGACCTCTCTCATCCATGCCTTCTGACTGGGATCCTTGCATCCCGTCCTCTCGCTTCATACCCGCCATCGTCCACCTTGTCGGCGCCGCTCCTACGAGCGTCTCGTCCACCGCGCCCCGCCACCACCATCTACCCTCCTAGATCTGCTTCCACGCCGCCGACAGCCATTGGGATCGTAGCACCATCAAATTCTCAGCAGATGCATACACGGCACCGCACCAGAGGCGGTACTCTTTCCTATCTTCTAAACTTATTTATCCTAGCAAGAAAATAGATCGCCACTGCTTTACTCTGATTTCTTGTCCATCACTTACTTGCTAGTTGAAAGCAAACATTGGTTGCGAAGTTGCCTTTGTCCGGTTTGCACCTTCAGATCCGCCATGGCACGCTCAACACTATAGTCCCAATGCTTATGGTTTTCCCTTTTATATTCCACACTAGTTAAATCACAGTAGACTAAATTTCAAAATTGGGTCAGTCGATTTTTCAGAGCTCGCCGGAGTTCGCCGGTGCGAGAAGGGGCTCGGGTGGGGACGGTGATTGCAGGGGCGAGGGAGGGGCCTCGCCGAACAAAGAAAACTCGACGCGGGTGGGGGCGGGGGTGGGGGTGGGGTGGGTGGAGGAACACAGGCGGTGGGGGCCGGTGGTCCGGCCGGCGGCCCGTGCGGTGTTCTGTATGGGATAAATCAGAGACGAGGAAGAAGAAGGGTTAGGATACATAGGATCTTCACCCAACCACCTGAAATGGTCGACAAGCCCAAATGACAAAAGTCACACGACTTGCATGCAGACATGCCTTTATATTAAGTACCATCATCGTACCTGCTTAGCACTGCTCCTGAATCCATCAAGCTAAACAACGTGCCACTCATAATTCCAAACTTGTTGGTCAAGTATGAATCTGATATGATGCTGATATTACTAAAACAGATAACATTTAATTGGTTGGATAATGTTCCTACTTTACTGTCGAAAAAGCACGTGCACCACATATAGAGAGACAACAGGGAGTTGCTTTCTTAATGCGCTCTGGTTCATCATGTGTGGGCACTGTGCAATGAACATTTTATTTTCCAAATTCTACTTGCTCTTCTTTAGCATGTTCCTCTTCGGTTCTTCTTTAATAAGTACTCCCTCCGTTCCTAAATACAAGTCTTTGGATAGATTACACCATGGACTACATATGGAGCAAAATGACTGAATCTACACTATAAAATGTATCTGGATACATCTGGATGTGATCCATAGTGGAAATCTCTACCAAGACTTATATTTTGGAACGGAGGGTGTATGATAGTAGTACAGTATGTGCCTTGTAGTGAAGATGAGCACGAACATTTGTAGTGTAGAGGTCTATACGGTCGGTTGTGATGGACACTTTGAACTCTTCGGGCCTCTTTGATTCACAGGATTTTGTGAATATGGGAATAGGATTTGTAGTGGCCTACCCACTTGAATCATATAAGAATAGCAAGGAAATGTGGGGAGCTGTGTCGCCTTTGAGAGTTACACCGATATTAACAATACCGCACCTTCAGTTGAAGAGAGCTAGTGTCCGAAGCCTTTCTAGCCATACCGCCAATACTAGCACATATATTCCAGCAAGTTCCACTTTGCTAATTTTACTCTGATGCTTATGGTTTTCCCGTTATATGTACACTATGATCTATGTAGCTGCTTTGTGTCGCACTAGCAGCAGTCCACTCTTGAATCTAAACACTGCAATGACTTACAAAATTGCCACCAAGGCATTGAGTGCCATTCTGCATGCAATGAAACTCATATGCTCCCCACGTGTTGATTCTTGTTCAGAATATGATCCTAATGACTATTCTAACCTCGAGGAGTCAAAGGCAGATGGCCTGTCCTGTTCGCCCATCAAGGTGCCTGTTCTAATTTGGCAAGGTTTTATTGATTGCGTGTATCTTGCATATGTTGTCTTGCATTTCTTCTACTTTTGTTGCACCGCCATCTTCTTAGTTTACTCATCATATATGTCGAGATGCCATGCCCATCCATTATCAATACATATTCCATCTGTCATCATACCATGTTTTTCCACTCAAATGTTGTTCTTGTGCATTAGACATCAAAAAGGCAGAGGGTGATTGCCGAACATAAAGGAGCACCAGCAAAGTCCTTGAAAAATGTGGTTGTGCCAGAGAAATCAGACATCACCCAACTTATATTGGCTGTACAACCAGTGACACAAAACGTAGGACCGACTCCAGCAGACTATACCCATACTTCACTGGCCACACCACTAGCCCCACCACACAGGACCTGCACTCCAACAAAAGGTATGCCGATTTCAGTTGCCATAGCACCAGCCATAACACAGAAAAATCCCACTCTAGCAAAAAGTATAGCCAGTCCACCGGCCGAAGACCTATCCCAACTGCAGAGACTGCCAAATCCTACAGATTGGAACCCCATTCTAGTTATTCCCAGTTTAAAAGACAATGCTTTCAATGTTGTTAGGTACTACGTGCATATATTACCATCATGGGAAGATTATAGTGAAGACAAACACCATTTTCACATCTTCCTGTCCCACTTACGTGTAAGTGCTATTATTCATGGTGACTATTTTCCTATTTTCTGCTGATTGAACAGATCAATGATTTATATTAAATTGTTGTAAGTAGGCGAGGGTCAATCTAGATAGTCATGACAAGCAAAGCTTTCTTGCACTTTTCAAGGAAGCATTGCTGCAGTATCGGTGTTACCTGAGGAAATCATACTTTGATGGCATGTCTATAAACGAAATTCTGGTGAAGTCTCATGTGCTAAATTTAGAAGACATTGAATGGAAAAACCTTGTTATGCACTGGTCTCATTCCGAGGATGAGGTAATGTCTATGATATCGCATGACAATTTGAACTTCTACTTATCTACATGTGCCTTACGGATCTTTTTTGCAGGAAATCTGCTCGAAAAGGAATTCCGATTTGAAAAGAATGACAGGATATTGCAAATATGCCGCCCGCTGCTTTGCTCTTGTTAGTACCTGTTGTCCTGTATCACTGTACTTGCATACATACCTGGTTCATTATGTGACAGTAGTATGCATGATAGCTTTCTTATCAATTGTTCGCTCCAAATTATCTGATATGTATGAATGGTTACATTAGTGTAGAATATATCCAATGCCAATGAATTTTTTTAGCTCTACATTGTTCTTGTAAGTACCTGCTGTCCTTTATCAGTGTACTTATATTGACAGGTAGTTGTTCATGTACCATCACTATGCAGCTTATTTTCCTTTGCTCTCCATTTTCTACACATAAGATCTATATTTACTCTTACCATAAGGTTGGATAACACTAATGGTACTGAAGAAGTTTAGCTCTTCATTGCTCTTGGCCGTACCTTTTACCTGTATCGTTGTACTTCAATTTATAACTACTTGGTTATGTAGCATCACTCTTCATCTTATCTTAAATATTCTCCATTTTTTCTTATATTATCACATCTATATTTTCTCTTAACAAAATGTAGAATAAAGGAAATGGTTATGAAGAAGATTATGTGGTGAACTTCTTGAATTGCCCCCCCCCCATCAGCATGGACAAGGGCTTTATAGAGCCTGCCTTCACCAATAATGTAAGTTTGTCCTTCTCAAGCCTTCAAACTTTGTTGTGTATATTAGGTTAGGCATGACTGCAACAACTGTTTATTTTTGGTGTTTGCATCAAATTGCATGTTTAAAGTTTATTATGTACTTCATAAACAAAAGTTTGTCCTTCTCAATTTAAGTTTTCAGTTGTACAACCAAGTTCCTTCTTCATACCATGTAGATTAAACTATACAGAGCAAGTGATCTTATTTTGCCAATCTGAAATGGGATAAATTGACAGCACACTAACCATTGATACTTATGAGTTCTTGATCTGTAATCCAGTGGTGTCGTGAAGCTGCCAACTCCTTCACAATGTCATTTCCTGCCATGTCTTGACCTGAACAATACCATATTGTGTTAATGCTATTTTAAACTGTGTCACTTTATTCGTTAGTAAGAAATGTGATGAATTGTCAGCACTGATACTTATATAGAAGGACCGATTTGGAAACTCAGGATGAGGTAACCTGTGCTAATACCTCTGCTATCTTCAAGAATGCTTGGTGGCAGTATCGGAATTACCTGAAGAAAACGTACTTCACTGGCAAAGAAACTCATAAAATTCCCTTACGTTCTCCTGAGACACATTTACTGGATGATGACTGGGAACACCTTGTTCTATACTGGTCCGGAACCAAGAATGTGGTAAGGTCTATGAGCTCATTTTCTATTTTTTTAAGTACTATATTCTTGTGTCTTATTGCACTCTGTTCATGTAGAATAAGTGCCTAAACCTGAAGAACAACTGTTCTAATTTAAGATTCCATTGCTATGATAGTTCAAAAAAGCAATAGGTGTTAATTGTGCGTTTTGCCACCGCCTTGCACTTTACTGACCAAAGCGCATGCTTATGCGCAGTTATGCACAGATTAAGCGTAGTTATGGGCAATGTGTTTTGCCAACGACTAGAGCCTAGGCGCTCTTAAGCGCTCGCTTAGGCGCACCTTTTTAACTATGATTGCTATCGTGCATACCGCTTTGCTCTTGTATCACTTTATTTACTCATACAAACTTATTTTTAAATTGAAGGATCCAATTGAAACTCCAATGGCACAGCAGGTATGTTCATGCATGTTTCTTTAAGATGTTTGCTCTTATCAATAGCTCTGTTGATTTCAATTTCAATTGTGTATATGGTTGCCTTCTCATATCATCCACATTACTAGCATCACAACAGAGCCAATAGTGTTGTTGTACATGTAGACCCGTGGTACCCATCTGAAATCTTTTTGTGTTGTGTAGTTACCCATGCTTTGTATTCTTTCACTGCTGCTTTGTCTTGACCTGATATGATTTCAACCGTGTCCCTATTTTGATTTGGCAAGACAATACAGTGACCATTGGACATAGATATATGTTTGTTTGATGCTTTTATTATGTACTAGTACTTGGCAATAGAAGACTTGGTAGTTTAAACCTATCCACCTTACTATTGAACTGGTTCACCGAAATGAGTTTCATATACTAGTACATGCTAAACCTGTTATGTGTCTGCTTGTTTCTTCTTTTAGAATGCTGACAGAATATTGGGGAAGAGTGCCTTATTAAGCAATGGTAAAGGAAGTAATGCAGATAAGGTTCAGGATAGTGACACATCCTTGTTGGTCTCCAACAAAGCTGATAAAACATCTAAGGAAGACTATCTCGAAGACAGTGAGACAACCCCAAAGTCTTGTCTTGGTTTAGTGTTCGAGTTACTGCCCACTACCGCTTGCACAAGCTATTCAAACTCACTGTCTGAATCAGTTCGGTTTCTTGAGTCTCAACTACAAGCTGAAAGACATCGATCAACTATGCTGCGACAAGAAGCGGAAGGACTGCAGAAGTCCCTGGAGCATTCACATGCATACTTTCTGGTGCAACAGCAAGCGTTGGAGGATTTTAGCGCCAAACAGGACAAAGCTAATAACCTTGCTAAGCTTACTGCCAGCATGGTGGATACCCAGGATAACGTTTCTTGAGCTCTTCTGAAGTTGTTTCAGTTATGCTCTTGTTTTGCTGCAGCGTTTATTTGCACTGGTGGCCAATTTGACAGCCAGTGTATGTAATATGCTGCTTTGTTCCCTATATTTGCACTGGTGGCGAACTTTGATGCCCGGTGGATGTAATATGTGTAATAGTGAGGCTAGCGTTAATTGCTTGCTTATTTATTTCCTTATTGTCTTGTTTAGTTGTTTGCTTGTAGTCACTGCAGTTCTTTTTCTGTGTTTTTCTAGTGGCCACAATAACCTATTTTTGGAAACTAGGCCAAAATAATCATGGCAACACACAGACTATTGTAACCATGGTCCTCCTGCGGGCCGTATGATCCATGGGCCTTCTATGGGCCGTAGGATCCATTGGCCTTTCCAAGAAGATGTTGGGGGGGACTACATTGCGTTTTGCGCCGATGCGTGCCAGGACATCTGGCGCCTGATTATTTTCCCGGGCTATATGGTGAAATTTAAGCCCCTCGAACCGAGCTGACATTTTTAGGACGGCGTTGCGGTAAGCTGCCATTTTTGGATCCTTGGCATCAAAGTCTCCATTTATTTGGGATATTGCGAGGTTCGAGTCCCCGCGCACCTCTAGGCGTTGGATGCCCATGGATACTGCCATCCGGAGACCTTGTAAAAGGGCCTCATATTCGGCTGCATTGTTGGAGTCCGTGTACATAATCTGTAGTACGTATTGAACTGTGTCTCTTGTGGGGGACGTCAAAATGACGCCAGCCCCCAGTCCGGCCAACATCTTGGAGCCGTCGAAATGCATGATCCAATTTGAATATGTGCCGTACTCTTTAGGGAGTTCGGCCTCCGTCCATTCTGCGACGAAGTCGGCCAAGACTTGCGACTTGATGGCTCGTCGTGGCTTATAAGTTATGTCGAACGGGAGGAGCTCAATGGCCCATTTTGCAATCTGGCCCATTGCGTCACGGTTGTTTATAATATCGTTAAGTGGTACTTCCGAGGCTACTGTTATTGAACACTCTTGAAAGTAGTGTTGTATCTTCCGGGATGCCATGAATACCGCATACGCAATCTTTTGATAATGCGGGTACCGTGATTTGCAGGGAGTGAGGACAGTGGACACATAATAGACCGGCTTTTGAAGGGGGAATTTGTGTCCGTCCGCTTCTCGTTCGACGACGAGCACTGCGCTTACAACCTGATGTGTTGCTGCAATGTATAATAGCATTGGTTCGCCAATGTTTGTTGTGGCCAGGACTGGGTTTGTTGCCAGTATGGCTTTTATTTCGTCGAGTCCGGCCGTGGCTGCATCCGTCCATTTGAAGTGTTCGGTGCGCCGAAGGAGGCGGTAAAGGGGTAGGGCCTTTTCTCCCAAGAGGGAGATAAAGCGGCTTAGAGGCGCCACGCATCCGGTTAACTTTTGTATTTGTTTGAGGTCCTTTGTGATATCCAGTTGTGACAGAGCTCGGATCTTGGCTGGATTTGCTTCAATTCCTCTACCGGATACAATGAAGCCCAAGAGATTTCCGGCTGGAACACCGAAAACGCATTTTTCTGGGCTGAGCTTGATGTCGTATGTTCGGAGGTTATCAAATGTGAGCCTCAAGTCGTCTACTAGAGATTCAACATGTCTTGTTTTGACGACCACATCATCTACATATGCCTCCACTGTTTTGCCGATCTGTCTTGCCAGACATGTCTGAATCATGCGTTGATATGTTGCGCCGGCGTTTTTGAGCCCGAAGGGCATCGTGTTGAAGCAGAATGCCCCGTATGGTGTGATAAATGCCGTTGCGGCTTGGTCTGGTTCTGCCATCTTGATTTGATGGTAGCCAGAATATGCGTCGAGGAAACACAACGAACCGTGTCCTAAGGTAGCGTCGATAATTTGATCGATGCGGGGGAGGGGGAAGGGATCCTTTGGGCAAGCCTTGTTAAGGTCTTTAAAATCAACACACAGGCGCCACGACTTGTCCTTCTTTGGTACCATCACCAGGTTTGCTAGCCAGTCCGGATGTTTTATATCTCTGATGAATCCGGCCTCCAATAGCTTTGCTAGCTCCTCTCCCATGGCCTGTCTCTTAGGTTTGGAAAAGCACCGAAGAGCCTGTTTGACAGGTTTGAATCCTGTTTGGATATTTAAGCTGTGCTCGGCCAGCCTGCGTGGAATTCCTGGCATGTCTGAAGGGTGCCAAGCGAAAATGTCCCAGTTCTCTCGTAGGAACTCTCGCAATGCGGCGTCGACATCAGGGTTTAATTGTGCCCCGACGGAAGCTGTTTTATTGGGGTCCGTTGGATGGACTTGGAATTTGACTATTTCGTCCGCCGGTTTAAAGGAGGTGGACTTGGATCTTTTGTCGAGTACCACATTGTCCCTATTCACCGTAGAGCGCAGCGCAGTCAGCTCCTCAGCCGCTAGGGCTTCGGATAGTGCCTCGAGGGCCAGTGCGGCTGTCTTGTTTTCGGCACGCAGTGCTATGTCTGGATCACTAGCGAGAGTGATGATCCCGTTAGGCCCGGGCATCTTGAGCTTCATGTACCCGTAATGGGGTATTGCTTGGAAGATTATAAACGCTTCCCGCCCTAGCAGAGCGTGATAACCGCTGCTGAACGGAGCCACCTGGAACGTGACCTCTTCGGACCTATAATTATCCGGCGTGCCGAACACCACATCTAGTGTGATTTTTCCTGTACAGCGCGCTTCCCGACTGGGGATTATTCCTCTAAAGGTTGTGCTGTTTCGCTCAATGCGGTTCCAGTCTATTTCCATTTTTTGAAGGGTCTCCTCATAAATGAGGTTCAATCCGCTGCCGCCATCCATGAGTACCTTGGTAAGACGAAAGCCGTCCACTATTGGACTGAGGACCAATGCGGCTGGTTCTCGGGCTGTTCGGAATTTAGGTTCATCGTTGGCGTTAAAGGTAATAGCCGTGTCACTCCATGGGTTTATTGTTGCTACTTGGGAGACTTCGGCAACACTGTGGAGTGTCCTTTTTCGCATATTATTTGATGTGAAAGTCTCGAAGACTGTTAGTACCGTATTGGTGTCTCTGGGGTGGCTTTGTGTGGCCTACGGAATTAGGGGATTTTCGCCAATTTTGGCCACCTGCCGGAGTGTCCAACATGCTTTGAGGCTGTGAATTAGTGTGGCGTCCTCTGTACTGTGAATTTTACAGGGTCCATTAAGCCATCCTTCCAGTATGGTTCCATGCCATGTAGAGGGTTTTTTCTTTTTAGTGCTTGACCCGGATGACTGGTGATGATGCACCCTTTTATTTCGGACTGGGTTTGTATTCAGGGCCGGATTGTCCCAAAATTTTATTTCGGTTTTCCAGGCGCTTTCCATCGCACAGTACTTTCGTACAATGGATGCCAAGTCAGCGAAGCGTGTAATATCACGGCGACTTATGGCGTTGAGTATTCCCTTGTCCGTGCAATTATTGCAGAAGATTGAGATTGCGTCTTCCTCGCGGCAGTCCCTTAGCCTGTTCTTAACCAAGAGGAATCTGGCCCAATAATGATGTACTGTTTCATCGGGTTCTTGCTTGATTTTGGATAGATCGCTTATGTTGGGGTGGGTGGGTGGAATTAAATCCGAAGCCTCATCCCATCTAAGGCTCCGAGGCCGAGGAATTTCCGAATTCGAAAATTTGGATTCCTGGATGTTGTCTAATGAATCCAGCCCGTCGCCTGACTCTAAGTTCAGGTCTTGAGTGATATCCTCCCCTCCGCGGGTATCTGGCTTGGAGGTATCGGGAATCCGGACGTAGCGAGTCCTTAAGATAGATGAAGGGTCGCTGCACTGTCCCTCTACCACGGCAACGTGATGGGTGACTTGGGGAGAGTTAATCTCTCTCAGATCGGTTTTAGGCCCAATCTGGTCATAATCCATAGCGACTCCCAGGGCGGCGAAGCGATCCAAGAGCTCATTTATGGAGGAAAGCTCCATTGGATCTAACTACTCGGCGAGTTCCGAGCTGACATGAAGATTGTTTTCGATGGCTCGAGAGGTCATCGTCGGCGCAGAAGCCGAACAGGCGATCATAAGAAAACCACCTAGCCGGAGGGTTTGGCTGACAGCCAAATCTCCCTTACCAACGGTGCCGTCTTTAAAGACGGGACGAGGCATCCTTCCTGATAGCGACGACACAGAGGAACTCTCAATGAAAGCACCAATGTCGGTGTCAAAACCGGCAGATCTCGGGTAGGGGGTCCCGAACTGTGCGTCTAGGTCGGATGGTAACAGGAGGCAAGGGACACGAAGTTTTACCCAGGTTTGGGCCCTCTCGATGGAGGTAAAACCCTACATCCTGCTTGATTAATATTGATGATATGGGTAGTACAAGAGTAGATCTACCACGAGAAAGGAGAGGCTAAACCCTAGAAGCTAGCCTATGGTATGATTGTTGATGTGTATGTTGTCCTACGGACTAAAACCCTCCGGTTTATATAGACATCGGATAGGGTTAGGGTTACATAGAGTCGGTTACAATGTTAGGAGATCTGCATATCCGTATCGCCAAGCTTGCCTTCCCCGCCAAGGAAAGTCCCTCCCGGACACGGGACGAAGTCTTCAATCTTGTATCTTCATAGTCCAGGAGTCCGACTGTCCGTACACCCCCTAATCCAGGACTCCCTCGGGCATTCTATGGGCCGTACGATCCATGGGCCTTCTACGGGCCGTACGATCCATGGGCCTTTTACGGGCCGTAGGATCCATGGGCCTTCTACGGGGCGTATCATCATTTCACCAATCATGGGCCATACTATTCCTGGACCATAACGGGTTGTTAATAGGCAGTATTTGCTAACTCTATGAAAACAGCCCAATGGTTTTTTTACATGAAAACAGCCCAACGTATTAATGGGCCACAAATGGGCCGACAGTAACCACAGGCTGAATTTGGCCCACAAGCAGAAAATGACAGTAACGGGTCGTAAGTAACCGAATGCTGGAAATGAGCCCAAGAATAAATGGGCCCTGAGAAGGCCGGAAGATAACCTGGGCTGGAAACGGCCTAATGGAATAATGGGCCGTGAATGGGTACACTACTAGGGAAAACCTTATACACAGAACTTTAGCAGTAGCGCGGGTCAAAGAAGCACGCTGGTGCTAAGTTGCAGTAGCGCGCCTGTGCAAACCGCGCTGTAGATAAAGTTTTAGCAGTAGCACGTCTTGTTCTAAACAGGTTACTACTAAAATTCCCACGGCTTAGCCGATAGGCTACACATAGTAGTAGCGACCTATATCGAACCGCGCTACCACAACATTCTTTGTAGCAGCGCGTTTTAATCTAAACTCGCTACTACTAAAGGATATAAAATTAAATGGAAAGCACATAGAAAGGTAATTGAAAATGAAAGAAATAGAATAAGGTGAAAGGAAAAAATAAAATGTGAAGAAAACTAAATGAAAAAGGGGAAACAAGAGAAAGGATTAGCAGTAGCATGTATCCCAAAACACGCTGTAGCTAACGTAGCAGTAGCGCGCTTTCTGGAACGCGCTACTGCTACTTCTGACTTAACCACGGGGTTCATCCTTCCCCACGGCCACTTCCCCCAAATCCAGCTCTCCAGTCTTGCCGCCGCCATCGCCCGTCGACCGCCGTGCGCTCTCCGCACACCCTCTACGCCGCCCCGACCCCAGATTTAACGCCGCCCCCGCCCCCGACCTCAACGCCGCCCTGGATGCCGCCCCCGACCCTGACCTCGACACCGCCATCCGCCGCGCGCCCGAGCCCCGACCCCGACCTCGACGCCGCCTACCCCTCCCTTGTCGCAGGCACCCGAGGTGAGCACGCCTGCTCCTCCCTCTCCCCTACCTCTGCCTAGGGTTTCTTTATATTTTAGTTGCATCAAATTAGTTAGGGTTCATTTAAGGGTGGAAATGAATCGGATGCAGATGCGGCTCAAATGAGTTAGGGTTCATGTAAGGGTGGAAACGAATCAAATTTCTAAGATGAATCATAAAATGAGTAAAATTTGACCACTTATTTCACTTTATAGTTGGATAATTGGAATATCCGCTACCACTTTCCACCCCTAGCTTCATCAAATTAGATGGTAAATAGGGCAGTAGTTCCTAGGTACTAATTAGTTAGTAAGAACTAGGTACTAATTAGGTACTAGTTTATTTTTATTTATAGTAAGTTTATTTTTAATAAGAACTAGTTGAATTAATAGAACTAGTTAGTAGAACTTGTTGCTATTTTTTTAGTTAAAGCAATTTTTCCCGCATCGACGAGGACGATGCCTATCCCGCATCCTCGTCGTCGAGTCGGCGGAGGACGACACCTACTTGACCAGATGGGCCATGTCCGAGACTGGGCTCCGCCGGGGTGGTACTGGAAGGCGCTACCTACCGGGGGGCGCAGGTTGGTGAAGAGCCAGCCTATCGTTGACCCGAACCTTCTTTGGTGGCGGTCGCGTGGTCCAGTGACGGTCCAGAGGCTCGAGGACCCCGCGGAGGTGGTGCATCACCGTGTCAGTGAGGGGGACGTGCATGTCCGTCGCTACTTGTTTGCGTTGGAGCACAGGTTCTCCAATACCTGGTAGGTTCTCCAGGGATCTCACTGGAGTTATGATCCCGTGATGGTTCCTTCTCTGTGGGTGTCCACCGCCCGCACCGATACCCGTCGTGTGCTAGGGTTTTAGTTGTATTAGTGATGTTATATGTATGACACTATTCGGGATGTATTAGTGATAATATTCGACGATGTATGGATGCATGAGATGATTTACTTTTGCTTATTGAATGCATGGTAATTTGAGTCCTATAAAATATTTTGAAATGTATATCTTGTGTTGCTCAAATAGGATATGTGCTTGCCCAAGTGGCCGGTCATGTTTGCAGGTTACACCTCCGAGTGGCCTATGTTTTGCCGGAGTATTGATTCATTTCCGTTCTGGCAAATTTCAGGCGTTCGATATGTCCTATTTTAGCAAAGGTCATGCCGGATTTTTCCGTGAATTTTGGCATGACTTGTGCGAGAAGATGTAGGAAATATCGAGTGCCCCGGATTTGTGTGTTGAGTATCCTGGTAGTATTCTTCGATCGATTCTCAATTAATGTTTTAACTATGAACATAGGAAATGTCTGACGACGAAAAGGATTTTGGTATTTGTAAATACTGCGAAGACGAGCGCGGCCTGTGCGACGGAATCTTCCTAGATCATGATAGGCGCTTCAGCATCAAGCTGGATGAGAACTTCGAAGTGGATACAGTAAGTCAGAACGACAAGTCTTTTTTCATAATTAAGCATGACATTTGATTCATTTGCTTCAACTTATAATTTAAGCATGACATTAAGCATGACAAGTCTTTTTTTACTATTCTACTAGTGTATCCCCTGCAATGCAAGAGTTTTTGTATTGGATAAGATAGGTTTCAGTCATACTATGGAGGAAAAGAAAGTTTACTTGAAGACCGAGCATGGTTATATTTTCCATGCAAAATTATACAATTCAGACGACTACACCTATTTTGGATGCAAAACATGGCGAGCACTATGCAAGACTATGCATTTGAGCCTGATATGGTTATCACCTTTGATATTCGTCCGGAAGATGATATTGAAGGTAATACCGACATCTGGGTTGATGTGCAGACGCCTCCAGTTATACCATTATGTAAGTTTCTCAACCATATTTATGTCTTTGATATTGTTTATTCAAAAATAGTTGACAACTAATTTGTATTGTCAGCATATTTCGGTGCAAGCAAACATGTCCACCGCTTGGTAGACAGGACCTACTACTGTCCCGAGGCTAAACTAAACTGCGAGGAGCTAAGTCATTATGTTTCATGTCTTGAGGATCTTGATACTGTCAAGACAAATTTTCTTCCTGCATTTAGAAATGTTAGTACTGAAAACGTGCGACCAATAGAGTTCGTAATGAACTACGGTCACATTTATTTAGGAAGGATGGTAAGATTTTTACTATTTGTCCTCAGTGCATCTTTTCCATACATTATTTTTGAAGCTAAACTTCATTGCTAAGTATGTTACAAGACGATGTTCTTCAACAGGGACTCCCGATGAATGTTGTGCCTTATGGGATCGAGACTAAAGGTACCATGAGTATTATTAGCTTACGGCCAAGATATCCTACAGATTACTTTAGTGCATTCAAGATTAGCGATGGATGCTTAATAGTGCAAGACTGGACCAAATGTGTGATGGAGAAGCGCAGAGAAGTACTAGGGGGCAGCAAACAGATGCGCTACCCACGATTAGGAGACAGGTTCATCTGCCTGCTCCAACTTGATCAAGGAGGAGAGCTACACATGTTTTATGTTATTTTACCTAAGAGAGAGCAGCAGGAGTGATTAGCTAGCTAGAAATGAGTTTGAGGATGATGATGTGCTACACTATTACTATGATGATAAAATAGCTAGTGTTGGTGGTAATGACTATGATGATGATCAAATAGCTTGTGCTGGCGGATTAGATTCAAGTGGAGGCAACATGTGGTGCATATCGAAAGTACTACTAGTCCAAACTGATCAAGTTTGGATTAGTAGTATACTTTTGACATGCACCACATAATCCAACTTCATTTGACACACTGTTATGGACATAATGATGTAAACCTCATAACTGGTATTGTACCAATATTTGTACGATGGCGCATAAATACACTAAAAATAAAAAAATAAAAAAAGAATACTAGTAGTGCTGGAGAGAAAACACGCTGCCAGTAGTTACATTAGCATTAGCGTGGGAGTGAACAAATTCTGCAACTATTTGTCCTAGCAGTAGCGCGTGTGGGCACGCGTTACTGCTAAGCAATAGCTGTAGCGCCTTATTAGAAGTGCGCCTACCCGCGCTACTAGTGAGCACAAAACCAGCACTACTGCTAGGGTTTTCCCTAGTAGTGGTATGAAGTGATACACTGTTCATTACGGGCCAGTTTCACCATGGGCCGTTAATGGGCCATGAGTTACAAAGAGCCTCATATGGGCCGAAAGACATCATGGGCCATACATCGGCCGGAAGTTAAAATGGGATGGAATCATATTGGATGGCCCAGATGACGGTACTGGGCCTAATTCGGAGAGGTCGTAACGGGCCCTGGGTTAGTGCTACGTCTTGAGCTTGCGTTGGTTTTCCCCAAAGAGGAAGGGATGATGCAGTAGAGTAATGTTAGTATTTCCCTCAGTTTTTGAGAACCAAGGTATCAATCCAGTAGGAGGCCACGCTCAAGTCCCTCGTACCTGCACAAAATGATAGCTACTCGCAACCAACGCGATTAGGGGTTGTCAATCCCTTCACGGTCACTTACGAGAGTGAGATCTGATAGATATAATACTTTTGGTATTTTTGGTATAAAGATGCAAAGTAAAAAGTAAAAGCAAAGTAAAAAAGCAAAGCAAGATTAAAGTGATGGAGATTGATATGATGAGAATAGACCCGGGGGCCATAGGTTTCACTAGTGGCTTCTCTCAAGAGCATAAGTATTCTACGGTGGGTGAACAAATTACTGTTGAGCAATTGACAAAATTGAGCATAGTTATGAGAATATCTAGGCATGATCATGTATATAGGCATCACGTCCGTGACAAGTAGACCGAAACGATTCTGCATCTACTACTATTACTCCACTCATCGACCGCTATCCAGCATGCATCTAGAGTATTAAGTTAAAAACAGAGTAACGCCTTAAGCAAGATGACATGATGTAGAGAGATAAATTCATGCAATATGAAATAAACCCCATCTTGTTATCCTCGATGGCAACGATGCAATACGTGCCTTGCTGCCCCTTCTGTCACTAGGAAAGGACACCGCAAGATCGAACCCAAAGCTAAGCACTTCTCCCAAGGCAAGAACTACCAATCTAGTTGGCCAAACCAAACGGATAATTTGAAGAGACTTGCAAAGATAACCAATCATACATAAAAGAATTCAGAGAAGATTCAAATATTATTCATAGATAGACTTGATCATAAACCCACAATTCATCGGTCTCATTAAACACACCGCAAAAAGAAGATTACATCGAATAGATCTCCACAAGAGAGGAGGAGAACTTTGTATTGAGATTCAAAGAGAGAGAAGAAGCCATCTAGCTACTAACTATGGACCCGAAGGTCTGAGGTAAACTACTCACACTTCATTGGAGGGGCTAGGATGATGTAGAAGCCCTCCGTGATGACGGCCCTCTCCGGCGGAGCTCCGGAACAGGCCCCAAGATGGGATCTCGTGGATACAGAAAGTTGCGGCGGTGTAATTAAGTTTTTGGCCCCTGTTCTAATCGTTTGGGGGTACGTATGTATATATAGGAGGAAGGAGTACGTCAGTGGAGCACCGAGGGGCCCACGAGGCAGGGGGCGCGCTCTGGGGGGCGCCCCCCACCCTCGTGACCTCCTCTTTGACTCCTTGGAGTAGGGTCCAAGTCTCCTGGATCACGTTCGGTGAGAAAATCATGTTCCCGAAGATTTTATTCCGTTTGGACTCCATTAGATATTTTGTTTCTCCGAAACACTGAAATAGGCAAAAAACAGCAATTCTGGGCTGGGCCTCTGGTTAATAGGTTAGTCCCAAAAATAATATAAAAGTGGAAAATAAAGCCCAATATAGTCCAAAACAGTAGATAATATAGCATGGAGCAATCAAAATTATAGATACATTGGAGACGTATCAGGCATCCCCAAGCTTAATTCCTGCTCGTCCTCGAGTAGGTAAATGATAAAAAGAGAATTTTTGATGTGGAGTGCTACTTGGCATAATTTCAATGCAAATCTTCTTAATTGTGATATGAATATTCAGATTCGAAAGATTGAAGACAAAAGTTTATATTGACCTAAAAATAATAATACTTCAAGCATACTAACAAAGCAACTATGTCTTCTCAAAATAACATGGCCAAAGAAAGTTATCCCTACAAAATCATATAGTCTGGCTATGCTCTATCTTCACCACACAAAGTATTTAAATCATGCACAACCCCGATGACAAGCCAAGCAATTGTTTCATACTCTAACTTTTTCAAAACTTTTTCAGTCTTCACGCAATACATGAGCATGAGCCATGGATATAGCACTATAGGTGGAATAGAATGGTGGTTGTGGAGAAGACAAAAAGGAGGGGAAGATAGTCTCACATCAACTAGGCGTATTAACGGGCTATGGAGATTCCCATCAATAGATATCAATGTGAGTGAGTAGGGATTGCCATGCAATGGATGCACTAGAGCTATAAATGTATGAAAGCTCAACAAAAGAAACTAGTGGGTGTGCATCCAACTTGCTTGCTCACGAAGACCTAGGGCACTTGAGGAGGCCCATCATTGGAATATACAAGCCAAGTTCTATAGTGTAAAATTCCCACTAGTATATGAAAGTGATAACATGAGAGACTCTCTACTATGAAGATCATGGTGCTACTTTGAAGCACAAGTGTGGTAAAAGGATAGTAGCATTGCCCCTTTTTATTTATTTTCTCTTTTTTGGGCCTTCTTTTTTTGGGACAATGCTCTATTAAATGATGATCATCACACTTTTATTTATTTACAACTCAATGATTACAAATCGATTCTAAAACAAAGTATGACTCTATATGGATGCCTCTGGCGGTGTACCGGGATGTGCAATGAATCAAGAGTGACAAGTATGAAGAAATTATGAATGGTGGATTTGCCACAAATACTATGTCAACTACATGATCATGCTAAGCAATATGACAATGATGAATGTGTCATGATGAACTAGATGGTAGAAAGTTGCATGGCAATATATCTCGGAATGGCTATGGAAATGCCATAATAGGTAGGTATGGTGGCTGTTTTGAGGAAGGTATATGGTAGGTGTATGATACCGACGAAGGGTGTGCGGTATTAGAGAGGCTAGCAAAGGTGGAAGGGTGAGAGTGTGTATAATCCATGGACTCAACATTAGTCATAAAGAACTCATATACTTATTGCAAAAATCTAGAAGTTACCAAAGAAAAGTATTACGTGCATGCTCCTAGGGGGATAGATTGGTAGGAAAAGACCATCGCTCGTCCCCGACCGCCACTCATAAGGAAGACAATCAATAAATAAAGCATGCTCCGACTTCATCACATAACGGTTCACCATACGTGCATGCTACAGGAATCACAAACTTTTAACACAAGTATTCTTTAAATTCACAACTACTCAACTAGCATGACTTTAATATTATCACCTCCATATCTCAAAACAATTATCATGTTTCAATCTTTTCTTAGTATTCAACACACTCCAAAGAAAGTTCCACAAATCTTGAATACCAAGCATACTATTGTTAAGCAAATTACCATGCTATTAAGAGACTCTCAAAATAATTTAAGTGAAGCATGAGAGATCAATAGTTTCTTTAAAACAAATCCAACACCGTGCTCTAAAAGATCTAAGTGAAGCACATAGAGCAAAATTATAACGCTCAAAAGATATAAGTGAAGCACATAGAGCAAAACTACATAGCTCAAAAGATATAAGTGAAGAACATAGAGCAAAACTACTTAGCTCAAAAGATATAAGTGAAGCACATAGAGTATTCTATCAAATTTTAATTAATGTATAGCTCTCTCAAATGGTGTGTACAGCAAGGATGATTGTGGCATACTAAGAAACAAAGACACAAATAATACAAGATGCTCCAAGCAAAACACATATCATGTTGGTGAATAAAAATATAGCTCCAAGTAAATTACCGATGGAAGTGGGCGAAAGAGGGGATGCTTTCCGGGGCATCCCCAAGCTTTGACTTCTTGGTTTCCTTGGATTATATTGGGGGTGCCATGGGCATCCCCAAGATTAGGCTCTTGCCACTCCTTGTTCCATAGTCCATCAAAAGAATTCACCCAAAACTTGAAAACTTCACAACACAAAACTCAAAATAGAAAACTCGTGAGCTCCGTTAGCGAAAGAAAACAAAAGACCACTTCAAGGTACTGTAATGAACTCATTCTTTATTTATATTGGTGTTAAACCTACTGTATTCCAACTTCTCTATGGATTATAAACTATTTTACTAACCATAGATTCATCAAAATAAGCAAACAACACACGAAAAATAGAATCTGTCAAAAACAGAACATTCTGTAGTAATCTGTAGCTAGCGCAAGATCTGGAACCCCAAAAATTCTAAAATAAATTTCTGGACATGAGGAATTTATCTATTAATCATCTGCAAAAATAATTAACTAAATAGAACTATTCAAACAAAAATGACAGCAGTTCTCGTGAGCGCTAAAGTTTCTGTTTTTTACAGCAAGTTCAACAAGACTTTCCCCAAGTCTTCCCAACGGTTCTACATGGCACAAACACTAATTAAACACAAAAACACAACCAAAACAGAGTCTAAATAATTTATTTATTACTAAACAGGAGCAAAAAGCAAGTAATAAAAATAAAATTGGGTTGCCTCCCAACAAGCGCTATCGTTTAACGCCGCTAGCAAGGCATAAAAGCGAGGATAGATCTAGGTATTGCCATCTTTGGTAGGCAATCCATAAGTGGCTCTCATGATAGTTTCATATGGCAATTTTATTTTCTTTCTTTGAAAGTGTTCCATGCCCTTTTTTAATGGAAATTGAAATCTAATATTCCCTTCCTTCATATCAATAATCACACCAACCGTTCTAAGGAAAGGTCTACCAAGAATAATACGGCAAGAAGGATTGCAATCTATATCAAGAACAATGAAATCTACGGGCACATAATTCCTATTTGCAACAATAAGAACATCATTAATCCTTCCCATAGGTTTCTTAATAGTGGAATCCACAAGATGCAAGTTTAGAGAGCAATCATCAAAATTACGGAAATCTAGCAAATCACACAAAGTCTTGGGAATAGTTGAGACACTAGCACCCAAATCACACAAAGCATAAAACTCATGATCTTTAATTTTAATTTTAATAGTTTGTTCCCACTAATCTTAGAGTTTTATAGGGATAGAAACTTTCAACTCAAGTTTTTCTTCATAAGATTGCATCAAGGCATCAACAATATGTTCGGTGAAGGCTTTATGTTACCTATAAGCATGTGGAGAATTTAGCACGGATTGCAGCAAGGAAATACAATCAATTAAAGAGCAACTTTCATAATTAAATTCCTTGAAATCCAATATAGTGGGTTTAGCAACATCTACATTTTTATTTCTTTGAATCCCACTTTCATCAATTTCATCATAAAGATCTAAATACTCCGAATTTTTAGAATGCCTTCTAGGTAAAGGAAGATCATATTCAGTTTCATCAAGATTCATATTGCAAAACAAAGATTTAATAGGGGACACATCAATAACTTTTGGATCTTCATCTTGATTTTCATAGGTATTGGAAGAACATGCTTTAATAAATGCATCTTTGGAAGCACGCATCCTAGCGGTTCTTTCCTTGCACTCATCAATGGAAATTCTCATGGCTTTGAGAGACTCATTGACATCATGCTTAGGAGGAATAGATCTAAGCTTTAAAGAATCAATATCAAGAGAAATTCTATCAATGTTTCTAGCCAAATCATCAACTTTAAGCAATTTATCTTCAAGCAAAGCATTAAAATTCTTTTGTGAATTCATAAACTATTTAACACTATTCTCAAATTCAGAGGGCATCTTATTATAATTTCCATAAGAGTTGTTGTAGGAATTCCCATAATTATTAGAAGGATTACTAGGATATGGCCTAGGATTAAAATTTCCTCTATAAGCGTTGTTACCAAAATTATTCCTAGCAACAAAATTCACATCCATAGATTCATTGTTATTCTC
The DNA here is from genome assembly GCF_056163025.1 of Triticum urartu. Classification (NCBI taxonomy): domain Eukaryota; kingdom Viridiplantae; phylum Streptophyta; class Magnoliopsida; order Poales; family Poaceae; genus Triticum; species Triticum urartu. The sequence goes on along the minus strand of NC_141879.1, from coordinate 317,334,835 downwards.
AATCAAAGTAGACAAAGGCATATCATTAGGATCAGAAGAAACACTCTTAGTAGCAAATAATTTCATAAGTTCATCCATCTTTCCACTCAAAACATTGATTTCTTCTATTGCATGCACTTTTTTATTAGAAGATCTTTCAGTATGCCATTGAGAATAATTAACCATAATATTATCTAGGAGTTTAGTAGCATCTCCTAAAGTGATTTCCATAAAAGTGCCTCCCGCGGCCGAATCTAAAAGATTTCTAGAAGCAAAATTCAATCCGACATAAAAATTTTGTATAATCATCCACAAATTCAAACCATGAGTAGGGCAATTATGTATCATTAATTTCATTCTCTCCCAAGCTTGTGCAACAAGTTCATGATCAAGTTGCTTAAAATTCATAATATCGTTTCTAAGAGAGATGATCTTAGCGGGAGGGAAATACTTAGAGATAAAAGCATCTTTGCACTTGTTCCAAGAATCAATACTATTCTTAGGCAAAGACGAAAACCAAGCTTTAGCACGATCTCTAAGCGAAAAAGGAAATAGCTTCAATTTAACGACATCATTATCGACATCTTTTTTCTTGTGCATATCACATAAATCAACGAAGCTATTCAGATCAGTAGCGGCATCTTCACTAGGAAGGCCGGCGAATTGATCTTTCATAACAAGATTCAACAAAGCAGCATTGATTTCACAAGATTCAGTATTGGCAAGGGGGAGCAATCGGAGTGCTAAGGAAATCATTCTTATTGGTATTGGTGAAGTCACACAATTTGGTAGTATCTTGAGCCATCGCGACAAACAAACTAGCACACAAGCAAACAAGAGCAAATGGGAAAAAGAGGCAAATAGAGAGGGAGCATAGAGAGAGAGGGTGAATAAAACGGCAAGGGTGATGTAACGCCCTCGATGCGGCTATATCTCCCACGTGTCGAAGCACGACTTAGAGGCATAACCGTATTGAAAGCAATGTCGCAAGTGAAGTAATCTTCACACAACCATGTAATACATAAGGGAAAGAGATACATAGTTGGCTTACAATCGCCACTTCACACAATTACATGAATAAAGCATTACATCAACCAGATACAATCAAGGTCCGACTACGGAACCAAAATAAAAGAAGACTACCCCAAAAGCTACACAGATCCCCGATCGTCCCGACTGGGCTCCACTACTGATCAACTAGAAACGGAACAACATAAAGGACAAGATCTTCATCGAGCTCCTCCTTGAGCATGGTTGCATGATCTGCATGGTTCAACGGCACCTGCAAGCTGGTTTTGGAAGTATCTGTGAGTCACGGGGACTCAGCAATCTCGCACCCTCGCGATCAAGACTATTTAAGCTTATGGGTAAGGTAAATGTATGATGTGGAGCTGCAGCAAGCGACTAGCATATATGGTGGCTAACATACGCAAATGAGAGCGAGAGGAGAAGGCAAAAGCACGGTCGAACAACTATGATCAAGAAGTGATCCTAGAACAACCTACGTCAAACATAACTCCAACACCATGTTCACTTCCCGGACTTTGTCGAGAAGAGACCATCACGGTAACACACGCAGTTGGTGCATTTTAATTAAGATAACTTCAGCTTTTCTACAACTGGACATTAACAATTTCCCATCTGCCCATAACCGCGGGCATGGCTTTCGAAAGTTCAAATCCCTGCAGGGGTGTCCCAACTTAGCCCATCATAAGCTTTCACGGTCAACGAAGGATATTCCTTCTCCCAAGACAATCCGATCAGGCTCGGCATCCAGGTTACAAGACATCCTCGCCAATGGTAAAACAAGTCCAGCAACACCACCTGAATGTGCCGACAAATCCCGATAGGAGCTGCACATATCTCGTTCTCAGGGCACACTCAGATGATACTAGCTACGAGTAAAACCAACCATCAAGTTTCCCCGAGGTGGCCCCGCAGGCAGCTCAGTTCGTACTAACACTCAGAGGAGCACTGGCCCGGGGGGTTTAAATAAAGATGACCCTTGGGCAGGCCTACCCAAGGGAAAGAAAAGGCTAGGTGGTGAATGGTAAAACCAATGTTGGGCATTGCTGGAGGAGTTTTATTCAAGGCGAACTGTCAAGGGGTTCCCATTATAACCCAACCGCGTAAGGAATGCAAAATATGGGAACATAACACCGATATGACGGAAACTAGGGCGGCAAGAGTGGAACAAAACACCAGGCATAAGGCCGAGCCTTCCACCCTTTACCAAGTATATAGATGTATTAATTAGATAAGAGATATTGTGATATCCCAACAAAATATCCATGTTCCAACAAGGAACAAACTCCAATCTTCACCTGCAACTAACAACGCTATAAGAGGGGCTGAGCAAAGCGGTAACATAGCCAAACAACGGTTTGCTAGGACAAGGTGGTTAGAGGCTTGGCTTAACAATATGGGAGGCATGATAAGCAAGTGGTAGGTATCGCAGCATAGGCATAGCAAAAGAGCGAGCAACTAGCTAGCAAAGATAGAAGTGATTTCGAGGGTATGGTCATCTTGCCTGAAATCCCGCAAGGAAGAAGAACGAGTCCATGAAGAAGACAAACGGACGTAGTCGAACGGGTCCTCACAAACGCGACGTTATTGGCACCCACCCGAAGAAGCAACACCGAAAAGAAGCACACAACATAGTAAACAAACAACACATGGACATGGCATGATGCACAACCAAGTATGATGCATGTCCGGTTTAATGATACATGGCATGGCATGGCAAAGTGCAACAAACAACACTACAACTTAAGTGGAGCTCAATATGCAACTCCTTTGCATATTGACAAAACACCACATTCAAGTTATTTAGTTCGATCTCGTTTATGTACCCAACAATATTAAATGTTGTTCGCATGGCAAGAGGTGAATCATGAAGAAACTATCTAATCTGGGAATGTTTAAATGAGGCCGGAAGCAATGAACAACAATTCCGGTAACTCCTCATGTGCATATTTTGGTTATGGTACTGATCTGCCCTAAACCATATTTTAGAGTTGGTAAACATGCAAAGTAAGGCCACCATGTTAAACTAGGCATTTTTCTACCCCATTTACATATAAAGTTTATTAGAAACCGAGCTACGGTTATTTAGTTATGAGATAAATCATTTTAACATGGCATAGGGGCAAATTTAAACAAACAGCCATTTTAAACATTTTAAACATAGATGAAAGTGGCAAAATATTAATCTACACAAAACTCTAAGCAAGTTTCATATATTAAGTTTTTACAAGTGAAACAGGCAGTCTCTGGTTAAATGGCAAAATTCACAGGACCAGGAAAAAAACAATATGGGCCGAAACTTGTTGGACCCAACAGGAGGAAAAAAAAGAGGGGCGCTGCTCACTTCGCTCCAGGGAGCTGGGCCTTGGCGCCTGTGCTGGGCCTGCCTTGGTGGATCGAATGAGGGGATGGAGGGGGCGTGGTCAACGCAGGCGTTGGGCTTGACTGCTGGTCGTCTCCTCGTATGGATGCACAGCAACGGCAACAAAGGGGTTCAAGGAACGGCGGCGTGAAGCAGAGGAGCGGCGGGGATGGCGTTGCTCGGCGCGGATCCATGGCGTCGAGGTGAGGGGTTCACTAGGCGGAGTGGACCAGGCTGACCCCGTCCTGATCAAGTGGTAGAGCGGCTCGCTAGCGGAAGCTCGAGGTCAGGCGTTCATGGCGGGACTTGGGGCATTGTTGAAGGCTTCGGCGACGGGGACGATGGGAGGCGTCAGATCCGGGGTTGGGGAATCCATTCCCGGTGACAAGATGACCTGGCACAGCGCGCGCTTGGAGATCCGGGCGGCGACGATGAGGTCCAAGGCGGCAGGGGCCTCCTGCTGGTCTTCGGAAGGAGCTCGTCTCCCTGCATCGACGAAGAGAGTGGGGAGGCTGCAGAAAACGAAGGACGATGGCGCGAGGTGGTGCAGCAGCGAGGCTGATCCGGCGCGGATCCGAAGGGTGGCGACAAGGACAATCGGCGGCCATGGCAGGTCGGTTCCCTGTGAAGAAGAAGAGAGCAAGGGGAGAGCTGCGCGTAAGAGAGAGAGAAAGAAGGAAGGGAAAAGAGCAGGGGGAAGGGCGCAGGGCACTGCCTGGTTCGGTGGTGGTAGTCACCGTTGGCGTCTGGTACTCGGGCAAGGCGGCGCTGGTGGATCGAGATGCTCGGGGACGAGCGAGAAGAGGAGGGGATCGATGGATCTGATAGCCTTGGCACGGAATGCAAGGAGGAGGAGGGCATCAGGTGGCGGCGCGGATGGACTGATGGGACAAACGGGCTAAAATCTAGGGATTAGTCTAGGGTTGCCACTATATATAGCTAGCCGGATAGGTTTAGGGGGGTATAAGGTCCCTCCGGTCGCAATTGGACGGACGGGAAAAATAGCTTAGGTAGCCCAAATATGGAAACAGTGATATTTTGTAGATGTTTGGGGATATTCTGAGTCCACCGGTGACAACTGCCCGGGTCGGGTCCGGGGAAGTTTCGGACGCGCACGTGAGGGGGTCGATGCACCATGCAAGGAGGGGTTTCGGGGCCTGGCGGTTGACAGCGGGCTATGCAGAAAGCTTTGGGCTGAGAGAAGAGAAGAGAGATGCAGCCGGCAACTGTTTCCGGAGACCGAAAACGTCCGACGTTTGACCGATTATATTGCCGCTATAGGTATCCGTTGGGCTATCAAACATACTCCAAATGCGATGAAACTTGACAGGCGGTCTATCTACCCTAAAATAAGACCGCACGCCAACTTTCAACTCATTCGGAGAACATTTTCCGGCCACTTATAAAATAATAATCCGGACATGCCGCGGGCGCATGCAAGTGTGTCTGGACTCAGAACGGACAACGGAAGGAACGAGGAGACCGGGACGGATGCAAGTTTTGAAAACATGAATATGCAGTGCAGATGATGACATGATGAAATGCAACACGCAAGCAAAGATATGGCAACAGCAGCGAAAAACTCGAAGACACCTGGCACAACGGTCTCGGGGCATTACAGGTGAAGTGGGGGAGAGGAAAACAAGAGGCAAATGGCAAATAATGTAATGCGAGAGATAGGGATTGTGATGGGTACTTAGTATGTTGACTTTTTGCGTAGACTCGCCAGCAACGGTGCCAGAAATCCTTCTTGCTACATCTTGAGCTTGCGTTGGTTTTCCCCGAAGAGGAAGGGATGATGCACCAGAGTAGCGTAAGTATTTCCCTTAGTTTTTGAGAACCAAGGTATCAATCCAGTAGGAGGCCACGCTCAAGTCCCTCGTACCTGCACAAAATGATAGCTACTCGCAACCAACGTGATTAGGGGTTGTCAATCCCTTCACAGTCACTTACAAGAGTGAGATCTGATAGATATAATATTTTTGGTATAAAGATGCAAAGTAAAAAGTAAAAGCAAAGTAAAAAGCAAAGCAAGATTAAAGTGATGGATATTGATATGATGAGAATAGACCCAGGGGCCATAGGTTTCACTAGTGGCTTCTCTCAAGAGCATAAGTATTCTACGGTGGGTGAACAAATTACTGTTGAGCAATTGACAGAATTGAGCATAGTTATGAGAATATCTAGGCATGATCATGTATATAGGCATCACGTCCGTGACAAGTAGACCGAAACGATTCTGCATCTACTACTATTACTCCACTCATCGACCGCTATCCAGCATGCATCTAGAGTATTAAGTTAAAAACAGAGTAACGCCTTAAGCAAGATCACATGATGTAGAGAGATAAATTCATGCAATATGAAATAAACCGCATCTTGTTATCCTCGATGGAAACGATGGAAACGTGCCTTGCTGCCCCTTCTGTCACTGGGAAAGGACACCGCAAGATTGAACCCAAAGCTAAGCACTTCTCCCATGGCAAGAACTACCAATCTAGTTGGCCAAACCAAACGGATAATTTGAAGAGACTTGCAAAGATAACCAATCATACATAAAAGAATTCAGAGAAGATTCAAATATTATTCATAGATAGACTTGATCATAAACCCACAATTCATCGGTCTCAACAAACACACCGCAAAAAGAAGATTACATCGAATAGATCTCCACAAGAGAGGGGGAGAACTTTGTATTGAGATTCAAAGAGAGAGAAGAAGCCATCTAGCTACTAACTATGGACCTGAAGGTCTGAGGTAAACTACTCACACTTCATCAGAGGGGCTAGGATGATGTAGAAGCCCTCCGTGATGACGGCCCTCTCCGGCGGAGCTCCGGAACAGGCCCCAAGATGGGATCTCGTGGATACAGAAATTTGCGGCAGTGGAATTAGGTTTTTGGCTCCTGTTCTGATCGTTTGGGGGTACGTATGTATATACAGGAGGAAGGAGTACGTCGGTGGAGCATCGAGGGGCCCACGAGGCAGGGGGCACAACCTGGGGGGCGCCCCCCACCCTCGTGACCTCCTGTTTGACTCCTTGGAGTAGGGTCCAAGTCTCCTGGATCACGTTCGGTGAGAAAATCACGTTCCCAAAGATTTTATTCCATTTGGACTCCGTTTGATATTTTGTTTCTCCGAAACACTAAATAGGCAAAAAACAGCAATTCTGGGCTGGGCCTCCGGTTAATAGGTTAGTCCCAAAAATAATATAAAAGTGGAAAATAAAGCCCAATCTAGTCCAAAACATTGGATAATATAGCATGGAGCAATCAAAAATTATAGATACATTGGAGACGTATCAGTTAGCGGGCTGTGAATGGGCTATATGCGAACAGACCGTTAACAGGCTTTCCGTGGGCCGGCCCGCCACCTTTTGGCCAAGTCAAATGGGCCGGCCTTTTCACAGGAATGGGCCTCTATTGGGCCGTGCCACGCGTCGATGTATCATACATGCCTTGGGTCCAATGAGTGGATGACATCTGTCCCAGCGGTGAGCCGACACGTGTTTCCTCTAGCCAATGATTATTTTACACGTGGAAAATCCCCATTGGTAGGAGCTGTTAACGGGTTATGGGATCCAAAACTGGACCCGATAGCTTAACGGCGTTCCGTTACGGTGGATGCCACGTGTCGGTCACCCTTGACGAAAGAACTTCTGTGACATGCGATTTATTGTCATGGAAGTGGATACTTCCGTGATGATAATTTTGGTAATGTCATGGAACACTTCTATGACATCATAGGTATGACTATCTTGATTCTGTCATAAAATCGTCATGGATGTACATGCATGGCAAAAAACGTGACCTACTGTGACAAACACGTATCATCGTGGAAGTGTATTTTTATGTAGTGCTTGTCTACATCATGTCATCGTTCTTATTGCATTACTCCGTTTTTCCATGAACTTAATAAACTAGATGCATGCTGGATAGCAGTCGATGTGTGGAGTAATACTAGTAGATGCAGGCAAGAGTCGGTCTACTAATCTTGGACGTGATGCCTATGTAATGATCATTTCTTGGATATCGTCATAATTCTTTGAAGTTCTATCAATTTCCCAACAGTAATTTGTTTACCCACCGTTTGCTATTTTTCTCGAGAGAAGCCACTAGTGAAACCTACGGCCCTCGGGTCTTCTTTCTCATATATTTGCCTAGCGATCTACTTTTCCTTTGCATTTTTATTCAGGTCTATTAAACCAAAACTCCAAAAATACCTTGCTGCAATTTATTTTATTTGGCATTCGATCTACCAATATTTACAAATTTATCTCCAGTCACATGCCATCTCTGGCGTCGTACCCCGAAAGGGATTGACAACGCCTTTAACACGTCGGGTTGCGAGGTGTTGTTATTTGTGTGCAGGGGTTGTTTACGTTGTGTTGCTTGGTTCTCCTACTGGTTCGATAACCTTAGTTTCATAACCAAGGGAAATACCTACCGTCGTTGTGCTACACCATCCCTCCCTCTCCAGGGAAATACCGGCGTAGTTCCAGCTACCATCAGCATCTATCTCAGGAACCTGGCATGTTTGAGGAGTGGCTCTTCAAGCCGTCGGCCGGTCCCCCCGCTACGGAGTAGGCACCACCCAAGGAAGATCTCCCACAGGATCCCTCGTCAGGCGCATGACTTGTGGCCTGACCTTCGGAGCCCGCCTACTCCTTGCGCTCGAGCCTCAAGAGGGGTGCTGGACTGAGGAGTTCAAGGCATATCTGCTTCAGGGCACCCTGCCGGAGAAGGAGGAAGACGCGGAGCACGTGGCTCGCCAGGCCACTTCATACCGCATCCAAGACGGTGAGGTCTATTGGAGGCGTCCAAACGACGTTTCTTTGCGATGCATCTCCAAGGAGCAGGGATGTGAACTACTGGCCAACATACATGGTGGGGACTGCGGGCATCACTCCTCATCGCGCACCCTCGTGGGCAAGGCGTTCCGCAGCTGAATCTACTGGCCCACGGTGCTCAAAGATGCTGCAGACTTGGTAAGGTCCTGTGAAGCCTGTCAATTCCAAGCCAAGAAGGTCCACCAGCCCGCTCAAGGCCTCCAGACTATCCCGCTCTCTTGTCCATTTGCGGCCTGGGCGTTGGACATCCTGGGCCCATTTCCTCGAGCACCAGGAGGCTACCGCTACCTCTACGTCGCCATCGACAAGTTCACCAAGTGGGCGGAAGTGGAGGCCGTCAGCACCATCCCAGCCGGCTCGGCAATCAACTTCATCAAGGGCCTCGTGAGGCAGTTCGGGGTTCCTAATCGCATCATCACCGATAATGGCTCGCAGTTCACCAGCAACCTTTTCAAAACATATTGTGCTAACCTTGGAACGTAGATATGCTACACCTCGGTGGCACACCCCAGGAGTAATGGCCAGGCCGAGTGCACCAATGCGAAGGTCCTAAGAGGCCTCAAGGCAAGAACCTTCAAGAAGAAGCTCGAGGCCTGTGGCAGGGGCTGGCTCGACGAGCTCCAGTCTGTGTTTTGGTCCATCCGCACCACCGCGACCAAGCTGACGGGCGAAACTCCATTCTTCCTCATCTACGGAGCTGAAGTGGTTCTCCCTCATGAGGTCAGGAATCGCTCTGCGTGGGTCTTGGCGTTTGACGAGGCACGCCAGGATGCCTCACGGGGGATGGACCTTGTGCTGGGGGAGGAATGCCGCTGCCAAGCCTCGCTCCGAACAGCAAGGTACCAGCAGGCGCTGTGGCGGTACCACTACCGTAGCGTCTGCTCCAGGATGCTGGAGGTGGGTGATCTCGTCCTAAGGAAGGTGCTATCCAGGGAGGGGCTGCATAATCTATCACCCATGTGGGAGGGACCATCTAGGATCGCACATCCAGAATGCCTGGAACATCCAGCACCTCCAGAAGTTCTACCCATGAAGCAAGGCCCCGTCCTCTGAAGGTCTTCACTCGTGACACTCTCATGTAATAATGAGTTGGGTTTGTACGCCCCCTGGAGTCTCCTGAGTGCCGCCCGCGGGCCTCACGGGGGCTCCCACCCATGTCCTAGTGGCAGCACTTAGCTGTGCGCTGGTGAGAAGACTAGTCTAGGTGCTGGACGCAGTTGTTCTTTTGCTTGCTTTCTCTAGCTGGTTTGCAACTTCTTGAATGAAATTTGGAGTTTTCGCATTTTTGTTCGCTAGAGTTGGAACTTTTCTCCTCTTGCTTCGCTCGCTTCTCCAGTCTTGTCCTAGGAAGGGCGGCAGTTGCCCGTCGCTCCTCCTCATGCGTCCCGCACGCGGGGGCTAGGCAGGTGTGTGCGCTTGGGCTCTCCCGGACCACAAACACACCTCGCCGAAGCCTCATTCCCCCAGAGCTTCGGCATCCTTAATCCCGCGAGATGCTCTCAATTGAGCTCATGAGCATGTGCACCTTCTTAAGTCCGTGCCTCCGGGAAGCGCGACGCGGTGTACCAGCCACAACCAACCCATGCTCGGGGGCTCGCGCGAGGTAGGACGAGGCGCCTCGTGAGGCCTTCTAAAAACTCTGCAGCTATACAACGTCTCTTGAGGATCGGCGGCTCCTGAGTCGTTGGGAAGGAAGCCCTCGGGGGGTACAGCAGGCAATGTCCACCCTCGTGACATGGGGACTACAGCAAGCACATCGAGCTAAGTTACCCTGTCCGCACCTAGTGGAAACAAAAGTATCATGGCACAACATCAAAATAGCAAATATAACATAGTGGCGCAAGCACCGCAGTTCATTACACACCCCAGCGGGGCACTCTACTTTTTTAAAATGCAGGAGAAAGGAAAGGAAAAAACAAAAGCAGGCCACACGACCACAGCAACTCCCGAGGTGAGGCTCCAGCAATGCCCAAAGGTCAGTCTGAGCCTTCCTCTCGCTCCACCGGAGCACGGCGGTGAGATGGCCCTTCACCTTCCCCGATCCGAGCTCGGCGGCACAGTAATTCGCCATAGCCGCCACTGCTGGTGCTCTCACCAGAGGGGGAGCCACCGCTGCTGGAGGTGGCATGATCGTCTCCAAGGGCAAGCTCACCCTCATCATCGCCGTGGCCGTCGCCAAGGCCAAACTCATCGTCGCTGTTGCCATCCTTGGGGCAGCACCCCGCGTGGCGATCATCTTCCCCAAACACCCTCACGTATAGGGTTGTGAGGCCGTCATACTTGAAGTGGAGGGTGCACCTCCCGCTCAGGCCCCACGCAAGGGCGAACGCCTGACAACCACGGGCCAAGGACACGTTGCCCACAGCGGTGAATTCGACCCTCGCCCACGAGGCTTTGCAGTAGCAGCCGTCAGCCTGTAGCTAGAGGCGATCAAGCCCCACGGTCGGCAGCGCATCCGCAAAGAAGCTCGGGAGCAGGAGCCATTTGCCAGCAGGCCTCTCTGACCACACGACGAACTCCGGGAATGCGTCCGCCGAGTGGGAGCGCGGCCAAGGTGGTCGGGTGACCACGGCGCACCTTCCTCCATCATAGGAGCTGCCTCGTCCTTGGCGTCACCTGCCACAAGAAGAAGCACTGCCACGGCCGCCAGCGACGATGCCTGTCTCAAAGAGGTGCACCCGTGCCCCCAAGGGGCCACTGTCAGGGTCACGGAATACTTGCGGGGACGTCTGTGGCCTCTCTTGGGTGGCGGGGAACCTGGCCCCTCCTTGGGGGCCTTCGCCATTTCGGCGGCGGAGAACCTTCTCGCTGGCACCATGGATGGGCAGGGGATGGGCTCTACCCCTCCCCTCATTTATGGCCGGAGGGAGGCCAACCGCCGGCCTCCATGATCCCACACAATGATGATCTTTCTCTGCATGCAGCAGGCTCTTGTCAAGTCGAACGGTTCCCATGGCATCATGGGGAAGCGGAGACACCCACGTCCCATCAAGCCCCATGCGTCAACCAAGGTCGTAGGCGATTAGGGCCTGCGGCGCTTCGCCCTTGCCCTTTAGCTTCGTCCCGAAGCCAAGCACGAGTGCGCCTTGGGCCCGGAGCTATTGCCGGTGTTTTGGGAACGGGGGTACCCAGACTTGCCTACCTGCGGCCCACAGCTGGCTCCATCGACGGCTTGGGACGGCCCATCTTCAGCACCAACAACTCAAGACCCTCGCGAGGGGCCAGGCCTCGCGAGGCGGATGACACCAAGACCTCCAGAAGGAGTGGCCTCCTTAGGCTAGCTCCTGAGGAGCGGAGATTTCTATGCAAGCCTCACCTCATGAGGTTCAGATGATGTGAGCCATGACGACCAAGGCCAGGCGGGCGCAGGACAGCAGTTTCCTCTTTGGTGCTAAGGAGGCAAGCGTAGGCGCGGAGTCCTAAGGAATCAGCCAAAGGTTTCCATTTCCGTGCAAGAAGACCAAGACCACCAGGATGGCAATAAGATGTACTAGTTGTCTCCCTTCGAATTTGGCCATTGTGGGATCCCTTCCCACCTCCATTTTGGGGGAAGAGGACCAAGGCCACTATAAATAGGGCCTAGCCACCATCGTAGAAAGGGGACTGGATCTAGATCATTCAGATCTTCCTCTCCCCCACCAGCTCAAGAACACACCTCCTGAGGTCGTTCTTCCATTGTACTAGTTTATCCTCAGTCCACCTCGAGGCCAATCCACCACAAAGCAGGAGTAGGATTTTACACCGCAAGGTGGCCCAAACCTGGGTAAACTTCTATGTCCTTTTTCCTTTTAGTTTGTCGAGTTATGCCATGGGATCGACTGGTTGGCAGACTGGGGAGGTTGAGTTCTTCGCACGCACCCCAGAGTTTGAATCTATCCAATGTTTGTGGAGCCTGAAATCCGACATATGATCAGATCTATCTTTTTATCCATGAAAGTTATTTGAGTCTTCTTTGATCTCTTATATGCATGATTGCTTATAGCCTCGTATTTCTTCTCCAAAATTTGGTTTTGGTTGCCAACTTGATCTATTTATCTTGCAATGGGAAGAGATGCTTTCTGACGGGTTCGATCTTACGGTGCTTGATCCTAGTGACAGAAGGGTAACCGACATGTATGTATTGTTGCCATTAAGGATAACAAGATGGGGTCGATTTCTACATAAATAGATCTTGTCTACATCATGTCATTGTTCTTATTTCATTACTCCGTTTCTCCATTAACTTAATACACTACATGCATGCTGGATAGCGGTTGAAGTGTGGAGTAATAGTAGTATATGCAGGCAGGATTCGGTCTACTAGTCTTGGACGTTATGCCTATATAATGATCATTGCCCGGATATCGTCATGATCATTTGAAGTTCTATCAATTGCGCAATAGTAATTCGTTTACCCACCGTTTGCTATTTTTTGAGAGAGAAGCCACTAGCGAAACCTACGGCCACTGGGTCTCTTCTTTATTATATTTGCCTTCATGATCTATTTTTATTTGCTTTTATTTTTAGATCTATTAAACCAAAAATACAAAAATACCTTTCCGCAATTTATTCTTATTTATTTTGTCTCGTGTTCCCCCAAGATCTATTTATCCAATCTATCATATTTTTATCCTGTCCTTTACCAATTTCTGGTGCCGTTACCTGAAAGGGATTGACAACCCCATTAATACGTCGGGTTGCGAGTATTAGTTATTTGTGTGCAGGTGTCGTTCACCTTGCGTGGTTCTCCTAATGGTTTGATAACCTTGGTCCCATCACTGAGGGAAATACCTACCGTTGCTGTTCTGCATCAACCCTTCCTCTTTGGGGAAATACCGACGTAGTTCAAGCAAGCATCAGCTAGCAATTGTGATGCAACGACTATTGTTCAGTTTGTAAAAAAGCTGATTTTCTGTTTTGGTTATCCTGATAGTATCATCACTAATAATGGCACCAATCCGTCTAAGGGCGCTATGAAGGAGTTATGTCAACGAGAGCATATTCGTCTTGGTGTTTCCTCGGTGGCTCATCCACAGTCCAATGGTCAAGCAGAATGGGCTAATCAAGAAATTTTGAGATGCATCAAGCCCCAGCTTATAGTTCCTTTGAAGCGAATGTTGGTTGTTGTGTTGAGGAGATACCTCCAGTGCTTTGGAGTATCAATACCACCCCCACAGGTCAATAGGCTATATGCATTTCTTCATGGTCTGTCATGTAGAGGAGGTTCTCCCAAGTGATATCCGTCATGACTAGCCTAGAGTGGTGGCTTACATTGCAGTTGATAATGAGACGACACGTCAGAATGCACTTCATGCTTTAGACGAAGAGCATGACCTTGCGGCGGCTCGTTCGACGATATATTAGCAAGACCTACGTGGTTATCATAGCCGTAGAGTTCGAAGCCGGACATTTCAGGAGGGCGACTTACCACTTCGTTTGATTCAAGACCAAACAGGGATGCATATGCTTTTGCCTTCGTGGGAAGGACCTTTTTGAAGGAAATATGCCCTAGAGGCAATAATAAAGTTATTATTTATTTCCTTATATCACTATAAATGTTTATTATTCATCCTAGAATTGTATTAACCGGAAACATAATACATGTGTGAATACATAGACAAACAGAGTGTCACTAGTATGCCTCTACTTGACTAGCTTGTTGATCAAAGATGGTTAGGTTTCCTAACCATAGACATGAGTTGTCATTTGATTAACGGGATCACATCATTAGGAGAATGATGTGATTGACTTGACCCATTCCGTTAGCTTAGCACTTGATCGTTTAGTTTGTTGCTATTGCTTTCTTCATGACTTATACATGTTCCTATAACTATGAGATTATGCAACTCCCGTTTACCGGAGGAACACTTTGTGTGCCACCAAACGTCACAACGTAACTGGGTGATTATAAAGGTGCTCTACAGGTGTCTCCAAAGGTACTTGTTGGGTTGGCGTATCTCGAGATTAGGATTTGTCACTCCGATTGTCCGAGAGGTATCTCTGGGCCCACTTGGTAATGCACATCACTATAAGCCTTGCAAGCATTGCAACTAATGAGTTAGTTGCCGGATGATGTATTATGGAATGAGTAAAGAGACTTGTCGGTAACGAGATGGAACTAGGTATTGAGATACCGACGATCGAATCTCGGGCAAGTAACATACCGATGACAAAGGGAACAACGTATGTTGTTATGCGGTCTGACCGATAAAGATCTTCGTAGAATGTGTAGGAGCCAATATGGGCATCCAGGTCCCGCTATTGGTTATTGACCAGAGAGATGTCTCGGTCATGGCTACATAGTTCTCGAACCCGTAGGGTCCTCATGCTCAATGTTCGTTGATGACATAGTACTATATGAGTTATGTATGTTGGTGACTGAATGTTGTTCGGAGTCCGGGATGAGATCATGGACATGATGAGGAACTCTGGAATGGTCCGGAGATAAAGTTTGATATATGGGATAATAGTGTTTGGTCACCGGAAGGGTTCCGGAAATCACCGGAAGGGGTTCCGGATGTTTCCCAAAATGTTTGGGTACGAGAATACTTTATTTGGGCCAAAGGGGAAAGCCCACAAGGTTTTTGGAAAGTGCAAAAGGAAGTTTTGCGGAGTCCAGGGGCCAGATGCGAGGGTCCCTGGCGTCTGGGTCCATACGCCGGGAACCCTAGCGTCTGGCCCTGAAGTCTGAGAAGGACTCTTGCCTTTCGGGTGAAACCGACTTTGTGGAGGCTTTTACTCCAAGTTTCGACCCCAAGGCTCAACATGTAAATAGAGGGGTAGGGCTAGCACCCCAGACACATCAAGAAACACCAAGCCGTGTGCCGGCAATCCCGTCCCCTCTAGTTTATCCTTCATCCTAGTTTTCGTAGTGCTTAGGCGAAGCCCTGCGGAGATTGTTCTTCACCAACACCGTCACCACGCCGTCATGCTGCCGGAACTCATCTACTACTTCGCTCCTCTTGCTAGATCGAGAAGGCGAGGACGTCACCGAGCTGAACATGTGCAGAACTCAGAGGTGCCGTGCTTTCGGTACTTGGATCGGTCGGATCGTGAAGACGTACGACTACATCAACCGCATTGATATAACGCTTCCAAGAACGGTCTACAAGGGTATGTAGACAACACTCTCCCCTCTCGTTGCTATGCATCACCATGATCCTGCGTGTGCGTAGGAAATTTTTGAAATTACTATGTTCCCCAACAGTGGCATCCGAGCCTGGTTTTATGCGTAGATGTCATATGCACGAGTATAACACAAGTGAGTTGTGGGCGATATAAGTCATGCTGCTTACCAGCATGTCATACTTTGGTTCGGCGGTATTGTTGGATGAAGCGGCCCGGACCGACATTACGCGTACGCTTACGCGAGACTGGTTCTACCGACGTGCTTTGCACACAGGTGGCTGGTGGGTGTCAGTTTCTCCAACTTTAGTTGAACCGAGTGTGGCTACGCCCAGTCCTTGCGAAGGTTAAAACAACACCAACTTGACAAACTATCGTTGTGGTTTTGATGCGTAGGTAAGAACGGTTCTTGCTCAGCCCATAGCAGCCACGTAAAACTTGCAACAACAAAGTAGAGGAGGTCTAACTTGTTTTTGCAGGGCATGTTGTGATGTGATATGATCAAGACGTGATGAGATATAAGTTGTTGTATAAGATGATCATGTTTTGTTGAAGTTATTGGCGACTGGCAGAAGCCTTATGGTTGTCTCTTTATTGCATAAGATGCAAGCACCAAATAATTGCTTTACTTTATCGCTATGCGATAGCAATAGTTGCAAGAGCAATAGTTGGCGAGACGACCATGTGATGACACATTGATATAGATCAAGATGATGGAGATCATGGTGTCATGCCGGTGACGATGGAAATCATGACGATGCTTTGGAGATGGAGATCAAAGGCAAAAGATGATGATGGCCATATCATGTCACATATTTTGATTGCATGTGATGTTTATCTTTTATACATCTTATTTTGCTTAGTTCGACGGTAGCTTTATAAGATGATCTCTCACTAATTATCAAGGTACAAGTGTTCTCCCAGAGTATGCACCATTGCGAAAGTTCTTCGTGCTGAGACACCACGTGATGATCGGGTGTGATAGGCTCTATGTTCAAATACAACGGGTGCAAAACAGTTGCACACACGGAATACTCAGGTTAAACTTGACGAGCCTAGCATATAACAGATATGTCCTCGGAACACTGAGACCGAAAGGTCGAGCGTGAATCATATAGTAGATATGATCAACATAGTAATGTTCACCATTAAAACTACTCCATCTCATGTGATGATCGGACATGGTTTAGTTGATATGGATCACGTGATCACTTAGAGGATTAGAGGGATGTCTATCTAAGTGGGAGTTCTTAGGTAATATGATTAATTGAACTTAAATTTATCATGAACTTATTCCTGATAGTATTTGCATATCTATGTTGTAGATCAATAGCTTGCGTTATTGCTTCCCTATGTTTTATATGTGTTCCTAGAGAAAACTAAGTTGAAAGATGATAGTAGCAATGATGCGGACTAGGTCCGTGATCTTAGGTTTATCCTCATTGTTGCAAAGAAGAATTATGTCCTTGATGCACCGCTAGGTGACAAACCTATTGCAGGAGCAGATGCAGATGTTATGAACATTTGGCTAGCTCAATATGATGACTACTTGATAGTTTAGTGCACCATGCTTAAACGGCTTAGAATCGGGACTTCAAAGACGTTTTGAACGTCATGGACTATATGAGATGTTCCAGGAATTGAAGTTAATATTTCAAGCAAATACCCGAGTTGAGAGATATGATGTCTCCAACAAGTTCTATAGCTAAAAGATGGAGGAGAATAGCTCAAGCAGTGAGCATGTGTTCAGATTGTCTGGGTACTACAATCGCTTGTATCAAGTGGGAGTTAATCTTCCAGATAAAATAGTGATTGACAGAATTCTCTAGTCACCATCACCAAGTTAGTAGAACTTCGTGATGAACTATAGTATGCAAGGGATGAAGAAAACGATTCCCGAGCTTTTCATGATGATGAAATCGATGAAGGTAGAAATCAAGAAAGACCATCAAGTGTTGATGATTAACAAGACCACTAGTTTCAAGAAAAGGGCAAAGGGAAAGAAAGGGAACCTCAAGAGGAACGGCAAGCAAGTTGCTGCTCAAGTGAAGAAGCCCAAGTCTGGACCTAAGCTTGAGACTAAGTGCTTCTACTGCAAAGGGACTAGTCACTGGAAGCGGAACTGCCCCAAGTATTTGGCGGATAAGAAGGATGGCAAAGTGAACAGTGCTATATTTGATATACATGTTATTGATATGTGCTTTACTAGTGTTTATAGCAACCCCTCAGTATTTGATACTGGTTCAGTTGCTAAGAATAGTAACTCGAAACAGGAGTTGCGGAATGAACATAGACTAGTTAAGGGTGAAGTGACGATGTGTATTGGAAATGGTTCCAAGATTGATATGATCATCATCGCACACTCCCTATACTTTCGGGATTAGTGTTAAACCTAAAATAAATGTTATTTAGTGTTTGCGTTGAGCATGAATATGATTGGATCATGTTTATTGCAATACGGTTATTCATGTAAGTTAGAGAATAATTGGTGTTCTGTTTACATGAATAAAACCTTCTATGGTCATACACCCAATGAAAATGGTTTGTTGGATCTCGATCGTGGTGATACACATTTTCATAATATTGAAGCCAAAAGATGCAAAGTTAATAATGATAGTGCAACTTATTTGTGGCACTGCCGTTTAGGTTATATTGGTGTAAAGCGCATGAAGAAAATCCATGCTGATGGGCTTTCGGAATCACTTGATTATGAATCAGTTGATGCTTGCGAACCATGCCTCATGGGCAAGATGACTAAGACTCCGTTCTCCGGAACAATGCAGTGAGCAACAGATTTGTTGGAAATCATACATACTAATGTATGTGGTCCGATGAATATTGAGGCTCGCGGCAGGTATCATTATTTTCTGATCTTCACAGATGATTTGAGTAGATATGAGTATATCTACTTGATGAAACACATGTCTGAAACATTTGAAAAGTTCAAAGAATTTCAGAGTAAAGTGGAGAATCATCATAATAAAAATAAAATTTTCTATGATATGATCGCAGAAGTAAAATATTTGAGTTACGAGTTTGGCCTTTAGTTAAAACAATGTGAAATAGTTTCACTACTCATGCCACCTGGAACACCACAGTGTAATGGTGTATCCGAACGTCGTGACCATACTTTATTAGATATGGTGCGATCTATGATGTCTCTTACCGATTTACCACTATCGTTTTGGGGTTATGCATTAGAGACAGCTACATTCACGTTAAATAGGGCACCATCTAAATCCGTTGAGACGACACCGTATGAACTATGGTTTGGCAAGAATCCTAAGTTGTCGTTTCTTAAAGTTTGAGGTTGCAATGCTTATGTGAAAAAGTTTCAACCTGATAAGCTCAAACCCAAATCGGAGAAGTGCATCTTCATAGGATACCCAAAAGAAAGTGTTTGGTACACCTTCTATCACAGATCCGAAGGCAAGATATTCATTACTGAGAATGGATCCTTTCTAGAGAAGGAGTTTATCTTGAAAGAAGTGAGTGGGAGGAAAGTAGAACTTGATGAGGTAACTGTACCTGCTCCCTTATTGGAAAGTAGTTCATCACAGAAATCTGTTCCTGTGACTACTACACCAATTAGTGAGGAAGCTAATGATGATGATCATGTAACTTCAGATCAAGTTAGTACCGAAACCTCGTAGGTAAACCGGAGTGAGATTCGCACCAGAGTGGTACGGTAATCCTGTTCTGGAGGTCATATTACTTGACCATGACGAGCCTACGAACTATGAGGAAGCGATCATGAGCCCAGATTCCGCGAAATGGCTTGAGGCCATCAAATCTGAGATGAGATCCATGTATGAGAACAAAGTATGGACTTTGATTGACTTGCCTAATGATCGGCGAGCCATTGAGATTAAATGGATCTTCAAGAGGAAGACGGACACTGATAGTAGTGTTACTATCTACAAAGCTAGAATTGTCGTAAAAAGGTTTTCGAAAAGTTCAAGGTGTTGACTACGATGAGAGTTTCTCACTCGTATCTATGCTTAAGTCTGTCCAAATCATGTTAGCAATTGCCGCATTTTATGAAATCTGGCAAATGGATAAACAAAACTGCATTCCTTAATGGATTTATTAAAGAAGAGTTGTATATGATGCAACCAGAAGGTTTTGTCAATCCTAGAAGTGCTAACAAAATATGCAAGCTCCAGCGATCCATCTATGGACTGGTGCAAGCATCTCGGAGTTGGAATATACGCTTTGATAAGTTGATCAAAGAATATAGTTTTATATAGACTTGCGGTGAAGCCTGTATTTACAAGAAAGTGAGTGGGAGCACTACAACATTTCTGATAAGTATATGTGAATGACATATTGTTGATCAGAGATAATGTAGAATTATTCTACAAAGCATAAATGAATGTTTGAAAGGAGTTTTTCAAAGAAAGACCTCGGTGAAGCTGCTTACATATTGAGCATCAAGATCTATAGAGATAGATCAAGACGCTTGATAAGTTTTTCAATGAGTACATACCTTGACGAGATTTTGAAGTAGTTCAAAATGGAACAGTCAAAGAAAGAGTTCTTGCCTGTGTTACAAGGTGTGAAACTGAGTAGGACTCAAAGCCCGACCATGACAGAAGATAGAAAGAGAATGAAAGTCATTCCCTATACCTTGGCCATAGGTTCTATAAAATATTCCATCTGTGTACCAGACCTATTGTATACCCTGCCCTGAGTTTGGCAACGGAGTACAATAGTGATCTAGGAGTAGATCACTCGACATTGGTCAAAATTATCCTTAGTGGAATAAGGATATGTTTCTCGATTATGGAGGTGACAAAAGGTTCGTCGTAAAGAATTACGTCGATGCAAGTTTTGACACTGATCCAGATGACTCAAAGTCTCAATCTGGATACATATTGAAAGTGGAAGCAATAAGCTAGAGTAGCTCCATGCAGAGCATTGTTGACATAGAAATTTGCAAAATACTTACGGATCTGAATGTGGCAGACCTGTTGACTAAACTTCTCTCACAAGCAACACATGATCACACCTTAGTACTCTTTGGGTGTTAATCACATATCGATGTAAACTAGATTATTTACTCTAGTAAACCCTTTGGGTGTTGGTCACATGACGATGTGAACTATGGGTGTAAATCACGTGGTGATGTGAACTATTGATGTTAAATCACATGGTGATGTGAACTAGATTATTGACTCTAGTGCAAGTGGGAGACTGAAGGAAATATGCCCTAGAGGCAATAATAAAGTTATTATTTATTTCCTTATATCACGATACATGTTTATTATTCATGCTAGAATTGTAGTAACCGGAAACATAATACATGTGTGAATACATAGACAAACAGAGTGTCACTAGTATGCCTCTACTTGACTAGCTCGTTGATCAAAGATGGTTAAGTTTCCTAACCATAGACATGAGTTGTCATTTGATTAATGGGATCACATCATTAGGAGAATGATGTGATTGACTTAACCCATTCCATTAGCTTAGCACTTGATCATTTAGTTTGTTGCTATTGCTTTCTTCATGACTTATACATGTTCCTATGACTATGAGATTATGCAACTCCCGTTTACCGGAGGAACACTTTGTGTGCCACCAAACATCACAAAGTAACTGGGTGATTATAAAGGTGCTCTACAGGTGTCTCCAAAGGTACTTGTTGGGTTAGCGTATTTCGAGATTAGGATTTGTCACTCCGATTGTTGCAGAGGTATCTCTGGGCCCACTCGGTAATGCACATCACTATAAGCCTTGCAAGCATTGCAACTAATGAGTTAGTTGTGGGATGATGTATTACGGAACGAGTAAAGAGACTTGCCGGTAACGATATTGAACTAGGTATTGAGATACCGACGGTCGAATCTCGGGCAAGTAACACACCGATGACAAAGGGAACAACGTATGTTGTTATGTGGTCTGACCGATAAAGATCTTCGTAGAATATGTAGGAGCCAATATGGGCATCCAGGTCCCGCTATTGGTTATTGACCAGAGAGGTGTCTCGGTCATGGCTACATAGTTCTCGAAACCGTAGGTCCGCACGCTTAATGTTCATTGACGATATATTACTATATGAGTTATGTATGTTGGTGACCGAATGTTGTTCGGAGTCCAGGATGAGATCACGGACATGACGAGGAACTCCGGAATGGTCCGGAGATAAAGTTTGATATATGGGATAATAGTGTTTGGTCACCGGAAGGGTTCCGGAAATCACCGGAAGGGGTTCTGGATGATTCCCAAAATGTTTGGGTATGAGAACACTTTATTTGGGATAAAGGGGAAAGCCCACAAGGTTTTTGGAAATCTCAAAAGGAAGTTTTGCGGAGTCCAGGGGCTAGACGCCAGGGTCCCTGGCGTCTGGGTCCATACGCCGGGAACCCTGGCGTCTAGCCCTGGAGTCTGAGAAGGACTCTTGCCTTTCGGGTGAAACCGACTTTGTGGAGGCTTTTACTCCAAGTTTCGACCCCAAGGCTCAACATATAAATAGAGGGGTAGGGCTAGCACCCAAGACACATCAAGAAACACCAAGCCGTGTGCCGACAACCCCGTCCCCTCTAGTTTATCCTCCGTCCTAGTTTTCGTAGTGCTTAGGCGAAGCCCTGCGGAGATTGTTCTTCACCAACACCGTCACCACGCCGTCATGCTGCCGGAACTCATCTACTACTTCGCCCCTCTTGCTAGATCGAGAAGGCGAGGACGTCACCGAGCCGAAAGTGTGCAGAACTCGGAGGTGCCGTCCTTTCGGTACTTGGATTGGTCGGATCGTGAAGATGTATGACTACATCTACCGTGTTTATATAACGCTTCCGCGAACGGTCTACAAGGGTATGTAGACAACACTCTCCCCTCTCGTTGCTATGCATCACCATGATCCTGCGTGTGCGTAGGAAATTTTTGAAATTACTACGTTCCCCAACACTTTTGTGGTCAGGAAAAATCTCAACAACGGGTCTTACTACCTCATTGACATATGAGAGAACAAATATTCCCACACGTCTTAGAGGGAGACCAACAGGCCGTGGAACATTGCTCATCTTCGGCCTTACTACACTTGAGTCATAGGCTCTCATCATTGTTTATACTTTCATTGATGTACATACATTTTATGACCAGTATAATAAAGCCGACATCCCCAAAATTCGGGGCCTCTATCATTTCATATCAAATCTTTGGGGGAAGAGTCATTATTGGTTACTCACAAGGTCACTTGGGGGCTTCCTGCTCTATGAGCATAACGTATAACCCTTTTAATCGTCTTTTATGCCATGTTAGGTCACTTGGGGGCTTCCTGCTCTATGAGCATAGCGTATAACCCTTTTGATCAGATTTTATGTCATGTTAGGTCACTTGGGGGCTTCCTGCTCTATGAGCATACCGTATAACCCTTTTGATCGGCTTTTATGCCATGTTATGGGTCATTTGGGGGCTTCCTACTCTATGAGCATAGCGTATGACCCATTTTGGCTGGCTTTTATGCCATGATTGAGTTAAACCTGCCTGTTTGCAACTTGCTACTCCACCAGGTGACCCGCCAAACTCTTCATAGTCAATCTTTTAAATAATACCTGCACTAGTCAAAGTTTAAACAACGGTTTATGTCATGTGAGGGCCGGCTTATAGTGAGCAAGGACAAACTCACCTGCCTGTTGTAGTCTCTCTACTATGTGGCCCGTTCGTACTCTTAACAATTAGTCTTTCAATAAGACCCTGAACTGGTTAAGGTTTAAATGACGGATTTATGTCACATGAGAGCCGGCTTACAGGATTGCGGGCTTTTATGCCAAGCTTCTTTGGAGCACAAAATTGTTTTTTTTTCAAAAATCAATCTATTTTGGTCATGCTTTGAAAGATAGCTTAATAAATATTTGAGGTATGCATACTCTGTATTTTTTTGTTTTGCAGAAACCTTTCATAGGTGAAAAGTTGCTGGGTCATACTGATCCGGGTTATATTGCTATATATTGAGTTTATTATGCCTATAAGTTGCCAAGGGGATCTTTTCAAAAGCTGGATATGACTATAAGTCACCCTGGTTGTTGAGTTGTTTAACTCACCCTGGATTGTGATTATAAGCAGCCAGTTGAAGGATTAACAGCTCTTTGACGGATTATATAAGCCGCCAATTTTTTTGGTAATATTTCAAAAATAAGTTGGATATAATAAGATCACAGAAATTCAAGTTGTTGAAGCATAGGTTAATAAAAGCATGCACAAAGGCATGGCAGAGCAGATACTTGTTTTCAAACATGCACGAAGGTATGGAAGAGAAGATATTTGTTTTCAAACTACCTATTACAAGGCTTTAGATGAGCCTAAAAAGTTTGTTGACCAAGTGTTTCTGGAGTTAAAAATTACTACGTTGAACCAGCTTCAGCACTGTCCAGATTCTGGCCTGGCGGGTTGTTGTCATCGTGCTGCCTCGATCTTGAATCCCCGAGGTCATCATATGCCGGATCTTCGTCGATGGCCATCTGGAGATTGGCCGAGGTCCAGTCAATGTCGGTTAAAGCTTCAAAAGTGGCTTCATCGTTAAACATAACAGAAGGATCAAGATGAGGGGTGAAGGTATGCTTACGCCTCGGTGGGATAAGATCTACAACATCATGTGAGGGCGGCTTGATCTTTGCATTGTTATCATCATAAGTCGGCTAGTACTTATTCCGATCCAACTCTTCGGTAAGTTCGCACACCAAGGGCCTCATCTCTCTAATGCATTTGTTGAAGTCTTCTTCTTCAAAGATTGACCCGTCATCTTTGAACTCTGGGCATCTGGTAGCCATTTCTTCTGGGTCAAGCTCTAATTGCCAAGCTTTGGCCCGGCTTAGAGCAACAATGGTTCCGGCATGGGTGGCTGATAATTTAACTTCCTCAATTTGGGCCAGCACTGTTGACAGATGATCTAGGACAGTCTTGATAAGAGTTGGAGGTTTTTTGCCACCTGACAAAGTTATCAGGCTGCACAGTGATCCCGCATATAGCTGCTCAGTCAATGAATAAGCCGCCTTCAATTTGAGTAGCATGTTCTGACCAAGACTGGCGCTTCTGGGGCCTGTTCAGTATTTTGCGCGAGAGTCGCCAGGTGGGTTAAAGATTATATATTATGAGTCGCCAGGCAGGTTAAAGAAATATCAAAACAGATGATGAGTTGCATATTAAGCTTACCAAAGATGGCGGCTAACATTTGAGAGATATATTGCTTCAAGCCGGCTAACTCTTTGGTTACCAGTTTAAGCTCAGCCTCAGCATCATCTACTCTTTTTTTGTAGTGCGGCCTTGTCGGTTTCCCAGGTGGTTCTTTCAGCATCAAAACCTGCCTTGATTTCTTCAATTTCTTGCAATGAAGTTTTCAGCTTTGACTCAGTCTTGGAAGTTTCTGCTTGCTGCAGTTCTATATCCTTCTTTAATCACTAAGTTGTGAACCTTTCACGTTCAATGCCTCCTAAAATACAATATTGAGGAAATGGTTACAACACAAGGAGCAAGTTTTTGTGATACAGTTAATCAAGTCCCAAGCACATTGCAAGCAATATACTTGGCACTTTGGGGGCTAATGTAGGTCATTTCAATCTCTATTGTGACTCGGTTCATCTTATCAAAGTTAAGCCGGCCCTTGGGGGCTAAATATTTGGTTCTGTAAAGTCATTAAAAACCGGCTCATCTTATCAAAGTTAAGCCGGCCTATGCGAGTCCTGGATTAGGGGGTCTCCGGACAGCCGGACTATCTCCATTGGCCGGACTGTTAGACTATGAAGATACAGGATTGAAGACTTCGTCTCGTGTCCGGATGGGACTCTACTTGGCGTGGAAGGCAAGCTAGGCAATACAGATATGTGTATCTCCTCCTTTGTAACCGACCTTGTGTAACCCTAACCTCTCCGGTGTCTATATAAACCGGAGGGTTTTAGTCCGTAGGACAACATACAATCATACCATAGGCTAGCTTCTAGGGTTTATCCTCTCCGATCTCGTGGTAGATCTACTCTTGTACTACCCATATCATCAATATTAATCAAGAAGGACCTAGGGTTTTACCTACATCAAGAGGGCCCGAACCTGGGTAAAACATTGTGGCCCCTGCCTCCTGTTACCATCCGCCTTAGACGCATAGTTCGGGACCCCCTACCCGAGATCCGCCGGTTTTGACACCGACATTGGTGCTTTCATTGAGAGTTCCTCTGTGTCGTCGCCGTTAGGCTTGATGGCTCCTACTATCATCGATAGCGATGTAGTCCAGGGTGAGATTTTTCTCCCCGGATAGATCTTCGTGTTCGGCGGCTTTGCACCGTGGGCCAATTCGCTTGGCCATCTGGAGCAGATTGAAAGTTACGCCCCTGGCCACCAGGTCAGGTTTGGAAGCTTAAACTACACGACTGATATCCGTGGAGACTTGATCTTCGACGGATTCGAGCCTCTGCCTTGTGCGTCACGCGGTCACGATGAGTACGATTTAGCTCTACCATCGGATAGTGTTCAGGAGATCGCACAGGCAGCCACTTCGACCCTCAATTCGGAGCCTGTTGCACTGTCCACGGATGGGTGGATGGACCCCGCCACAGAGGCCTTACCCTCAACGGCGATCGAGCCAAACATTGACCTTACCTTGTACGAGAGCCGTGTTGTTAAACTACTGGATCCTTCTCCGGCCATGGACTCCGAGCCACCTGCGCCCGTTCCTATCGAATCCGATTGGGCGCCGATCATGGAGTTTACCTCCGCGGATATTTTTCAGCACTCGCCCTTTGGCGACATACTGAACTCATTAAGGTCTCTCTCCTTGTCAGGAGGATCCTGGCCGAACTATGTCCGGTAGGACTGGGATGTGGACGACGAAGAAATTCGCAGCCCACCCACCACCCACTTAGTAGCCACTGTCGATGACTTAACCGACATGCTCGACTTCGACTCCGAAGACATCGACGGTATGTATGACGATGCGGGAGATGAAGAGGAACCACTGCCCATAGGGCACTGGACAGCCACCTCATCATATGATATATACAAGGTGGATACACCCAAAGAAGGCAATGGCGATGAGATAGCGGAGGATGACCCCTCCAAGAAGCAACCCAAGCGCCGACGTCAGCGGCGCCGCACTAAGTCCCTCCAAAGCAAAAGTGGTGATACTGGCACAGGGGATAATAACACTGCGGATAGTGCCGAAGACAACAACAATCCCCTCCAGCAAGATTTAGAGCAGGAGGATGGAGGAGCCAGCCCTCCTGAGAGAGCGGCAGATGGAGAGGTGGAGGAACATAATTACATGCCCCCTCCGAAGACGAGGCAAGCCTCGACGACGACGAATTCGCCATTCCAGAGGATCCTGTCGAACAAGAGCGCTTCAAACGCCAGCTTATAGCCACGGCAAATAGCCTTAAGAAAAAGCAGCAGCAGCTTCAAGCTGCTCAAGATCTGCTAGCTGACAGATGGACTGAAGTCCTCGTGGCCGAGGAATATAAACTCGAGCGCCCCTCCAAGAGTTACCCAAAATGCAGGTTGCTACCCCGACTGGAGGAAGAAGCGTATGACGCGGCTGATCGGCCACCTCATTGCCACGATAGAGAGGCATTCCAGCCAAAAACTCAGCCTGCACCCTGATGCCATTCAAATAAAAAGGCATGGGGAGATACGCCAGACCTGCGAGACATATTGGAGGACAAAGCAAAGCATGCAAGATTGATCTACGGATCACGAGGGCGTGCCACTATGCGAGACGATAAACGTCACGCCGGATACAGAAGTAAATCCGGCCGGGCAGAACACAGCGGGCAAGACCCATTTGAGCTGCATCGCGATATAGCCCAATATAGAGGGGCCGCACACCCCTTATGTTTCACAGACGTAGTAATGTGTAATTCCCTCGATGCAGCTATATCTCCTACGTGTCGAAGCACGACTTAGAGGCATAACCGCATTGAAAGCAATGTAGCAAGTAAGGTAATCTTCACAACAACCCATGTAAATAGATAATAAGCAGAAAGGTACATAGTTGGCTTACACTCGCCATGTCACACAAATACTTAAATAACATTACAATCATCCAATACACTCATGGTCCGACTACAGTACCAAAATAAAAGATCAACCCCAACATGCGACACGGTCCCGATCGCCCCAACTGGGCACCACTACTGATCATCAGGGAAAGACACAAAGTAACGGCGTGAGTCTTTGTCGAACTACCACTTGAGCTCAAGCGCATCATCTGGCACGGAGTCATCGGGCACTGCATCTGGTTTGGAAGGAATCTGTGAGCCACGGGGACTCAGCAATCTCGCACCCTCGCGATCAAGACTATTTATGCTTATAGGTAAAGGCAAGGTAATATGTGGAGCTGCAGCAAGCGACTAGCATATATGGTGGCTAACCTGTTCGCAAAAGAGAGCGAGAAGGGAAGGCAAAGCACGAACGAATAACTATAGAACAACCTACGGCAAACATTACTCCAACACCGTGTTCACTTCTCGGACTCCGTCGAGAAGAGACCATCACGGTTACACATGCAGTTGATTCATTTTAATTAAATTAAGGTTCATGTTATCTACAACCGGACATTAACAAATTCCCATCTGCCCATAACCGTAGGCACGGCTTTCGAAAGTTCAAATCCCTGCAGGGGAGTCCCAACTTAGCCCATCACAAGCTCTCACGGTCAACGAAGGATAAACCTTCTCCCGAGATATTCTGATCAGACTCGGCATCCCGGTTCTACAAGACAACTTCGACTAGGTAAAACAGATCCAGCAACACCGCCCGAATGTGCTGACAAATCACGATAGGAGCTGCACATATCTCGTTCCCAGGGCACACTCGGGTGAGACATCCTACGAGTAAAACCAAACCTCAAGTTGCCCCGAGGTGGCCCCACAGTCTGCTCGGTCGGACCAACACTCAGAGGAGCACTGGCCCAGGGGGGTTTAAATAAGATGACCCTCGGGCTCCGGAAACCCAAGGGAAAAAGAGGCTAGGTGGCAAATGGTAAAACCAAGGTTGGGCATTGCTGGAGGAGTTTTATTCAAGGCGAAATGTCAAGGGGTTCCCATTATCACCCAACCGCGTAAGGAACGCAAAATCCGGGAACATAACACCGATATGATGGAAACTAGGGCGGCAAGAGTGGAATAAAACACTAGGAAAAAGGCCGAGCCTTCCACCCTTTACCAAGTATATAGATGCATTAAGATAACAAGATAATATGGTGATATCCCAACAATAAACAATGTTCCAACAAGGAACAATCTCCAATCTTCACCTGCAACTAGCAACGCTATAAGAGGGGCTGAGCAAAGCGGTAACATAGCCAATCAACGGTTTGCTAGGACATGGTGGGTTAGAGGCTGGACATGGCAACATGGGAGGCATGACATAGAAAGTGGTAGATATCGCGGCATAGGCATAGCAAAAGAGCGAGCAACTAGCAAGCAAATATAGAAGTGATTTCGAGGGTATGATCATCTTGCCTGCAAAGTTGTCAGAGTTGACTTGATCCTCGTAAGCAAACTCAATGGGCTCCTCTTTAGCAAACTCGTCTCCCGGATCTACCCAAACAAGACAAACAAACAAAAGGAACACAATCAACCATGTGCAAAGCTCAAACAACATGATGCAAACATGGTATGCTATGCGGGATGCAATATGTGATGCATATGCAAGATTTGACAAGGAATGATTGAACCTGGCCTCAACTTGGAAATCCCAGAGTTCCACTGGAAAGGTGAGGTGATTTTGGTTGAAATCGATATAAAGATCACCGGAATCAGATGCACGGTTTGGAAATGGCAAGCAAAACAAATACGGCATTGTCTACGATAAACATCAAGTAGCCATCTAAATGCATCAAGTTAATTATGCTACAGCACTCAAACATGGCAACAAAATACATGGAAGGAATCCACTCATGATGCTTGACAAAAGATGAACACTGAGCTACGGCCAATTCATCCAGTAGCAGGTTCAAACAAGCATGGCAAAAACGCAAACGATAAACAGGTTTCAGACATAGTGAAATTAACACAAGTCTGGAATTTCAGATCAGGTAGCACACTTTGGAGCATGAAAACTATATGCTACAGGAACTTAACATGGAAAATAAAGGCATGACATGAAGCTACTCAAAGCACATAACAAAAGTCCCTTAGTGACCTTGAGCCAAAAGGGATCAGAAAATACAATTGCAAGCATGTGAACATGGCAAAAACATAATCAGGTTACAGACTTAGAGAAAAACTGGAACATGCAAATCTGTTAGTGAGTAGGCATGTTCACATGCTCGATGCAGTCACTACAAAGCAAGTCATGACAAAATAATCATACACCCATCAAGAATACATATCATAGAAGCTAGACATGGCAAGAACAACAGCATAGCATGCACGGATCAACAACAACATCCTCGGCAAAATCGCTAACAAGTAAACAATCTGCCAGGATTCACGAAATAGCAAAAGTAGAGCTCGATTGACTCAAGCTAGGGTGCTCCATAATTGCAAAAAAGGAAATGGATGGATAGAGCACCACAATATTAACAAATCATCCTTACTGATCATCCTCAAAAGAGGCACAGATCACAAGGAAACAACATGAACATATGGCATATTGATAAAACAGATCAAGGACTTAGTGAAATTCTAAGTCCCTGAAATCAGCATTAACGAATGGACTACTTTGCAAGCATGTGCTAGTCACCGCACATGTCACAAAAATATATGGTAAGCACCTCTGTAAAGATGGCAAAGCATATAACAAAACTCATGTAGAGCTCAGGAGCATATGATGCACACATTAATCCTGGCAAAAATGACAAATAGCTATTGGGTGCAGCAGATTTGACAATTAAATCAAATAGCTCTCTTCCAACAGCATCTCGGGCACGAAGATGAACTCAAATGAAAATGATGCAATGAGATGAAATGATGTACACTCTGAGGCGTACATTTTGATATGCTACACGCGCAAAACGGAGCTACGGATGCAAAGTTATAGCATGATGAAAAACGCAAAATAACTAGGGTTTCGGGTCAAAAGTCAACCCTCCGGATCTAGATCTGAGATCACTGTAGCTTCACGGGAACCGAGGATCACCGGCCGGAGTTCTTGCTCGCCGGAGTTGCTGGACGTCGCCGGAGGAAGGGGAGGAAGCCGAGGCGGCGTGATGCGGTAGCGGCGGATGGCGTCGCCGGCCTCGGGCGGCGCGGCAGACGCGAACGCCGGCGGGCGGCAGGGCGAGTGCCGGCGGTTGAGGAGGCGGAGGCCGCGGTCGTCATCGCCGAATATGGCGCGCGGCGGCACCGGGTGGCCGGGCTCGGGGAAGAAGGGTGGCGGGGCGCGGGCGCTCGGGCGGCGGAGGAACGGGCCGGGAGGGCCGGCGATGGCCCCCGCGGGCCCTGGCGGCGGCGGCAAAGTGGGCACCTAGGCGGGCGAATCAGGCGGCGACAAGTGGCGGCGGCGGGGTGGAAATGGACATGTCCGTCGGTGGAGTTTTTGTCTGGTCGCGAGGAGAGGGAGAGGGTTAGGGTTTCACCCGTGAATTTCGAAGGGGGTTCTTTATATAGGCATAGAGGGAGCTAGGAGAGTCCAAATGAGGTGCGGTTTGCGGACACGCGATCGTTATCGAACACTCTAGATGATGGAGAGGGTTTTGGTGGGTTTTGGGCCAAATTGGAGGGGTTTTGGGCTGCAACACACACGAGGCCTTCTCGGTCCCTCGGTTAACCGTTGGAGCATCAAACGAAGTCCAAATGGTACGAAACTTGACAGGCGGTCTACCGGTAGTAAACCAAGGCTGCTTGGCAAGTCTCGGTCCAATCCGAAAATGTTTAACCCACACACACGAAAAGAAGTTAGAAAGGACCACCGGAGGAGATAGGAGTGCCGGAATGCAAAACGGACAACGGGGAAAATGCTCGGATGCATGAGACGAACACGTATGCAAATGCAATGCACATGATGACATGATATGAGATGCATGACAATGACATCAACACACGAAGACAAAAACCCGAACCCGAGGAAATAAAATAACTTAGCGCCGAAAACGGCAAGAGTTGGAGTACATATAAGGTAAATTACTTCCGGGGTGTTACAACACTCCACCACTAAGAGAGGATCTCGTCCCGAGATCTAGGACTGGAAGAACGCCGGGTACTCAAAACGGAGGTGATCCTCGCATTCCCAGGTGGCTTCATGGTCAGAATGGTGTGACCACACTTTGAGGGATTTGATTGACTTATTGCGAGTCTTGCGTTCAATCTCTTCAAGAATAGCAATGGGGTGCTCACGATAAGAGAGATCTTCTTGGAGATCAATGTCTTCGAAGTTGACGGTGCGGTCAGGAGTCTTGAAGCACTTGCGGAGCTGAGAGACATGAAACACGTCATGCACATTTGCAAAGTTTGAAGGAAGCTCGAGTTGATAGGCGAGATCACCTCTCTTGCTGATGATCTTGAAAGGACCCACGTATCTAGGGGCAAGCTTCCTTTTGATACCGAAGCGACGAGTACCTTTCATTGGAGAGACACGGAGGTAAGCATGGTCTCCGATCTCGAAAGCCAAATCACGGAGCTTACTATCATAGTAGCTCTTCTGGCGCGATTGCGCTGCTTTGAGGTTATCACAAATGACTTTGCACATCTCCTCTGCCTCTGTGATCAAGTCATTTCCAAGAAGTTGACGTTCACCGGTCTCTGACCAGTTAAGAGGAGTACGGCACTTCCTGCCATACAGAATTTCGAATGGGGCCTTGCCCGAACTTGCTTGAAAACTGTTGTTGTAGGAGAATTCGGCGTATGGAAGACAATCTTCCCACTTCATACCGAAGGAGATCACACAAGCCCTGAGCATATCTTCAAGAATCTGATTGACATGCTCGACTTGACCGCTAGTTTGAGGATTGAAAGCTGTGCTGAAGCGGATGTTGGTGCCCATGGCCTTCTGAAAAGAATCCCAAAACTTGGAGGTAAAGATGCTGCCACGGTCTGAAGAGATCACCTGTGGAATGCCATGCAGAGAGACAATCCGAGAGGTATAAAGCTCCGCCAATTTAGCTGCAGTGATAGACTCTTTGATAGGCAGAAAGTGAGCGACTTTAGTGAGTTTGTTAATGACAATGAATATAGCATCATTGCCACGCTTGGACTTTGGAAACCCAGTAACGAAGTCTATCTCAATGTGGTCAAACTTCCATTCTGGAATGGCAAGAGGTTGGAGGAGACCAGATGGCCTTTGGTGTTCTGCCTTCACTCCTCTACAGACATCACATTCATTCATGAACTGAGCAATCTCGCGCTTCATTCGAGTCCACCAATAAGCCTTCTTGAGGTCCTGATACATCTTCGTACTCCCAGGGTGGATGGAGAGGAGTGAATTGTGCGCCTCGTTCATGATAAATTTACGAAGGTCACCTTTGCGCACAACAATACTATCCTCGAAGAAGAGAGTATCCTTGTCATCAAGGCGGTAGCACTTGTACATGGGTTGACTCTTGGCAATCCCAATCTTCACCTTCTTCACCATAGCATCAAGAAGTTGAGCCTCGCGAATCTGATCTTCCAAAGTAGGAGAGACTTCAAGGTTGGCGAGGAAACCTTGAGGAACAACTTGCAGATTTAGTTTGCGGAAAGCTTCACAAAGCTCGGGTTGGTAAGGCTTGAGAATCATATTGTTCCACTAAGCCTTCCTGCTCAAAGCGTCAGCAATCACATTGGCCTTGCCTGGAGTATACTCAATACTCGGATTATACTCTTGAATCATTTCGACCCAATGAGTCTGCCTGAGGTTGAGATTAGGCTGAGTGAAGATGTACTTGAGACTCTTGTGGTCAGTAAAGATGTCCACTTTTCTTCCCAATAAGAGATGTCTCCAAGTCAAAAGAGCATGCACAACTGCCGCCAACTCGAGGTCATGAGTGGGGTAGTTCTTCTTGTTGGGCTTCAACTGGCGAGAGGTATGAGCCAAAACTTGCTTCTCTTGCATCAACACTACACCAAGACCTTGAAGAGAGGCATCGCAGAAGACCTCGAACTATTTGGATTCATCAAGAGGAGTCAGAACTGGAGCAGTGACCAATTTCTCTTTCAAAGTGTTGAAAGCGATGTCACATTCCGGAGACCAAACGTACTTGACGTGCTTCTGGAGAAGGTTTGAAAGAGGCTTCGCGATCTTTGAAAATTTCTCAACGAACCTTCGACAGTAGCTTGCGAGACCAAGGAAGCTGTGGAGTTGCTTCACGTTCTGAGGTGGTTCCCAATTCACAATTGCAGACACCTTCTCAGGATTCACCGCAATGCCCTTGGCAGAGATGATATGCCCAAGATAAATAACCTCATCAAGCCAAAACTCGCACTTTGAGAACTTGTCGTAGAACTGATGTTCCCTGAGCTTATCGAGCACCAAACGCAAGTGCTTGGCATGATCTTCCTTGTTCTTTGAAAAGACCAGAATGTCGTCGAGATAGACCAAGACAAAGTCATTTCTGTAGGCGTTGAAGATGAAGTTCATCATGCGAGAGAAAGTTGGAGGAGTGTTGACGAGGCCAAAAGACATGATAGTGTATTCATATGAACCATAGCTTGTTCTGAAAGCCGTCTTGGGAATATCTTGCTCACGGATTCGAATCTGGTGATAACCCATACAGAGATCAAGCTTGGAGAATACTTGGGCACCTTTGAGTTGTTCGAACAGCTCATTGATGTTGGGAAGTGGGTACTTCTTCTTGATAGTCTTCTTGTTCAATGGACGGTAGTCAACACAAAGTCGGTCCGTTCCATCCTTCTTCTTCACAAAAAGTACTCCACAACCCCACGGAGAAGAACTAGGTCGGATGAGACCCATTCTCTCTTGCATATCGAGTTGCTTCTTCAGCTCCTTCAACTCTTCAGGTCCGAGCTTGTAAGGACGTTTGCAAACAGGTTCCGTGCCAGGCTCAAGATCGATGATGAATTCAACTGGCCGGTGAGGAGGCATTCCTGGAAGCTCTTCTGGAAAGACGTCTTGATATTCGCAAACGACTGGAATTTGCGAGATGGCATCTAGTTCGCCCTTCTCATTGAGAGAAAACAGACGGATGGTATCATCACGAGCGGCAAAGACAATTACATCCTCAGATGAATGAGTCAATTGAATCTGCCTGGCAGCACAATCAAGATGCGCCTTGTGCTTAGAAAGCCAATCCATTCCGAGAATAAGATCAATATCCGAGTTACCAAGAACCACCGGAGAGGACAGAAACTTGTAGTCGCCCAACGTGATAGAGACATCGGGAGCAACCAAACTAGAAGTCAAAAGCTTGCCGGAAGAAACAACTTGCATGACTTTGGGCATAACCTCAGTATCAACATTGTGCTTCGACGCAATTGGGCATGACAAGAAAGAATGCGATGCACCAGTATCAAAAAGTACTTTTGCAGGAACATCGTTAATAGGAAGGTTACCCATGATGACATCTGACGAGTCCTCTGCCTGAGCTCCATTCAGCAAGTTGACCTTGGCGTGCTTGGGGTTATGCTTGACCACAACTGTACTTGCCGATCTCACAGGAGGAGGAGGGAGGCGCCTCTGATTGAAGCATTTGTTGGCATAGTGACCCTTCTGTTGGCACTTATTGCACGTGACCTCTGAAAGCGGACGGTGATACGGAGCACTCGATCTTGAAGCTTGAGACGAAGTCTTGTTCTGAAAGCCAGGGTTGGGTGGGTGGGAAGATCCACTGCCACCTTTGCTCTTCTGCTGATAAGGCTGACGGAACAGAGGAGGAGGAAGCCAATACTTCTGCTGCTTAGCCACTTGAGTTGAGGAAGAAGGAGTAGCATCTCTGGCTCGCTTCTTGGAAGCATCACACTTCAGTTGAGCAGCCTCTTGCTTCAATGCCATGTTGTAAAACTCATCATACCTCTTGGGCTCAAACAGGACAAGAGCTAGCTGGATTTCTTCTCTCAGACCACCCCTGAACTGGTATATCATGCTCTTCTCGTCAGGGACGTCCTGCTTAGCAAAGCGGGCGAGCTTCCGAAACATCTTGTTGTACTCATAGACAGACATAGAGCCTTGCTTCAGGTTGCGGAATTCCTCACGCTTGCTTTCAACCACGCTCTGAGGAATATGATGAGCTTTGAAGTCTTGACGGAATTCATCCCAGGTAATCACACAGCCTCCTCTGGAATCTTTGTACTGCTAAAACCATTCTGCAGCTTGGTCTTTGAGTTGGAAGGAAGCGAACTTGACAAAGTCCTTAGGCCTGACGTTACTGCACTCGAAATGCTTGCACAAGTCCACGAGCCAATCATCAACGTCAGTTGCCTCAACGCAATTCCTGAAGGTCTTTGGCTGGTTAGCAAGGAACTGGTTGAGTGTAGCAAAGTGATTTTGATTGTTGCCCTGGTTGCCTTGGTTCGCTTGGTTGCGCTCTTGAAGAATTTGCATGATCAACTGCATGTTTGCATTGTAGCGGCCATCACAGCTTGCCATGCCTCCGGAGGTGGAGGTGGTGGTGGCGGATCAGGATTCGGAGTCGTGCGCATTGGAGGAGCAATCCTGAAGAGGTTGACATCCATTAGCACACTGGTAGACAAAAATTGAAGCTGAACCAAACGGGTTGAAATTGCAACATATAGTCTTCACATCCGAACAAAATGAACGAATGCATTCCAATTGAAATGGTCACATATCCATAAATTGAGAAGCCACTTAGAATTTAGGTAGAGGAATAAAATTAATAAGGTACGGAACAAGAACGAATATTCGGTAAGGATCACCCAATCTCAAACCAAATATCCGTGGAAGAAGAACTAGAGCTACAAGAATTCCCACCTATTGAACTTCCGAACCTTTCCGGTTATGCAATCAGGTGTTGGGGATACAGGGGAAGCATAATATCTCACCCAAATCTAGCAAATCCTACATCCAGCTGTATCCATCCTTCAACTCATAACCGAGAAAAACTTCGGAAATCGTCTACCTCAACCTTCGAAAAGCATCCGTTATACAAGTTATGGCAATACTCCCGAACTCCCGCCCCAGTACTGGGTGGCGTCGAGGTTATCTCACCAACAACTGCATAAAAGAGATTTTCGATGTCGGCGAACTAATCTCAGGTATTCCAGAACTGCAACGATAAAATTGTGACGACAACACCTCGGAGCTCAACTCCCTAGGACACTGCCACAACCCCTAAATGACAGGAGGCACCAAGAACAATGTTCTCGTCACAAATCGATCGGAACGATTCCAAGATACCCGCGTGATCCTAAAAAAAATTTAGTGAAATTTGAGAAGAGAAGAGACAAAACTCTACGTCAGGATTCCTTACCAGAGGGATGAAGGGAGTGGGGAGTAAAAAGAATTCCTAAACTCTCCGATATATAATTCCTAAATGACTCAAAACATTTTTCTAGACTCAACAACGCCTGCTAGTTCGATCATGCAGTGGGGGCTCCTAAGGTCGGGGAAGGCTCTGATACCAACTTGTAACACCCTCAATGCGGCTATATCTCCTACGTGTCGAAGCACGACTTAGAGGCATAACCGCATTGAAAGCAATGTCGCAAGTAAGGTAATCTTCACAACAACCCATGTAAATAGATAATAAGGGGAAAGGTACATAGTTGGCTTACACTCACCACGTCACACGAATACATAAATAACATTACAATCATCCAATACGCTCATGGTCCGACTACGGTACCAAAATAAAAGATCAACCCCAACATGCGACACGGTCCCGATCGCCCCAACTGGGCACCACTACTGATCATCAGGGAAAGACACAAAGTAACGGCGTGAGTCTTCGTCGAACTCCCACTTGAGCTCAAGCGCATCATCTGGAATGGAGTCATCGGGCCCTACATCTGGTTTGGAAGGAATCTGTGAGCCACGGGGACTCGGCAATCTCACACCCTTGTGATCAAGACTATTTAAGCTTATAGGTAAAGGCAAGGTAATATGTGGAGCTGCAGCAAGCGACTAGCATATATGGTGGCTAACCTGTTCGCAAAAGAGAGCGAGAAGAGAAGTCAAAGCACGAACGAATAACTATAGAACAACCTACGGCAAACATTACTCCAACACCGTGTTCACTTCCCGGACTCCAACGAGAAGAGACCATCACGGTTACACACGTAGTTGATTCATTTTAATTAAATTAAGGTTCATGTTATCTACAACCGGACATTAACAAATTCCCATCTGCCCATAACCGCGGGCACGGCTTTTGAAAGTTCAAATCCCTGCAGGGGAGTCCCAACTTAGCCCATCACAAGCTCTCACGGTCAACGAAGGATAAACCTTCTCCCGGGACATTCCGATCAGACTCGGCATCCCGGTTCTACAAGACAACTTCGACTAGGTAAAACAGATCCAGCAACACCGCCCGAATGTGCCGACAAATCCTGATAGGAGCTGCACATATCTCGTTCTCAGGGCACACTCGGATGAGACATCCTACGAGTAAAACCAAACCTCAAGTTGCCCCGAGGTGGCCCCGCAGTCTGCTCGGTCGGACCAACACTTAGAGGAGCACTGGCCCAGGGGGGTTTAAATAAGATGACCCTCGGGCTCCGGAAACCCAAGGGAAAAAGAGGCTAGGTGGCAAATGGTAAAACCAAGGTTGGGCATTGCTGGAGGAGTTTTATTCAAGGCGAAATGTCAAGGGGTTCCCATTATCACCCAACCGCGTAAGGAACGCAAAATCCGGGAACATAACACCGATATGGCGGAAACTAGGGCGGCAAGAGTGGAACAAAACACTAGGCAAAAGGCCGAGCCTTCCACCCTTTACCAAGTATATAGATGCATTAAGATATCAAGATAATATGGTGATATCCCAACAATAAACAATGTTCCAACAAGGAATGATCTCCAATCTTCACTTGCAACTAGCAACTCTATAAGAGGGGCTGAGCAAAGCGGTAACATAGCCAATCAACGGTTTGCTAGGACATGGTGGGTTAGAGGTTTGACATGGAAATTTGGGAGGCATGATAAGAAAGTGGTAGGCATCGTAGCATAGGCATAGCAAAAGAGCGAGCATCTAGCAAGCAAAGATAGAAGTGGTTTCGATGGTATGATCATCTTGCCTGCAAAGTTGTCAGAGTTGACTTGATCCTCGTAAGCAAACTCAACGGGCTCCTCGTTAGCGAACTCATCTCCTGGCTCTACCCAAACAAGACAAACAAACAAAAGGAACACAATCAACCACGTGCAAAGCTCAAACAACATGATGCAAACATGGTATGCTATGCGGGATGCAATATGTGATGCATATGCAAGATTTGACAAGGAATGATTGAACCTGGCCTCAACTTGGAAATCCAAGAGTGACACTGGAAAGGTGAGGTGATTTCGGTTGAAATCGATATAAAGATCACCGGAATCGGATGCACGGTTTGGAAATGGCAAGCAAAACAAATACGGCACCGGTCTGCGATAAACAGCAAGTAGCCATATAAATACATCAAGTTAATTATGCTACAGCACTCAAACATGGCAACAAAATACATGGCAGGGATCCACTACGATGCTTGACAAAAGATGAACATTGAGCTACGGCCAATTCATCCATTAGCAGGTTCAAACAAGCATGGCAAAAACGCAAACGATAAACAGGTTTCAGACTTAGTGAAATTAACACAAGTCTGGAATTTCAGATCAGGTAGCACACTTTGGAGCATGAAAACTATATGCTACAGGAACTTAAAATGGCAAATCAAGGCATGACATGAAGCTACTCAAAGCACATAACAAAAGTCCCTTAGTGACCTTGAGCCAAAAGAGATTAGAAAGTAAAATTGCAAGCATGTGAACATGGCAAAAACATAATCAGGTTACAGACATAGAGAAAAACTGGAACATGCAAATCTGTTAGCGAGTAAGCATGTTCACGAGCTCGATGCACTTACTACAGAGCAAGGCATGACAAACTAAGCATACACCCATCAAGAATACATATCATAGAAGCTAGACATGGCAAGAACAACAACATAGCATACACGGATCAACAACAACATCCTTGGCAAAATCGCTAACAAGTAAACAATCTGCCAGGATTCACGAAATAGGAAAAGTAGAGCTCGATTGACTCAATCTAGGTTGCTCCATAATTGCAAACAAGGAAATGGATGGATAGAGCACCACCATATTAACAGATCATCCGTACTGATCATCCTCAAAAGAGGCACGGATCACTAGGAAACAACATGAACATATGGCATATTGATAAAAACAGATCAAGGACTTAGTGAAATTCTAAGTCCCTGAAATCAGCATTAACGAATGCACTACATTGCAAGCTTGTGCTAGTCACCACACATGTCACAAAAATACATGGTAAGCACCTCTATAAAGATGGCAATGCATATAACAAAACTCATGTAGAGCTCAGGAGCATATCATGCACGCATTAATCATGGAAAAAATGACAAATAGCTATTTGGTGCAGCAGATCTGATAATTAACTCAAATAGCTCTCTTCCAACAGCATCTCGGGCATCAAGATGAGCTCAAATTAAAATGATGCAATGAGATGAAATGATGTACACTCTGAGATGAACATTTTGATATGCTACATGCGCAAAACGGAGCTATGGATGCAAAGTTATAGCATGATGAAAAACGCAAAATAACTAGGGTTTCGGGGCAAAAGTCAACCCTCCGGATCTAGATCTGAGATCACTGTAGCTTCACGCGAACCGAGGATCATTGGCCGGAGTTCTTGCTCGCCGGAGCTGCTGGACGGCGCCGGAGGAAGGGGAGGAAGCCGAGGCGGCATGATGCGGTGGCGGCGGATGGCGGAGCCGGCCTCGGGCGGCGCGGCGGACGCGAACGCCGGCGGGCGGCGGGGCGAGCGCCGGCGGTTGAGGAGGCGGCGGCCGCGGTCGTCATCGCCGGAGATGGCGCGCGGCGGCACCGGGTGGCCGGGCTCGGGGAAGAAGGGCGGCAGGGCGCGGGCGCTCGGGCGGCGGAGGAACGGGCCGGGAGGGCCGGCGATGGGCCCCGCGGGCCCTAGCGGCGGCGAAGTGGGCACCAGGGCGGGTGAATCAGGCGGCGACAAGTGGCGGCGGCGGGGTGGAAATGGACATGTCCGTCGGTGGAGTTTTTGTCTGGTCGCGAGGAGAGGGAGAGGGTTAGGGTTTCACCCGTGAATTTCGGAGGGGGTTCTTTATATAGGCATAGAGGGAGCTAGGAGAGTCCTAATGAGGTGCGGTTTGCGGCCACGCGATCGTGATCGAACGCTCTAGATGATGGAGAGGGTTTTGGTGGGTTTAGGGCCAAATTGGAGGGGTGTTGGTCTGCAACACACACGAGGCCTTCTCGGTCCCTCAGTTAACCGTTGGAGCATCAAACGAAGTCCAAATGGTATGAAACTTGACAGGCGGTCTACCGGTAGTAAACCAAGGCCGCTTGGCAAGTCTCAGTCCAATCCGGAAATGTTTAACCCCCACACACGAAAAGAAGGTAGAAAGGACCACCGGAGGAGATAGGAGCGCCGGAATGCAAAACGGACAACGGGGAAAATGCTCGGATGCATGAGACGAACACATATGCAAATGCAATGCACATGATGACATGATATGAGATGCATGACAACGACAACAACACACAAAGACAAAAACCTGAACCCGAGGAAATAAAGTAACTTAGCGCCGGAAACGGCAAGAGTTGGAGTACATATAAGGTAATTTACATCCAGGGTGTTACATAATGGATCATCAAATCCCAGAATGTTTCAAACCTGTAAACATTGAATCATACAACGGCACAACAGATCCCGCGGTATGGATCGAGGATTTCCTCCTCCACATCCACATGGCCCGCGGTGATGACTTACACGCCATGAAATACGTCCCACTAAAGCTCAAGGGACCAGCGCGGCATTGGCTTAACAGCTTGCCAGCAGAGTCCATTAGCGGTTGGGAAGATCTGGAAGCCGCATTCCTCGACAACTTTCAGGGCACTTATATATTTGCGGCCACCAGATGCCGATGACTTAAGCCACATAATTTAGCAGCCAGAAGAATCGGCCTGGCAATTCTGGACTCGGATCCTAACAAAGAAAAATCAAATCGTCGATTGTCCGGATGCATAGGCCCTAGAGGCTTTCAAACACAACATCCGCGACGAATGGCTAGCCCGGCACCTTGGTCAGGAAACGCCAAAATCTATGGCAGCCCTCACGACACTCATGACCCGCTTTTGTGCGGGACAAGACAGCTGGCTGTCTCGCAGTAGTAACATAGGAAAGAACCATGGTACTTCGGATACCAAGGAAGACAATAGCAGGTCACGTCGCAACAAACATAAGCGTCGCATTAACAGCGATAATACCGAGGATACGGTAGTCAATGCTGGATTCAAAGGCTCTAAACCCGGTCAGCGGAAAAAGCCATTCAAACAAAGTACGCCGGGTCCGTCCAGCTTGGACCGTATACTCGATCGCTCGTGTCAAATACACGGCACCCTAGAAAAGCCAGCCAATCACACCAACAGGGATTGTTGGGTGTTCAAGCAGGTCAGCAAGTTAATTGCTGAAAACAAGGACAAGGGGCCACATAGCGATGACAAGGAGGAGCCCCGGCAGCCCCACACAGGAGGACAGAAGAGGTTTCCCCCAGAAGTACGGACGGTGAACATGATATAGGCAACCCACATCCCAAGAGGGAGCGGAAGCGTGCACTCAGGGACGTATATGCGTTGGAGCCAGTCGCCCCAAAGTTCAACCCATGGTCCTCCTATCCGATCACTTTCGATCGCAGGGACCATCCCACTAGTATCCGTCATGGCAGATTCGCCGCAATGGTTCTGGACCCAATCATTGACGGATTTCACCTCACTCGAGTCCTTATGGATGGTGGCAGCAGCCTGAACCTACTTTATCAGGACATAGTGCGCAAAATGGGTATAGATCCCTCAAGGATCAAACCCACAAAAACAACCTTTAAAGGTGTCATTCCAGGCGTAGAGGCCCATTGCACAGGCTCAATTACACTGGAAGTGGTCTTCGGATCCCCGCATAACTTCCGAAGCGAAGAGTTAATCTTCGATATAGTCCCATTCCGCAGTGGTTATCATGCACTGCTCGGGCGAACCGCATTTGCGAGATTCAATGCGGTACCGCATTATGCATACCTCAAGCTCAAAATTCCAGGACCTCGCGGGGTTATTACAGTCAATGGAAACACAGAGCGCTCTCTCCGAACGGAGGAGCACACCGCGGCCCTCGCAACAGAAGCGCAAAGCAGCCTCTTAAGGCAATCCACCAGTTCGGCGTTTCAAGACCCGGACACC
Organism: Triticum urartu; assembly: GCF_056163025.1. Classification (NCBI taxonomy): domain Eukaryota; kingdom Viridiplantae; phylum Streptophyta; class Magnoliopsida; order Poales; family Poaceae; genus Triticum; species Triticum urartu. Next base: position 317,292,255 of record NC_141879.1, on the reverse strand, counting down.
TTCAAGCGCGCTCGGAGCAATCGGCAACTAGACCGCCTGGCGCGATCTGAGCTCGCGTAGCAATGCGGCCCCCACCCCAGTCCCAGCCGAACAACGAAATTCGTGCCACGCGTACATAATCACGCATTAAAAATACCATGGGCACAGGTGGGGAGGGAGGCACAACTGCGGCACGCCCCAAGACGCGGCTTAAACCGTACTAGGGGCTTCCAGTTTGGTTATTTTTCTCTTTTTCAGGACCTTAATCTCTGGAAACCCTGTCCGGCAGTACTATCGCCGAACACATGATGCAGCAACCAAGGAGGCAGAAAGCTACGTCACACCACGGAATTCCTAGGTGGATTACAATAACGAGCGAAATATTTGATTTAATACTATTCCTCAGCTTGCCCTTGGAAGGGACATAGTCCTACTCTTTGCTTATTGCACCATCTGTATCATTCTGCTTTAACGCAACTTTTTGAATAAACAACGCATAACATTACGACTATTATTGCATTCTTGTTATATATATGTGTGTGTTCATTAATGACGCCTTGCAACCATACACTTTGGTACGGCCAATACACCAGGGGCTTACGTACCCACATTATGGTGTGAAAAGTCCGAACACTTTCACAAGTGCGGCACCCCGAACTTATAGCATTATATGCATCAGCTCCGAATCATGTCTTTGGTCAAATGTTGGGTTTGCCCGGCTCCTATGTTTTGGTACCTTATGTTCCGCTCTATCGGCTAAGGTAGCGCTAGGAGAACTACTGTGATTGTGCCCCGGTTCTGCTGGGCTTAAGCACCTCAGTAGAGAAAGCTAAAACTGACTGTCATGATAAGGCGAGAGACTGGTCGCTGTTCGGCGAGGTTTTCGAGTCCCTAAAGACTTATGCCGCTTAGAGAGAGGGGCCGGCCCTGTCCGGCTTAAAGGCGTGTATCGCGCCCCGAATTCGGCCTTCCGAATTCCAGGGGCTTTGCCAAAATTTAAAATTATAGAATTCTATGGCTAAGTGAGAGTGATAAAGCACTATTAGTCCGGTTGCCTTGTTCGTTGTGCTGAGCACCTCCCTCGAAGGACCCAAACATGGGAACAAGAGTGCTCAGGTTTATCCCGAACACCCCAGCACTCGTGTCATGGGGGCAGAAGCTGAGGACTAGCCATCTCTCAGATTGGATAAACAGCCAAACAAAAGGTAATATTTTAAATTCACACAAGCGTTGCATAGCGCATATGAAACAAGTTTTCATCATACAGGATCACACGAGAAAGTTTACCCAAATATTACATCCTTTGAACATTCGTCCGCTACAAGACGGGCACCCTTCAGGACACGCTCATAATAAATTTCGGGGGTGCGATTCTCCTTGCCCTGTGGCGGCCCTTCCTTGATCAGCTTCATGGCATCTAGCTTGGCCCACTGTACCTTCACATGGGCGAAAGCCCGGCATGCACCTTCGATGCAGACGGACCGCTTGACGACCTCCAGCCGTGGGCAGGCATCCACAAGCCACCTCACCAGGCCGAAGTAGCTGCTCGAAAGGGTGTCGCCAGGCCACAGCCGGACTATAAGGCCCTTCATGGCCTGTTCGGCCGCCTTGTGCGGCTCGACCAGCTGCTTTAGCTGGTCGCTCAGAGGCATCGGGTGTTCGGTCTCAGTATACTGAGACCAGAATAGCTTCTCCGTTGAGCTTCCCTCCTCGGCCTGGTAAAACTGTGCGGCATCCGACACACTACGGGGCAAGTCTGTGAATGCTCCTAGAGAGCTCCGAATTCGGGTAAGTAATCGGTAATTTACTTTTACATGCTTGCTCTGCATATAGAATGCCTTACCCGCCGCTATCTTCTTCATTACGTCGATCTCCTGGAGGGCCTTTTGGGCTTCGGCCTTTGCACTCTTTGCGCTCTCGAGGGCCGCGGCAAGCTCAGACTCTCGCGTCTTTGAGTCAAGCTCCAACACCTTGTGCTTCGTCACGAGAGCCTAGAGCTCTTGCTGCACCTCGCCCACACGAGCCTCTTGCTTTTCCCGCTCGGTGCGCTCCTTGGCCGCTTTATCTTCGGCCTTAGTTAGTGCTTGCTTCAGGGTTGCCACCTCGGTCATGGCCCTGGCAAATATACGATGATCCTGTCATTTTGCAATCGCGTCTTCTTTTATATATACATATCTATAGATAGGGTATTAATTACCCTTGTTCTCCTCGAGCTGCCTCTTGGCAAGGCCAAGCTCTTTCTTGGACCCCTCGAGGTCCTGCTTCAGTACGATGGCGTCCGCACTCAGTGCGGCGGACGCCAGCAGCGAAGCCTGCATACGCATATTGACATACTCATATTAGACTCCTGCGATATTGTTTGATCCTCTGTTCGGCTTTTCTTTGTGAACACCGAACAGAGCATCAGGGGCTACTGTCTATGCGGTAATATTTTCCTATATTTCAAACACTTACCTCAAAGCCTGTTAGAAGGCTGGCACAGGCTTCAGTCAATCCGCTCTTGGCGGACTGAACCTTCTGTATCACCGCACTCGTGATAGTGCGGAGCTCCTCGTCGATGGAAGCGCTGTGAAGCGCTTCTAGCAGATTGTCCGGCACCTCTGGATGGACAAAGGCCACCGGTACAGGCGTCTCACCCCTCTTAGAAGGAGGCCGCCTGCCCGATCCTGGATCCGCTGGAGGTTTCGGCGCGGTGTTCGGCTGAGGGCCGAACTCGGAGCTCTCAAGGGCCTTGTCCCCTCGGCTCCCGGAGTCCGGGAGGCCGCCTTGAGGCGCCTCCGGGACTGTCTCCCCTCGACCCGGTGCCTCGTGGGACAGCACCTCGGCGTCGTCCGCGGGATGAGGGGAGGTGGCGGTCGGGACTGGATCGCTATCCATGTCCGACGAGCCCAGGGAGCCGTCCGATGATACATCGATACGGGCTCGGGGCGGCCTGCATAATCATATTTTGGCGTTAGGGGAAGCAGTGCGCAAAAGGATACTATAAGTTACTCTATTGTCCGAATACTTACGACCTCCCCAGGGTCTTGGCCCTGGGCAACCGCTCGTCTTCGCCTTCGGCGGTGGCGGTGGAGCTGTCCGGAAGGAGAGTCCTTCCTTTCTTGGACCCTTCGCCCCCCCCCGGTTGGGGCGGCCTTTCTTTTCTTGTCTCCCTCAACTGAAGGGGGAGCATCTTCCTCTTCCTCCTCGTCTTCGGGGGAGGAGTGTGCCGCAGAGTCGTTGGACGATGAGTCCGATAACACCTGGCATCGAGAACTCTTTCGGGTTCCCTTGGCCTTCTTGGTCTTCTCTGGCACCTTGTAAGGAGCCAGAGTCAGCATCTCCGTCAGGAGAGTGTTTGCTAGGCCTTCAGGCAAAGGATCCGGACAGTCGATCTGTCCGGCCATTTCCTGCCAGTCCTGTCAAAGGAACGGGAGCTTAGATCCTGCATAGAGTCGAACTATGAAAAACAAGTATCCTGTAAGAGGTAAAACAGCTTACCGCGCTGGCTTGGCACTTCGGGCAGAATCTGTGATCCTTGGTAGTAGGAGGAGGAACCTTGGTGCCCCTGAATAGCACCTTCCAGGCATCCTCGTGTGTTGTATCGAAGAGCCTCTTCAGGGTTTGGTGCTGGGCCGGGTTGAACTCCCACAAGTTGAAGGCCCGTTGTTGACACGGGAGGATCCGGCGGACGAGCATGACCTGGACTACGTTGACGAGTTTGAGCTTCTTGTTCACCATGTTTTGAATACATGTTTGGAGTCCGATCAGCTCTTCCAAACTACCCCAGGACAGGCCCTTCTCTTTCCAGGAGGTGAGCCATGTGGGGATGCCAGATCGGAACTCGGGGGCCACTGCCCATGCAGGGTCACGCGGCTCGGTGATGTAGAACCATACCGATTGCCACCCCTTTATGGTCTCCACGAAGGAGCCCTCGAGCCATGTAACGTTGGGCATCTTGCCCACCATGGCGCCTCCGCACTCCGCCTGGCGGCCACCCACTACCTTCGGCTTGACATTGAAGGTCTTCAGCCATAAGCCAAAGTGGGGCTTGATGCGGAGGAAGGCCTCGCACACGACGATAAACGCCGAGATGTTGAGGATGAAGTTCGGGGCCAGATCGTGGAAATCCAGGCCGTAGTAGAACATGAGCCCCCGGACAAATGGGTGAAGAGGAAATCCTAGTCCGTGGAGGAAATGGGTGAGGAACACTACCCTCTCATGGGCCCTGGGAGTGGGGATGAGCTGCCCCTCCTTTGGGAGTCGGTGTGCGATGTCGTCGGGCAATTATCCGGCTCTTCTTAGCTTCTTGACGTGTCCCTCCGTGACGGAGGAGACCATCCACCTGCCTCCCGCTCCGGACATGGTTGGAGAAGGTCGAGGTGGGAAATGCGAACTTGGGCGCTGGAACTCGAGTGTGCGAAGGTGGATGAGCAAAGGAGTAAGAAGGCGTGGAAGAAAAGGTAAATCCTTATCCCTTTATATGGGCGGACAAAACTAAGCGTCCCCACTAGCCTGGTAAAACTCGCTTATCCCCCAAGCGTCGTAATCGATGGCGCGGTTGGGTTACCCATGCCCGTATTGATGAGAATCCCGTGATAAGGGGACACGATCTCTGCTTTGACAAGACGTGTCAAAAAACGGCCTCACGTTATGCGTGGGGCTAGTTAAAGGAAACGGTTCGAATAATCACCGGGCCGTGACATAATGTCGTTGCCAAAACAAGTCAGCAAATTGGATTTGTGGAAATATTGTTCTCTCTACGGTGGTATGTGGAATTTATTTTGCAGGGTCGGACACTATCCTTATATTCAAATTCTTCTGTGGTATATTCGGAGGAGGAACCCGCCTTGCAATGCCGAAGACAATACTGCACGCCAAACTCATTGTCATTGAAAGCCTGGTTCAGGGGCTACTGTGGGAGTCCTGGATTAGGGGGTCTCCGGATAGCCGAACTATCTCCATTGGCCGGACTATTAGACTATGAAGATACAGGATTGAAGACTTCGTCTCGTGTCCGGATGGGACTCTACTTGGCGTGGAAGGCAAGCTAGTCAATACGGATATGTGTATCTCCTCCTTTGTAACCGACCTTGTATAACCCTAACCTCTCCGATGCCTATATAAACCGGAGGGTTTTAGTCCGTAGGACAACATACAATCATACCATTGGCTAGCTTCTAGAATTTAGCCTCTCCGATCTCGTGGTAGATCTACTCTTGTAGTACCCATATCATCAATATTAATCAAGCAGGACGTAGGGTTTTACCTCCATCAAGAGGGCCCGAACCTGGGTAAAACATTTTGTCCCCTGCCTCCTGTTACCATCCTCCTTAGACGCATAGTTCGGGACCCCCTACCCGAGATCCGCCGGTTTTGACACCGACACGGCCCTTGGGGGCTACACTCTGGAAAATTTCACAAGTCTAAAGCATACTCAATAATTTTACTATACTTCATACTTGGGGGCTAGTATGGACATAGGTATATGCACAACGCTAAAGAGGGCTTGGATATCTTCATACCTCATATTTCTGCTTCATCAATTAGACTAACCCAACTTCCAAGTCTCGGCTTGTGTGAAGGCGGCTCAAATAGCCCGTGTACATATCACCTGCACTGAAGGAGGAATAGCTCTCCAGATCCAGTTTGTCCTTGACATTCTCCAAGGAAGGTGATTCTTCTTTGGTACTCTGCTTGGTCAGCACAGTTGAGGCTCCTAGCGCTATATAAGCCATCGAAGTGACAGCAATATCATCAGAATTCTTCTCAGGAGATATCTCTTCAGTTGGCTTCGCAAGAGTCGGCGGCTTAGGACTTGGCGGGTCAGGTCTGGCGGTCTGGCGGTCGGGTTTATTGGCAAGGTCTTCAGGATTTTGGATTGAAGCCTCAGGGGCGTCTGGCACCTGCCTCTCTGGCTCAGCAGCTTTTGGGTCCTTTGAAGAACCGCCCACCTTTTGCTTCTTGCCTGCCTTCTCTACGCCTCTGTGACAAGAACACAAGAGTCCATGAGTATGTCACTACAAGTAATTTATGAACAAATGAAAATACTTACCCATGGGCAATCTTGAAAGCAGGCATTTGAGTTCCAGTAGAGTCGCTGGATGACGGAGGCGTCCCCTGATAATTTGAGTCGTAAGGATTAACAGGTTGACGAGTGAGACCAGCCTTTGGAAGAGATAGAGTCGGACTGAGGGGCGCCTCATTGCGACGCTTGCGAGGAGCCGACGTATTGGATAAGCCGGCGACAAGATTTTCAGAGCCGCCACTCTGGGTCGGGTGCATTGATTCGTGCTGCTGTTTCTTCAAAACAAAGTTGGGATCCACGTGAGCAAGAGGATGAGAAAATTTCACTTTCCGCATGACCCACCGAGATTTCTTTCTTGGTAAGGGTTCTGAGCCGGATGAGACATGGATTACCTCTGCTTCTGGGGCTTGGCTTGTCTCGGTGTCATCCTGAGAGGAATCATCATCAATAAGTTTCATAAAAAGAAGGCCAAGGTAGTCAAGTTCTACCCCCGACTCATCTAGGTCAAGAAGTTCTTCTACCGTTTGTTTCTTACGGCGGCCTGTGGTTTGAGTCTTTCCTCTAGGCTTCTTGGATGGAGCGACGGTAGGAATTTTCTTCCCCCAGAAAGGAGAGTTGGCTTGTTTATACATGAGCAATAAGGTTAAAAATTGGCATACAAGAGATAGATAAACAAGATGAAGTGTTGTTCAAGGTACTTACAACTGGAGCTGGGTTAAGAGCCCAGAAAGGGCCTAGACCCATTTTGCTGCAGTTTTCCAATGATTCCCCAAGCAGCGACTTAGCAGTGTCATTGATCTCTTTGTCAGTTAGTTGTGTTGGGTTGAAGCGTTGTGGGTATTTTGTATCACCGGCATATTGGCACATTAAGCCACCGCGCCGGCTCAGTGGTAAAATCCTCCAGGCGACCTAGCGGCGGACCGGATCAATTCCGGTTAAGGCGTTGGCAATCAAAGCCCTGACCTCTGAAAAAGTGGAGGCATATTGAAGAGGTTCTGCAGTGGTCAATCAACCTGGAAGTTGGCCATTGGTGGTGTGCTAGTAGGGGGTTATTCTGTCCGGCTGGGAAGGTGTCCTTGCAGTAGAACCAAGTATAGTTCCAATCTTTGGGATGGCTTGGCAGATCGGTTGAAGGAAAGTTTACATGTCTCCGCCTCTGAATAGAAACACCTCCAAGCTCAAGACTGGGCCCATCTGACCTCTCAGTCTGGCGGTTGATATAAAAATAGTCTCTGAACAGATCAACATAGGGTTCTTCCCCAAGGTACACTTCACAAAACACTTGGTAGTTGCATATGTTGGAAACAAAGTTGGGACCAGTGTCTTGTGGATGAAGATTATAGAAATGCAGAACATCCTGAAAGAATTTTGAGCTGGGCAGCGAAAGCCACGGAGTAGGTGGTCCATGAAAACCACAACTTCACCCTCTTGGTGCTGAGAGGGAAATTTGGAGCCTGGAACCTGAGGGAGTCCTATATTAGGGGCTCCTCGGGTGTCCGGTCTATTCAATATGGGCCGGACTAATGGGCCATGAAGATAAAACAGAAGACTATCCCCCGTGTCTGGGTAGGACTCGTATATGCGTGAACGGCAAGTTTGGTCTCCGGATGTACTATTTCCTTCCTTTGCAAACCGACTTTGTACAACCCTAGGCCCCTCCGGTGTGTATATAAACCGGAGGGTTTAGTCTGTGGAGGCTATCAGAACAATCATAGGCTAGACAACTAGGGTTTGGCCATTATGATCTCGAGGTAGATCAACTCTTGTAAACCCCAATATTCATTGAATACAATCAAGCAGGGCCTGAACCTGGGTAAACATTGTGTCCCCATTGTCCCTTGTTAGCATTGATCCTTAGAACCACAGCTTGGGCCCCCCTACCCGAGATCTGCCAGTTTTGACACCGACATTGGTGCTTTCATTGAGAGCTCCACTATGTGGTCACGAAAAGCGGTTTATGGCTCGCCTTGTCATCAACAACGATATCACTTCAGGAAGGAGCCTAACTTCAGGACAGGTCATCCAGCTCGACGGTTTCACCATGGGTGCCTGCATGGCCATGACAGTGTCCCCTGCGATCGCCAAACACCACCCCCGCATCGGTCTCGACTACTCCGAAAAGATGGATCCGGTGGACATCTCATCCTTGAATGAGTTGCTATATCGCACCACTGCCCTGGGGCTTTCAACGGACTATGATCGGATCGGGCTTAAACCTGACCATAGGGAAATCAATCTCCCTCCGTTCACCCACCTGGTAGCGGTTGTCGAGGAACGAGCCAAAAACACTTCTTCCCCTAAATTAAAGACCAGCTATGTTCGAATCTCCGAACCCCTTGAACCGGATACCCTTCCTATGGATGGGACTCCACGTCCCCTGAACTTAGGGTCGGACATAGGGTCGGGGGAGCACTTGGATCTTCCCAGACCCGAACTTGTGGCTTCGGAGATTTTACAAGCTCCGGACACAATTTTGGGTCGGGATTCAAGTTTTAGCCCACCAACCCACCACAATCAATACTCTCCAAGTAATTCAGGCCCTCCAGACATATATGGCCTGATGTATGTATGGTAGCAACCTCAGGAAACAGTCCATCAATTTTGGGCCAGGTTCCTACTTGTCAAAAACAAGATTAAAGATTGTTGCGACAACAATGCAGTCTTGGTCTTTAATTACAATTGCACCGATGAGGGAATTCGGAATGCCCTCGACCGCCATCGCATATAGAGTTTCACGGAACTATGGCACATAGTAAGAAAGTACCGTGAGATGGAAAGCACATGGAAGGCCCAGAAAACCCAATTGGATCATGTCGTCTTTAAGTTGTGCACTGCCCGGGCAAAACGGATACACCCATGTGAGGCATCCAACCATAAGCCCGTTGGCAAGAAAAACAAACCCTTTACGGGATACAGGTCCGTGCTTCACGTACTCCTTAACGAACCCTGTCCAATACATGCAACGTCGAGCATTGACTCGACACACAGCCTTCGGGCATGTTGGGTACTCCGGCAGGTAGATAAAAGTGGGGAGGCCATCCTTACCACCGTAACTCCAGAGAAGCATTCTCCGGAGGATGACGATTTTAACGTCCTTACAGTCTTCAAGACTTTCTCTTCAAATAATCAGCGTAAGAGGGCACTTCGCGACCTCGCCGAAGTCCACCAACTAACCGTAGTGAGCCCATGGAATGACGCGACCACAACCTTCACTGCTAACGACGAACCAAGGGCCCGATCAGTCCGAGCACCCGCCACTTTAGTACTAAACCCAATTGTCGACGGCTTTCTGATGTCTACTATGAAACTTTATTCTTGTAGACGCGTGTTGGGCCTCCAAGCGCGGAGTTTTGTAGGACAGTAGCAATTTTCCCTCAAGTGGATGACCTAAGGTTTATCAATCCGGGAGAGGTGTAGGATGAAGATGGTCTCTCTCAAACGACCCTTCAACCAAATACAAGAAATCTCTTGTGTACCCAACACACCCAATACAATGGCAAATTGTATAGGTGCACTAGTTCGGTGAAGAGATGGTGATAAAATTGTAATATGGATGGTAGAAATATATTTTTATAATCTGAATAAATAAAAACAGAAAGGTAGAAAATAGTAAATGGGCACAAAAACGGTATTGCGATGCTTGAAATTGAGGCCTAGGGTCTGTACTTTCGCTAGTGCAATCTCTCAACGGTGCTAATATAATTGGATCATATAACCATCCCACAATGTGCAACGAAGAATCACTCCGAAGTTCCTATCTAGCGGAGAACATAAGACGGAATTGTTTGTAGGGTACGAAACCATTTCAAAGCTATTCTTTCCGATCAATCTATCCTACAGTTTGCACTAAAATAACACAAAGCTATTCTTTCCGATCGATCTAAACAAGAGTTTGTACTAATATAACACCAAAGAAAATCCAGATTCATAATATTCAATCCAATACAAAGAACTTCAAAGAGTTCCCCAAGATTTCTACCGGAGAAACAAAGACAGGAACGTGCATCAACCTCTATGCATAGATTACCCGAATGTCACCACGGGAATCCATGAGTTGAGTGCCAAAATATATATCAAGTGAATCAATATGATACCCCATTGTCACCACGAGTATTCAATTGCAAGACATATATCAAGTGTTCTCAAATCCATAAAAGTATTCAATCTGATAACAACAAAATCTCAAAGGGAAAAACTCAATTCATCACAACAAGATAGAGAGGTGAAAACACCATATGATCCAACTATATTAACAAAGCCCATGATACATTGAGATCATGACATCTCAAGAACACGAGAGAAGAATATTAAACACATAGCTACCGGTACAAACCCTCAGCCCCGTAGGTGGACTACTCACTCCTCATCATGGTGGCCGCCGGGATGATGAAGATGGCCACCGGAGATGATTCCCCCTTCGGCAAGGTGCTGGAACGGGGTCTAGATTGGTTTTCGGTGGCTATAGAGGCCTGTGGTAGGGGAACTTCTGATCTAGGTTAACCCCGAGAGGTTTCGGAATATTTGGGAATTTATAGTGCAAAGATGGGGTATGGGAGGCCACCGAGGTGGGCACAACCCACCTGGGCGCGCCAGGGGGCCCTGGCGCATCCTGGTGGGTTGTGCCCCCTTCGGGGCACCCCCCAGGTGCTGCTCTGGCCCATCGGGAGTCTTATGGTCCATAAAAAATCCATAAAAAGTTTCGCGGTGTTTGGACTCCGTTTGATATTGATTTTCTGTGATGTAAAAAACAAGCAAAAAATAGCAACTGGCACTGGGCACTGGGTCAATAGGTTAGTCCCAAAAATGATATCAAGTTGCTATAAAATGATTGTAAAACATCCAAGAATGATAAAATAATAGCATGAATACTTCATAAATTATAGATATGTTGGAGACGTATCACTTTCGACTTACCAAAGTGCTCATGGATGGCGGTAGTGGGCTTAACCTCATCTATGCGGACACGCTCGACAAAATGCAAGTCAATAGAACACGCATCGAGCAAAGCAGTACCACCTTTCGAGGCATCATCCCCAGTCGAGAAGCACGATGTTCGGGGAGAATTAAACTTGACGTAGTATTCGGCACGCCTAAAAAATACAGGTTGGAAGAGTTGCTCTTTCACATTGCTCCCTTCAACAGCGGATATCACGCCCTTCTAGGGCGGGGCGCTTTTTTATGCTTCCAAGCCGTACCCCATTATGGGTACATGAAGCTTAAAATTGCAGGGCCCAATAGAATAATCACAGTCATGAGTGATCCGGATAAAGCACTCCGCACCAAAAAAACCACATCCTTGGCCCTTGAGGCACTACCTGAAGCCTTTGCGGCCGACGAACTAACCACCATGCGATCCATGGTGGACAAGGATGATGTGATTCTCCATGAGAGACCTAAATCCACCTCTTTCAAACCAGTAGATGAAATAGTTAAATTTCAAGTGCACCCGACGAATCCTAATAAAACAGCGTCCATTGGAGCGTAGCTGGATCCGACGGTAGACGTCGCCCTACGCGCGTTCCTACGTGAAAATTGGGATATCTTTCCCTGGCACCCTTCGGACATGCCCGGGATCCCATACAGACTGGTCGAACACAGCCTCAACATAATCAAAGGGTTCAAACCAATCAAGCAAATATTGCGGTGATTATCTGAACCTAAATGACAAGCTATGGGGGAGGAGCTAGCCAAACTACTCGAGGTCGGGTTCATCAGAGAAATCAAACACCCGGATTGGCTAGCCAACTTGGTCATGGTACCGAAGAAGGATAAATCTTGGCGCCTCCGTGTCGATTTCAAGTACCTCAATAAGGCTCGCCCTAAAGACCCTTTCCCGTTGCCCCGCATTGACCAGATCATCGATGCAACCGTGGGACATGACTCATTGTGTTTCCTTGATGCTTACCAGGCCGCAACGGCATTCATCACCCCGTATGGGCCTTTCTGTTTCAACACTATGCCTTTTGGGCTTAAAAACGCTGGCACCACTTACCAACGCATGATTCAAACATGCTTGGAAAAACAAATCAGCAAGACGGTTGAAGCATGTGTGGACGACATGGTCATCAAGACTAAACACGTCAATTCATTGGTGGACGATCTCCGCCTCATATTTGACAATCTCCGAATATATTACATACGGCTCAATTCAGAAAAATGCGTCTTCGGCGTTCCAGCTAGAAAGCTACTAGGGTTCATTATCTCCCATAGAGGAATTGAAGCAAACCCAGCTAAATCTGAGCCTTGTCACAATTGGCCACACCAATAGACTTAAAGCAGGTCCAAAAGCTAGTAGGGTGCGTGGCGGCTTTGAGCCGCTTCATCTCCAGATTAGGAGAAAAAGCATTACCACTTTACAGACTGCTTAGACGCACCGACAACTTCGAATGGAAGAATTTGGCCACAGCCGGATTGGAGGAAATAAAAGCCTTATTAGCAGGCAACCCAATCATAGCCGCCCCAAGTGTTGGCGAGCCTATGTTGCTTTATATCTCCGCAACTGTGACGCCCCGAGACCGATGCTCGAGAAGACTTCCTTATATTCCGGGTTTCGCCGTGTGTTTCATTTGTGCTTGCCCTTTTATTTTTGTTTTACATCATGTCATCATGCCATCTTCTCATAAATCTTTTGCATCTCAACTAAATAAATTGTATGGATCTTCGATCCATTTAAATCGAGGGAAGGATGACTTCTCTTTATAATATATCCTCCCGATATTAGTGGAGCTATTATAAAATAATCCATTCTTATGGAATCACCTAAAACACACTTGCAAATTTCCCCATGCCTTTGTTATCTCGCTGCTTGACCTCGAACCTTGTCCGTAAATTCTTTCGTCATTTTCCGGAGCTCCACCAACAATCTCAACATTTTTGGACACTTCCAAAACCTTGTCCTAGTTCAAACCATTTGAATTAAATTCAAATGAGTTTGAATTCAACTTCTCGCGTGTGACCATTTCTATTTTTCCAGGATCAAGCACATTTTTGCGAGTCCGGGAAAATTATCCGCGTGTCCAATTTCTTCCCCAACATATCCTTTCTTCTCCTTTTCTTCTATGTTATTTTCTATTTCTAGAGAATAAGAGAGAGGGAGAAGAGAGCCCAGCAGACTAGCCAGGCAGGCCCATCTGCGCCTAGGCCCAACCCGAGCGCCTATCTAACCCTAGCCCAATCCCCTCCTCTCGATCCCCTGGTCTCTCCCTCCTTCCCCCGCTCGCGCCGCCAGAGAGGAGCGAGAGCCTCTCGCTCGATCCCGTAGCGCCGCCACCTCACGCCCTCGATCTCCTCTGCCTCTCATCGCCCTCCGTCATCAAGAGCCGCCCCCGTCCGGATCCATCGGGCCCTACCATGGCCGCGCCTCCCTGCTGCCGAGGCCCCGCCGCCAAGTCCTGCCTGTGTCGTTCTGTCGAGCGCCGGGACGAATGGCAATAGCTCCTCCTCGCCTCGTCCACGTCGACGAAAGCCGTGCCTTGGACCTCTGCACCCTCACCGGAACGAGCTCGTCCCCGCCACGCCAAGCCCCTCTCCATTGACCACCCTGCCGGCACCCAAGCGCGTTGCCCGTGCTCCTTCCCCGCTTTAGACGCCTCGCCGTCCGTCTTTTCGCTGGAACGCGTGCCCGAGTCCGTTTGACTCCGCCGGCCACCGTGACCGCCTCCCCCGCCTTCGCTCGCCATCTCTGACAAGTGCAGGCGTCGGTGAAGCCCCACAGCGCCTTCTCCAGCTCGTCGTCGACCTCGCCCCGTCTCTGCCGTTTCACCAGATGCCTTCCCTGCTGCTGGGGACCTTTGATCCACCCGTTCCCCGTCTCCGGCGCCATGCTAGGGCACCACCATCACCTCACTACTGCTGCTGCCCTCTGCTGCTCTCCCTTGAGCGTGCCCGCTTCCTGCCGCTGCTCACGCACCGCCAGTCCTTGCTGCTGCCCACTCGAGGCCCTCGTGTTGCTTCGTTCCGGTGACCAAATGGACCGCCAAGTTCGACTACGATCCTCGAGACCATCGTTTTGCACGCCAACATGAGTTCGACCATGGACGGCTTACCTGCGGATGGATTTCATCAAGTTCAACGACGACCCATGAAGCACATGGGTACATCAAGTTCCTCTCTGAACGTGAACGACTACCATCGCCGAGACCGCAAGTACCACGACAACCCCGAAGGGATTCGGACCCGTCAAGTACCTCTTCGAAAACAAACGTGTACCCCTATTTCCAGTACCGTCACGAGAACAACTACTTCCTCTACGAACTCGAACCGCTAGAGAATGCTCCCTTGGAAGGTATAACCCCGAAACGACCGCCGGTGGACGAATGCATATGTTGTATGAAATGCTCGTGGTTGCACCATGCCCGACATGTTTCTTGCATGTTCCCCGTTGTCATGCCGTCGTCTCGTGGGAACCCGGTTACCGGGATCACCCCACCTTCTATCGCATGTCATGCTCCCGTCACTTTTCCTTTTGCGCCGGTATCTTCGTGAGCTATCGGAACCGGAATGTTGCCGTGGCACCATTTCCGCTGTCATTGTCGTGGCACCCCTTTCGTTTCCGCCATGATGACAAATGCTTCTTAATGCTCTTGTCAACTTTTAATAATAATTGCATAAAACTTGTTCACGTCATCCGCTTAATGATAACAACAATTAAAATGTTTAAAATTGCTGTTTGCATTAAATTGCTAAATGCATATGGGGATTTACCGGATTTGTTGTTTGTTATACCTGGCCCCATTTAAATTGTTTAGATAGATAATCCCTTTATGTTTCATCTCTTGACATGCTTAACAACATTTAATATTGTTGGGTACATAAACGAGATCGAACTAAATAACTTGAATGTGGTGTTTCGTCAATATGCAACGGAGTTGCATATTGAGCTCCACTTAATTTGTAGGATTGTTTGTGCATGTTGCCATGCCATGCTTCATTAAACCGGACATGCATCATACTTGATTGTGCATCATGCCATGTTCATGTGTTGGTTGTTTACTATGTTGTTTGCTCCTTTTCCGGTGTTTCTTCTTCGGATTGGTTCCGATAACGTCGTGTGTGTGAGGATCTGTTGGCTACGTCCGTTTGTCTTCTTCATGGACTCGTTCTTCTTCCTTGTGGGATTTCAGGCAATATGACCATACCCTCGAAATTACTTCTATCTTTGCTTGCTAGATGCTCGCTCTTCTGCTATGCCTATGCTGCGATGCCTACCACTTGCTTATCATGCCTCCTATATTGTTGAACCAAGCCTCTAACCCACCTTGTCCTAGCAAACCGTTGTTTGGCTATGTTACCGCTTTGCTCAGCCCCTCTTATAGCGTTGTTAGTTGCAGGTGAAGATGAAGTTTGTTCCTTGTTGGAACATGGAGATGTTGTTCCTCGTTGGAACATGTTTACTTGTTGGGATATCATAATATCTCTTATTTAATTAATGCATCTATATACTTGGTAAAGGGTGGAAGGCTCGGCTTATGCCTGGTGTTTTGTTCCACTCTTGCCGCCCTAGTTTCCTATCATATCGGTGTTATGTTCCCGGATTTTGCGTTCCTTACGCGGTTGGGTAATAATGGGAACCCCTTGATAGTTCGCCTTGAATAAAACTCCTCCAGCAATGCCCAACCTTGGTTTTACCATTTGTCTCACCACCACCTACTTTTCCCTTGGGAGTCGCTCTCTCGAGGGTCAACTCTATTTTAACCCCCCCGGGCCAGTGCTCCTCTGAGTGTTGTTCCGAACTAAGCTGCCTGCGGGGCCACCTCAGTGCAACTTGAGGTTTGGTTTTACTCATAGCTAGTCTCATCTGAGTGTGCCCTGAGAACGAGATATGTGCAGCTCCTATCGGGATTTGTCGGCACATTCGGGCGGTGTTGCTGGACTTGTTTTACCATTGTCGAAATGTCTTGTAACCGGGATTCTGAGTCTGATCGGGCCTTCCCGCTAGAAGGAACATCCTTCGTTGACCATGAGAGCTTGTGATGGGCTAAGTTGGGACACCCCTGCAGGGATTTGAACTTTCGAAAGCCGTGCCCGCGGTTATGGGCAGATGGGAATTTGTTAATGTCCGGTTGTAGAAAACCTGAAGTTGACCTTAATTAAAATACATCAACCGCGTGTGTAACCGTGATGGTCTCTTTCCGGCGGAGTCCGGGAAGTGAACACGGTGTTGGAGTTATGCTTGACGTAGGTTGTTCTAGGATCACTTCTTGATCATACTTTTATCGATCGTGCTTTGCCTTCTCTTCTTGCTCTCATTTGCGTATGTTAGCCACCATATATGCTAGTCGCTTGCTGCAGCTCCACCTCATACCTTTTACCTTACCCATAAGCTTAAATAGTCTTGATCGCGAGGGTGTGAGATTGCTGAGTCCCCATGACTCACAGATACTTCCAAAACCAGCTTGCAGGTGCCGATGAGTCCGTGCAGATGACGCAACCAAGCTCAGGAGGAGCTCGATGAAGATCTTGCCCTTTGTGTTGTTTCGTTCTAGTTGATCAGTAGCGGAGCCCAGTTGGGGTCGATCGGGGACCTTGTCCCATTTGGGGTTCTTCTTTTATTTTGGTTCCGTAGTCGAACCTTGATTGTATCTGTTTGATGTAATGCTTTATTCATGTAATTGTGTGAAGTGGCGATTGTAAGCCAACTATGTATCCCTTTCCCTTATGTATTACATGGGTTGTATGAAGATTACCTCACTTGCGACATTGCTTTCAATGCGTTTATTCCTCTAAGTCGTGCTTCAACACATTGGAGATATAGCCGCATCGAGGGTGTTACAAGTTGGTAATCAGAGCCTTCCCCGACCTTAGGAGCCCCATTGCTTGATCGTTTTTAGCGGCCGAGTTGTGTCTAGAAAAATGTTTTGAGTCATTTAGGAATTATATATTGGAGAGTTTAGGAATTCTTTTACTCCCCAGTCTCCTCATCACTCTGGTAAGGCATCCTGACGTAGAGTTTTGACTCTTCTCTTCTCAAATTTCACTAAAAAAAATTTAGGATCACGCGGGTATCTTGGAATCGTTCTGATGGTTTTGTGACGAGAACATTGTTCTTGGTGCCTCATGTCTTTAGGGCTTGTGGCAGTGTCCCTGGGAGTTGAGCTCCGAGGTGTTGTCGTCACAATTTTATCGTTGCAGTTCTGGAATACCTGAGTTTAGTTCGCCGACATCGAAAATCTCTTTTATGCTGTTGTTGGTGAGATAACCTCGACGCCACCCAGTACTGGGGCGGGAGTTCGGGAGTATTGCCATAACTCGTATAACGGATGCTTTTCGAAGGTTGAGGTAGATGATTTCCGAAGGTTTCTTGGTTATGTGTTGAAGGATGGATATAGCTGTACGTAGGATTTGCTAGTTTTGGGTGAGATATTATGCTTCCCCTGTATCCCCAACACCTGATTGCATAACCGGAAAGGTTCAGGAGTTTCATAGGTGGGAATTCAAGTAGCTCTTAGGATATCTTTCCGACAGATGTATGATATGAAATTGGGGTTCGAAGTCTAGTGGTCCGCCTATCCACGGTTGGTTTTACAGTGGTCTCGTTGTGTCTTAAAGAGTCCTTGGCTATGCCGACTCGGGGACGCTTCGTATGTCATGTGCACTGCCTTGTACATGATGGTGCTGTACGATCGAGCCCGTGTAGGCCCCACCACGAAAACTTCGGACGAAATCTCTATCATATGTTTGTTCCAGCTTATTCTGCAAGCCAATCCTTTGTTTTGTTTTGAGTTGTGGTATTCGAGTTGCTTCGAAGTCAAATTTTGATTCCATACCTTCCCCAAATGGTGTTCTCATACTCTGATGTGAATATTGATCCTTCTTGATAACTGAGATTGTCATGTCAATCCTTTTCAACCCGGCGAGTTTTCTCTTCAACTGGATCCGATCACTTCAACCTTTGCAAGATCAATTATCAGTTCTTCTCAACGGTGTTTGCTTCATCCGTTACAAGTTGCCTTTGTTTTTCCCACCCTCCCACCCTTTGTTTCTTCAAGTACTCAGATTTCTTAATCAAGTATCCATCTTATTGATGTGAAGCCTCTCCATTCTTTTCCTTCAATGTTCTTATCCGGTGATTCTCATGAAGATGCTATCGAAGCTTCAAGTTCGTCATTCTTCATTCTTTTCTTCTCCGGTGGATTCAATTCAAGCTTTTGGTGTTGATCATATCCTTTTTCCTCGTTTCAAGTACCTTCTCTTACCGGTGCTCCTCATATTGATTCACTTCTCGCTATTTAATTGTTCCGGAGTGCTCAAGATATCTCAAAGATTCGTGTTTTCCACTCTGCATTCGTTGAAGATCTTTCGAGATGGGTATCTCATTCAAGCCATTTTAATTCAACCGGTGCTTTCTCTCTTGTAAATCGTTTCAACGGTGTTTCTCTTGAGTGGGCCCTAACCCATAGGTCTTTTCCCAGGATCTTACCTGACTCTTCTTATTTTCCCGGAGCTATCCTCAAATTCTTTTAAAGTTTGATGTAAGAAAGATTCATCATCAGTCATATGTATTTCTCCAAGATCTTTCAAATTCTTTTCATCGTTGGCTCAACTCTTCCATTCTTCATTCCGGAGTGCCTCTACAATTCTTGGTGTTGTTTCTCATCGTCATTCTCTGTATTTGAAGACCGAAGAAGAGTTTTTCCTTCATATCCTATCCGTTCTCTCAGAGATTCGTGGTTCTAGTTCGAGGCCATCCTCTCATAATTGTTTCATTGTGAGAATTCTTTTCACCTATCCGAAGCAATTCAAGAGTCTTCTCAGTTTTATTATCCGGAGTCCATCAATTCAGGTGTATTCATTCTCAGCTTTCAGTTGTCATTCTCCAATCTTACCGGTGCATCAAGTTTTTCTCTAATCAATTCACGATCTCTTCGTTCTCATGTACCTAGATTGTCTCAAACATCTTCGTTCTATTGCTAATTCTTCCCGGTGTTTCTTCATGTTTTAATCATTCTTTTTCAATTCTTACGGTGGTACGTTCAAGAGTTCTCTTCTTTGGTGATCATATCAATTCATTCGTTGTTTCAACCCGACCGGTGATTCATTGAAGACATTCTCAAGTTTAGGTTATATCTTCTTAATCTCGTCTACAAGAATAAGTAATATGCCAAATCCGTTGGTGAAGGATAAGCATAATGTAATTCTTATTCTTGCTTCATCGAGTGAACTCAATTCCCTATTCTGGAGGCTCATCAAATTCTTGGTTTCAATAGCTCATCTTTCTTTTCCGGAGTTCCAAGCTCTCTCAATTATCTCATCGCATAGCTCCATCTAAATCATTGCAAGGATTCACCTGTTGTTTTCAACTTCTCTTTCCTTCCGTTTGATCATTCTTTTGTTTAACGGAGTTCTTCATGAAGGTTCTACCTGATGGTTCATCAAGGTTTAAATTCGTTCTCGAAGTGTTCGCCAAGAGGAGCTCAAGCATTCTTCATCTTGCATTCCGAAGTGCAATTCTTTCTAGCTTATCTTTTGAGGTGCTATTATGTCATTTTGACATTTTCTGTGTGTTTCATGATTCACATGTTGTCAAGAATGAGATATCTTAAATCCATCAATCTCTTCATTGGATTTATCTTGGGTCATATTTCACCTAAAGCTTTCCCTAAGGATTGTTGCTATTTATGGTGCTCATAAATGACCCAAGTTCTTCTTTTATCCTCCCGGTGAAATAAGTTTCTCATCTCCTTGTTGACATCAATCCAATCTTTCGTTTTCGTTAGTGGCAGAATTTCACCTCAAGTTCTTGAGATGTTTTCCATAAGCCCACTACAAGCTTATCCTCTTCGTTGTTGTTTTCCCAACAACCCCGTGCAATCCTTTCTTGCAACGGTGCCTTACAAGTTCAATTGTGGTAGGAGTTGTTATTTTCTTCTCCGCTCTTGTGTTCCGACGATCTACCTTTGATTCTTTCATCCGGAGGCATTGAGGTAATGCTCTTTTCATTCATCATCTCGGATTGTCAGGACCATGTTCTTTTCGTGCTATCCTTTAACCGGAGTATTGTGCCCCTTTGCCCAAGTTCTTATTCAATTCCTTTTCTTTACAATCGGAGTGCTGCCCGAAGTTGTTCTCCCTTGTTCCTCTTTTCTAACGGGGTGTTTTCAGCTTCATCATCTCTGTTGTATTTTTTTTCTCGAGATGGCTTAACCTTTGCAAGGTTCTCTGGTCTCACTCGTTTGTCAAAGAAGCAACTTAGTTTTACCTCTCCTCTTTCTCTTTCGTTGTCCCTCCGGTGCCATTCTAGATCTCGGGACGAGATCCTCTCGTAGTGGTGGAGTGTTGTGACGCCCCGAGACCGATGCTCGAGAAGACTTCCTTATATTCCGGGTTTCGCCGTGTGTTTCATTTGTGCTTGCCCTTTTATTTTTGTTTTGCATCATGTCATCATGCCAACTTCTCATAAATCTTTTGCATCCCAACTAAATAAATCGTATGGATCTTCCATCCATTTAAATCGAGGGAAGGATGACTTCTCTTTATAATATATCCTCCCGATATTAGTGGAGCTATTATAAAATAATCCATTCTTATGGAATCACCTAAAACACACTTGCAAATTTCCCCATGCCTTTGTTATCTCGCTGCTTCACCTCGAACCTTGTCCGTAAATTCTTTCGTCATTTTCCGGAGCTCCACCAACAATCTCAACATTTTTGGACACTTCCAAAACCTTGTCCTAGTTCAAACCATTTGAATTAAATTCAAATGAGTTTGAATTCAACGTCTCGCGTGTGACCATTTCTATTTTTCCAGGATCAAGCACATTTTTGCGAGTCCGGGAAAATTATCCGCGTGTCCAATTTCTTCCCCAACATCTCCTTTCTTCTCCTTTTCTTCTATGTTATTTTTTGTTTCTAGAGAATAAGAGAGAGGGAGAAGAGATCCCAGCAGACTAGCCAGGCAGGCCCATCTGCGCCTAGGCCCAACCCTAGCGCCTATCTTACCCTAGCCCGATCCCCTCCTCTCGATCCCCTGGTCTCTCCCTCCTTCCCCCGCTCGCGCCACCAGAGAGGAGCGAGAGCCTCTCGCTCGATCCCATAGCGCCGCCACCTCACGCCCTCGATCTCCTCTGCCTCTCGTCGCCCTCCGTCGTCAAGCGCCGCCCCCGTCCGGATCCATCGGGCCCTGCCATGGCCGCGCCTCCCTGCTGCCGAGGCCCCGCCGCCAAGTCCTGCCTGTGTTGTTCTGTCGAGCGCTGGGACAAAGGGCAGCAGCTCCTCCTCGCCTCGTCCACGTCGACGAAAGCCGTGCCTTGGACCTCTGCACCCTCACCGGAGCGAGCTCGTCCCCGCCGCGCCAAGCCCCTCTCCATCGACCACCCTGCCGGCACCCAAGCGCGTCGCCCGTGCTCCTACCCCGCTTCAGACGCCTCGCCGTCCGTATTTTCGCTGGAACGCGTGCCCGAGTCCGTTCGACTCCGCCGGCCACCGTGACCGCCTCCCCCGCCTTCGCTCGCCATCTCTGACAAGTGCAGGCGTCGGTGAAGCCCCACAGCGCCTTCTCCAGCTCGTCATCGACCTCGCCCCGTCTCTGCCGTTTCACCAGATGCCTTCCCTGCTGCTGGGGACCTTTGATCCACCCGTTCCCCGTCTCCGGCGCCATGCTAGGGCACCACCATCACCTCACTACTGCTGCTGCCCTCTGCTGCTCTCCCTTGAGCGTGCCCGCTTCCTGCCGCTGCTCACGCACCGCCAGTCCTTGCTGCTGCCCACTCGAGGCCCTCGTGTTGCCTCCTTCCGGTGACCATATGGACCGCCAAGTTCGACTACGATCCTCGAGACCATTGGTGGTGTGCTAGTAGGGGGTTATTTTGTCCAGCTGGGAAGGTGTCCTTGAAGTAGAACCAAGTATAGTTCCAATCTTTGGGATGGCTTGGCAGATCGGTTGAAGGAAAGTTTACATCTCTCCGCCTCTGAATAGAAACACCTCCAAGCTCAAGACTGGGCCCATCTGACATCTCAGTCTGGCGGTTGATATAAAAATAGTCTTTGAACAGATCAACATAGGGTTCTTCCCCAAGGTACACTTCACAAAACACTTGGTAGTTGCATATTTGGGAAACAAAGTTGGGACTAGTGTCTTGTGGATGAATATTATAGAAATGCAGAATGTCCCGAAAGAATTTTGAGCTGGGCAGCGAAAGCCACGGAGTAGGTGGTCCATGAAAACCACAACTTCACCCTCTGGGTGCTGAGAGGGAAATTTGGAGCCTGGAACCTGAGGAAGTCCTAGATTAGGGGCTCCTCGGGTGTCCGGTCTATTCAATATGGGCCGGACTGATGGGCCATGAAGATAAAACAGAAGACTATCCCCCGTGTCCGGCTAGGACTCGTATATGCGTGAACGGCAAGTTTGGTCTCCGGATGTACTATTTCCTTCCTTTGCAAACCGACTTTGTACAACCCTAGGCCCCTCCGGTGTGTATATAAACCGGAGGGTTTAGTCCGTGGAGGCTATCAGAACAATCATAGGCTAGACCACTAGGGTTTGGCCATTATGATCTCGAGGTAGATCAACTCTTGTAAACCCCTATATTCATTGAATACAATCAAGCAGGGCCTGAACTTGGGTAAACATTGTGTCCCCATTGTCCCTTGTTAGCATTGATCCTTAGAACCACAGCTTGGGCCCCCCTACCCGAGATCTGCCAGTTTTGACATCGACATTGGTGCTTTCATTGAGAGCTCCACTATGTGGTCACGAAAAGCGGTTTATGGCTCGCCTTGTCATCAACAACGATATCACTTCTAGAAGGAGCCTAACTTCAGGACAGGTCATCCAGCTCGACGGTTTCACCATGGGTGCCTGCATGGCCATCACAGTGTCCCCTGCGATCGCCAAGCACCACCCCCGCATCGATCTCGACTACTCCGAAAAGATGGATCCGGTGGACATCTCGTCCTTGAATGAGTTGCTAGATCGCACCACTACCCTGGGGCTTTCAACGGACTATGATCGGATCGGGCTTAAACCTGACCATAGGGAAAACAATCTCCCTCCGTTCACCCACCTGGTAGAGGTCGTCGAGGAACGAGCCGAAAACACTTCTTCCCCTAAATTAAAGACCAGCTATGTTCGGATCTCCAAACCCCTTGAACCGAATACCCTTCCTCTGGATGGGACTCCGTGTCCCCTGAACTTAGGGTCGAGCGTAGGGTCGGGGGAGCACTTGGATCTTCCCAGACCCGAACTTGTGGCTTCGGAGATTTTACAAGCTCCGGACACAATTTTGGGTCGGGATTCAAGTTTTAGCCCACCAACCCACCACAATCAATACTCTCCAAGTAATTCAGGCCCTCCAGACATATATGGCCTGATGTATGTATGGTAGCAACCTCAGGAAACAGTCCATCAATTTTGGGCCAGGTTCCTACTTGTCAAAAACAAGATTAAAGATTGTTGCGACAACAATGCAGTCTCGGTCTTTCATTACAATTGCACCGATGAGGGAATTCGGAATGCCCTCGACCGCCGTCGCATATAGAGTTTCACGGAACTATGGCACATAGTAAGAAAGTACTGTGAGATGGAAAGCACATGGAAGTCCCAGAAAACCCAATTGGATCATGTCGTCTTTAAGTTGTGCACTGCCCGGGCAAAACGGATACACCCATGTGAGGCATCCAACCATAAGCCCGTTGGCAAGAAAAACAAACCCTTTACGGGATACAGGTCCGTGCTTCACGTACTCCTTGACGAACCCTGTCCAATACATGCAACGTCGAGCATTGACTCAACACACAGCCTTCGGGCATGTTGGGTACTCCGGCAGGTAGATAAAAGTGGGGAGGCCATCCTTACCACCGTAACTCCAGAGAAGCATTCTCCGGAGGATGACGATTTTAACGTCCTTACAGTCTTCAAGACTTTCTCTTCAAATAATCGGCGTAAGAGGGCACTTCGCGACCTCGCTGAAGTCCACCAACTAACCATAGTGAGCCCATGGAATGACGCGACCACAACCTTCACTGCTAACGACGAACCAAGGGCCCGATCAGTCCGAGCACCCGCCACTTTAGTACTAAACCCAATTGTCGACAGCTTTCTGATGTCTACTACGCAACTTTATTCTTGTAGACGCGTGTTGGGCCTCCAAGCGCGGAGTTTTGTAGGACAGTAGCAATTTTCCCTCAAGTGGATGACCTAAGGTTTATCAATCCGTGAGAGGTGTAGGATGAAGATGGTCTCTCTCAAACGACCCTTCAACCAAATACAAGAAATCTCTTGTGTCCCCAACACACCCAATACAATGGCAAATTGTATAGGTGCACTAGTTCAGCAAAGAGATGGTGATAAAATTGTAATATGGATGGTAGAAATATATTTTTATAATCTGAATAAATAAAAACAGAAAGGTAGAAAATAGTAAACGGGCACAAAAAAGGTATTGCGATGCTTGAAATTGAGGCCTAGGGTCCGTACTTTCGCTAGTGCAATCTCTCAACGGTGCTAATATAATTGGATCATATAACCTTCCCACAACATGCAACGAAGAATCACTCCAAATTTCCTATCTAGCGGAGAACATAAGACGGAATTGTTTTTAGGGTACGAAACCACCTCAAAGCTATTCTTTCCGATCAATCTATCCTAGAGTTTGCACTAAAATAACACAAAGCTATTCTTTCCGATCGATCTAAACAAGAGTTTGTGCTAATATAACACCAAAGAAAATCCAGATTCATAATATTCAATCCAATACAAAGAACTTCAAATAGTTCCCCAAGATTTTCACCGGAGAAACAAAGACAGGAGCGTGCATCAACCTCTATGCATAGATTACCCGAATGTCACCACGGGAATCTGTGAGTTGACTGCCAAAATATATATCAAGTGAATCAATATGATACCCCATTGTCACCATGAGTATTCAATTGCAAGACATATATCAAGTGTTCTCAAATCCATAAAAGTATTCAATCTGATAACAACAAAATCTCAAAGGGAAAAACTCAATTCATCACAACAAGATAGAGAGGTGAAAACACCATATGATCCAACTATATTAACAAAGCCCATGATACATCGAGATCATGACATCTCAAGAACACAAGAGAAGAATATTAAACACATAGCTACCGGTACAAACCCTCAGCCCGAAGGTGGACTACTCACTCCTCATCATGGTGGCCGCCGGGATGATGAAGATGGCCACCGGAGATGATTCCCCCCTCCGACAAGGTGCTGGAACGGGGTCTAGATTGGTTTTCGGTGGCTACAGAGGTCTGTGGCAGGGGAACTTCTGATCTAGGTTAACCCCCAGAGGTTTCGGAATATTTGGGAATTTATAGTGCAAAGACGGGCTACGGGAGGCCACCGAGGTGGGCACAACCCACCTGGGCGCGCCAGGGGGGCCTAGCGTGTCCTGGTGGGTTGTGCCCCCTTCGGGGCACCCACCAGGTGCTGCTCTGGCCCATCGGGAGTCTTCTGGTCCATAAAAAATCCATAAAAAGTTTCGCGGTGTTTGGACTCCGTTTGATATTGATTTTCTGTGATGTAAAAAACAAGCAAAAAACAGCAACTGGCACTGGGCACTGGGTCAATAGGTTAGTCCCAAAAATGATATAAAGTTGCTATAAAATGATTGTAAAACATCCAAGAATGATAAAATAACAGCATGAATACTTCATAAATTATAGATATGTTGGAGACGTATCACTTTCGACTTACCAAAGTGCTCATGGATGGCGGTAGTGGGCTTAACCTCATCTATGCGGACACGCTCGACAAAATGCAAGTCGATAGAACACGCATCGAGCAAAGCAATACCACCTTTCGAGGCATCATCCCCAGTCGAGAAGCACGATGTTCGGGGAGAATTAAACTTGACGTAGTATTCGGCACGCCTAAAAATTACAGGTTGGAAGAGTTGCTCTTTCACATTGCTCCCTTCAACAGCGGATATCACGCCCTTCTAGGGCGGGGCGCTTTTTTATGCTTCCAAGCTGTACCCCATTATGGGTACATGAAGCTTAAAATGGTAGGGCCCAATAGAATAATCACAGTCATGAGTGATCCGGATAAAGCACTCCGCACCGAAAACAAAACCACATCCTTGGCCCTTGAGGCACTACCTGAAGCCTTTGTGGCCGACGAACTAACCACCGTGCGATCCATGGTGGACAAGGATGATGTGATTCTCCATGAGAGACCTAAATCCACCTCTTTCAAACCAGCAGTTGAAATAGTTAAATTTCAAGTGCACCTGCCGAATCCTAATAAAACAACGTCCATTGGAGCGTAGCTGGATCTGACGGTAGACGCCGCCCTACGCGCGTTCCTACGTGAAAATTGGGATATCTTTGCCTGGCACCCTTCGAACATGCCCGGTATCCCATACAGACTGGTCGAACACTGCCTCAACATAATCAAAGAGTCCAAACCAATCAAGCAAACATTGCGGCGATTATCTGAACCTAAACGACAAGCTATGGGGGAGGAGCTAGCCAAACTACTCGAGGCCAGGTTCATCAGAGAAATCAAACACCCGGATTGGCTAGCCAACTTGGTCATGGTACCGAAGAAGGATAAATCTTGGCACCTCTGTGTCGATTTCAAGTACCTCAATAAGGCTCGCCCTAAAGACCCTTTCCCGTGGCCCCGCATTGACCAGATCATCGATGCAACCGCGGGACATGACTCATTGTGTTTCCTTGATGCTTACTGTGGATACCATCAGATTAAGATGAAGGAGTCTTACCAGACCGCAACGGCGTTCATCACCCCGTATGGGCCTTTCTGTTTCAACACTATGCCTTTTGGGCTTAAAAACACTGGCGCCACTTACCAACGCATGATTCAAACATGCTTGGAAAAACAAATCAGCAAGACGGTTGAAGCATATGTGAACGACGTGGTCATCAATACTAAACACGTCAATTCATTGGTGGACGATCTCCGCCTCACATTTGACAATCTCCGAACATATTACATACGGCTCAATTCAGAAAAATGCGTCTTCGGCGTTCCAGCTAGAAAGCTACTAGGGTTCATTGTCTCCCATAGAGGAATTGAAGCAAGCCCAGCTAAATCTGAGCCTTGTTGCAATTGGCCACACCAACAGACTTAAAGCAGATCCAAAAGCTAGTAGGGTGCGTGGAAGCTATGAGCCGCTTCATCTCAAGATTAGGAGAAAAAGCATTACCACTTTACAGACTGCTTAGACGCACCGACAACTTCGAATGGAAGAATTTTGCCACAGCCAGATTGGAGGTAATAAAAGCCTTATTAGCAGGCAACCCAATCATAGCCGCCCCAAGTGTTGGCAAGCCTATGTTGCTTTATATCTCCGCAACTGTGACGCCCCGAGACCGATGCTCGAGAAGACTTCCTTCTATTCCGGGTTTCGCCGTGTATTTCATTTGTGCTTGCCCTTTTATTTTTGTTTTGCATCATGTCATCATGCCATCTTCTCATAAATCTTTTGCACCTCAACTAAATAAATCGTATGGATCTTCAATCCATTTAAATCGAGGGAAGGATGACTTCTCTTTATAATATATCCTCCCAATATTAGTGGAGCTATTATAAAATAATCCATTCTTATCGAATCACCTAAAACACACTTGCAAATTTCCACATGCCTTTGTTATCTCGCTGCTTGACCTCGAACCTTGTCCGTAAATTCTTTCGTCATTTTCCAGAGCTCCACCAACAATCTCAACATTTTTGGACACTTCCAAAACCTTGTCATAGTTCAAACCATTTGAATTAAATTCAAATGAGTTTGAATTCAACTTCTCGCGTGTGACCATTTCTATTTTTCCAGGATCAACCACATTTTTGCGAGTCCGGGAAAATTATCCGCGTGTCCAATTTCTTCCCCAACATCTCCTTTCTTCTCCTTTTCTTCTATGTTATTTTCTGTTTCTAGAGAATAAGAGAGAGGGAGAAGAGAGCCCAGCAGACTAGCCAGGCAGGCCCATCTGCGCCTAGGCCCAACCCTAGGGCCTATCTAACCCTAGCCCGATCCCCTCCTCTCGATCCCCTGGTCTCTCCCTCCTTCCCCCGCTCGCGTCGCCAGAGAGGAGCGAGAGCCTCTCGCTTGATCCCGTAGTGCCGCCACCTCACGCCCTCGATCTCCTCTGCCTCTCGTCGCCCTCCGTCATCAAGTGCCGCCCCCGTCTGGATCAGTCGGGCCCTGCCATGGCCGCGCCTCCCTGCTGCCGAGGCCCCGCCGCCAAGTCCTGCCTGCGTCGTTCTGTCGAGCGCCGGGACGAACGGCAGAGGCTCCTCCTCGCCTCGTCCACGTCGACGAAAGCCGTGCCTTGGACCTCTGCACCCTCACCGGAGCGAGCTCGTCCCCGCCGTGCCAAGCCCCTCTCCATCGACCACCCTGCCGGCACCCAAGCGCGTCGCCCGTGCTCCTTCCCCGCTTCAGACGCTTCGCCATCCGTCTTTTCGCTGGAACGCGTGCCCGAGTCCGTTCGACTCCTCCGGCCACCGTGACCGCCTGCCCCACCTTCGCTCGCCATCTCCGACAAGTGCAGGCGTCGGTGAAGCCCCACAGCACCTTCTCCAGCTCGTCGTCAACCTTGCTTCGTCTCTGCCGTTTGACCAGATGCCTTCCCTGCTGCTGGGGACCTCGGATCCACCCGTTCCCCGTCTCCGGCGCCGTGCTAGGCCACCACCATTGCCTCACTGCTGCTGCTGCCCTCTGCTGCTCTCCCTTGAGCGTGCCCGCTTCCTGCCGCTGCTCATGCACCGCCAGTCCTTGCTGCTGCCCACTCGAGGCCCTCGTGTTGCTTCGTTCCGGTGACCATATGGACCGCCAAGTTCGACTACGATCCTCGAGACCATCGTGTTGCACACCAACATGAGTACGACCACGGACGGCTTACCTGCGGATGGATTTCGTCAAGTTCAACGACGACCCGTGAAGCACATGGGTACATCAAGTTCCTCTCCGAACGTGAACGACTACCATCGCTGAGACCGCAAGTACCACGACAACCCCGAAGGGATTCGGACCCGTCAAGTACCTCTTCGAAAATGAACGTGTACCCCTACTTCCAGTACCGTCACGAGAACAACTTCTTCCTCTACGAACTCGAACCGCTCGAGAATGCTCCCTTGGAAGGTATAACCCCGAAACGACCGCCCGTGGACGAATGCATATGTTGTATGAAATGCTCGTGGTTGCACCGTGACCGACGTGTTTCTTGCATGTTCCCCGTTGTCATGCCGTCGTCTCGTGGGAACCCGGGTACCGGGATCACTCCACCTTCTATCGCATGTCACGCTCCCGTCACTTTTCCTTTTGCGCCGGTATCTCCGTGAGCTATCGGAACCGGAATGTTGCCGTGGCACCATTTCCGCTGTCATTGTCGTGGCACCCCTTTCGTTTCGCCATGATGACAAATGCTTCTTAATGCTCTAGTCAACTTTTAATAATAATTGCATAAAACTTGTTCACGTCATCCGCTTCATGATAACAACAATTAAAATGTTTAAAATTGCTGTTTGCATTAAATTGCTAAATGCATATGGGGATTTACCAGATTTGTTGTTTGTTATACCTGGCCCCATTTAAATTGTTTAGATAGATAATCCCTTTATGTTTCATCTCTTGACATGCTTAAAAACATTTAATATTGTTGGGTACATAAACGAGATCGAACTAAATAACTTGAATGTGGTGTTTCGTCCCTTTATGTTTCATCTCTTGACATGCTTAACAACATTTAATATTGAACTCCACTTAATTTGTAGGATTGTTTGTGCATGTTGCCATGCCATGCTTCATTAAACCGGACATGCATCATACTTGATTGTGCATCATGCCATGTTCATGTGTTGGTTGTTTACTATGTTGTTTGCTCCTTTTCCGGTGTTGCTTCTTCGCATTGGTTCTGATAACGTCATGTGTGTGAGGATCCGTTGGCTACGTCCGTTTGTCTTCTTCATGGACTCGTTCTTCTTCCTTGTGGGATTTCAGGCAAGATGACCATACCCTCGAAATCACTTCTATCTTTTCTTGCTAGATGCTCGCTCTTCTGCTATGCCTATGCTGCGATGCCTACCACTTGCTTATCATGCCTCCTATATTGTTGAACCAAGCCTCTAACCCACCTTGTCCTAGAAAACCGTTGTTTGGCTAGGTTACCGCTTTGCTCAGCCCCTCTTATAGCGTTGTTAGTTGCAGGTGAAGATGAAGTTTGTTCCTTGTTGGAACATGGAGATGTTGTTCCTCGTTGGAACATGTTTACTTGTTGGGATATCATAATATCTCTTATTTAATTAATGCATCTATATACTTGGTAAAGGGTGGAAGGCTCGGCCTTATGCCTGGTGTTTTGTTCCACTCTTGCCGCCCTAGTTTCCTGTCATATCGGTGTTATGTTCCCGGATTTTGCGTTCCTTACGCGGTTGGGTAATAATGGGAACCCCTTGACAGTTCGCCTTGAATAAAACTCCTCCAGCAATGCCCAACCTTGGTTTTACCATTTGCCTCACCACCACCTACTTTTCCCTTGGGAGTCGCTCTCTCGAGGGTCATCTTTATTTTAACCCCCCCGGGCCAGTGCTCCTCTGAGTGTTGGTCCGAACTAAGCTGCCTGCGGGGCCACCTCGGGGCAACTTGAGGTTTGGTTTTACTCGTAGCTAGTCTCATCTGAGTGTGCCCTGAGAACGAGATATGTGCAGCTCCTATCGGGATTTGTCGGCACATTCGGGCGGTGTTGCTGGACTTGTTTTACCATTGTCGAAATGTCTTGTAACCGGGATTCCGAATCTGATCGGGCCTTCCTGCTAGAAGGAATATCCTTCGTTGACCGTGAGAGCTTGTGATGGGCTAATTTGGGACACCCCTGCAGGGATTTGAACTTTTCAAAGCCGTGCCCGCGGTTATGGGCAGATGGGAATTTGTTAATGTCCGGTTGTAGAAAACCTGAAGTTGACCTTAATTAAAATACATCAACCGCATGTGTAACCGTGATGGTCTCTTTCCGGCGGAGTCCGGGAAGTGAACACGGTGTTGGAGTTATGCTTGACGTAGGTTGTTCTAGGATACTTCTTGATCATACTTTTATCGACCGTGCTTTGCCTTCTCTTCTCGCTCTCATTTGCGTATGTTACCCACCATATATGCTAGTCGCTTGCTGCAGTTCCACCTCATACCTTTTACCTTACCCATAAGCTTAAATAGTCTTGATCGCGAGGGTGTGAGATTGCTGAGTCCCCATGACTCACAGATACTTCCAAAACCAGCTTGCAGGTGCCGATGAGTCCGTGCAGATGACGCAACCAAGCTCAGGAGGAGCTCGATGAAGATCCTGCCCTTTGTGTTGTTTCGTTCTAGTTGATCAGTAGCGGAGCCCAGTTGGGGTCGATCAGGGACCTTGTCGCATTTGGGGTTCTTCTTTTATTTTGGTTCTGTAGTCGGACCTTGATTGTATCTGTTTGATGTAATGCTTTCTTCATGTAGTTGTGTGAAGTGGCGATTGTAAGCCAACTATGTATCCCTTTCCCTTATGTCTTACATGGGTTGTGTGAAGATTACCTCACTGGCGACATTGCTTTCAATGCGGTTATGCCTCTAAGTCGTGCTTCGACACGTGGGAGATATAGCCGCATCGAGGGCGTTACAGCAACTCACCAAGTAGTGAGTGTTGTACCCATCGTCGAATGAGGGGAAGAGGGACATAAATTCCCCATCCAAAAATAAGTGTATTATGTACCGGAGGTTCCTACACCATGCAAATCCTAATACCCTCACTACCAAACGATAGCTTACGCAGTCTTTATGGCATCCCGAAAAATCCGACACTATTTCGAAGAGTGTTCGATCAACGTGGCATCCGAAGTACCACTTAACAACATCATAAACAACAGGGACGCCACCGACTACATAGCTAACTGGGCCATTCCGCTCCACTACAGGAATTAGGAACTTTGTCGTCAGCCATGGCGGACGGAAAAGGCATGTATGGCGGATGCAAAAGACCTTTGCCGTCAGCCAGCTGACAACAACACGTCCAGCTGAACAGGCTACGACAAAGGCTTCTTTGCCGGTCTTTGCCGTCCACCAACCAACGGCAAAGAGCCTGGATAGTGCACGTGTCATCTTAGGTCCGTTAAGGGGTTAACGGCGTGCATTGTCGTCGGCTGGCGGATGAAAAAGACCTTTGCCAATTCGCCATCCGCCAGCGGACGACAAATAGCACTGAATCATTGCCGTCGGCCAGCGGACAACCAAGCGTGCCACGTGGCAGCATCTGGGGCTGGCCTATTTGGTGCTGACGACAAATATTAAATGTTCTTTGTCGTCCGCTGGCTGACGGAAAGCAACAAAATAGCCAGCCTACTACCCCAGGTTGCACAGGTAGCTGACACGTGGCATGTTTGCCATCCGCTAGCTGATGGCAAAGCTCGTTGCCGTCTGGCAGCAGATGGCAAAGAGTCTATATAGCCCCTATTTTTTTATTTTTCTTGAATTCATTCAATTTGACAGAATTTCACATATATATACACATATGAAAATACTTTCAGCAAGCATACCAACACATATACATACCAAATCATATCCTTGCCATATGGATATGATCATCCAACACATATACATAGCAAATGGTTTCATCCAACACATATACATAGCCAACATATTCAACAACAAGCATACAATGGTTTCATCCATACATACATATATAGGTAGCAAGTTTGACATTCTTCATCCTACAAATCAAAACAAGAAGGAAGCATAAAGAGAAGAGTAGACTCCATCAATGCAAGCTTCCTCATCCAAAGCTAATCTGCAAATTGGGAAGAAGAAGAAGACTATCTAGAAAAAGAAGAAGAAGAACAAGAACAAGAAGAAGAAGAAGAAGAAGAGGAAGAAAAGGAAGAAAAGGAAGAAGAAGAAGAAGAAGATTTTTGTCTTCTCTTTCTTTTTCTCCTCTACTCTATTTTATCTTGTTCTTCTAACTAAGGTAGGTAAAAATGCCATTTTATTGCTAAGCTAGGTAAAAATGCTAACTGTAGGTCATTTTAGAGCTAAGCTAGGTAAATTGGTCATTTTGGAGCTCACTAAGGTTATTGTGGCATTTTCGAGGAAAGTAAGGTAAGTCTATATCATCTTGGAGGTAACAAAGATTATCATGACATTTTTTAGGAAAGAAAGCTAAGTATAGCTAGCTCATTTTTTGTCTAACTTAGGTAGTTATGCCATTTAGGAGGAAAGTAAGCTAAGTATGCATTTGTTAAGCAAAACAATAGAGAAAACTTACCCTCATCACAACAAATGCGATGAAGATCGCAACTAAGGTAACAATTGATCCAACAGCATAATGGTACCAAGCCTCATTATCAATGGCATATTTTCTAATCTTCTTCAGCTTCAGGCGCATTGGATCCATCTTCAAGCGCATTGCATTCTTCTTCATCTTGTGATCATCGACGACATCGGCAACATAAAACTCCAATGTCATCTTCTCTTCTTCAATTCTTTTAATTTTTTCTTTCAAATACTCATTTTATTTTTCAACTAAATTATACTTCTTGACAAGAGGGTGGGTTTCAAATTCCAGTTCACATACCTCCTAGAATAAAATATCTCTATGTCCACTTGATGGCAATAATTGTCATAAATGAGAAATGCAACAAATAGTTATGAAAGAGAATTTACCACATCTGATTCATAAAGCGGGCGAGGGCCGACGGGGATGGACATCAAGACCATGGCACTATCTATAAGAAACAATCATAAAAAGTAAGTAAAATATACAAGTAACTATATAAATCATACAATCATACAAGTCACTATATAAATCAAGTACAACATAAAAAAATTGAATACCTAGTCATAATCTAGTTCAATAAATGCTTCAGGATCAATAAATGCATCACCATCATCACTATCAGTAATGACGTGCTCACCAACATCATTAATAAATGCATCGTCACCATGTGGAAGGCCACCTCTACGTAATCTGTCAAGCATTGACAGGTCATCCACAACAGTAACCTCTTCTAGTTCAGGCTCTTCTTGTTCCAGCTGAGGGTTGAAGTCGGGTTCACTGTCGCTATCTACTTCAATGTTCTGGGGTGAAGTAGAGCGATTCTTGAAACGTTTTTTGGAAAGACACGTTTCTTGGAAGAATTCTCCTTCATATGTGTCCGGGTTAATGTGAGATGCATAATCATCTTCATTGGGGGGAGGTGGTCTAACACGTGGCAGCACTTCATAAACGACATCCCAACCTTTGAGATTAGGATCACTTTGACAGGATATAGACACCGGGAACATCCAAATGGGTGCTTTGATTGATTTCCACTAGCCCTATATGTTCATGAGTCCTTCTAGTCTCCTTCGGCTGGAACCAATAACATTTGAAGACTACGACGTTTGGTGGGTTTGCGCCATAGAATTGAAGTTCATAAATTGCTTCAACTCTTCCATAATACTCGGTATCTCCTTCGCCGATAGCAGAGAAACAACAATTTGTCGGATATAGATAGCTCTTTGCCATAGGTACGAAAGTGATACTCATTGATGTCATATTTGTCAAATGAACAGACCTTATAGTCAAAATCATTAGAGACTTGTCTCAATTCAGCGTCCATAAGCTCTGAATTAGCCTACAAGTTTAATATGAAAGGGATTTTTGCATTAGCCACAAATTAGACGAAGAAATGAAATTGGCTAATGGAAATTACCGTTTGTTTGAACCAAGAGATGAAACCGGGATAGTCGCGTCCATGCTTTGCCAGAAGCTCATACTCTTCGACGGAATCCTTTTGGATCACCGCTCCATATGAGAGTATGGTGACGTATCGCATGTATCATCTTTATCCGGTAATAAGAGTAGTTCAAAGGAATTGGAAGTTGCGAAACAATGTACCGAGAACTTACTCGATGTACGGCCACACTTCTGTTAGGTTGGTGAAGATATACAACGAAATGATCTACCATTCTTCAAAATCCAACGTTAAGGATGAATGGGATGAGGTTGGATCCATCCTTTTTAGGTTCATCGGCATTGTACCAAGGCTTCAGATTATGCAAATGACGATGTTTGGCTTCGTAGTGTGCTATCACGAAGTTTGCCGCCTCCTCAGTAATGGATGCCTCAGCCATCGATGCTTCAATTCTATGTTTATTTTTACATTTTTCTCGTAGCGTCTTCTGCATCCTCTCAGTGGCGTAGGACCAACAATTTTGCACAGGCACCGCCAATCTTGCCTCGGTTGGGAGATGCAAAGTCAAGTGTTGCATTGGATTAAAGAACCCTGGCGGAAAGATCTTCTCTAACTTGCAGATCAACTCCGGCGCCAACTCTTCCATTTCTTCTAGCAGGCCAGGCGATAGTTCTTTAGCACAGAGAACATAAAAGAAATAGCTCAGCTTTGCCAGTACTAGCCATTCATCCTCAGGGACGAAGCCACGCAACATCGCCGGAATTACCCGCTCAATCCATATGTGCCAATCATGACTCTTAAGACCAAATATCTTCAATTTATCAAGACTCACTCCCCTCTTTAGATTCGTTGCATACCCATCGGGGAACATCAACTGCTGTTGTACCCACAAGATAATTTCCCTCATAGCTGCCCTTCCAGGATTGCACTATGCCTTTGGCTTCGTCCAGTTATGCTTTCCTTTCGGTTCTTTCGTGTTTTGTAATGGCCTATCACATAGCGCCTCCAGATCGACTCTAGCCTTAGTATTATCCTTTCACTTCCCCATCTATGCCGAACAATGTACCAAAAAGTGCCTCGGTGATATTCTTCTTAGTGTGAATCACGTCGATGTTGTGTGGGCAAAGGAGGTCTTTGAAGTAAGGCATATCCCACAAGCATGTCTTGTGAGTCTAGGCATGTTTCGAATTATACCCCTTGAAATACCCTGGACACTCTGGATCTGGCTCGAGAGCGTTTAACTGATCTAGTGTCTCTTGGCCTTTCAACGTAGGTGGTGTAGAGTTTTTGACAACTCTACCTCTGATGAAGTTCTTCTTGTCTTTCCCGAACTTATGGCGAGGATCTAGGAACTGTCTATGCATGTCGAAGCAAGAAAACTTGCGACCGGCCTAAAGCCAATGAAACTCAAGAGCTAACTTGCATGTGGGGTACGGGAACCTTCTATGCACACACCAGCCAATGAATAGCGCATACGCCGACAAGTCATGCATCGATTACATGTGCCAGACACACATTATGAAGTTCCATTTGCTAAAGGAGTCGTATGTCTTGAGCCCAGTATCCCAGGCTTCTTGCAATTTGTCCTTCAGCGGCTGCATGTACACATTCATATTCTTTCCTGGATAGTTGGGCCCTAGAATTATCAACGTCAGGAAAATGTTCTTTCTTTGCATAATCTGTCCGGAGGAGATTGAGTGGAAAGAAAAAGACTGGCCAACAATTTTATTTGCCTTCCGTCAGACCAAACACACTGAACCCATCCGTGCTGATGTCGACTCGAGGATGCCTCGAATCTGCCACTTTGTCATTATTTAATGCATCGAAGCTCGTCCATGCTTCACCATCCGATGTGTGCACCATCATCAGCTTCCCATCTGCATCTAGTTGGGTTCTTTTGCTTCTTTTGTGCCATGTCATCTGTCTCGCCGTCTCTTTGACCATGAAAATACATTGAAGTCTTGGTACGATTGGCATATACCGAAGAACATTAACGGGGATTTTGGTCTGCGTCTTCTCACCCATACCATTGTCTACCACATACTGAAACCTAAATAAGGCACATCCTTTCTCACATGCATGTATCTTCTCATAGGGCATCTTAAGAGCATGGAGGATTTTGTCTGACTGGTACAGGTTTGTAGGTAGTACATGGCCTTTGGGTAGAAAACGTCCAAATATTGTCATAATTGCATCATAGCATTCTCTGCCCAAGTTGAATTGAGCCTTCAGAGCCATTATTTGTGAGATGGCATCCAGCTGACAAAGCTCGGTGTGCTCGTGGAGAGGACGTTTTGAAGACTCCAACATTTCATTGAAGGCCTTTGCAGATTCCACCATCTCATCGTCCGAGTCCGGAGCATCATCAAAGTCTTGCACCATGTCTTGCATCCCGGTACCATGCTCGTCGGTGCGACGACAAAGCACCTCAGATCTAGCACGTTGGACAGACTCGCCATGAAATTTCCACACCGTATAATCTGGCGTAAAACCCCACTTCTGCAGGTGTTTGCCCATTTCATCCTCTGTCCACTTGTGCCAATTGTTGCACCCGGTGCAGGGGCACCATGTTGTCCTTTGGCCATTTGGAAATGCAGCTCTCAGAAACCCTTGGTTTCTGTTATCCATTCACTGGTCATTTCTTTCTGACTAGTGTGGCCGGTGTACATCCACGCACGATCAGTCATCTTGCCTAGCTACTGGACACATAAGAAATATGTATATATATACATATATATATATATATATGTATGTATATGTATAAATCAACATGTATATATTCATCAGTTAATGGAGTTTGTCACTTTTATTACGTCCATGCAACCTAGATGCTAATAAGTAAAGATAGTTCCTAATCCCACCCGAGTATGTGTAGATTGGGTTCATTTTCCCATGCTCTATTCCGGATCTGATGCAAAATTTTGGTAGCACCTCCCCGCTGTTCTCCTGATACACGTCTCGGCAATAAGAAGAGAGGATGTGTACCCAGAGAACAACAGGGAGGCACTGACGAAATTCTACATCGGATCCGAAGCAGAGCATATGATAAAACGAACCCAATCTACACATACCCGGGCTGTCCATGGATAACGTTGGACAATTCAAAAGAATAACGGTTATAAATATCCAAATGCATGCATATTTATAGATGTAACCCTTTTGAACGGGAGACGCATAGTGGTCACGCATACTGATGATTGAAGACACCTATAGCTAGCATGTTTCATCGGCGCGAAGACCGGAACAGAGCAAATCAAGGGTATCATATAGACATGGGGGGGATCTAGGGTTACAAAGAGGCTAGGCTTAGAGGCTAGGCTAATACATATAGTCATTACGATCTATGGTAATGAGTATAGCCCCCCATACATATAGCATCGCTAATACAGCTAGAACCGTAGCGAACGACGGGTATCGGCGTGGGCGGTGGACACCCAAAGAGAAGGAACCATCACATGATCATAACTCCAGTAGGATCCCTGAAGAACATGAAAGGTATTGTCGAACCTGCCCTCCAACGCAACCATGTAGCGACGGACGTGCTCATCCTCCTCACTGACACAGTGATGTACCACTTCCGCGGTGTCCAAAAGCCTCGGCACCATCACTAGCACACGCGACCGCCACCAAACAAGGTTCGGGTCAACGACGGGCTGGCACCTCAACAAGTTGTACCCCCGGATGGTAGAACCTCCCAGTACCAACACAGCGGAGCCCAGTCTCGGACCTGGCCCCTCTGATCAAGCAGGCCTCCTCCGCCGAGTTGATGATGAGGATGCGGGATAGGCATCGTCGATGTCAATGCGGGAATAAATGCTTGAACTAAAAAATAACAACAAATTTCACATGTTCAAAATAAACAAGAAACTTAACCTAAACTAAACTAAACTAAACTAAACCTAAACAAAACTTACTAAACTAAACCTAAACTAAACCTAAACTAAACCAGAAACTTAACCTAAACTAAACTAAACCTAAAGTAAACTAACTAAACTAAACAAAACCTAAACTAAATTATACTAAACCTAATTAAACTAAATCTAAGAAAAGGAAAAAAGGTCTCACCTTGGAGTGGCCGGGGCGGAGCGGTCAGGGTGGCAAGGTGGCGCAACGGGGCGAGCCAGTGGGGCGGGCCAGCACGGAGGGGTGGGGTGACCGGCGCGTCCTGTCGGGCTGGCCGGGGCAGCGAGGAGGCCCGGGCCGGCGCGGACGGGACGGGGCAGCCGGGGCGGTGAGGCGGAGAGGCGGCACGGACGGGATGGGGCGGCCGGAGCGGCGCCACGGGGCGGAGCGGCCGGGGCGGCGAGGCGGCCCGGGGCTGCGCGGCAAGGAGGGTGGCCGGGGCAGAGCGGCGGCGCGGGGTTGGGATGAGGGGAGGGAGAGAGAGGGGTAGGGCGTGAGGGCGTTTTGTTACATATATGGCACACCTCTTTGTCGTCTGTTAGCTGGCGGCAAAGAGCCTAGCTAACGGACGTTAGTTTGTCACTTTCTTTGCCGTCTGCTAGCGGACAACAAAGTTTCTTTGCCATCAGCTAGCGGATGACAAAGAAAGTGGCCGTTAGCTGCCTCTCGGTAGCGGCCCACCCTGCCTCTTTGTCGTCCGCTAGTGGACGGCAAACACTTTCTTTGCCGTCAGCTGCTTCTTTACCATTAGTTTTCTACAAGCTGAGGTCGACGGTGGATGAACAATAGCCCGTGGAGGCTGGAGGGGGTCGACGGTGGAGATGAACAGTATCCCATGGAGTCCCGTTTTGCGGTATGCCACACCCCTCCCAATGAACATGACCCCCGTTTCGACCGTAGCGCTCCAACACAAGTCCGTTTTCTCCGTTTTGCGGTACGCCACACCCCTCCCGATCAACAGGACCCCGTTTTGACCGTAGGAGGTCCGTTTCCTCTGTTTTGCGGTACGCCAGACCCCCTCCCGATGAACAGGATCCCGTTTCGAACGTGGTTGGTCGAACACAAGGCCGTTTCCTTCGTTGTGTGGTATGCCAGGCCTCGTTTCCATCGGCTGTTCCGTCCAAGTCCTCCTGATGAACACGACGACGCTTTCCATTCCGACCCAGCCGATTGGCTCCCCATGAACATGACGACGACACTATTTCTCCGTTCCGACCCAGCCATGTACACGAGCCCTGGCCGTATGTATGCGCGAGTAGGCGTTCGAGACCCTGCCCGTATGTACGTACGTGGCCGTATTTTCTTTCTTGCAAACTGGCCGATGTATGTATGTGTACATGCTACGTGCGTGCCTCTACTACGACACGTTCACGCCTCTACATGGACCAGTATGTATGTACACGTTTGCGACCAGAATGACAACGCTATGTATGCTTCAACCAGGTGGGTCCCGACTATCAGGCACTTCCTTGCGTGCGAAGATGTAGCTAGTGGGTCACAGCAGTCAGGGGGGCGAATTGTTTTTTTTGCCTGGATGCACTTCCTTGCGTGCGAAGATGTAGCTGGTGGGTCCCAGCAGTCAGGGGGGAAAAGTTTTTTTGCGAAATACGGTGGCCCGTCCGGTGGGTCCCCGCTGTCAGGTGGAGGAATAATTATTTTTCGCGTAATAAGGAGGCACTTCCTTGCAACTGTCGTGGACCCAGCTATCAGCCTCTCCACGTACATTACTCTTCCAATGGAAGTTGGTCGTTGACCACATTGACCATGCCGCGCCGAGAGCACCACGGCGGTGGACGGCGGCGAGGCCTAGGAAGGGGACGACGCGGACCCGGGGAAGACGTGGCAGTGGATACCCACGCGGAGAGGAGTACGAGGGTTCACTGGTTCGGCTGCGCTGTGAGGCTGCTGTCGCCGCAGAATAACAGGGGGTGTGGGTGAGTGGAGGGATGGCCTGGCCTGTGGTGGGACTAGTAGGGAGTGGTGACGCCTCCGCGGCAGCACAACCGGCCATGGGAGGCAGGAGCAGGCGGCACGACTGGCGCTGCTTTGGGCGACTGGAGCAAGAAGACCAAAGGTTGAAGTAGCACGATGGCCGTTGGATGGACATCATACAGTCACTGCAGCTAGAATCGTTTATATTGACTAAGTTGACAAAGCCCTTGGTAAGCGTCAACATAGTAGGCCCACAGATCAACTTCCAAAATGGTGCGCCCCAGATGTCAGGGGGAGGAATAATTTTTTGGGCGAGTGAAGCTAGAATATCCGAGATTGAAGAAGAAGCACGGCATCCGTTGGATGGACATCCAACGGCCACTGCTGCTAGAACCGTGTGTTGACTATAAGTTTACAAAGCCTTGCATACGCGTCAACTCTCTTTATTTAGGGGACGCGTCAACTTAGTAAGGCCACAAGTGTGTGGCAGAGAACTTATAGCCCATTTGAGATTTGTAAGAATGTGAAGCCAATTTTTGAATTCTAATGGAATTTATTACAGCCCATCTAAAGTTTGTTAAAAGTACAACCCATTTCAACCAACCGTTCAAAACAGAATTCAATAAAATTTCCCACATTTTGATGGGATCCGAAATAATTTTATCCCGAAATTTCTAGTTAGATTAAATACAATTTCAATATAGATTTATATTACGTAAAAATCCAACAAAATATTGTGCTCGCAACAATTAATGAAACTAAAATTTTCAATATCCAAAAATAATATTTTATAAAGTAATTACGTGTTTGGTGCATTTTTTTTATAGTTACTGCCCAGTTTTTATAATTACATCCCATTTATTATATATTAAAGCCCATTTTCTTGTTAAGCCTAATGCATCCCTCCTAGGAAAGATTTGCAGCCCAGCGGGGCGAAGAATAACAACTTGACCTTTCCTCGGCATTCCTAAAAAAAGTATAGCTGGGGTAGCCATTTTTAGCTTGAAAAAAACTAATATCTGGGCTGGATATCTGGCCTGGGCTAGACGGGCCACATCCCGCCCAGTTAATACTAGCAGTGATGTTTTCGTTGTTTTTCAGAGGAGAAAAATTAATATCTGGGCTAAACATCCCTCAAGAAAAACTCTGCAGTGCTCACACCTCAAAAACACAAATACTGCTCGAGCTGCTTGGTCCCAGCTGTCGGCCGCTTCTTGTGCAATTCTCTCATTTATTGACTACATAGGTTGACAATGGTGTGGGACTGTGATGTCAAGAAACCAGGAGGAAGCAAAAAAAATTATAGTTTTATACACTAATAAGGAGGCACTTGCGTACGTGCGACTATGCCCTGGTGGGTCCCCACTGTCATCCTCTCCAAGTAAAGTCATTTCCTCATCCTAATGAGTGCAACAACTCGAAGGACGGCGGAGAGGGCCTCGCGGGCTCTACGGATGGTCTGATACAGCGCCCGCCGCTCATTCGAGAAGCCAGGATCATAGGGCCACATGTCTGCGACGGCATTGTCGTTCGCTTGATCACCGGTGCTTGTTGAGGAGACGGAGGTTGCAGCACAGGTCCTCCTGCGCTGGTAGCTCTTCCACCATTAGGGTGTCGAAGTGCGGTCGCACCTGCTCTATGGTGAACACGGCATGAACCAGCTTGGACAATGGCGGCGGCTCCTGGTCGAAAGCTACGTCCATCGTCTGATTGTCGTCGCTCAGCTCGGTGAGCTAGTTGGCGAGCCAACATGTCTGGCTGCTGGACTGACCTGCTGCCAAGCACGAGTCTGACTGCCCTGGCCCACCCAGACCGCCTCCCTCGCCC
Source organism: Triticum urartu (assembly GCF_056163025.1). Classification (NCBI taxonomy): domain Eukaryota; kingdom Viridiplantae; phylum Streptophyta; class Magnoliopsida; order Poales; family Poaceae; genus Triticum; species Triticum urartu. The sequence goes on along the minus strand of NC_141879.1, from coordinate 317,249,978 downwards.
ACCCGCGCTTTCCACCCGAAACAGTCAGCACCGCCCGCCCCGCTTCCCGGTGCAGGCGATTGCTCCACCTTCAAACGACACAAGTGCCATCCGTCCTTTTGCCGCCCACATTAATGATACGCGGTTGCCGAGGAGGCTACTCCGGCGCCACACGTTCGTCCCTCCGCCGCCCACCATTGCTATATAAACTGCTGCGCCGGCCATAGCCGCAGTCATCTGCATCCGTTCCCTTTCTCCTGTCCACACCACTACTGTCCACCATGGCTTCCTCGCGCTCCAGCGCTCTTCGGGACGGGCGGACGACGGACCACAAGGAGATGGCAGCCATTGCTGCCGACTGGCTGGCCGGCAGGCAGCCAGAGGACGACGACGTCCCAATGGAGAACATGGTAGTCGATGATCCGCGCCAACCCCCTCCTCCGCGCCATCCTCGCCGGTGCATTGCACCATGACCATCGGCGAGGCCCGTACCCAATATATGGACACAGTGAGGCAGAAGCGTGAGCGGCAGTTCCGGGAGGCGCAGGCCGACGCCGCCTACAACCACCATCTCCTCCAGGAGCACCTGCAGGCGGAGGAGCAGATCACCGCGGAGTGGGCGGAGCAGGAGGCGATGATCGACTTGTACCGCTCCACCCGCGAGGGCCGCCACGAACGCTGGCGGTACCGCATGCGGGTGGCGGAGGCTGCGGCCACCTACAAAGAGGGCGATGAAGTGGGGGAGGCGTTGTTTGGCGAGATCGAGGACGAGGCAGAGGACAATGCCGGCTCCGACGAGAACCCGCTCCGCTGGCGTCAATGAGGCCCTGCTCCGCCGAGGCCCCGCGGCGCCAGCAACGAGGCAGAGGACATCGCCGGCTCCACCGAGGCCCCACCCTGCCGGCAACGAGGGGGAGGATTTCCCCCGCTCCACTGAGGCGCCGCCCTCCGGCAACGAGACAGAGGACATCGTCGGCTCCGCCGAGGCCCCGCCCCGCTGCCAATGAGGCCGCGCCACACAAAAAACGAGGAAGAGTAGAACATGGTGGGTCGCCGCCGCTCGGGTCCAAGTAAGGCCACCGCTGCTACCCTCTGGTTGCTAGCACTGAGCTGTACATCATGGAGCAATTCTATGACTACATGATGATTGAAGAGCGCTCCATGGTTGAGCAATCTCATGAGATACATTCATTTGCTAGAGAACTTGAGCCCAGATGCAGGTGGGTAGCCTCGGTTAATTAATTATACCTCCAGCGCACCCCTTTTTAGTTGAAGAATGTATGAAATCTAATGAAATCCAGCAAGTTTATATGAAATCCGACCGTGTATGAATTAATTTATTTCGATTAGTTTGAATTCTTGTATCACTGACATTGGATGAACATGCAAAACAATATGTACTAGCATTATTCCCAGGGTGATCACCTCGTTTGCAGCAGTTTCACATGTACTCCCTCCGGTCCTTTCTAGTCTGCATACATGTTTTGTCTGCAGTAAAAGTATCTCTACTTTGACCAATCTTATAGAAAAAAGTATGCAATTTCACAATGTGCGAAGTAAAAAGGAACAGAAGGAGTACAAAGAGTTTGAGCAGCTTTTTCGCGTTCCTATACATTGCAATCAAACACACAAGCCTGGCAATTCAAAGAGAACATTCAAAACAATCGATGATTATGCATCTCAGTGATTCACGTGTCAGAGCCAATATTTACTTCACAACTAAAGAATAAAGAAAAAATGGATCGACGCTGCTGACAACAAAGGGCGTCCCATTCGAAAATATCAAACGCATGTCTTTTTGCTAAAATTAATGAGCAAAATTTGACAAGGTTGTCCCATTCCAAAATATCAAATGCCTACGATTGTGGAATGGGCAAGGTTTGCCATCAGTTTGGACATTGACATGGCACCTCGTGCTAAATAAACTAGTTGTTCTTCTTGTGCAGTTCCACCAAAATCAACCAAATTCGCTCGGCACCTCCTTTCTTGTGGTGGAAATGAATGATTCGATGTATTCATTAACATTTTGTGCAGTTCCCATTGAAATCAAGCTAAGCACCCTGTTTGCACAAATACAAAAAAGTGATTAGTATAAAGCAAACTGTACTATGAATTGACAGTTTAAATAGGCACCTACATGGTCCATGTAGAGCACACTTCTAGAAAAATGGAACTCACCGGAAAGAATCCTAGAACAACATTGTACTAGCGCATCACAGCAAGAAAATGGAGATTTGTCAGTCCTTCTGAGCTGAAGTTAGTTTGGTCTTGTGGGGGGTAATGTAACCATCCTTCAACTCCTCCTTCTGATGAGAAGATAGACATGGCTTCTTCATCCTGGCATAATCAGAACTAGTCACTTCACGTACTCCATATTCTTCTTCAGAGGAGGATGATCATGTTGTGCAAAGACAAGAGGACAACTAAATGCTAGCATCCCTGTTTGCTCAAAAAAGGAAAGGAAATATTTAAAACAGCACAGATGAAGCATTTCTCAAGGACAGTACCACTTTCTGATGACAGTATCTAAACAGTAGCACAACACCAATAGAGATGACAAAGCTCAATCATATGGATGAAATCAGTGGGCGAGTACCAACCATTGTCAGGAGGCTTATTGTGTAGAGCATACAGATGAAGCACTTCTCCGGAACCATCTGTTGCTATCTACTGTGGTGGACATGCTTACTATATACTCCTCGATTAGTTTAATGTTTCCAACATCTTCTTGTGCAGTTCCACTAAAATATATGGTATCTTCAAAGAAGATCCCTGTTTGCACAAGTAGAGATAATTACGTATTACATTAAGAGTGGCATCAAATCAATGCAAAAACAATTGCTCGTTCCAACCATAGCAATAAATTAAGATGCAAAACTATAGCATTACTTGTGTCATCAAAGTTCCAGTGCTTCATTACAGCACCGGGAGTTGATTTTTGTTTTTCTTCTGCTTGTTCTTCCCCTTCATCACTTGGCTCAATAATAGACAAGCTTCGCCTTCAATGTAATATTTGGCATGTCAATTAGGTTGCACAAGTATAGCACTAAACAATGACATTAATTTTCTAATGAAAGTGGCAAAATACAGGCCAACAGTTGTGAAATATCCTTATCTTACCTCAATGGGATATTACGGTGCACATACAGATTGGAAGTCTTGTCTCCATTTGTGCAGTTCACTAAAATCAAGCAACATTACTGTAGAAGTAGCACAACATATGAAAGCACACTATAGAATCATGTGAAAGAAGGCTAGTACTGACCTCTCATGACGCGGAATTCAAACAACTCACAAGAAGAAGATCTGAACCAAATTTGCCAACACAGATAGGAAGTAAGATCTCCTCTTGTGTAGTTCCACTAAGATCAAGCAATCAAGCAATGTTGTGGGTGTGACATTTTGGTTGAACTGCACAAAACACTCTTAAAACAAAAGTGTTTTGTGCAGTGCAACAAAAGGTCACAATGGCAACGAGGTGAAGTAGATAACCCTGTTTACATAGAGGTGCAAAGGAAACAACTAGTGGTCAATAACGGTGGATGACACAGAAGCCAACAAAAAGAAGCATCTACCTTATCTAAATGGGAAAGAAAGCAAGACAGTAGCATTTCTCAAACGGTGGCATTGATTAATATTAACAGAGAGATTATATTAACAATAAAATTCGTTAAACATGTAATTTGCTTTTAACTGTGGCATTGCATCAATTTTCTAGCGGCATTATTAGAGGGTGTTTGTTTACAGGGAAATTTAGGTGGAGGGACTAAAAAATCTCTGTGTCAGTCCCATCTAAACCAAACAGGAGGGACTTTTAGGGACTAAAAGTGGGCATTTGGGACAAAAGAAAGAAGACCCCGAGGGAGAGTCTTTTGGGGACTTTTTCCAACAATTGCCCTTGCCACGCATCGCACCTTGTCTCTATTAGTTCATTACTAGGGGTAACATGGTCTTTTAGCATGTCATTTAATAACCTCTAGTCCATGTTTAGTCCCTGGGACCAAGCAGGTAGGGACTAGGGAGTTTTTAACCAAACAGGGCCTTAGATTAATAATAGCTAAAGAGTTGCACGGGACAGTGGACGCACCAGCACCATGTGCATCTACCGATGTACTGGGGTGATGCACAGTCTGTTGCAACAAAGAACAAACAACCAAGGAGCATATTTGTGTTGGTCCCAATTTTGTTATCTTTAGACACCTTTCCCTATGTGAGTGCAGCAAATCTAGTCTTGCTCAAACTCTACAGCCTTGTCCCCCAACACAAAAGATCAGTTCATTACAGATGTGTGTACTGCGTTTGTCATTTTTTTCCCTTTTTGACCAACATAGGTGCTGGATAGCCAGTCTGTACTTGTACTTTCCCCCCTTCCTTTCCTCTTTGAACCACGTCCTAGATTTATGCTATACAACTTTCCCCACTACTTTCCCCCATTCCTTTCCTCTTTGAACCACGTCTTAGATTCATGCGATAAAACTTTTCCCACTACTTTCCCCCTTCCTTTCCTTTTTGAACCATGTCCTAGATTCATGCTATACAACTTTTCGCACTACTTTCCCCCATTCCTTTCCTCTTTGAACCACGTCCAAGATTCATGATATTCAACTTTCCCCACTACTTTCCTGTTTGATCCAACACCTAGATTCGAGTGTAGAAGTGGAAAAAGCCCACATGCAGCTAGCAATGCATGTGGAATAAGTAAATTATACCTTAAGGTTCCTGGGGTGTGGTTCGGTGGGCGATCGGAGGCCGTTTGGCCCACACTATGTACGGCGGCGAAGAAGAAGGGGTCGGAGGCCCTCCCGCGCCACCGCTGGTTGAAAGTGAACAGCTGCGCCGGTAGTGGATTCCCTCCCCCGCCGACGGCGACAGCGTTAAGCCTCCTTCCCTTCCCGATGGACGGATCCTATCGGCTCTTTGACCAGCAGTGAGGGGAGAGAGAGAGAGGCCAACGAAGTCTTGTTTAGATCTAGAGAGGGTGAGAGGGTGTGAAGAGAGCAACTACAAGCAGACCAGCAGTGAGGGGAGAGAGAGAGGCCACGAAGTCTTGTTTAGATCTGGAGAGGGTGAGAGAGTGTGAAGAGAGCAACTACAAGCAGACCAGCAGTGAGGGAGAGAGAGAGAGGCCAACGAAGTCTTGTTTAGATCTGGAGAGGGTGAGAGAGTGTGAAGAGAGCAACTACAAGCGTTGAGGCTCCATTGTATATATATACTGAGAGAGTGTGTGAGGAGTGCAAACCCTAGAAAACGAGCACCGAGGCTGCAGCTGATCGTAGAGCTCCGTATCCATCCATTTTCAGCAGCCAAAGAATCCTCCTGGCACGAATTATGCTCAAGTGTAGTTATCGAACCCGAGACCTCAAGTTTGATGAGCGAACAGGCTAACCAGCTACACAACCCTCCTGTTATGTTCAATGAGACGAAAACAACCTTTTGTACATTCCTACATTGTGTGACAAGCATGGCATGTTTTTTTGTGTGGGAGTCATTGGGATTTAAATCATAATCGTGTCATGTGGCTTTGGTGGTACGACTATCCATAGTGGTGCAGAAATAATGCAGCCTTAGTCACCTTACCTCTCTCCACATAGTACATTGGGTCCCACCAGTCAGAGGGTGAAACAAACAAATTAATAAGAAAAATTAAAAGCGCCAGCGGTGTATCTTACCTCACACATCTCGCTACTGCTCGGGAACACTGTCCAATTGATCCCTCTGTTCGCTCACGTACTATTTTAAGTGAAACCTTATTATAACATGCACACAATTTTGGGCACTTGTTTTCGACCTAAGTCAGTGTGCCACCGTTTCTTGTACGACTCCCTCCGTCTAGGTGTAATAAGTCACGTTAGAAGGTGCAGCGGGACCAAGGTGCAAGCAGATTGGAGGAGAAGGAGAAACTTGAGCGGTCATTCCTCCAATCAAAGCCCTGATTTTTGTCTCTAAATGCAACAATTAAGGATGAGGCTTGCCTGCTCCCGTGGCCTGCTCCCATATGTGCTCCCGCATCACTCGTTTTTTATCTAACGGCTGCTTCCCGCTTTCCTCTCCCTGTCCCTTTTTCATAGGAAAGAAAAACTAATAATTCCCGTATTTCCCTATCCCTTCCATACACAAGTCTGGACTCTAACAAATCATACGGAACCCATGCAATCCCGGTGGTGAAGTGAGGATACACCTCGGCGGCGAAGTGAACCGTCAAAATACAGGGCATTCGTTGGGCTCATCCCACCGCCGCGGCGATGGTGGCGGCCAGCGGGGAATGCTTGTTCTCGACCAGGGCCTTCGGCACGAGCGGGAGCAGCAGCCCGACGTCATATGGTTAGGGCATTGCCTCCACAATGTCCGCCTCGCCACCGACGTCCCTGAGAACGGGCACCGCCTGCTGCTCATCAACATGATATTTAACCAATTATGCACTGCCACAAGGCGTCGTTGGTGTTTGTCAACTCCTTCGAGCCATAGCATGACATGGTTGATATGCTCTCGGGAGTCGCACCATCGCTCATCCCCGTGGGTCTGCTCGTCAAGCTCGAGAAGGAGGCCTCCACCCGTGGTGGCATGATGAAGGCGGCGGACGACTGCCTCATATGGTTGGATGCTCAGGAGATGTGCTCCATGGTTTAGGCATCGCTCGACAGTGTCATTGTGCTGCACGTGGAGGATCTGGCCGAGATGGCTCACGGGCTCACGTCAATTGGTCGCCCTTGCCTGTTTGTAGTGCACTGGTGCCGCCGAACATCAGCACGTATGCTACTTCGTCGGACATGGCATGCTGGTGTTGTGGAGACCGAGGGACCTTGTGCTTGCGCCTGTCGAGCGCAGCCATAGAGCAACCGCAACGTCGCGTGCACCGGCGGTGATGCAACGGCTTGCTGAGACTATGGTCCTATCGAGCGAGGCCATAGTGCACCATCGCTTGCACTGGCAGTGGTGCAACAGCTTGCCGTGACTATGGTGAACTATTCTGTTTGTGCCAAGTTGGGAGATCTGCATGCATGCACGGGCTCCGTCCTGCATACATGCGGGAAAGACACGGAAATACAGGACTATTTGCATTTTTTGTTATGGAGAAAAGGATATGGGAGAGGAAAGGCCGTTGCATGGAAAATCAGTATTAGGGAGCACCGATGGGAGCACGGGTCGGGAGCAGGCAATCCTCGTCTCCAAACAACTAAGAGATGTCATTTTAGCTACCATGCAGGGCCACGTATTAACTCGCATGCAAGCCGACTTTGATTTCTTGACTGATCAACGCGTAGTTGCGCTCCCTGCATTGGGTTTCTGGGGGAGATTAACAAGGCAGAGTAAGGAGCGTTTGGTTACATTGCTTAGGCTGGTCATAGTGGTTAGTAACTTGGACTAGTAACATGCATATGTTACTAGTCTATGTTACTACTACGTGAAGTTTGCCGTCGAAAGCGAGCCGGTCTGGCTCTCCTGAGCTAGCAAGGTTTTTCTAGCCCGACCAAGCTAGCTGGCCCACAAAAGCTAACATATTTTAACAGTTCCAAACACCTAACCTTGCCCGGCTATGCTATAAGTTGTTCTTGCTAAGGATCCAAATGCTCCCTAAGTAACAACGCTCGCTAGCAACGAGGCTAGGAGGGGATTGAGATGCGAAGTTAATGGATGACGCCTAAACATTTTGGGAATATTTGATTTTCGTAAGATGACTTAACACTTAGACCGAGGGACTACTACTCCTCAGTCTAGGTTTGATGGAATATTCATCACCTCTTCGCTTCTTGTACGTACTCCATTTGTATCTCACTTCCTATGGCTTCGCACTCGTACGATTTTCCTATTCTATGAACCCGTGTGTGTGCGTGTGTGTGTGTGTCTGTTTAACAGCATGTGTGTCTTAGAGAGAGCGACAGATAGACCTACTCCTACAGAGAGATGGTGTGTAGTGTATGATTTTAGCCGCGAGAGTCGGTGCATCCTCTCGTTTTCGGGCATCCGATAGGGACAGGCGGACAGCTGCCACGCCTGCTCCTGACCAGCCTGGCCCACCCAAAGCCCCTCCATCGCCCGTGCGCGCTTCCCGCCCGAAACGCTCAGCGTGGCTCCATAGAATCAGTGTCGCATTCATTCCCGGGCAGAGTGGACGCAACCTCTCACTGGCGCCTGCGTTGAAGGGAGAAGCGGATTCAAGAGTGATGGTTGCTTCGTCCGTCCAACTTACTGCTGGGTCTATGTGATTTGACGGCTCATTGGTCATTATTACTGAGGTGGTAGGACTGCTGGATGTCCCACGCTTTTGGCGAAAGGTTGTACTACTAGATTACAATTTTCTCCATTCTAACAGCGGAGGAGTGCAAGAGCAGTGAAAACATGCAGGCTCAGTGATTACATGGCCCACCTCACACTATCACCATATTTTCTGGACACCGTGCGACACCTAACTCTTTACATAGTACTCCCTCCGTTCCTAAATATAAGTCTTTGTAGAAATTCCACTAGGCGGACTACATACGGAACAAAATGAATGAATCTACACTTAAACTGCATCTATATACATTCGTATGTGGTTCATGGTGAAATCTCTACAAAAACTTATGTTTAGGAACGGAGGAAGTACTAGTATAGTATGTACTGTAATTTATCAGCGAGATAGTACAATGCTATGAAGCTTCCAGCTTCTGTTACATGTATCTTGTGTCCAAGGTTGCCCGTTGCAACATTTCATCAAATACAAAGGAGACTAACATGCATGCTATTGCATCTCAATGATTGACAGATCATAGCAAATATGCACTCCCTCCATTCCAAAATAAGTGTCTCAACTTTATGCAGGGGGTGTTTGTTTCCAGGGACTTTTTAGTGTAGGGACTAGAAAAATTCCCTCCTAGAGACTTTTTAACCAAACGGGAGGGACTACTAGGGACTAAAATTTGCTTTGCGGGACTTAATGAAGAAGACTCTCAAGGTGAGTCTTTTTTGGGACTTTTCCAACAATGCCCCTCCCTGCACCCATTGCCCCGCAGCCCCATGGTGTTGTTTGGTTGTTATTTTTCTGTATACTGGGGGTAACATGGTCATTCAGTAACCTCTAGGGAGGGACTAGGGACTTTTTAGTCCCTAAAAACAAACATGGAGGGACTTTTTAAGGAGTAGGAACTTTTTAGTTGGGACTAGAGAAAGTCCTAGGACTTATGAACCAAACATGGCCTCAATATGGACTACATACGGAGCAAAATGAGTGAATCTACACTCTAAAATACATCTATATACATCAGTGTTTGGAGTATGTACTAGTAGTTCATATTGAAATCTACTAAAGGACATATATATTCCAAACAATATGATAATCTCTCTAACCAAGGTAGTAGGGACGAGGAGTAAATGGAGGGAGTAGTAAAATTTTCTCCTCGTCCTGTGAGCCACCGCGCGCATGGGCAAGGGAGCGGGCGTAAGGCGTACAGTACTACTAGTAGTAAGCAAGCTTCACCTCCTCCTGCGAGCCATCGCGCCCGTGGGCGGGGGAGACGGTGTACTAAGCAAGCTTCTCCTCGTTCTGCGAGTTGACGGGACACATCAAAAGTACTCCAGTGTATAGAGCCTTGCCTCTAAGGTAGGCCCCACATGGTTTGCCTCTTTTTTAACAAAACGCGTCAAGTCACAATTTGTTTGTTCACCCGTGGTACACGATACTCCCTCCATCTAGTGGACAACCAGTACATGTGTCAAATTACCACGTGGGCTGCCTTTTCGTACAGAAATGAGCTCCACCATGTACCCGCGCGGGTGTGGTTGGGAAAGAGACGGGAGTACGTGCGCCATGCGTGCACCTCTTCTCTTCGCGCACATCCCCCACCTACATGGGTGTGTGTGTGAGATACAAACCTAGACAAATGGCTTGTGCGTTTGTGAGTATTTTTTGTTTTGGGGGGAGGTTGATTTCGTGAATGTATTTGTGGGAATATGTGTCGATGACATCCCAAACAAAATTTTGCATGCAATGTGTGTGAAATGGAGGCCTATCCATATCATATATAGAGGGTTGGGCGATCCATGAGAAGAGACGGAGGGGTCATAGATATTGATAGAGTCGAAGAGAGGATCAAGTGGGTGGGTGCGAGATCGATGAAGAGAGCCATCGAAATTGTGTGTGTGTGCAAGTCAAAGATATAGGGCGACTGACCTACCGGAACGTCAGAGGGCATAGGTCAAGTTTGTGTGTGGCAGGGAGACATGACTAGAGCGCTCGATGTATTGATGTGTGTGTGGGAGGGGTGGGGGAGGGTAGGGGTAAGCAGAGGCCTAACTATAGAGGTAGAGCGACTCGTATATGTGTTGAGAAGGAGAGACCCACTATGTCTTCAAGGAGATCGGTCGACATCCATACATAACTGAAGGACGGGAAATAGGATGGGAGAGAGAGAGGAGAGAGAGAGGGAGGGAGAGGGGTAGAGTGATGGATGGGTGATGGAGTTGCTTCTCGAAGTTGGTGGGAGAGGCCTACTAGACAAACTGAGGGTGGAACTGCAATATTATCAATAAGAGTGGGGATGTGTTTCTGTGTGTGCCTATGCGTGATAGATATGTCGGGATGCATCCATGGATGATGAAGGGGAACCATGTGTTTAGTAAGAAAACCTAACTAGATCGGTAGATCAATTGTTGTTTGTCGGAGGAAGGGAGAGACATAACTAATGAGGTAGATCGATCGACGTGTGGGGGGAAACGAGTTATAAGGACCTAGATAGCTATATGTATAGCGGGAGATCGGTCGGTGTACGTCCATTTGTCAGAGGTAAATAAGGCCCAGCGAGACAGATAGACAGAGAGAATGGAGCTAGGAGGTGGTGCGAGAGGCCCAGCTACTAACTAGATAGGGGGAGGAGTGTGCAGCTGTGAGATCGATGAAAAGAGGGGCGAGAGTTTACATGTGTGTGGGACCGTATGAGAGACACGAGGCAAGGACACATAAAGGAGGAGATTGAAGGTGCGTTTGTATGTTGTAGGCAGACATCGCTGGAGAGGTTTATCGATCGTTATGTGTCGGAAAGGAGTTGTGGAGACGGTGGGAGAACGACCTTAAGAAAAAAATGAATGTGTGCGATGGATAGAATGCTGAGGGAGGGGGAGGGCGAGGAGGGCGTGTGCATGCACGAGAGAAAGTTAGTGGTAGCTACAAAGGTTAGAGGATTGTGTGGGTGTAAGAGACTAACAAAGATCATAATTTGATATGAAAGTGGATTCATATATTTGAATAGGAGATCATAGTGTTTTAAACATATGCATGCATGAATATAGTGGTGATACACGTGTTGTGGTTTTGCACATGTTATACCATAATGTGATAATGCATGGTGTTTGCAACTCACAACTAAATGTCGAACAATCTAAACCATACTATACATCGAACAATCTCACATTTTATTTGAATTTGTGTTAATGTGTGGCTTTTGCAGCTTACAACTAAATATCGAACAATCTAAACAATACTATATATCTAACATTCTCACATTTTATTTGGATTTGTGGTAATGTGTGGTGTTTGCAACTCACATTGAGGGAGTCCTGGATTAGGGGTCTCCGGACAGCCGGACTGTATCCTTTGGCCGGACTGTTGGACTATGAAGATACAAGATTGAAGACTTCGTCTCATGTCTGGATGGGACTCTACTTGGCGTGGAAGGCAAGCTAGGCAATACAGATATGTGTATCTCCTCCTTTGTAACCGACCTTGTGTAACCCTAGCCTCCTCCGGTGTCTATATAAACCGGAGGGTTTTAGTCCGTAGGACAACATACAATCATACCATAGGATAGCTTCTAGGGTTTAGCCTCTCCGATCTGTGGTAGATCGACTCTTGTAATACTCATATCATCAAGAATAAATCAAGCAGGACGTAGGGTTTTACCTCCATCAAGAGGGCCCGAACCTGGGTAAAACATCGTGTTCCCTGCCTCCTGTTACCATCCGCCTTAGATGCACAGTTCGGGACCCCCTACCTGAGATCCGCCGGTTTTGACACCGACATTGGTGCTTTCATTGAGAGTTCCTCTGTGTCATCGCCGTTAGGCTTGATGGCTCCTACGATCATCGATAGCGATGCAGTCCAGGGTGAGACCTTTCTCCCCGGACAGATCTTTGTGTTCGGCGGCTTCGCACTGCGGGCCAACTCGCTTGGCCATCTAGAGCAGATCGAAAGTTATGCCCCTGGCCACCAGGTCAGGTTTGGAAGCTTAAACTACATGGCCGATATCCGCGGAGACTTGACCTTCGACGGATTCGAGCCCCTGCCTTGTGCGCCGCGCAGTCACAATGAGTACGATTTAGCTCTACCACCGGACCGTATTCAGGAGATCGCACTGGCAGCAGCTCCGAGCCTCAATTCGGAGCCAGTTGCGCCATCCATGGACGGGTGGATGGACCCCATCACGGAGGCCGTATCCTCAGCGGCGAGCGAGCCGAATATCGACCTTACCCTTCACAAGAGCCGTGTTGCCAAACTGCCGGATCCTTCTCTGGCCACGGACTCCGAACCGCCTGCGCCCGTTCCTGTCGAATCCGATTGGGCGCCGATCATGGAGTTTACCTCCGCAGATATTTTTCAGCACTCGCCCTTTGGCGACATACTGAACTCATTAAGGTCTCTCTCCTTGTCAGGAGGATCCTGGCCGAACTATGTCCGGCAGGATTGGGATGCGGATGACGAAGAAATTCGTCGCCCACCCACCACCCACTTAGTAGCCATAGTCGATGACTTAACCGACATGCTCGACTTCGACTCTGAATACATCGATGGTATGGACGACGATGCGGGAGTCAAAGAGGAACCACTGCCCACAGGGCACTGGACAACCACCTCATCATACGATATATACATGGTGGACACACCCAAAGAAGGCAATGGTGATGAGACAACGGAGGATGACCCCTCCAAGAAGCAACCCAAGCGCCGGCATCGGCGGCGCCGCTCTAAGTCCCGCCAAGGCAAAAGTGGTGATACCGGCACCAGAGATAATAGCAGTCCGGATAGTGCCGAAGTCAACAACAATCCCCTCCAGCAAGATTTAGAGCAGGAGGATGGAGGAGCCAGCCCTCCTGAGAGAGCGGCAGATGGAGAGGCGGAGGATGATAATTACATGCGTCCCTCCGAAGATGAGGCAAGCCTCGGCGATGACGAATTCGTCGTGCCAGAGGATCCCGTCGAACAAGAGCGCTTTAAGCGCCGGCTTATAGCCACGGCAAATAGCCTTAAGAAAAAGCAGCAGCAGCTTCAAGTTGATTAAGATTTGCTGGCTGACAGATGGACTGAAGTCCTGGCGGCCGAGGAATATAAACTAGAACGCCCCTCCAAGAGTTACCCAAAGTGCAGGTTGCTACCCCGACTAGAGGAGGAAGCACCCAAACCTACATCCCCGGCGTATGACGCAGCTGATCGGCCACCTCGTGGCCGCGACAGAGAAACATTCCAGCCAAAAGCTCAGCCCGCACCCCGAAGCCATTCAAATAAAAAGGCATGGGGAAATACGCTAGACCTGCGAGACATATTGGAGGACAAAGCAAAACATGCAAGATCGATCTACGGATCACGAGGGCGCGCCACTATGCGAGACGATAATCGTCACGCCGGATACAGTAAAAGTAAGTCCAGCCGGGCCGAACACAGCGGGCAAGACTCATTTGAGCTGCGTCGCGACATAGCCCAGTACAGAGGCGCCGCACACCCCCTATGCTTCACAGACGAAGTAATAGATCATCAAATTCTAGAGGGTTTCAAACCCGTAAATATTGAATCATACGACGGCACAACAGATCCTGCGGTATGGATCGAGGATTTCCTCCTCCACATCCACATGGCCGGCGGTGATGACCTACACGCCATAAAATACCTCCCACTAAAACTCAAAGGACCAGCTCGGCATTGGCTCAACAGCTTGCCAGCAGAGTCCATTGGTTGTTGGGAAGATCTGGAAGCCACATTCCTCGACAACTTTCATGACACTTATGTGCGACCACCAGATGCCGATGACTTGAGCCACATAATTCAACAGCCAGAGGAATCGGCCAGGCAGTTTTGGACACGGCTCCTAACAAAGAAAAATCAAATCGTCGACTGTCCGGATGCAGAGGCCCTAGCAGTTTTCAAGCACAACATCCGCGACGAGTGGCTAGCCCGGCACCTTGGTCCGGAAAAGCCAAAATCTATGGCAGCCCTCACGACACTCATGACCCGCTTTTGTGCGGGAGAAGACAGTTGGCTGGCTCGTAGTAATAACATATCAAAGAACCATGGTACTTTGGATACCAAGGACGGCAATGGCAGGTCACATCGCAACAAACATAAGCGCTGCATTAACAACGACAATACCGAGGATACAACATTCAATGCCGGATTCAAAGGCTCTAACCCCAGTCAGCGAAAAAAGCCATTCAAAAGAAGCACTCCGGGCCCGTCCAGTTTGGACCGTATACTCGATCGCTCATGTCAAATACACGGCACCCTCGACAAGCCAGCCAACCACACCAACAGGGATTGTTGGGTGTTCAAGCAGGCCGGCAAGTTAAATGCCGAAAACAAAGATAAGGGGTCACATAGGGATGACGAGGAGGAGCCCCGGCAGCCGAACACCGGAGGACAGAAGAGGTTCCCCCCACAAGTGCGGACGGTGAACATGATATACGCAACCCACATCCCCAAGAGGGAGCGGAAGCGTGCGCTTGGCGACGTATATGCGTTGGAGCCAGTCGCCCCAAAGTTCAACCCATGGTCCTCCTGTCTGATCACCTGCGATCGCAGGGACCACCCCACTAGTATCCATCATGGCGGATTTGGCGCACTGGTCCTAGACCCAATCATCGACGGATTTCACCTCACTCGAGTCCTAATGGACGGCGGCAGCAGACTGAACCTGCTGTATCATGACACAGTGTGCAAAATGGGTATAGACCCCTCAAGAATCAAACCCACAAAAACAACCTTTAAAGGTGTCATACCAGGTGTAGAGGCCCATTGCACAGGCTCAGTCACACTAGAAGTGGTCTTCGGATCCCCGGATAACTTCCGAAGCATAGAGTTAATCTTCGACATAGTCCCGTTCCGTAGTGGCTACCATGCACTGCTCGGGCAAACCGCATTCGCAAGATTCAATGCGGTACCGCATTATGCATATCTCAAGCTCAAGATGCCAGGACCTCGGCGGGTCATCACAGTCAATGGAAACACAGAGCGCTCTCTCCGCACGGAGGAGCACACTGCGGCCCTCGCCACAGAAGCACAAAGCAGCCTCTTAAGGCAATCCACTAGTTCGACGATTAAGGACCCGGACACCTTCAAGCACGCCCGGAGTAATCGGCAACAGGACCACCTGGCACGTTCCGAGCTCACATAGCAATGCGGCCCCCACCCCGGTCCCAGCCAAATGGCGAAATCCGTGCCACACGTACATAATTACGCATTAAAAATACCATGGGCACAGGCGGGGAGGGGGCACGACTGCGGCACGCTCCAAGTCGTGGCATAAACCGCACTAGGGGCTTCTCGCTTTATTATTTTTCTCTTTCAGGACTTTACTCTCTGGAAACCCTGTACGGCAGTATGATTGCCGAACACATGCTGTAGCAACCAAGGAGGCAGAAAGCTACGTCACACCACGGAACTCCCAGGTGGATTACGATAACAAGTCAAATATTTTCTTTAATACTATTCCTCAGCTTGCCCTTGGTAGGGACATGTCAAACAGTCCTACTTTTTGCTTATCGCACTACTTGTATCATTCTGCTTTAACGCACGTTTTTGAATAAACAATGCATAGCATTAAGACTATTATTGCATTTTTCCTTTTTATATATATGTTCATTCATGACATCTAGCACCCGTACACTCTGGTACGGCCAATACGCTAGGGGCTTAAGCATACCCCATAATACGGCATGAGAAGTCCGAACACTTTTGACAGTGCGGCACCCCAAACTTATAGCATTATATGCATCAGCTCCGAATCATGTCTTGGGTCAATAGTTGGGTTTTCTCGGCTCCCGATTTTTGGTACCTTACGTTCCGCTATATCGGCTAAGGTAGCACTGGGAGAACTACTATGATTGTGCCCCGGTTCTGCTGGGCTAAGCACCTCAGTAGAGAAAGCTAAAACTGACTGTCATGATAAGGTGAGAGACTGGTCGCTGTTCGAGAGGTTTCAAGTCCCTAATGACTTATGCCGCTTAGAGTGAGGAGTCGGCCCTGTCCGGCTTAAGGCGTGTATCGTGCCCCGAATTCGGCCTTCCAAATACTAGGGGCTTCGTGGAAATTTAAAATTATAGAATTGTATGGCTAAGTGAGAGTGATAACGCATTATGGTCTGATTGCCTTGTTCGTTGTGCTGAGCACCTCCCTCGAAGGAGCCAACAATGGGAACAAGAGTGCTCAGGTTTATCCCGAACACCCCAGCACTCCTAGCATGGGGGCAGAAGCCGACGAGTAGCCATCTCTCAGATTTGATAAACAGCCGAACAGAAGGTAATATTTTAAATTCAGACAAGCGTTTCATATCGCATATGAACAAGTTTTCATAATACGGGATCACACGAGCAAGTTTACTCAAATATTACATATTTCGTACACTTGTCCGCTACGAGACGGGCACCCTTCAGGACACCCTCATAGTACATCTCGGGGTGGCGATGCTCCTTGCCCTGCGGCGGCCCTTCCTTCACCAGCTTCACGACGTCCATCTTGGCCCATTGCACCTTCACACGGGCAAAAGCTCGGCGTGCACCTTCGATGCAGACGGACCGCTTGATGACTTCCAGCCGTGGGCAGGCATCCACAAGCCGCCTCACCAAGCCGAAGTAGCTATTGGGAAGGGCGTCGCCAGGCCACATTCGGACTATAAAGCCCTTCATGGCATGTTCGGCCGCCTTGTGTAGCTCGACCAGTTGCTTCAGTTGGTCGCTCAGAGGCATCGGGTGTTCGGTCCTAGTATACTGAGACCAAAACAGCTTCTCCGTTGAGCTTCCCTCCTCGGCCTGGTAAAACTGTGCGGCATCCGACACGCTGCGGGGCAAATCTGCGAATGCTCCTGGAGAGCCCCGCAATCGGGTAAGTAACAAGTAATTTACTTTCACATGCTTGCTTTGCATATAGAATGCCTTACCCGCCGCTATCTTCTTCATCGCATCAATCTCCTGGAGGGCCTTTTGGGCTTCGGCCTTGGCATTCTTTGCGTTCTCGAGGGCCACGGCAAGCTCGGACTCTCGCGTCTTCAAGTCAAGCTCCAACGCCTCGTGCTTCATCACGAGAGCATGGAGCTCTTGCTGCACCTCACCCACCCGAGCCCCTGCCTTTGCCGCTCGGTGCGCTCCATGGCCGCTTTGTTTTTGGCCTCGGATAGCGCTTGCTTCAGGGTCGCCACCTCGGTCGTGGCCCCTGGCAAATTTATGATGATCCTGTCATTTTGCAATCGCATTATTTTTATATATATCCATAGACTAGGTACTACCTACCTTTGTTCTCCTCGAGCTGCCTCTTGGCAAGGCCGAGCTCTTCCTTTGACCCTTCGAGGTCCTGCTTCAGTGCGGCAGAGGCCAGCAGTGAAGCCTGCATATGCATATAGACATACTTATATTAGACTCCTGCAATATTGTTTGATCCTCTGTTCGGCTTTTCTTTGTGAACACCGAACAGAGCATCAGGGGCTACTGTTTATGCGGTAATATTTGTCCTATATTTCAAATGCTTGCCTCAAAGCCTATCAGAAGGCTGGCATAGGCTTCAGTCAGTCCGCTCTTGGCGGACTGAATCTTCTAGATCACCGCACTCATAATAGTGCGGTGCTCTTTGTTGATGGAAGCGCCGTGAAGCGCTCCCAGCAGATTGCCCGATGCCTCTGGATGGATAGAGGTCACCGGCACAGGCGTCTTGCCCCTTTTGGAAGGAGGCCGCCTGCCTGAGTCTAGAACCAATGGAGGTTCCGGCACGGTGTTCGGCTGAGGGCCGAACTCGGAGCCCTCGGGAGCCTTCCTCCCTCTGCTCCCGGAATCTAGAAGGTCACCTCGAGGCGCCTCCAGGACTATCTCCCCTCGACCCGGTGCCTCTTGAGACAATACCTCAGCGTTGTCCGTAGGGCAAGGGGAGGTGGCGGTCGGAAGTGGATCGCTATCCATATCCGACGAGCCTAGGGAGCCGTCCGACGATACATCGACGGGCTCGTGGCGGTCTGCATAATCATAATTCGGCGTTAGGAGAAGTAGTGCGACAAAGGTATGCTATGAGTTACTCTGGCATCCGAATACTTACGACTTCGCCAGGGGCTTGGCCCTGAGCAGCCACTCATCTTCGCCTTCGGCGGCAGTGGTGGAGTAGTCCGGAAGGAGAGTCCTTCCCTTCTTGGACCCTTCGCCCCCCCCCCCGGTTGGGGCGGCCTTCCTTTTCTTGTCTCCCCCGACTGGAGGGGGAGCATCTTCATCTTCCTCCGCATCTTCAGGGGAGGAGTGCGTCGTGGAGTTATCGGACGATGAGTCCGACAACACCTGGCGTCGGGAACTCTTTCGGGTTCCCTTGGCCTTCTTGGTCTTCTCCGGCACCTTGTAAGGAGCCGGAGTCAGCATCTCCGTCAGGAGAGCGTCCGCAGTGTCTTCGGGCAGAGGGGCCAGACAGTTAATCTGTCCCGACGTCTCCAGCCAGTCCTGTCAAAGGGCATGGAGCTCAGACCCAGCACATGATTAAGCTAGGGGAAATAAAGTATCCTACCGGATGTATAGAACTCACCGAATGCGCTGGGTGCTTCGCGCTTAGCCCACGGTCCACGGTGAGAGAGGGAGGGACCTCGGCGCCCTTGAACAGCACCCTCCAGACGTCCTTGTGCGTCGTGTCGAAGAGCTCGCTCAGAGTCTGGTGCTGGGCCAGGTCGAACTCCCACAAGTTGAAATCCCGTTGTTGACATGGGAGGATCCGGCGGATGAGAATGACCTGGACTATGTTGACAAGCTTGAGCTTTTTGCTTGCCATATTCCGGATACACTTCTGGAGTCCGTCCAGCTCCACCGATGAACCCCAGGATAGGCCATTCTCTTTCCGGGAGGTGAGCCACGTGGGGATTCTGGATCAAAACTCGGGGGCCGCCACCCAGTTGGTGTCGCACGGCTCGGTGATGTAGAACCACGCCGATTGCCACCCCTTTATAGTCTCCACGAAGGAGCCTTAGAGCCATATAACATTGGGCATCTTGCCCACCATAGCTCCACCGCATTCTGCTTATTGGCCTCCCACCACCTTCGGCTTGATATTGAAGGTCTTCAGCCACAGGCTGAAGTGGGGAAAGATGCGGAGGAAAGCCTCACACACGATGATGAACACCGAAATGTTGAGGATGAAGTTCAGGGCCAGATCATGGAAGTCCAAGACGTAGTAGAACATGAGACCACGGACAAATGGATGGAGGGGAAACCCCAGTCTGCGGAGGAAGTGGTGGAGGAAAACTACCCTCTCGTGAGGTTCAAGGGTAGGAACGATCTGCCCCGCAGCAGGCAGCCGATGCGCGATATTCGCGGCTAAGTATCCGGCTCCGCACAGCTTCTTGATGTGTCCCTCCGTAACAGAGGAAGCCATCCATTTGCCTCCCGCTCCGGACATGATTGGAGAAGGTTGAGGGGAAGCATGTGGACTCGGGCGTTGGAGCATGAGTGCGCAATAATGGATGAGCAAGGAGGTAGAAGGCGTGGGTAGAAAAAGGTTAAACCTTGTCCCTTTATAAGGGCGGCCGAAACTATACGCCCCCACTAGCCTGGTAAAACTCGCTTATCCCCCAAGCGTCGTAATCGATGACACGGTTGGGTTACCCACGACCGTATTGATGAGAATCCCGTAATAAGGGGGGCATGATCTCTGATTTGACAAGACGTGCAAGAAACTACCTCGCGTTATGTGCGGGGCTAGTTAAAGGAAACTGTTCGAATAATCACCGGGCCATGGCATAATGTCATGTTGCCAAAACGTGTCAGCAGATTAGATTTGTGGAAATATTATTCTCTCTACGGTGGTATGTGGAACTTATTTTGCAGGGTCAGACACTATCCTTGTATTCAAATTCTTCCGTGGTGTATTCGGAGGAGGAACCCGCCTTGCAATGCCGAAGACAATACTGCGCACCGGACTCATCGTCATTGAAGCCTGGTTCAGGGGCTACTGAGGGAGTCCTGGATTAGGCGGTCTCCGGACAGCTAGACTATTGGACTATGAAGATACAAGATTGAAGACTTCGTCTCGTTTCTGGATGGGACTCTACTTGGCGTGGAAGGCAAGCTAGGCAATACAAATATGTGTATCTCCTCCTTTGTAACCGACCTTGTGTAACCCTAGCCCCCTCCGGTGTCTATATAAACCAGAGGGTTTTAGTCCGTAGGACAACATACAATCATACCATAGGCTAGCTTCTAGGGTTTAGCCTCTCCGATCTCGTGGTAGATCAACTCTTGTAATACTCATATCATCAAGAATAAATCAAGCAGGACGTAGGGTTTTACCTCCATCAAGAGGGCCCGAACCTGGGTAAAACATCGTGTTCCCTGCCTCCTGTTACCATCCGCCTTAGACGCATAATTCGGGACCCCCTACCTGAGATCCACCGGTTTTGACACCGACACACATCTAAATACTTGTAGGCGTAGGGGGCGGGGCACCATACATAATGTGATAAACACATTATACATATCAGACATGGTTTAGATTATGAAGATCTAGCAAGAGCTTGAAATGTACTATGATTTGAAATCAATATAAAGTGGATTCAAAAAATCGAGTTCGAGTTCATATAGTACACATAGTTCATATGTAACTCGAGACTAATCATGTGGTGTGCTGTGAAGATAATACACAAACGATGGTTTAACTTGACAATAATGATGATTGTAGATCTTATTAAAACAGAGAAACAAATTCAAATGCTTTGACTTCAGAACAATCATTATTGTAGATCTTATTCAAATAGAGAAGCGGATTCAAATTTAGTTCATATTGAAGTGGTAGTATATATGTTTGGAATGCACTAAAACGTTCATTTGAGTAGTAGGTTGCATGCATTATACACGTAGCGAAATATTTTAATTGAACATAACATGAATTCAAAGTTTTGCATGAAATTTGTAATGCGAATTGATTTGGTACAGTACACGTTAGGCTTGTCCAGAAATTTCAACCCGCGCCTTGTTAGCCCAAAGTATTTAAGATATATCTTTGTCTCGTTGTGCTCCGACAACACCCTCCATCTCAACCCACGCCTTGCTATTCCAAAATTACAACGCGCCCGAAAACTCCCACCTCCTGTGAAATCCCGACACGCGAAATGCCCGTGATACCTCTGAACCGAAAGAACCGCCTCAAATCGGTGGGGGTACTTTCGTAACTTACCCCACATTTCGGACAAGCACGTCCCTAAGCCATGGTTCCCCACTCTCATCCCATCCGTCCACCCATTCATACACCAAGGCCGGGAAAACCCACTAAGTCCCACACCCTCCTCCATCCGCCACCCAGCCGGAGCCTCTTCCCCGACGACGTCGTCCACAGCAACACCTCGACGTCCCTCATCCACCGTACCGGATGAGGATCCGTCGTTGATATGGTCGTCCCGCCGGTTCAGCCACCCCGTCCTCCACCTCCAAAGAGCTGCCCCAACGTTCCCCTCGTCTTTCGCGCCACCTCCATTCCCACACCGCCATCTTCACCTGCACCACCGGAAGAGCATCATCATCACCATTTCCTCGGATGAAGCTGCAGCCTAATCAGCGCCACCAAAGAGGTTGTACACTAATCGCCGCATTTTCTTCCTGATTCGATCTCACGGTGCTGCCGGCGCTCGGTCCCGAGCCGACACGGTGCGGCTCCATCCACGGCGGCGTCGCTGGCCACTTCATCCACGGCGTCGCTCCCTCGGCAGCGACGTCCACATCAGTAGGAGCTACTGCTGCTGCTTTAGGTCTCGCTCGCGCTGCTGCTCTGCACTTGCTCTCGGTGCCCTGCCTTGTCTGCTCTTGCTCTTGCTTGTGATGCTGCTTCGATTTAGCTACACTTCATCTGACAGAATCGACTTTTGGGTCAGTCAATTTTCAGGGGGTGGGGGGCTCATCGGAGTTAAGGAAGAATCAGTCGCAGCAGGGAGGGGGGCTCGGCGAAGAGGTACCCCACTATCTATCTTAGGGTTCAGGGTGGGGGCGGTGGTCGCCGGCAGGGGTGGGGCGGTGGCATGGGGATCACCGGAGAAAAAGTTCGGCACGGGGGGCCTAGAGGGATGGCCGGGGCTGCGGCGGACCGGTGGTGGGGAGTGTTTTCGGGGCGAGCGGGGTGGCGCACCGCCGGCCGCGGGCGGCGGGGGGAGGCTGTTTGGCCGGTGGTGGCTGGCGGCTCAAGGGGGTGGAGGTTGAAGATGAACTGCAGGCCCTTGATTTCGTATCCAATGGCTGCAAAATCGACTGACCAGATATGAAAAAGTCAGTCGACTGACGTGTAGCCTCACCTCTAGTGCGTTCAGTTTCGACAGTAAAATTCAGTTTCGACAGCAAAATTCAGTTTCAATAGTTAAGTTCAGTTTCAATAGTTAAATTCAGTTTCGACAGTTAAGTTTAGTTTCGATAGTTAAATTCAGTTTCGATAGTTAAGTTCAGAGATGAGCGGCTGATGTATGTTACATCTAGCACTTTGTGGTTATGTATTTTATGTCATCTATTGAAGATGTTATTAGAATTCCACTCAGGTTAACGTTGTCTCTCTTGTCCTACTTCAGCCTCGGCGTCGTACAACTCACCGGAGCTGCTCCAATGACGAAACCCTCCATCACAGCGGATGTAAGGGAACGCAGCAGAAAACAAAAAATTCCGACCTACGCACCAGCCCAGGACCACTATGGAGACTGCATACATGGTTTGATCTTTTTCGTTACCGACTCGTAGCGCAGCGGGAAGTAGAGTCGATGACGATCGGTGGTGCAGATCCCCGCAGCTAGGATTTACAACCTCCCAACCGCGAGGATGTATACCCTCATCTGCTCCTCAGACAGCCTTCCGGGAGGCGGTCGAACAGCCCCACCCGGACGGTGTCGCGGACAGCCCTTCGGGAGGACCTTCGAAACTCGAACGGTCACTCGGACAGCCCTTCGGGAGGACCTTCGAAACTCGGACGGTCACACGGACAGCCCTTCGGGAGGCACTCATGAACTAAGACTGAAACTACGATCTCTCTACAGAGTTGCACACATACGGTGTCATCTATCCGGCAGGGCTTCGCCGTCCAGAACTAGTTCCTACCGGAACCCAGACAGCCTTTCGGCTCTACGAAACTGTTTCGCTGGGAGGGAGAGAGAAGCCAGATCATGCATGGCACTTGTATGTGAGAAAGGGTGAGTGTGGAGGGCTGCCCCTCCACCTCTATTTATAGGAAATCCCAAGGGGTAGGGTAGTTTCACACAAAAACCCAAAATGCACATGAATGAAGTCCTTCCACAAGGACCTAGGAGTGAAACCAAGGAACAAGAGGGTCCCCAAGGGGGGATACCCCATGTGGCCGGCCACACCCCCATGAGGGGCCCAAAAAATGGCTCCTATCCATCCATGTCATCCCCAAGATCTTTTGGAGCAAAGCCCCAAAAGGTGGCTTTCCATAAAGTAACCATAAAGCTGATTTTCACTATTCACGACGACATTTTTCAGCGTCCGTTCAAACTAAAAATATTTATGTGGGCTTAGAACATTTCCAGTACCCACCAAAATGATTTTCAACGCGTTCCGAAACAATTCCGGTTTAGTGATTTTCATCTGCGAAAAGCATCTGAAGCGGTTCCGGCAGCTCCGGAGCATATCCGGTTATTATCCCTGAAAATTCCAGAAAGCTTCCAGAATGATTTTGGCACCCTCCAAGAATTATCAGGCATGTGCCGAAACCAATTTGACTTAATGGTATCCCCTGAAACAACTTTTCAGTTTCATCGAAACTCATCCGATGACCTCTCTCTGTGGAACCTTTTCCGCTGTCCGAAACTTTTCCGGTGTCCGAAACTTTTTCGGTGATTTTCTCTCAGACTCCTTGTCTAGTATTCAGCAGATAGATGACCCTTAAGCGTGTGACCCTATAGGTTCGGTGAAGTATAGACATGACCCGGAACCCCTTCCGATCAATGATTAACATCGGAGCCGTGGACACCCATATTGACCCCTATACCCACATGAATAAATATTCGAGTGAACCTCCAGTTGCAGTGAACTATTCCTGTTGCTTCGCGATATGTCACAAACACCCGAGGTGAGATTTATTGCATCCCCATGGACAAACAATTTGTCCACCATGCAAGTTACCTCGTTACCGGTTTTGTTCTCTTTTCTCGTTTCCGTGTTCCGGCATCCCAGTGATCAAATCACACTGTGTCTGGCCAGACGATGATAGATACCGTAATACCGAGAGGGCCCGAGAATATCTCTCCATCGTCGGAGGATCAAATCCCAATCTTGAGCTATCAAGTTACTTGACACACTTTTCCATGAACCCGTAAGCCGCCGTAATAGCCACCCATTTACGGATGGCGTTTAACAAACCCCAAAGTTCATGAAGCAAGCATGAAGAAACTGATACTCTCATGGTCTAAGGAATCATGCAAACGTTAACCATCTCTGTGTTATGTACCATTAACTTGTGATGAATGAATCTCTTAGCATAACATAAATCCGGGTCGATTCAACACAAATGTTCTCTTAACATTGTGCCCTCAAGGTTGCTGGCATAGACATGCCCATGATCAGGAAAACAGAACCATCATGCAACACTTGAGCTACTCTTAGAGGCCAGACTAGGAATACATTTTACCGTTTATTATTCCACACGTGCATATGAGTCTTCCTCCGAGCCTCGTGGTTATTGCAGACTCGAGAACCATATCAGTTATAGCATGGAACATAAACATAATTATGAACTCGGAGATA
Source organism: Triticum urartu (assembly GCF_056163025.1). NCBI lineage: Eukaryota > Viridiplantae > Streptophyta > Magnoliopsida > Poales > Poaceae > Triticum > Triticum urartu. The sequence goes on along the minus strand of NC_141879.1, from coordinate 317,225,081 downwards.
AATAATATCATTTATTATTGCCTCTAGGGCATATCTCCTACAGCGGAGTAGTACCTTGGGCTCCATCTCCAGACGCCTAAGATCTTCTTCCCCTCCTCCGACAGCCCATTCAGCTGGAGCATCCTCACCGGCCAACCCAATCACGCTGAGATCGACATGGCTTCGCCAAAGAGGTTGTACACTTGTTGCATCTCTTTTTTACTCTACACGTTATATATATTGTCCACTGAGCACACGGAGTAACGAGAAATACGATTATTTTATCCTACTATATGAAAAGAAGCAAGGTACCAGGAAACTTAGATATCCGTGATGGACTCTCTTGAATGCCATCATTATTTATCTCTGCGCGTTTGAGTTGTGCATTTGTCGATGGCCCTGGGAGCTGAGCTAGTAGGGCAGTGGCCTGGGTACAAAGTAATAGAAGTAGCACAAAACCACTTTTTTAGTGTAGGCTTTTCCTTTCTCAAGCCTTCCTACTAGAATCGCAAGTGCTTGAAATGAAAAGTGAATGAAAAACATAGGAATTGGAAAGTTTCCTATGGTACTACTTTTCATGAATTTGGTGCAAAGGAATGGAGCAAAGGAAAACTGTAGGGTTTGTTCCTTTAGTGTCTCCTTGAAAGAAAAACCATAGGAATTTTAATTTCCACTTGTCCTCCTTTTCAAATTCCTATTCATGAAGCACAAGACTAAGAGATAGTAGCATAATAGCATTATAACCATACATTTTCTTGTGGTTTGACTCAATCTCACCATGCTTCTTTGCATCCTGGCAGAAATCCTGTGTTTTTAAATTCTCTGTTTTGCACGTGCATTCCTATCCTATTCCTATCTATTTCCTATCCCTGCATTGTGAGAATCCTCAAATTCAAACAAGCCCTTACACAATTACTTCTATTACATATATGTGTCAAAGAAAACCTTGTGTGGTTTGTCCTGCTCCTGCGGTGCTGTGTTCCACCCTAGCTCAGCTGCTCCAACGACGGAAGGGTTCACCACAGTAGGGGTCCGCTCTCCAGACTGTCTTTCGCCGCCTCGGATCTTCTTCCCCGCCGCCGGCAGCCACAACAACTGCATTACCATCATCAACTAAGCAGATGACCTTGAGGACTACACGGGTCCACAAGAGAGGTCGCACTCGTTCGTGTCTGCTTACGTTATGCATCGCTTAATGTGATGACACGCTACTTTATCGCTGTGTTCACCTATTAGACTCCGAGTCAAGTCCAAACTTATGCTGAAACTTGAGTTTTCAAATGGTTGTGGGGTACATATTGGGGCAGCAATCAGTACTATATGTCTACTATCTAGTTAATCTCAGGTGTCTACTATGAGTTTCATGTTGGGTGAAAACAAACATTAAAGGAGCCATTATCTGTATTTTTTTACTAAAGCTATTATCTTCCTGCTATCATTGGTTTTGGGTCTATCCACAATTTGCTACCATCACTCTTGATTTGTGCATGCACTCCTTACATAATCTCACTATGTTTTATTCCTATGCATGTCAGTTATTGTACACAATGGAACTGAACATGTAGAGCAAAAGAGACGAGCCTTGTGTGGCAATAAAATTTCATGCAGATGTCGCTCCATGGTGGGCGCAAAGGCAGCCCCCCCCCACCCATTTCGGATCGTAATCAAGAGGAAGATAACTGTTCTGAGGGGGATTCAAAAGCAGAAGACCACTCCTATTTACCCCTTGAGGTCTTCGCTCTAACTTGGCATGCTGATGTTGGTAATATCATGCATATGGTGTCTTGCATTGCTTACTGTATACATCAAAGATGTCGTCTGCTTAGTTTAGACATGGTTTGTGTCAATGCCATCTGTTTAGTTTCTTTATTGCATATGTGAATCATGCAATGCCATCTTGTTTAGCCAGGCATCATATATGTGAATTTTGCAATGCCACCCTGGTTAGCCAATCATCTTATATGTGAATTATATCATGACATCATTTTTTATTACATGTTAAATTTGTCAACAATTTTAGTACATTCAATTACTCTTCCTGTGCATCAGCCATTCGGCACGGTCATGGAAAAATCTGGAGTGGAAACAAGGTCTTCAGAGCAGACAATGCTATCTGACGAAGCACATGTCTTGCTGGTTACAGATAGCTCCTCAGAGGAGGATTCAGAGACAGATGACCAGTCCTATCCCCCCCCTCCTAGGTGCATGCTCTAACTTGGCAGGGTTATGTTGATCATATCGTGCGTATGGTATCTTGCATTGCTATGTCATTTTCTTAGTTTAGACAAGCTTTGTGTGAATGCCACCTATTTAGTGTCTAATTACCATATATGTGAATTATGCAATGCTATCTTGTTGAAAGACATTATATATGTGAATTATGCAATGCCATCTTGTTGCAAGGCATTATATATGTGAATTATGCAATGCCATGTTGTTTAGCCAAGCGTCATATATGTGAATTATATCGTGTCGTCCTTTTTTGTATTTCTCATTGCTTTTGTCAACAATGTTTGTATATTCAAATGCTCTTCCTGTGCATCAGCCATTTGAATTGGTGATGGAGAAATCCGGAGTGAAAACAAGGTCTTCAAAGCAGACAATGCTACCTGCTGAAGCAGATATCTTGTTGGTTACAGATAGCTCTTCAGAGGAGGATTCAGAGGCAGATGACCAGTCCTATTATCCCCTGAGGTGTATGCTCAAACTTGGCAGGGTAATATTACTCATATCATGCATATGTTGTATTGCAATGCTTAGTTTTTACATCATATACACGATATTGAATGCCATCTCCTTAGTTGACACATCATATATGCGATTGCCCTCTGCTCACTTCCTTAGTATATAAATCATATATTTGAATTATATCATGCCATGATGTTTACATAGATAGCATGTATCTGAATTATGGCATGCCAACCCATTTTCTAAAGACATAATATAGTTATATCATCTCATCCTGTTTACATAGTCATCATATTTCGAATTATGTCATTCTATCCGTGAATTATATCACGCCATCATGTTTCCATCGACGGCATGTTTGTGATTTATGGCATGCCAACCACTTTAATAGACACATCGTATAGTTATATCATGTCATCCTATTTACATAGTCATCATATTTTGAAGTATGTCATTCTATCTTGTTTAGTTAGCCATCATACATGTGAAATTGTGTCATGCTATCCTATTTAATTAGCCATCATATATGTGAAATTATGTCCTGCTATTCTGTTTGGTTAGACCACATAAATGTGAATTATTTCATGCCATGTTTTCTTCCCTACTATCCATTGCACTTGTCTATCTTACAATGTATGTACATTCAATTACTTTTCTTGTTTATCAGCCATTTCAATTGGAGGGAGTGATGGTAGTATCTATGGGAGTAAAAACACGGTCTTCAGAAAAGATCGTGCTACCCGTCGATGGAGATAGAACCACGGTTGTACTTGCCCAAGAACCAGCCCCACCACACATAACCCAGACTCACGCAGATTGTACCCCTACCCAGTTGGACAGAGAACCAGCTACACCCCTTCTAACCCCATCCCCAGTAGATAGTAACCCAGTTCCCGTTGACACAGCACCGTCTCCACCATAGAGCACCCAAACACGAGCAGCTAGTAAGGCAACTGCAGTGCCCAAAGCACGAGGACCACCACTCTGAACCCCAAGTCAATGCTTAAAGCAGAAGAAGAATTGTTCTCGGGTCAGGTTCCGTAGCTATGGTTCATACTACTTTGCTCTTGCATCACTGCATTTACTCATACCAACTAATTTCAAATTTGAAAGATGCAATTGAAACTCCAATGGCGCAACAGGTATGTTTTAAACCTGTTTCTATAACGTGTTTGTTGTTGTAACTTGCTCTATGTTGATTTCAGTTTCAATTGAATAAACAGTTATGTTCTCATGCCATGCACATTACAAGTGTTGTTATTGTTGTGTAGTTTCCCACACTTATATTTTGTCTATGCTGCTTTGTCTTAGATAGATATGATTCGAACTGTATCTATCTTGATTTGGCAACATAAACTAGAATGATATAGACCATACAGTGACCATACTACATAGATATATGTTTGTTTCATGCTGTTATCCTGTCCACCTTACTACTGAACTGGTTTACCAAAATGAGTTTCATATACTACATTGTAAACCTGTGATGTGTTTGTTTGTTTCTCTTTTAGAACGTGGATAAAATATTGGAGAAGAGTACCCCATTATGCAATGGTAAAGGAAGTAATGCGGATAAGGTTCAAGATAGTGAGACATACCTGTTGGTCTCCAAGAAAGCTGATAAAAACTATATTGAAGACACTGAGACAACCCCAAAGTCATATCTTGATGTAGTGTTCGAGTTACTGGCTACTACTGCTGCAACCAACTCTTCGAACTCGCTGCCTGAATCAGTTCGGCTTCTTGAGTCTCAACTTCAAGTTGTAAGACATCGATCAGATGTTATGCGACAGGAAGCCGAAGGACTGAGGAAGTCCCTGCATAATTCAGATGCATACTTTCTGGTGCAACAGCAAGTGCTGGAGGATTTAAGCGCGAAACAAGAGAAAGTTAATAAGCTTGCTAAGCATCTTGCCAGCTTTGTTCCCTATATTTTCACTGGTGGTGAACTTTGATGCCTAGTGGATCTAATATGTGTAATAGCCGTGATAGCCTAGCATAAGTTGCTTGCTAATTTATTTCCTTATTGTCTTGTTTATTTGTTTTCTTGTAGTTAGTGCAGTTCTTTTTCCGTGGTTTGCTAGTAGCCGCAATAACCTATTTTTTTAAACTAGGCCACAATAACCATGAGCTACATATTTACTATAGTTAACATGGGCCTCATACGGGCCGTAGACACAATGAGCCTTCTACGGGGCGTAGAAACAATGGGCCTTATACGGGTCGTAGACACAATGGGCCTTCTACGGGTCGTATCATCAATGGGCCTTCTCCGGGCCGTATGATCAATTGGCCAAACATGGGCCAATAACAGACCACATTATGGCCGTAAATGAGCTAGAGTTGAAATCATCCGTTCATGGGCCGACCATAACGGGCCGTCATTAATCCGTCGTATTTGATGACGCTATGAAAACGGCCCAATGTATTAACGGGCCTACTGTAACCACAGGCTGAATTTGGCCCACAAGCAGAAAATGACAGTAACGGGCCATAAGTAAACGAATGTTGGAAATGAGCCCAAGAATAAATGGGCCCTAAGAAGGCCGAAAGATAACATGGGCTGGAAACAGCCCAGCGGAATAATGGGCCGTTCATGGGTATAAAGTGATACACTATTCATTACGGGCCAGTTTCACCACGTGCCGTTAATGGGTATAAAGTGATACACTGTTCATTACAAGACAGTTTTACCACGGGCCATTAATGGGCCAAGAGTTACTAAGGGCCTCATATGGGCCGAAAGACGTCATGGGCCATACATGGGCCAGAAGTTAAAACGGGCTAGAATTATATTGGACGGCCCAGATGACGCTACTGGGGCTAATTCGGATAGGCCGTATACGGGCCCTGGGTTATGTAACGCCCTCGATGCGACTATATCTCCCACGTGTCGAGGCACGACTTAGAGGCATAACCGCATTGAAAGCAATGTCGCAAGTTAGGCAATCATCACAAAATCCCATGTAATATAGATAATAAAAAGGGGAGATACATAGTTGGCTTACACTCGCCACATCACACAAAGTACATAAATAACATTACAACAACCAAACACTCATGGCCCGACTACGGCGCCAAAATAAAAGATAACCAAACATGCGACACGGTCCCGATCACCCCCAACTGGGCACCACTACTGATCATCAGGGAAAGACACGTAGTATCGTTGAGAGTCCTCGTTGAACTCCCACTTGAGCTCAAGCGCGTCATCTGGAGCGGAATCATCAGGCCCTGCATCTGGTTTAATATTAATCTGTGAGCCAAAGGGATTCAGCAATCTCGCACCCTCGCGATCAAGACTATTTAAGCTTATAGGTAAGGCAGGGTAAATATGTGGAGCTGCAGCAAGCGACTAGCATATATGGTGGCTCACCTGTTCGCAAAAGAGAGCGAGAGGAGGAGGCAAAGCGCGGGCGAGAAACTAGAGGACAACCTGCGCAAGCATTACTCCAACACCGTGTTCACTTCCCGGACTCCGCCGAGAAGGGACCATCATGGTAACTCACACTGTTGATTCATTTTAATTAAGTTAAGGTTCAAGTTATCTACAACCGAACATTAACAAATTCCCATCTGCCCATAACCGCGGGCATGGCTTTCAAAAGTTAAAATCCCTGCAGGGGAGTCCCAACTTAGCCCATGACAAGCTCTCATGGTCAACGAAGGAATAGACCTCCTCCCGAGACGTTTCGATCAGACTCGGTACCTCGGTTCTTCAAGACACTTCAGCATTACCAAGTGCCTCACTTAGCAAGCTTGTGCTAGTCACCACACACATCACAAAAATACATGGGTTGCACCTCTGTAAAGATGGCAAAACCCTTAACAAAACATATGTAGAGCTCATGGGCATATCATGCACACAATAATCATGGCAAAAATGAGAAATATCTAAATGGAGCAGCAGATCTGACAATTATCTCAAGTAGCACTCTTCTAACAGCATTTCGGGCATCAAGATGAACTCAAATGAAAATGATGCAATGAGATGAAATGATGTGTTCTCTTAGTCGAACAATTTGATATGCTATATGCCCAAAACGGAGCTACGGATGAGGAATTACGGCACGATGAACAGGAGCAAAAAAATATGCAGACTTAGGGGAAAAATTGAGGTCAACCCTAGGGTTACTGTAGCTCGGATCTGGATCTGGGCGCACGCCGACCGAGGAATGCCAGAGTTCGTCGGGGAGGTAGGCCGGCGGCTTGCCAGAGAGCTCGGGGAGGCGGCGTTGAGGAGGGAGGAGGAGGCCGGGGCGGCGGCGTCAATGGTGATGGCCGACGATGGCGGCGGGGAGGCTCCTGCCGCCGAGGGATGAGGCGGCCGCCGGCGAGTTCGTGTTGCGGCGCGGTGGCGCGGCTCCGCCGGAGAGGGAGGCGAGGCGATGAAGGCGCGGGCGGCGGTGGGCAGGTGGGTCACGGGGGCCCGGTGCGGGCCTGGCGGGCCCGCGCGGCGGCGGCGAAGTGGGGCTCTCCCGTAGGTGACGTGGCGCGCCCCGGTTGGCCAGAGGCGGCGGCGGACGCTGTCTAACCGGGGACGGACGTGTCCGGCCGGCGCGATGTGTTTTTTTAGGGTTTTGGATGGGGATATCCGAAATTTGGAGAGGGGGAGGTATATATAGGCATAGAGGGAGCTAGGAGTGTCCAAATGAGGTGCGGTTTTCGGCCACGCGACCATGATCGAATGCTCCAGATGATGGAGAGCGTTTTGGTGGGTTTTGGGCCAACTTGGAGGGGTGTTGGGCTGCAACACACACGAGGCCTTTTCGGTCCCTCGGTTAACCGTTGGAGTATCAAACAAAGTCCAAATGATACGAAACTTGACAGGCGGTCAACCGGTAGTAAACCAAGGCCACTTGGCAAGTCTCGGTCCAATCCGGAAATGTTTGATCCCCACACACGAAATAAAGGTAGAAATGACCACCGGAGGAGAACAAAGCGCCGGAATGCAAAACGGACAACGGGGAAAATGCTCGAATGCATGAGACGAACATTTATGCCAATGCAATGCACATGATGACATGATATGAGATGCATGACAACGACAACAACACACGGAGACAAAAACCCGAACCCGAGAAAATAAAATAACTTAAGGCCGGAAACGGCAAGAGTTGGAATACATATTGGGAAAATCATATCCGGGGTGTTACAACACTCCACCACTACGAAAGGATCTCGTCCCGAGATCTAGGACTGAAAGAACGCTGGGTATTCAGAACGGAGGTGATCCTCGCGTTCCCAGGTAGCTTCACGGTCGGAATGGTGTGACCACTTGAATTTGGGGAATTTGATTGACTTGTTGTGAGTCTTGCGTTCAGTCTCTTCAAGAATAGCCATGGGGTGCTCACGATAGGAGAGATCTTCTTGGAGCTCAATGTCCTCGAAGTTGACGGTGCGGTCAGGAGTCTTGAAGCACTTTCGAAGCTGAGAGACATGGAACACATCATGAACATTTGCAAAGTTTGAAGGAAGCTCGAGTTGATAGGCGAGATCACCTCTCTTGCTGACAACCTTGAAAGGTCCCACGTATCTGGGGGCAAGCTTCCCTTTGATACCGAAGCGACGAGTACCTTTCATTGGAGAGATGCGGAGGTAAACATGATCTCCGATCTCGAAAGCCTAATCACGGTGCTTACTATCATAGTAGCTCTTCTGGCGGGATTGGGCTCCTTTGAGGTTATCTCGAATGACTTTGCACATCTCCTCTGCCTCTGTGATTAAGTCATTTCCAAGAACTGATGTTCACCGGTTTCGGACTAGTTGAGAGGGGTACGGCACTTCCTGCCATGCAGAATTTCAAATGGGGCCTTGCCCGAACTTGCTTGAAAACTGTTGTTGTAGGAGAATTCAGCATATGGAAGACAATCCTCCCACTTCATGCCGAAGGAGATCACACAAGCCCTGAGCATATCTTCAAGAATCTGATTGACACGCTCGACTTGACCGCTAGTTTGAGGATGGAAAGTTGTGCTGAAGCGGATGTTGGTGCCCATGGCCTTCTGAAAAGAATCCCAAAACTTGGAGGTAAGGATGCTGCCACGGTCTGAAGAGATCACTTGAGGAATACCGTGCAGAGAGACAATTCGAGAGGTATAGAGTTCCGCCAATTGAGTTGTAGTGATTAACTCTTTGATAGGCAGAAAGTGAGCCACTTTGGTGAATTTATCGATGACAACGAATATAGCATCATTGCCATGCTTAGACTTTGGAAACCCAGTCACGAAGTCCATTTCAATGTGGTCAAACTTCCATTCTGGAATGGCAAGAGGTTGGAGGAGACCCGCTCGTCTTTGGTGTTCTGCCTTCACTCTTTTGCAGACATCACATTCATTCACGAATTGAGCAATCTCGTGCTTCATTCGAGTCCACCAATAAGCCTGCTTGAGGTCCTGATACATCTTCGTGCTCCCAGGGTGGATGGAGAGGAGAGAATTGTGAGCCTCGTTCATGATCACTTTACGAAGTTCACCTTTGGGTACAGCAATACGATCCTCGAAGAAGAGAGTGTCCTTGTCATCAAGGCGATAGCACTTGTACTTGGGTTGACTCTTGGCAATCCCAATCTTCACCTTTTTCACCATAGCATCAAGAAGCTGGGCTTGGCGAATCTGGTCTTCCAAGTTAGGAGAGACTTGAAGGTTGGCGAGGAAACCTTGAGGAACAACTTGCAGATTAAGTTTGCAGAAAGCTTCACAAAGCTCGGGTTGATAAGGCTTGAGAATTAGACTGTTGCAATAAGCCTTCCTGCTCAATGCGTCAGCAATCACATTGGCCTTGCCTGGAGTATACTCGATACTCGGATTATACTCTTGAATCATTTCGACCCATCGAGTCTGCCTGAGGTTGAGATTAGGCTGAGTGAAGATGTACTTGAGACTCTTGTGATCAGTGAGAATGTCCACTTTTCTTCCCAATAAGAGATGTCTCCATGTCAAAAGAGCATGCACAACTGCCGCCAACTCGAGATCATGAGTGGGGTAGTTCTTCTCATTGGGCTTCAATTGGCGAGAGGTATAAGCAACAACTTTCTTCTCTTGCATCAACACTGCGCCAAGACCTTGGAGAGAGGCATCACAAAAGACCTCGTACGGCTTGGATTCATCAGGCGGAGTCAGAACTGGAGCAGTGATCAATTTCTCTTTCAAGGTGTTGAAAGCAATGTCACACTCCGGAGACCAAACATACTTGACGTGCTTCTGGAAAAGATTTGAGAGAGGCTTCCCGATCTTGGAAAAGTTTTCAATGAATCTTCGGCAGTAGCTTGCGAGACCGAGGAAGCTACGGAGTTGCTTCACGTTCTGAGGAGGTTCCCAATTCACAATCGCAGACACCTTCTCAGGATTCACCGCAATGCCCTTGGCAGAGATGATATGACCAAGATAAAGAACCTCATCGAGCCAAAATTCGCACTTGGAGAACTTGGCGTAGAACTGGTGTTCCCTCAGCTTATCGAGCACCAAACGCAAGTGCTTGGCATGATCTTCCTTGTTCTTCGAGAAAACCAGAATGTCGTCGAGATAGACCAGAACGAAGTCATTGGTGTAGGCGTTGAAGATGAAGTTCATCATGCAAGAGAACGTCGGAGGAGCATTGACGAGGCCAAAAGACATGACAGTGTATTCATATGAACCATAGCTTGTCCTGAAAGCCGTCTTGGGAATATCTTGCTCACGGATTCGAATCTGATGATAACCCATACGGAGATCAAGCTTGGAGAATACTTGGGCACCTTTGAGTTGTTCGAACAGCCATTGATGTTGGGAAGTGGATATTTGTTCTTGATGGTCTTCTTGTTCAATGGACGGTAATCAACACAGAGTCGGTCCGTTCCACCTTTCTTCTTCACAAAAAGAACACCACAACCCCACGGAGAAGAACTAGGCCGGATGAGACCCATTCTCTCTAGAATATCGAGTTGCTTCTTCAGCTCCTTCAACTCTTCAGGTCCGAGCTTGTAAGGACACTTGCACACAGGTTCCGTACCGGGCTCAAGATCGATGACGAATTTAACTGGCCGGTGCGGAGGCATTCCTGGAAGCTCTTCTGGAAAGACGGCTTGATATTCGCAAACGACTGGAATTTGGGAGATAGCATCCAGTTCACCCTTCTCATTGAGAGAAAATAGACGGATTGTATTGTCCCGAGCGGCAAAGACAATTACATCCTCAGACGAATGAGTCAATTGAATCTGCCTGGCAGCACAATCAAGATGCGCCTTATGCTTAGAAATCCAATCCATTCCAAGAATAAGATCAATATCCGAGCCACCAAGAAAAATTGGGGAAGAAAGGAACTTGTAGTCGCCCAACGTGATAGTAATATCTGGGACGCAGAAATTAGCTATCATTTGCTTGCCCGGTGACACGATTTGCAAAGAATTTTGCAGATACTGATAATCGCACTCATACTTCGATGCAAAAGGCTTGGGAATGAAACAATGCGATGCACCAGTGTCAAAAAGAACTTTTGTAGGAATATCATTAACACGAAGGTTACCCATGATGACATCTGATGAATCCTCTGGCTGAGCTGCGTTCATCAAGTTGACCTTGGCGTGCTTGGGGTTATGCTTGACCACAGCTGTACTTGCCGATCTGACAGGAGGAGGAGGAGGAAGATGCCTCTGGTTGAAACACTTGTTGGCATAGTGACCCTTCTGTTGGCACTTGTTTCACGTGACCTCTGAAAGCGGACGGTGATACGGAGCACTCGATCTTGGAGCTTGAGACGAAGTCTTGTTCTGAAAGCCAGGGTTGGGTGGGTGGGAAGATCCACTGCCACCTTTGCTCTTCTGCTGATACGGCTAACGGAACGGAGGAGGAGGAAGCCAATACTTCTGCTGCTTGGCCACTTGAGTAGAGGAAGAAGGAGTAGTGTCTCTGACTTGCTTCTTGGAAGCATCGCACCTCAGTTGAGCGGCCTCTTCCTTCAATGCCATGTTGTAGAACTCACCGTACCTCAAGGGTTCAAAGAGAACAAGAGCTAGCTGAATTTCTTCTCTGAGACCACCCCTGAACTGGTACATCATGCTCTTCTCATCAGGAACGTCCTGCTTAGCAAAGCGGGTGAGCTTCTGAAACAACTTGTTGTAGTCATAGATAGACAAAGAGCCTTGCTTCAGGTTGCGGAATTCCTCACGCTTGCTTCCAGCCACGCCCTGAGGGATATGGTGAGCTTTGAAATCTTGACGGAATTCATCCCAGGTAATAACACGTCCACCTCTGGAGTCCTTGTACTGCTGGAACCATTCTGCAGCTTGATCTTTGAGTTGGAAGGAAGCGAACTTGACAAAGTCCTCAGGCCTGACGTTACTGTACTTGAAATGCTTGCACAGATCCACAAGCCAATCGTCAGCATCAGTAGCTTCAACACAATTGTTGAAAGTCTTTGGCCCGTTGGCAAGGAACTGGTTGAGTGTAGCAAAGTGATTCTAATTGTTGCCTTGGTTCCCTTGGTTGCCTTGATTGCGCTCTTGAAGAATTTGCATGAGCAACTGCTTGTTTGCATTGGTTGCGGCCATCACAGCTTGCCATGCCTCCGGAGGAGGTGGAGGTGGTGGCGGATCCTGATTCTGATTCTGATTGGTGCTCTTAGCGGGAGCCATCCTGAAGAGGTTGACCACCGTTAGCACATAGACAGATAAAATGAAGCTGAATCCAACGGAATGAAAATTGCAACATAAAGTCTTCACATCCGAACAAAATGAACGAATGCATTCCTCTTGAAATGGTCACATATCCATAAATTGAGAAGCCACTTAGAATTTAGTTAGAGAAATAAATCAACAAGGTACGGATCAAGAACGAGTACTCGGTAAGAAATCCCAATCTCAAACCAAATATCCGTGGAAGAAGAACTAGAGCTACAAGAATTCCCACCTATGAAACTCCCGAACCTTTCCGGTTATGCAATCAGGTGTTGGGGATACAGGGGAAGCATAATATCTCACCCAAATCTAGCAAATCCTACATCCAGCTGTATCCATCCTCCAACACATAACCGAGAAAACTTCGGAAACCATCTACCTCAACCTTCGAAAAGCATCTGTTATACAAGTTATGGCGATACTCCCGAACTCCCGCCCCAGTACTGGGCGGCGTCGAGGTTATCTCACCAACGAACTACATAAAAGAGATTTTTGATGTCGGCGTACTAAACTCAGGTATTCCAGAACTGCAACGATAAAATTATGACGACAACACCTCAGAGCTCAACTCCCCGGGACACTTCCACAAAACCCCTAACAGGAGGCACCAAGACAATGTTCTCGTCATAAAACCATCGGAACGATTCCAAGATACCCGCGTGATCCTAAAAAAAATTTAGTGAAATTTGAGAAGAGAAGAGTCAAAACTCTACGTCAGGAAGCCTTACCAGAGCGATGAGGAGACTGGCAAGTAAAAAGAATTCCTAAACTCTCCGATATATAATTCCTAAATGACTCAAACCATTTTTTCTAGACACAACTCGGCCGCTAATAACGATCAGGCAATGGGGCTCCTAAGGTCGGGGAAGGCTCTGATACCAACTTGTAACGCCCTCGATGCGACTATATCTCACACGTGTCGAGGCACGACTTAGAGGCATAACCGCATTGAAAGCAATGTCGCAAGTTAGGCAATCATCACAACATCCCATGTGATATAGATAATAAAAAGGGGAGATACATAGTTGGCTTACACTCGCCACGTCACACAAAGTACATAAATAACATTACAACAACCAAACACTCATGGACCGACTACGGCGCCAAAATAAAAGATAACCCAACATGCAACACGGTCCCGATCACCCCCAACTGGGCACCACTACTGATCATCAGGGAAAGACACGTAGTATCATTGAGAGTCCTCGTCGAACTCCCACTTGAGCTCAAGCACGTCATCTGGAGCGGAATCATCAGGCCCTGCATCTGGTTTAATAGTAATCTGTGAGCCACAGGGACTCAGCAATCTCGCACCCTCGCGATCAAGACTATTTAAGCTTATAGGTAAGTCAGGTAAATATGTGGAGCTGCAGCAAGCGACTAGCATATATGGTGGCTAACCTGTTCGCAAAAGAGAGCGAGAAGAGGAGGCAAAGCACGAGCGAGAAACTAGAGAACAACCTGCACAAGCATTACTCCAACACTGTGTTCACTTCCCGGACTCCGCCGAGAAGAGACCATCATGGTAACTCACACAGTTGATTCATTTTAATTAAGTTAAGGTTCAAGTTATCTACAACCGGACATTAACAAATTCCCATCTGCCCATAACCGCAGGCACGACTTTCGAAAGTTCAAATCCCTACAGGGGAGTCCCAACTTAGCACATGACAATCTCTCACGGTCAACGAAGGAATAGACCTCCTCCCGAGACGTTCCAATCAGACTCGGTACCTCAGTTCTTCAAGACACTTTGACAGGTTAAAACAAGATAGGCAACACCGCCAGAATGTGCCACAAATCCCGATAGGAGCTGCACATATCTCGTTCTCAGGGCACACTCAGATGAGCTCTCCATACAACTAAAACCAAACCTCGAGTTTCCCCGAGGGGGCGCTGCACAGGACTCTAGTTCGGACCAACACTTAGAGGAGCACTTGCCCGGGGGGGTTTAAATAAGATGACCCTCGGGCTCCGGAAACCCAAGGGAAAAAGGGGCTAGGTGGCAAATGGTAAAACCAAGGTTGGGCATTGCTGGAAAAGCTTTAATCAAGGTGAACTATCAAGGGGTTCCCATTATAACCCAACCGCGTAAGGAACGCAAAATCCAGGAACATAACACCGATATGACGGAAACTAGGGCGGCAAGAGTGGAACAAAACACTAGGCGAGAGGCCGAGCCTTCCACCCTTTGCCAAGTATATAGATGCATTAAGATAACATGGTAATATAATAATATCCCAACAAGTAAATAAATGTTGCAACAAGGAACGGCCTCCAATCTTCACCTGCAACTAGCAACGCTATAAGAGGGTTTGAGCAAAGCGGTAACATAGCCAATCAACGGTTTGCTAGGACATGGTGGGTTAGAGGTTTGACATGGAAATTTGGGAGGCTTGAAAGCAAATGGTAGGCATCGTAGCATGGCATAGCAAAAGAGCGAGCATCTATCAAAGCAAAGATAGTAGTGATTTCGAGGGTATGATCATCTTGCCTGCCAAGTTGTCAGAGTTGACAGGATCCTAGAAAGCAAAATCAATGGGCTCCTCGTTAGCAAACTCGTCTCCCGGCTCTACCCAAACAAGAAAAACAAGCAAACGGAACACAATCAACCACGTGCAAAGCTCAAACAATAAGATGCAAAGATGATATGCTATGCGGGATGCGATGCGGGATGCATATGCAAGATGTGACAGGGAATGAATGAACCTGGCCTCAACACGGAAATCCAAGTGTTCCACTGGAAAGGTGAGATGAAATCGCTTGAAAACGATATAAAGAATGCCGGAATCGGAGTTACGGTTTGGAAATGGCAAGCGATTCAAATATGACCACGTTCTACGATTTACAGCAAGTAGCCATCTAAATGCAACAAGATGAACATGCTACAGCACCCAAACATGGCATCAAAATACATGGCACGTATCCATTCATGAATCTTAACAAAAGTCTAGCAATGAGCTACGGCCAATTCATCCATTAACAGGTTCAAACGAGCATGGCAAAAATGCATATGGTAAACAGATTTCAGACTTAGTGAAATTAACACTTGTCTGGAATTTCAGATCAGATAGCACTCTTCGGAGCAACAAAACTACATGCTACAGGACCTGAACATGGCAAAGTAAAGCATGGCATGAAGCTACTCAAAGAGCTTAACAGAAGTCCCTTAGTGACCTTGAGCCAAAAGGGATCAGAAAATACAATTGCAAGCATGTGAAAATGGCAAAAACATAATCAGTTCTCAGACTTAGTGAAAACTGGAGCATGCTGAAAACAGATATCAAGTAGGCATGTTTACGAGCTCGATGCACTCACTACATAGCATGTCATGATAATCTAATCATACACCCATCAAGAATACACAAAATTCAAGCTAGACATGGCAAGAACAATAGCATAGCATGCACGGATCAACTACAACATCATCGGCAAAATTGCTAACAAGTAGACAATCTGCCCAGATTCACGAAATGACAAAAGTAGAGCTCGATTGACTCAAGCTAGGATGCTCCATAATTTCAAACAAAGACATGGATGGATAGAGCACTACAATATTAACAAAACATCCTTACTGATCATCCTCAAAAGAGGCACAGATCACTACGAAACAACATGAACATATGGCCATATGAGATAAAGAGCTCAAGGACATGGTGGAAATGCTAAGTCCCTGAAATCAGCATTAGCAAATGCCTCACTTTGCAAGCTTGTGCTATTCACCACACACATCACAAAAATACATGGGTTGCACCTCTGGAAAGATGGCAAAACCCTTAACAAAACATATGTAGAGCTCATGGGCATATCATGCACACAATAATCATGGCAAAAATGACAAATATCTAAATGGAGCAGCAGATCTGACAATTATCTCAAGTAGCACTCTTCTAAAAGCATTTCGGTCATCAAGATGAACTCAAATGAAAATGATGCAATGATATGAAATGATGTGCTCTATGAGACGAACAATTTGATATGCTATATGCCCAAAACGGAGCTACGAATGAGGACTTACGGCACGATGAACAGGAGCAAAAAAATATGCAGACTTGGGGAAAAATGAATGTCAACCCTAGGGTTACTGTAGCTCGGATCTGGATCTGGGCGCACGCCGACCGAGGAACGCCGGAGTTCGTCGGGGAGGTAGGCCGGCGGCTTGCCGGAGAGCTCGGGGAGGCGGCGTCGATGGTGATGGCCGGCGATGGCGGTGGGGAGGCTCCTGCCGCCGAGGGACGAGGCGGCCGCCGGCGAGTTCGTGCTGCGGCGCTGTGGCGCGGCTCCGCCGGAGAGGAAGGAGAGGCGGCATGGGCTCGCCGCAGAGCTTGACCACGAAGGCGCGGGCGGAAGTGGGCAGGTGGGCCGCGGGGGCCCGGTGCGGGCCTGGCGGGCCCACGCGGCGGTGGCGAAGTGGGGCTCTCCCCCAGGTGACATGGCGCGCCCCGGTTCGCCGGAGGCGGCGGCGGACGCTATCCGGCCAGGGACGGACATGTCCGGCCGGCGCGATGTGTTTTTTTAGGGTTTTGGACGGGGAGATCCGAAATTTGGAGAGGGGGAGGTATATATAGGCATAGAGGGAGCTAGGAGTGTCCAAATGAGGTGCGGTTTTCGGCCACGCGATCGTGATCGAATGCTCTAGAGGATGGAGAGTGTTTTGGTGGGTTTTGGGCCAACTTGGAGGGGTGTTGGGCTGCAACACACACGAGGCCTTTTCGGTCCCTCGGTTAACCGTTGGAGTATCAAACGAAGTCCAAATAATACGAAACTTGATAGGCGGTCTACCGGTAGTAAACCAAGGCCGCTTGGCAAGTCTCGGTCCAATCCGGAAATGTTTGATCCCCACACACGAAAGAAAGGTAGAAATGACCACCGGAGGAGAACGAAGCGCCGGAATGCAAAACGGACAATGGGCGAAAATGCTCGAATGCATGAGACGAACACGTATGCCAATGCAATGCACATGATGACATGATATGAGATGCATGACAATGACAACAACACACGGAGACAAAAACCCAAACCCGAGAAAATAAAATAACTTAAGGCCGGAAACGGCAAGAGTTGGAATACATATTGGGAAAATCATATCCAGGGTGTTACAGATTAGCGGGATGTAAATGGGCTATATGCGAACAGGCCGTTAACAGGCTTGCCATGGGCTGGCCCACCACCTTTTGACCAAGTCAAATGGGCCGGCCTTTTCACAGGAATGGGCCTCTGTTGGGCCATGCCACGTGTCAACGTATCATAGGCGCTTTGGGTCCAATGAGTGGATGACATCTGTCCCAACGGTGAGCCGACACGTGTTTCCTCCAGTCAATGATGATTTTACACGTGGAAAATCCCATTGGTCAGGGCTGCTAACAAGTTATCGGATCCAAAACCGGGCCC
Source organism: Triticum urartu (assembly GCF_056163025.1). Taxonomy (NCBI): domain Eukaryota; kingdom Viridiplantae; phylum Streptophyta; class Magnoliopsida; order Poales; family Poaceae; genus Triticum; species Triticum urartu. The sequence goes on along the minus strand of NC_141879.1, from coordinate 317,207,371 downwards.
GATAGCTTAACGGCATTCCGCTACGGTGGATGCCACGTGTCGGTCACCCTTGACGAAAGCACTTTTGTGATAGGCGATTTATTGTCATGGAAGTGGACACTTCCATGATGATAATTTTGGTAATGTCATGGAACACTTCTATGACAACACAGGTATGACTATCTTGATTCTGTCATAAAATTGTCATGGATGTACATGCATGACAGAAAACGTGGCCTACTATGACAAACACGTATCATCACAGAAGTGTATTCTTTTTGTAGTGGTGGCTACTACACACATGACATTTCCACACACACCAATAAAGTAAATGATATATTACATGCATGATTAACTAGCATAAACGATCATCTGATCATCTTCTACTTCTTGTGACGCTTGCTCTGCTTCTGGCTCGATCCGGGCTCGTCGATTTGGGTAACAAGGAACTTCCTCATGTCAACGATCCACATGTGCATCTCGTAGCATGTGTACACGCTCTTGGCTGTGAACCTGAGGTGATGCTCATCCAGTTGCCGCATCCAGGCCTTGTGCCAGGATACGGGACTTGTTCTCTAGGCATCCTGCTTCATGTTTTCGTAGTAGGGGTCGATGATGGCCGAGGCAAGTTCGACCAGGGAGTCCTGCTTCGTGCTGCCCCAAACCCTGTAGTGGTCACGGATTTGGACAAGGTTCTTGCAGGCCAAGCCCATAACACTGAGCGCTTTTACATCATCTTTGGTATCCACCATGGCGAACTTGTAGTCGGTGCTGCTGACAAACCTGTTGAAACGGTCGCAAGGCTCTGTGGCCATGCAGTAGTGATAGATCAGGACATGCTGGCGCACGCACAACTGGGCGACGGCAACCTTCTGATCTATGCCGGGATGACCGGCGGTGTACTGATAGTCGATGCCGACCACCTTATACTTGTCTCCAGCAAGCAACTGCTCAAGGCTGTTGATGTAGTCGTCCACCACGGCCGGGTCGATGGTGTACACCACCGAGAGATCCGTCTCCCTCGCGTGGGTCTCCACTCTATGCTCGCCAAACTCCATTGGAGCGCCGTAGAGCAACCATATATATATGCATATAGTAGTTGAACGCGCAAGGAAAAGTTGTCCACAAGCCGAGCGCACCGACGGACGCAACAGACGCGAGCAGAGCGCGCCGCGGCACCTAACCGCGAGCACAGCGCGCTCTGGCGCCTAACGGCGGGATAGACCTGCATTCAAGCCAATCAACATGTGTTCAAAAAACAAAAATTATCAAAAAGTAACGAGATAGACACTGGCAGCACAACTTATAAATCGACGGATGTAGTACTAGTTACAGTGATGCATATAATTAGGCAAGAAGAAAGATGCATCCATCAACATACGACCTCCTCTTCCTCAACTCAGTGCGCTGGGCCACCGACCGGCGGCTAAGGAGCGGTGGCTTTTGTGGCGAGGTCAAGGTGCTTCTCAACAATGGCATCCAAGGATTCCAGCCGGTTGAAGAAGGCCAAAGTCATAGCATCCTCACTGGCCTTGTACATACCTATGTAAATGATTCGCTCATACACATGGATGTGTAGGTCGACGGTTTCTTGCAGGGCGAGGCGCCTCGCGGTGAGTGCGACCTGCAGGTGGACATTCTTCGTGGCGTTGGCGGGCAGTCGCAGGGCCACCAGTGCTTGAAAGAGGTTCCGACCATGGAGGCCGATTAGGGTGGCAGGCAATGAGGATCCCGGGCGCACGGGCTGGAGGAGTAAGGCGATGTCGTTCATGAGCTTCTTGACGATGGTGAACCTGTTGGTGGTGCAAACGATCATCTGGTCGTACTAAGAGTCATAGCTGGCATCGACGGCAGCCATCCACCAGTCGGTCGCCAACACCGTGTGGAGACAATCCATGGTGCCATGCCGCAGGCCGGCGTCGTGGACCATCTGGCACAGCCGCTGGCGCTCGCGCGCATCGCCGCCATGAGTCTGGAGTGAGCACTTTTGCGCTTATTAGTGTAGGTGCTTAGGCAAATTCTTAGGTGCATACGATGTGGTAGATGCATTGGAATGGAGGGGCGCCTTTATATGAGTGCAAACTGCGTTGCATTCACATCGTGCTGCCTCTTTTCCCGGGCGTCCTCCCATTACTTCCCTCATGCATTCACACAATGCTAATTGAAGGAGGATGCATCATTGGCCGTTCAACATTTGGGGAACCGCTACCCTCTCTCTCGTCTACATTAAAGCCATATCGGGAACTGGGCCGCCCGCTGTCAAATCAAATAGTACTGCGCCGCCCGCTGCACGCCCGGCTGAACATGCCTCCTCGCCTCCCTCTATGCTTAATTACTGAATTTTAGTTGCAAAAATTAAATACTGCTAGTGATTCTTAGCTTCATATTTTGACAAATCGCAGTGTTACAAGGTTGGCAAATGGCAATGTTACTAGATCAACAAATGTCGATCTTTCCAGTTTGACAAATGGCAACATACCCAATATGACAAATGCAAATCGCACCAAATTGTTTGTAAGCGGTTCACGGGTCATCCAAAAGAACCGTTTGTGTTCAAGAGATGCACAAATCCTGTTCTCACTTTGAATACAGGTGTTCTATCTAAAACGTTTGCAATTAAGAGCCATTAAAACCTATAGACATTAAAACCAAGACACGTGGCGTCACGTGAATGGTTAACCGAACACACACGGTTTGAATTATACAAACGTTTGAGATATTAAAGTGGCAGCTATTTTTTCAAAATGCCTTTGTTGGCTATCATTATTCGAGTGCGCCTTCTCTCAAAATGGACACGGAAAATACCACAGCATGTCGGGTGCCCTTCCATGATAGCATGCTAAGTTTCATGAATTTCAGACGAGTTTTAGATTTACTAGAATTAAAAAACCAAGCATCTCAATGTTTTTCCTGCAATCAATGGTGCCATAGTGTTTGAAATTCATTCCCATTTCTTGCATGGGACCTAAGCATGCACCCAAGGACAAAGATTTGATTTTTCAAAGAATTTATATGCACTGGAGCATGCGCATGTAGTTCAAATTTGAATTGTGCACATAAATGCATTGAAAACTCACTTAATGCATAAAAATGTCCAAACGAACCCTAAAAAATCACAAAAATTCACACAATACTCCTGTTGTTTTATGTTGACACGAGAAAAAAATTGAAACTAATAAGAGGCAATGGATATCGTTTCATCCCCAAAGGTGGGACGTTCCCTACCGAAAACAATCATGCTTGTTGTGAGAAGCTCTGGTTTGTGAGAAGCATATACCCAAACCTGCCCCAAATGGGACAAAAAATTTACCACGGCATGTTGATGCCGCTCCATGATAGCATGCCATGTTTCATGAATTTCAGACGGGTTTTGCATTTACTAGAATTTAAAAACCAGGCATCTCAATGTTTTGCCGGCAATCAACGGTGCCATGGTGTTTGAAATTCATTCCCATTTCTTGCATGGGACCTAAGCATGCACCCAAGGACACAGATTTGATTTTTCAACCATTTTATATGCGTTGGAGCATGCGCATGTAGTTCAAATTTGAATTGTGCACATAAATGCATTGAAAACTCACTTAATGCATAAAAATGTCCAAACGAACCCTAAAAATCACAAAAATTCACACAATACTCCTGTTGTTTTATGTTGACACGAGAAAAAAATTGAAACTAATAAGAGGCAATGGATATCGTTTCATCCCCAAAGGTGGGACGTTCCCTACCGAAAACAATCATGCTTGTTGTGAGAAGCTCTGGTTTGTGAGAAGCATATACCCAAACCTGCCCCAAATGGGACAAAAAATTTACCACGGCATGTTGATGCCGCTCCATGATAGCATGCCAAGTTTCATGAATTTCAGACGGGTTTTGAGTTTACTAGAAATTAAAAACCAGGCATCTCAATGTTTTGCCGGCAATCAACGGTGCCATGGTGTTTGAAATTCATTCAAATTTCTTGCATGGGACCTAAGCATGCACCCAAGGACACAGATTTGATTTTTCAACTAGTTTATATGCACTGGAGCATGCACATGTAGTTCAAATTTTAATTGTGCACATAAATGCATTGAAAACTCACTTAATGCATAAAAATGTCCAAACGAACCCTGAAAAATCACAAAAATTCTGACAACACACATGTTGTTCTATGTTGACATGAGAAAAAAATTGAAAGCAATAAGAGGGAATGGATATCATTTCGTCCCCAAAGGTGGGACGTTCCGTACCAAAAACCATCATGCTTGTTGTGAGAAGCTCCGGTTTGTGAGAAGCATATACCCAAACCTGCCCCAAATGGGACAAAAAATTTACCACGGCATGTTGATGCCGCTCCATGATAGCATGCAAAGTTTAATGAATTTTAGACGAGTTTTGGATTTACTAGAATTTAAAAACCAGGCATCTCAATGTTTTGCCGGCAATCGACGGTGCCATGGTGTTTGAAATTCATTCTCATTTCTTGAATGGGACCTAAGCATGCACCCAAGGACAAAGATTTGTTTTTTCAAAGAATTTATATGCACTGGAGCATGTGCATGTAGTTCAAATTTAAATTATGCACATAAATGCATCGAGAACTCACTTAATGCATAAAAATGTCCAAATGAACCCTGAATAATTCCAATTCTTTTATGATTACTGCAGATAAAATGTCTAGCAATTCAAACACCGTCCATGGCCGCTGTGACCCCATTGTGTAATTCAAATCAAGACAAAAAATCAAGTAGATCCCACACAGTTTATTATAACCGACCATGTGAGATGCAGCGCAAAATATCTTCGGACCGTGTCTGAATAAGGGACCGTGTCTGATGACACTTTGCGCGCGGGTTTTTTGGCTGGAGCGATTCCAAATTTTCGGCTTTCGCAGAAATATCTACATCCCCGCCCCCTCCCCCTTACCAAAAGCCACATTTCCCCTCTTTCCGCCTTCCTTTCCAAGTTGAAACCTTCACTCCTTGCTTATAGCGCCGCCGCCTCCTCGCCGACGATCCTCCTTCACGCTGCTCGGCCTTGCCTATCCAGGCAGGTAATCCACACCCGACCCCCATCCTCCTCCTCATTCCACATCCCACATGCCCCGACCACTAGTGTGAGCGCGACACCTTCCACCCAAATCACCGACCCCTCCACCAAATAAGCGCCGGCCTAAGCCATGGTGCACGCAGTATAGCCAGGACCTCAAGGAGCATTTGGCAGTGGAGAAGAAAATCATGGCCGCACGCGTGGATGAGGTCGTGATGGCTGCCATTCGTGCCGACCCCCAGATCTTGGAGGAGCACCTCACCATCGAGGCCACCGTTTATGCCTCATGCGCCAACGTCGCGATGCGGTTGGCTGCTTTAAATGATAGTTCGTGGCGTTTTCTCGAGGCCACCTTCGGTGCCTTCGACGAAGACTACAAGGTGTTTTCTCAGCGTGCATGTGTTTACCTCATCTCGAGAGCCAGCAGGTTGGTGCCCGGAGCGGCTCAAGCAACTCACCACTACAACGAGGGCACCCATGATGTGGAGGCCTTGCCCTCTTCCATGTCCAAGGAGCCAATCGTCATCGATATCTCCGACAATGAGGAGTAGCTTGTCTTATTAACTCACTATAAGGACCCATGTTTAGTTTGCTAGCTACTTCCTTTCCTTAACAAATTTTGTGCTATCTACTTTTACCATGCAATCTTCTACTATAGTGTATATGTTCTATGTGTCGTGCAATGTGGTGTTCAATTAACTTCTTGGTTCAATTCTGCAAATGTGATGTTCAATTCTTCAGGGTGCAATATTTCCAAGATGTTAAGCATGCTTGGTTTGGTTAACTGTCTGGTCTTCTATTAGGAGTATGTTATATTGTTCAATTGGTGTTTAGTTAACTTCTTGGTTCATTTGTTGTGGCTTGGTTCACTTGTTGTGGTGTTTAGTTAACTGCTAGGTTCAATTCTGCAATGCGATGTTCAATTGTTGTGGGTGCATTATGTTATTGTATACCATGTGAGGAATAAATCGAATTTGGTTGTACTAAATACATGAGAAACAAATACAATTGCTACATTTTGAAGTTGTTAAGCATGCTTGGTTTGGTTAACTGTCTGATCTTCTATTAGGAGTATGTTATATTGTGCAATGTGGTGCTCAGTTAATGTTTGGTTCATTTGTTGTGGTGTTTAGTTAACTGCTTGGTTCAATTCTGCAATGCGATGTTCAATTGTTGTGGCTGCATTCTCTTATTGTATACCATGTGAGGAATAAATCTAATTTGGCTATACTAAATACATGAGAAACAAATACAATTGCTCTATTTCCAAGTTGTTAAGCATGCTTGGTTTGGTTAACTGCCTGATCTTCTATTAGGAGTATGTTATATTGCAATGTGGTGCTCAGTTAACGTTTGGTTCATTTGTTGTGGTGTTTAGTTAACTACTTGGTTCAATTCTGCAATGTGATGTTCAATTGATGTGGCTGCATTCTGTTATTGTATACCATGTGAGGAATAAATCGAATTTGGCTGCACTTAATACATGAGAAACATATACAAGTGTTGTATTTCCTAGTTCTTAATCATGCTTGGTTTGGATAAATGGGTTTTCCATGTGGCTTGAATTAATCTGATTAATCTGCAATGTGCTTATTTATCATCAACATATTTTACTGATAGCATGCGAACCCTGACTTAACCTGATTACTAACTACCTTATATGTGTTGCAGGGAAACAATGGGAAGCACTGAGGTTTATAAGATGGTACTAACTATTATACCTTGCCTTTTTGTATTCCTTTCCCCCTTTTCCAATATAGAGAAGATATTTATGCACATCCTTGTTTTCAGGCTTCACTGATGATTACCTCTCAAACCACCTATGTGGTCAGGAGGCGAGGAAAGTTTTCATACAACACCCACGGTTCAATATTGAAGTGTTCCTGAAGAGGTCAAAGGATGGATGGTCAATCATCCACATGCACTGGCCTAAAGTTGCAAAGACCTTCAACATGAATGAAGGCTCAATATTTGTCTTCTGCTTCAGCAGTTTTCCATATGAGATGCATCTCTCTATGTACTATCTATGATGCTAATTTTGAAAGGTTCTAGATGTTGCATGTGAAACTTGCTACTGGTGCAGTTGTGTAATGGGGTAGCTGAGTGCTGAAGCTATATCATGTTGTACTCCGATGTATTTCAATTATGAAATCCTTCTTCCTTAATATGGAAATGGAATATATTATGTGCTTAATATGAATGTCAATTAGATTAGTAAATGGATTATTAATAATAGGGCAATTAGCCTGCTAATTGGCCAATTAGCTTGCTAAATGGGTTTTCCTATTGCGAACGGTTAATGAGAAAACACCGTGGGCGATGACCTCAGCCAACGCACACAGTTTCTAGGAACAATCACACACGACATTCTTTTTAAAACTGTTTGCGTTACGCCACCTTGCGCAAACGTTTTCCTTGTAGCGACTGTGTGGGATGTATATACGAACGGAAACGTTTAGCAGGGACTGACTGTGTGGGATGTACTTGCGACTAGAAACAATTTCGCCGTATAATTGTATTTTTAGCACTACTCTACGCATTTCCGTATTTGAGCGCTCGCTGGTCGCACATGACCTCATTTTGCCGAGCGTATGTGCCAGGTGGGCATATCCCCAACGGTTTCTGGGTCGTGTGGGAAGGACCCCCCCCCCTATCGCCCACACTCACTTGGCGACGTTTCCGAATGCCGTCGCGGAAAGGGGTTAAAAACCGTTTGTTTAGGACCGACGCGCACCAGTGTGAGTTCATTGGGAAGAAGCTGACTACATGGTAGATGAGATGATCATGCAATTTTACTCGATAGCTCACTTCTATTCCAATGGAAGGATAGTTTGGATGACCTAAGGAGTCAAATACCATTCTAGCGTGCGTGAGTGGACCACATTGCATGGTGTTCTCGAAGCTGATGAAGATGACATCGATGTGTATGCTAAGCCAAAGATGGACCACAATTCCATGGCTAACATGTACACGGAGATTCCTAACAAGTACAAGGACTCTCACAAGCATGGCTCTGTTTATCATTTGTTGGTAGGACTTTTGCTACCTACAACACTATCATGAGGCGTACTTTAATGCCCAAGTCAGGCGACGAGAGGATGATTTGAGGTCACTCCATTAACATGTTGCATCATATTGACCAACATGAGAAGTTCAAGGTCATGGATCCCATAGTGGAAACCATCAAGAGGACAGTTGCTGACGAGAAGAGATCATTGATACATCCATTTTGCATCATGTTTCCTTGCTGTTATTTATAATGTTTTTATCCATAATAATGTTTCTTGGAGTAATTCTAATGCCTTTTCTCTCATAATTTACAAGGAACACACCAAGAGGGAGAATTTCGGTAGATGGAAATCTGGACCTGGAAAAGCTACATTAGGCCACCTATTCAGCACAACTCCAAATGGGCTGAAACTTTACAGAGATTTTTTATGGATTATTTAAGAAATATTGGAGTCAATAAACACCAGAGGAGGGCCACCAGGTGGGCACAACCCACCTTGGCGCGCCAGGCCCCCTGGCGCGCCCTGGTGGGCTGTCGCCTCCTCGGCCCACCTCCGGTGCGCATCTTTTGGTATATAAGTGGTTTTGACCAAGAAAAAAATTGGGAGAGGACTTTCGGGATGGAGCGCCGCCGTATCGAGGCGGAACTTGGGCAGGAGCACTTTTGCCCTCCGGCGGAGCGATTCTGCCGGGGGAACTTCTCTCCCGGAGGGGGAAATCATCGTCATCGTCATCACCAACAAATCTCCCATCTTGGGGAGGGCAATCTCCATCAACATCTTCACCAGCACCATCTCATCTCAAACCCTAGTTCATCTCTTGTATTCAATCTTGTTACCGGAACTATAGATTGTTGCTAGGGGTTTGACTAGTAGTGTTGATTACATCTTGTAGTTGATTGCTATATGGTTTATTCGGTGGAAGACTATATGTTCAGATCCATTATGCATATTAATACCCCTCTGATAATGAGCGTGTTTGTTGATTGTGAGTAGTTACTTTTGTTCTTGAGGTCACGGGATAAATCATGTTACAAGTAATCATGTGAATTTGATATGTGTTCGATATTTTGATAGTATGCATGTTGTGATTCCCTTAGTGGTGTCATGTGAACGTTGACTACATGACACTTCACCATATTTGGGCCTAAGGGAATGCATTATGGAGTAGTAAATAGATGGTGGGTTGCGAGAGTGACAGAAACCTTTATGCACTATTCCGTAAGGGACCGATTAGATCCTAGAATTTAATGCTATGGTTAGGATTTATCATTAATACTTTTCTCGTAGTTGCGGATGCTTGCGGGAGGGTTAATCATAAGTAGGAGCTTTGTTCAAGTAAGAACAGCATCTAAGCACCGGTCCACCCACATATCAAATTATCAAAGTATCGAACACAAATCAAACCAATATGATAACTAGATGAAATCCCCGTGTACCCTCAAGAACACTTTTCTTATCATAAGAGACCGATTTGGCATGTCCTTTTCCTCAAAAGGATTGGCCTACCTTGCTGCATACTTGTTACAATTATCGTTACTTGCTCGTTACAAATTATCTTGCTATCAAACTACTCGCTACTTACAATTTCAGCACTTGCAGACATTACCTTACCGAGAACTACGTGTCATTTACTTCTGCTCCTCGTTGGGCTCGACACTCTTACTTATCAAAAAGAGATACAATTGATCCCCTATACTTGTGAAGTTGAAAGTTGAAAGCAATATTATCCAAACTTTGACACCAGAAGAATACATAAAAGAGTCCTTACGGAACACTCCAGAATTGTCAAAATAAGGAGGCACGTAGTGGGATAAGCAAAAGGACTCCGAAAATTCTGCAAAAATATGTTTCATCAGTTTTGGAATATTTTAAAATTTTGGAAATAAAGAAACTTCCAGGAAGCGTCCCGTGGTGGGCACAAGACCCCAGGGCGCGCCAGGCATGCCTGATGCGCCCAGGTAGGTTGTGCCCACCTGGGACACCTCCCATACTCCGTTTTTCTTCTATATGCTTGTCCTCCAAGATAAAAAAAATCTATACATACTTCCTGAACCTGTTAACCACCATATCACGAAGAAAATCCTCTGTTTTCTTTTCTTCTTGTTTTTGGTCAGATTTGTCAAGCTAGGCATCATGTCTTCCTTCTCCTCCGACCACATGGAAGAAGATGCTTGGCTGATGAAGACCGAGACGAAGAGGGAGGAGCCTACAGACGTAATCAAAGGAGTACAAGGCCTCTTCTTCATCACCACCACCATCTTCTTCATAACCAGAGGAGAAATGAGTATCGGGTATGGGCACTCCCCTTGGCTTTCGCCAAGCTTGGGGGAGGTGCCCAGGTATCGTATCATCCAAATATCTTTTGCTTTTATTTATTTTAGTTCAATATTTTGCTTTAGATGAAATAAAGTTTAGTTCGATCCTTTCTTGTTCGAGATTTTTCTTAGTGACCTATCATTATAATTAAGTGCAAGTTATATAATAAAGTTTAGTATGATATTTTGTTTTCATTACTCTCATGTTGCAAATAAAGAAAAGAAAAGAAATGAGAAAGAAGGAAATAAAGAAAGGATAGAGTTAATGAAAATATTATATACTAATCCTATGGTAAGTGATAGCACCACATAAGGAAAAGTATAAGTAAGAAAATTTTATTAGAGATTGACAAACATGGCATTAGTCAATGATGCAACTCATGAAATAATTAATAAGGGAAGAGAAGATTCACATATAGACATACTATCCTAGAAATATTTTGTGATTGTGAGCCCTCATCAAAATATTATATGCCAAAATTGTTGAAGTTGGACAAGGAAGACAACTTAATGGTTTATGTTGGTTTATATTCACATAGAAGTCATATTGTCATAAATCCTTTAACATGTTATGGTTGCCCCCTATCTTTGCTAGCCAAAAATTATGTACTAAGTAGAGATACTACTTCTGCATCCAAAAACCCTTAAACCCAAATATTTTTCAAGTGTCCACCATACCTACCTAGGGATTGAACAAGATCCCTCAAGTAAGTTGTCAACAGTGCGAAAAGGCAATAAAATTGCTTCTAAATATGTGAGATCTTTTAGTGCAAGAGAAAATTGAGCGTTACACAAACTTGGATGATAACGAATAAAAGCGACAGACTGCATAATAAAGGTTGTCATCTTAAGGGGCAATCTAACGTTACGTTCTTTTGCAAACAAATAAGCGCATGGCAACCTCTGCTTCCCTCTGCGAAGGGCCTATCCTTTACTTTTATGCAAAGAGTCAAAGTTTTCCTTCTATTCCTTTTTATTTTCTCTTTTGGCAAGCATCATGTGGTGAGGAAAGATATAGGCACATATGTCCAGTTGAATATAGACAACATGAGTTATTATTGTTGACATCACCCTTGAGGTGAGCATGTTGGGAGGCAAAACTATAAGCCCTTATCTTTCTATGTGTCCGGTTGAAACGTTCTGTTCATGGGTACAAGGTGAGTGTTAGCAATCATAGAAGACTATATGATGGTTGAGTATGTGGACTTGCTTTAAAGGCTCTGGCACGTGACTCTTCCTGAAAAGATGATGAATTGTAGTTGCAAAGTTGACTGAGAACATAGTTTGTTGGTTTCTAATAGAGTTTTTGCTTTATAATTTGATTATGTGATGAACTATTACTTATTCATGGGAATTATATGATAAAAGTTCTATGATAAAAGTCCTTTGCTTAATCTTGTTGTTGTTATAATATTCAACAAGATGCTTCTATGTCCATATTTTGTTTTTATCGACACCTCTCTCTCAAAGCATGTGGACATGTTTTTTGATTTCGGTTTTCACTTGAGGACAAGCAAGGTCTAAGATTGGGGAGTTGATATGTCCTTTGCTTAATCTTGTTGTTGTTATAATATTCAACAAGATACTTCTATGTCCATATTTTGTTTTTATCGACACCTCTCTCTCAAAGCATGTGGACATGTTTTTTGATTTCGGTTTTCGCTTGAGGACAAGTGAGGTCTAAGATTGGGGGAGTTGATACGTCCATTTTGCATCATGTTTCCTTGCTGTTATTTATAATGTTTTTATCCATAATAATGCTTTTTAGAGTAATTCTAATGCCTTTTCTCTCATAATTTACAAGGAACACACCAAGAGGGAGAATTCCGCCAGATGGAAATCTGAACCTGGAAAAGCTATGTCAGGCCACCTATTCTGCACAACTCCAAATGGGCTGAAACTTTACGGATATTTTTTATGGATTATTTAAGAAATATTGGAGTCAATAAACACCAGAGGAGGGCCACCAGGTGGGCACAAACCACCTGGGCGCGCCAGGCCCCCCTGGTGCGCCCTGGTGGGTTGTGGCCTCCTTGGCCCACCTACGGTGCCCATATTTTGGTATATAAGTGGTTTTGAACTCGAAAGAATTGGGAGAGGACTTTCAGGACGGAGCGCCACCGTCTCGAGGTGGAACTTGGGCAGGAGCACTTTTGCCCTCCGACGGAGCGATTCTGTCGGGGGAACTTCCCTCCCGGAGGGGGAAATCATCGTCATCATCATCACCAACAAATCTCCCATCTTGGGGAGGGAAATCTCCATCAACATCTTCACCAGCACCGTCTCATCTCAAACCCTAGTTCATCTCTTGTATTCAATCTTGTTGCCGGAACTATAGATTGTTGCTAGGGGTGACTAGTAGCGTTGATTACATCTTGTAGTAGATTACTATATGGTTTATTCGGTGGAAGATTATATGTTCAGATCCATTATGCATATTAATACCCCTCTGATCATAAGCATGTTTGCTGATTGTGAGTAGTTACTTTTGTTCTTGAGGTCATGGGATAAATCATGTTACAAGTAATCATGTGAATTTGATATGTGTTAGATATTTTGATAGTATGTATGTTGTGATTCCCTTAGTGGTGTCATGTGAACGTCGACTACATGACACTTCACCATATTTGGGCCTAAGGGAATGCATTGTGGAGTAGTAAATAGATGGTGGGTGGCGAGAGTGACAGAAACTTAAACCCCAGTTTATGCACTATTCCGTAAGGGACCGATTGGATCCTAGAATTTAATGATATGGTTAGGATTTGTCCTTAATACTTTTCTCATAGTTGCGGATGCTTGCGGGAGGTTAATCATAAGTAGGAGGTTTGTTCAAGTAAGAACAGCACCTAAGCACCAGTCCACCCACATATCAAATTATCAAAGTACCGAACACAAATCAAACCAATATGATGAAAGTAACTAGATGAAATTCCTGTGTACCCTCAAGAACGCTTTGCTTATCATAAGAGACCGGTTTTACCTGTCCTTTTTCTCAAAAGGATTGGGCTACCTTGCTGCATACTTGTTACAATTATCGTTACTTGCTCGTTACAAATTATCTTGCTATCAAACTACTCGCTACTTACAATTTCAGCACTTGCAGACATTACCTTACCGAGAACAACTTGTCATTTCCTTCTGCTCCTTGTTGGGTTCGACACTCTTACTTATCGAAAAGAGCTACAATTGACCCCCTATACTTGTGGGTCATCAGTCATGTGGTTTTTCCCCACATATTCATATGCTTATCAACTCAAAGGGTGCGAACAAGAACTTTCTACTGGATCGTGAGCATTTGCCACTTAGCTTGAGTTTGAGTATAACACCATGATGATGGATCCATGTCATCCTACCTCAACCGCAGCATAGGCAAGCGCAAAGGTTGCAAGGACTTCAGGGTCTGGTGCTCCCTCAGCTCCAGTGCTGAAGACCAAGACCGGCCAGATGCAATATCTCATTCAAGCTACTCGAAGGATCGAGCGGAGTCTAGCCAACCTCGCACAGAACTAGAAGAGTCTAGAGAGGATTGTTGAAACTAAGATGCATGATCTGGATGTCAAGGTGATAGAGGTTCAAACCACAGTTGATAGCCTGAAGCGTGAAGTGGATGAAACCTAGGCACGTGCTTCTAGTGATGATGAGGACCACCCTGGTGATGGAATTCCCATGAATACTCAATTTCGGACTATGACCAGATTAGCTACAGTACCAGTATCTTCCAGAGATACAGTCTCAGCTCCGGCAGCTACACCATCGGTTGCTCCCTCAGTGCCCCATGTCATCTCCACTCCTCCAATTCAGCAGACTTCAACCGAGGCATTTGCACATGCACTTCTCCCTACTCCAACATCGACGCACATCGGCACTGCAAGTTAGAGGACTTCACCACGAGGAGCTTCAGGAGATCAAGCCTAGAGCGACATTTAGCTCTATACTTATTTGAACTTTTTTGGTACTTGTTGCCAAAGGGGGAGAATAGTATAGATTATTAGGCTTCGAGAGAGTGTTTTTCTTTTTGTTCGTTTGATTACCTTGAGAGATTCTTGCAAATTTGAGTCACTTTTGCTTGATGCATGTATGAGACTACTTGTCGGTGTCAAAACCGACGGATCTCGGGTAGGGGGTCCCGAACTGTGCGTCTAGGCCGGATGGTAACAGGAGACAATGGACACGAAGTTTTACCCAGGTTCGGGCCCTCTCGATGGAGGTAAAACCCTACGTCCTGCTTGATTAATATTGATGATATGGGTAGTACAAGAGTAGATCTACCACGAGATCGAGGAGGCTAAACCATAGAAGCTAGCCTATGGTATGATTGTTGATGTGTATGTTGTCCTACGGACTAAAACCCTCCGGTTTATATAGACACCGGAGAGGGTTAGGGTTACACAAAGTCGGTTACAATGGTAGGAGATCTTCATATCCGTATCGCCAAGCTTGCCTTCCACGCCAAGGAAAGTCCCTTCCGGACACGGGATGGAGTCTTCAATCTTGTATCTTCATAGTCCAGGAGTCTGGCTGAAGGTATAGTCCGGCTATCTGAACACCCCCTAATCCAGGACTCCCTCAGTAGCCCCAGGCTTCAATGACGACGAGTCGGCGCGCAGATTGTCTTCGGCATTGCAAGGCGGGTTCCTCCTCCAAGTACTTCATAGAAGATTTTGAACACAAAGATAGTGTCCGGCTCTGCAAAATAAGTTTCCACATATTGCCATAGAGAGAATAATATTTACACGAATCTAATCTGCTGACGTATTCCATAGTGTGACATCACACCACGGCCAAGCTTTTATTCAAACCATTTTACTGTCCCATCTCAGCGCGTTATGCGAGGCGGTTTCCTTGGCACGTCTTGTTAAAGCAGAGATCGTGTCCCCTTATTCCGGGATTCTCATCAATACGGGCGTGGGTAACCCAACCGCGCCATTGATTACGGCGCTTGGGAGATAAGCGAGTTTTACCAGGATGGTGGGACATGTAGCTGCGTCCACTCATATAAGGGGATAAAGATCCACCTTTTCACCTACGCCTTCTTCCTCCTTCGCCTATCCATTCTTGCGCACTCGAGCTCCAGCGCCCAAGTCCGCACTCCTCACCTCAACCTTCTCCAGCCATGTCCGGAGCGGGAGGCAAGTGGATGGTCTCCTCCGTCACGGAGGGACATATCAAAAAGCTGAGGAAGGCCGGATACCTGTCTAACGACATCGCGTACCGGCTCCCCGAAAAGGGGCAGCTCATCCCCACCCCTAGGCCCCATGAGAGGGTGGTGTTCCTCCCCCATTTCCTCCGCGGACTGGGCTTCCCTCTCCACCCATTTGTCTGGGGGCTCATGTTCTACTACGGCCTGGATTTCCATGATCTGGCCCCGAACTTCGTCCTCAACATCTCGGCGTTTATCGTCGTGTGCGAGGCCTTCCTCCGCATCCGCCCCCATTTCGGCCTATGGCTAAGACTTTCAACGTCAAGCCGAAGGTGGTGCGTGGCAGCCAGGCGGAGTGCGGAGGCGCCATGGTGGGCAAGATGGCCAACGTCCTCTGGCTCGAGGGCTCCTTTGTGGAGACCCTGAAGGGGTGGCAATCGGGGTGGTTTTACATCACCGAGCCGCGCGACGCCGAATGGGTCGCACCCCCCTGAGTTCCGGTCCGGACCCCCGACGCGGCTCACGTCCTGGAAAGAGACGGGCCTGTCGTGGGGTTAAAAAGGAGAGCTGACCGGACTCCAAACATGCGTCAAAACCCTGGTGGACAAGAAGCTCAAACTTGTCAACATAGTCCAAGTTATGCTCATCCGCTTGATCCTCCCGTGCCAACAACGGGCTTTCAACCTGTGGGAGTTCGACCCGGCGCGGCAACAAACTCTAAGCAGGCTCTTCGACACGACGTACGAAGATGCCTGGAAGGTGCTTTTCAAGGGCGCCGAGGCTCCCGCATCCGCTACTGAGGATCACGGATTCAGTGCGCAGCGTCACGCTCTCGCGGTAAGCTGTTTTTTTCCTTTTACAGGGTATCAGTTTTTCATAGTTTGACTCCATGCGGGATCTAAGCTCCCTTTCCTTTAACAGGATTGGCAGGTGACGTCCGGATAGATCAACTGTCTGGCTCCATTGCCCGAAGGCCCAGAGGACGCTCGCTTGACGAGGCTGCTGGTTCTGGCACCCTATGGGGTGCCGGAGAAGAACATCAAGAAGAAGGCCACGGGGACTCGAAAGAGTGCCCGGCGCCTGGAGGTGTCGGATTCATCATCCAACGAATCCAAGACGCACTCCTCCCACGAAGACGAGGAGGAGGAAGAAGAGACCCCTCCCCCTCCAGCGGGGGAAGGATAAAAAGGAAGGCAGCCCCAACTGGGGAGGCCGAAGGGTCCAAGAAGGGGAAAACCCTTCCTCCGGACTGCTCCACCGATGCCGACGGTGGCGAAGAGGAGTGGGCGCCCAGGGCCAATGTAACGCCCTCGATGCGGCTATATCTCCCATGTGTCGAAGCACGACTTAGAGGCATAACCGCATTGAAAGCAATGTCGCAAGTGAGGTAATCTTCACACAACCCATGTAATACATAAGGGAAAGAGATACATAGTTGGCTTACAATCGTCACTTCACACAATACATGAATAAAGCATTACAACATCCAAATGCAATCAAGGTCCGACTACAGAACCAAAATAAAGAAGAACCCCAAATGCGACAAAGGTCCCCGATCGACCCCAACTTGGCTCCACTACTGATCAACTAGAACGAAACATCACAAAGGACAAGATCTTCATCGAGCTCCTCCTGAGCTTGGTTGCGTCATCTGCACGAACTCATCGGCACCTGCAAGCTGGTTTTGGAAGTATCTGTGAGCCACAGGGACTCAGCAATCTTGCACCCTCGCGATCAAGACTATTTAAGCTTATGGGTAAGGTAAAAGGTATGAGGTGGAGCTGCAGCAAGCGACTAGCATATATGGTGGCTAACATACGCAAATGAGAGCGAGAAGAGAAGGCAAAGCACGGTCGATAAAAGTATGATCAAGAAGTGATCCTAGAACAACCTACGTCAAGCATAACTCCAACACCGTGTTCACTTCCCGGACTCCGCCGGAAAGAGACCATCACGGTTACACACGCAGTTGATTCATTTTAATTAAGTTAAGGTTCAAGTTATCTACAACCGGACATTAACAAATTCCCATCTGCCCATAACCGCGGGAACGACTTTCGAAAGTTCAAATCCCTGTAGGGGTGTCCCAACTTAGCCCATGACAAGCTCTCACGGTCAACGAAGGAATAGACCTCCTCCCGAAACATTCCGATCAGACTCGGTATCCCGGTTCTACAAGACATCCTCGACAATGGTAAAATAAGTCCAGCAAAAGCACCCGATGCACCGACATCCCGATAGGAGCTGCACATATCTCGTTCTCAGGGCACACCGGATAAGCTAAGCGTAAGGGAGCCAACGTAACCCAAGTTGCCAAGGGACGGCCCCGCACGGTGCTTTGGGTTGGACCAGCACTTAGAGAAGCACTGGCTCGGGGGGGTTAAAATAAGATGACCCTTGGGCTGGCCTAACCCAAGGGAAAAAGAGGCTAAGTGGCAAATGGTAAAACCAAGGTTGGGCCTTGTTGGAGGAGTTTTATTCAAAGCGAACTGTCAAGGGGATCACATTATAACCCAACCACGTAAGGAACGCAAAATCCGGGAACATAACACCGATATGACGGAAACTAGGGCGGCAAGAGTGGAACAAAACACCAGGCATAAGGCCGAGCCTTCCACCCTTTACCAAGTATATAGATGCATTAATTAAACTAGTCGCCAACCCGTGCATTCGCACGGGCTAGCATGCAATAATACTTTATACGGTATGAGAATCTATAATATTTTTTAAAATAGTTGTTTGTAATGCAATATTGTCTCAATATTTTTTTGTAATCTATGTAATTGTGATAATATTATCGATGATTAATTTCCACAATGCAGATAGTAAATTGCAATAATGTATTTAAATTTTGTTTATAGAAATATTTCATGCTATTTGCTTGCCCGAATTTCATGAGAAACCTATATTGTTCCACATTTGTTTTAAAAGGTTAATTACATGTTTTAGTTATATTTTGAAATACTGAAACTAATTAAGTTCACATTTTTTACTTTTTGTACTATTTAAATTTTCAAAGGTAACATCTTGTAGCTTGAAGTCATGTGTGGTTACAAATTAACTATGTCTTGTCGGTCAACTTTTAGAATAATCCAGGTAGGGTTTTTTCTGTTACAATTTTCTGCTTTGATTTATCTTAAGTAATAAACTTTAATAATTTCAACCTGGTATGTCTAGCGAGTGTTCTGAGATGGTTCAAATCAAGCAAACTTTGTGACAAAAGCAGTCAAATATAGTAATACACAGTATATCTTCGATATAATTCAGTGAGACTACAGCTGCATGCACGTAACTCTTATTGTACAAATATATATTCCAGCAGTCATGTTACGACATATCATATCACTTGCGCTGTTGACCTACTGTTATCTTCAGAATCCACCTCTTGCTGAAACTAAATCTGCTTTCACATTAACAATTCTAAACTAATCATTTTTTATTTCCCTGCTTTTACCTTTCCTGGACATCATCTTCTCTATGTATTTCGTTAAGAAGCTTCTTCCTAAGCTTCCTTCAGCACCATATACACCATTTGCTCATCCTCGAACGCTATAGAAACTTCAAATGTACGTGATGTTAATACGCAAATTTTAGAAACATCATGTATGTTGATTTATAATGCTAGAAAAGAAATGAAATATTAGCATCGATCTAGAAATCAAACAACATGGACATTCAGAGTTACCTTCATTAGGCTAGATGTCTCGTGTCTAAGACCCTTTTGCCTAATGTTATACTCGGCAAACATGACACATGGCACCATCTGGGCATAGTTTTGCCGACTGCAGAAAACAGCAAAACTATGGTGCCGTGTGGCATGGCTGACTAACTCGTTATTCCGTTGTCTGTGTCATTTGCTTGCCGTGTTCCCGGTGTTCTGTACTCGGCGAAGGTATTTTCAGATGTCTACTGAGTTCCCGTGGAAAAACCCCAGCAAAATTAACATTGCTGGCAGGCGTCCAGCATACTAGCGTTTTCCGAGTGTTTCACTCAGCAAATACTTCACTGGGATCTTTTTTGGCCTTTGCCGAGTGCATTTGGTGCTCAACAAAGTTGGGAATTACAGTGGTGAGCATGTATTGTGTCCTAATATTAATATATATTGACCACGCATAAGAATAAAAAAAGACTATTTAAATATACTTTAAAAATTACTCTCGCAACATGTATGGGCCAAAATGTATATATTATATTGACCGGATTTTCTTCAACTGTATATTGATTGATGGAATTGTGAAGACCAATAAAAGTTCAAATATATACATGAGTAGCAAAACAAATCTTCGTTGTCTCGAAAAAATGAGCACAAAAGAGAATTGGTTATCCAACATAATGGGTATTATTAGAGGAGTAAAAGAGGGAACAAATAGTCTTGAAAAGCTATGGGTCGTAGCTTACATGCATGAAATAGACCTACTAAAACCAACAACTCCGCAGGCTTATATAATCCTTGTGAATTTATAAAGCTATAAGAAATAAAACCAATAAGCTAAGCAATTACGCAGTTGGAAATGCATTTATAGAAATGTGAATAATCGGAATTACATAATGGCCAAAAGTAGCAAGAGCATCAGCGTTACACATCTCAGGGAATTACTTTTAACAATCTCACATGGCAATAGGCATAAAATAACCATAGTTATTTAGCCTCATTGACGAATTAGTGAAGACATGAATAACTCAAACTGAGCATACACATGTGTACATCTTGAAACATCAGATCAGGTGCATAAAAGTAGGTAGTAATGAGTGCATGTTATAGAAATATAAAGGATACATTATTGTAGTCTTCAGAGCATCGATGTTGGATTGTCTTTCTTAGGTATAGATGATAGAATTATACTCCAGTTCATGCATGTGTCTATAGCATGAAAATTTTGAAGTGCATCGTTCAATAAGTAAAACTTGGAAATTAGAAGATGCTTTAAGTTTGAGCATGATACGGTTTTTTATGGTGTTTCCAAATCAAGTACCAAAACTGAATATAGTTTACATGACACTGAGGTAACTAATTTATCATGAGGTCTAGAAGAAAATGGAGAGAGCATCAGAAAAAAGTAGAAATCACATGATGGATGAATTCTCAATTATTACCTCTGTTACCACTACCTTTATCAATTATTGCTGACCGTAGAGAACATGTCCTCCTTCAACTTTCAGACTGCACTTCCATTTGTGATTAATTGCAGCAATTAGACGCTAACTTAGAAAAATGCACACATGTCAAAAGGGAAGACCCCGTCGGACCTGAATTTGCACACATGTCAAAAGGGAAGACCCCGTCGGACCTGAATTCACCTAGTTACAATAAACATATGAAATCTGGAAGATAGTAATGTTCAGTTACCTCAGCCATAGAAGCAGACTTACGATTAGTCTGATTTTAAGGAAAAATATCAACAACCACATGTCTATGACGGTAAGTGCTATCAAATTTTGAACTTATAAAATAAACAAAACAGAGATGGTGTTACTTGGAAATTTTTGAGTCATTGGCTTCAAACTTCAGTCAGTGCATCTACTCCTTGGATCTGTCAAACGTCATGGCCTAGAACTTTGAGAAAACTAATACATATTATAATTCAGGAACACTTAATCAGGTTGTTATATATCTAACATAACATGATTCATTTATTAGTTTTGGACACATCATATTGGTCCTGCTTACCCTGCTGTTGCGTTGAGGGGTTTACTTTAACTGACCCGATGATCAAAATCGTCCTTGTTGAAGTCACCAACGGGGGCGAGGTCTTGGACATGATTTCAGCGAGGAACGTGGATGATCGATGTGTTGCGAGATAATTTTTCTTCAAGATCACCTTCCCTCCACGGCTCAGCAAGGACGTCATCGACCATTTGCGACGGCACCAACCACAGTAAATCTGTCCTTCTCCATATCCCCCACAGCCCCTGCCTCTCTTTGTTGAGGGATTGATAAAACTATCATTGGGGAAGCCAAATCACAGTAGAGAGTTGCTGATCGAGTTAGGGTTAATAAGTAGAGAAAATAGAGATCTACCAGTACAGAAGGAAGGAGTTAGGTTTTTTCCTGTATGCTATAGGGAGATCTATTTCTTACTTTCCGAGGGATAGAAACACTTATTTTATTTTGCCATTGCTATAATCTGCTTCAAGAAGCCATAGGAAATTGAATCCCTGGATATAACTATCAGAGGACATGATGAGAAAACTTGAATCCAAACCGGAAAAAAGAAATATGTTTGATAAGACGAACCTGATCGGAGGTGATCCAAGAGCGCCAAAGATCCATGCCCCAACTTCCTTGTTGCAATTTGGGAGAGACACGGATCAGTTTACACGTGGAGAAGAAGAGAGAGATGAGAACAATCTGTTTGAGAAGACGATCTTGATCGCTGGAGATCCCTGCCCCAACTTCCTTGGTGCAAATTGGGAGATGCATGGATCAGTTTCCATGTGGAGAAGAAGATAGAGATAGATGTTAGAGAATGAGAGAGGTATCCACATGCACAATTTCCTTGCTCCAATTTGAGAGATACGTGGATCTCTTTCCATCAGAATATGAAGGGAGACGTGAAAGGGAGAGAGACGTGAGATATTAAGAGAGAGAATTAATTGGGAGAGAGGGAGACGTGAAAGGGAGAGAGACGTGAGATATTTAGAGAGAGAATTAACTGGGAGAGATTTTATAACCGGGAGAAGGAATTGTGGGCCTTTTAGCTCTTTTTTGAAGTTGAGAAAAACACTAAAGTACTATAGATAGATCTACACTGTAATAATCCGGACCCACCAGATTAACGGCTCCTAATTACTGATTAACGTGGGAATTTCTGGGGAGTCTAGAATTAGTATAGGTATAGATAAGATATATTGTGATATCCCAACAAGTAAACATGTTCCAACAAGGAACAATATCTCCATGTTCCAACAAGGAACAAACTTCAATCTTCACCTGCAACTAACAACGCTATAAGAGGGGCTGAGCAAAGCGGTAACATAGCCAATCAACGGTTTGCTAGGACAAGGTGGGTTAGAGGCTTGGTTTAACAATATGGGAGGCATGATAAGCAAGTGGTAGGTATCGCAGCATAGGCATAGCAAAAGAGCGAGCAACTAGGCAAGCAAAGATAGAAGTGATTTCGAGGGTATGGTCATCTTGCCTGAAATCCCGCAAGGAAGAAGAACGAGTCCATGAAGAAGACAAACAGACGTAGACGAACGGGTCCTCACAAACACGACGATACCGGAACCAACCCGAAGAAGCAAACACCGGAAAGAAGCATACAACATAGTAAACAACCAACACATGAACATGGTATGATATGCGGGATGCGGTATGCGATGCATATGCATGATTTGACAAGGAATGATTGAATCTGGCCTCAACTTGGAAATCCAAGTGTGCCACTGGAAAGATGAGACGAAATCGCTTGAAAACGATATAAAGAACGCCGGAATCGGAGTTACGGTTTGGAAATGGCAAGCAATTCAAATATGGCATCGGTCTGCGATTTACAGCAAGTAGCCATCTAAATGCAACAAGATGAACATGCTACAACACTCAAACATGGCAACAAAATACATGGAAGGTATGAATTCATGATGCTTAACAAAACTCTAGCACTGAGCTACGGCCAATTCATCCATTAACAGGATCAAACAAGCATGGCAAAAAATGTATATGGTAAACAGATTTCAGACTTAGTGAAATTAACACTTGTCTGGAATTTCAGATCAGGTAGCACTCTTCGGAGCATGAAAACTATATGCTACAGGACCTGAACATGGCAAAGTAAAGCATGGCATGAAGCTACTCAAAGAGCTTAACAAAAGTCCCTTAGTGACCTTGAGCCAAAAGGGATCATAAAATACAATTGCAAGCATGTGAACATGGCAAAAACATAATCAGATCACAGACTTGGTGAAAACTGGAGCATGCTGAAACAGATATCAAGTAGGCATGTTTACGAGCTCGATGCACTCACTACAGAGCATGTCATGACAATCTAAGCATGCACCCATCAAGAATACACATTATACAAGCTATACATGGCAAGAAAAATAACATAGCATGCACGGATCAACTACAACATCATCGGCAAAATCGCTAACAAGTAGACAATCTGCCCAGAATCACGAAATAGCAAAAGTAGAGCTCGATTGACTCAAGCTAGGGTGCTCCATAATTGCAAGCAAAGACATGGATGGATAGAGCACTACAAGATTAGCAAAACATCCTTACTGATCATCCTCAAAAGAGGCACGGATCACTAGGAAACAACATGAACATATGGCATCATGAGAAAAAACAGATCAAGGACTTGGTGGGATTGCTAAGTCCCTGAAATCAGCATTACCAAGTGCCTCACTTAGCAAGCTTGTGCTAGTCACCACACACATCACAAAAATACATGGGTTGCATCTCTGGAAAGATGGCAAAAACCCTTAACGAAACATATGTAGAGCTCATGGGCATATCATGCACACAATAATCATGGCAAAAATGACAAATATCTAAATGGAGCAGCAGATCTGACAATTATCTCAAGTAGCACTCTTCTAACAGCATTTCGGGCATCAAGATGAACTCAAATGAAAATGATGCAATGAGATGAAATGATGTACTCTCTGAGACGAACATTTTGATATGCTGTATGCATGAATCAGAGCTATGGATGCAAAGTTACGGCATGATGAACAAGGGCATATGGATCTGGGAATCTCGGGGACTTAGTGGAATTTATACCTCCGCGAAAGTCAACGCGGGACGGAGGGATCCGGGACGGAGCGGTGCAGATCTGAGACGGGACGTTTGGTTCGGGGAAGTGGTGGATCTGATCCAACTTCCACGGATCCGGCGCGGGACGAGCTCCGGCGAACTCCGGCGATGTGAGGTGGGGCTCCGGCGAGCTCCGGTCGCCGGAGGCGGCGAGGCAGGAGGCGCAGCGCGCGACGGCGGCGGGTGCGCGCGGTGGCGGCGAGGCGGCGGAGAGGCGCAGCTCCGGCGGACGGCCAGCGGGTGCGGGCTCGGCGGCGTGGCGCCGGCGAGAGGAGCGCGCGGCGGCATCGGCCTCGGTCGCGGGCTCCCTCCGCGAGAGGAGGCGACGAGCGGTTGGGCCCTCGGGGGCCGGCTCCGGGCTTCCCGGGCCGCGCGGTGGGAGCGAGCGGCGCTGGAGGAGAGACAGAGCGACGGGGCGAGGTGGCAAGGCCGGATTGGCTGAGGGTGAGGGCGGACACGTCCGGTCGCCAGGCGGACATGTCCGGCGGCGCGAGGAAGAGGGAGGCTAGGGTTCATCCGCGAAAATTTCGGGGATGGCCACATATATATAGGTAGGGGAAGCTAGGAGAGTCCAAATGAGGTGCGGTTTTCGGCCACGCGATCGTGATCGAATGACCGAGATGATGGAGGAGGTTTTGGTGGGTTTTGGGCCACTTTGGAGGGGTGTTGGGCTGCAACACAGACGAGGCCTTTTCGGTCCCTCGGTTAACCGTTGGAGCATCAAACGAAGTCCAAATGGTACGAAACTTGACAGGCGGTCTACCGGTAGTAAACCAAGGCCGCTTGGCAAGTCTCGGTCCAATCTGGAAATGTTTAATCCCCACACACGAAAGAAAGGTAGAAATGACCACCGGAGGAGAACGGAGCACCGGATTGCAAAACGGACAATGGGGAAAAGCTCGGATGCATGAGACGAACATGTATGCAAATGAAATGCACATGATGACATGATATGCAATGCATGACACGCAAGCAATGACAAGGCAACAACAGCGAATAACTAGACGACACCTGGCACATCGGTCACGGGGCGTTACAACACTCCACCACTACGAGAGGATCTCGTCCCGAGATCTAGAATGGCACCGGAGGGACAACGGAAGAGATAAAAGAAGAGGTAAAACAAATCGCTTCTTTGACAAACGAGTGAAACCAAAGAACCTTGAAAAGGTTAAGCCATATCGAGAAAAGAATACCACGGAGATAAATGAAGTTGAAAGCACTCCGGTAGGGAAGCGGGATGAGGAATTACCAATTTGGACAGCACTTCGAGTGAAAAGAGATGAAAGACTTAATAAAATGAAAGAGCTTGAGCAAAGGGGCACAACACTCCGGTTAAGAGGATAAGCATGATAAGGACAAGAAGAAGGTTTGAAGAGAGCAGCAACACAATTCCTCCGGGGGAGAGTAATAGAAGATAGTTGATTAAAATAAAGAATGGAGAAGAAAATGCCAACTTCTGTCACAAATAGTTTGAAAAGGCATCTTTAGGAGAAGGGTCGAACGGAGTTGTTGGAACACCAACAACGAAAAGAATATACTTGATATGGTCTTATGGAATACATCTCAAAATATGAGGTGACAGCCTGCCACTCATGGGAAAGGAATTGGATTGATATGAACAAATTGGCGAGAAAGTATATCGCACCGGGAAGGATAAATGAAGAACTTGGATCATTTATAAGCACCATAATTAGCAACAATCCTTAGGGAAAGTTTTAGGTGAAATATAGCCCAAGATAACTCCATGGAAGAAAAATATGGGTTTAAAATACCTCATTCTTAACAACATGTGAATCATGAAACATGAACTCAAATTATCAAGAATGACATAATACCACCTCCAATGATATGGGAGAAAGAATTGCACTCCGGATAGCAAGATGATGAAAGCTTGAGTTTCTTAGCAAAGACTATCGATGAACACTTCGAGAAGGAATTAAATCCTTGATGAATCCATCATGTAGAACCTTCATGAAGAACTCCGGTAATAAAAGAATGATCCAAAATAATTGACTGGTGGAAAGAATAAGATTGAAGCCTCACAATGATTTAGATAGAGATCCCCGTGATAATATGATTGAAAGAGGTTGGAACTCTGGGAAAAAGAGAAGATGAAACAATTGAAACCGAGAATTTGATGAGCCTCCGTAATAGGGAATTAATCACTTGGATGAACAAAAATAAGAATTACGTTATGCGTATCCTTCACCAATTAAATTGATGACAAACAACGGGTTTGGCATACTACTTATTCTCAAAGAAAAGATTAAGATAGATGTCGCACCAACTTGGGAAGGTATTGAACGAACCACCGGAAGGGTTGAAACAACGAATAAATTGATATGATAAAGAAGGAAGAGAAAACTCTTGAACGAACCACCGTAAGAATTGAAAAAGAACGAATAAAAGATAACGAATCACCGGGAAGAATTTGCAAAAGAATGAAGATGCTTGAGAGAATCTAGATACATGAGAACGAAGGGATCACGAACTGATTAGAGAACACTTGAACGAAGCACCGGTAAAATTTGGAGAAAGAGAGCTGAAAGCTGAGAATGAATAAACCTGAATTGATGGACTCCGGATAATCAAACTGAAAAGACTCCTGAATTGCTCCAGAAGGGTGAAAAGAATTGTCACAATTGAAACAATTATGAGAGGATGGCAACAAGCTAGAATCACGAATCTTGAAGAGAATGGAGCAAGATTGAGAGAAAAATCTTCTTCGGTCTCCAAACGCAGAGAATGACGATGAGGAACACCACCATGAATTATTTAGACACTCCAGAAGACTCAAAACGAAGAGGTTGAGTCAATGATGAAAAGAATTTGAAAGATCTTGGAGAAAGACATTTGACTGATGACAATTCATTCTTACGTCAAACTTTGACAAGAAATTTGAGGATAGCTCCGGGTAAATAAGAGTCAGGTAAGATCCTAGAAAAGACCTGTGGGTTAGGGCCCACTCAAAAGAAACACCGTTGAATGATTCAAAAGAGAGGTTGCACCGGTTGAGTTACATGGCTAGAATGAGATAACAATCTCGAAATAGGTTGAGCGGATCTTGGATGACAAGACGAGCCTTCTGAGATATCTTCAGCACTCCGGAACAACTGAATAGCGAGAGGTGAAAGATTAAGAATTTCACCGGCCTGAGAACGCATTGAAATGAGGAAAAGGGTATGATCAACACCAAAAGCTTGAATAGAATCCACCGGAGAAGAAAAGGCAAATATTAGTATCTTCATGAGAATCACCGGATAAGAACATTGAAGGAGAAGAATGGAGAGGCTTCACATTAATAAGATGGATACACGATAAAGAAGTCTAAGTCCTAGGATAAACAAGGGTGGGAGGGTGGGAAAACAAAGACAACTTGGGATGGATGAACGAACACCGTTGAGAAAGCTGAGATTGGATCTTGCGGATGTTGAAATGTTCAGATCCACTTGAAGAGAAACACACCTGTGAAAAGGATTGACATGACAATCTCGATTATCATGAAGGATTGGTATTCACATCGGAGTATGAAAACACCATTTGGGGAAGGTATGGAATCAACATTTGACTTCGAAGCAACTCAAATACCACAACTCAAAACAAAACAAAGGATTGTCTTGCAAAATAAGCCGGAACAAACATATGATAGAGATTTCGTCCGAAGTTTTCATGGTGGGGCCTACACGGGCTCGATCGTACAGCACCATCATGTACAAGGCAGTGCACATGACATACGAAGCGTCCCCGAGTCAGCATAGCCAATGACTCTTTAAGACACACCAAGACCACTGTAAAACCAACCGTGAATAGGCGGACCACTAGACTCGAACCCCAATTTCATATCATACATCTGTCGGAAAGATATCCTAAGAGTTACTTGAATTCCCACTTATGAAACTCCCGAAAAAATTTCGGTTATGCAATCAGGTGTTGGGGATACAGGGGAAGCATAATATCTCACCCAAATCTAGCAAATCCTACATCCAGCTGTATCCATCCTTCAACACATAACCAAGAAACCTTCAGAAATCATCTACCTCAACCTTCGAAAAGCATCCATTATACAAGTTATGGCAATACTCCCGAACTCCCGCCCTAGTACTGGGTGGCGTCGAGGTTATCTCACCAACGAACTGCATAAAAGAGATTTTTGATGTCGGTGAAACTAAACTCAGGTATTCCAGAACTGCAACGATAAAATTATGATGAAAACACCTCAGAGCTCAACTCCCCGGGACACTTCCACAAAACCCCTGACAGGAGGCACCAAGACAATGTTCTCGTCACAAAACCATCGGAACGATTCCAAGATACCCGCGTGATCCTAAAAAAAATAGTGAAATTTGAGAAGAGAAGAGTCAAAACTCTACGTCAGGATGCCTTACCAGAGCGATGAAGGGACTGAGGAGTAAAAAGAATTCCTAAACTCTCCGATATATAATTCCTAAATGACTCAAAACATTTTTCTAGACACAACTCGGCTACTAAAACGATCAAGCAATGGGGCTCCTAAGGTCGGGGAAGGCTCTGATACCAACTTGTAACGCCCTCGATGTGGCTATATCTCCCACGTGTCGAAGCACGACTTAGAGGCATAACCGCATTGAAAGCAATGTCGCAAGTGAGGTAATCTTCACACAACCCATGTAATACATAAGGGAAAGAGATACATAGTTGGCTTACAATCGCCACTTCACACAATACATGAATAAAGCATTACAACATCCAAATGCAATCAAGGTCTGACTATGGAACCAAAATAAAGAAGAACCCCAAATGCGACAAAGGTCCCCGATCAACACCAACTGGGCTCCACTACTGATCAACTAGAACGAAACATCACAAAGGACAAGATCTTCATCGAGCTCCTCCTAAGCTTGGTTGCGTCATCTGCACGGACTCATCGGCACCTGCAAGCTGGTTTTGGAAGTATCTGTGAGCCACAGGGACTCAGCAATCTCGCATCCTCGCGATCAAGACTATTTAAGCTTATGGGTAAGGTAAAAGGTATGAGGTGGAGCTGCAGCAAGCGACTAGCATATATGGTGGCTAACATACGCAAATGAGAGCGAGAAGAGAAGCCAAAGCACGGTCGATAAAAGTATGATCAAGAAGTGATCCTAGAACAACCTACGTCAAGCATAACTCCAACACCGTGTTCACTTTCCGGACTCCGCCAGAAAGAGACCATCACGGTTACACACGCAGTTGATTCATTTTAATTAAGTTAAGGTTCAAGTTATCTACAACCGGGCATTAACAAATTCCCATCTGCCCATAACCGCGGGCACGGCTTTCGAAAGTTCAAATCCCTGCAGGGGTGTCCCAACTTAGCCCATGACAAGCTCTCATGGTCAACGAAGGAATAGACCTCCTCCCGAGACATTCCGATCAGACTCGGTATCCAGATTCTACAAGACATCCTCGACAATGGTAAAACAAGTCCAGCAAAACCACCCGATGCGCCGACATCCCGATAGGAGCTGCACATATCTCGTTCTCAGGGCACACCGGATAAGCTAAGCGTACGGGAGCCAACGTAACCCAAGTTGCCAAGGGACGGCCCCGCACGGTGCTCTGGGTTGGACCAGCACTTAGAGAAGCACTGGCCCGGGGGGTTAAATTAAGATGACCCTTGGGCTGGCCTAACCCAAGGGAAAAAGAGGCTAGGTGGCAAATGGTAAAACCAAGGTTGGGCCTTGCTGGAGGAGTTTTATTCAAAGCGAACTGTCAAGGGGTTCCCATTATAACCCAACCGCGTAAGGAACGCAAAATCCGGGAACATAACACCGATATGACGGAAACTAGGGCGGCAAGAGTGGAACAAAACACCAGGCATAAGGCCGAGCCTTCCACCCTTTACCAAGTATATAGATGCATTAATTAAATAAGATATATTGTGATATCCCAACAAGTAAACATGTTCCAACAAGGAACAACATCTCCATGTTCCAACAAGGAACAAACTTCAATCTTCACCTGCAACTAACAACGCTATAAGAGGTGCTGAGCAAAGCGGTAACATAGCCAATCAACGGTTTGCTAGGACATGGTGGGTTAGAGGCTTGGTTTAACAATATGGGAGGCATGATAAGCAAGTGGTAGGTATCGCAGCATAGGCATAGCAAAAGAGCGAGCAACTAGGCAAGCAAAGATAGAAGTGATTTCGAGGGTATGGTCATCTTGCCTGAAATCCCGCAAGGAAGAAGAACGAGTCCATGAAGAAGACAAACGGACGTAGACGAACGGGTCCTCACAAACACGACGTTACCGGAACCAACCCAGAGAAACAAACACCGGAAAGAAGCATACAACATAGTAAACAACCAACACATGAACATGGTATGATATGCGGGATGCGGTATGCGATGCATATGCATGATTTGACAAGTAATGATTGAATCTGGCCTCAACTTGGAAATCCAAGTGTGCCACTGGAAAGATGAGATGAAATCGCTTGAAAACGATATAAAGAACGCCGGAATCGGAGTTACGGTTTGGAAATGGCAAGCAATTCAAATAAGGCACTGGTCTACGATTTACAGCAAGTAGCCATCTAAATGCAACAAGATGAACATGCTACAGCACTCAAACATGGCAACAAAATATATGGAATGGATGCATTCATGATGCTTAACAAAACTCTAGCACTGAGCTACGGCCAATTCATCCATTAACAGGATCAAACAAGCATGGCAAAAAATGTATATGGTAAACAGATTTCAGACTTAGTGAAATTAACACTTGTCTGGAATTTCAGATCAGGTAGCACTCTTCGGAGCATGAAAACTATATGCTACAGGACTTGAACATGGCAAAGTAAAGCATGGAATGATGCTACTCAAAGAGCTTAACAAAAGTCCCTTAGTGACCTTGAGCCAAAAGGGATCAGAAAATACAATTGCAAGCATGTGAACATGGCAAAAACATAATCAGATCACAGACTTAGTGAAAACTGGAGCATGCTGAAACAGATATCAAGTAGGCATGTTTACGAGCTCGATGCACTCACTACAGAGCATGCCATGACAATCTAAGCATGCACCCATCAATAATACACATTATACAAGCTATACATGGCAAGAAAAATAACATAGCATGCACGGATCAACTACAACATCATCGGCAAAATCGCTAACAAGTAGACAATCTGCCCAGAATCACGAAATAGCAAAAGTAGAGCTCGATTGACTCAAGCTAGGTTGCTCCATAATTGCAAGCAAAGACATGGATGGATAGAGCACTACAAGATTAGCAAAACATCCTTACTGATCATCCTCAAAAGAGGCACGGATCACTAGGAAACAACATGAACATATGTCATCATGAGAAAAAACAGATCAAGGACTTGGTGGGATTGCTAAGTCCCTGAAATCAGCATTACCAAGTGCCTCACTTAGCAAGCTTGTGCTAGTCACCACACACATCACAAAAATACATGGGTTGCATCTCTGGAAAGATGGCAAAAACCCTTAACGAAACATATGTAGAGCTCATGGGCATATCATGCACACAATAATCATGGCAAAAATGACAAATATCTAAATGGAGCAGCAGATCTGACAATT
This sequence comes from Triticum urartu, assembly GCF_056163025.1. Taxonomy (NCBI): domain Eukaryota; kingdom Viridiplantae; phylum Streptophyta; class Magnoliopsida; order Poales; family Poaceae; genus Triticum; species Triticum urartu. The sequence goes on along the minus strand of NC_141879.1, from coordinate 317,175,566 downwards.
ATCTCAAGTAGCACTCTTCTAACAGCATTTCGGGCATCAAGATGAACTCAAATGAAAATGATGCAATGAGATGAAATGATGTACTCTCTGAGACGAACATTTTGATATGCTGTATGCATGAATCAGAGCTATGGATGCAAAGTTACGGCATGATGAACAAGGGCATATGGATCTGGGAATCTCGGGTACTTAGTGGAATTTATACCTCCGCTAAAGTCAACGCGAGACGGAGGGATCCGGGACGGAGCGGTGCAGATCTGAGACGGGACATTTGGTTCGGGGAAGTGGTGGCTCTGATCCAACTTCCACGGATCCGGCGCGGGACGAGCTCCGGCGAGCTCCAGTCGCCGGAGGCGGCAAGGCACGAGGCGCGGCGTGCGACGGCGGCGGGTGCGCGCGGTGGCGGCGAGGCGCATGGCGGCGAGGCGGCGGAGAGGCGCAGCTCCGGCGGACGGCCGGCGGGTGCGGGCTCGGCGGCGCGGCGTCGGCGAGAGGAGCGCGTGGCGGCATCGGCCTCGGGCGCGGGCTCCCTCCGCGAGAGGAGGCGACGAGCGGTTGGGCCCTCGGGGGCCGGCTCCGGGCTTCCCGGGCCGCGCGGTGGGAGCAGGCGGCGCTGGAGGAGAGAGAGAGCGACTGGGTGAGGTGGCAAGGCCGGATTGGCTGAGGGTGAGGGCGGACACGTCCAGTCGCCGGGCGGACATGTCCGGCGGCGCGAGGAAGAGGGAGGCTAGGGTTCATCCGCGAAAATTTCGGGGATGGCCACGTATATATAGGTAGGGGAAGCTAGGAGAGTCCAAATGAGGTGCGGTTTTCGGCCACGCGATCGTGATCGAACGACCGAGATGATGGAGGAGGTTTTGGTGGGTTTTGGGCCACTTTGGAGGGGTGTTGGGCTGCAACACAAACGAGGCCTTTTCGGTCCCTCGGTTAACCGTTGGAGCATCAAACGAAGTCCAAATGGTACGAAACTTGACAGGCGGTCTACCGGTAGTAAACCAAGGCCGCTTAGCAAGTCTCGGTCCAATCCGGAAATGTTTAATCCCCACACACGAAAGAAAGGTAGAAATGACCACCGGAGGAGAAGGAGCGCCGGATTGCAAAACGGACAACAGGGAAAAGCTCGGATGCATGAGACGAACATGTATGCAAATGAAATGCACATGATGACATGATATGCAACGCATGACACGCAAGCAATGACAAGGCAACAACAGCGAATAACTGGACGGCACCTGGCACATCGGTCACGGGGCATTACAGCCAAGCCCCTGGCCAAATTGTAAGTATCCGGATACCAGAGTAATTCATAGTATTCATTTATTGCACAGCGTTCCCTCACGTCGAATATGTTTATGCAGCCCACCCAAAGACCGGCTCGACGCATCGTCGAGCGGCTCACTGGACTCGTCGGATGTGAACTCACTTCCGACGGCTTCCTCCCCCCGCCCTACGGACGACACCGAAGTGTTGTCCCAACAGGTTCCAAGCCGGGAGGAGGTGGTCCTGGAGGCGCCGCAAGGCGACCTCCCGGACTCCAGGAGCAAAGGGGATGAAACCCCCCAGGGCTCCAAGTCCGGCTCTAGGTCGGACACTGCTCCGGAACCTTCAAAGGTTCTAGAGTCCGGCGGGCGACCTCCTTCCAAGAGGAGCCAGCCCACTGTGCCGGTGGCCCCCGTCCAACCGGAGGCGCCGGACAATATGTTGGAGGCGCTCCAAGACGCCTCCATCGACGAGGAGCACCGTGCCATTATGAGTGCGGTGGTCCAGAAGGTTCAGTCCGCCAAGAGCGGACTGATTGAAGCTTGTACTAGCCTTTTGACAGGCTTTGAGGTAAGTAAAGAATGTGTAAATAATATTACCGCATAGACAGTAGCCCCTGATGCTCTGTTTGGCGTTCGGGATGAGAAGCCGAATAGAGGATCAAATAAAATTCGCAGGAGTCTAAACAAAAGGAGTCAATATGCGTATGCAGGCTTCTCTGCTTGCGTCCGCCGCACTGACTGCGGAAGTGGACACGCTAAAAGCAGAACCTCGAGTGGTCCGAGCAAGAGCTCGGTCGTGCCAAGAAGCAGCTCGAGGATAATGAAGGTAAGAAATACCTTGTTAAAAATATATATATATAAAGGTGCAATTGCAAAGAATGACAGGATTATCGTGGGTATTGTAGGGGCCACGTCTGAAGTGGCGACCCTTAAGCAAGCACTGGTCGAGGCCGAGAAGAGTGCGGCCTCGGAGCGCACCGAGCGGGAGAAATATGAGGCCGAGGTTGGCAAGGTGCGGCAAGAGCTCTAGGCTCTCATGGAAAAACATGAGAGTTTGGAGCTTGACTCGAAGACGCAAGCGTCCGAGCTCGCAGTGGCTATTGAAAATGCCAAATCTGCCAAGGCCGAATCCCAGAAGACCCTCCAGGAGTTGGATGAGGTGAAGAAGATAGTGGCGGGTAAGGCATTCTTTATGCAAAGCAAACACATAAACGTGAGTTACTTGTTACTTACCCGAATCCGGAGTTCTCCAGGAGCGTTCGCAGATCTTCCCCGGAGCGTGTCCGATGCTGCCGCATTCTATCGAGCCGAGGAGGGCAGCTCGACGGAGAAGGTGTTCTGGTCTCAGTACGCTGAGGCCGGACACCCCGTGCCCCTGAGCGACCAGCTGAAGCAACTGGTCGAGCTCCACAAGGCGGCCGAATAGGCCATGAAGGACCTTATTGTTTGGCTGTGGCCTGGAGGGGCTCTGCTGGGAGCTATTTCGGGCTGGTGTGGCGGCTGGTGGAGGCCGGTCCAAGGCTCAAAGTCATCAAGCGCTCCGTCTGCATTGAGGGTGCCCGTAGGGCCCTTGCCCGTGCTAAGGTGCACTGGGGCAAGCTGGATGCTGAGAAGCTTGTGAAGGATAGGCCACCGCTGGGGAAAGAGCATTGCAAGCCCGAGAATTACTATAAGGATGTTCTGAAGGGTGCCCGCCTTGTGGCGGATGAATGTTCTAGGGATGTAATTTTTGAGTGAAACTTGCTCATTTTGTCCTGTGCGCTGAAAACTTGTTTATATGCGCTAAGCAATGCTGTTGGAATTTAAAATATTACCTTCTGTGCGGTTGTTTATCAATTCTGAGAGATGGCGAGTCCTCGGCTTCTGCCCCCGTGCCGCTAGTGCTGGGGTGTTTGGGGATAAACCTGAGCGCTATTTTTCCCATGTTTGGGTCCTTCGAGGGAGGCGCTCAGCCCAACGAACAAGGAAAACGGACTATAATGCGTGCACACTCTCATTTAGCCATAGAATTCTATAATTTTAAATTTCGGCGAAGCCCCTGGTATTCGGAAGACCGAGTTCGGGGCGCTATCCACGCCTTGGCCAGACAGAGCCGGCTCCTCGCCCTAAGCTGCATAAGTCTTTAGGGACTCGAAAAAACCTCTCGAACAGCGACCAGCTCTCGCTTCATCATGACAGTCAGTTTTAGCTTTCTCCACTGAGGTGCTCGACCCAGCTCAACCGGGGCACAATCGCAGTGGTTCTCCTAGTGCTCCCTTAGCCGATATAGCGGAACGTAAGGCACCAAAACATAGGAGCCGGGCAAACCCAACTATTGACCCAAGACATGATTCGGAGCTGATGCATATAATGCTATAAGTTCGGGGTGCCGCACTTGTTAAAGTGTTCGGACTTCTCACACCATATTGAGGGGTACTAAAGCCCCTGGCGTATTTTGGCCATACCAACGCGTACGGGTGCAACATGTCGTTAAGGAACATATATAAAGAAAAAAAGGTAATGCAAAAATAGAAGAAAGCTATGCATTGTTTATTAAAAAAGGGCTGCGATCAAAGCAGAACGATACAAATAATGCGATAAGTGGAAGGTTGGACTAGTTAACATGTCCGTTCCAGGGGCAAGCTGCGGAATAGTATGCGGAACGGGTATACTGCTCGTGATAGAGACCACCTGGGAGTTCCGTAGTGCGGCGCGGCTTGTCTGCTTCCCTGGTTCTTGCATCGTTTGTGCGGTAATTGAACTGCCGAACAGGTCTTCCGAAGGATGAAGTCCCTAAAGTAAGAGAAAATTAAGAAATCAGCAGCCCCTGGTACAGTTTAAGCCGTGTTTTGGGCGTGTCGTGATGGTGCCCCTCCCCCTGTGCCCATGGTATCTCTAGAGCGTAGTTATGTACGCGAAGTACTGGCGTCGCCTTTTGCGAGGGTTGGGGTTGGGGCCGCATTGCTATGCCTGCTCGGATCGTGCCAGGCGGTCTTGTTGTAGGTTACTCCGGGCGCGCTTGACGGTGTCCGGTCGTTTAGTGGCCGGACTAGAGAACTGCCTGGAGAGGCTGCTTTGAACTTCCGCTGCAAGGGCTGCCGTGTGCTCCTCCATTCGGAGGGAATGTTCGGTGTTTCCATTGACCGTAATTACTCCTCGAGGGCCTGGCATCTTGAGCTTAAGGTATGCGTAATGCGGTACCGCATTGAACTTAGCAAATGCGGTTCACCCGAGCAGTGCGTGATAGCCACTGCGAAACGGGACTATGTCGAAGATTAACTCCTCGCTTTGGAAATTATCCGGAGATCCGAAGACCACTTCAAGTGTGACTAAGCCTGTACAGTTGGCCTCTACACCTGGTATTACGCCTTTAAAGGTCATTTTGGTGGGCTTAATCCTCGAGGGATCTATGCCCATTTTCCGCACCGTATCCTGGTAAAGCAGGTTCAGGCTGTTGCCGCCGTCCATAAGGACTCTAGTGTGATGAAATCCGTCAATAATTGGGTCTAGAACCAATGCGGCGAATCCGCCATGACAGATGCTAGTGGGATGGTCCCTTCGATCAAAGGTGATCGGGCAGGAGGACCATGGGTTGAACTTTGGGGCGACTGCCTCTACCGCGTATCCGTCCCTTAACGCACGCTTCCGCTCCCTTTTGGGGACATGGGTTGCGTATATCATGTTCACCATCCGCACTTGTGGGGGAAAACCCTTTTGTCCACTGTTGTTCGGCGGCCGGGGCTCCTCATCGTCATCGCTATGCAGCCCCTTGTCTTCATTTTCGGCGTTTAACTTGCCTGCCTGCTTGAACACCCAACAATCCCTGTTGGTGTGATTGGCTGGCTTTTCGGGGGTGCCATGTATCTGGCACGAGCGGTCGAGTATTCGGTCCAAACTGGACGGGCCCCTAGAATTCCTTTTGAATGGCTTTTCCGCTGACCGAATTTAGAGCCTCTCAATCCGGCATTAACTGCTGTATCCTCAGCATTGTCGCCGTTAATGCGGCGCTTCTGCTTGTTGCGACGCGACCTGCCACTACTATCCCTGGTGTCCGAATTACCAGGGTTCTTGGTCATATTGTTGCTACGAGCAAGCCAGCTGTCTTCTCCCGCGCAAAAGCGGGTCATGAGTGTCGTGAGTGCTGCCATAGATTTCGGCTTTTCTTGTCCAAGGTGCCGGGCCAGCCACTCGTCACGGATATTGTGTTTGAAGGTTGCTAGGGCCTTAGTGTCCAGACAGTCAACTATTTGATTTTTCTTTGTTAGGAACCATGTCCAGAATTGTCTGGCCGATTCCTCTCGCTGCTGAATTACGTGACTTAGGTCATCGGCGTCTGGGGGTCGCACGTAAGTGCCCTGGAAATTGTCGAGGAATGCGGCTTCCAGGTCCTCCCAACAACTGATTGATCCTATTGGCAAGCTATTAAGCCAATGCCGAGCTGGTCCTTTAAGCTTGAGTGGGAGGTATTTGATGGCGTGGAAATCATCGCCGCAGGCCATGTGGATATGAAGGAGATAATCCTCGATCCATACCACGGGATCTATTGTGCCATCATATGATTCGATGTTCACGGGTTTGAAACCCTCAGGGATTTGATGATCCATTATTTCATCTGTAAAGCAGAGTGGGTGTGCGGCGCCTCTGTACTGGGCTATATCATGACGTAGCTCCAATGAGCCTTGTCTACTGTGTTCGGCCCCGCCGAATTTGTGGCCGGCGTGACGGTTACCGTCTCGAGCCGTGGGGCGCCCACGCGATCCATAGATCGATCTTGTTTGCCTTTCATTGTCCTCCAACATGTCTCATAAGTCCGGCGCATATTCCCGTGCCTTGGTACGGTGTGTGGCTTGAGTGGAGGGCCGAGAGGCCTCTCTATCGCGACCACGAGGTGGCCGGTCGGCCGCATCAAGTGCTTCCTCCTCTAATCGGGGTAGCAACCTACGCTTTGGGTAGCTCTTGGAGGGGCGTTCGAGTTTATGCTCTTCGGCCGCAAGGACTTCAGTCCATCTGTCGACTAGCAAATCTTGATCAGCTCTAAGCTGTTGCTGTTTTTTCTTGAGGCTTCTTGCTATGTTCATAAGCCTGCGTTGAAAACGCTTTTGCTCGACGGTCCTCTGGCACGACGAATTCGTCGTCGTCGAGGCTTGCCTCGTCTTCGGAGGGAGGCATATAACTATCGTCCTCGACCTCTCTGTCTGCCGCTCTCTCATGAGGGCTGGTTTCTCCATCCTCCTGTGCTAAATCTTGCTGGAGGGGGTTTTCTTTGGCGCTTTCCGAAGTATTATTATCTCCCGTGCTGGAATCACCGTGTTTGTTTTGGCGGGATTTTGAGCGGCGCCGTTGACGGCGGCGCTTAGGCTGTTTCTTGGAGGGGTCATCCTCCGCTGTTCCATCGCCATCTCCCTCTTTTGGGGTGTCCACCATGTATATGTCATATGATGAGGTGGCTTTCCAGGGCCTAGTAGGCGCTGGTTTTTCATCATCTCCTTCATCGGCGTCCATACCGTCGATGTCTTCGGAGTCGAAGTCGAGCATGTCGGTTAAGTCGTCGACAGTGGCTACAAAGTGGGTGGTGGGTGGGTTTTGAATTTCTTCATCGTTCGTACCCCAACCTTGCTGACCGTAGTCTGGCCAGGGCTCTCCTGATAAAGAGAGAGACTTCAGTGACTTCAGGATATCGCCGAAAGGCGAGTGCTGAAAGATGTCCGCGGCAGTGAACTCCATGATCGGCGCCCAATCGGATTCGATCGGCAGGGGTGCGGAGGGTTCGGAGTCCGGAGAAGAGTCCGGCTCCTTGGAGTTACGAGTCTCGCAGAGTACGGGGCTGGTGCTTGGCTCAATCGCCGTTGGGGTCATAGCCCCCGAGGTGGCGTCCAACCGCCCATCCTCGATCGGCGCGGTTGGCTCCGAATTAAGGGTCGGAGCCGATGCGGGTGCGGCCTCCAGGGCACTGTTTGGCGGTAGAGCTAGATCATGCTCGTCGTGACAGTGCGGCGCGCTCGATGGTGGCTCGAATCCGTCGAAGATCAAGTCCCCGCGGATGTCAGCCGTGTAGTTAAAACTTCCAAATCTGACCTGACGGCCAGGGGCGTAGCTTTCAATCTGCTCCAGACGGCCAAGCGAACTGGCCCACAGTGCGAAGCCGCCGAAGACAAAGATCTGTCCGGGGAGGAAGGTCTCACCCTGGACTGCATCGCTATCGATGATCGTAGGAGCCATCGAGCCTGACGGCGACGACATAGAGGAACTCTCAATGAAAGCACCAATGTCGGTGTCAAAACCGGCGGATCTCGGGTAGGGGGTCCCGAACTGTGCGTCTAGGTCGGATAGTAACAGGAGACAAGGGACACGAAGTTTTACCCAGGTTCGGGCCCTCTCGATGGAGGTAAAACCCTACGTCCTGCTGGATTAATATTGATGATATGGGTAGTACAAGAGTAGATCTACCACGAGATCGAGGAGGCTAAACCCTAGAAGCTAGCCTATGGTATGATTATTGATGTGTATGTTGTCCTACGGACTAAAACCCTCCGGTTTATATAGACACCGGAGAGGGTTAGGGTTACACAAAGTCGGTTACAATGGTAGGAGATCTTCATATCCGTATTGCCAAGCTTGCCTTCCACGCCAAGGAAAGTCCCTTCCGGACACGGGATGGAGTCTTCAATCTTGTATCTTCATAGTCCAGGAGTCCGGCTGAAGGTATAGTCCGGCTATCCGAACACCCCCTAATCCAGGACTCCCTCACTACTTTTATCATGTGTTTGATCATACCGTACCTTAATGTTATGCTTGATTGGATATCCATTCATATGCTCTTGTATGGTCATTCACTTGTTTACTTGGTGATGAGTGCTAACTACGTTGCAATCATATCATTTTGAGCACTCCACCAAGATGTATGTGACATGGAAGAGTAACCCATGATCCTAATTGATTGTGCATTTGCATTCTGGCGCAAATTTTTAATAATGCACAAATTTAGGGGGAGCTCTTGCTTATAAAATACTTGTCAAAGCGACGATGTATTTCATTCATTATATCATTTGTCGAAGATTTGATCTATATGTTGTCATCAATTACCAAAAAGCGGGAGACTGAAAGTGCAACTAATCCCCGGGTGGTTTTGGTAATTAATTATAACATGTATGTTACTGATCTAATGAACATTGATGATAGATTTCTGAAAAGATCAATGATTGGCATGGCAAGGACTAATGGATTGGACCCCTCAAAATGTTAAGAACAAGAATTGGCTACCCCAAGACTCTACATTTTTGGTTTAGTGATCCAAGATCACATTGAGTCCGTTAGGAAAGCCAATACTATTAAGAGGGGATGATGTATTGTTGATGAGGATGTTCCTCAACTGCTTAGTGGTACTGCTCCAAAAAACCTCAATCACTTTATCACATATGTCCAGAACCCTAAACCTTCATTTTGGTCCCACCGGTATCACCTACTCTAGACCCACTAAGATGATCATTCCATTACTACAGCCAAACCCCTATCAATCCTGTCTAACTGAAATGGTTCTTGGTCCCACCGAGATGGCCTTTCCAAGCTTCTGTAATGAAGTTGCTTCATTTCAGAATCGCCGAGATGAATCAACCGGAATTACCGAAACGAGGTCTTGCCCTAGCCATTGCACTTCGGTCCCACCGACTTGGTATAATCGGTCTCACCAAAAAGCCTAATAGTCAAGTCTTTTACACTAGTCAGTCTCACCGAGATTATCATATCGGTGCCACCGAATTGGGTCAAAAGCTTGTAACAGTTGGATTTTTTGTGCTGCCTATTTGTACCCTTCCACCACTTACTCTATAAGAGAGCCATCAGAATGAAACACAACTTCCATCATTCATTTTCTGAGATAGAACCACCTACTCATGTGTTGAGATCAAGAGATTCCATTCCTACCATTTGAACCTTGATTTCTAGCCTCTTCAAGTTGCTTTCCACTCCAACCCTTCTCCTACCCAAGAAAAATATGTGAGAGAGAGATTGAGTGTTGAGGAGACTATCATTTGAAGCACAAGAGCAAGGAGTTCATCACCAACACAACATCTATTTCCTTTTGGAGAGTGGTGTCTCCTGGATTGGTTAGGTGTCACTTGGGAGCCTCCAAGATCATGTGGAGTTGAACGAAGGAGTTTGTAAGGGCAAGGAGATCACCTACTTTGTGAAGATCAACCCGAGTGAGGCTAGCCTTCGTGGACAGAAGCCATGGTGGAATAGACAAGGTTGCTTCTTCATGGAACCTTCGTGGGTGGAGCCCTCCATGGACTTACGCAACTGTTACCCTTCATGGGTCGAAGTCTCCATTAATGTGGACATATGATAGCACCACCTATCGGAACCACACACAAAATTATCATGTCTTTGTTGTGTTTGAAATTTCCAAACCCCTCCTTTACTTACACGTGCAATGTTTTACTTTCGGAAAATGCTATGTTTCATCCAGATGCTAACAGCCAGCTGAGCGAGCGTCTCGCGTGCCGTCGGATCAGATGCCATCATACGGTGGATATAGATTATGACCAGGGGTCTGGACCCACGTCATGTAGGTGTTTTTTTGCTGCGTGTTATGACCAGGGGTCTGGACCTGTGTCGCGCAGGTGTTTTTTCTGTGAGCCCCTCAGCTTGAGCCACTGTGCTTCCACCACCTTCCTATCCCCTCCCTCTTGAGTGGCGACAATGAAGGCGCCTGTGAGATCCAAAGTCGTGGCGGGGGCGTGGGAACCAGATGCAGTGGGGACGACAAGGGAACCGGAGGTTCGGGCGACTGCAAGCATCGTCGGCCACGGTGGCGAGCGACACCACCCCCTGTAGTTGTGGCGACGATGAGCATCGTCGTCCGCAGCATCGAGCGACACCACCACCCCGTAGTTGTGGCGACGGACAAGAGGTGCAGTATCCTGCAATTCGCAGTAATTTTCCCGCCGTGCCTGCATAACCCCCTCCATTTACATGTCCATTTCGCGGTTAATCCTTGTAGTTCCAAGCGTTAGTTGAGTAGAAACGCATGTCCAATTTTTGTTCACAATTTTTACTTGAGCCGCCACTCCCTCCATGTCGCCAATTTCTTGTTGTCATGGCAAAACACGATCACCTACGGGGCCATCAGCTCCTTGTGGTTCGGCAAGGGGGAAGGGCACATTGCACGAAGAGGGAAGACCATGGAGCAGCATGACAGGGGTGACGCTGGTGGTTTTTACCCAGGTTCGGGCCGCTGTGAAGCGTAAAACCCTACTCCTACTTTGGTGGATTGATGGGAGGACCATGGTGGACACGCAGCGCTCAAGCCCAGCAAGGTCGCCTTGGGGAGAGCAGTACGCGCGTAAGAGTGTACAAGGGTCCAAATCATTTCTTAGGTTGCCATGGCCCTCCTTTTATAGGCTAAGGGGTTACCATAGTGGAAAAATAGTCATTATCTACTGATTAGATAGCCAACAGTGCTAACATACCTAACTCTGGCATTTACGACAAAGTGCATTAAAGGCACTGCTAGGTGTCATGCTGAGGATGCAGCCCGACAAGTCTGTCGTGCCGCTTAACCACCCTCTACCTGTCTGCATGACACGCCTCTGGACGGGTGTCATATAGGGAGAATCTCCTTTCCAAATGGCTGCCACATGCAAAAGGACAAGCACTTAATCACTTGGGGGATCGACACCGCACCGATAAGTGACTTGCGTCGCTATGAGGTGGAGCGGTGGAGTCTTGGCGGGGAGATTTGCCCTTGGCGGCCCCGGCAAGCCTGCCAGGGGAATCTTGGGACTAGTCCTTGGTGAGGCCTCGACCTGCCAGGCTCACCTGCCCGGCAAGGGAGGTCTTTTCTTAGTGATATATTGTTCCGTTGGCTTGTCTTGGTCTTCTTGATCCGCCCTTTGATTCCTCAAAGAGCTATCTCTCTGGCTTGGTCTTGTCTTGGATGCTTGGTATTGATATACCTTTATCATTGTGCCTGTGTACAGTCTGGGCAACATACATGAAGGTTTATTGCACCGACACCTTCCCACTTCACCTAGGGTTTTTGTTGTATAAATCAGATTAATTTGGTTTCATGTAGTAGCTAGGGTCTATAGTTGAGATTTTAGAGGTAGGGGACGAGATTTCGGAGGTGGAGGACTAGATTCTCAGTGGTCTCAATTAAGATGCTATTGTCTGGTTAGTCAAGTCATGTTTTCATATATTAGGTTTTTTAGATGAAAGTCAGTGTAGTCAGAGTCTTATTTCTATATTGAGACAAGATTTTTCGTTCTTATAGTGTTTTTGTTGCATGTAATTTTTTCAGACTCTTTTCTTGAGCTGGTTGTGTCGTGCGGCTAATTGTTTAGTTTTCCTAGATTTATCCACTCTGAAGTAATGAGAAGAAAGGAATGATCATTTTTTGCTTTATTGTTATGCTTTTGGTAGATGTTGAGTATGCTGGAATCTGAATGTCATTTGCTCCTGTAGTAATTTTTTTAATGGTGTTTGTACCCAATACATTCTTATTCATTTTGAGTTTTGTAGCTATATGTCAGACGAAGAAGTAATGGAGTCTGATACTGCATTCAGCCAACGTTTTGCAGCAAAACGCTTGCGCGAAGTTGCGAAGACAAAACTTAATTCTACCAAGAGGTGCTACATTAATGAAACTGGCTTTGGTGATCTCATGAGCATTTCACATTTCAAAGCGCCACATGATTTGATGGAGTGGTTAACTATGAACATTGAGACAGACAGTCGTGAGCTCGGGTATTGCACCCACCTCCTTTCTTCTTGTCTTCTTTTCTTCTTTTCTCCTACATCATGTCTGCAACATATACTTTCTTTTTTTCTTATGTCATGTTGTTAGCAACCAATGAATACATTTTTTGGGTTTTCAGGATGAGTCGGAATAAGGTGATTGTGTTTATTTAGAGACATGGTGAAGAAGGTTTTCAATACCCCATCAAGCAACAGACCAGTTGAGCTTTTCAAGAGACACGATCAGTGTGAGATCTGCAACATTTATCACAAGAATGGCAGGGCTCCAATTGTGCATACGGTGATGTGCTTCATCAAGCAAGGAATGACGATGGCGATACTACAAAGAGGCCATCGATGCTCTTAGCGCTTGCAACAGTTTTGACTCCAAGCACTAGCAACATGGTGCCCCTAGAGTACTTGAAAAGCCTTGAAGAAATGGACAAGGTTGCTGAATTCGCTTGGGATGAGCATGTTTTAAGTGTTGCAATGAGAGAGGTCAAGAAGTGCGAGGACAAGATAAAACCACAAGCTACTTCTTCATTCTGGGTTGGGGTTATTTCCCTATGCTTGCGGTATACTTCTATCCTTTTGGAATTTTTCTATCTATCGCAACATGTTTTTTGTTTTTTATAATCACATTTTTGTTTTTGTGTCTGATAAATTATCTCTTGTCTTCTTATTCGAGTTATTTACATGGACCATTTGATATTTCCTCAAGCTGCCATCAACAAGTACCGGTTGAATTATTCTCTTCCAAGGGCTTGCTTCGTGCATCAGATGGAATTTGATCTTGTGTGGAATTTGACAGGAATAAGCTTTCTTTGGGCAAAGCCTCATTTGGGAAGTGTCGTGTAAGTTTTTGTGTGGTTTTACCTCCCTCATCCATTGCATTATTCTTTCTTCCCACTTTTTTCCTTTTTCATTTTTGCTTTTTTGTACTCATGGTTTTAATTCTTGTTTCTTTTACTGATGAGTGTCACTTTATTTTGGCATATCAACTCCCATCACATCTGGCTGCAATCTATGAAAAGCACACAAAACTATATGCTACAGAGTTAAAAGGGGCTCTAAGTTCTTCTAGGCAAGTGTTGTAAGCAATACATTGCAAGTGAATGGGGCAGCTTCTCAAAGATGTTCATGTTATTGCGCCAACCTCTCAGGAAGCAACAGATGTTATTTGTTATGTGCCACCCCTCGCAGCAATAATGTAGACAAGTCAGATGATCATTCTATGAAGATGGTCGCAGATGAGCCAACAACTGACAAGGTGTTCAAGCCGGCTGAATGAGCTAGAAGCAACGGTGCAAGCGGCATTGCTGATGAGCCTAAGGAGGCGATGTGGTTGAGTTGGGCACAAGAACTAGTGTTGTTGTTAGTGAGGATCTTGCACAGTTATTTGAGAATGCAAAGGAGAAAGTGTCCAGTGTTGAAGTGAAAGGATATAGAAGAGGGGTCTACAGGGGGGTGATTAGACCCTCAACAAGCAAAAGTGGTAGTTTTAAAGTTCTTCAAATTGATGTAGGGTTTTAGCATAAGTTTAAGCATTCACAATACATTTCAAGCAAGCATGGCAAGAGTATGAGCAGTGGAAAGAGTAAAGCATGCTAATTGCAAGAAAGTAAAGGGATGGGATTGGAGTGTGCAAACGCAATATAGACACGGAGATTTTTGGCATGGTTCTGATAGATGGTGCTATCGTATGTCTACGTTGATGGAGACTTCGACACACGAAGGGTAACAGTTGCGCGAGTCCATGAAGGGATCCACCCACGAAGGGTCCACGAAGAAGCAACCTTGTCTATCCCACCATGGACATCGCCCATGAAGGACTTGCCTCACTTGGGTAGATCTTCACGAAGTAGGTGATCTCCTTGCCCTTACAAACTTCTTGGTTCAACTCCACAATCTTGTCGGAGGCTCCCAAGCGACACCTAACCAATCTAGGAGACACCACTCTCCAAAAGGTAATAGATGGTGTGGTGATGATGAACTCCTTGCTCTTGTGCTTCAAATGATCGCCTCCCCAACACTCAACTCTCTCTCTCACACACACACAGATTTGGCTATGGTGGAAAGATGATTTGAGTGGAAAGCAACTTGGGGAAGGCTAGAGACCAAGATTCCTGTGGTAGGATTGGAATATCTTGGTCTCAACACATGAGTAGGTGGTTCTCTCTCAGAAAATGACTAGTGGAAGTGTAGGGATGTTCTGATGGATCTCTCACAAATGGAGATGGGGGTGGAGGGGTTGAGGGAGTCCTGGACTAAGGGGTACTCGGGCGTCCGGCCTGGTATCCATGGGCCAGACTGATGGGCTGTGAAGACATGAAGGCCGAAGATTGTACCCGTGTCCAGATTGGACTCTCCTTGGCGTCGAAGGCAAGCTTGGCGACCAAAGATGAAGATCCCTTCTTATGTAACCGACTCTATGTAAACCCTAGATCCCCTCAGTGTCTATATAAACTGGAGGGGTTAGTCCGTAAAGCATATATTCATTACCATAGTCATACAGGTTAGACTTCTAGGGTTTAGCCGTTACAATCTCGTGGTAGATCAACACTTGTAACACTCATATTCATCAAGATCAATCAAGCAGGACGTAGGGTATTACCTCCATAGAGAGGGCCCGAACCTGGGTAAACACAAGGTGGAACCTTGCAATGATTTAGATGAATCTTCGTGGTGATATAATTGAGAGATCTTGGAACTCCGGGAAAGTATGAAGCACTTGAACCGAGAATTTACTCATCAAGAACAAACTTCGGAAGAAAGAATCCATCATTTGGATGAAGAAAGAATAAGAATTATGTTATGCGTATCCTTCACCAATTTAAATTGATGACAAGCAACGTATTTGGCATACTACTTATTCTCGTAGGAAGGTTTAAGAGAGATATAGCGTAAACTTGATAAGGACTTCAACGAACCACCGGTAGGATTTGGAAAGAACGAATGAATTGATATAATAACAACGGAATAGAATTCTTGAACGAACCACCGTAAGAATTGAAAATGAAAGTATCAAAGGCACAATTCACCGGGAACAATTAGCAAATGAACGAAGATGCTTGAGAGAATTTAGATACAAGTGAACGAAGAGATCATGAACTGATTAGAGGATGTTTGAGCGATGCACCGGTAAGATTTGAGAACGAGAGCTGAAAGCTGGACTGAATAATCCCGCAATGATGGTCTTCGGAGAATCATACTGAAAAGACTCTTGAAATGCTCCGGATGGATGAAAAGAATTCACATAATCGAACACAATAATGAGAGGATGGCATCAAGCTAGAACCATGAATCTTTAGGAGAACGGATATGATTGAAGAGAAACTCTTCTTCAGTCTTCAAAATCCGAGAATGACAACGAAAACACCACCATGAATTGTTGAGATACTCCGGGAGAATGAAAAGCGAAGAGGTTGAGACAACAATGAAAAGAATTTGAAAGATCTTGGATAAAGACATTTGACTGATGATAATTCATTCTCACGTCAAACTTGGAAAAGAATTTGAGAGTAACTCCAGGAAGATTAGAAGAGTCAGGTAAGATCCTGGGAAAAGACCTGTGGGTTAGGGCCCACTCAAGAGAAACACCGTTGAATGATTACTTGAAAAGGAGATTACTCCAGTTGAATTAAATGGCTTGAATGAGATAACAACCTCGAAATAATTTGAACGGGTCGAGAATGGAAACGTGAATCTTCTGAGATATCTTCAGCACTCCAGAACAATTCAATAACGAGAAGTGGATGATTAAGAGGTGCACCGGCATGATAAAATATTTGAAACAAGGAAAGGAATATGATCAACACTGAAAACTTGAATTGAATCCACCGGAGAAGAAAATGAGTGAAGAGTCATAAGCTTGAAGAGCATCTTCATGAGAATCACCGGGTAAAAACATTGATTGAAAAGAATGAAGAGACTTCACATGAATAAAATGGATACTTGATTAAGATATTTGAGTCCTTGAATAAAAAGGGTGGGAGGGTGGGAAAACAAAGGCAACTTGGAGATGGATGAAACAAACACCGTTGAGGAAAAACTGAGATTGGATCTAGCGAATGGGAAAATGATATGATCATCTTGAAGAGAATCACATCGGTTGGAAAGAATTGACATGACAACCTCGATGATCAAGAAGTATTTGTATTCACATAGGAATATGAGAACACCACTTAGGGAAAGATATGGAATCAACACTTGACATTGAAGCAACTCGAATACCACAACAAAACCAAAATAAAGGATTTGGCTTGCAGACTAAGCCGGAAAAAAACATATGATAGATCCCATATCGTATCATGTGTCTGTTGGAAAGAATTCCTACGTGATACTTGAATTCCCACTTATAAACTCCCGAAACTTTCTGGTTATGCAGTCAGGTGTTGGGGATACAGGGGAAGCATAATATCTCACCCAAAACTAGCAAATCCTACATCCAGCTGTATCCATCCTTCAACACATAACCAAGAAACCTTCGGAAATCGTTTACCTCAACCTTCGAAAAGCATCCGTTATACGAGTTATGGCAATACTCCCGAACTTCCGCCCCGGTACTGGGTGGCGTCGAGGTTATGTCACCAACAACTGCATAAAAGTGATTTTCGATGTCGGCGAACTCAGGTATTCCAGAACTGCAACGATAAAATTGTGATGACAACACCTCGAAGCTTAACTCCCCGGGACACTGCCACAACCCCTAAATGTCAGGAGGCACCAAGAACAATGTTCTCATCACAAAACCATCGGAACGATTCCAAGATACCCGCGTGATCCTAATTTTTTTTCATGAAATTTGAGGAGAGAAGAGTCAAAACTCTACATCAGGAGTCCTCACCAGAGCGACCAAGGGACTGAGGAGTAACAATAATCCTACTCTCCAATATATATAATCCTAAGACTCAAAACATTTTGTTCTAGACTCAACAACGTCAGCGATTCGATCAAGCAGGGGGCTCCTAAGTCGGGGATGGCTCTGATACCAACTTGTAACACCCACAATGCGGCTATATCTCCCACGTGTCAGGGCACGACTTAGAGGCATAGCCGCACGGTAGGTTTGTCGTAAGAGGGGTAATCTTCACACAATCCCATGTACTGAATAAGAAAGGGATAAAGAGTTGGCTTACAATCGCCACTTCACACAATACATAAATATTCATACATCAACTAAAGTACAAACAAAGGTCTGACTACGGAACCAAAATAAAAGAAGACAACCCCAAATGCTAGATCCCCGACCGTCCCAACTGGGCTCCACTACTGATCAACAGGAAACGAAACAACACAACAAACAAGATCTTCATCGAGCTCCCACTTGAGCTCGGTTGCATCACCTGCACTGGTATCATCGGCACCTGCAACTGTTTGGAAGTATCTGTGAGTCACGAGGACTCAGCAATCTCACACCTGCGAGATCAAGACTATTTAAGCTTATGGGTAGGAAAGGGTAGTGAGGTGGAGCTGTAGCAAGCACTAGCATATATGGTGACTAACATACGCAAATAAGAGCGAGAAGAGAAGCAACGCAACGATCGTGAACTAGAAGTGATCCTGAAACTACTTACGTTCAAGCATAACACAAGAACTGTGTTCACTTCCCGGACTCTGTCGGAAAGAAACCATCACGGCTACACACGCGGTTGATTCATTTTAATTAAGTTAAGTGTCAAGTTCTCTACAGCCGGATATTAACAAATTCCCATCTGCCCATAACCGCGGGCACAGCTTTCGAAAGTTCAAAACCGTGCAGGGGTGTCCCAACTTAGCCCATCACAAGCTCTCACAGTCAACGAAGGATATTCCTTCTCCCAGGAAGACCCGATCAGACTCGGAATCCCGGTTACAAGACATTTCGACAATGGTAAAACAAGACCAGCAAAGCCGCCCGGATGTGCCGACAAATCCCGATAGGATCTGCACATATCTCGTTCTCAGGACACACCGGATGAGCAGTCTGTACAACTAAAACCAACCCTCAAGTTTCCCCGAGGTGGCACTGCAAGGGGCTCTAGTTTGGACCAACACTTAAAGGAGCACTGGCCCGGGGGGGTTAAAATAAAGATGACCCTCGGGCTCCGGAAACCCGAGGGAAAAAGGCTTAGGTGGCAAATGGTAAAGCCAAAGTTGGGCCTTGCTGGAGGAATTTTATTCAAAGCGAACTGTCAAGGGGTTCCCATAACACCCAACCGCGTAAGGGGCGCAAAATCAAGGAACATAACACCGGTATGACGGAAACTAGGGCGGCAAGAGTGGAACAAAACACCAGGCGTAAGGCCGAGCCTTCCACCCTTTACCAAGTATACAGATGCATTAAATAAATAACATATATATAGTGATACCCCAACAATATCCATGTTCCAACATGGAACAAACTTCAACTTCACCTGCAACTAGCAACGCTATAAGAGGGGCTGAGCAAAGCGGTAAAATAGCCAAACAACGGTCTGCTAGGAAAGGTGGGTTAGAGGCTTGACATGGCAATATGGGAGGCATGATATAGCAAGTGGTAGGTAGCGCGGGATAGCAATAGAGCGAACAACTAGCAAGCAAAGATAGAAGTGATTTCGAGGGTATGGTCATCTTGCCTGAGATCCCGCAAGGAAGAAGAACGAGTCCATGAAGAAGACAAACGGACGTAGTCGAATGGATCCTCGCAAACGCGACGTTATCGGAACTAATCCGAAGAAGCAACACCGGAAAGAAGCAAACAATATAGTAAAACAACCATCACATAAACATGGCATGATGCACAACCAAGTATGATGCATGTCCGGTTTAATGAAGCATGGCATGGCAATATGCACAAACGATACTACAAATTAAGTGGAGCTCAATATGCAACGAGTTGCATATTGACGAAACGCCACGTGACTAATTTAGTTCTCTCCCTTTTAAGTACTCAACAATATTAAATGTTGATTAACATGGCAAGAGGTGAAGCATAATAAAACTACCTAACTAGGCAAGTTTAAATGAGGCCGGAACAACAAGCAACAATTCCGGTAAAACCTCATATGCATTTAGCAATTGAAGCAAGCAACAATTTAAACATTCTTGAAGTTGTTATCATGATGCGGATGACATATGCAATTTTATGAAATTTTAATGAAAATGTTGATAAGAGCATTATGAAGCATTTGTCACCGTGGTGGAAAGAAAGGTTGCCACGGCGACGAATCCAAAAATGATGCCACGGCAACATATCAGTTCCGGTAGCTCATGGTGATACCGGTGCAAAAGGAAAAGTGACGGAAGCATGTCAAAAGATGAAGGGGTGATCCCGGTAACTGGGTGTCCCACGAGACGACGGTATGGCAACGGGGAACATGCAAGAAACACTTCAAGAACGGTGCAAACGCGAGCATTTCATACAACACACAACATTCGTTCACGGGCGTCGTCTCGGTGGTTATACCTTTGAAGCGTGCATTATCGGAACCGATCAAGTCAACGTAGAGGAAGTAGTGGAAGTAGACATTCTCGCGGCGATAGTGGAAGTAGTGGTACACATCTCACTGAGGAAGTAGTCATTTTTGTTCGCGAAGCGGTAGTGGTACATGGTCATCAAGGAACTTGACGAATCCACGTTCAACGGTAGTCATCACGACGCTTGTGAACCATGGTTCTTCGGGCAACGGTAGTCGTACACGTCCGTGGGCGTTCAGGTCTTCCGTAGAGGTACTTGACGCATGCGTTACACGGGTCTTCGACGATGGTCGTCGTTCGCGCTCCGAGGTCGTCGATAGAGGTTCTCGCAATCTCGGCGACGGTAGTGGAACATGTTTTCGTAGGGGTTCAAGTCATCGGTAGCGGTACTTGATGAATCCCGAAACGGTCTTGGCGTCTTCGTGCGTAGGGGTACTTGGCGTTTCCGTGTAGCCAAACTTGAGGGGCATCGACATCGTTGTACCTGGCGTCCATGGGTACTTGACAAAGATGAAATGGAACGCAATGGCGATCATGCGCAATGAGGCCCCGGTCTCGCAAGACTTGGCATGAACTCAAAAGAAGTGCCACAAAGGCCTCAGTTCGAAGGTGGGGGTCCGAGCTGGTGCACTGCAGTAAGGCGGCGCGAGGAGGGCCATGGTAGGCACGGTTCTGCCGGACCTGCAGCTGCGGCTGATGACAATGGCAGAGGAGACCTTGGGGTCGGCCCTGGCATCAAGTTGACCAGGGAGAAGGCGGAGGTTGGCGCCTGTGGTGACCTGCTGATCTTGGACAGCGACGACGGACGGGAGAAGAGCTCCGGTGGAGAAGCATAGCGCTACGGGGACGGGGTAGCAGAGGGGCGCGGCGGCGCTAGAGATGTCGGTGCGGCGGTGAAGTTCGCTGGGTCGAGCTACAGCTGCTCGCATGCTCCGGCACGGGCAGAACCAACGGCGAGGAGGAGAAAGGGAGCAGGGGCGCGCGACTGCTTGGTGGCGGGGCGCTTGGTCACCGGCGAGGTGGCCGTCCGGTCGAGGAGACGGGCGCGAGGTCGATGGAGGAAGGCAAGACGGAGAGGAGAGCTTGGGGCGCCGGCGCGGCTGTCGTAGGAGGCCGGAGCAGAGGCGGAGGAAGGGCTCCGGCGAACGGCGGGATAGAGCGGACGGCTGGCAGTGGAGGAGAAGGACGGCGGCGCTGGTGGGAGAAGGAGGCGGGGGCATGCGGCTCGCGCGTGCTGGGGAACGGCTCTCCTTGGCGATGCGTGCGGGAGCAAGGGGAAGAGAGAAGCACGAGGTGATCGAGCGTGGTGGCGGCGGGCAGAGGGAGAGATCGAGAGGGAGTGGTCGGGCCTAGGGTTTGGTGGGAAACGGGCAGGCCTGGCTAGGAGATGTTGGGCCGGCCTGGGAGTCAGGCTCAAGAGGCCAGCGAGGCTAAGGGGAGGTTGGGCCGATGAGAGGCCCAGTTGGGCTGGAAGGCTGAACTCCTTTATCTCACACATATTTCTCTTTATTTGCCAAAACAGCAAATAACAAAGAAAGAAAATGAGGGAAATAAAGGGTCAGAGAAGGAATTTGGGCATGGGGATAATTCCCCCGGACTCACAAAAATGTGCACGGTCAACGAAAAATAGGAGTGGACATGATTGCAAGAATTAAATTCAAAATCATTTGAATTTAATTAAAGAGGTTTGAACAAGGACTAGGAATTAGAAGTGTCCAAAAATGTTAAGATTTTTTGGAGGAGCCTCAATAAATGGGGAAGGAATTTTTGGCAAGGTTTGGGGATCAACTCGAAGCAGAAAAGGCATGGGGTTATTTTTGCAAGTGTGTTGTGATAAATTCCAAATTAAAGGAATATTTAATATAGCTCCCTAATAATACCGGGAGTATATGTTCTAAAGAGAAATCACCATTATGAATATCCCTCGATTTAAATGGACCGAAGATCCATACAATTTATTTGGTTGAGTTTTAAACAGGTTGTATGATGACATGATGCAATGCACATGATGCAAAGATGAATGCAACAGACAAAACAAATCACACAACGAATCTCTGAAAACATGGAAGCCATCTGAAGCTCTGGTCTTGGGGCGTCACACGCACACGGACTCGGCACCCCGCAATATTTGCGTCAATGGAACTCCGGATTCGTCTCCGGCTATAAGTCCCGGACCAGGTACACATGCGGACATCGAGCTGGATCGGTTATCGATTTTCTAATTTAGCACCGCCGACATCTTGCAGCACTTACCCGTGGGTGATGTGCTAAACTCTTTAAAGAACTTATCCTTGGAGAAGGACTCACAGCCGAACTATGTTCGGTTCGAGCCAGAGGCTGATGATGGGAAATTTCGCTTCCCACCCGCCACCCACTTCATAGCCACCGTCGATGACTTAACCGACGTGCTCGATTACGGCTCCGAAGACATCGACGGTATGGACGACGATGCCGACCAGGATCAAGGCCAAAACCCGCCATTTACCGGACGTTGGACGGCCACCTCTTCGTACGATGTGTACATGGTCAACACACCTAAAAAATCTAGCGACGATGACAAAGGAGATCCAGTTGCGAATAAACCTTCTGAGACACAGTCCAAGCGTCGGCGCCCTAAACGCCGCTCTAAGCCTCATCGCTCAAACGATGGCACCACTGGCACCGGAGAAAATAGTACTCCGGGCGACGCCTAAAACAATGAAGACCCTGTTGGGGCCGCATCCTAACAGGAGGAACAAGACAACAGGTAGGATAACCCTGATAAACAGGCCATGCCCAATGACCCAGATGATGATAGTCATCGTCCAGTCTCTGAGGATGATGAGATCCTCGGCAATAAGGACTTCATCATGCCCGAGGCACCCCTCGAGCAGTAGCGCTTCAAGCGCCAGCTAATAGCCATTGCAAGAAGCCTAAAGAAGAAGCAATAGCAGCTCCAAGCTGATCAAGACCTGCTCATTGATAGGTGGACTGATGTCCTGGCAGCCGAAGAATACGGCCTCAAGCGCCCAACCAAGAGTTACCCAAAGCGCAGACTGTTACCTCAGTTTGATGAGGAGGCACCAGATCCCATACCTCCCTCATGCAATGCAGACCGACCACCATGCGGTCGGGATAGTATGGCGGATCGACGACCCCGCGATCGGGATAAAGCGGCAACTCAGGCCAAACAACAGCCCGCCGCACCACCTCGCAGAAACAGGGACAGAACAGCTCGGGACCATACATACGACCTTCGGCAGGAGCTGGACAGTAGAGCAGAACACACCAGATCAATCTACGGATCGTGAGGACGCTTCCCGACTCAGGATGACGGCTACCTATTCGGACGTGACATACCTAGTCACACCCGGGCCGATAACCGCAGACGGACTCCATCGGAGGTGCGCCGTGATGCGGCCTGATATAGAGGCGTCGCACACCCTCTCTGCTTCACAGATGATGTGCTGGATCATGAATTCCCCGAGGGGTTCAAGCCCGTCAATATTGAATCATACGATGGAACAACCGACCCCGCAGTATGGATTGAGGACTTTATTCTCCACATCCACATGGCCCGTGGAGACGACCTCCACGCCATCAAATACCACCCACTGAAACTCAAAGGGCCAGCTAGACACTGGCTGAATAGCCTGCCCGAGAATTCAATCGGCGGTTGGGAGGACTTGGAAGAGGCCTTCCTTGACAACTTCCAAGGTACATATGTCCGGCCACCCGATGCCGATGACTTAAGCCACATAGTTCAACAACCTGGAGAATCAGCCAGGAAATTCTGGACTAGGTTCCTAACCAAAAAGAACCAGATCGTTGACTGTCCGAATGCCGAAGCCCTAGTGGCCTTTAAACACAGCATCCGTGACAAATGGCTAGCACACCACCTCGTCCAAGAAAAGCCGAAGTCCATGGCAGCCCTTACGGCACTCATGACCCGCTTTTGCGCGGGTGAGGACAACTGGCTAGCTCGTAGCAAAAACACAGCCAGCGAGACAGGCCCCTTCGAGGCCAAGAACAGCTCTGGCAAGCTTCGGCGTAACAGACGCAAATGCTGAAGCAATGGCGACAACACCGGCGACACCACCGTTAACGCCTGATTCAGCGGCTCCAAGTCCGGCCAGCAAAAGAAGCCCTACAAAAGGAATAGTGAGGGACCATCCAGCCTGGATCGCATACTCAATCGTCCATGCTAGATACACGGTACCCCAGATAAACAAGCCAATCACACCAACAGACACTATTGGGTTTTCAAATAGGATGGCAAGTTAAATGCCGAAAATAAAGAAAAGGGATCACAAAGTGAGGACAAGGACGAAGAGCCCCGACATCCGAACACTGGAGGGCAGAAGAAATTTCCCCCTCAAGTCAAAACGGTGAACATGATATACGCTACACACATCCCCAAAAGGGAGCGCAAGCGAGCACTTAGGGATGTCTACGCGGTAGAGCCAGTCGCCCAAAAATTGAATCCGTGGTCGTCATTCCTGATCACCTTCGATCGTCGAGATCACCCAACTAGTATCCGGCATGGCGGTTCAGCTGCACTGGTCCTCGACCCAATCATCGACGGATTTCACCGAACACGAGTCCTAATGGACGGTGGTAGAAGCCTCAACCTGCTCTATCAGAATACAATGCGGAAGATGGGCATTAATCCTTCACGAATAAAACCCACAAATACTACCTTTAAAGGAGTCATACCAGGCATTGAGGCCCGCTGCACGGGCTCAATCACGCTGGAGGTGGTCTTCGGTTCTCCGGACAACTTCCTAAGCGAGGAGTTAATCTTCGATATCGCCTCCTTCTGCAGCGGCTACCACGCGCTGCTCGGACAGACCGCGTTTGCTAGATTCAACGCGGTGCCACACTATGCTTATCTCAAGCTGAAGATGCCTGGTCCGTGCGGCGCCACAACAGTCAACGGAAACATAGAACGCTCCCTCTGGACAGAGGAGCACACCGCCGCCCTAGCAGCAGAGGTACAAAGCGGCCTTCTCAAGCAGCATCATAGTCTGGCTGTCGAGCCCCTGGGCATCATTAAGAGGGTCCGGACTACACTGCAACAGGACAGCACGACTCGTCAAGAGCTCGATTAACAATTTGGCCTCCATCCCAATCCCGATGAGGTAGTGGCATTCATACCACGCGTCCATACCTACGCACTCAAAATTCCGTGGGCATCGACGGAGGCACAAGCTATCCCGGGATCCACGGTTCGGCTAGACCGATCCCGGAAACACATATAACTTTACTATCTCCTTTTCCCTTGTTTCAGGTTTCTCCTATGGGGCCCTCCTTCGACGGCCTGATTAACGATCCCGTCAAAGGACAAACACACCGGATTGACACGGAGCACAGGCGTACATGGGAAGCCCTAGACGCTAACCATTTTCGGGACCCACACGCAGCCCGCCTTTGGGTATGGCATGTCAAATAGCCAGATGCTTATTGCATTATTTTGTACCAATGTGCTTGGACGCATTAACCCAACTATAATGGAAACAGTTAATGATCCAAGTTCAAGGGCTCCATATCCTATCTCTGTTCTCCCTCTGTTTTCCTTTATATTACTTATTTCCTAGCAACCGTACACTCTGGTACGCTTCATATTTGCCACGGGCTCCCATCTCCCCACGATACGGCAACAAAGTCCGAACAATCCTTAAAGATAAGTTCGGCTCCCCGAATTTAGCATTATATGCATTGGCTCCGAATCATGTCTTTGGTCAATAGTTGGGTTGCCCGGCTCCTGTGCTTGCTACCCAACGTTTCGCTAAATCAGCTAGGGTAGTAAAGGGAGAACTACTGCGATTGTGCCCTGGCCTTGACCAGATGAGCACCTCAGTAGAGAAAGCCAAAAACTAACTGTCATGATACGGCGAGAGCCGGTTAGCTGTTCGAGGGTTACAAATCATTGGAGATTTTTTCTGCATTATGTGAAAGATCGGCACTTCCCAATCACATGCTGACAGCACCCTGGCTTGAACCAAGGGCTGCGCCCATGCTTTATTATAAAACTCCTATGGCTAAGTGAGGGTGTTTAAGCAGTATAGTCTGATTGCCTTGTTCATTGCGCTAAACAACTCCTTCAAGGACCATATAATTGGATCAAGATTGTTTAGATTCCATCCCGAACACCTCCGTACTACCTACGTGAGGGCAGAAGCCAACGACTGGCCAACCCTCAGATTACATACAACACGGCCGCACAGGAGGAAACAATTAAAGAATTACAAAATTACATCACAACAGGCTCTGTTTTTTATAATACAAGCAAAGGCAACATGAATACATTTATTCAAATACAACATCCTGCGAACATTGTGCTGCCGCAAGGCGAGACCCCTCCGGGACATCCGCAAAATACCGTTCGGGTGTGCGGTGCTCCTTGCCCTCTGGTGGCCCTCTGGTCACCTCGACGGCGTCCATCTTTACCCACCACATCTTGCAATGGGTGAAGGCCATGCGTGCACCTTCAATACAAGACGACCGCTTGACGACGTCCAGCCGAGGACAGGCGTTCACCATCCGCCTCACAAGTCCGAAGCAGCCGGCATAGCTTCGGCTGGCCATAGCCGGATTATGAAATCCTTCATGGCTAGTTCGGCCACCCTATGTAGCTCCACCAGATGTTTCAGCTGATCGGTGAAGGGCACGGGATGCTCTGGCGCCGCATACTGCGACCAGAATAGCTTCTCCGTAGAACCCCCTCCTTTGGCTCGATAGAACTCCACGGTGTCTGATACACTGCGTGGTAAATCCG
The DNA here is from genome assembly GCF_056163025.1 of Triticum urartu. NCBI lineage: Eukaryota > Viridiplantae > Streptophyta > Magnoliopsida > Poales > Poaceae > Triticum > Triticum urartu. Next base: position 317,149,397 of record NC_141879.1, on the reverse strand, counting down.
CAAAAGCCCCTGGGGAACTCCAAACCCGGGTTAGTAAAAGGTACTGCTTCTCCGCATACTTGCTTTGCATCTTAAATGCCTTACCCGCCGTGATCTTCTTGGCCTCCTGGATCTCCTGGAGGGCGGCCTGGGCCTCATTCCGTGCGGTCTCCACGCTCTGACGAGCCTTGCCGAGTTCGGTCCCTTGAACCGACGCATCATGCTCCAAGGCTTCGCATTTCTTGACCGCATCCTGGAGCTCCTATTGGACTTCTTTGACCCGGTCCTTGAGCTTCTTATGGGCGGCTTGCTGCTGGACAGCCTTCTCCTCGGCCTCGCCCAGGACCTTCCTTAGGGCCTCGACCTCGGTGGCGGCTCCTGCACATATCACGACACTGCGGTCAATATGCAGCGCCTATCCTTTCCGAACACACAGCAAGTCGTCACTCACCTTGCTTCTCCTGGAGCCGAACCTTAACCTCGCCAAGCTCGTTCTCGGTCCGCTCCAGCCTCTGCCTCAGTTCAGAGACTTTGGCAGCATGCGAGGTTGCGGCCAACAGTGACACCTGCTTATTCATACATATTACGTTAGTCTCCCATAAAAAATATTGATACTCTGTCCGGTTCTTCTTGCCGAACACCGGACAGTGTCTCAGGGGCTACTGTCTACACGGGGTTTTTCTCTTTCTTACCTCAAAACCTATCAACAGGCTGCTGCAGGCTTCATTCAGTCCACTCTTGGCGGACTGAATCTTCTCGATCACCGCACCCATAAGGACACGGTGCTCGTCCATAATGGAGGCGCCTCGTAGCGCCTCCGTCAGGTTATCCGGTGCTCCTGGATGGACAAGGGCCACCGGTGGAAGCGGCGCACCCCCCTCCTTCAAAGGGGGCTGCTCGCCCGACTCCGGAGCCATATGGGCCTCCGGAATCGTATTCGGCTGAGGGGAAAACTAGATGCGGCCCTCTTCGCCAGTCTCCATGGGGCTCGGCTCCTCCATGTGTCCGGCAGTGGAGGTCTCGCCTTGTGGCGCCTCCCAGACGGTGTCCTGGGCTCCTCCCTGGACCGGAGCGGTCCTCCGGGATAACACTTCGATGTCGTCCCTAGCCCTGGGGGAATAAGCAGGCGGTGGTGACATGCTCGCCATCTCCAACGGAGCCAACGAACCTCCAGATGAGGATCGTTGGATAAGGTTGCGGGCCGTAGTGCAATAATACAATTAACTATGTCAAGGCAATGAAGAGAAAGGGCCAGATGCGCGCATGAGCGAGCCATGTCACTTATGATGCGTCCTGGGGCTTAGTGCGGGGGCGTCATTCTAGACTGCTATCAATGCCCCACGCAGTATTGATCGCTGGGGCGCCCTTCCCCTTCTTAGGCGTTTCCGCCTCCGGATGCGCTGAAGCCGCCCTCTTCTTCTCTCCTCAGGGGGAGGATTGTTTTCCTCCTCCTCCTCCTCTTCCTCGCCATTGTCCTCGGGGATAGAGGAATGAGCTTCGTCATCTTCGGACGTCATGTCCGAAGTACCCTTGCGATGGGGGGCCACTCTTGGCCTTCTTCTTGGCCTTCTTCTCCGGCACCTTATAAGGCGCCGGCACCAGCATCTTCGCTAGATGCGGGATGACCGGTTCTTCGGGCAGCAGAGCCGGACACTGGATCCGCTTCGCCCTCTCCATCCAGTCCTGAAAAAGCAACAATAAAAGCTTAGGAATCATCCTTGAAACAAAGAAGTGGAGAATGCATCAAAAGAGACATACCTCGCTAGCGAGGTGTTTAGCATTGTGCCTGCGATCTGAATCTGCGGCCGGCGGTTTCTCGTTGGCCTTAAAGAGCAACTTCCATGCACCTTTGTGAGTAGTCTCGAAGAGCCTCACCAGGGTCTGGTGCTTCTTCGTGTTGAACTCCCACAGAGGATGGCTTCAGCGTTGGCATGGAAGGATCCGGCGAACTAGCATCACCTGGATCACATCAACGAGCTTGACGTTCTTGGTTACCATGCTTTGAACGCGCGTCTGCAGCGCTATCACCTCGTCAGGGGAACCCCAGTCCGGACTCTTCTTGACCCAGGAGGTGAGTCGCATGGGAGCGCGGGAGCGGAATTCGGTAGCTGTTGCCCAAGTGGTGCCGCGAGGTTCTGTGATGTAGAACCACTGCTTCTGCCACTCCTTTACCGTATCCACAAAAGTACCTTTGGGCCAGGAGACGTTGGACAGCTTGCTCACCATGGCTCCTCCGCACTCCGCATGCTGGCCATCCACCACCTTTGGCTTCATGTTAAAGACTTTGAGCCACAGCCTGAAGTGGGGTTGGATGTGGAGGAAGGCCTCACACACGACGATAAACGCTGAGATGTTGAGGAAGGAATTCAGAGACAGATCATGGAAATATATCCCATAATAATACATCAGCCCGCGGACGACAGGGTGGAGTGGAAACCCTAGCCCACGAAAGAAATGGGGGATGAACACTACCCTCTCAGTGGGCTTCGGCGTGGGGATGACTTGTGCCTCGGTCGGCAGGCGGTGAGTGATCTCCTTCGCCAAGTATCCGGCTGCCCGAAGCTCTGTAATGTTTTCCTCCTTGACGGAGGAGACCATCCACTTGCCTTGACCTCCGGATCCGGACATGGTTGCTTGAGTGGAAAGGAGATGAGAACTTGGGCGCTAGAGCTCGAGATTGGAAAGGCGGAGACAGAGAGAGGGCGTGAGAGAGAAAGATGGAATCCTTATCCCCTTATAAAGGCAACAAATATTAAACACCTCCTCACTTGCCTTAAGATTCGCCTATTCCCAAGGGCTGTATAAACGACACGGTTAGGTTACCCATGCCCGCATTGATGAGAATCCCACGATAAGGGGACACGATCTCTGCTTTGACAAGACGTGCCAATGGCAACCGCATCTCGGGATGTGGGCTTCGAAACATGAAAACGGTTCGAAATTATGACCGGACAGACATGAGGTCATCAGCAGATTAGACTCGTGTAAAAATATATTCTCTCTGTGGTTATGTGTGGTGTGTATGTGACAGGTCCGGATACTATCATCGCATCCGAAGACTATCTTGAAGTTCGGATAGAAGGGAACCCGCCTTGCAATGCCAAAGACAATCTACGCGTCGGACTCCTCATCATTGAAGCCAGGTTCAGGGGCTTCTGAGGGAGTCCTAGACTAGGGGGTCCTCGGGCATCCAGCCTGTTATCCATGGGCCGGACTGATGGGCTGTGAAGACATGAAGGCCGAAGACTGTACCGTGTCCGGATTGGACTCTCCTTGGCGTGGAAGGAAAGCTTGGCGCCCGAAGATGAAGATCCCTTCTTATGTAACCGACTCTATGTAAACTCTAGATCCCCCCCGGTGTCTATATAAACCAGAGGGGTTAGTTCGGAAAGCATATATTCATTACCATAGTCATACAGGTTAGACTTCTAGGGTTTAGCCATTACGATCTCGTGGTAGATCAACTCTTGTAACACTCATATTCATCAAGACCAATCAAGCAGGACGTAGGGTATTACCTCCATAGAAAGGGCCTGAACCTGGGTAAACATCGTGTCCCCTGTCTCCTGTTACCATCGATCCTAGACGCACAGTTCGGGACCCCCTACCCGAGATCCGCCGGTTTTGACACTGACACGGGTATATATAGCCTCCACACAAAATCCAATTGTTACACATATTTGACCCAACTCGGTCAAGAGGAATAGAAGAACTCGGTGAGACCGATTTAGTTCAAAATGTGAACATTAGGAATCTCGATGGGACCGACAAGATCAACTCGGTGGGACCGATGTTCTGGGGCTTAGGGCAAACATCAACTCGGTGGCACTGATTGCATCAACTCGGTTAGACTGAAGTGAAGCAATAAGGCAACAGAGAGGATGTCAAGCAAACTCGGTGGGACCGATTGCACATTTTTGTGAGACCGAAATAATTACAACAGGCAATAGAGAGTTTGCAAGGCCATCTCGGTGAGACCGAGATCTGTATCAGTGTGACCGAATTGTCTAGGGTTTCTGGCAGTGGCTATGTCAACTGAACTCGGTGGCGCCGGATAGGTCAATTCGGTGGGGCCGAGTTTGACTTTGAGTTTTGGACATATTTGGAAATGAGAAAGTGGTTGAGTGTTTTTGGAGCAATATCACTAAGCACTTTGAGCAAGTAGACCATTAAGCAACACCTCATCCCCTTTTAATAGTATTGGCTTTCCTATGGACTCAATGTGATCTTGGATCACTAAAATAGAAATGAAGAGTCTGAGCTTTTGCCAATCTTTGTCCTTAGCCTTTTGAAGGGGTCACTACTACAGGATGCTGCTAACGTGACACTACGATCAGAGACCCTTCAAGAAACTGTGTGCGAAGCAATAATCGCAAACGGTGTTGTATGAAAACCATCAAAAATGATGCAAAACATTTGCGATGAATGATACATCAAACACGGTTCAGATTATAGTTGCGTGTGCGATGAGGGGCATACGGTTGATCTGCACGAACTGTTTGCGATTAGACAGAACAACAGAAACGGGCAGCCAGATCAAGGTGTGTGCGATATACGGCATACAGTTCACTCCGATGAGCCGTTTGCGATGAGTGAGGTGAACACAAATGATTCGGCGTAGCAAGATGTCTGTGATACCCGGCAAACAGGTTGGTAATCAGAATTGTGTGTGATCATTATAGACAGCCCATACAGTCTTTTTTGTGAATTGTGTGCTCGTCAGGGCACACAGTTCAACAAACCAACCTGTTGGCAATAATATAGATCTCCGTCGAATACATATTACTAACCGTCTGCGATGAGATTGACAGGATAAACAGAGATATATACAGTCTGCTTAATTTAGTCCTTCTTCTTGTTGTTGTTCTTGTTGGATGGCCCCGCGACATCGTCTTGGTGAGGACGCTTCTTGCCGCTGACCGTTGGCTTTTCATCGCCGCCGCCATCATCATCGTCGATGCTGTCGTCATCCTCCTCCTCCTCGTTCGACCATTCCTCCTCCTCATCATCATCGTCCTCTTCTTCGTCCTCCGACGGCTCCTTGTCCGTCTGGTTGTCGTCTGACGACTCCGAAGGCGGCGTCCCTTCCATGAACTGGATATAATCGAGGTCTAGGCTCGATGCCGGACTCATGGAAGACGAGCGGGATGATTCCGATGTTGACCTATCATCGGGCGCCAGACTGCTGGCTGAACTGTCGTCCTTGCTATCGCTCGACATGGCTGCAGAGTGTGTGCCAGTGTGTAGCGCGGCCTGCCGGGGACGATGAAGATGGTGGACACTTAAGCGGGGTATGCAGAGAAGAGGAACTACCAATTGAAGCGGGGATTGAAGCGGAGGTTGACGTATTATCTAACCGCTGATATAATCAACCACAATTATTTGTACCCAGTCGCTCCAAATTCCCGGGGTTGCATAGGACTCCTATTGGCAATTTGGTTGGTTTCCTTTTTCAGGACAAAAACAAGGAACTAGTTTTGGGATTATGCACCAGTACCGGTACGAACAAAGTAGGACAGTTGGCAAGCAATACATTGAGCTCTTCTTATTGATAAAGCCAGTAATAATCAAACTAGAAAGGAAAATAAAAAATACAAAGAAAAATATCTGCACGAATCTTCGCGTAACATCAATGGCACAGGACCTAGATGTGCATTACTTAGAGCACATCTAGATGTGCTTTAGCAATACTGTCAAACAAAACCCCTAATCATCATTGAAAACAGCGCATAGAACATGGGTAATGCGACAACCACAACTACACATGCTAGTTCCTTCTTGTCTCTTTCTTTCATTTGTTGCCTGTGATTGATTCTTTCTTGCTTCATCATACTGATTGTACATTCCAGATCAGCCAGTTTCTTCTTCACCTTTACGTTATCTTCTGTGATCTCGGTGATAACACTCCGAGCCCTGCCATGCCATTCTTCATGCAGCCAGTTAACAAAGGCACAAGCCTCATATCCCTGCCAATGTTAAATAGTATTCTGGATGAGCGATGGCATTAACTGAAGTAAAATGATGAACTTAATTAGCACTAACCTCTAAGGGGCAACTGAGAAACTGCCTGCCAATATCGAATCCCTCCGTGCATACACGTCGAGCGGGAGTGTGCCCGTGCACACAACTCAGCTTTTGGTACTTCTCGGTGGTGCAAAACTCAGAGTCGAACTCATGTTGCAGGAGTCTGGAGTCAAGCTCTGGATCCGGTGGCAGATCGCATTCCTGGGGGGTCATTCAGCAAGGATCTATACTTTGTACATGGAAAAAAAGATCGGGATAGATTGGAACCCGACGGGATGATTCTGTAACACCCCAGATGTAACTTGCCATATTTGTAACTCCAACTCTTGCCATTTTCGGCTTTAAGTTATGAGATTCCCTTCGTGGTTGGTTTTTGTCTTCGTTTTGCATTTTGTTCATGTCATGCATTTCATATCATGTCATCATGTGCATCGCATTTGCATACGTGTTCGTCTCATGCATCCGAGCATTTTCCCCGTTGTCCGTTTTGCAATCCGACACTCCCACATGCACCGGCGCACCCCTCTTGTCTCTTTTCGTGAGCGGGAGTTAAACGTTCTCAGAATGGACCGAGATTTGCCAAGTGGCCTTGATACACCACCGGTAGACCGCCTGTCAAATTTCGTTCCATTTGGAGACCGTTTGATGCTCCAACTGTTCACCGGGTAACCGCAAAGGCCTCTTGTGTGTTGCAGCCCAACACCTCTCCAAAACAGCCCAATAACCCATCCAAAGCACTTCCATGTCCTCCGTCGTCGGATCATGATCGTGTGGGCGAAAACTACACCTCATTTAGGCACTCCTACCACCTTCTATCTATAAATATGTGCCCCTCTCCGTTTTTCTCGCGCTGATGAAACCCTAGCTCCACCCTCCTCCGCCGTCGGACACGTCCGGATCGGACCGGACGAAATCGCCACCGCGCCCCAGCCACTTCGAGAGCGCCACGTGGCCTCCGCCACCGCGCGCCACCGCCGGCCCACCAGGCCCGCGCGGGGCCCTCCCGGCCCGCGCGCCCGAGCCGAGTCGCCGCCCGCGGCCGCCTGCTCCGGCTGCCGCCCTCAGCCGCCTCGTCGCGCCCTCCGCCGCCTTGCCTCGCCCGACGCCGCTCCAGTCGCCTCACCGGATCTGCCTCCCACCAACTCTGGCGAGTGCTCCGATCGTCCTCGGTTCGTGCGCCCACAAAGAACCCTAGATCTGGGCGAGGTGATATTCCACCAATTCTTTTCCTTGTGGCATTTTTATGCCTCTGTTCAACGTATCATATCTCCAAGACCGTAGCTCCGTTTCATGCATATGATATATCAAAATGTTCATTGTGAGATTCTCTTCATTTCATTCCATTGTGGCATGCTTTTTTGAGTTCATCTTGATGCCCTAATCATTGATGCAAGAGTGCTATAAAATGTTAACTGCTGTTACTTATCATATCATGGTGATTTGTCTTTTTTGTCACATTTGATGTGTGCTTCATATGAGCATGTGCTCTACATGTGTTTTTAACTATGTCATGCCATCTTTACAGAGGTGCTTGTCTTGAATTTTTGTGATAAATGTGGTGACTAGCACAAGCATGCAAACTAGGCTTCGTGATATTGCTGTTTTTAGGGACTTCGGTTTTTGCCAAGTCTTTTGCCTGCTGTTATTTTGATGCCATGTAAACTTGATGCTACAGTGATATCCATGCTTGTTTTGAGATACTTCAGTAAGGATATTTTGAACATATGGTTATGCTCTATCTATACATGCCCCTGCTTGCAATTCTAGAGTGCCCTGGCATGTCTTGTTCTTGCCCTACTTTTGCTATAAAATGTTCCTAGCAGAATGTTAACATGTTAATCAATATTGCCATGGTTGTTGCTAGCGATCCTTGCATCCTATGGGCTTGATCTTGCCATGGTTACCTTCCTTAACATGTCATCTTGCTGTCAGTATGCTTGTTTTGTCATGAAAGGCTTTGTGATGAGTGGTTTTGGCTCGCAAAGATGCCTTCATAATTCTATTTATGACATGCTTTGTTTTTCTGCTAGGTCTGAAACTGTTAATAAAACTTGCTATGTTTACATGGGTGCCATCATATCTTCTGGGCCTTTTTGTCTTGTGATCAGTAAGGGACTTTTGTTCTATGTATTTAGTAGAATCATGCCATGCCTTGTTTTGCTATGATATGTTCCTGTAGCATGTTGTTTGCTTGCTCTAGACATGGCTTCCTGATGTTATTTCTGGCATGTTAGTATTTTCACCAAGTCTATGAAGCTGATATCTTTTGCACTTTTGCCATGCTTGTTTGAACCTGCTTTTGTGTGATTTAGTCGTAGCTCAGTGTTCATGTTTTGTCAAGCATCTTGTGTACATCACTGTCATATATTTTGTTGTTATGTTGGGGTGCAGTAGCTTAGTTTCTTGTTGCATTCTAAGTGACATCGTGTTGTTAATCGCAGAATTGTGTCATTCTTGTTTTGCTTGCCATTTGCAAACGTGCATCCGTTTCCGGTAATCTTTATATCGATTTCACCTGAAATCATCTCATCTTTCCAGCGGCATACTTGGTTTGCCAATTTGATGCCTTCATCATTCTTTTCCTTCCGGAGCCCGCATATGCATTGCATATCACATCTCGCATATCATGCCATGTTTTGCATCATGTTGCTTGTGCATTGCACCGTGATTGATTGATGGTCCTTTGCTTGTGTTCTTGCTTTGGGTAGAGCCGGGAGACGAGTACGTGACCGAGGAACCTGTTGAGTACGCTTACGAGGGTCAAGCTTTCGACAACTCTGAGAACTTTGCAAGCAAGATGACCATACCCTCGAAATCACTTCTATCTTTGCTTGCTAGTTGTTCGCTCTATTGCTATGCCGCGCTACCTACCAGTTGCTATATCATTGCCTCCCATATTGCCATGTCAAGCCTCTAACCCACCTTTCCTAGCAAACCGTTGTTTGGCTATGTCACCGCTTTGCTCAGCCCCTCTTATAGTGTTGCTAGTTGCAGGTGGAGATGAAGTTTGTTCCATGTTGGAACATGGATATTGTTGGGATATCATTATTATCTCTTATTTACTTTAATTCACCTATATACTTGGTAAAGGGTGGAAGGCTCGGCCTTATGCCTGGTGTTTTGTTCCACTCTTGCCGCCCTAGTTTCCGTCATACCGGTGTTATGTTCCTTGATTTTGCGTTCCTTACGCGGTTGGGTGTTATGGGAACCCCTTGACAGTTCGCTTTGAATAAAACTCCTCCAGCAAGGCCCAACCTTGGTTTACCATTTGCCACCTAAGCCTTTTCCCTTGGGTTCCGCGGACTCAAGGGTCATCTTTATTTTAAACCCCCAGGCCAGTGCTCCTCTGAGTGTTGGTCCAAAACAGAGCCACTTGCAGCGCCACCTCAGGGAAACTTGAGGGTTGGTTTTAGTTGTACGTAGTGTTCATCTGGTGTGCCCTGAGAACGAGATATGTGCAGCTCCTATCGGGATTTGTCGGCACATCCGGGCGGTCTTGCTGGTCTTCTTTTACCATTGTTGAAATGTCTTGTAACCGGGATTCCGAGTCTAATCGGGTCTTCCTGGGAGAAGGAATATCCTTCGTTGACCATGAGAGCTTGTGATGGGCTAAGTTGGGACACCCTTGTAGGGTTTTGAACTTTTGAAAGCCGTGCCTGCGGTTATGGGCAGATGGGAATTTGTTAATATCCGGTTGTAGAGAACTTGACACTTAACTTAATTAAAATGAATCAACTGCGTGTGTAGCCGTGATGGTCTCTTTTCGGCGGAGTCCGGGAAGAGAACACGGCCTTGTGTTATGCTTGAACGTTAGTAGCTTCTAGATCACTTCTTGCTCACTTATAGCTTCTCGACCGTGCGTTGCTTCTCTTCTCGCTCTCACTTGCGTATGTTAGCCACCATATAAGCTAGTGCTTGCTGCAGCTCCACCTCACTACCCTTTCCTACCCATAAGCTTAAATAGTCTTGATCGCGAGGGTGTGAGATTGTTGAGTCCCCGTCACTCATGGATACCTCCAAATAGTTGCAGGTGCCGACGATACCAGTGCAGGCGATGCTACCGAACTCAAGTGGGAATTCGACGAAGACTTGGGTCGCTATTATGTTTCCTTTCCTGATGATCAGTAGTGGAGCCCAGTTGGGACGACCGGGATCTAGCATTTGGGGTGGTCTTTCTTTATTTTGGTCCCGTAGTCGGACCTTTGTTTGTACTTTGGATGATGTATGGATTATTTATGTATTGTGTGAAGTGGCGATTGTAAGCCGACTCCTTATCCCTTTCTTATTCAGTACATGGGATGTGTAAAGACTACCCCTCTTGCGACAGACCTACCATGCGGCTATGCCTCTAAGTCGTGCCTCGACACGTGGGAGATATAGTCGCATTGTGGGTGTTACAAGTTGGTATCAGAGCCTTCCCCGACTTAGGAGCCCCGTGCTTGATCGAATCGCTGATGTTGTTGAGTCTAGAAAAAAAATGTTTTAAGTCTTAGGATTATATATATCGAAGAGAAGGATTATTGTTACTCCTCAGTCCCTTGGTCGCTCTGGTGAGGACTCCTGGCGTAGAGTTTTGACTCTTCTCTCCTCAAATTTCATGAAAAAAATTAGGATCACGCGGGTATCTTGGAATCGTTCCGATGGTTTTGTGACGAGAACATTGTTCTTGGTGCCTCCTGACATTTAGGGGTTGTGGCAGTGTCCCGGGGAGTTGAGCTCCAAGGTGTTGTCGTCGCAATTTTATCGTTGCAGTTCTGGAATACCTGAGTTTGCCGGCATCGAAAATCTCTTTTATGCAGTTGTTGGTGAGATAACCTCGACGCCACCCAGTACTGGGGCAGGAGTTCAGGAGTATTGCCATAACTCGTAAAACGGATGCTTTTCGAAGGTTGAGGTACATGATTTCCGAAGGTTTCTTGGTTATGTGTTGAAGGATGGATACAGCTGGATGTAGGATTTGTTAGTTTTGGGTGAGATATTATGCTTCCCCTGTATCCCCAACACCTGATTGCATAACCAGAAAGTTTCGGGAGTTTTATAGGTAGGAATTTAAGTAGCTCTAGTATTTCTTCCCGCAGATATTTGGTTTGTGATTGGGTAATCCTTACCACTTATTTGTTCATATCCGTACCTTGTTGCTTTATTCATCTACCTTTATCTATGTGGCTTATGAACTTAATGGAAGTGTGATGATTTACTTCGGAATTCATTTGTTCATCCTTGTTTGAATGTTAAGACTTTATGTTGCAATTTCGATCCATTGATTCAGCATGAATATATGTCTTTCAAGATGCTAACGAATGTCAACCTCTTCAGGATGGCTCCTCCAATGCGTCAGAATCCGCCACCACCTCCACCTCCGGAGGCATGGCAAGCTGTCATGGCAGCCACCAACACCAACACTCAGATGCTTTTGCAACTCTTGGAAGAGCGCAACCAAGGGCAAGGCAACCAAGGAAATCAAGGTCAAGGCAACAATCAGCCTCAGTTTGCTACCCTCAACCAGTTCCTCGCAAACCAGCCGAAGTCCTTCGGTAACTGTGTCGAGGCCACAGACGCCGACGATTGGCTCGTTGACATTTGCAAACATTTTGAATGTAGCAATGTCATACCTGAGGACTTTGTCAAGTTTGCTTTGTTTCAACTCAAGGATCAAGCTGCTGAGTGGTATCAACAATACAGAGATTCCAGAGGAGGTCGTGTGATTACCTGGAATGATTTCCTCCGAGACTTCAAAGCTCATCACATCCCACCAAGTGTTGCTGAGAGCAAGCATGAGGAGTTCTGCAATCTCCAGCAAGGCAGCATGTCCGTGTATCAATACAATATCCAGTTTCAGAAACTTGCCCGCTTCGCTAAACAAGACGTCCCTGATGAAAAGAGTATGATTTATCAATTTAGAGGTAGCCTCAGAGAGGATCTGCAGTTAGCTCTCGTGCTTCTTGAGCCGACCGAGTTCGATCAATTCTACAACATGGCACTAAAGCAAGAAGCTGCTCAGCTCAAGTGTGAGGGATATAAGAAGAGAGTCAGGGATGCAGTTCAATCTTCTTCTTCATCACAAGTGGCAGCTAAGCAACAGAATGTCTGGTTGCCTCCTCCTCCTCCATTTCGTCAGCCTTATCAGCAGAAGAGCAAAGGTGGAAATGGATCTTCCCACCCACCGAACCCAGGTTATCAGAACAAAGCTCAGTCTCATACTCCAAGGTCAAGTGCTCCTTATCACCGTCCGCTCTCAGAGGTTACTTGCAACAAGTGTCAGCAGAAAGGGCACTATGCAAACAAATGCTTCAACCAAAGGAGCCTTCCGCCTCCTCCTCCCGTGAGATCTTCCAGCAATGCAGTGGTCAAGCATAATTCCAAGGTTGCAAAGGTGAACATGATGAACGCAACTCAGGCAGAGGATTCTTCAAAGTGATCATGGGTAACCTTCCAGTTAACTCCTTTCCTGCAAAAGTATTGTTTGATACTAGTGCATCACTTTCTTTCATTTCAAGACCTTTTGTTGCCAAGCATGAGTTTGTGACCAAAAAGATTCCTTTCCCGTTGAAGATTGTGTCCCCGGGTAAGCAAATGACATCTAATAATTGCGTCCCGGATGTGTCTATCGAGATGGGCGACTATAATTTTCTGTCTTCTCCAATTGTTCTTGGTGACTCGGATATTGATCTAATTCTCAGCATGGACTGGCTTTCTAAGCACAAGGCTCAGCTTGATTGTGCTGCCAGGCAGATTCAATTGACACACTCTTCTGAGGATGTGATCATTTATGTCGCTCATGATGATACCATTCGACTATTTTCTCTGAATGAGAAGGGTGAGTTGAATGCCATCTCTCAGATTCCAGTCGTTTGTGAATATCAAGACGTCTTTCCAGAAGAGCTTCCAGGAATGCCTCCTCACTGGCCAGTTGAATTCATTAACGATCTTGAGCCTGGTATGGAACCTGTTTGCAAACGTCCTTACAAGCTTGGACCAGAGGAGTTGAAGGAGTTGAAGAAACAACTCGATGAACAAGAGCGTATGGGTCTGATCAGACCGAGTTCATCTCCATGGGGTTGTGGTGTCCTTTTTGTCAAGAAGAAGGATGGAACGGAACGACTCTGCGTCGACTACCGTCCAATGAACAAGAAGACAATAAAAAACAAGTATCCACTTCCCAACATCAATGATCTATTCAAGCAACTTAAAGGTGCCAAAGTATTCTCCAAGCTTGACCTCCGTATGGGTTATCATCAGATTCGCATTCGTGAACAAGATATCCCCAAGACAGCTGCTACCTCTTGAGCATTGCATTGGATTTCGTTGAAAAGGAAAGGATGATGCAGCAAAGTAGCGTAAGTATTTCCCTCAGTTTTTGAGAACCAAGGTATCAATCCAGTAGGAGGCTGCGCGCAAGTCCCTTGTACCTGCACAAAACAAATAACTCCTCGCAGCCAACATGATAAGGGGTTGTCAATCCCTTCACGGTCACTTACGAGAGTGAGATCTGATAGATATGATATAATAATATATTTTTGGTATTTTCGTGATAAAGATGTAAAGTAAAGTAAAAAAGAAAAGGAAATAACTAAGTATTGGAAGATTAATATGATGAAGATAGACCCGGGGGGCATAGGTTTCACTAGTGGCTTCTCTCAAGAGCATAAGTATTTTACGGTGGGTGAACGAATTACTGTTGAACAATTGACAAAATTAAGCATAGTTATGAGAATATCTAGGTATGATCATGTATATAGGCATCACGTCCGAAACAAGTAGACCGACTCCTGCCTGCATCTACTACTATTACTCCACTCATCAACCGCTATCCAGCATGCATCTAGAGTATTAAGTTCATGAAAACAGAGTAACGCCTTAAGCAAGATGACATGATGTAGAGGGATAAATTCATGCCATATGATAAAAACCCCATCTTGTTATCCTCGATGGAAATAATACAATATGTGCCTTGCTGCCCCTACTGTCACTAGGAAAGGACACCGCAAGATTGAACCCAAAGCTAAGCACTTCTCCCATTGCAAGAAAGATCAATCTAGTAGGCCAAACCAAACTGATAATTCGAAGAGACTTGCAAAGATAACCATTCATACATAAAAGAATTCGGAGAAGATTCAAATATTGTTCATAGATAATCTTGATCATAAACCCACAATTCATCGGTCTCAACAAACACACCGCAAAAAGAAGATTACATCGAATAGATCTCCACAAGAGAGGGGGGAGAACATTGTATTGAGATCCAAAAAGAGAGAAGAAGCCATATAGCTAATAACTATGGACCCGAAGGTCTGAGGTAAACTACTCACACTTCATCGGAGAGGCTATGGTGTTGATGTAGAAGCCCTCCATGATGGATGCCCCCTCCGGCGGAGCTCCAGAACAGGCCCCAAGATGGGATCTTGTGGATACAGAAGGTTGTGGTGGTGGAATTAGGTTTTTGGCTCCGTATCTGATTGTTTGGGGGTACGTAGGTATATATAGGAGGAAGGAGTACGTCGGTGGAGGAACAGGGGGCCCACGAGGGTGGAGGGCGCGCCTGGGGGGGTAGGTGTGCCCCCTACCTCGTGGCCTCCCTATTAGTTGCTTGACGTAGGGTCCAAGTCTCCTGGATCATGTTCGGTGAGAAAATCACGTTCCCAAAGGTTTCATTCCGTTTGGACTCCATTTGATATTCCTTTTCTTCAAAACCCTAAAATAGGCAAAAACAGCAATTCTGGGTTGGGCCTCCGGTTAATAGGTTAGTCCCAAAAATAATATAGAAGTGGATACTGAAGCCCAATAATGTCCAAAACAGTAGATAATATAGCATGGAGCAATCAAAAATTATAGATACATTGGAGATGTATCAAGCATCCCCAAGCTTAATTCCTGCTCGTCTTCGAGTAGGTAAATGATAAAACATAATTTTTGATGTGGAATGCTACTTGGCATAATTTCAATGTAATTCTTCTTAATTGTGGCATGAATATTCAGATCCGAAAGATTCAAGATGAAAGTTTAATATTGACATAGAAATAATAATACTTCAAGCATACTAACTAAGCAATTATGTCTTCTCAAAATAACATGGCCAAAGAAAGTTCATCCCTACAAAATCATATAGTTTAGTCATGCTATATTTTCGTCACACAAGAATGCTCTCATCGTGCACAAGCCCGATGACAAGCCAAGCAATTGTTTCATACTTCAGTATTCTCAAACCTATAAACTTTCACGCAATATATGAGCGCGAGCCATGGACATAGCACTATGGGTGGAATAGAATATGATGATGGGGGTTATGTGGAGAAGACAAAAAAGGAGAAAGTCTCACATCAACGAGGCTAATCAATGGGATATGAAGATGCCCATCGATTGATGTTAATGCAAGGAGTAGGGATTGCCATGCAACGGATGCACTAGAGCTATAAATGTATGAAAGCTCAACAAAAGAAACTAAGTGGGTGTGCATCCAACTTGCTTGCTCACGAAGACTTAGGGCACTTGAGGAGGCCCATTGTTGGAATATACAAGCCAAGTTCTATAATGAAAAATTCCCACTAGTATATGAAAGTGACAAAACAAAAGACTCTCTATCATGAAATTATGGTGCTACTTTGAAGCACAAGTGTGGCAAAGGATAGTAGCATTGTCCCTTCTCTCTTTCTCTCACATTTTTTGGGCCTTCTCTTTTTTATGGCCTTTCTCCTTTTTTTATTCCTCACTTGGGACAATGCTCTAGAAAATGATGATCATCACACTTCTATTTATTTACAACACAATGATTACAACTTGATGCTAGAACAAAAGATGACTCTATATGAATGCGTCCGGCGGTGTACCGGGATATGCAATGAACCAAGAGTGACATGTATGAAAGAATTATGAACGGTGGCTTTGCCACAAATACTATGTCAACTACATGATCATGCTAAGCAATATGACAATGATGAATGTGTCATGATAAACGGAATGGTAGAAAGTTGCATGGCAATATATCTCGGAATGGCTATGGAAATGCCATAATAGTAGGTATGGTGGCTGTTTTGAGGAAGATATAAGGAGGTTTATGTGTGAAAGAGCGTATCATATCACGGGGTTTGGATGCACCGGCGGTGTTATAGAGGCTAGCAATGATGGAAGGGTGAGAGTGCATATAATCCATGGACTCAACATTAGTCATAAAGAACTCACATACTTATTGAAAAAATCTACAAGTCATCAAAAACCAAGCACTACGCGCATGCTCCTAGGGAGATAGATTGGTAGGAAAAGACCATCGCTCGTCCCCGACCGCCACTCATAAGGAGGACAATCAAAGAACACCTCATGTTTCAAATTTGTTACATAACGTTTACCATACGTGCATGCTACGGGACTTGCAAACTTCAACACAAGCATTTCTCAAATTCACAACTACTCAACTAGCACGACTTTGATATTATTACCTCCATATCTCAAAACTATCATCAAGCATCAAACTTCTCTTAGTATTCAAAACACTCATAGGAAGATTTTTACTAATCTTGAATACCTAGCATATTAGGATTATTTAAGAAAATTACCATGCTATTTAAGACCCTCAAAATAATCTAAGTGAACCATTAGAGATCAATAGTTTCTATAAAACAAATCCACCACCGTGCTCTAAAAGATATAAGTGAAGTACTAGAGCAAAACTATATAACTCAAAAGATATAAGTGAAGCACATAGAGTATTCTAACAAATTCCAAATCATGTATGGCTCTCTCAAAAGGTGTGTACAGAAAGGATGATTGTGGTAAACTAAAAAGCAAAGACTCAAATCATACAAGACGCTCCAAGCAAAACACATATCATGTGGTGAATACAAATATAGCTCCAAATAAAGTTACCGATGGAAGTAGACGAAAGAGGGGATGCCTTCCGGGGCATCCCCAAGCTTTGGCTTTTAGGTGTCCTTAGATTATCTTGGTGGTGCCATGGGCATCCCCAAGCTTAGGCTCTTGCCACTCCTTGTTCCATAATCCATCAAATCTTTACCCAAAACTTGAAAACTTCACAACACAAAACTTAAAGTAGAAAATCTCGTGAGCTCCGTTAGCGAAAGAAAACAAAAGACCACTTCAAGGTACTGTAATGAACTAATTCTTTATATATATTGGTGTTAAGCCTACTGTATTCCAACTTCTCTATGGTTTATAAACTATTTTACTAGCCATAGATTCATCAAAATAAGCAAACAACACACGAAAAACAGAATCTGTCAAAAACAGAATGGTCTGTAGTAATCTGTAACTAACGCAAGATCTGGAACCCCAAAAATTCTAAAATAAATTGATGGACGAGAGGAATTTATCTATTAATAATATGCAAAAAGAATTAAATAAATATTACTTTCCAAATAAAAATGGCAGCAGTTCTTGTGAGCGCTAAAGTATCTGTTTTTTACAGCAAGATAACAAGACTTTCCCCAAGTCTTCCCAACGGTTCTACTTGGCACAAACACTAATTAAACACAAAAAACACAAACAAAAAATAGGCTAGGTAAATTATTTATTACTAAACAGGAGCAAAAATCAAGGAATAAAAATAACATTGGGTTGCCTCCCAACAAGCGCTATCGTTTAACGCCCCTAGCTAGGCATAAAAAGCAAGGATAGATCTAGGTATTGCCATCTTTGGTAGGCAATCCATAAGTGGCTCTCATAATAGATTCATAAGGTAATTTAATTTTATTTCTAGGAAAGTGTTCCATGCCTTTCCTTAACGGAAATTGGAATCTAATATTTCCTTCCTTCATATCAATAATTGCACCAATCGTTCTAAGGAAAGGTCTACCAAGAATAATAGGACATGAAGGATTGCAATCTATGTCAAGAACAATAAAATCTACGGGCACATAATTCCTATTTGCGACAATGATAACATCATTGATTCTTCCCATTGGTTTCTTAATAGTGGAATCCGCAAGGTGCAAGTTTAAACAGCAATCATCAAAATCACAGAAACCTAACAAATCACACAAAGTCTTTGGAATCGTGGAAACACTAGCACCCAAATCACATAAAGCATAGAACTCATGATCTTTAATCTTAATTTAAATAGTTGCTTCCCACTTTTCGGTGTCAAAACCGGCGGATCTCGGGTAGGGGGTCCCGAACTGTGCGTCTAGGACGGATGGTAACAGGAGGCAGGGAACACGATGTTTTACCCAGGTTCGGGCCCTCTTGATGGAGGTAAAACCCTACGTCCTGCTTGATTAATATTGATGATATGGGTAGTATAAGAGTTGATCTACCACGAGATCAACAAGGCTAAAACCTAGAAGCTAGCCTATGGTATGATTGTTGATGTGTATATCTGATCTATCGACTAGCCTGGCCCTGGTTTATATAATGCACTAGAGGCCTAGGTTAACAAGAGTCCTAGCCGAATACGCCGGTGGGGAGAAGTCCTTGTCTTGATCGCCAAGTCTTGTGGAATCTTCCTTGTATGCGGCAGTTGTCCGAACTGGCCCATGAGTATATGGCCACAGGGGTCCTCGGCCCAATCTAATAGATCAGGAGACGACATGGTGAGTACCCCCTAGTCCAGGACACCGTCAGTAGCCCCCTGAACCGGTCTTCAAGTTAGGGACGCTCCTCGATTCTTCCGAACTGTTCTTCGTCTTCGGTTGCCGGTCTTGAAAACTGGTTCAACAAATCTTCTTTATCTTTGATTCTTCCGAGGAGCCCCTTTAAGTTTCCGGCCTTTATCAATGCCTTGTTTATTTTTATGCCACACCTCGGGTTTGAAGTTGTTCCTGGGAGGCAGGGTCCTCTTGCGTCCGAGCTCCAACGCCGGACTGCATTCGAGGTATCTTTTGCAGTCGAGCACCAACGCCGGACCGCTTCCCAGCTCTAGCGCCGGAATGTATCCGAGCTCCAATGCCGGACTATGTATCCGAGCTCCAACGCCGGACTGTATATCAGAGCTCCAACACCGAAATATATCCGAGCTCCAACGCCGGACTGTGTCTAGGCTCCAATGCCGGACTATATCCGAGGTGTCATATCACCTTGGTTCAAAAAAGTTGAAGGAGTTTAGCCGAGCTTAATGCCGGAAATGCCCTCTATGGAGCCAGCCACTAGCGCCCGAGCTTTATGCCGGACTGCTTCCGAGGTGGTGCACCACCCCGACTATGGGCCGATTTTTTGTCAATATTTTTATTGGTGCAATTTATTCTCTGCCGAGATATATAGCCAGTAGCCCTCAAGGTGTGTATCGGTATAAAACCCGAGATGCACATGAAGGATGACATAAGACCACTGATCCCAGTAGCCGCTGAGACTGAGGTTGATTTGCAAAATCGGCCTGAGGATCAAGTCCTAGCTCGGCAGAATACTTCGGGACACAAAAGCGGCATGCTCAGTCCTCAAGACTCGGGTTGGGTGCGGCCGACCAACCTGAGGATCAAAATCTCCTCGGAAACTATATTGCACATAAAATTTTCTGCATTGGACAAGCAATGCTGTAGCCCCCGAGACACTGGTCAGGTGGCAACACCAGATCAGGAGATCGATGTGCCCCTTTAATATTTGTAAATAATAACCCGAAGCCCAGTAGCCCCCGAGCCTTAATGCGGGCACGGGTGGCCGAATTAAGGATCAATATCCATAGTAAAATCATAAATTATGTGTAATGACTCTATGTATCCAAGTACTTTACGTCATTAATGCTCGGATCCGCATTGTACAAAACTTTGTTGACCGACCATCGGCTTCCACCTCCTCGGCCAGTAGCCGAGGAGTGTTTGTCCTACTTTATAAAGCCTTTATGAGGGCAAAGATTTATGACAAACAAGGCAATCTGGACACACGGTTTTATAAACAAAGGTACGCAGAGAGATATGTTATATTACTGTTTAACAGAAGAAATGTATTCCAAAGAAAATAGTCCCGCTATCGGTTCCTTTCTTTGGGTTGTCATGCTAAGCATGATCATGAAACCTCAACTCGAATGTAAGAGCAAAATATCGAGGATTTAGTTTGGGAGGCCAGTTAATAGCCCCCGGTAGTGTTCGGCGACAGTCGAGGTCAAGCCGTAAACACTTCGGTCAATGTTATGAATGGCCCGTCATAGTCATCGGATCGCTGACCAGTTTACGCTTATTGTGACAGTCAGTTTTCGGCTTTCTCCACTAAGGTGCTTAACCATGTGAGCTGGAAGCACAATCGCAGTGGTTCTCCCTTTGCACGCCTAGCCGAACAAAACGGAACGTAGGAAGCAAGTGCAGGAGCCGGGCAACCCAACTATTGACCGAAGACACAATTCGAAACCGATGCATATATAGTAATATCTAAGAATGTTTTTGCCGAATCCCAAAAGGTGTCCGGCGTTGCACTGCGAGACTAATGCTGGAAAAGCACAAATAGTTTAAAAGTGCCAAAAAGCTTGGAAAACCAAGAAACATCAGTAAAAACATGACGTCCGAACAATATCAAGTGTTCGGTGCCAATCCGAAAGTTGGTCTTAGAAAAAAGAAGTGCTTCTGTCGTGCTTTAACATGATACATCCTATCTCAAGACTTCGAGCGGGTCAGCCTACGGCTTCAACCTCCTATCCCGAGGGCG
Organism: Triticum urartu; assembly: GCF_056163025.1. Taxonomy (NCBI): domain Eukaryota; kingdom Viridiplantae; phylum Streptophyta; class Magnoliopsida; order Poales; family Poaceae; genus Triticum; species Triticum urartu. The sequence goes on along the minus strand of NC_141879.1, from coordinate 317,128,817 downwards.
GAGTACTTCTCATCAGGCTAGTTTAGCAAACTAAACTCTAGCGGCTTTGAGAGAGAAATTAGGCTCCCCGGCTAGTGACCGCACACTCGTGTCGATAAAAGGAGTGATAAATAATAATAAAACTTTGCAACGACTAAGAAGAAGAACACTTATTATAAAATGGCTCAAATAAACTTAAGAGCCCCCAAGTGACTTGGGTAGAAGAATGATTGCATGTATCGAAGTACTTATACCATATCTATGTTCAACCGAACTTTAAACGCGTCTTAACCGACCGTCAGCTTCTCCCTCTTCGGTCAAGGACCGAAAAGTGTTATGTACTCCATCGGTCGAGAATATCGACGGTGTTTCCAATAACCAGGCAATCAGGCCATAAGGCTGTAACAGACAAAGCGCGCTCAGGGAACTTATGCTATATTACCGTGAAGTGTAAGAAGCATCTTCGAAGAAAATAGTACCCCACCGATACCTTTCTTCGGTGCTCATTGTTATTATGAGACTTGTGCAATAGATTTTTTGTACTCATGAGTTCCGTTGTGTGCCGACCATCATTGAATAACTATAAGAGCGCTAGCTTTTGGCTTCACCCAGTCTGAGGTCCGGCTTGGGTGACCCGATCGTGACAATCGCAGAGGTGCTCCCTTTACTCCCTAGCCGAACAATCGGGAACGTAGGGGTAAACACAGGAGTGAGGCAACCCAGCTTGCAAATCGCTTAAGTCAATGTGGTGCATATTGTGGCGTAATACACGAACAAGGAACGAAGCCGTACAAGTATAATCATATGCAACAGGAAAAGCTTCATAAAGGAAGCCCCCAAGTGAACGGGGTATTTGAATTTATGCGTCACAAACAAAGTCTAGAAAAGGAAAAAAATTTACAAGCAACTTTTTTCCAAAAAAGTATAATGCTTGGTCGAACCGAACACAAATTAGAAATTAAAGCTTTGAGCATGAAAGCGACTTAGCTGGTTAATGTGTTCGGTATTGATGACGCGGTCCGAGCTTGATGCGGGGCAAGGTTCCATCCCTCAAGCCGGTCCCGAGGTGGCGGAGCGGAGAGCTTGACACGCCGAAGTGGTGACATAGCACGATCAATGCAGACCGGCAGAGTGACGCCGAAGTCCCCTGATCATTTTCCTGTGCACAAAAAATAGTGCAAACTGGAGATAATAGTAATAATGATAATTAAAAAAATCGTTGCATAATAAATAATTTATGCAAAGTGAGTAATAAAATAAATATGGCCTGGCGCCGAAGTCAAGTCGATGCAGGGCGTCGGCGTGATGCGGTAAAGGCGTGGCAAAGCCTGAATTCGCAGGTCGGTCCGAGCTCCGAGTGCGGCGTTCGCCGGACTATGTACGGAAACTGACCGAACCACCATGCGCCTGTTGTTAATGCAGCCACCATTTGATAGACCTGTGTACATATGACGGACAAACCAGAGTAATAATTCCTTGGGAAAAATGAACCCAAACAAGCAAAAAATACTGGGATTAATAGCACCTAGTTTATTTGTTGTAGCAATCCGAAGGAAGGTGATGCCTAAAATTGGGACCCGCTCCGCACACCCATTGCCTGATGGGCGATAAAACGACGGCATGGCAATGCTGGTAAAGGTTGACTCGCCGAGGCAAAGCCCTCGGCCCAGCTAACGTGACGGAGCTGGTCGGCTAGTGACGCCGAAGTGTCCGGAGTAGGTTGATGAAGAGATGGCGAAGCCCCGGTCCAGCCGAGATGTTGAAGCCTCGATGTCAGCCGATGAGTCGAAGTAGGTCGGCGTGATGGACACCAGCTTGAAGAAGCAATAGTGCGGCCCTGTCTATGCAGGTCGTGACGTGGTCGATGCCGGCTTGATGAAGCGACCGTGCGGCAATGCCGGTATGCCCGCTCCGTGTAATCCATGGGGCGGCGATGTTGGTGATGATTTATCCTTCACAATGCCGGGCTCTTGTTCGGCTTGCCGAGATGATGATCCGAAGAAGTTGAGCTCGGCTCAACAAAGTGACGTTGTGTCTAGCGCAGGTCGGCAGCCATGGAGTAATATTGCCGGACTGGTTTGACACCAGCATGATGTTGAAGATCATGTTCAAAAGATCTTACAGTTAGTGGGATGTGTTCGGGAACAAAACACAATACCCCATACAAAACTTCCTTCAAAAGGGATGTCCGAAATCCTGTTCATAAAAAAAATGAACTCGGGTCGGATTCGTTTTCGCGCAGAAAACAGATCCGAAAAGTGATGCACTAATCAGAAGGTTCCCAGAGTTTGGACGGTCGGATCGAGCCGAAATTTTGGGAGGTGGTAGATATAGGAATTCCGCAGCCGATCAACGGTTGGATCTTCCCAAAAGACGTCCGAGCTAGAAGCTGGACACCACGCCCTAAACTCATCCAAATTCCCGTCCAGATTTGACAGGGCTCCGGTATATCATGGATTGCCAGAGATTCCTCCATCGGAACTCGACAAAATTTTCCAGGGTTGTTCTAGACTCAATTCCGCACAATTCCACCAAAGCGATCGTCAAAGCGATACTCGAGGAGGTGGTGGTGGCAGATACGAGTTCGCTGTCCAGAAAAATAGCACGGTCGCTTGAGGGCAATGTTGACGTTGAGCCCCCGAGCTCCATAGATGATTCCTCCGTGATCTTGATAGAGATCGGAGTTGATGTTTGATGAAGGCCCTTGTCCGGACATGGTGATCCGAACACGGGGCGCAATTCTTGGTCGAACCAAGGTGACCAGTCGAGCTGGTGACGAAGATGCCGAAGTCGCAGTTGATCTGCAGGCGAGCCATCGATCCTTTGTCGATCACACAACGGAACTCTCAATGAAAGCACCAATGTCGGTGTCAAAACCGGCGGATCTCGGGTAGGGGGTCCCGAACTGTGCGTCTAGGCCGGATGGTAACAGGAGGCAGGGAACACGATGTTTTACCCAGGTTCGGACCCTCTTGATGGAGGTAAAACCCTACGTCCTGCTTGATTAATATTGATGATATGGGTAGTACAAGAGTTGATCTACCACGAGATCAAGGAGGCTAAACCCTAGAAGCTAGCCTATGGTATGATTGTTGATGTGTATATCTGATCTATCGACTAGCCTGACCCTGGTTTATATAATGCACCAGAGGCCTAGGTTAACAAGAGTCCTAGCCGAATACGCCGGTGAGGAGAAGTCCTTGTCTTGATCGCCAAGTCTTGTGGAATCTTCCTTGTATGCGGCAGTTGTCCGAACTGGCCCATGAGTATACAGCCACAGGGGTCCTCGGCCCAATCTAATAGATCGGGAGACGACGTGGTGAGTACCCCCTAGTCCAGGACATCGTCACCACTCATCATAAAGTTTTCTAGGGATATAAACTTCCAACTCAAGTTTTTCTTCATAAGATTGCATCAAGGCATCAACGATATGTTTAGTAAACGCTTTATTTTGACTATAAGCATGAGGAGAATTTAGCATGGATTGCAACAAGGAAACACAATCAATCAAAGAGAAATTTTCATAATTAAATTTCTTGAAATCCAAAATAGTGAGTTTAGCAACATCTAGGGTTTTAATTTCTTCAATCCCACTTTCATCAAATTTAGCATTAAGATCTAAAAACTCCGAATTTTTGGAACACCTTCTAGGTAAATGTGGATCATATTCAGTCCCATCATTATCAAGATTCATATTGCAAAACAAAGATTTAATAGGGGACACATCAATAACTTTTAGATCTTCATCTTTATTTTCATAGGAAATAAAAGAACACGCTCTTATAAAGACATCTTTCTTAGCAAGCATCCTAGCGGTTCTTTCTTTACACTCATCAATGGAAATTCTCATGGCTTTGAGATACTCATTGATATCATGCTTAGGAGGAATAGATCTAAGCTTTAAAGAATCAACATCAAGAGAAATTCTATCAACGTTCCTAGCCAACTCATCAATGTTAAGCAATTTTTCTTCAATCAAAGCATTGAAATTCTTTTGCGAAGTAATAAATTCTTTAATATTAGATTCAAAATCAGAGGGCATCTTACAATAAATTCCATAAGAATTGTTGTAGGAATTACCATAATTATTAGAGGGATTACTAGGATAAGGCCTAGGATTAAAATTTCCTCTATACGCGTTGTTACCAAAATTGTTCCTACCAACAAAATTCGCATCCATATATTCATTATTATTCTCAATCAAAGTAGACAACGGCATATAATTAGGATTAGAAGAAACACTCTTACTAGCAAATAATTTCATAAGTTCATCCATCTTTCCACTCAAAACATTAATTTCTTCTATCGCATGCACCTTTTTATTAGTAGATCTTTCAGTATGCCATTGAGAATAATTAACCATAATATTATCTAGGAGTTTAGTAGCTTCTCCTAAAGTGATTTCCATAAAAGTGCCTCCGGCGGCCGAATCTAAAAGATTTCTAGAAGCAAAATTCAACCCAGCGTAAAATTTTTGTATAATCATCCACAAATTCAAACCATGAGTAGGGCAATTACGTATCATTAATTTCATCCTATACCAAGCTTGTGCAACATGTTCATGATCAAGTTGCTTAAAATTCATAATATCATTTCTAAGGGAGATGATCTTAGTGGGAGGAAAATACATAGAGATAAAAGCATCTTTGCACTTGTTCCAAGAATCAATACTATTTTTAGGCAAAGACGAAAACCAAGCTTTAGCACGATCTCTAAGCGAAAAAGGAAATAGCTTCAACTTAACAATATCGTTGTCTACATCTTTCTTCTTTTTCATATCACACAAATCAACGAAGCTATTTAGATGGGTAGAGGCATCTTCACTAGGAAGGCCGGAAAACGGATCTTTCGTGACAAGATTCAGCAAAGCGGCATTAATTTTACAAGATTCAGCATCGGTAAGAGGAGCAATCGAAGTGCTAATAAAATCATTGTTGTTGGTATTAGTAAAGTCACACAATTTAGTGTTATCTTGAGCCATCATGACGAGCAAGCAATCCAACACACAAGCAAACAAAAAAGCAAGCGGGCAAAAAGAGGCAAATAGAGAAAGAGAGGGAGGATAGAGAGATAGGGCGAATAAAACGGCAAGGGTGAAGTGGGGGAGAGGAAAACGAGAGGCAAATGGCAAATAATGTAATGCGGGAGATAAGGGTTGTGATGGGTACTTGGTATGTTGACTTTTGCGTAGACTCCCCGGTAACGGCGCCAGAAATGGCTTGTTGTCGGGAGTCAAATCTTGACTTGCACGAACCTCCCCGGCAACGGCGCCAGAAATTCTTCTTGCTACCTCTTGAGCACTGCGTTGGATTTCCTTGAAGAGGAAAGGATGATGCAGCAAAGTAGTGTAAGTATTTCCCTCAGTTTTTGAGAACCAAGGTATCAATCCAGTAGAAGGTTGCATGCAAGTCCCTCGTACCTGCACAAAACAAATAACTCCTCGCAACCAACGCGATAAGGGGTTGTCAATCCCTTCACGGTTACTTACAAGAGTGAGATCTGATAGATATGATAGAATAATATATTTTTTGGTATTTTTGTGATAAAGATGCAAAGTAAAGTAAAAAAAGCAAAGGAAATAACTAAGTATTGGAATATTAATATGATGAAGATAGACCCGGGGGCCATAGGTTTCACTAGTGGCTTCTCTCAAGAGCATAAGTATTTTACGGTGGGTGAATGAATTACTGTTGAGCAATTGACAAAATTAAGCATAGTTATGAGAATATCTAGGTATGATCATGTATATAGGCATCACGTCCGAGACAAGTAGACCGACTCCTACCTGCATCTACTACTATTACTCCACTCATCGACCGCTATCCAGCATGCATCTAGAGTATTAAGTTCATGAAAACAGAGTAACGCCTTAAGCAAGATGACATGATGTAGAGGGATAAATTCGTGCAATATGATAAAAACCCCATCTTGTTATCCTCGATGGCAACAATACAATACGTGCCTTGCTGCCCCTACTGTCACTAGGAAAGGACACCGCAAGATTGAACCCAAAGCTAAGCACTTCTCCCATTGCAAGAAAGATCAATCTAGTAGGCCAAACCAAACTGATAATTCGAAGAATCTTGCAAAGATAACCAATCATACATAAAAGAATTCAGAGAAGATTTAAATATTGTTCATAGATAATCTTGATCACAAACCCACAATTCATCAATCTAAACAAACACATCGCAAAAAGAAGATTACATCCAATAGATCTCCACAAGAGAGGGGAAGAACATTGTATTGAGATCCAAAAAGAGAGAAGAAGCCATATAGCTAATAACTATGGACCCGAAGGTCTGAGGTAAACTACTCACACTTCATCGAAGAGGCTATGGTGTTGATGTAGAAGCCCTCCGTGATGGATGCCCCCTCTGGTGGAGCTCCGGAACAGGCCCCAAGATGGGATCTTGTGGATACAGAAGGTTGTGGCGGTGGAATTAGGTTTTTGGCTCCGTATCTGATCATTTGGGGGTACGTAGGTATATATAGGAGGAAGGAGTACGTCGGTGGAGCAACAGGGGGCCCACGAGGGTGGAGGGCCCGCCTGGGCGGGTAGGCGCGCCACCCTACCTCATGGCATCCCTGTTAGTTGCTTGACATAGGGTCCAAGTCTCCTGGATCATGTTCGGTGAGAAAATCATGTTCCCGAAGGTTTCATTCCATTTGGACTCCGTTTGATATTCCTTTTCTTCGAAACCCTAAAATAGGCAAAAACATCAATTCTGGGCTGGGCCTCCGGTTAATAGGTTAGTCCCAAAAATAATATAAAAGTGGATAATAAAGCCCAATAATGTCCAAAACAGTAGATAATATAGCATAGAGCAATCAAAAATTATAGATACGTTGGAGACGTATCAACAGCATTCAGAACAAGCTATGGTTTTTATGAATATACTGTCATGTCTTTCGGCCTTGTCAATGCTCCTCAACGTTCTCTCGCATAATGAACTTCATCTTCTACCCTTACACAAATGATTTCGTCCTGGTGTATCTCGATGATATCTTGGTCCTTCCCAAGAATAAGGAGGATCATGCCAAGCATTTGAGATTGGTGCTTGACAAACTCAGAGAGCATCAATTCTATGCAAAGTTTTCAAAGTGTGAGTTTTGGCTTGATGAGGTCCTCTACCTTGGTCATATCATCTCCGCCAAGGGCATCATTGTTAATCTCGAGAAGGTGTCTGCAATTGTGAATTGGGAACCTCCTCAGAATGTCAAGCAGCTCTGCAGTTTTCTTGGGATTGCAAGCTATTGTCGAAGATTCATTGAGAATTTCTCTAAGATTGCAAAGCCTCTTTCCAACCTCCTCTGGAAGCATGTCAAGTATGTCTGGACGCCTGAATGTGACGTTGCTTTCAACACCCTCAAAGAGAAGTTAGTCACAGCTACTGTCTTGACTTCTCCTGATGAAACCAAGCCATTTGAAGTTTTCTGTGATGCCTCCTTGCAAGGTCTCGGTGCTGTGTTAATGCAAGAGAAGAAAGTTGTGGCCTATACCTCTCGCCAGTCGAAGCCCAACGAAAGGAACTACCCCACTCATGATCTTGAGTTGGCGACAGTTATCCATGCATTATTAACGTGGAGACATCTCTTGTTAGGAAGGAAAGTGGACATCTTCACTGATCATAAGAGCCTCAAGTACATCTTCACTCAGCCCAACCTCAACCTCAGGCAGACTCGTTGGGTCGAAATGATTCAAGAATACAATCCAAGTATTGAATATACTCCAGGAAAGGCCAATGTCATTGTAGATGCTTTGAGCAGGAAGGCTTACTTCTCAAGCCCTTCCAACCGGACCTTTGTGAAGCTTTCCGCAAACTGAATCTCCAAGTTGTTCCTGAAGGCTTTCTTGACAACCTCCAAGTCTCTCCTACTTTGGAAGATCAAATTCGTGAGGCACAACTCCTGGATTCCATGGTGAAGAAGGTAAAAAATGGGATCGCCAAGAGCCAACCCAAGTACAAGTGCTATCGCATTGATGACAAAGACACTCTATTCTTCGAGGATCGAATTGTGGTCCCTAAAGGTGATCTAAGGAAAGTCATTATGAACGAGGCGCACAATTCCTTTCTATCCATTCATCCTGGAAGTACGAAAATGTACCATGACCTCAAGCAGTCGTATTGGTGGACTCGAATGAAGCGAGAAATTGCTCAATTCGTGAACGAATGTGATGTCTGTAGAAGGGTGAAAGCAGAACACCAACGGCCAGCTGGTCTCCTCCAACCTCTTGCTATTCTAGAATGGAAGTTTGATCATATCGAGATGGACTTCGTGACTGGATTTCCCAAGTCCAAGCGTGGAAATGATGCTATCATTGTTGTCATCGACAAGCTTACAAAAGTGGCTCATTTCCTTCCAATCAAAGAATCTATCACAACAGCTCAGCTAGCAGAGCTATACACCTCCAGGATTGTCTCTTTGCACAGCATTCCGCAATTGATATCTTCACATCGTGGAAGAATTTTCACCTCCAAGTTCTGGGACTCCTTTCAGAAGGCCATGGGCACCAACATTCGCTTCAGCATAGTTTTCCATCCTCAAACTAGTTGCCAAGTCGAGCGAGTCAATCAAATTCTTGAAGATATGCTCAGGGCTTGTGTCATTTCCTTTGGTATGAAGTGGGAAGATTGTCTTCCATATGCCGAGTTCTCCTACAACAACAGTTTCCAAGCGAGTTCGGGTAAGGCCCCATTCGAGATTCTCTATGGCAGAAAGTGTCATACTCTCTCAATTGGTCAGAGACTGGTGAGCGCCAACTTCTTGGCAATGACTTAATCACAGAAGTTGAAGAAATGTGTAAAGTAATCCGTGAAAATCTCAAAGCCGCGCAATTGTGCCAGAAGAGTTAGTATGATAGCAAGCACCATGACTTGGCTTTCGAGATCGGAGACCATGTCTACCTCCGTGTCTCTCCAATGAAAGGCACTCGTCGCTTCGGTATCAAAGGGAAGCTTGCCCCTAGATACGTGGGTCCTTTCAAGATCATTGGCAAAAGAGGTGACCTCACCTATCAACTTGAGCTTCCATCCAACTTCGCAAATGTGCACGATGTGTTTCACATGTCATAGCTTCGCAAGAGCTTCAAGACTCCTGAGCGCACCATCAACTTCGAAGAGATTGCTCTCCAAGAAGATATGTCTTATCATGAGCATCATGTTGCTATTCTTGAAGAAACCGAGCGCAAGACTCGCAACAAGTCTATCAAACTCCTGAAAGTGAAGTGGTCACACCATTCCGACCGAGAAGCCACCTGGGAACGCGAGGACCACCTCCGTTCTGAATATCCGGAGTTCTTTCAGTCCTAGATCTTGGGACAAGATCCTTTCGTAGTGGTGGAGTGTTGTAACACCCCGGATGTAACTTGCCATATTTGTAACTCCAACTCTTGCCATTTTCAGCTTTAAGTTATGAGATTCCCTTCGTGGTTGGGTTTTTGTCTTTGTTTTGCATTTTGTTCATGTCATGCATTTCATATCATGTCATCGTGTGCATCGCATTTGCATACGTGTTCGTCTCATGCATCCGAGCATTTTCCCCGTTGTCCGTTTTGCAATCCGACACTCCCACATGCACCGGCGCACCCCTATTGTCTCTTTTCGTGAGCGGGTGTTAAACATTCTCGGAATGGACCAAGATTTGCCAAGTGTCCTTGGTACACCACCGGTAGACCGCCTGTCAAATTTCGTTCCATTTGGAGTCTGTTTGATGCTCCAACAGTTAACCGGGTAACCGCAAAGGCCTCTTGTGTGTTGCAGCCCAACACCCCCCCGAAACAGCCCATTAACCCATCCAAACCACTTCCATGTCCTCCGTCATCGTATCACGATCGTGTGGGCAAAAACTACACCTCATTTGGACACTCCTACCTCCTTCTATCTATAAATATGTGCTCCTCTCCGTTTTTCTCGTGCAGATGAAACCCTAGCTCCACCCTCATTCGCCGCCGGACACATCCGGATCGGACCAGACAAAATCGCCACCGCGCCCCAGCCACTCCGAGAGCGCCATGTGGCCTCCGCCACCGCGCGCCGCCGCCGGCCGGCCAGGCCCACGCGGGACCCTCCCGGCCCGCGCGCCCGAGCCGAGCCGCCGCCCCCGGCCGCCTGCTCCGGCCGCCACCCTCCACCGCCTTGCCTCGCCCGTCGCCTCGCCTCGCCCAACGCCGCCCTCCGCCGCCTGCGAACTCCGGCGCCGCCCCGCCCCTCCGGCGACCTCCCCGCCCTTCTCCTCACCGGATCCGCCTCCCACCAACTCCGGCGAGTGCTCCGATCGTCCTCGGTTCACGCGCCCATGAAGAACCCTAGATCTGGGCGAGGTGATATTCCACCAAGTCTTTTCCTTGTGACATTTTTATGCCTCTGTTCAATGTATCATATCTCCATGACCGTAGCTCTGTTTCATGCATATGATATATCAAAATGTTCATTGTGATATTCTCTTCATTTCATTCCATTGTGGCATGCTTGTTTGAGTTCATATTGATCCCTAATCATTGATGCAAGAGTGCTATAAAATATTAACTGTTGTTACTTATCATATCATGGTGATTTGTCTTTTTTGTCACATTTGATGTGTGCTTCATATGGGCATGAGCTCTACATGTGTTTTTAACTATGTCATGCCATCTTTACAGAGGTGCTTGTCTTGAATTGTTTTGATAATGTGGTGACTAGCACAAGCATGCAAACTAGGCTTCGTGATATTGTTGTTTTCAGGGACTTAGGTTTTTGCCAAGTCTTTTGCCTGCTGTTATTTTGATGCCATGTAAACTTGATGCTATAGTGATATCCATGCTTGTTTTGAGATACTTCAGTAAGGATGTTTTGAACATATGGTTATGCTCTATCCATACATGCCCCTATATGCAATTCTGGAGTACCCTAGCATGTCGTGTTCTTGCCCTACTTTTGCTATAAAATGTTCCTGGCATAATGTTAACATGTTAATCAATATTGCCATGGTTGTTGCTAGCGATCCTTGCATCCTATGAGCTTGATCTTGCCATGGTTAGCTTCATGAACATGTCATCTTGCTATTAGTATGCTTGTTTTGTCATGCAAGGCTTTTTGATGAGTGGTTTGAGCTTGCAAAGATGCCTTCATAATTCTGTTTATGCCATGCTCTGTTTTTCTGCTAAGTCCAAAACTGTTAATAAAACTTGCTATGTTTACATGGGTGCCACCATATCTTCAGTGCCTTTTTGGGGCATGATCATTAAGGGACTTTTGTTCTATGAATTTAGTAGAATCATGCCATTCCTTGGTTTGCTATGATATGTTCCTGTAGCATGTTGTTTGCTTGCTCTAAACATGGCTTCCTGATGTTATTCCTGGCATGTTGTTATTTTCACAAAGTCTGTGAAGCTGATATCTTTTGCACTTTTGCCATGCTTGTTTAAACCTGCTTTTGTGTGATTTAGCCATATCTCAGTGTTCATGTTTTGTCAAGCATCTTGTGTACATCACTGTCATATTTTTTTTGTTATGTTGGGGTGCAGTAGCTTAGTTTCTTGTTGCATTCTAAGTGGCATCGTGCTGTTAGTCGCAGAATTGTGTCATTCTTGTTTTGCTTGCCATTTGCAAACCGTGCATCCGTTTTCGGTGATCTTTATATCGATTTCACCCGAAATCATCTCATCTTTCTAGCGGCATACTTGGTTTTCCAAGTTGATGCCTTGATCATTCTTTTCCTTCTGGAGCCCGCATATGCATTGCATATCACATCTCGCATATCATGCCATGTTTTGCATCATGTTGCTTGTGCATTGCACCGTGATTGATTGTTGGTCCTTGGCTTGTGTTCTTGCTTTGGGTAGAGCCGGGAGACGAGTACGTGATCGAGGAACCTGTTGAGTATGCTTACGAGGGTCAAGCTTTCGACAACTCTGAGAACTTTGCAGGCAAGATGACCATACCCTCGAAATCACTTCTATCTTTGCTTGCTAGTTGTTCGCTCTACTGCAATGCCGCGCTACCTACCACTTGCTATATCATTGCCTCCCATATTGCCGTGTCAAGCCTCTAACCCACCTTTCCTAGCAAACCGTTGTTTGGCTATGTTACTGCTTTGCTCAGCCCCTCTTATAGCGTTGCTAGTTGCAGGTGAAGATGAAGTTTGTTCCATGTTGGAACATGGATATTGTTGGGGTATCATTATTATCTCTTATTTACTTTAATGCACCTATATACTTGGTAAAGGGTGGAAGGCTCGGCCTTATGCCTGGTGTTTTGTTCCACTCTTGCTGCCCTAGTTTCCGTCATACCGGTGTTATGTTCCTTGATTTTGCATTCCTTGCGCGGTTGGGTGTTATGGGAACCCCTTGGCAGTTTGTTTTTAATAAAACTCCTCCAGCAAGGCCCAACCTTGGTTTTACCATTTGCCACCTAAGCCTTTTCCCTTGGGTTCAGCGGACTCGGGGGTCATCTTCATTTTAAACCCCCGGGCCAGTGCTCCCCTGAGTGTTGGTCCAAAACAGAGCCACTTGCAGCGCCACCCCGGGGAAACTTGAGGGTTTGTTTTAGTTGTACATAGTGTTCATCTGGTGTGCCCTGAGAACGAGATATGTGCAGCTCCTATCGGGATTTGTCGGCACATACGGGCAGTCTTGCTGGTCTTGTTTTACCATTGTCGAAATGTCTTGTAACCGGGATTCCGAGTCTGATCGGGTCTTCCTGGGAGAAGGAATATCCTTCGTTGACCGTGAGAGCTTGTGATGGGCTAAGTTGCGACACCCCTGTAGGGTTTTGAACTTTCAAAAGCCATGCTCGTGGTTATGGGCAGATGGGAATTTGTTAATATCCAGTTGTAGAGAACTTGACACTTAACTTAATTAAAATGAATCAACCGCGTGTGTAGCCGTGATGGTCTGTTTTCGGCGGTGTCCGGGAAGAGAACACGGTCCAGGAAGTAGCTTCAGGATCACTTCTTGATCACTTATAGCTTCTCAACCGTGTGTTGCTTCTCTTCTCGCTCTCATTCGCGTATGTTAGCCACCATATAAGCTAGTGCTTGCTGCAGCTCCACCTCACTACCCTTTCCTACCCATAAGCTTAAATAGTCTTGATCGAGAGGGTGTGCGATTGCCAAGTCCCCGTGACTCACGGATACCTCCAAACAGTTGCAGGTGCCGACAATACCAGTGCAGGCGATGCTACCGAACTCAAGTGGGAATTCGACGAAGACTTGGGTCGCTACTATGTTTCCTTTCTTGATGATCAGTAGTGCAGCCCAGTTGGGACGATTTGGGATCTAGCATTTGGGGTGGTCTTTCTTTATTTTGGTTCCGTAGTCGGACCTTTGTTTGTACTTTGGATTATGTATGGATTATTTATGTATTGTGTGAAGTGGCGATTGTAAGCCGACTCCTTATCCCTTTCTTATTCAGTACATGGGATGTGTAAAGATTACCCCTCTTGCGACAGACCTACCATGCGGCTATGCCTCTAAGTCGTGCCCCGACACGTGGGAGATATAGCCGCATTGTGGGTGTTACAGATTTGGATCCGTAGTACACCTGCTTTCTGATGACCTTAGGAAAGTGCTCAGCGGTGACCGCCGTCGTGGCGGCGATACGAGCAGGAGCAGCCGCACCGAAACCATCAACACCACTCGTCTGCATTCCCCCAACGTCAGCGCCACCCGAGGGAATTTGGAGGCTATGTAGGGATTTGGGGGAAATGGGGAAACTGTGGAGATAAGCTAACGGTCGGGAACTACTAATGGCACTATATATATGTTGTATACGCACACTGTTTTTACATGTCGTTTGTGTTAGGTATTACAACGTGTCACACAATTTCCGCACCAAACCGTGTGAGAAGACAATGTTGGTTAGACATGGTTGTCGTTACATAACTGTATGTGATGTACTACCCTGTCCATATAATTGAGTTACGGTGAGATACCATGTAAACAGCTGCTCCGCGGATATTCGTCAAAAAATAGCCGCTCTGCGTATAGAGATGGTGGCGGCGGCCTAGGCAGCGGCTACTAGAGAAGAGGTCAATCCTCGGTCGGTGGGCGGTGGTAGCGTCATAGGAGGTAAATCCTCGGTCTGTGGCGGGAGATAGGAGGAGCTCAACCATCAAGGTCGGCGGCGGCATGATTCGAGCACATCCATTGCGGTCGATGGCGGGATAGTGGTGGTCGAATTTCAGGCGGCAGCCGCACTAAGCTTTGCTCCTCGATCGTGCTGTCTCGGCGTGCCGCCGCATCGCACTTGTCTGTCTGCTGGGTGGAGGTCGCCGCGCGGCTAATTAATTAAGGTATTCTTTTCATGAGTGGCTTGATTAAGGTATTCAATTCCTAAGTGTAGTGTTGTACTAGTAATCTGCGTGTAAATTGACTGGCCATTAATTTTTGTCATTGCACGTCTGGATAACAACATGGAGTGCCCTCAGTAATTATTAAAATAAAACCTTGTGATTTATGCACGCATCTCTGGGCAGCAGTTAATCCATGTATTAATGTTGTTGTTTTGTTTTTAATTACCATTCGTCTGTTGCAGATGGAACGATCTCGATGGTTGAAGAATCAAAAAACCACAGATTTTATCAGTGGCGTGACAGAGTTCATGAATTTGGCTGAAAGTACAAAGAGGAGAATTGGTGATGCGGATTACATCCTATGTGCATGTACTGATTGTGCCAATACAGAGTCACATGAAGTTGCAGATGTCCAGATGCACTTAGTCTCTAGGGGATTCATGGATGGATATACACGTTGGACTAGACACGGTGAAGAGGAGGTCATGGATGAAGATACCCAGGGCAGCGAGATGCCAAACCCCGATCAGTGTCACATGGATGTTGAATCTAACATCGGGGCAGAGGCGTCAAGCTACCAATGGAACACCAGAAAGCCAAAATGCCCACCGGAAAACCAAGACGTCCACGCAGATGACGACGATCTTGATATGCCAGATTTTGCTGCTATGATTGCATATTTTGAGGGCCCAGAAAAGGATATGATTGGGTACAAGGATCTGCCAACCATTGATGCAGAATCCAAGAAAGAATTGTATCTAGGTTGCAAAAAGAAATATTCCAGGTTGAGTGCCACCCTGGTGCTTATCATATTTAAAGCAACAAATGGTCTATCAAACAAGGTCTTCACAGAGATGTTAGGTCTTTTGAAAGAAATTCTTTCGGAAGATAATGTGCTCCCTAGAAGAACGAATGAAGCAAAGAAAATTGTTTGCCCATTGGAACTTGAAGTACAGAAGATACACGCTTGTGTGAATGATTCACTACTAGGGAAAACCCTATACACATAATCTTAGCAGCAGCACGGCTCAAAAAGGAGCGCTGCTGCTAATTAGCAGTAGCGCGGGTGTGGAAACCCCGCTACTAACAAGTGCTTAGCAGTAGCGCGCTCGGCGTAACCTGCGCTGCTACAAATATGGACCGACAGTGCCCACCCAACTCCATTTAGCAGCAGCGCGGTGCCGCGAGCCACGCTACTGCTATAGCTGTAGCAGTAGCGCGGTTTTTCTGAGGTCGCTGCTGCTAATTTTCAAATCGGGCACACTTTTGGTCCCGATTAGCAGTAGCGCTTGTACCGAAAGCACGCTGCTGCTACTTTCTTAGCAGCAGCGCGTTTTACGTCCCGTGCTACTGCTAATCCGCACCCACCACCTTTTCCCCAACCACCCTCCCCCTCCCACTCCTCACCCTTTCCCCTACCTCTCCCACTCCCACTCTTCTTCTTCCTCAATACTTCTCCCGCATTACTCTCCCTCTTCTACCTACCTTTCTCTCTCTTCATTACTCCTACCTAACTACACCACCTCCATTAATGCATCTCCTTTCTCTTTTTCCTTCCCCCTCCACTAGTTGAAGTTGTCTCCTCCCAAATTAGGTAGCTAGGTAGATGTAGTATTTAGTTAAGTGACCTATTTGCCCCCTAACTAGATCTATCTTTGTCAAGAAGAGCTTTGTGCACTTTTGATCTCCCTACATCATCATCTCCACCGTGTGCTCGATCTCGAGATATAGGTGATTAAAATTTCATGCTTTTGCAAAATGGAAATATGTTTATGTGTGTGTGATATGTTTATGGAAATTGTGTGTGTGGCATGAGTTGATGCCAAATTGTGCTTTTGAGTTGCCTATGTTTTGCCGAAATGTCGATTTATTTCCGTTTCGGCGAATTCCGGGCAAACTCTAGATCTATATATGTCCTATTTTTAAGGAAGGTCATGCCGAATTTTTGTATGACTTTGATGCATGCACGCATTTTTATAATCAATTTGTTTATTATTACCGTGCAGAGTTGACGATGGTCAGTGGAATGATGGTGGACAGGTGGTTGCGGTCGGCGGTGCAGGACATGAAAGAAAATAAGCGGATAGAGGTTTTATGTCCGTGTCGAAAATGCAAAGGAATAGTTTGGCTCGACCCCCATGACGATGGTCGTGTCGAAGCGCACCTGCTCATGACTGGTTTCATGGATGGCTATACTAGGTGGATAATTTAAGATGAGGATGACGATGTTGAGGATGCCAACGGGGCAGGCAATGATGACACGGGGCAAGACGAAGAGATGATCGATAATGGCGGTGGGGAAGAGGCCGGACATGGCGGCGGAGAAGGGGCCAGACATGGCGGCGGAGAAGGGTCTAGACATGGCGGCGGAGAGAACGACATGGACTCCACGCAGCAGAGTTCGTCGGTACTAAGTTCAATCGTGTGGGACCCTCATGTTCAAGCATTGCTTCGCAAGGAGACGAGTACTGAGAGAGCTGCTTCTAGAAAGGAGGCTAAGTTGGAGCAACTGGTGGTAGACTCGAACACTCCATTGTATGATGGTTGCAATCCTGAGGTGACCCGCTTGAGTTTCACGCTCCAACTCCTGAAGACAAAGGCTAAAAACAAATGGACCGACACTAGCCTCGATGAGCATCTCAAGTACCTAAGGGATGTTCTTCCCGTGGGTAATCTATGTCCTAGTAGTGTTGATGAGGCCAAGAAGATCGTGTGCCCTATTGATCTGCCACACGTTAGATACCATGTATGCATCAACGATTGCATAATTTATCGGAAGGAGCACGCGGAAAAAACAAGCTGTCCAGTGTGCAATGCTTCTCGATACAAGAAGGCCGGGAAGAAATGTCCCTAGAAAGTGGTATGGTACTTACCGATCACTCCCCGTCTCCAGAGGTATTTTGTAGATCCCAAGGAAGCAAAGCTAATGCGCTCGCACGCGGAGAGGAAGAAGCCCGACGATGGAGATGATCCGAAGCTGAGACACGTCAAGGATGGAAGCCAGTGGAGAGTGTTGAACAGCTTCTATCGGTATTTTGAATGTGATGCAAGGAACATCGTGCTCGGTGCGTGTACCGATGGCATGAACCCGTTTGGCAACCAGAACACCAACCATAGCACATGGCCCGTGTTTGTATGGATGTACAACCTCCCCCCTGGTTGTCCATGAAATCGAAGTACATTCACATGAGCATGCTTATTCAAGGGCCGAAACAACCAGGAAATAATATTAATTTGTATCTGGGGCTACTTCAAGAGGAGTTGGACACGTTATGGAAAACACCGGCCAAGACATGGGACGCCAGCAAAGGAGAGTATTTCAACATGAGAGCCGCGCTGATCACGACAGTGCAGGACTATCTCGGTTACGGATATGTGGAAGGCCAGGTGTGCCATGGATATTGCGGATGCACGCGGTGCATGGATGATACGACGTCTCAGCAGCTAACGTCAAGGAAAGATGGCGGGTCTGGGAAAATCGTGTACATGGGGCATCGAAGATGGCTCGAACAGGACGACCCGTGGAGAAACCGTGGAGATCTATGAATGGTCACGCTGAGCATCGAGGACCTCCACGTAAGCGGAGCAGTGCCGAAATCGATGAGCTGTTGAAAAACTGGAAGGAGTGCCCCGCGTCGGGAAAGACGATGAGAAAGGCGCCGGAGCCGCTGCTGAAGGTATGGAAGACGAGGTCTGTGTTCTGGGACTTGGAGTACTGGCACAAACTTGATACACCTCATTGCCTTGATCAAATGCATATCTGTAAGAATGTCCTTGAGAGGTTGCTCGCAACACTGATGAACATGTCGGATAAGACCAAGGATATTGCCCCCCTTCTTGCTTCACCTTAAGTCAGGCTGAGATCCATCAATTCTTTAAGTGCCTTACCGGAGTCAAAGTTAGTTCCGATTACTGTGGCAAGATAAACAGATATCTAGACACGGACAAGAAAAGGTTTAGCGGGATGAAGTCCCATGACTGTCATGTGATGATGACGCAGATACTACCTGTTGCCCTTAGAGGGATAATGGACAAGCACGTCCGTGACACGCTTATTGGTCTCTGCAACTTTTTCGACGTCATCTCTCGAAAGTCGATCAGTGTGAAGCAGCTCCGAAGGCTACAGGAAGAGATCATTGTGATACTGAATGAGCTTGAGATGTACTTCCCGCCCGCTTTCTTTGACGTGATGGTGCATCTGTGTGTCCATATTGTGGATGACATAATAGACCTGGAGCCGTCATTCCTGCACAACATGATGCCGTTTGAGAGGATGAATGGGATCATCAAAGGATTCGTTCGTAACATGTCCCGTCCGGATGGAAGCATTGTCCAGGGCTATGTGACACAAGAGTGCATCTCTTTCTATGAGAATTTTCTATATGGCGTAGACCAGCCGCCTGGTGTTAGTGTTGGTTTGCCCGTTAACAAGCACGATGGGAGGCTCGAAGGAGAAGGTCACTGCAACGGTCGCAGGGAACTGCACGTGGCATACTCAGATCGACGCAGCGACTTTGACAGAGCAAACTTGGTAGTGCTACAACACCTAGACGAGGTAGATCCTTTCGTGGCACTGCACAAAGAAATTATCGCAAAGAAGTATCATGACCGGGGGGTATGCAGGACGGACACCGAAGTTACTAGAGAGCACAACTCCACTTTCCTGCATTGGTTCAAAGAGCATATTATTGCTAATCCCCCAGAGGAGGGATCTAAGGACGGATTGCTCATATACGCCTTAGCACATGGCCCCTCCCCCAACCTCGTAACCTATCAGGCATATGATATCAACGGATACACGTTCTACACGGAGGCCAAAGATATGGACAGTGATGATCAGAACTCAGGGGTGACGATGGAATGCATGACCGGCACCGACAACGGCGCAACTGAACAATTTTATGGAAGGGTCAAGGAGATCTGGGAGCTTGACTACTCTGGACTGCACAACACGACAATGTAATATATATATATGTTCCTATTTTGTATACACACTTAGCCATTATTATGCATGGGTCCAATGATGTAATATATATGTTCCTATTTTGTATACATATTTAACCGTCAAATGATGCAATATATATCGCCTTCCCTTCGTTCACTGCTCTCGGGAAATAAAAGTGGGAGAAAATAAAGGAAAAGAAAAAGGAAAACTGGCAGTATCGATTTCCTTCGTTCACTTGAGGGACTCCCTTTGGGCCAGCGGCTGCAATATGGTCTTGTGCACGGCGCTGGAGACGGCGCCACGTGGAAGGTGTTTTACAACGAGGGCCCGGAGGCCAAGAAGAGGAAAAAGAAGTTTAGTCAGGCAGACATCGACGCAAAGGTGAAGCTTGCGGTCAAGAAAAAAGCAGCTGAGGATGCGGAAAAAACAGCCGAGGAGAAAAATGAGTTGCTACAGCAGGCAGTCAATGCAGTTGTAACTGCCTGCAGAAATGATTTCGCTACTAACTTGGTTCCAGCTATCATCAACTGGATGAAGGAAAATCCAGACAAGACGGTACATGATTTCCCGATGCCCAGTTTCGTCGGGAGCAACTCCATGAACAACAACAACACCGCACCATCACTTGCTCACGCAACCGGGCCTCCTCTCGCGGTCGCTCCCGCTCATAGCAGCCTGTCCTTAGTCTCTGGCGCGCTAGGTGGGCCTTCGTCTTTGGCTGAGCTCGACGCTGTCACGGTAATTACATGTTGCACCAACATATATATATATAGAATATTCCATTTTCGTTGCCTTTCGGATGTTTTACGCCACAGACATATGTGTTTGCAGGGCGAAGAAACCCCGTGCACCATACTCTACTTGATCAAAGGCCAGAAGGTGGACGTGGGAAAGGGAATGATAATGAACCCCATGCAACCCACGTTCCACAACCAGCCGATCCCCGCTGGGCACTTCAGGGTTAACTTGTCTAGTGTGAAATCGGGGCACGAGCATTTGCCTCCTCTGGTATATCCCGTGGGAGAGGACGATGAGACCCCGCCACAGATTGGAAACTGCAAGGGTTGGGTGCCGCTATGGCCGAAGAATCTTATTCGTCTGGAGCCGGCCGAGAGCACACCAATAACCACACATCAACAAGCATGTGCGGAGACCACCACCCCGCCTACGCAATTACCAGCTCCTGTAGTGCCGAGTAAGAATGGCGAACGACGTGATGAAGGGGGTGCAATAGTACTGGCTGATGTAATCAGTCCTGTAGAACAGAGAATGGATGATGAGACGGAGGTCGACCCTATGGGTTTCCTCAATACAAACGCATATGACTGTGACATAGATATGATGAGTCAACCATATGACGAATCAGGCTATCAGCATGCAAATAAGGATATGGATGATATGCCCGGGCAGGAAGGTCGTTGGAAGGATTGCAAAAAGTCTCTCTTCATGAATTCCTCACAGGACACGCCTGAAGATGTCGCCTCAACACAAGCTCAACTAGCCGGGGGTCATACAGTGCTTATCCTAGGAACCCTGGGGCAGGGGTTAAGGAAGGGTCTGGAAGGTGTGCCCAAGAAAAAGGAGAGGAATAGATCGGGGAAGATAACTGCCTCCAAAGAAGCCAGAGCATAAAGTAGCCAGACGATGCATTCTGAAGAGTGTGTACCCGTGAAAGGTGCGGCCATGTTCCATCTCATGGGCGAGCCGATGCTACCGCCGAAACCGCTGGAGGCACTATCAGGGGATCTCAGGAGACTGCATGACCATGTGCTGTCGACTGAGAAAAGCCTACTAGCCTCAAAGGATCCAGGATATCCGACATATGCGGCTTGTGTGCCTGAGGGGAAGTGCTACGTCGACACACGGCCCGCGGAGGTGTTCTTCCTGCGGTTTGACCATATCTTTGAGATGTTTCTGACAAGGCGGCTCGATTTTACAATCGTCCGCCTTTTTGCGCTACATATGAGCTCCGTCATGAAGAGTGAAGAACTCTCGCAAATCTGTGTGGCGGATCCGTACTACATGCACGAGTCTTTCTTGAGTCTCGGCGACTTTGAGCGTGAAACTGCTAGGGAGTACCTCCAAAACTTCATGGTACAGAATAAGGACCGGGAAATTGTCCTCGTGCCTTATCATCCAAAGTAAGTCAGTTCTGGACAACCCTTTCATACATTTCAATCATTCCTTCTCTGTCATATGGGGAATAATTTGAGGTGTCTTTTCCCCGCAGCAACGGGCGCGCCGTCCTTATCGTTCTTTACTCGCAAGTCTCCCACGCCGTGTATTTTGACCCTTCCAGAGACTACGAGAAAAAAGACTACACCCACATAATGAATATTCTAGATGATGCTCTCCAAGGCTTCAGCATTAGAGGTGGCCACATGCAGATCAGGAAACAAAGGAACAAGAAGATGGGTTTCGCGCATAAAACTAACTTCTCCTGCATCCATGTCCCAAAACCAAGCAAGAAGGATGGATTCTACATCGTCCATCTCATGATTCAGTTCAACACGGATCACCAAAAGCTTCGCATGAGAAGCAAAAATGATGATCATATCCACAAGTGGCTAGAATCTCATGGAGAAGAGGATTATAAACTTAGAGATGACTTCTTTCGCATCCAAAGCGACATTGCGACGATCATCATGAAAGAAGTCGTCGATGAGAAGGGGATGTTCCACCACGGCCCTATATCGCGAGCTGACGTCCGAACTCGCATAGGCATGCAACGTCTAGACCTCACGCCGTTCAAGAAGCTAGGGTCCATCCTCGATGATATGGAAGGATGGAACTTCTAGTGATTTATGATGCCGATGATGATGATATGTGTCGGTTGAACTTGTATACTTTTTGTAGCGATAAAACTTGGTGATGTCCACGGTCCCTGCCGAACTTGCGTAACGCTACTTTGTTAGTTTGCGTACGATGACCTGCGTACCTCTAGTTAATTAATTTGCGTACTGTATGTTGCATCTAGTTGCTAACCCTTTCTTTTTCGGTGTTGCTCTAGTATATTTTGTTGCATATATATGATTGTACATCCTCTTCATGAACATGCATCTCTAAAAGGTACCTAGTTTCTTGATGGCAAGATGGAAGTGCTATGTCGTGTACAAAGGGAAGGTTCCGGGGGTGTACAACGAGTGGCATGAGTGTCAGGCGCAAGTGAATGGGTTCTCGGGCGCCAGCCATAAAGGCTTCAAAAGAAGAAAAGAAGGAGAAGCTAGTTACTTGAGGTTCACACTAGAGCGAGAGAGGACTCGTAACCGCCACCTCATGTACTGCATAGTTCCGCTATCACTCATAGTGATAGCTCTTCTCGCGTATACCTTTGTTTAGATGGATGACGTTGTAGTTGCAAGTATTCGAGACTTGCATCTATCACTATTTTCGAGATGATGACAAGATACCACTTTGTGTTGGATGATGATTATGATGAGACTATTTGTATGTATATGCTATGATTACATTTGTGGTCTCGCAGGCATTTGTATGTGTATCATGATGACATTTGTATGTGCTAAATATTCTTCTATAAAGCCTGTTCAAATACAAAACAAATATGCCAAAAAAAACTACTAAAATTAGCAGTAGCGAGTGGACAAAAGTTAGCAGTAGTGCGGTAGTAGCAGTAGCGCGCACAGGAGAAGCGCGCTATAGCTATTAGCAGTAGCGAGCTTCCATTAAGCGCGCTGCTGCTACACTTGTGTAGCAGTAGCGCTGGTGAGCACACGCTACTGCTACGTGTTAGCTGTAGCACCTTATTAGTAGCGCAGGTCCCCGCGCTACTGATACACCTAAAACCCGCGTTGCTGCTAGCCTTTTCCCTAGTAGTGATTGTATATTGTACCGTGGTGAGTACAAAGGTTATCCTTCATGTCCCACATGCAAGCATGCACGATACAAGTGCAGGAGAGCAAAGGAAAAGTACAAATTGGACGACGAGATCAAGACAGGAATCCCGTTCAAGGTTGTTTCGTGCTTGCCTTTAATTCCAAGGTTGAGGAGTTTGTTTGCAAACCCTAGAGAGACAAAGAGGTTGCAGTGGCATCATGATGAGCGAATTGTGGATAGGTTTATGAGGCACCCGAAAGATGGGGCTCGGTGGGAATTAATCGACAACAAGTTTGAAAAAATTTCCAAGGATCCTAGAAGTATAAGGCTCGGGGAGTGTACTGACAGGATGAATCCTTTTGGCGATATGGGCACCAATCACAGCACATGGCCGGTGCTTATGTGCATATATAACCTAGCTCCTTGGTTGTGTATGAAGGAAAAATACATTATGATGTCAATGATTATCCAAGGCCTGAAGTAACCTGGAAATGACATCGACATTTACTTTCAGCTATTAGTAGAAGAACTGCTGACAGTGTGGATAGATGCGCCTGCTGTAAAATGTTATGATGCTTACAGAAAGGAGATTTTCGATCTACATGTGATGCTAGTGCACACCATTCAAGATATGCCGGCATTAGGCAACACATCAGGGTAGAAAACAAGGGGAGATGTAGGGTGTGTCGCATGCATGGATAGGACAGCTAGCAGAAGACTTCCCAACTCATGCAAAATAGTGTATTTGCGTCATCATAGGTTCTTACGGAAAAATCACGCATACCGAAAGATGAAAGCTGAATTTGATGGTACGGCAGAGGCAGCTGAGGGCCCAAGACCCAATGAAAGGGAGGTGGTCCACAACATGGCTAAAAAAATTAATGTTGTGCTTGGCAAGAACCAACCTTTGACGGCGAAACTAACACCCAAGGATCAAGTGTTCAAGAAGAAATCGGTGTTCTAGAAATTACCTTACTGGGAGATTCTACGTGTACGTCACTGCATCGATGTCATGCACATAGAGAAGAACGTATGTGAAAGCATCCTTGGTACTCTGCTCAAGATTAAAGGTAAAAGAAAGGATGGTGACGGTCCATGGCTCGATATGCTTGTTGATCAATCACAATGCAAGAGTGAAGCAGAAGATGATGACAAATTCATCAAATCTCGCGAGAGTTACAATTTCAGTACAAAAGAAGCAACATAGTTCTTCACCTATTTGTTGTCAGTTAAGACACCCTCTTCCTACTGCCCAAACATCAGAAGTCTCGTGGATGTGAGCTCAGGTAAAATGAAGTTGGGACACATGAAGTCACATAATTTCCACATAATGTTGACACAAATCCTCACAGTGGCCATCAGGAATCTGATCGACAAAGATATAAGAAACACACTCATTGACCTCTGTGATTTCTTCAACCAACTATGGCAGAAAGTTGTAAATCCTGAAGAGTTGGATCATATGCAAGATGATATTGCAAGAATATTATCCAACCTAGAGATTTTTTTCCCACCGTCATTCTTTGATGTCATGGTCCATCTCACTATGCACCTTGTCGACGAGATAAAGTATTGTGGTCCTGTGTTTCTTCACAACATGTATCCCTTCGAGCGGTTCATGGGAATACTGAAGCGCTTTTGTCGGAACCGAAACCATCCGGAGGCAAGCATCCTACAAGGTTAGACCGCGGAGGAGGTGGTTGAGTTTTGCACTGAATACATGAAACAAAGACCTATAGGTTTGCCCCTCTCTCGCCACGAGGGAAGGCTGAAAGGTAAGCCGGTCCTTGCTGGCACGCAAATGGCTGCACCCAGAGAATTGGCAGAGAAAGCCCATTTGACGGTACTGCTTAACAGCCCAGTTCTCATTGCTTATGTCGAATAACACTTGGCGGAGATACGCCAAAGCTTCTTACCAATGGTGCCTTCATCAGAAGTAGAGATGAAGGAGCACACTAAGAAGTTCGCCGAATAGCTGAAGAATCGTTTGGCACAAGGATCCATAGATGACATTGCTATGTGGTTGGCACAAAAGCCATCACCTACGGTGTTGACGTACCAAGCATATGACATAAATGGATACACGTTCTACACTGAGGAACGTGATAAGAAGACCTCGTATCAGAACAGCTCTATTCGAATAGAATGCATGACTGTAAATGAAGCTGATAAAAGGGTATACTGTGGAACCATCAAAGAGATTTGGGAGCTTGACTATGCGAAAGTTAAGGTGGCATTATTCAGGTGCGCATGGATCCCTCTTGGTCAGGTAAGGGTTGATGAGTACAGGAAGACCTGTGTTAACAGGACAACGATGGCATATCACGCGGACCCATTCATTCTTGCCAGCGATGTTGCCCATATTTTCTTTGTGGAAGACCCCTTGCATAAGAATGGCCATTTAGTGATGCATGGGAAGAGAAGGGTACTGGGTATCGACGATGTTGCCGATGAGGACGAGTACGATGAATTTGATGAGTTGCCAACCAAGGAATCACGCACCCATGCAACAGAGCAGCGTAAAATCATCAAAAAACCCAAGTTCATTCGGGGTCAACTTAATGATCCCAGTTCCCCCATGTACATGGGAATTAAGCCCTGAGACTAGTCTTTATGCCTACCATGCAACTTAATTCGTTCAATTTAGAACTGTCGCGTGTACTGAATTGGTGAGTTATTCCCGGTTTTCTGTTGCTGTAAGAATCGTTAATGTGTTGACCTTGATATGTTGTCAGCTCAGGCAATGAATATGAATTGTTTTTTATTGTTGTTATTATTATTATTATCATTATTATTATTATTATTATTATTATTATTATATCATAGAGGTAGCACACTCAATCGATCTCACTACAGTATGTGTGAACAAAAATATGCAATCTGGTTTGCGAATAGCACACGGTTCGTTGATGAAAGTTGTGTGCCAACCAAACCCCGCCACCCGGCCCATGATTTGAGTCATGTATTCTGATTGGACAGAACCCAAACCCCACGGATCGTACGTCTGCACTATTGGATGCTCCCGGATCGAATGGCGATCCTCATCCCTTTCGACAGCACATGCAGTTCCGGTTGTAATTTTATTTTTATGCCCAAAATGCACGTTTCTCTCAAAAAATGTCTTAAATATAGCTCACGATACCTGAAATGCACTAGAAAATCAAACCCGTGGTATAGTGGTGATTGCGTACCATGGAAATTTTTATGAGGCCAAACGATGAAGTCACCGGCCATAGGAGTTTGAATTGACACGTCTCCTTTTGGAAAACCATGATCCTTCATGTGAGATGCTCCGGTTTGGAAGGAGCGGTCATCAAAACTTGTGCCAAACTTTACCAATTTTTTTCCACGGGGTCGTGAGAGCACGCCACAGGCACACATCGATTTTGATGATGTACGAACTCCATCTGAATTTTCTGTAATTAAAATACCAACAAGGCCTACGCCGATGGCCGCACCTCGCGGCCAAAATGTTTGAAATATCTCCCCGCTTCTCGAACAAACGGATGAAAACTCACAAAGCGACGCACAAATGATCTGTACACCTTTGCTAGGCTAATAGTAAGGGGGTGTCATAGCTAGTATCATGCATGCCAACTAGGCAATTTTGATGAGCGGTCATAGAATTAATTAAATGAAGAAAGAGAGGGTTAAGTATCATATCATGAAACCGTATCATAATAAATGTTATGCTACTATGTGTCATGCATGACAATGTAAATAAAGTACTACATATGATACTATGCATTACAGCAAGTAAGTACACAATAGAGTGACATAAGACTAGCCACAATGGGTAGTAACATAGAATGTTACTAGTCTATGTTACGTCAAGCGAGGAGAAAAGACTAGTTTGCAACATTGGCTTAAATGACCATTAGTTTCTACCTTGGTACCTGCAATATGGGTTTGTGGCCTTGTATATGTAGCGACCAGACCTCAAACAGTCTGATCTCTGTGCTCCGGTGTCATCCCTGGATCAGTAATGCTGACACCACATAGTACTCGGAGGATTTATAGCAAAGTAGCAATCACACACTTATTACATCGAGTGTCTCAAACGAGAACTTACTACAATAAATATGGCTTAAGGCCATATAATAACTATAACGGCGGAAGGCTTGGAAGATAAGTGAGTCCATCAACTCCAACGGCATCACTGAGTATAGAACCATGACCTAAAAACTCCTTAATCGTCGTCTGAAAAGTCTGCAACATTAACGTTGCAGCCCGAAACGGGTCAGCACATGGAATATGCTGGCAAGGTAACACATAGAGAGTAATGGAATGAAACAGCTATACTATATGCATATTTGGCTGGTGGAAAGCTCTATGGTTACAGTTTTGTGTAAAGCCAATTTTTCCCTACTTCAAAGGAATAAAATTTAATTACTATCATGGTGGTTGTTAAACATTGAGAATGGTTGACAGCATTCTCAATCCCAATTAAGCATCATCATTAAACATAACCCAACAAAATTAATTTTAGAGTAACATGTTGAGATTCACATGAAAATCCAGGTAGTAGATACTCAAGATGTCCATAACCGGGGACACGGCTAACCATGATTAGTTTGTTACAATCTGCAGAGGTTTGCGCACTTTTCCCCACAACACTCGATCGCCTCCATTTGGTTTCTCGCACTACATGGTGTTTGAGAAGACGGATGACTAAGACATAGTTTTTCAGAAGCGCTAGCACCTTACGATCGGGTAGACCATACCACCTACATCCCCTACATTTGCTAGTCCACCACTGTAAGAGTTCGCACAACTTAGTCAACTATGCTAGAGCCCATAATAGCTTGTGGCTGCACACGGAAGTTTCTAGTATGAATAGTCTCATGATCCCTTTGAGCCTGGGTGGCGGTCCAAAAGAAAACAGGCAAGTCCTGGAATACCCAGGTGCCTCAATCCACCCAGATGTGTGTTTAAGTTGCCACCTTAGATAAACCATTAATTAACAATCTCACATCCGTCATGGATATCACTCACCCAATCCACGTCTACTAGCATAGCATGGCATAATAAGCAAATGTAGAAGTAACTCCCAAAGGTTTGATAATAACAGGTAATAGGTACTACCTCATCTACTTCCCATCCCACAATTTAAATAGATCCTAATCATGCAATGTGTGAGGATTGATCTAATGCAATAAAACTGGGTAGTAGAAAAGTATGATCAAAGTGTTACTTGCCTTGCTGATGATCCGCGAAACCTAACGATTCGAAGTAACAGGCGGCGCACTCCAGGTATTCTATCGCAGACAAACAAACAAGCATACAATAAGTACTCATCTAATGCATGGATAAAACTCAAATAAGAGAACTAACCAGAAGGTTCATCTTAAGAACTCCGGTTGGCAAAAAGAATCAAATCGAACGAAGCAACGAAAGTCAAACGGCGAAAAAAAAACAACTTCATTCTACTAATCTGGATCTAGGGCAAATTTTACAGTAGCAAAATCTTGTTTAAGTTGGTTAAACAGATAGAGGGTTTCGAGATGAATCTCTAGGCGCTTGAATCACCTGATTTCGATAAACGAGCGAAAAGTTATACTAAAACGAAAATCGGATCAGGAATCGCGATTAGAAAAATCGCGGATTTAATCCGAGAAAAAGAAAAACGACGAACGCTCGCTAGAACGAACGAACGAACGAACGCTCACTATTTAAATAAACCGGAAAACCGATCTATTTAAAAAAACCGAAACTAAAAAACCGACAAAAACCGATCTAAATTTTAAAAAAAAACGTTGGCACGGAAGTCGAGGCGGCGGCGAACCTCGGCGGCGGCGGCGGCGTCCGGCGGCGGCGGGTAGCGGCGGTGGCGGCGCGGCGCGTGGGGGCGAGCAGCGGCGGTGCAGGGCTCGAGGGCGGGCGGGGCTGGCGGCTAGGGTTTCTCCCGGGGGCTGGGCCGGCTTATATTGCCTAGTCGGGCCAGAATCCTAGTCGGACACGGCCCGTTAGGTCGGTTCGTTTTTTTTATTATTCCGCTTGGAAGAAAAATAAAAAGAAATACTAAACGGACTCTAAAAATTTCGAAATAAATTTTCACGGGCTTCTAAAATCAAGCCGCACAAGGTGAACATTTATTTGGGACCTAAATGCAATTTTGAAAAACGCACATTTTTCCTAAATTCAAATAAAACACCGAAAAACTCCGAAATAAAATCTTATTTGATTTTATTATTAAATCCTCAATATTTCTTTATTTTGGGAAAGTCATTTTATTCCCTCTCTCATATTTTTGTAATAGAAATAATTGATGATAAAATAAATAAAATCAAATGATCCTATTCTCAAAATTTGAGAAAACTCAAATATGAAAATAACGAAATCCCCAAATCTCTCCATGGGTCCTTGAGTTGCGTAGAATTTCTAGGATCAACCAAAAATGCAGAATAAAATATGATATGCAATGATGATCTAATGTATAACATTCCAAATTGAAAATTTGGGATGTTACAAACCTACCCCCCTTAAGATGAATCTCGCCCTCGAGATTCGGCTTGGCTAGAAAATAGGTGAGGGTGGTCTTTGAGAAAATCTTCCTGTCGCTCCCAGGTGGCTTCATCCTCTGTGTGGTGGCTCCATTGAACTTTGTAAAACTTGATAACCTTGCTGCGAGTGACTCGACTGGCAAACTCGAGGATCTTAATTGGTTTCTCCTCGTACGTCAAATCGTTATCCAACTGAATCGTTTCCAAAGGCACTGTGTCTCTCAACGGTATATCAGCCATCTCCGCGTGACATTTCTTTAACTGAGAAACGTGGAACACATCATGAACTCCTGACAATCCTTCGGGCAATTGCAACTTGTAGGCCACTTCTCCCATACATTCCAAAACTCGATAGGGTCCTACAAATCGCGGTGCTAACTTCCCTTTAACTCCAAAACGCTTTGTTCCCCGAAGTGGAGATACTCGAAGATAAGCTCTATCTCCGACTTCGTAAACTGTCTCCTTGAGTTTAGAATCTGCATAGCTCTTCTGTCTGGACTGGGCTACCTTGAGCCTATCGCGAATCAACTTCACCTTCTGTTCAGACTCTTTAATCAAGTCAGGTCCAAACAACTGGCGGTCCCCAACTTCGTCCCATGACAACGGTGTCCTGCACCTCCTTCCGTACAAAGCTTCGAAAGGGGCCATCTTCAAACTGGTTTGGTAACTGTTGTTGTAAGAGAACTCTGCATATGGCAAATTATCGTCCCAACTAGATCTGTAATCTAGCGCACAAGCTCTCAGCATATCCTCCAAAATCTGATTGACTCTCTCGGTCTGTCCATCTGTCTGTGGATGAAAAGCTATACTAAATTCTAGCCTGGTACCCAAAGTTTCGTGCAACTGCTTCCAGAACTTTGAGGTAAACTGGGTTCCTCTATCTGATACGATACTCCTGGGAACTCCATGCAAACATACGATCCTGGTCATGTATATCTTTGCCAACTTAGCACTGGTGTAAGTGGTCTTTACTGGGATGAAATGAGCTACTTTCGTCAATCGATCGACTACAACCCAAATCGAGTCATAGCCTGCACGAGTCCTGGGAAATCCCGTGATAAAATCCATGCCTAGTTTATCCCACTTCCATTCGGGTATCGGCAATGGTTGTAACAATCCTACTGGTTTCTGATGCTCTGCCTTTACTCTCTGACATACATCACAAACTGCTACATAC
This sequence comes from Triticum urartu, assembly GCF_056163025.1. Taxonomy (NCBI): domain Eukaryota; kingdom Viridiplantae; phylum Streptophyta; class Magnoliopsida; order Poales; family Poaceae; genus Triticum; species Triticum urartu. The sequence continues at coordinate 317,098,106 of NC_141879.1, read as the reverse complement.
TCCGCAATATCCTTCTTCATTCCGGTCCACCAGAAAATATCCTTCAAATCCAAATACATCTTGGTATTTCCTGGGTGAATCGAATATGGTGAATCGTGTGCCTCTTGCAAAATCAACTTCCTGATCTCCGGGTCATTGGGCACGTAAACACGGTCTTCAAACCATAGGGTGTCGTGTTCATCCTCACGAAATCCTTTAGCTTTTCCTTTGCTCAGTTTCTCCTTTATAGAGGCAATCTCTTTGTCATTCTTCTGAGCTTCTCTGATTCTATCCATCAAGGTTGACTGAATCTCCAATGCTGCTACATAGCCTCTCGGAACTATTTCCAAACATAGTTCACGAAGATTTTCTGCTAACTCCTTGGGTATTTCTCCCGTCATTAACGTATTGACATGGCTCTTACGGCTTAATGCGTCAGCTACTACATTAGCCTTTCCGGGATGATAATGCAATTTCATATCATAATCCTTGATAAGCTCCAACCATCTCCTTTGTCTGAGGTTTAACTCCTTCTGTGTGAAAATGTACTTCAAACTCTTATGATCTGTGTACACCTCACAATGATTTCCAATGAGAAAATGTCTCCATGTTTTCAAAGCATGCACTACGGCTACTAATTCCAAATCATGCGTGGCATAATTCAACTCATGAGGCTTCAATTGTCTTGAGGCATATGAAACAACTCTCCCTTCCTGCATAAGCACTGCTCCAAGTCCTCGACATGAAGCGTCGCAATACACCTCATAATCCTTGGTCTGGTCTGGCAAAATCAACACTGGTGAGGTAACCAAGCGTTTCTTCAACTCCTGGAAACTAGCCTCACATTCCTCTGTCCATATGAACTTGGTATCCTTCTTTAACAACTCAGTCATAGGCTTCACAATCTTTGAGAAATTCTCAATAAATCTCCGGTAGTATCCTATGAGTCCAAGAAAACTCCGGATCTCTCCAACTGTTGTTGGGGCTTCCCACTTGGTCACGGTTTCAACTTTAGCGGGATCTACTGCTATACCTTCTCCAGATATAACATGTCCGAGGAATCCTACTTCCTTCAACCAAAACTCACATTTGCTGAACTTGGCATATAATTGATGTTCTCTGAGCTTTCCAAGTACCAAACGCAAATGCTCCTTATGTTCCTCTTCATTCTTCGAATAAACCAGAATATCATCAATGAACACTACGACGAACTTATCCAAAAACTCCATAAACACTTTGTTCATCATGTTCATAAAATAGGCAGGTGCGTTAGTCAGACCAAATGACATAACGGTATACTCATACAGCCCATACCTGGTGGTAAAAGCTGTCTTCGGAATATCCTGTTCTCGAATCTTCAACTGGTGGTATCCTAATCATAGATCGATCTTGGAAAATACCTTAGCTCCTTGCAATCGATCAAATAGATCGTTGATCATTGGTAGTGGGTACTTGTTCTTGATCGTTACTTCATTCAACCCTCGATAATCAACAACCATCCTTAACGATCCATCCTTCTTCTCCACTAGAAGTACTGGCGATCCCCAAGGCGAAGAACTTGGGCGAATATATCCCTTATCCAGTAACTCCTTAATCTGCTTCTTAATTTCCACCAAATCCTTTGCTGGCATCCTATATGGTCTCTTTGATATTGGCCCTGTGCCTGGCAATAGCTCAATCAAAAACTCAATATCTCTATCCAGTGGCATGCCTGGCAACTCCTCTGGAAATACATCAGGGAAATCCCTTACCACTGGTACTTCCTCCTGCACAACTCCTATTAAGCAATTTACTTGAGTCCTCTTTGGCACATGCCAGGATACATACTTGATCCTTCTCCCTTCTGGGGTGGTAAGCAAAATTGACTTAATAGCACATTCAATATTCCCTTCATACTTTGATAACCAATCCATGCCTAATATCACATCCAATCCTTGAGATTCCAATACTATTAGGTCTGAGGGAAAAACATAGTTACCAATCCTTAATGGTAACCGATCACACCATAGACTAGCCACATACTCTGCTCCGGGCGAGGTTACTAACATGGGTGACCTAAGGGCTTGGGTTGGTAGGTTATACTTATCCACAAATCCCCTTGAGATGTATGAATGCGATGCACCAGTATCAAAAAGAACGAGTGCGGTAAATGACTTAACCAAAAACTTACCTATTACTGCATCGGGCTGAGCTTCAACCTCCTCCACGCTAACGTGGTTCACCTGTCCCCTATTGAAAGGGTTTGGCTTCTTCCCAGAACTTCCAGTGCCATTTTGGCCTTCAGGACATTCATTGGCATAATGTCCGGTCTTCTGACACTTAAAGCAAGTGACTTGGCTTAGGTCCTTCTTGGCTGGGGTTGATGGGTTGGTGCGGTTCTGGCCGTTGCTTCCTCCATTGCCATTACCATTCTTGGTGCCATTGTGATTGTGCGAGCTACCTCCTCCATGGGTATGTTGAAAATGTCCTCCCGGTCTAGGGGTAAAATGTGGCTTCTGCTGAGCTCCTGAGTTGTACTTTCCTTGTCCATACTTCCTCTTGCGATTCTCAATTTGCTGCTGCTTCCCTTCAATCATAAGAGCATGATCTACCAACTCCTGGTAGTTGTTGAAGGTTGCTACCATCAACTGCATGCTCAACTCATCATTCAGTCCTTCCAGAAACTTCTCCTGCTTTGCTGCATCCGTAGCGACGTCATCTGGTGCATAACGTGCTAACTTACTAAATTCCTCCACATACTGGCCAACTGTCCGTCCTCCTTGGCGCAAGTTGTGAAACTCACGCTTCTTCATGGCCATAGCTCCTGCTAAAACATGTGCAGTACGAAAAGCCTGCTGAAACTGGTCCCATGTGACAGTGTCGACAGGGAAAGTGGCTGTGAAATTCTCCCACCATGATGTTGCGGGTCCTTCTAGCTGATGTGCGGCAAACTTCACCTTCTCCGCATCTGTGCATCCTGATGTGGTCAACTCCCTAGCTGTCTTGCGGAGCCAATCATCTGCTACTATCGGCTCGGTGCTACCGGAAAACACCGGCGGATTCAGCCTAAGAAAACGGGCTAAGTGATCAACAGGTGGTGGTGGTGGTGGGTTTTTGTTGTTGTTCCCCTGATTTTGATTCTGGACTAGCAACTGCATCAATGTGTTCTGCTGCTGGATCAACTGGGTGAGCTCCGGTGGAAAGGAAAATCCGGGGTCACGTCTCGGAGGCATCTTAGGGTTTAGAAAAGATGAGATATAAGAATAGAGGGGGTCTAAAGAGAAAACACTACCCATATGCACATGAGGCAAAAGCAAACAATTCACTTAAATCAATCAAACAAGGGCATACAATCGATCTATCTATCGCAAAAGTGCTCGGACTACTATATTTACATGGTGGACTACTACTACTGATGAGGTGGTCTACTAGAAATATTCTTTGGTTGTTGACTCCATGATATCTGCTCCAGCTTCATCAACATAGTCATCATTGCTACTATCTGGTTTCGAGTCGGTGCCGTCGATGATGATGTAGTCTTCCGGGCTAATCTCCTGGGGTTCTTCGTCTTCATCTACTGGCGTAGGGCCTCCCATAAATATTCCAATCTTCTTGATTAGGTCGTCATTCTTCTCCACCAATACTTCAATTTCCTCTTCATAATCTTCACGTGTAGCCTTGAGTTCTTCCTCCAGTTCCTTGATTCTAGTCTTAGCCTTCTTCAGGTCTATCATGTCGGTGCACATCTGGTTCTCCTGTCGTCGAATGTGCTGGTTTAACTCCTGGATAAAAGTTGCGATTGATCTATCCTTCCTGGTGCTGATCATCTCCCAGTGCTCATCTCGGCGCCCACAAATCTGGTAGATAATATCCTTGAGATCATTGCGGTAGACTTCTCCAATGCGTCCCATGGCGATGTGAGCTGCCATGCTCTTTCCTAGACTCCAAGTTGGTGCATCAAAAGAAAACTCTATGGGCTCAGTGACTGGCATGAACGTCCTTCCTGGAACTTGAACTTGAATCATCCAGCGCTCTTCTTCGGGTAAAGTGGCGTTGTAGGTTCCCGTGAAGCTTGGTACTCCTATGTTCAGGTATCTAGTGACTTCATTCAAGTGTCGTCCAAAGGGTGTATCTTCATTCGGTTGTGTGAACTTGTTCCTTGCATCCGCCATCCTAAAGAGTAGAAAAGATGAGAGGTCAGAAGAGAAGAGAGTGAATAGTGATCTAGGTCTTTAGCTTAGTGGTCGTGTCCTACAGTCAGCGTGTGCTCTGATACCATCTCTGTAGCGACCAGACCTCAAATAGTCTGATCTCTGTGCTCCGGTGTCATCCCTAGATCAGTAATGCTGACACCACACAGTACTCGGAGGATTTATAGCAGAGTAGCAATCACACACTTATTACATCGAGTGTCTCAAACGAGAACTTATTACAATAAATATGGCTTAAGACCATCTAATAACTATAACATCGGAAGGCTTGGAAGATAAGTGAGTTGTAACACCCCGGATGTAATTTTCCCAATTTGTACTCCAACTCTTGCCGTTTCCGGCTTTAAGTTATTTTATTTTCTTGGGTTCGGGTTTTTGTCTCCGTGTGTTGTTGTCGTTGTCATGCATCTCATATCATGTCATCATGTGCATTGCATTTGCATACGTGTTCGTCTCATGCATTCGAGCATTTTCCCCGTTGTCCGTTTTGCATTCCGGCGCTTCGTTCTCCTCCGGTGGTCATTTCTACCTTTCTTTCATGTGTGGGGATTAAACATTTCTGGATTGGACAGAGACTTGCCAAGCGGCCTTGGTTTACTACCGGTAGACCGCCTGTCAAGTTTCGTATCATTTGGACTTCGTTTGATACTCCAACGGTTAACCGAGGGACCGAAAAGGCCTCGTGTGTGTTGCAGCCCAACACCCCTCCATTTTGGCCCAAAACCCACCTAAGCCTTCTCCATCATCTAGATCGTTCGATCATGATCGCGTGGCCGAAAACCGCACCTCATTTGGACTCTCCTAGCTCCTCCTATGCCTATTTAAAGATCCCCCGAAAATCTCCTTCTCCTTCCCCCCCGAAAACCCTAGGTCCACCCCTCGCGCCCACCGGACAAGATCCCGCCGACGAACATTGTCCGCTTCCCCGCCGCCGCGAATCGCGCGTCGCCACGTGGCCGAGCCGCCCCACATCGACGCCCGTCCCGCCGGCCCGCTCGGCCGGCCAGGGCCCCCGAGGCCCAGCGGCTCCACCCCGCCTCCTCGCGCCCGAGGCGCCGCCTCCGCCCTGCCTTGTCTCGTCGCCGGTGGCCGCCGACCTCGCCACCGTTCGGTCGCCCCGCCGCCGTTCGGTCGCCTCGCCGCCTTGCCCTCGCCTCGCCGCCTCACCTTCGCCTCCCCCTCGCCCGGATCCGGCCGCCTCCGTCAACTCCGGCGGCCCGCGCAGCTACTCCGGCGAAGATCCGTCCGCCTCGTTTTCCGTGTCGGGCAAACCCTAGATCCGGAGGTCGAGTTCTACTAAGTCCCCGTGTTTTTCAGTTTCAAGTGCTCCTGTTCATCGTGTCGTATCTCTGTATCCATAACTCCGTTTTTGGCATATAGCATATCAAAATGTTCATCTCAGAGAGTATATCATTTCATTCTATTGCATCATTTTCTTTTGAGTTCATCTTGATGCCCGGAATGCTGTTAGAAGAGGGCTACTTGAGATATTTGTCAGATCTGCTACTCCATTTAGCTTTTTGTCATTTTTGCCATGATTATTGTGTGCATGATATGCCCATGAGCTCTACATATGTTTTGTTAAGGGCTTTGTCATCTTTCCAGAGGTGCAACCCATATATTTTTGTGATGTGCGTGGTGACTAGCACAAGCTTGCCAAGTGGTGCACTTGGTAATTCTGATTTCAGGGACTTAGCATTTCCACTAAGTCCTTGAGCTGTTTATCTCATATGGCCATATGTTCATGTTGTTTCCTAGTGATCTGTGCCTCTTTTGAGGATGATCAGTAAGGATGTTTTGTTAATCTTGTAATTCTCTATCCATCCATGTCTTTGTTTGCAATTATGGAGCACCCTACCTTGAGTCAATCGAGCTCTACTTTTGCTACTTTGTGAATCTGGGCAGATTGTCAACTTGTTTGCAATTTTGCCGTTGATGTTGTAGTTGATCTGTGCATGCTATGCTATTGTTCTTGCCATGTCTAGCTTGCATTTTGTGTATTCTTGATGGGTGTATGCTTAGCTTGTCATGACTTGCTCCGTAGTGAGTGCATCGAGCTCGTAGACATGCCTACTTGAGTTATGTTTCAGCATGTGCCAGTTTTCACTAAGTCTGAAAACTGATTATGTTTTTGCCATGTTCACATGCTTGCAATTGTATTTTCTGATCCCTTTTGGCTCAAGGTCATTAAGGGACTTTTGTTAAGCTCTTTGAGTAGCTCCATGCCATGCATTACTTTGCCATGTTCAGGTCCTGTAGCATGTAGTTTTGTTGCTCCAAAGTGTGCTACCTGAACTAAAATTCCAGACAAGTGTTAACTTCACTAAGTCTGAAATCTGTTTGCCATATGCATTTTTGCCATGCTTGTTTGAACCTGCTATTGGATGAATTGGCCGTAGCTCAGTGCTAGACTTTTGTTAAGCATCTTGAATGCATCCATGCCATGTATTTTGTTGTTATGTTTGGGTGCTGTAGCATGTTCATCTCATTGCATTTAGATGGCTACTTGCTGTAAATCGCAGACCGGTGTCATATTTGAATTGCTTGCCTTTTCCAAACCGTAACTCCGATTCCGGCGTTCTTTATATCGTTTTCAAGCGATTTCATCTCATCTTTCCAGTGGCACACTTGGATTCCCAAGTTGAGGCAAGGTTCATGCATTCCTTGTCAATTCTTGCATATGCATCCCGCATCGCATCCCGCATAGCATACCATCATCGCATCATATTGTTTGAGTTGCACGTGGTTGATTGTGTCCTTGTTGCTTGTTTGTCTTGTTTGGGTAGAGCCGGGAGACGAGTTCGCTAATGAGGAGCCCGTTGAGTTTGCTTTCGAGGATCCAGTCAACTCTGACAACTGTGCAGGCAAGATGATCATACCCTCGAAATCACTACTATCTTTGCTATGCTAGATTGCTCGCTCTTTTGATATGCCAATTCTACGATGCCTACCACTTGCTTTCAAGCCTCCCAAATTGCCATGTCAAACCTCTAACCCACCTTGTCCTAGCAAACCGTTGATTGGCTATGTTACCGCTTTGCTCAGCCCCTCTTATAGCGTTGCTAGTTGCAAGTGAAGATTGGAGGCCGTTCCTTGTTGGGAACATTTATTTACTGTTGGGATATCATTATATTATCTTGTTATCTTAATGCATCTATATACTTGGTAAAGGGTGGAAGGCTCGGCCTCTCGCATAGTGTTTTGTTCCACTCTTGCCGCCCTAGTTTCCGTCATATCGGTGTTATGTTCCCAGATTGTGCGTTCCTTACGCGGTTGGGTTATAATGGGAACCCCTTGATAGTTCACCTTGATTAAAGCTTTTCCAGCAATGCCCAACCTTGGTTTTACCATTTGCCACCTAGCCTCTTTTTCCCTTGGGTTTCCGGAGCCCGAGGGTCATCTTATTTAACCCCCCCCCTGGGCCAGTGCTCCTCTGAGTGTTGGTCCAACCTAGAGCCCCTTGCAGCGCTACCTCGGGGAAACTCGAGGGCTGGTTTTAGTTGTACGAATTTCTTATCTATGTGTGCCCTGAGAACGAGATATGTGCAGCTCCTATCGGGATTTGTCGGCACATTCGGGCGGTGTTGTTGGTCTTGTTTTAACCTGTCGAAGTGTCTTGAAGAACCGAGATACCAAGTCTGATCGGAACGTCTTGGGAGGAGGTCTATTCCTTCGTTGACCATGAGAGCTTGTCATGGGCTAAGTTGGGACTCCCCTGCAGGGATTTGAACTTTCGAAAGCCGTGCCCGCGGTTATGGGCATATGGGAATTTGTTAATTTCCGGTTGTAGATAACTTGAACCTTAACTTAACTAAAATGAATCAACTGAGTGTGTTACCGTGATGGCCTCTTCTCGGCGGAGTCCGGGAAGTGGACACGGTGTTGGAGTAATGTTTGCGCAGGTTGTTCTCTAGTTTCTTGCTCGCGCTTTGCCTCCTCTTCTCGCTCTCTTTTGCGAATAAGTTTAGCCACCATATTTTGCTAGTCGCTTGCTGCAGCTCCACCTATTGTTACCCTGTCTTACCTATAAGCTTAAATAGTCTTGATCGCGAGGGTGCGAGATTTCTGAGTCCCTGTGGCTCATAGATTACCTATTACACCAGATGCAGGGCCCGATGATTCCGCTCCAGGAGATGCGTTTGAGCTCTAGTGGGAGTTCGACGAAGACTCTCAATGTTACTATGTTTCCTTTCCTGATGATCAGTAGTGGTGCCCAGTTGGGGTGATCGGGACCGTGTCGCTTGTTGGGTTATCTTTTATTTTTGCGCCATAGTCGGGCCATGAGTGTTTGGATGATGTAATGTTATTTATGTACTTCATTGACGTGGCTAGTGTAAGCCAACTATGTTATCTCCCCTTTTATTATCTATATTACATGGGATGTTGTGAAGATTGCCTAACTTGCGACATATGCCTTCAATGCGATTATGCCTCTAAGTCGTGCCTCGACACGTGGGAGATATAGTCGCATCGAGGGTGTTACATGAGTCCATCAACTCCAACGGCATCACTGAGTATAGAACCACGACCTAAAAACTCCTTAATCGTCGTCTGAAAAGTCTGCAACATTAACGTTGCAGCCCGAAACGGGTCAGCACATGGAATATGTGTGGGGACCCCGACTCATAAGTCGTGATCACCGAATGCACGTGTACAGTGATCCCAGAGATCAATGCTCACTGAACACACAGAAGCTGAATAACAAGAGTCTTACATCCATACATATTGTATTACACAAGTAGGACCATTATGGTCAAGTCTTGAGTATAACATCGCAGCGCAAATCTTCATCGATAACTTGGACCCATCACCGAGGTACTCTTCTTCATATCATGTTCTTTCATGCCTGGCCAATAAAATAACCAGTGGCAAGCCAATGAGTACTTTGAATGTACTCGCAAGCAACCCATGTTTTGGTTCAAGATACAACAATGCATGATATAGGTAAAAAAATTGCGGAAAGCTACTTTTTTAGGACATCTCTGGTTATATGAAAATTAAGCAGAGTGGTTTCATTGGAATTGGGTCGGTGGATATTTCTAAACATTTTGATATGATGGAATCAAGGGGTTTATGGATTTTCAAGAAGTGTACAGAAATATTATTTTGAAAAATGAGCAAGGATACCCATTTAACAAGGCATGATTTTAGAAGCATCTAGGAGTTGGTTTCACTGGATTTGGAGTTCAAATGAATTTCCTATGAATTTGCAAAGTTGACAAATATGAAGGAATGGCTCATTATTTTATGTGGGATAGAAAGTATTAATAAAAATGTTCATAAGCTAAGTTATGAACTTAGAAGCATCTAGGAATTTGAATCATGGCATTTGGATCAAATTTGAGCCCTCTGTGATTTTCTAAAGTTTATGACAGAAATGGAAAATGAGATTTGATAATTATTTGTGAAATACATACTTGTGGAAAAATGTGCAAATAGCACCATGAGATAGGGCATGATTTTAGAAACTACTAGAAATTTGAATCATCAAATTTGGAGGTTATATGAATATTTGGGAGATTTTACAAATTATCTTGGAAAAGAAAATAAGAAAAAGACTATACCCTTATTCTGCGCACTGAGCGAGAGATAGGCATGGGCCGGCCCAGCTGCACGGCTGCGCGCGGGTGGTCGACGCAGGAGGTGTACTCGGGGGAAATACGCCCTCCCCGAGCGAAGGCATCAGCGGGCAGAGCCCGTGTCCACTTAACGAGGCGGGGCCCTCCTGTCAGGTTCGTCCTCCACCTCCCACGCGGGTGTGACAGGAGACAGAGGAGGCTCTCGACGCCGGTCGCCGGCGCTACAGGGCGTCTCCGGCGATGTTCTGCCCACCGACGTGCTCAGGGGACCCAGCCGCGTCCAACCGTGGGGAGGAGGGGGAGAAGCACGGGAGGGGCTCGCGGTGACGGTGTAGGTGCTCTAGTGCGGTCTAGAGGGGAGGAGGAGGAGTGGTGGGTGCGAATTTAGGCAGAGGCCGACGGCAAGGCTCCAGCCATGGTGGCGGATGGAGAGCGTGAGGAGGGGAGTGGGTTGGTCCAGGGGGTCGCTGGGAGGGAGAGAGAGCGAAGGAGATCCATAGGGGGCCTGGGGCGGCTTTATATAGCCGACCCGTGGCTCACCGTGCTCCAGTGCGCCGGCGAGGCTGTTGCTGTTGCTGCAGGTCATGGGGGCTCATGTGGGCGTGTTCGAGGTGTTAGTGGAGGAGGTCTATGACCAGGGGAAGGGAGAGAAGGAGCGGGGAAGTGCCAGGGCATCGCGCGTGTGAGGCTGCCCATTGGAGCGCTCGGGCGGCCGGTGCGCGTGCGAGAGGAGGCAGGAGGAGGGAGAAGGAGGAGGGGTACCATGCCATGGCGTGTTGAGGACGCCGAGGAGCATCGTCGGGCGCGCTGGGGAGGCCCGAGGTTGCCGGAGGTTCTTGGCAGGGGGCGGCTACAGTGTGGGGGCGCACTGTAGCGTGCTCCAGAGCGCCCAAATGGCATGCCATGGCATTTTATATGCCTTGTGGGCGCGACCACTAATGTCTGGTAGCTCTAGGAGGGAGTAAAGAAAGGGGAGGAAGCATTGGATGCCATGGAGGGCTACTGGAATGAGGAGGGAGGTGAGAAAGGAGAAGAATGCTGCTGTCCATAAGGGTAAATGGGGGTGTTTCACCCCTCAATCATTGAACTGAGGCCAGGGAAGAGTTACTGGAGATAGGAGAAGACTAGGAGGAGATGTGGTAAAAATTTGAGCTCAAGGAGAATAGTGTAAGTGGTCAAAATGGTGATTTTTGAAAAGTGACAGAAGGTGTTTGATGCAAATTTGGGCAAGCAAATTAACTCCACTTGACATGAGAATTAACAGGATCAAGTGTCACACATAATTGAGGTTGACCACCAAGTTTGAGTCCATTTTGAGAAAGTTGCCAATGCAACTTTTGTAAACCCTAGAAATCAGCAGAAATGGCTTTACCAAGATTTAGTCATGCAAATCTATTCTCCTTGATGCACCACTTGGTGTAGTGTCATCATTTGAGGATTTGAACATTTCCACAAAAAATTCAGATCAAAAGGACACACTTGGCAATGTAGAGTTGTTCAAATTTGGTTCTGGACAAAAAGGGTTTTGGGGTACTTTGATCAAGATAACATTCTCTCCAACTTGTGCCATTTGGTCTAGATGCATTATTACACCATTTGAGCATGTGCACCAAGTTTGAGAGCATTTGGACATGTTTGACAGTGCAAAAATGTTCAAACTTGAAAAAGGACAGAAGTGGTTTTGAGAGGGTTTCATGGGGTTATACTATTCTCCATGACATGGTACTTAGCAAGATCATCAAAAATGTCATATGTGACATGTTAGAATTTCTTGGATTTTTATGAAAATATTTCCTGTAGAAATATTTCAAATCCTTGAAATGAGCAGAAATGGTTTTGGGAGGTTTTGTCCAATATTTTGATCATGACCATGTGTTGAAACTCATATATATGGAAAATATATGTCCATTGAGTCTCCCTAATTTTTCTCAAATTTTTTTAAAGCTTTAAAATAATTTTAACCTATTAAAGACCATTTCTGGCCTTAAGAAAAAGCATTTAAATCAAATAGGAAAATAACTTTTAAAATTATATTTTTGTGGTTTTTGGGTATCCTATATCTAATAGGATTCAAACATATTTTTGGAAAGATTTTTACTGCCCTGAATTAAGTACTTGCAGTACAAATCTTAATTCAGGGGTTTTTGGAAAACTAATTTTTGAAAATACTTTTTGGTCAAATTATTTTTGTAAGAAAATACTATATTGCTCTATACACATGGCATGATCATTGGTTCAAGAGTTTGGAGCAAGGAGATGAAGTATAGGAGTTGGAGGATTTATTTGATTTTTAGAGCACTTGCAAACAACAGACAAGATCCAAACAAGGCAAGGTACAAAACACTCAAAAGTTTTTGTCAAACCACCTTTTATCATGATTTATTAGCTTAAGTGTTGTGGCAAGAAAATCAGGGTGTGATAATATGCTGGCAAGGTAACACATAGAGAGTAATGGAATGAAATAGCTATACTATATGCATATTTGGCTGGTGGAAAGCTCTATGGTTATAGTTTTGCGTAAAGCCAATTTTTCCCTACTTCAAAGGAATAAAATTTAATTATTATCATGGTGGTTGTTAAACATTGAGAATGGTTGACAGCATTCTCAATCCCAATTAAGCATCATCATTAAACATAACCTAACAAAATTAATTTTAGAGTAACATGTTGAGATTCACATGAAAATCCAGGTACTAGATACTCAAGATGTCCATAACCGGGGACACGGCTAACCATGATTAGTTTGTTACACTCTGCAGAGGTTTGCGCAATTTTCCCCACAAGACTCGATCGCCTCCGTTTGGTTTCTCGCACTACATGGTGTTTGAGAAGACGGATGACCGAGACATAGTCTTTCAGAAGCGCTAGCACCTTACGATCGGGTAAACCGTACCACCTACATCCCCTACATCTGCTAGTCTACCACTTTAAGAGTTCGCACAACTTAGTCAACTATGCTAGAGCCCATAATAGCTTGTGGCTGCACACGGAAGTTTCTAGTATGAATAGTCTCATGATCCCTTTGAGCCTGGGTGGCGGTCCAAAAGAAAACAGGCAAGTCCTGGAATACCCAGGTGCCTCAATCCACCCATATGTGTGTTTAAGTTGCCACCTTAGATAAACCATTAATTAACAATCTCACATATGTCATGGATATCACTCACCCAATCCACGTCTACTAGCATAGCATGGCATAATAAGCAAACGTAGAAGTAACTCCCAAAGGTTTGATAATAATAGGTAATAGGTACTACCTCATCTACTTCCCATCCCACAATTTGATTAGATCCTAATCATACAATGTGTGAGGATTGATCTAATGCAATAAAACTGGGTAGTAGAAAAGTATGATCAAAGTGTTACTTGCCTTGTTGATGATCCGCAAAACCTAACGATTCGAAGTAACAGGCGGCGCAGTCCGGGTATTCTATCACAGACAAACAAATAAGCATACAATAAGTACTCATCTAATGCATGGGTAAAACTCAAATAAGAGAACTAACCAGAAGGTTCATCTTAAGAACTCCGGTTGGCAAAAAGAATCAAATCGAACGAAGCAACGAAAGTCAAACAGCGAAAAAAACAACTTCGTTCTACTAATCTGGATCTAGGGAAAATTTTACAGTAGCAAAATCTTATTTAAGTTGATTAAACGGATAGAGGGTTTTGAGACGAATCTCTAGGCGCTTGAATCGCCTGATTCCGATAAACGAGCGAAAAGTTATACTAAAACAAAAATCGGATCAGGAATCGCGATCAGAAAAATCGCAGATTTAATCCGAGAAAAAGAAAAACGACGAACGCTCGCTAGAACGAACGAACGAATGAATGCTCACTATTTAAATAAACCAGAAAAACCGATCTATTTAAAAAAACCGAAACTAAAAAAACCGATGAAAACCGATCTAAATTTTTTTTTAAAACGTTGGCACGAAAGTCGAGGTGGCGGCGAACCTCGGCGGCGGCGGTGGCGTCCGGCGGCGGTGGCGTCCGGCGGCGGGCAGCGGCGGCGGCGGCGTCCGGCGGCTGCGGCAGCAACGGCGGCGGCGGCGCGTGGCGGCGGCGGCGCGGCGCATGGGGGCGAGCGGCGGCGGCGCGGGGCTCGAGGGCGGACGGGGCTGGCGGCTAGGGTTTCTCCCGGGGGCTGGGCCGGCTTATATTGCCTAGTCGGGCCAGAGTCCTAGTCGGACACGGCCCGTTAGGTCGGTTCATTTTTTTTAATTATTCCGCTCGGAAGAAAAATAAAAAGAAATACTAAACGGACTCCAAAAATTCCGAAATAAATTTTCACGGGCTTCTAAAATCAAGCCGCACAAGGTGAACATTTATATGGGACCTAAATGCAATTTTTAAAAACACACATTTTTCCTAAATTCAAATAAAACACCGAAAAACTCCGAAATAAAATCTTATTTGATTTTATTATTAAATCCTCAATATTTCTTTATTTTGGGAAATTCATTTTATTCCCTCTCTCATATTTTTGTAATAGAAATAATTGATGATAAAATAAATAAAATCAAATGATCTTATTCTCAAAATTTGAGAAAACTCAAATATGAAAATAACGAAATCCCCAACTCTCTCCGTGGGTCCTTGAGTTGCGTAGAATTTCTAGGATCAACCAAAAATGCAGAATAAAATATGATATGCAATGATGATCTAATGTATAAAATTCCAAATTGAAAATTTGGGATGTTACAGTATACAAAAATGGAGAAAGTACTATAGTAAGACTATACCCACAGTGGGAGTAACATAGGTAGTAACATCACACATATCCACTTTCCTCCATTTCTTCATTTATTGCTTGCCACATCATCTATTTTATCTAGATATGTGTGATATTACTACCTATGTTATTCCCACTGTGGGTAGTCTGGCTATAAGGAATAATAATATATATGTGTGCTTATTAGTTGGAGGAAAGAGAAGAGAAGCGGGCTCTTGGTTAGTAGAGCCAGCTGCAACACAAGACCCAAGACACTTTGTGAGGTTGTAAGGTGGGCCAACTATTGATAAACTAGTACGTATATAAAACTTATTATTGTACATGCTCGCTGAGAGGTTGGGCGTATATGACATGGCAACTTCTTATAGCCAACCCTTGGTTGTACTATTAACCATGCTCTTAGTGAGGTAGCTAGCATATCATAGATGACTAGCTAGTATCAGACTAGCTACAGTGGGAGTAACTTCAGCAGTAACACCGACTCCAACTCAGCAAACTTGCTTATGTGGCAATAAGTTAATGAGGAGAGAGATAGTTTCGGTAACTTAGCTAGTTACTGTAGCATCACATGTCCCAATGCAATATGAGTCTGTAACCTAAGAAATGAAGCTTTGCATGACACTACACTTATGTTACTACCCACTATGAAGGTAGTAACATATATAGTCTAGGGATATGTGTATGTTACTAGTGTACTACTCTCCATTGTGGCTAGTCTCATACTCCCTTTTTCCGGTTTAGGCTGGTTGTAACGGTATTATCATAAGTGGTATCATGCATGCCAACTATACTTCTAGATGATGTGGCACACAAGAGAGGATGTGGTATCATATCATGATACCGTGTCATATTAAATGTTGAACTACTACTTTGTGTGATGCATGACAATTAGTAAGGCAACCTAAGATGTTAACTTATGATACTATGCATTACGGAAGTAGTATCCTAGCTACACTATCATATATATGCATGATACTACTAGTATATATATATATATGATACTCCCCATAACAACCAGCCTTATACTCCCTCCTTTCCGGTTTATAGGGCTTATCTCAAAATTTTAGTTTCTCCATTTTATAAGGCTCAATTTGGTTGTTTCCCATCACATGTTCAGATTCCAAGGTGCATTAAATCATTGCATGCAAGAATTAAGAGAAAATTGACCAATGCATGTACTTTATGCATGCATGCATTGCAATTATTGCATTCATAAACATAATTTGTTAAGGAAAACAAGAGCATTAATTAGGTGCTTTTGCAAACTACAAAAAGTATTCCACCACTCACCATCTACCTTGGTTGGTGAGATTTTTGAATTGAGCCCTATAAACCGGAAACGAGGGAGTATGGCTCAATTCAAAAATCTCACCAACCAAGGTAGATGGTGAGTGGTGGAATACTTTTTGTAGTTTGCAAAAAACACCCAATTAATGCTTTTGTTTTCCTCAAAAATTTATGTTTTCCAATGTATTAATTGCAATACATGCATGCATATATAAAGTACATGCATTGGTCAACTTTATCTTAATACTTGCATGCAATGATTTAATGCACCGTGGAATCTGGACATGTGATGGGGAACAACCAAATTGAGCCTTATAAAATGGAAAAACTAAAATTTTGAGATAAGCCTATAAACCGGAAAGGAGGGAGTATATATGCATGATACTAGTATATGATCGGCAATACTTCCGTAATGCGTGCATGCATAGTATCATAAGTTAGTATCTTAGGTTCCTTATTAATTACCATGCATGACACAAAGTAGTACAAAATTGGAGGCAAAACGATGAACTCATGTTTTCATTCGAACAAAAATATGATGTTAGGTAATGTAAATGTTTTCTAAGAGCACACGGTTCACTCATGAAAGTCGTGTGTCACTAAACTGTGGCCGATGCACCCCCCAACCCCTCTGCCACGCGCGTGATCTGAGTCGTGCATTCTAATTGGCCAGAACCCAAACCCCACGGATCGTACGTCTGTACCGTTGGATTCTCCTTGATCGAACGGCGATCCTCATCCCTTTCCACAAGACATGTACATGTTTTCAAATATCCCCTCCCAAAAAATGTTTTCAAATAGCACACGGTTCACACACGAAAGCTGTGTGCCTACCAAACCGTGGCCGATGCCCCCTCCCACCCCCCCCCCCCCCGCTCACTTCACGCGCGATTTGAGTCATGCGTTCTGATTGGCCAAAACCCAAACCCCATAGATCGTACGTCTGCACCGTTGGATGTTCCCAGATTGAACAGCAATCCTCATCCCTTTCGACGGGAAATGCAGTCCGGCTAGGAATTGATTTATATGCCAACATGCACGGCAAATTCCAAAAAATGTCTTACATATAGCACACGAGACCTGAAATGCGCCAGCAAATTAAACCTGTGGTAAAATTGTGATTGGTTTACATGCGAAAAATTTAGAGGCGAAACGATGAACTCACGTCTTCATCTCAAAATTAGTATGTCTTCATTTCAAAAGAAATTATTCTGTTTGTGCACACGAGCGCTTAGAGGCAACCGTTTCCATAGACCTTTTCGCGCGTGCGGTGACCGGGGATATTTTTCACCCTTTTCACCGAGGCCGCCAACACCCCCCCCCCATCGTCCGCCCGCGTTTCACTCAACTAGTCCACCCAATCTCCTTCGCCAGCTCCCCCCTCCCCTAGATCCACAGCAGAACCCTCTCATGCGCCGCCGTGCTCAACCCGGTCATGTGCCCACTCTTCGGCGTCAAGCATACCTCCACTGCCGTTCCCAACACGCGGCGGCCCGCGCCTCACCGTCTTCATTTGCTCGCCAGCCACCCTCGAGCATATCGATGTAGTAACCCTCGCCTCTCCTGTGGTCTGGCCGGGTTTGCATTAAGAAGCCTGTTAGTTACTGCTCTCCATCGCGGTGAGGCATATTTCCTCGCAATCCCTCTTCCAATTTCGTTCTGTATGTCCCCAAATTGGCTATAAAATAACGGAGAGCGTATATATGTTCATTATCTACCTTCCTTACTACATATAAGTTGTATTTGTTCCAATAAGTTACTGCTATTTACAGATCGCGGGTGCCCAGGTCACACAAACTTAACGAATTAGCCATACATTTTCTAAATTATTGCATAGCATGTTTAGAAAGCTTCATACCAAGTTGTTAGTTTTATGCTTATCCTCCTTTCCTGAGTTTCGCATATGTTCTCTGTAGATGCCGAGTAGCGGCGACAGCACTCATTCAGGTCATGTATCTTCATCTGATTCGGACAACCCCAGGTCTTCAGCAGATTCTGAGGGATCAAGTAGTCTTGAACGGGATAGAGCTGCAGCAATTACCCTTCCGGTCAGGACATGGAGGAACACTCCAAGGAAGCCCACACACCAACCTAAAGGTGTATATGAAGTTACCGAGATTGATTTAAAGTCCTGGGATCCAACTAAACCAGATAAAGCACGCATGAGGTTGAGGAGTGTGTGTGGATTTGTTGGTAGGGCAAGGCTCAACATTAATCTGCCGGGGTTTTGGAAGGCTGACACAGAAACACGGCGAATGATAGTACGGGAGATCATGGATCAATTCAACGTTCCAAAGCAGTGGAGAATGCAGATGGAACACGCTGCACTGAAGAAGGCTAGGGATGCTTGGAGAAATTAGAAGCACGTGATGTACAAGAAGTACTTGAGTGAAGGCAAGGACCCAATCCCCGCATACCCCCAAAATACAAAGGCAGACTGGGCAGAATTCAAAAGGGTCAAGGTAACTCCAGAGTTTGCTGAGTAGAGTTTCAAGCAATCAAAACTTCAGAAGAAGAACATACACCCCCATCGTATGGGTGTGGCAGGATACTACGGCATGAAACTGATATGGGAACAGGTGGACAAAGAAGCAATAGCGACGGGTGGGAGTCTGGCCTTTAGTGAAATCAGGGGCGAATGCGCCAGAGACTACTTGCGGGCACATGGAAAGAGGCGTGATGACGGAACTTATTACTTTGAAAATGCACTTGACGCCAAACTGTATGAAGTGATAGTAGAGGCTTCCAAGATCCCTGGAAGGTTCTACAGGGACTCAGGGCCATGTGACACTCTGTCCATTGCTCTGGAGACAAAAGAGCCCCCTGGCCGTGCAAGGGGTATAGGTGTTAATGTCCCGCATAAGAGGGCTTGCACACTCAGCAAAGAAGAGAGGCTCAGCATGAAAAAAGCGAGGAGTGAAATGAAGCAGAATGCACTGTTTGAAAAGTTGAAGAAGGGGATTTATCGGGCTGTTCGAAAGGATGTTGCGGAGTCAATGATGATGCAGAAGACTCTAACACTGACAGATAGCCAGCAGATGGGAGGGGAAGCGGTCATGGATGATGCTGCTCATTGCGCGACAACACTACACAAGAGTAGTTGTGCATCAGCTGACCAGAGTGACACTGAGACTGCAGCTTCTCGTGATGATGCTATATTTGACCTATCTGGAATGAAAGACAGACTAAAGGGTGTGCTTACACATTATGAAGGTACATTAAAATGTGCAACAACCTGGGTTTGCCCACCCTTCTTGGAAGATGGCCTCTTCTTGGACAATGTGCCATTAAAGCCGGGCTGTGTGAAGTGTTATGTGACTGAAGTAAAGCCTGGATTCAATGAATTTGCCCTAAAGAATGTCCTAGGAGACTTCAATGAGCAAAGGACCTTGGGAGAAACACTGCTACATCACATCCAGTGGCCACGAAAGGAAATAGAGTTCGTCGATGAGATTCCTAAAGCCCCGCCAAGAGAAACCATTGTCACCCCTCAACCGGTGACGCTCTCCTTGCCACAGCAGCTCTCACAGGCTGATGCATCAACCTATGATCAGCCGGCCCGACTTTGTGGCGTACAGGCCATGTCATCCTCCGCCCCAAAGCAGCCAGTGGCAAGGCCTACAACTGCTGATGACACACCACCGGTTCAGATGCCGGCCGCTAAAGTAGCGGGGGGAGACACAGCTGCAACACATGCTCAGCAGACCAACCTGGTGGAACACACTGCTAAGCAGTCAGATGCTTCGGAACCGCCTGCTAAGCAGTCTGTAGTTCCAGAACCGACTGCTCATCAGTCCGTCGGTCCGCAGGAGCGTGATCAGCATACCAATGTGTCAGCACTTCCTTCTCAGCAAACCAATGCATTGGCACGGCCACCTCAGCACACCGACAAGTTGGCACCACCTGCGCAGAAACCTGACATAGCTTCAACGCATGGTCAGCAGTCCGATGCCTCTGCTCCTACAACCCAGCAGTCCGTCACAGCAGCATCGCCAACTCAGCGGTCTGGCATAGATAAACCGTGTGCTAAGAAGTTCGTCCAAGCTTCACCATCTGCTCGGCAGTCTACCTTGCAGGCAACAAGACGTTATGCCAGAAATGGTTCAAGTACCAAGAAGGAAGTGGCAAAAAAGGCTACAACCACGACCACGAGGAAGGGTAGAGGGAGAGTGAAGAGGAAAGAGAACGATTGCCTCTTACTTAAAGCACTCATTGCCAGCACCAAATTAACAACACCTTGTTCGAATCGGGGAGTAATATTATTTCTGACGCCATGGATGATGAAGAAGTAGAATTGTTGCTTGTTAAAAGGAAAGCAGATGTACTTGAAGCACGCAATTATGTCCATGGCCAGCCATTTCTTGTTGGCGAATACTTTGATGAGTGCAGCTCCAGTTGCCGCGAGTTACATGAATATTGCATGGATCAAATGTCAGCAGGTTATCATGCTTTGCTAGTTCACTACAATCGAGATCATTTCCAACACGATGCTAGTTCCATCAATGTGAGTTTCAAGGACTTACATCTCTTCTTCAACTTCAACATGCTCGATGCCACTCTTGTTAGATGCCTAATTTTGTAAGTACTTAACAAACTCTGATCAACTTCTCCATACAAAGATGTAAATGATAAACAGCTAACTGCATTTTATTCCTCTTAGGGGATTAAACGTGCGGAGAAGAATAAGGGAGAGTGTGTATTTCATAGATCCTGCATTAGGAAATGGCACAGCATTATATGGTAAGGACCGACGGGACTGGGCCGTTAACACGGTCCTCCATATCTTCGAAAACACGTCCCATGCACAATCATTTCTCTAGCCATATCATGAACGGTAAGTCAAGTAAACAACCATGCATACACTGATTGTCCTTCAGATTTCGACATCATTCGTAAGTTCATGTCTTTCTTAATATGTAGCAATCACTGGATATTGGTATTCATTGTTACAAACAAGAACATAGTTTACTACATCGATTCTCTCAAAGAGTCAATAAACGCTCGGGATCTGACACGTGTTCAGCAATTCTTGGATAGGTAATGGATTCTATGATGTTGAAATTAATTTGCATTCATATCTGGTTCAATAATTGATGTTGTCAAAATTCATCATCATTTGCAGTGTGCTCGCATTGTGGAAAACTAAACCAGGGAACCTGTTCAAGACGAAACAACCCGTGCAGCATGAGATCATTTCTCCGGTAACACACCGAAATTCGTTATTTTCGGAAAATTTATCCAACAGCCTGCAAATACCTTTCCTTACGCTAGTCAAATGTTCAATCTTCTAAATAAACCTCCTTCTATTTTGTCCAAAGAAAAAATAATACATCTAACACGGGTTAGGTTGTTCCTAACAGGACAAATACATGACTAATTTTGTACAAAAAAATTCAGTGTCCTCAGCAAGAAGCAGGGACCAACCTTTGTGGATACTATGTTTGCAGACACATGATCTCCATCTGCAAATCTGCTAATAGTTGTGACGATCCTCGCAAATTAGTACCAGTAAGTCTATCTTAATTAATATCTTCTACTCCACTCATATGGCACATTCTGATCTTAAAAATACTGCAGCTCATCTTAAAACCGAGGACCCCTGAACCACTCCCGGCTGGTGAATTGTTGATGCTTCAGAGATTTATCAGTGACTTCTTCCTGGATCACTACATCAATTCCACTGATGATAATGAAGATTTCAGCATGCCTTCTCCTGAAACATTGAGTAAGAGTTAGCCGCTAAACATATAACGCATGGATCCATTGTTTTCCATCTAATGAGGTCTTCGTATTTCATACACTATGATTAATTATGTAATGCATACATGTGTGGACAAATCATTGGAATTTAGCTACCATATGTCCAATTGCAATTGTTGCGAAATCTGATGAATGTTCTTCCTGTGGACACTACTTGTTCAATTGAATATTGTGGCGAATTTTCTTTTTGCGTGCCGATTCAAAATGGGATATTTTTTTATTTGTTCAATTGAATATTGTGGCGAATTTGCTTTTTGCGTGCCAATTCAAAATGGGATATTTTTGTTTTAACCTGGCAAATGCTCCGCACACGGTTCAACTAAATGAGTGTGTGTGATTCACTTCGGAAAGCATACGTCAATCGTAGCGGAACCGTCGGTGATACACAACAGATCACAAATGATTTGCAGCGCTACTACGTGTGCGTAGGTTCTCTGGAACCGTTTATGGTATCGCGTTATCGCACACGATAACTGGGAGTAAACCGTGCGCAATGCAAAATACAATCCCAGACCTAATTTTTTCAGGAAGCGTCTGGGATCCCAAACGAAAAGCACATGTCACTCTTGCGACAACCGTCGGTGATACCTAACAAATCAAAAACGGTCTGCAGCACTTGAATGTGTGCGAAGGGGCTCCTAAACCGTTTGTGAGAGAACATTATCGCAGACGGTAATTATTGGAAAATGTGTGCGATGTAGTCTAGCATGGAAGACGGGTTACGCAGAAAACTCATGTGCGATGGGGCACAAATCGCAAATAGTTCATATGTTGTCCCATGTGCCTTACATACTGTTTCCCAAACGGTTCGTTACGACAGACCGTATGGTTCCACTGCATCATTAGAAACGCTTAATCACCGATACCACACGTGCGAAAGAATTTAGTGTGTGTTGCATCGCACACGATTACATTTTGGAAGGCCTCTGGATCACTGCTCCATATCCCCGACGGTTTCTGGGTCGTGTGGGAAGGACCCCCTATCACCCACACTCACTTGGCAACGGTTCCAAATGTCGTCGCGGAAAGGGGTTAAAAACCATTTGTTTAGGACCGACGTGCACCAGTGGGTTCCACATCCTCTTGTCCTTGCCACGCCATTGTTGAACTCATCAGAAATATACTAGATAAAAGCATTAGTCCAACAAGAGATATGTTGACATTAATTACCAAAATCACCCAGGGAGCACTTTTGCTTTCATGAAGATATTGATCATGGTCACCAACTCAGCTAGCGCAATCACTTTGTGTCGACTTGTGCAGCTGGACATTGGAGTGGCGCGTCATCAATGAGTTTGTTCCAAGAGGGCACTGAGGAATACAAGTGGTGGATTAGTGTCCCAAACATAGATGTGAACTCCAATGCTTTAGACCATGGCAACACTGCTATAATAGCAAAGTCTTGTGTTGTTTTTGATGTCACTCCTCAGGCTCCAATCTCAACAGAAGCAGAAGTTCCAATGTATGATGTCACACCAATCTCCATGGCTCCATTATCAAGCGGGACTGCAGGTATGCCCTGCCATGTTTATGTTTGAACAAATCTCTCCTTGCAACATTTTCCAGAAAATCATTATTTACTATTTTTTCAGATGGACCCTCAAAACCACAAGAAGAGCCAGTTGTTCTAGTTAGCATCAGGGAACCAAGTCCCGACCTCAATGAGGAGAAGTTGAAGATCAAGGACGAGAAGAAGCTCAAGAGCAATAAAAGAGTAGGGAGTCCAATGCCGGCCGGACCAAAGTACAAGAAAAAAAGACAGATTCAAAGACAGAAGCAATGTACCAGTACTATGTCATGAAGAGGTACAAGATGAAGAGAGGAGAAATTGAGTAAGTGTCATCTTTCTGAATATTTGCTTACATCATTTTGTTATCTTTTTCATTATTAATTTTTCATATTTTCAAACACTTCTCACTACTATGGTTTACATCCTTCTTGTTGCAGGCCTCCTTTCATCAGGATTGGTGATTTCCACATTACCTACACCAACTTTCAGAAGCCGTTGAAGCCACGCGCTCAGATGTGCAATGAAGTCATGTCTTTAGTCATCGAAACCTTCAACATTGAATAGCTATCGTCTTCAAATAAGCATAAGAAATTTGCTTTCTCTGTTTTAATGAGTGTTAGTTCATCTATTTGTTGGTCCCTTTTATTGCCATCATTTTCCTAGAGTTGTTTTGTATGCCCTACTGCAAAAGTTCTCCATCACTTTTTCTCGTATGTTATTCTATGTCCATGTGTGTTGTAGCTTCAACTTTCTAGCCCTCCAGAAGTTTTTGATCCGAGTGTTTGTGCAAGAGAGCTGAGGAGGGCATGCCAAAATTTTCAGATTTTAGTTTTCGGCCTAGTAAGTGTGCTCCCAAATTTTTTTACTCAATTTATGTGTTTCCTTCATTTTTTGGTACTTTAAAGTTTATTCCAATTAACCTTTTATCTTGCCTTTTACTTCTTTTCTAGTTTTTCTTCACCATCGTCCATGATGGCCACTGGATTATTTACGTCGTTAACCTCTCGCACACGGAGTTCAACATGTTTGACTCGTTGGATAACGAAAAATTGGATGTTGCTGCAAGGAATCTGGAAAGTGACATTTTTATCCTTTTATCTGTAGTTTTCATTGTTTATTAAATGACAAAACCAGAATCCCCAATGAACATGTGATTGATTTTTTTGATAGTGAATCTTAGTGTGCCTGAAGTTTTAGTGGTGGTAGCATTTTTCCCCCATCACTTTTTGTGGTTTGACAAAGCCCCTTTTTTTGTTTGCTAATGTTTCATATTTCTACCAGTTTACCAATTTCAAGAGGATTGCTGCAGAAGAGCCAGATTTCACGGTGGATTCATCTTCCTTCAAACCAGATTGGCCCCTGCTTGACTACCCACAGCAGGCAACTCGGTAAGCTCTAATCATACATTGCCCTCCAGAATAGTAGTGTTTACATGTGCTTTTATGTAAAAACATTTAACCTTTTTCTACCCATTTTATGTATGGCACCACGAAACAGCTTTGATTGTGGATTGTTTTCAACACTGTACTTGGAAAATTTTGATGGCAAGAGGATGAAAGATTTTAAGAAGGTAAAAATAGATAATCGTGCTTTTTGTTTGATACATTTTCATGTGTTGCGTGTTCACCATTTTTCTTTTTACGTAGCAAAATATGATTGATGTGCAAAGACCATTGCTTCGAAGCTGTTTTCCCATCCGCTGAACAAGGTATGCCCTGTTGATGTGCAAAGGCAATCGTAGTGGCTTGAAGAAAGCGATCATACCGTATTGAATAAGGCGATCACAGTGGGTTTTGGAGATGCAACTTTTTGCAATTGTTGGAAAATTGCCAGTAGTGCATTATGTTATCATTTCTGTGTCAAATGAAACTTCATGTAAAGAAAATCAGTTTTTGGGCCTCTGCTTCGCTATTATTGAACCTAGAAATAGGATAATCACAAGCAAAATGATAACTGTCATGAAGAACCGCCGTCGCCGCACCCGTTGATTGTATTGGGGAACGTAGTATTTCAAAAAAAATCCTACGATCACGCAAGATCTATCTAGGAGAAACATAGCAACGAGCGGGGAGAGTGTGTCCACATACCCTCGTAGACCAAAAGCGGAAGCATTTAGTAACGCGGTTGATATAGTCGAACGTCTTCGCGATCCAACTGATCCAAGTACCAAACACACGACACCTCCGCGATCTGCACATGTTCAGCTTGGTGACGTCCCTCGAACACTTGATCCAGTTGAGGCCGAGGGAGAGTTTTGTCAGCACGATGGCGTGGTGACGGTGATGATGATGTTACCGGCGCAGGGCATCGCTTAATCACTATGACGATATGACCGAGGTGTTAACTGTGGAGGGGGGCGCCGCACACGGCTAGGAACAATTCATGTGTGTTCTAGGGGTGCCCTCCCCACGCATATAAAGGAGGGAGAGGGAGGCAGGCAGCCTAGGGCATGCCCAAGTAGGAGGAATCCTACTTGGGCCCCTAGTCCAATTCAGCCCCCCCCCCTTACCATATTTGGACAAGGGGGGAAGGAAGGAGGGGGGAGGGGAAGGAAGTAGGGGTCCTACTTCATACTTCCCTTTTCCTCCTCTCCTTTTCCTTTCTCCCCACGTGGTTGGCCCTATAGGGGGCACCAGCCCCTTGTGGGCTGGTGTGTTCCCTTACTTGGCCCATTAAGCCCATATCTTTGCCGGGGTTTGCCCGGAACCCCTTCCGGTGACCCGGTATCACCCGGAACACTTCCGGTGTCCGAATATAGCCTTCCAATATATGAATCTTTACCTCTCGACCATTTCAAGACTCCTCGTCATGTCCGTGATCTCATCTGGGACTCCAAACAAACTTGGTACATCAAATCACATAACTCATAATACAAATCGTCATCGAACGTTAAGCGTGCGGACCCTATGGGTTCGAGAACTATGTAGACATGACCAAGACACATCTTCGGTCAATAACCAATAGCGGAACCTGGATGCTCATATTGGCTCCTACATATTCTATGAAGATCTTTATCGGTCAAACCGCATAACAACATACGTTGTTCCCTTTGTCATCGGTATGTTACTTGCCCAAGATTCGATCGTCGGTATCATCATACCTAGTTCAATCTCGTTACTGGCAAGTCTCTTTACTCGTTCCGTAATGCATCATCCCGCAACTAACTTATTAGTCACATTGCTTGCAAGGCTTATAGTGATGAGCATTACCGAGAGGGCCCAGAGATACCTCTCCGATACACGGAGTGACAAATCCTAATCTCGATCTATACCAACTCAACAAACACCATTGGAGACACCTGTAGAGAATTTTTATAATCACCTAGTTACATTATGACGTTTGATAGCACACAAGGTGTTCCTCCTGTATTTGGGAGTTGCATAATCTCATAGGCAGAGGAACATGTATAAGTCATGATGAAAGCAATAACAATGAAACTAAACGATCATTTATGCTAAGCTAACAGATGGGTCATGTCCATCACATCATTCTCTAATGATGATGTGATCCCGTTCATCAAATGACAACACATGTCTATTGTTAGGACACTTAACCATCTTTGATTAATGAGCTAGTCAAGTAAAGGCATACTAGGGACACTCTCTTTGTCTATGTATTCACACATGTACTAAGTTTCCGGTTAATACAATTCTAGCATGAATAATAAACATTTATCATGATATAAGGAAATATAAATAACAACTTTATTATTGCCTCTAGGGCATATTTCCTTCAGTTTCCAACTCGCACTAGAGTCAATAATCTAGTTCACATCGCCATGTGATTTAACACCAATAGTTCACATCTTCATGTTATTTAACACTCTATAGTTCACATCGCTATGTGAAAAATACCCAAAGGGTTTACTAGAGTCAATAATCTAGTTCACATTACCATGTGATTAACACCCAAAGAGTACTAAGGTGTGATCATGTTTTGCTTGTGAGAGAAGTTTAGTCAACGGGTCTGCCACATTCAGATTTGTATGTGCTACATCTTGAGCACTGCGTTGGATTTCCCCGAAGAGGAAGGGATGATGCAGCAAAGTAGTGTAAGCATTTCCCTCAGTTTTTGAGAACCAAGGTATCAATCCAGTAGGAGGCTACGCTCGAGTCCCTCGTACCTACACAAAAACAATAGCTCAACGCAACCAATGTGCTTAGGGGTTGTCAATCCCTTCACGGTCACTTACGAAAGTGAGATCTGGTAGAGATGATAAATAATATTT
The DNA here is from genome assembly GCF_056163025.1 of Triticum urartu. Lineage (NCBI taxonomy): Eukaryota > Viridiplantae > Streptophyta > Magnoliopsida > Poales > Poaceae > Triticum > Triticum urartu. Next base: position 317,070,841 of record NC_141879.1, on the reverse strand, counting down.
TTGGTATTTTTTGTATAGAGATGCAAAGTAAATAAAGTAAAAGCAAAGTAAAAGCAAAGCAATAATAAAGTGATGGAGATTGATATGATGAGAAAGAGACCCGGGGGCCATAGGTTTCACTAGTGGCTTCTCTCAAGAGCATAAGTATTCTACGGTGGGTGAACAAATTACTATTGAGAAATTGACAGAATTGAGCATAGTTATGAGAATATCTAGGTATCATCATGTATATAGGCATCACGTCTGAGACAAGTAGACCGAAACGATTCTGCATCTACTACTATTACTCCACTCATCGACCGCTATCCAGCATGCATCTAGAGTATTAAGTTAAAAACAGAGTAACGCCTTAAGCAAGATGACATGATGTAGAGGGATAGTTTCATGCAATATGATAAAAACCCCATCTTGTTATCCTCGATGGCAACAATACAATATGTGCCTTGCTGCCCCTTCTGTCACTGGGAAAGGACACTGCAAGATTGAACCCAAAGCTAAGCACTTCTCCCATGGCAAGAACAACCAATCTAGTAGGCCAAACCAAACTGATAATTCGAAGAGACTTGCAAAGATAACCAATCATACATAAAAGAATTCAGCAAAGATTCAAATATTATTCATAGATAGACTTGATCATAAACCCACAATTCATCGGTCTCAACAAACACACCGCAAAAAGAAGATTACATCGAATAGATCTCCACGAGAGAGGGGAGAACATTGTATTGAGATCCAAAAAGAGAGAAGAATCCATCTAGCTACTAGCTATGGACCCGTAGGTCTGAAGTAAACTACTCACACTTCATCGGAGGGGCTTGGATGATGATGTAGAAGCCCTCCGTGATCGATGCCCCCTCCGACGGAGCTCCGGAACAGGCCCCAAGATGGGATCTCGTGGATACAGAAAGTTGCGGCGGTGGAATTAGGTTTTTGGCTCCGTCCCCGATCGTTTGGGGTACGTGGATATATATAGGAGGAAGAAGTATGTCGGTGGAGCTTCGAGGGGCCCACAAGGCAGGGGGCGCGCACCCGGTGGAGCTTCGAGGGGCCCACGAGGCAGGGGGCGCACCCTAGGGGGGTGCGCGCCCCCTACCCTCGTGAGCATCCCGTGGCTTTCTTGACGGAGGGTTCAAGTCTCCTAGATCTTATCTGATGAGAAAATCACGTTTCTGAAGGTTTCATTCCGTTTGGACTCCGTTTGATATTCCTTTTCTTCGAAACCCTAAAACAGGCAAAAAACAGCAATTTTGGGCTGGGCCTCCGGTTAATAGGTTAGTCCCAAAAATAATATAAAAGTGGAAAATAAAGCCCAATAATGTCTAAAACAGTATATAATGTAGCATGGAGCAATCAAAATTTATAGATACGTTGGAGACGTATCAAGCATCCCCAAGCTTAATTCCTGCTCGTCCTCGAGTAGGTAAATGATAAAAACAGAATTTTTGATGCAGAGTGCTACTTGGCATAATTTTAATGTAATTCTTCTTAATTGTGGTATGAATATTAAGATCCGAAAGATTCAAGACAAAAGTTCATATTGACATAAAAATGATAATACTTCAAGCATACTAACTAAGCAATTATGTCTTCTCAAAATAACATGGCCAAAGAAAGTTCATCCCTACAAAATCATATAGTTTATTCATGTTTCATTTTTGTCACACAAGAATGCTATCATCATGCACAACCCCGATGACAAGCCAAGCAATTGTTTCATACTTTAGTAATCTCAAACCTATAAACTTTCACGCAATATATGAGCGCGATCCATGGACATAGCACTATGGGTGGAATAGAATATAATGAAGGGGGGTTATGTGGAGAAGAAAAAAAAGGAGAAAGTCTCACATCAACGAGGCTAATCAATGGGCTATGGAGATGCCCACCGATTGATGTTAATGCAAGGAGTAGGGATTGGCATGCAACAGATGCACTAGAGCTATAAATGTATGAAAGCTCAACAAAAGAAACTAGTGGGTGTGCATCCAACTTGCTTGCTCACGAAGACCTAGGGCACTTGAGGAGGCCCATTGCTGGAATATACAAGCCAAGTTCTATAATGAAAAATTCCCACTAGTATATGAAAGTGATAACATGAGAGACTCTCTACTATGAAGATCATGGTGCTACTTTGAAGCACAAGTGTGGTAAAAGGATAGTAACATTGTCCCTTCTCTCTTTTTCTCTCATTTGGGGGGGGGGGCTTCTCTTTTTTATGGCCTTTCTTTTTTTTATTCCTCACTTGGAACAATGCTCTAATAATGATGATCATCACACTTCTATTTATTTACAACTCATTGATTACAACTCGATACTAGAACAAAGATGACTCTATGTGAATGCCTCCGGCGGTGTACCGGGATATGCAATGAACCAAGAGTGACATGTATGAAAGAATTATGAACGGTGGCTTTGCCACAAATACTATGTCAACTATATGATCATGCTAAGCAATATGACAATGATGAATGTGTCATGATGAACGAAATGATGGAAAGTTGCATGGCAATATATCTCGGAATGGCTATGGAAATGCCATAATAGGTAGGTATGGTGGCTGTTTTGAGGAAGATATAAGGAGGTTTATGTGTGAAAGAGCGTATCATATCACGGGGTTTGGATGCACCGGCGAAGTTTGCGCCAACTCTCAATGTGAGAAAGGGCAATGCACGGTACCGAAGAGGCTAGCAAGGGTGGAAGGGTGAGAGTGCGTATAATCCATGGACTCGACATTAGTCATAAAGAACTCACATACTTATTGCAAAAATCTACAAGTCATCAAAAACCTCGGCACTACGTGCATGCTCCTGGGGGGATAGATTGGTAGGAAAAGACCATCGCCCGTCCCCGACCGCCACTCATAAGGAAGACAATCAAATAACACCTCATGTTTCAAATCTGTTGCATAACATTTACCATACGTGCATGCTACGGGACTTGCAAACCTCAACACAAGTATTTCTCAATTTCACAACTACTCAACTAGCATGACTTTGATATTATTACCTCCATATCTCAAAACAATCATCAAGCATCAAACTTTTCTTAGTATTCAACACACTCATAAGAAAGTTTTATTATTAATCTTGCATACCAAGCATATTAGGATTTTAAGCAAATTACCATGCTATTAAGAATCTCAAAATAATCTAAGTGAAGCATGAGAGAACAATAGTTTCTACAAAACAAATCCACCACTCTAAAAGATATAAGTGAAGTACTAGAGCAAAATTATAAAGCTCAAAAGATATAAGTGAAGCACATAGAGTATTCTATCAAATTCCAAATCATGTATGGCTCTCTCAAAAGGTGTGTACAGAAAGTATGATTGTGGTAAACTAATAATCAAAGACTCAAATCATAAAAGACGCTCCAAGAAAAACACATATCATGTGGTGAATAAAAATATAGCTCCAAGTAAAGTTACCGATAGAAGTAGACGAAAAAGGGGATGCCTTCCGGGGCATCCCCAAGCTTTGGATTTTAGGTGTCCTTAGATTATCTTGGGGGTTCCATGGGCATACCCAATCTTAGTCTCTTGCCACTCCTTGTTCCATAATCCATCAAATCTTTACCCAAAACTTGAAAACTTCACAACACAAAACTTAAAGTAGAAAACTCGTGAGCTCCGTTAGCGAAAGAAAACAAAAGACCACTTCAAGGTACTGTAATGAACTCATTCTTTATTTATATTGGTGTTATACCTAATGTATTCCAACTTCTCTATGGATTATAAACTATTTTACTAGCCATAGATTCATCAAAATAAGCAAACAACACACGAAAAACAGAATCTGTCAAAAACAGAACAGTCTGTAGTAATCTGTATCTAGCGCAATATATGGAACCCCAAAAATTCTAAAATAAATTGCTGGACGTCAGGAACTTATCTATTAATCATCTTAAAAAATAATTAACTAAATATCACGTTCCAAATAAAAATGACAGCAGTTCTCGTGAGCGCTAAAGTTTCTGTTTTTTACAGCAAGTTCAATCAAGACTTTCCCCAAGTCTTCCCAACGGTTCTACTTGGCACAAACACTTATTAAACACAAAAAACACAACCAAAACAGAGGCTAGATAATTTATTTATTACTAAACAGGAGCAAAAAGTAAGGAATAAAAATAAAATTGGGTTGCCTCCCAACAAGCGCTATCGTTTAACGCCCCTAGCTAGGCATAACAAGCAAGAATAGATCTAGGTATTGCCATCTTTGGTAGGCAATCCATAAGTGTCTCTCATGATAGATTCATATGGTAATTTTATTTTCTTTCTAGGGAAGTGTTTCATGCCCTTTTTAATGGAAATTGAAATCTAATATTCCCTTCCTTCATATCAATAATTGCACCAATCGTTCTAAGGAAAGGTCTACCAAGAATAATAGGGCAAGAATGATTGCAATCTATATCAAGAACGATAAAGTCTACGAGCACATAATTCCTATTAGAAACAATAAGAACATCATTAATTCTTCTCATAGGTTTCTTAATAGTGGAATCTGCAAGATGCAAGTTTAGAGAGCAATCATCAAAATCACGGAAATCTAGTAAATCACACAAAGTTTGGGAATAGTAGAGACACTAGCACCCAAATCACACAAAGCATAAAACTCATAATTTTTAATTTTAATCTTAATAGTTGGTTCCCACTCATCACAAAGTTTTCTAGGGATAGAAACTTCCAATTCAAGTTTTTCTTCATAAGATTGCATCAAGGCACCAATGATATGTTTAGTAAACACTTTATTTTGACTATAAGCGTGAGGAGATTTTAGCACGGATTGCAACAAGGAAATACAATCAATCAAAGAGAAATTTTCATAGTTAAATTCCTTGAAATCCATAATAGTGGGTTTAGCAACATCTAGGGTTTTAATTTCTTCAATCCCACTTTTATCAAATTTAGCATCAAGATCAACAAATTCCAAATTCTTAGAACGCCTTCTAGGTAAAGGTGGATCATATTCAGTCCCATCATTATCAAGATTCATATTGCAAAACAAAGATTTAATAGGGGACACATCAATAACTTTTAGATCTTCATCATTATTTTCATAGGAACTAGAAGAACACGCTTTTATAAAGGCATCTTTCTTAGCACGCATCCTAGCGGTTCTTTCTTTGCATTCATCAATGGAAATTCTCATGGATTTGATAGACTCATTGATATCATGCTTAGGTGGAATAGATCTAAGTTTCAAAGAATCAACATCAAGAGCAATTCTATCAACGTTCCTAGCTAAATCATCAATCTTAAGCAATTTTTCTTCAATCATAGCATTAAAATTCTTTTGCGAAGAAATAAATTCTTTAATATTAGATTCAAAATCAGAGGGCATATTATTATAATTTCCATAAGAATTGTTGTAGGAATTACCATAATTATTAGAGGGATTACTAGGATAAGGCCTAGGATTGAAATTTCCTCTATACGCGTTGTTACCAAAAAAGTTCCTACCAACAAAATTCACATCCATAGATTAACTATTATTCTCAATCAAAGTAGACAAGGGCACATCATTAGGATCAGAAGAAACACTCTTATTAGCAAATAATTTCATAAGTTCATCCATCTTTCCACTCAAAACATTAATTTCTTCTATCGCATGCACCTTTTTAGTAGACTTTCAGTATGCCATTGAGAATAATTAACCATAATATTATCTAGGAGTTTAGTAGCTTCTCCTAAAGTGATTTCCATAAAAGTGCCTCCCGCAGCTGAATCTAAAAGATTTCTAGAAGCAAAACTCAATCCGGCATAAAAATTCTGAATAATCATCCACAAATTTAAACCATGAGTAGGGCAATTACGTATCATTAATTTCATTCTCTCCCAAGCTTGTGCAACATGTTCATGATCAAGTTGTTTAAAATTCATAATATCGTTTCTAAGAGAGATGATCTTAGTGGGAGGAAAATACTTAGAGATAAAAGCATCTTTGCACTTGTTCCATGAATCAATACTATTTTTAGGCAAAGACGAAAACCAAGCTTTAGCACGATCTCTAAGCGAAAAAGGAAATAGCTTCAACTTAACAATATCATTATCGACATCTTTCTTCTTTTGCATGTCACACAAATCAACGAAGCTATTAAGATGGGTAGCGGCATCTTCACTAGGAAGGCCGGAGAACGGATCTTTCATGACAAGATTCAACAAAGCAGTATTAATTTCACAAGATTCAGCATCGGTAAGAGGAGCAATCGGAGTGCTAAGCAAATCATTATTATTGGTATTGGTGAAGTCACACAATTTAGTATTATCTTGAGCCATCGCGACAAACAAGCAAACTAACACACGAGCAAACAAAAAACAACGGGAAAAAAATCAAACGAAGAAAGAGGAGGGAGGATAGAGAGAGAGCGCGAATAAAACGGCAAGGGTGAAGTGGGGGAGAGGAAAACGAGAGGCAAATGGCAAATAATGTAATGCGGGAGATAGGGATTGTGATGGGTACTTGGTATGTTGACTTTTGCGCAGACTCCCCGGCAACGGCGCCAGAAATCCTTCTTGCTACCTCTTCAGCACTGCGTTGGATTTCCCCGAAGAGGAAGGGATGATGCAGCAAAGTAGCATAAGTATTTCCCTCAGTTTTTGAGAACCAAGGTATCAATCCAGTAGGAGGCTACGCTCGAGTCCCTCGTACCTACACAAAAACAATAGCTCAACGCAACCAACGCGCTTAGGGGTTGTCAATCCCTTCACGGTCACTTACGAAAGTGAGATCTGATAGAGATGATAAATAATATTTTTGGTATTTTTGGTATAGAGATGCAAAGTAAATAAAGTAAAATCAAAGCAATAATAAAGTGATGGAGATTGATATGATGATAAAGAGACCCGGGGGCCATAGGTTTCACTAGTGGCTTCTCTCAAGAGCATAAGTATTCTATGGTGGGTGAACAAATTACTGTTGAGCAATTGACAGAATTGAGCATAGTTATGAGAATATATAGGTATGATCATGTATATAGGCATCACGTCCGAGACAAGTAGACCGAAACGATTCTGCATCTACTACTATTACTCCACTCATCGACCGCTATCCAGCATGCATCTAGAGTATTAAGTTAAAAATAGAGTAACGCCTTAAGCAAGATGACATGATGTAGAGGGATAGTTTCATGCAATATGATAAAAACCCCATCTTGTTATCCTCGATGGCAACAATACAATATGTGCCTTGCTGCCCCTTCTGTCACTGGGAAAGGACACTGCAAGATTGAACCCAAAGCTAAGCACTTCTCCCATGGCAAGAACAACCAATCTAGTAGGCCAAACCAAACTGATAATTCGAAGAGACTTGCAAAGATAACCAATCATACATAAAAGAATTCAGCAAAGATTCAAATATTATTCATAGATAGACTTGATCATAAACCCACAATTCATCGGTCTCAACAAACACACCGCAAAAAGAAGATTACATCGAATAGATCTCCACGAGAGAGGGGAGAACATTGTATTGAGATCCAAAAAGAGAGAAGAATCCATCTAGCTACTAGCTATGGACCCGTAGGTCTGAAGTAAACTACTCACACTTCATCGGAGGGGCTTGGATGATGATGTAGAAGCCCTCCGTGATAGATGCCCCCTCCGATGGAGCTCCGTAACAGGCCCCAAGATGGGATCTCATGGATACAGAAAGTTGCGGTGGTGGAATTAGGTTTTTGGCTCCGTCCCCGATCGTTTGGGGGTACGTGGATATATATAGGAGGAAGAAGTACGTCGGTGGAGCTTTGAGGGGCCCACGAGGCAGGGGGCGCACCCTAGGGGGGCGCCCCCTACCCTCGTGAGCACCTCGTGGCTTTCTTGACGGAGGGTCCAAGTCTCCTGGATCTTATCTGATGAGAAAATCACGTTTCCGAAGGTTTCATTCCGTTTGGACTCCGTTTGATATTCCTTTTCTTCGAAACCCTAAAATAGGCCAAAAAAATAGCAATTCTAGGCTGGGCCTCCGGTTAATAGGTTAGTCCCAAAAATAATATAAAAGTGGAAAATAAAGCCCAATAATGTCTAAAACAGTAGATAATATAGCATGGAGCAATCAAAAATTATAGATACGTTGGAGACGTATCAGTATGTATTTTGCAAATTTCTATGTCTACAATGCTCTGCATGGAGCTACTCTAGCTAATTGCTCCCACTTTCAATATGTATCTAGATCGAGACTTAGAGTCATCTAGATTAGTGTCAAAGCTTGCACCGACGTAACTCTTTACGACGAACTATTTGTCACCTCCATAACCGAGAAACATTTCCTTATTCCACTAAGGATAATTTTGACCGCTGTCCAGTGATCCACTCCTGGATCACTATTGTACCCTCTTGCCAAACTAATGGTGAGGTACATAATAGGTCTGGTACACAGCATAGCATACTTTATAGAACCTATGACTGAGGCATAGGGAATGACTTTTCATTCTCTTTCTATTTTATACCGTGGTCGGGTTTTGAGTCTTTACTCAACTTCATACCCTGCAACACAGGCAAGAACTCCTTCTTTGACTGTTCCATTTTGAACTAATTCAAAAACTTGTCAAGGTATGTACTCATTAAAAAAATGTACCAAGCGTGTTGATCTATCTCTATAGATCTTGATGCTCAATATGTAAGCAGCTTCACCGAGGTCTTTCATTGAAAAAATCTTATTCAAGTATCCTTTTATGCTATCCAGAAATTCAGTATCATTTCTGATCAACAATATGTCATCCACATATAATATCATAAATGCTACAGAGCTCCCACTCACTTTCTTGTAAATACAGGCTTCTCCAAAAGTCTGTATAAAACTATATGCTTTGATCAACTCATCAAAGCATATATTCCAACTCCGAGATGCCTGCACCAGTCCATAGATGGATCGTTGGAGCTTGCATACTTTGTTTGCACCTTCAGGATTGACAAAACCTTCTGGTTGCATCATATACAACTCTTCTTTAATAAATCCATTAAGGAATGTAGTTTTGATATCCATTTGCCAGATTTCATAAAATGTGGCAACTGCTAACATGATTCGGACAGACTTTTAAGCATCGATACGAGTGAGAAAATCTCATCGTAGTAAACACCTTGAACTTCTCGAAAACCTTTTGCGACAATTCGAGCTTTGTAGATAGTAACACTACTATCAGCGTCCGTCTTCCTCTTGAAGATCCATTTATTCTGAATGGCTCACCGATCATCAGGCAAGTCAATCAAAGTCCATACTTTGTTCTCGTACATGGATCCCATCTCAAATTTCATGGCCTCAAGCCATTTCACGGAATCTGGGCTCATCATCGCTTCCTCATAGTTCGTAGGTTCGTCATGGTCAAGTAACATGACCTCCAGAACAGGATTACGGTACCACTCTAGTGCGGATCGTACTCTGGTGGACCTACAAGGTTCGGTAGTAACTTGATCTGAAGTTTCATGATCATCATCATTAACTTCCTCACTAATTGGTGTCGGCATCACTGGAACTGATTTCTGTGATGAACCATTTTCCAATTCGGGAGAAGGTACACTTACCTCATCAAGTTCTACTTTCCTCCCACTCACTTCTTTCGAGAGAAACTCCTTCTCTAGAAAGGATCCATTCTTAGCAACAAATATCTTGCCTTCGGATCTGTGATAGAAAGTGTACCCAACAGTTTCTTTTGGGTATCCTATGAAGACGCACTTTTCCGATTTGGGTTCGAGCTTATCAGTTTGAAACTTTTTCACATAAGCACCGCAACCCCAAACTTTAAGAAACGGCATCTTAGATTTCTTGCCAAACCACAATTCATATGATGTCGTCTCAACAGATTTAGATGGTGCCCTATTTAATGTGAATGCAGCTGTCTCTAATGCATAACCCCAAAACGATAGTAGTAATTCAGTAAGAGACATCATAGATCGCACCATATCTAATAAAGTACGGTTATGACATTCGGACACACCATTATGTTGTGGTGTTCCAGGTGGCGTGAGTTGTGAAACTATTCGACATTGTTTCAACTGAAGGCCAAACTCATAACTCAAATATTTCATCTCTGTGATCAGATCATAGAAACTTTATTTTCTTGTTACGATGATTCTCCACTTCACTCTAAAATTCTATGAACTTTTCAAACATTTCAGACTTGTGTTTCATTAAGTAGATATACTCATATCTTCTCAAATCATCTGTGAAAGTCAGAAAATAACGATACCCGCCGCGAGCCTCAACATTCATCAGACCGCATACATCGGTATATTATTTCCAATAAGTCAGTGGCTCGCTCCATTGTTCCGGAGAACGGAGTCTTAGTCATCTTGCCCATGAGGCATGGTTTGCAAGCATCAAATGATTCATAATCAAGTGATTCCAAACGTCCATCAGCATGGAGTTTCTTCATGCACTTTACACCAATATGACCTAAACGGCAGTACCACAAATAAGTTGCACTATCATTATTAACTTTGAATCTTTTGGCATCAATATTATGTGTACCACTATGATCAAGATTCAGTAAACCATTTACATTGGATGTAAGACCATAAACGGTTTTATTCATGTAAACAGAATAACAATTATTCTATGACTTAAATGAATAATCGTAGCGCAATAAACATGATCCAATCATATTTATGCTCAACGCAAACACCAAATAACAATTATTTAGTTCCAATACTAATCCCCAAGGTAGAGGGAGTATGCGATATGGTGATCTTGTCAGCCTTGGAATTGATACGTCTCCAATGTATCTATAATTTTTGATTCTTCCATGCTATTATATTATCTGTTTTGGATGTTAATGGGCTTTATTTTACACTTTTATATTATTTTTGGGACTAACCTATTAACCGGAGGCCTAGCCCAAATTGCTATTTTTTGCCTATTTAAATGTTTCGCAGAAAAGGAATATCAAAAGGAGTCCAAACAGAATGAAACCTTCAGGAGCGTGATTTTTGGAACAAATGTGATCCAGAGGATTTGGAGTGGACGTCAAGAAACAATCGAGGAGGCCACGAGGCAGGGGGCGCGCCTACCCCCCTGGGCGCGCCCTCCACCCTCGTGGGCCCCTCGTTGCTCCACCGACCTTCTTCTTCCTCCTATATATATTCATATACCCCAAAAACATCAAGGAGCACCACGAAACCCTATTTCCACCGCCGCAACCTTATGTACCCAAGAGATCCCATCTTGGGGCCTTTTCTGGAGCTCCGCCAGAGGGGTCATTGATCACGGAGGGCCTCTACATCAACTCCATGGCCCCTCTGATGATGTGTGAGTATTTTACCTCAGACCTTCGGGTCCATAACTAGTAGCTAGATGGCTTATTCTCTCTCTATGGATCTCAATACAAAGTTCTCCTCGATTCTCTTGGAGATCTATTCGATGTAACTCTTTTTGCGGTGTGTTTGTCCAGATACGATGAATTGTGGGTTTATGATCAAGTTTATCTATGAACAATATTTGAATCTTCTCTGAATTCTTTTATGTATGATTGGTTTATCTTTGCAAGTCTCTTCGAATTATCAGTTTGGTTTGGCCTACTAGATTGATCTTTCTTACAATGGGAGAAGTGCTTAGCTTTGGGTTCAATCTTGCAGTGCTCGATCCCGGTGACAGAAAGGGAAAGTACATGTATTGTATTGTTGCCATCGAGGATAAAAAGATGGGGTTTATATCATATTGCATGAGTTTATCCCTCTACATCATGTCATCTTGCTTGAAGCATTACTCTATTCTTATGAACTTAATACTCTAGATGCATGCTGGATAGCGGTCGATGTGTGGAGTAATAGTAGTAGATGTAGGCAGGATTCGGTCTACTTGTCACGGACGTGATGCCTATATACATGATCATACCTAGATATTCTCATAATTATTCGCTTTTCTATCAATTGCTCGACAGTAATTTGTTCACCCACCGTAATACTTATGCTATCTTTAGAGAAGCCACTAGTGAAACCTATGCCCCCCGGGTCTATTTTCCATCATATAAGTTTCCAATCTATTTTATTTTGCAATCTTTACTTACAATATATATCATAAAATATCAAAAATATTTATCTTATTATTATTATCTCTATCAGATCTCACTCTTGCAAGTGGCCGTGAAGGGATTGAAAACCCCTTTATCACGTTGGTTGCGAGGTTCTTATTTGTTTGTGTAGGTACGAGGTGACTCGTGTGTGGTCTCCTATTGGATTGATACCTTGGTTCTCAAAAACTAAGGGAAATACTTACGCTGCTTTGCTGCATCACCCTTTCCTCTTCAAGGGAAAACCAACACAGTGCTCAAGAGGTAGCAACAAGGATTTCTGGCGCCGTTGCCGGGGAGATCTATGCCAAGTCAATACATACCAAGTACCCATCACAACTCTTACCCTTCGCATTACATTATTTGCCATTTGCCTCTCGTTTTCCTCTCCCCCACTTCACCCTTGCCATTTTATTCACCCTCTTTTCCTTTCGCCCTCTCTTTCCATTCGCTTTTTCTTCGCTTGTTTGCTTGTGTGTTGGATTGCTTGCTTGTCACGATGGCTCAAGACAATAGTAAATTGTGTGACTTTTCCAATACCAACAATAATGATTTTATTAGCACTCCGATTGCTCCTCTTACCGATGCTGAATCTTGTGAAATTAATACTGCTTTGATGAATCTTGTCATGAAAGATCCATTTTCTGGCCTTGCTAGTGAAGATGCCGCTACCCATCTAAACAACTTTGTTGATTTGTGTGATATGAAAAGAAGAAAGATGTGGATAATGATATTGTTAAACTTAAGCTATTTCCGTTTTCACTTAGAGATCGTGCTAAATCTTGGTTTTCGTCTTTGCATAAAAATAGTATTGATTCATGGAATAAGTGCAAAGATGTTTTTATCTCTAAGTATTTTCCTCCCTCTAAGATCATCTCTCTTAGAAACGATATTATGAATTTTAAGCAACTTGATCATGAGCATGTTGCACAATTTTGGGAGAGGATGAAATTAATGATACGTAATTGCCCTACACATGGTTTGAATTTATGGATGATTATACAAAAAATTTATGCCGGATTGAATTTTGCTTCTAGAAATCTTTTAGATTCGGCCGCGGGAGGCACTTTTATGGAAATCATTTTAGGAGAAGCTACCAAACTCCTAGATAATATTATGGTTAATTATTCTCAATGGCACACTGAAAGATCTACTAGTAAAAAGGTGCATGCAATTGAAGAGATTAATGTTTTGAGTGGAAAGATGGGTGAACTTATGAAATTGTTTGCTAATAAGAGTGCTCCTACTGATCCCAATGATATGCCTTTATCTACTTTGATTGAGAATAATAATGAATCTATGGATGTGAATTTTGTTGGTAGGAACAATTTTGGTAACAACGCGTATAGAGGTAATTTTAATTCTAGGCCGTTTCCTAGTAATTCCTCTAATAATTATGGTAATTCCTACAACAATTCTTATGGAAATTATAATAAGATGCCCTCTGATTTTGAATCTAGTATTAAATAATTTATTAGTTCACAAAAGAGTTTCAATGCGTTGATTGAAGAAAAATTGCTTAAGATTGATGAGTTGGCTAGGAACGTGGATAGAATTTCTCTTGATGTTGATTCTTTGAAACTTAGATCTATTCCACCTAGGCATGATATCAATGAGTCTCTCAAAGCCATGAGAATTTCCATTGATGAGTGCAAAGAAAGAACCGCTAGGATGCGTGCTAAAAAAGATTGCTTCATAAAAGCGTGTTCTTCTAGTTTTCATGATAATAAGGATGAAGATCTAAAAGTGATTAATGTGTCCCCTATTAAATCCTTGTTTTGCAATATGAATCTTTATAATGATGGGACTGGACATGAGTCAACTTTAGTTAGAAGGCATCCCAAAAATTCAGAGTTTTTAGATCTTGATGCAAAAATTGATAAAAGTGGGATTGGAGAGGTCAAAACTTTAGATAGCAACGAACGCACTATCTTGGATTTCAAGGAATTTAATTATGATAATTGCTCTTTGATAGATTGTATTTCCTTGTTGCAATCCGTGCTAAATTCTCCTCATGCTTATAGTCAAAATAGAGCTTTTACTAAACATATCGTTGATGCTTTGATGCAATCTTATGAAGAAAAACTTGAGTTGGAAGTTTCTATCCCTAGAAAACTTTATGATGAGTGGGAACCTACAATAAAAATAAAAATTAAAGATCATGAATGCTATGCTTTGTGTGATTTGGGTGCTAGTGTTTCCACGATCCCAAAAACGTTGTGTGATTTGCTAGGTTTCCGTGAATTTGATGATTGCTCTTTAAACTTGCACCTTGCGGATTCCACTATTAAGAATCCTATGGGAAAGATTAATGATGTTCTTATTGTTGCAAATAGGAATTATGTGCCCGTAGATTTCGTTGTTCTTGATATAGATTGCAATCCTTCATGTCCTATTATTCTTGGTAGACCTTTCCTTAGAACGATTGGTGCAATTATTGATATGAAGGAAGGGAATATTAGATTCCAATTTCCGTTAAGGAAAGGCATGGAACACTTCCATAGAAAGAAAATTAAATTACCATATGAATCTATTATGAGAGCCACCTATGGATTGCCTACCAAAGATGGCAATGCCTAGATCTATCCTTGCTTTTATGCCTAGCTAGGGGCGTTAAACGATAGCGCTTGTTGGGAGGCAACCCAATTTTATTTTTATTCCTTGCTTTTTGTTCCTGTTTAGTAATAAATAATTTATCTAACCTATGTTTTGGTTGTGTTTAATTAGTGTTTGTGCCAAGTAGAACCGTTGGGAAGACCTGGGGGAAGTCTTTTTGATCTTGCTGTAAAAACAGAAACTTTAGTGCTCACGAGAATTGCTGACATTTTTTATTGGAGAGTGCTGTTTAGTTAATTCTTTTTCAGATGATTAATAGATAAATTCCTCACGTCCAGAAATTTATTTTAGAATTTTTGGGGTTCCAGAAGTATGCGTTTGATATAGATTACTACAGACTGTTCTGTTTTTGACAGATTCTGTTTTCCGTGTGTTGTTTGCTTATTTTGATGAATCTAAGGCTAGTGATGGAGCTTAAACCATATATAAGTTGGAATACAGTAGGTTTAACACCAATATAAATAAATAATGAGTTCATTACAGTACCTTGAAGTGGTGTTTTGTTTTCTCTCGCTAACGGAGCTCACAAGATTTTCTGTTAAGTTTTGGGTAAATATTTGATGGATTATGGAACAAGGAGTGGCAAGAGCCTAAGATTGGGGATGCCCAAGTCACCCCAAGGTAAATTCAAGGACACCAAAAAGCCTAAGCTTGGGAATGTCCCGGAAGGCATCCCCTCTTTTGTCTTCGTTCATCGGTAACTTTACTTGGAGCTATATTTTTATTCACCACATGATATGTGTTTTTCTTGGAGCATCTTGTATGATTTGAGTCTTTGCTTTTTAGTTTACCACAATAATCCTTTTTGTACACACATTTTGAGAGAGACACACATGAATCGGAATTTATTACAATACTCTATGTGCTTCACTTCTATCTTTTGAGCTATATAGTTTTTGCTCTAGTGCTTCACTTATATCTTTTAGAGCACGGTGGTGGTTTTATTTTATAGAAATAATTGATCTCTCATGCTTCACTTATATTATTTTGAGAGTCCTTTAAACAGCATGGTAATTTTCTTTTAGGAATAATAAAAACTTTCATATAAGTGCATTGAATACTATGAGAAGTTTGATACTTGATAATTGTTTTGAGATATGGAGATGGTGATATTAGAGTCATGCTAGTTGACTAGTTGTGAATTTGAGAAATAATTGTGTTGAAGTTTGTGATTCCCGTAGCATGCATGTATGGTGAACCATTATGTGATGAAGTCGGAGCATGATTTATTTATTGATTGTCTTCCTTATGAGTGGCGGTCGGGGACGAGCGATGGTCTTTTCCTACCAATCTATCCCCCTAGGAGCATGCGTGTAGTACTTTATGTCGATAACTAATAGATTTTTGCAATAATTATGTGAGTTCTTTATGACTAATGTTGAGTCCATGAATTATACGCACCCTCACCCTTCCACATTTGCTAGCCTCTCTATTACCGCGCAACTTTCGCCGCTATCATACACCCACAATATACCTTCCTCAAAACAGCCACCATACCTACCTATTATGGCATTTCCATAGCCATTCCGAGATATATTGCCATGCAACTTTCCACCGTTTCATTTGTTATGACACGCTTCATCATTGTCATATTGCCATGCATGATCATGTAGTTGACATCGTATTTGTGGCAAAGCCACCGTTCATAATTTTTTCATACATGTCACTCTTGATTCATTGCATATCCCGGTACACCGCCGGAGGCATTCACATAGAGTCATATTTTGTTCTAAGTATTGAGTTGTAATTCTTGAGTTTTAAGTAAAAATAAGTGTGATGATCATCATTATTAGAGCATTGTCCCAGTGAGGAAAGGATGATGGAGACTATGATTCCCCCACAAGTCGGGATGAGACTCCGGACGAAAAATGGAAAAGGGGGAGAAAAAAGGCCCAAAAAATGAGAGAAAAAGAGAGAAGGGACAATGTTACTATCCTTTTTCCACACTTGTGCTTCAAAGTAGCACCATGATCTTCATGATAGAGAGTCTCCTATGTTGTCACTTTCATAAACTAGTGGGAATTTTATATTATAGAACTTGGCTTGTATATTCCAATGATGGGCTTCCTCAAATTGCCCTAGGACTTCGTGAGCAAGCAAGTTGGATGCACATCCACTTCGTTTCTTTTGTTGAGCTTTCATACACTTATAGCTCTAGTGCATCCATTGCATGGCAATCCCTACTCACTCACATTGATATCTATTGATGGGCATCTCCATAGCCCGTTGATACGCCTAGTTGATGTGAGACTATCTTCTCCTTTTTGTCTTCTCCAAAACCACCATTCTATCCCACCTATAGTTCTATGTCCATGGCTCACGCTCATGTATTGCGTGAAAATTGAAAAAGTTTGAGAACATCAAAAGTATGAAACAATTGCTTGGCTTGTCATCGGGGTTGTGCATGATTTAATATTTTGTGTGATGAAGATAGAGCATAGCTTATGATTTTGTAGGGATAACTTTCTTTGGCCATGTTATTTTGAGAAGACATAATTGCTTAGTTAGTATGCTTGAAGTATTATTATTTTTATGTCAATATTAAACTTTTGTCTTGAATCTTTCGAATCTGAAAATTCATGCCACAATAAAGAAAAATTACATTAAGAAATATGTTAGGAAGCATCCACATCAAAAATTCTGTTTTTTCATTTACCTACTCAAGGACGAGCGGGAATTAAGCTTGGGGATGCTTGATACGTCTCCAACGTATCTATAATTTTTTATTGTTCCATGCTATTATATTATCTGATTTGGATGTTAATGGGCTTTATTTTACACTTCTATATTATTTTTGGGACTAACCTATTAACCGGAGGCCCAGCCCAAATTGTTGTTTTTTGCCTATTTTAGTGTTTCGCAGAAAAGGAATATCAAACGGAGTCCAAACGGAATGAAACCTTCAGGAGCGTGATTTTTGGTACAAACGTGATCCAGAGGACTTGGAGTGGATGTCAAGAAACAATCAAGGAGGCCACGAGGCAGGGGGCGCGCCCTCCACCCTCATGGGCCCCTCGTTGCTCCACCAACCAACTTCTTCCTCCTATATATATTCATATACCCCGAAAACATCCAGGAGCACCACGAAACCCTATTTACACCGCCGCAATCTTCTGTACCCAAGAGATCCCATCTTGGGGCCTTTTCCGGAGCTCCGCTGAAGGGGGCATTGATCACGGTGGGCCTCTACATCAACTCCATGGCCCCTCCAATCATGTGTGAGTAGTTTACCTCAGACCTTCAGGTCCATAGCTAGTAGCTATATGGTTTCTTCTCTCTCTTTGGATCTCAATACAAAGTTCTCCTGACCGACTTCCTTCGCCTATATATACTCATATACCCTGAAAACATCCAGGAGCACCACGAAACCCTATTTCCACCACCGCAACCTTCTGTACCCATGAGATCCCATCTTGGGGCCTTTTCCGGCGCTTCGCCGGAGGGGGCATTGATCATAGAGGGCTTCTACATCAACACCATAGCCTCTCCGATGATGTGTGAGTAGTTTACTTCAGACCTTCGGGTCCATAGTTATTAGCTAGATGGCTTCTTCTCTCTCTTTGGATCTCAATACAAAGTTCTCCTAGATCTTCTTGGAGATCTATTCGATGTAACTCTTTTTGCAGTGTGTTTGTCCAGATCCGATGAATTGTGGGTTTATGATCAAGATTATCTATGAACAATATTTGAATCTTCTCTGAATTCTTTTATGTATGATTGGTTTATCTTTGCAAGTCTCTTCGAATTATCAGTTTGGTTTGGCCTACTAGATTGATCTTTCTTACAATGGGAGAAGTGCTTAGCTTTGGGTTCAATCTTGTGGTGCTCGATCCTGGTGACAGAAAGGGAAACGACACGTATTGTATTGTTGCCATCGAGGACAAAAAGATGGCGTTTATATCATATTGCATGAGTTTATCCCTCTACATCATGTCATCTTACTTAAAGCATTACTCTATTCTTATGAACTTAATACTCTAGATGCATGCTGGATAGCGGTCGATGTGTGGAGTAATAGTAGTAGATGCAGGCAGGAGTCGGTCTACTTGTCACGGACGTGATGCCTATATACATGATCATACCTAGATATTCTCATAATTATCTGCTTTTCTATCAATTGCTCGACAGTAATTTGTTCACCCACCGTAATACTTTTGCTATCTTGAGAGAAGCCACTAGTGAAACCTATGGCCCCCGGGTCTATTTTCCATCATATAAGTTTCCAATCTATTTTATTTTGCAATCTTTACTTACAATCCTTATCATAAAAATACCAAAAATATTTATCTTATTATTATCATCTCTATCAGATCTCACTCTTGCAAGTGGCCATGAAGGGATTGACAACCCCTTTATCGCATTGGTTGCGAGGTTCTTATTTGTTTGTGTAGGTACGAGGTGACTCGCGCGTGGTTTCCTACTGGATTGATAACTTGGTTCTAAAAAACTGAGGGGAATACTTACGCTGCTTTGCTGCATCACCCTTTCCTCTTCAAGGGAAAACCAGCGCAGTGCTCAAGAGGTAGCAGGAATCACTTCCAACACACATCGTCACCTCGCCCTCAACTAGTCTCTGTTCATTTTCTAATTCCTGTTTCAAGCTACTAATCATAGCAACTGAACCAGTATCAAATACCCAGGGGCTACTATGAACACTAGTAAAGTACACATCAATAACATGTATATCATATATAATTTTTTTTTCACTTTGCCATCCTTCTTATCCGCCAAGTATTTGGGGCAGTTCTGAAGGAAATATGCCCTGGAGGCAATAATAAAGTTATTATTTATTTCAATATATCATGATAAAAGTTTATTATTCATACTAGAATTGTATTATCCGGAAACATAATACTTGTGTGAATACATAGACAAACTAAACATCACTAGTGTGCCTCTACTTGACTAGCTCGTTAATCGAAGATGGTTATGTTTCCTAACCATAGACATGTGTTGTCATTTGATTAACGGGATCACATCATTAGGAGAATGATGTGATTGACATGACCCATTCCATTAGCTTAGCACCCGATCGTTTAGTATGTTGCTATTGCTTTCTTCATGACTTATACATGTTCCTATGACTATGAGATTATGCAACTCCCATTTGCCGGAGGAACACTTTGTGTGCTACCAAACGTCACAACGTAACTGGATGATTATAAAGGAGCTCTACAGGTGTCTCCAAAGGTACATGTTGGGTTGGCGTATTTCGAGATTAGGATTTGTCACTCCGATTGTCGGAGAGGTATCTCTGGGCCCTCTCGGTAATGCACATCACATAAGCCTTGCAAGCATTGCAACTAATGAGTTAGTTGCGAGATGATGTATTACGAAATGAGTAAAGAGACTTGCCGGTAACGAGATTGAACTAGGTATTGAGATACCGACGATCGAATCTCGGGCAAGTAACATACCGATGACAAAGGGAACAAAGTATGTTGTTATGCGGTCTGACTGGTAAAGATCTTCGAAGAATATGTGGGAACCAATATGAGCATCCAGGTTCCGCTATAGGTTATTGATCGGAGACATGTCTCGGTCATGTCTACATTGTTCTCGAACCCGTAGGGTCCGCACGCTTAACGTTACGATGACAGTTTCATTATGGGTTTATATATTTTGATGTACCTAAGTTTGTTCGGAGTCCCGGATGTGATCACGGACATGACGAGGAGTCTCGAAATAGTCGAGACAAAAAGATTGATATATTGGACGGCTATATTCGGACATCGGACGTGTTCCGGGTGATTTTGGAGAAAACCGGAGTGCCGGAGGGTTACTGGAACCCCCCCCCCCCCGGAGAAGTAATGGGCCTTATGGGCCCTAGTGGAGAGACGGGGGCGGCCAGGGTGGGCCGCGCTCCCCCTCCCCCTCTGGTCCGAATTGGACTAGGAGAGGGGGGGCCCTTTCCTTCTCCCTCTCCCCCTTCCTTTCCCCCTCCTAGTAGGAGTAGGAAAGAGGGGAGTCCTACTCCTACTAGGAGGAGGACTCCTCCTCCTTGGCGCGCCCAAGGGCCGGCCGGCCTCCCCCCTTGCTCCTTTATATACGGGGGCAGGGGGGCACCTCTAGACACACAAGTTGATCCTCGTGATCGTTTTCTTAGCCGTGTGTGGTGCCCCCTTCCACCATACTCCTCGATAATATTGTAGCGGTGCTTAGGCGAAGCCCTGCGACGGTAGAACATCAAGATCGTCACCACGCCGTCGTGCTGATGGAACTCTTCCCCAACACTTTGCGGGATCGGAGTCCGGGGGTCGTCATCGAGCTGAACATGTGCTAAAACTCGGAGGTGCCGTAGTTTCGGTGCTAGATTGGTCGGGCCATGAAGACGTACAACTACATCAACCGCGTTGTCATAACGCTTCCGCTGTCGGTCTACGAGGGTACGTAGACAACACTCTCCCCTCTCATTGCTATGCATCACCATGATCTTGCGTGTGCGTAGGAAATTTTTTGAAATTACTACGTTCCCAACAGTGGCATCCGAGCCAGGTTTTATGCGTTGATGTTGTGCACGAGTAGAACACAAGTGAGTTTTGGGCGATATAAGTCATACTGCTTACCAGCATGTCATACTTTGGTTCGGCGGTATTGTTGGATGAAGCGGCTCGGACCGACATTACGCGTACGCTTACGCGAGACTGGTTGTACCGATGTCCTTTGCACACAGGTGGCTGGCGGGTGTCAGTTTCTCCAACTTTAGTTGAACCGAGTGTGGTTACGCCCGGTCCTTGCGAAGGTTAAAACAGCACCAACTTGACAAACTATCGTTGTGGTTTTTGATGCGTAGGTAAGATTGGTTCTTTCTTAAAGCCCGTAGCAGCCACGTAAAACTTGCAACAAACAAAGTAGAGGACGTCTAACTTGTTTTTGCAGGGCATGTTGTGATGTGATATGGTCAAGACATGATGCTAAATTTTATTGTATGAGATGATCATGTTTTGTAACCGAGTTATCGGCAACTGGCAGGAGCCATATGGTTGTCGCTTTATTGTATGCAATGCAATCGCCCTGTAATGCTTTACTTTATCACTAAGCGGTAGCGATAGTCGTAGAAGCATAAGATTGGCGAGACAACAATGATGCTACGATGGAGATCAAGCTGTCGCGCCGGTGATGATGGTGATCATAACGGTGCTTCGAAGATGGAGATCGCAAGCACAAGATGATGATGGCCATATCATATCACTTATATTGATTGCATGTGATGTTTATCTTTTATGCATCTTATCTTGCTTTGATTGACGGTAGCATTTTAAGATGATCTCTCACTAATTATCAAGAAGTGTTCTCCCTGAGTATGCACCATTGCGAAAGTTATTCGTGCTGAGACACCACGTGATGATCGGGTGTGATAGGCTCTACGTTCAAATACAACGGGTGCAAAACAGTTGCACACACGGAATACTCAGGTTATACTTGACGAGCCAAGCATATACAGATATGGCCTCGGAACACGGAGACCGAAAGGTCGAGTGTGAATCATATAGTAGATATGATCAACACAGTGATGTTCACCAATGAAACTACTCCATCTCACATGATGATCGGACATGGTTTAGTTGATTTGGATCACGTGATCACTTAGAGGATTAGAGGGATGTCTATCTAAGTGGGAGTTCTTTAGTAATATGATTAATTGAACTTAAATTTATCATGAACTTAGTACCTGATAGTATCTTGCTTGTTTATGTTTGATTGTAGATAGATGGCCCGTGTTGTTGTTCCGTTGAATTTTAATGCGTTCCTTGAGAAAAGCAAAGTTGAAAGATGATGGTAGCAATTACACGGACTGGGTCCGTAACTTGAGGATTATCCTCATTGTTGCACAGAAGAATTACGTCCTGGAAGCACCGCCGGGTGCCAGGCCTGCTGCTGGAGCAACACCAGATGTTATGAACATCTGGCAGAGCAAAGCTGATGACTACTCGATAGTTCAGTGTGCCATGCTTTACGGCTTAGAATTGGGACTTCAACGATGTTTTGAACGTCATGGAGCATATGAGATGTTCCAAGAGTTGAAGTTAATATTTCAAGCAAATGCCCGGATTGAGAGATATGAAGTCTCCAATAAGTTCTATAGCTGCAAGATGGAGGAGAACAGTTCTGTCAGTGAGCATATACTCAAAATGTCTGGGTATAATAATCACTTGATTCAATTGGGAGTTAATCTTCCAGATGATTGCGGCGTTGGCAGAATTCTCCAATCACTTCCACCTAGCTACAAGAGCTTCGTGATGAACTATAATATGAAAGGGATGGTTAAGACAATTCCCGAGCTCTTCGCAATGCTGAAAGCTGCGGAGGTAGAAATCAAGAAGGAGAATCAAGTGTTGATGGTCAACAAGACCACTAGTTTCAAGAAAAAGGGCAAAGGGAAGAAGAAGAAGGGGAACTTCAAAAAGGACAGCAAGCAAGTTGCTGCTCAGGAGAAGAAACCCAAATCTGGACCTAAGCCTGAAACTGAGTGCTTCTACTGCAAGCAGACTGGTCACTGGAAGCGGAACTGTCCCAAGTATTTGGCAGATAAGAAGGATGGCAAGGTGAACAAAGGTATATATGATATACATGTTATTGATGTGTACCTTACTAATGCTCGCAGTAGCACCTGGGTATTTGATACTAGTTCTGTTGCTAATATTTGCAACTCAAAACAGGGACTACGGATTAAGCGAAGATTGGCTAAGGACGAGGTGACGATGCGCGTGGGAAATGGTTCCAAAGTCGATGTGATCGCGGTCGGCACGCTACCTCTACATCTACCTTCGGGATTAGTGTTAGACCTAAATAATAATTATTTGGTGCCAGCGTTGAGCATGAACATTATATTTGGATCTTGTTTGATGCGAGATGGTTATTCATTTAAATCAGAGAATAATGGTTGTTCTATTTATATGAGTAATATCTTTTATGGTCATGCACCCTTGAAGAGTGGTCTATTCTTATTAAATCTCGATAGTAGTGACACACATATTCATAATGTTGAAGCCAAAAGATGCAGAGTTGATAATGATAGTGCAACTTATTTGTGGCACTGTCGTTTAGGTCATATCGGTGTAAAGCGCATGAAGAAACTCCATACTGATGGACTTTTGGAACCACTTGATTATGAATCACTTGGTACTTGCGAACCGTGCCTTATGGGCAAGATGACCAAAACACCGTTCTCCGGTACTATGGAGAGAGCAACAGATTTGTTGGAAATCATACATACAGATGTATGTGGTCCGATGAATGTTGAGGCTCGCGGATATCGTTATTTTCTCACCTTCACATATGACTTAAGCAGATATGGGTATATCTACTTAATGAAACATAAGTCTGAAACATTTGAAAAGTTCAAAGCATTTCAGAGTGAAGTTGAAAATCATCATAACAAGAAAATAAAATTCCAACGATCTGATCGTGGAGGAGAATATTTGAGTTACGAGTTTGGTGTACATTTGAAACAATGCGGAATAGTTTCGCAACTCACGCCACCCGAAACACCACAGCGTAATGGTGTGTACGAACGTCGTAATCGTACTTTACTAGATATGGTGCGATCTATGATGTCTCTTACTGATTTACCACTATCATTTTGGGGTTATGCTTTAGAGACGGCCGCATTCACGTTAAATAGGGCACCATCAAAATCCGTTGAGACGACGCCTTATGAACTATGGTTTGGCAAGAAACCAAAGTTGTCGTTTTTGAAAGTTTGGGGCTGCGATACTTATGTGAAAAAGCTTCAACCTGATAAGCTCAAACCCAAATCAGAGAAATGTGTCTTCATAGGATATCCAAAGGAAACTATTGGATACACCTTCTATCACAGATCCGAAGGCAAGACTTTTGTTGCTAAATTCGGAAACTTTCTAGAGAAGGAGTTTCTCTCGAAATAAGTGAGTGGGAGGAAAGTAGAACTTGATGAGGTAACTGTACCTGCTCCCTTGTTGGAAAGTAGTACATCACAGAAACTGGTTTCTGTGACACCTACACCAATTAGTGAGGAAGCTAATGATGATGATCATGAAACTTCAGAACAAGATACTACTGAACCTCGTAGATCAACCAGAGTAAGATCCGCACCAGAGTGGTACGGTAATCCTGTTCTGGAAGTCATGCTACTAGATCATGATGAACCTACGAACTATGGAGAAGCGATGGTGAGCCCAGATTCCGCAAAATGGCTTGAAGCCATGAAATCTGAGATGGGATCCATGTATGAGAACAAAGTGTGGACTTTGGTTGACTTGCCCAAAGATCGGAAAGCAATTGAGAATAAATGGATCTTCAAGAAGAAGACTGACGCTGACGGTAATGTTACTGTCTACAAAGCTCGACTTGTCGCAAAAGGTTTTCGACAAGTTCAAGGGATTGACTACGATGAGACCTTCTCACCCGTAGCGATGCTTAAGTCTGTCTGAATCATGTTAGCAATTGCCGCATTTTATGATTATGAAATTTGGCAGATGGATGTCAAAACTGCATTCCTGAATGGATTTCTGGAAGAAGAGTTGTATATGATGCAGCCAGAAGGTTTTGTCGATCCAAAGGGAGCTAACAAAGTGTGCAAGCTCCAGCGATCCATTTATGGACTGGTGCAAGCCTCTCGGAGTTGGAATAAATGCTTTGATAATGTGATCAAAGCATTTGGTTTTGTACAGACTTTTGGAGAAGCCTGTATTTACAAGAAAGTGAGTGGGAGCTCTGTAGCATTTCTGATATTATATGTAGATGACATATTACTAATCGGAAATGATATAGAATTTCTGGATAGCATAAAGGGATACTTGAATAAGAGTTTTTCAATGAAAGACCTCGGTGAAGCTGCTTACATACAGGGCATTAAGATCTATAGATATAGATCAAGACGCTTAATTGGACTTTCACAAAGCACATACCTTGACAAAGTTTTGAAGAAGTTTAAAATGGATCAAGCAAAGAAAGGATTCTTGCCTGTGTTACAAGGTGTGAAATTGAGTAAGACTCAATGCCCGACCACTGCAGAAGATAGAGAGAAAATGAAAGATGTTCCCTATGCTTCAGCCATAGGCTCTATCATGTATGCAATGTTGTGTACCAGACCTGATGTATGTCTTGCTATAAGTCTAGCAGGGAGGTACCAAAGTAATCCAGGAGTGGATCACTGGAAAGCGGTCAAGAACATCCTGAAATACCTCAAAAGGACTAAGGATATGTTTCTCATATATGGAGGTGACAAAGAGCTCATCGTAAATGGTTACGTTGATACAAGCTTTGACAATGATCCGGACGATTCTAAATCGCAAACCGGATACGTGTTTACATTAAACAGTGGAGCTGTCAATTGGTGCAGTTCTAAACAAAGCGTTGTGGCGGGATCTACATGTGAAGCGGAGTACATAGCTGCTTCGGAAGCAGCAAACGAAGGAGTCTGGATGAAGGAGTTCATATCCGATCTAGGTGTCATACCTAGTGCATCGGGTCCAATGAAAATCTTTTGTGACAATACTGGTGCAATTGCCTTGGCAAATGAATCCAGATTTCACAAGAGAACCAAGCACATCAAGAGACGCTTCAATTCCATCCGGGATCTAGTCCAGGTGGGAGACATAGAGATTTGCAAGATACATACGGATCTGAATGTAGCAGACCCGTTGACTAAGCCTCTTCCACGAGCAAAACATGATCAGCACCAAAGCTCCATGGGTGTTAGAATCATTACTGTGTAATCTAGATTATTGACTCTAGTGCAAGTGGGAGACTGAAGGAAATATGCCCTAGAGGCAATAATAAAGTTATTATTTATTTCCATATATCATGATAAAAGTTTATTATTCATGCTAGAATTGTATTATCCGGAAACATAATACTTGTGTGAATACATAGACAAACTAAACGTCACTAGTGTGCCTCTACTTGACTAGCTCGTTAATCGAAGATGGTTATGTTTCCTAACCATAGACATGTGTTGTCATTTGATTAATGGGATCACATCATTAGGAGAATGATGTGATTGACATGACCCATTCCATTAGCTTAGCACCCGATCGTTTAGTATGTTGCTATTGCTTTCTTCATGACTTATACATGTTCCTATGACTATGAGATTATGCAACTCCCGTTTTCCGGAGGAACACTTTGTGTGCTACCAAACGTCACAACGTAACTGGATGATTATAAAGGAGCTCTACAGGTGTCTCCAAAGGTACATGTTGGGTTGGCGTATTTCGAGATTAGGATTTGTCACTCCGATTGTCAGAGAGGTATCTCTGGGCCCTCTCGGTAATGCACATCACATAAGCCTTGCAAGCATTGCAACTAATGAGTTAGTTGCGAGATGATGTATTACGAAATGAGTAAAGAGACTTGCCGGTAACGAGATTGAACTAGGTATTGATATACCGACGATCGAATCTCGGGCAAGTAACATATCGATGACAAAGGGAACAAAGTATGTTGTTATGCGGTCTGACCGGTAAAGATCTTCGAAGAATATGTGGGAACCAATATGAGCATCCAGGTTCCGCTATTGGTTATTGACCGGAGACATGTCTCGGTCATGTCTACATTGTTCTCGAACCCGTAGGGTCCGCACGCTTAACGTTACGATGACAGTTTCATTATGGGTTTATATATTTTGATGTACCTAAGTTTGTTTGGAGTCCCGGATGTGATCACGGACATGACGAGGAGTCTCGAAATAGTCAAGACAAAAAGATTGATATATTGGACGGCTATATTCGGACACCGGACGTGTTCCGGGTGATTTTGGAGAAAACCGGAGTGCCGGAGGGTTACCGGAACCCCCCCCCCCCCCGGAGAAGTAATGGGCCTTATGGGCCCTAGTGGAGAGAGAGGGGTGGCCAGGGTGGGCCGCGCGCCCCCTCCCCCTCTGGTCCTAATTGGACTAGGAGAGGGGGGGCCTTTCCTTCTCCCTCTCCCCCTTCCTTTCTCCCTCCTAGTAGGAGTAGGAAAGAGGGGAGTCCTACTCCTACTAGGAGGAGGACTCCTCCTCCTTGGCGCGCCCAAGGGCCGGCCGGCCTCCCCCCTTGCTCCTTTATATACGGGGGCAGGGGGGCACCTCTAGACACACAAGTTGATCCTCGTGATCGTTTTCTTAGCCGTGTGTGGTGCACCCTTCCACCATACTCCTCGATAATATTGTAGCGGTGCTTAGGCGAAGCCCTGCGACGGTAGAACATCAAGATCATCACCACGCCGTCGTGCTGACGGAACTCTTCCCCGACACTTTGCTGGATCGGAGTCCGGGGATCATCATCGAGCTGAACGTGTGCTAAAACTCGGAGGTGCCGTATTTTCGGTGCTTGATCAGTCGGGCCGTGAAGACGTACGACTACATCAACCGCGTTGGCATAACGCTTCTGCTGTCGGTCTACGAGGGTACATAGACAACACTCTCCCCTCTCGTTGCTATGCATCACCATGATCTTGCGTGTGCGTAGGAAAATTTTTGAAATTACTATGTTCCCAACAAGTTCCGCTTCCAGTGACCATTTCCTTTGCAGTAGAAGCACTCAGTTTCAGGCTTGGGTCTAGCTTTGGGCTTCTTCATGGGAGTGGCAACTTGCTTGCCATTCTTCCTGAAGTTCCCTTTCTTTCACTTGCCCTTTTACTTGAAACTAGTGGTCTTGTCAACCATCAACACTTGATGCTTTTCTTGATTTCTACCTTCGCCGATTTCAGCATCACGAAGAGCTCGGGAATCATTTTCATTATCCCTTGCATATTATAGTTTATCACAAAGTTCAGGAACTTGGTGATAGTGACTAGAGAACTCTGTCAATTACTATCTTATCTGGAAGATTAACTCCCACTTGATTCAAGTGATTGTAGTACCGAGACATTCTGAGCACATACTCACTAGCTGAGCTATTCTCCTCCATCTTGTAGGCAAAATACTTGTCAGAGGTATCATACCTTTTGAATCGGGCATGAGTCTGAAATACCAATTTCAGCTCTTGGAACATCTTATATGCTCTGTGGCATTCAAAACGTTTTTAAAGTCCCGGTTATAAGCCGTAAAGCATGGCGCACTAAACTATAAAGTAGTCATCATACCGAGCTTGCCAAACATTCATAACGTCTGCATCTGCTCCTGCAATAGGTCCGTCACCTAGCGGTGCATCAAGGACATAATTCTTCTGTGCAGCAATGAGGATAATCCTCGGATCATGGAGCTAGTCTGTATCATTGCTACTAACATCTTTCAACATAGTTTTCTCTAGGAACATACCATAAATAAAACGGGGAGCTACATCGCGAGCTATTGATCTACAACATAGTTATGCAAATACTATCAGGACTAAGTTCATGATAAACTAAAGTTCAATTAATCATATTACTTAAGAACTCCCACTTAGATAGGCATCCCTCTAATCATCTAAGTGATCACGTGATCCATATCAACTAAACCATGTCTGATCATCACGTGATATGGAGTAGCTTTCAATGGTGAACATCACTATGTTGATCATATCTACTATATGATTCACGCTCGACCTTTCGGTCTCAGTGTTCTGAGGCCATATCTGCATATGCTAGGCTCATCAAGTTTAAACCAAGCCTGTGTGTGCAAAACTGGCTTGCACCTGTTGTATGTGAACGTAGAGCTTATCACACCCGATCATCACGTGGTGTCTCGGCACGACGAACTGTCGCAACGGTGCATACTCAGGGAGAACACTTGTACCTTGAAATTTAGTGAGAGTTCATCTTATAATGCTACTGCCGTACTAAGCAAAATAAGATGCATAAAGGATAAACATCACATGCAATCAATATAAGTGATATGATATGGCCATCATCATCTTGTGCCTTTGATCTCCATCTCCAAAGCACCATCATGATCACCATTTTCACCGGCTTGACACCTTTATCTCCATAGAAGTATCGTTGTCGTCTCGCCAACTATTGCTTCTACGACTATCGCTACAGCTTAGTGATAAAGTAAAGCAATTACATGGCGAATGCATTTCATACAATAAAGCGACAACCATATGGCTCCTGCCAGTTGCCGATAACTGTGTTACAAAACATGATCATCTCATACAACAACTTATATAATCACGTCTTGACCATATCACATCACAACATGCCCTGCAAAAACAAGTTAGTCGTCCTCTACTTTGTTGTTGCAAGTTTTACGTGGCTGCTATGGGCTTAGCAAGAACCATTCTTACCTACGGCATAAAAACCACAATGTGGTATAGTGATTGCTTTTTTATCTTCAGAAAGAACCATGTTCATTGAATCCGATTCAACTAAAGTTGGAGAAACAGACACCCGCCAGCCACCTGTGTGCAAAGCACGTCGGTAGAACAAGTCTCATGAACGCGGTCATGTAATGTCGGTCCGGGCCGCTTCATCCAACAATACCACCGAATCAAGAAACAACTAGTGACGGCAAGCAATATGTATAGACCCACGCCCACAACTCCTTTGTGTTCTACTCGTGCATATAACATCTACGGATAGACCTGGCCCGGATGCCACTATTGGGGAACGTAGTATTTCAAAAAAATTCCTACGATCACGCAAGATCTATCTAGGAGAAGCATAGCAACGAGCGGGGAGAGTGTGTCCACGTACCCTCGTAGACCGAAAGTGAAAGCGTTTAGTAACGCGGTTGATGTAGTCGAATGTCTTCGCGATCCAACCGATCCAAGTACCGAACGCACGGCACCTCCGCGATATGCACACGTTCAGCTCGGTGACGTCCCTCGAACTCTTGATCCAGTTGAGGCCAAGGGAGAGTTTTGTCAGCACGACGGCGTGGTGATGGTGATGATGATGTTACCGGCGCAGGGCATCGCCTAAGCACTACGACAATATGACCGAGGTGTTAACTGTGGAGGGGGGTGCCGCACACGGCTAGGAACAATTAATGTGTTTTCTAGGGGTGCCCTCCCCACGTATATAAAGGAGGGAGAGGGAGGGAGGCAGCCTAGGGCGCGCCCAAGTAGGAGGAATCCTACTTGGGCCCCTAGTCCAGTTCAGCCCCCCCCCTACCATATTTGGACAAGGGGGAAAGGAAGGAGGGGGGAGGGGAAGGAAGTAGGAGTCCTACTTCATACTTCCCTTTTACTCCTCTCCTTTTCCTTTCTCCCCACGTGACTGGCCCTATAGGGGGCACACCAGCCCTTGTGGGCTGGTGTGTTTCCTTACTTGGCCCATTAAGCCCATATCTTTGCCGGGGTTTGCCCAGAACCCCTTCCGGTGACCCGGTATCACCCGGAACACTTCCAGTGTCCGAATATAGCCTTCCAATATATGAATCTTTACCTCTCAACCATTTCGAGACTCCTCGTCATGTCCGTGATATCATCCAGGACTCTGAATTAACTTCGGTACATCAAATCACATAACTCATAATACAAATCGTCATCGAACGTTAAGCGTGCGGACCCTACGGGTTCGAGAACTATGTATACATGACCGAGACACATCTCCGGTCAATAACCAATAGCGGAACCTGGATGCTCATATTGGCTCCTACATGTTCTATGAAGATCTTTATTGGTCAGACTGCATAACAACATACGTTGTTCCCTTTATCATCGGTATGTTACTTGCCCGATATTCGATCGTCGTTATCATCATACCTAGTTCAATCTCGTTACCGGCAAGTCTCTTTACTTGTTCTATAATGCATCATCCTGCAAATAACTCATTAGTCACATTGCTTGCAAGGCTTATAGTGATGAGCATTACCGAGAGGGCCCAGAGATACCTCTCCGATACACGGAGTGACAAATCCTAATCTCGATCTATGCCAACTCAAATAAGACCATCAGAGACACCTGTAGAGCATCTTTATAATCACCCAGTTACGTTGTGACGTTTGATGGCACACAAGGTGTTCCTCCTATATTCAAGAGTTGCATAATCTCATAGTTAGAGGAACATTTATAAGTCATGATTAAAGCAATAGCAATAAAACTAAACGATCATTTATGCTAAGCTAACGGATGGGTCATGTCCATCACATCATTCTCTAATGATGATGTGATCCCGTTCATCAAATGACAACACATGTCTATGGTTAGGAAACTTAACCATCTTTGATTAACGAGCTAGTCAAGTAGAGGCATACTAGGGACACTATGTTTGTCTATGTATTCACACATGTACTAAGTTTCCGGTTAATACAATTCTAGCATGAATAATAAACATATATCATGATATAAGGAAATATAAATAACAACTTTATTATTGCCTCTAGGGCATATTTCCTTCAGATTGTCCTCCATTCTTCATGGTATCAATGACCTCCAAATGTTAGAATTAATCATGAGATGATTGCATGCCCGCCCTTTGTGCAAATGATAGACTAAATCTGAGAGCCAAAGCTTCAGCCCTTAAGACATGTACAGACAAATTGATCCTCCCATCCACCCCCCCCCCCTGGCAATGAATTTGACTTTGTCATCCCTCAAGACTGCCCCAACAATGCCCCTAAGAAGATCTTGATCAAAAGATGTGTCAACATTAAGTTTGACAAAACCACCAGGAGGCCTAATCCTCGCCTCTTTTTTCATGGGGGAATTTGGAGAAGAAGCAATAAAAAGCTAGCCGTAAGCGCATGAATCCTCATAGAAATTTGGAAGGCACTCTGAAATTTTTCTGCATGGACCAGCTTACGTCTTTTCCACCACAAACACCAAGTACCAACTGCATCTTCCAAACATTCGAAATATCCACCATGGACAAATCCTGATCTAGTAAAAGAAGTAGTAATTCCAGAACCGCCTCCCCAGCATGGTCAACTTCGCGGGCTTTATTAAAAAATTTGCCTATCCCCAGCCTCCTCCAAACTTCTCTAGCTTTCTCGTAGAGAAATAACGCGTATTTTGCATCTTTTGGACCAAAAAAGCAGGCGGACTGAGGCGAGACTTCATATGCCTATTGGCAAACATAACACAACTTGGACACTAAGAGCATCTCCAATAGATGATTCAAATTTGGAGGTGTAAAAGTAGATATTGTATAATTTACATCACCAAAAAGTGCTTCTTACATCTCCAAAAAAGGGCCAACTCCAACAGATGATGTATTTTTGGTGATGTAAAACTAGTACTCCAATAGATGATGCATATGTGAAGATTTAAACCAGTCGACGACCGCTTGGCTGGCTACAGCCGCACTATAGCCACTGTACAACTACATTTCAAAATCAAAATCATCATCATATAGAGCAATATTTTTAGATTTCTACAACCAAAAGTGCATCATACCAATCAAAGTTTGAAATCCTACAGCCAAAAGTGCATCATATCAAACAAAGTTCTTGGTCCAACAAATTAAAATGCACATAAATATAACATCAAACAAAGCACTCAATTTTAGTCCTCTCCTTTGTCACTAGTCACATTGGGGACATTGGTATCATCATCATCAATGGCTTATTTGTCGACATTTTCATGTGTTCATGCATCGATGTCGCGACGACCTCCACCAAAAGCACCTTCAATGTCACTCGTGTTTCCATCGAAGGCACTTCACATGCCACTCATGTTGCCACCGAAGGCACCACCCATATTTCCACCAAAGGCACCTTCCATCATGTTTATGTAGCCACCCACACCGCCGCCCATGGCACCTCCCATTCCACTCATGCCACCTCCAATTCCTCCTCCCATTCTACCACACATGCCACCTCCCATTCCCCCTCCCATCATGCTTCTCATGAGCATTTGGTTCTTCGTGGTCATTTCATCATGAAAAATCTTAACATACACCTTTGCTTTGGGGTGGAGACCACTTTTGTCCATGAACATAAACTTGAGTGCCTTCTCCTTCACCATCTTGAACTCTTCGGCCGCTGCCTTTCTCTCCTATAGTTCAACCTTTCTCTCCTTGGCCGCCGCCAGAAGTCGCTCGTCTTCTCCCCTCTCCTCCATTTCTTTTAACTTCGGCATACTCTTTTATCGCAATGACAATGGTGTCAAAGCCTTCTTTAAGATCATTGTCTCCGGCCTTCGAACCCTTCACTCTTTTACATCCAGCCAGCCTATATGATTCGGTCACCGAGTGGGCAGTGGGGCTCCTTCTCTCATCACCACCTCCATCATCATCATCCTCAACAACCACACTTTTCTCCTTCGAAACATCATAAACTTCTCATTTCTTCCACTTCTCCTCATCCTTAAGCTCTTTGTACCAATGATAGAAACTAGAGGATTTTCCTTTCTTTTTCCTCTTCTCTCCTTTGTTGTTTCTTTCTTGAAACAATCCTTTGTGCGATCATTTTCTACAACAAAACAACAAAGGTGCCATCATCAATTTAGGGAACATATGCATACTTGCGCAATGTAGAGAAAACACACACAAGTAGCAAGCACTTACCAAGTCACTATCACCGCAACCACTAGGGTTCATGCGAGCAACATTTGACAAGCAACCCGCCCACTTTTGGCATTTAGCGTTGATAATGCCCCAATGTTGACGAATAAAGTCTCGTGATCAATAATGTCCGCTAGTGTTGTGCTCATCGAAAAATTCCTTGATGCGGTCCCAATAGGTGTTTGTGGTTTGGTCACTCCCCACAGTTGCATCTTGAGAGACTCGCTTCCACACGATACAAATCAACACATCTTCGACGTCAGTATAATTTGCGGTTCTTCCCTTGGCAATGAAAGCCCTCGTTGTCCATGTCAAGATTATCATCATCAAATTGAGTATCATATTCTTGTGATGCATGCTCTTGAGAGAAATAATCTTCATTCACCACATTTGTCACGCACATGAATGCTTCATCATCAAGACTACAAAGACGTGCGTGCAACCTCACATTTTGTTCGTACTGAAAATTAAAAGAACAAACACAAAGAAAAAGAACTTTTTTATCTTTGCGACATTTCGTCCAGCACGTTGGAGGCGGCGGCCGTGGACGTGGTCGCGTCTTCCTCCATGGTCGGTGTCGGCGGCAGAGGGGGAGGAGGAGGTCCATGACCGGATGCAGTTGCCACGGCCAGCTTCATCTTCTTAGCCGTTCGAGATGGATTCTTCGTCGGGTTGCGCCCCATCGGCCACTTCACGCCTCCACCACGTGGTTTGGCCGCTAGTTGCTTCTTTGCCGGCGGCGGACCTGTTCCCTCGACGGCGACCTGCCGGGGTGGGGCAAATGCGGGGTGGCGTCTGGCGGCGGAGGCGAGATCGGTGAAGGTGGCTGCGCTGACGGCAGGGTCATTGGAGTCAGACATGCGGCGGGCAGCGGGCGGGAGGCAGGCAGGCGGTATTGAAATGAAGCGGTGGTTGGGCGTTCGCACGTGGTTGGCTGTTTTACATCACCAGAGAGGTGGAGATGCAATTTTATATCTTCAAGTGTTGTATTTTACATCACTTGGGGAAGATGATGTAAATTATTTTTATATCTACATCAGCTATTGGAGCAACGTTTTTTAACCTCAAAGATGTAAAAAGTTGTTATTTATACATATACTCCCTTCGTAAAAAAATGTAAAAACATTTAGTTCACTAAAGTAGTAATCTAGAGTTTAGGTCACTAACATTTATAGATCACTAAAGTAGTGATCTAAATGCTCTTATAGTTTTTTTACGGAGGAGAGGGGGTACATCATCTATTGAAGATGCTCTAAGTTGGAAGTGGACAGCGGCGAAGAGGCTTCTCGTGCATAAGTGTCCCTTTCGTTGGAAAGCACCATGTTTCGGCTACAATTGGATGAATCCATTATCTAAGGCCAACACCAATGCATGACCCCAAATAGTTCGGCCATGTCCGTTTGAGGCTAAATGGACACAAAAGGTTGGCTAATGTGCGGGGGCAAATGGACAAACGTCTGTCTTTTGTCCAGTTTCGATCCTTTCTTGGCCCAAATTTGGGTCGCGTTTTCTGCCTAATGTGCGGGCGCAAATGGACAAACTAACACCCTCGGACGGGCGGGACACATGCCCTTGTCCTCCCCCGACCCGGCCGTCATGGACACAGATGCCCCTTTTTTCCCTTCTCCTTCCCCACCCCCTGCCCCTGCCACAGTCGCCGCCATTTTCGCGGCCGCGTCGCTGTCCAGCCCGGCCGTCCAAAGCACAACGACCAGATTTGTGCCTCTCTCGCCCCGGCGCCGGCAGCCATACGGTAGATCTACGACGACGGGATTTGGTGCATCCAGCCCCCGGATTTGCCGCATACTGGCCGTGCCGATTGCGTCTTGCCATGGATTGGCCAGGTACCGGACCGCAGTGCCCCGGCAACGCCGCCACCTCTAACATGATGATGCATCCGCCTCTAGCCGCTCGGATCTATCCCGTTGGCGGTTCATCAGCAAAGACACGCCTGGCCGTCGCTTGGGCTCGGCGCTGGCCAACGGCTCATTGGCTCATCGTTGCCGCTCATAAAGTGAGATGACTACCCGGGACAGGTCGTGCGCCGCGTTTCTACCACGCCGGAACATTCCGGATGGGTGTTCTTCAAGGGCAGAAAAGATGGGGTGTGTGCTTCTTTTGATTCGGTTGTGCTCCCGGATTCGACGCATTTTTGGTAGCTCGCATTGCTTATACTCAAATTTGTGTGTACGATGGATGCAAGTTTTGGTATTGGGAAGTAGAATATATCGATCTATTTTATTTTCTTTCTGCGGGGAGAATATATCGATCTATTGTTATCACGAATTTGCTAGATGTCCGTGCACTCGTTGCTAGAATAGAGGCTATAGATAAGATGCGAAGCAACGTCTACGTATTTGGAGTCCAAGAAGATAGAAGTGCGCAAGCTCGAGAAGTCACGGATCAACAATGAAGACATACCAGGATATTAATCCAACTAGTGGAAGCAGTTATGGAAGTTGGATATCTTTTAATTGTAGTTCTTGTTTTCTTTGATCTTGCCCTTCTAGCGAAGAATTGGTAAGTGTACCCAATGTATCCAAATGTCGTTGATAAAATGAAAAAAAATGTGTTTTAATGGCCAAAAAATGTATACATACGGGCACCAAGCCAACCTTGACGGATCGGATGCGTGTGTTAGACGGACACATTTTCGTTGTCCTGCTCAAACAGACAAAATCCAGACAAAACGAACGTGTCTTTGGGATGATGGGTTCCAGTTGGCCTAACCCAAGTTTCGTCGTCTTCGTGAGGACTGAACCCCGGCCTATAAATTACGGTGGGCCGCCGGATCATACATACAATGGGCGGAATGGACTTGTTCTCAAGAGAAAACAAGGCGGAATGGACTTGTTGATAACCAACAAGCTACCTAGCCGCAATTTGCACGCAGATTCCACCAGTATTGTCCTCTCAGATGGCCGATCGACCAACACTAAATTAGTTAATGATGTAACTGCATTAGACAATAATAAGGATGATGACAGCACAGAACCAATCAAGCTGATACAGCTGCATTACGACAGTTGCTTCATACGAACTGATAGGCTCACTCATTCATTACAAAACAGACATGGGCAAACAGTTAGCAGCAGCTACTCTAGTTTGCCCTTTGCTGCAGTGCTATCTACCTGGCCATCTCAAATCTTCACCCAGGCTCCTAACCAAAAATATTTCAAGCTGAGCAATTACCAAGGCTAGAATAAACTTACAATCTGCTCACCGCAGACCAACATAGAAAAGCTTTCGGTTTCCCTTTCGCCGTCAATTTGGACAAAACAACAACTTGTTACATGAATGCTAATGCACATTTCATTCTACAACACATCAACACCACAATTCCCCACCAATTAGCTGGCTACACCGCCCCCTTCAAGCTGCTGCACCTGTCATACCCTCCTGTAATTCGGATTGATTCCGTAAGGTAACCAGCTATTGTCATCATACAGGACCTCATGTGCCCCGTTGAAACCATGGGGGTGAAACGACCTATTAATCGCTGGCTGGTGGACTGGCAAAGGAACAAACATATGCCGGGCTTGCTGCTGCAGTTGAATCCCAGGATCCGTCGAGTAGATGAAACTACCATGAGGTTGTCCTATCATATGAGGACCTGGATGAAAGTGTGCTTGTGGCAACCCGTAGGAAAGCTGAGGAATCGGAAGCTGAGATGGATGCACAATCTGATTAAATGGTTGGGTAGAACCTACTTGATGCACATGAGGCATAAATACAGTGGGAGTTGGTAAAATAGAATCAATCCTGTTAGCAGCGCGGCCGCGTTGTGCAGCGTGCTTCACTTTCTTTTGCTGCTTCTCACTGTTTGCAGGGTCATGTCGCAACTCCCTCTTCCTCTTGCTCTTAACATGTTTTGGACTGGGGTGACTGACTGGCACATCCTGATTTAACGCCCCAAAAATGAGGATCTTCAGTGTCGGTGCATCAATTTTACCCCTAAAGAAATCAGTCAATTTGGAAACAGTATCCTTTAGGCATTCACAGATGTTCTGCATCTCCACCTTCCCTACTGATCTGGCAAAATTCTGAGATCGGTCCAAGAAGTCTTCCACCTGCAAAAATGAACGTATCAAATCAAATAAACAATGCTCTGCAGGATTTATTGAGAAGTCACAATCCGAATTCACACAAAACTTACACTCAAGTTACCAATTCCTCTGTTCCAGGTCTTTGAGATCCAGAATCCATCAAAATTGCTGGCACAAAGCCCTTGCTCCCATAAATCCTTTACTGCTAGTAGCTGCACAAGAGAAGACAAGAGTATATTTGAGCATGTTGACCATTGAAAAGTCAAGATGAGGCCACGATGAAACTAGGATGCCAGCTATGTGGCATGAATGAACAATTGCATTTATTTTATTTTATTTGTGCAAGGTGCCCATACATAGTCACATGCACATAGCCAGAAAAAAGGAGCTAAAAATAGTTGTGCGTTGGACTAGGACAAGCTATACACTGCACGATGGAATCAGGTGGTTTAATCATGTTCTCTGAGGAAACAGGGTCACTATATTGAATAATCAGGTAACTTGATCACTATTGTCGGGTGGTTGGTGCGACATATGCCAATGGATGGTTTATCATTGTGGGAGCCAATAAAACATCGCCGGTGCCTAGAAACGGGATAAGGCGAAGACATGCACGCCGGCGAATCTTACCCAGCTTCAGGGCTCTCCGTGGAGATAACACCCCTAATGCTGCTCTGCGGGTCTCCGCATGATCACTAGCTCGACGGGTAGCTACAGGATGCTCCTTGAGCTGTTCGGTGAAAGGATGAAGGAGGGCAAGGCCAGCCCGCTTCTCTTCTCCTTGTGGTGTCTAAAACTATCGAAAGAGAGATCTCCTGCATGGGAGCCCTGGGGGTTTATATACGCCTACCCCCGGGGTACAATGGTAATCCGACTGGGCATGGGCCCTAGCCGTCGGTGTCTATGCCCACCGGCTTCTTCGCCGACTGGTGGGGCCCGCCGGCTGTCGGTCCTCTGGTCGACAGGCCGGCCCCACCGCTCGGGGGCTCTGTCGGGGGCTGGTTACTGTGGCCCCGCCCTCAGTGGCGAGGGCTTCGTCTTGGCAAGCATGGCTACAGTGCCGCCGCCGGGCGGCTTGTCACTGTAGCCTTACCTCGTCTTATCTCCTTAATGGGGCGCCTCCGTCGAGGGAGTGGACTGGCCGGCTACTGGGAATCGGCCGTACCCCAGGCCGACTGGGGGTGGCCCGGCCGCCTTCGGGTGTCTCCATGACGGATGGGACCCGCCGCCCACGGGTCGTACTGACGGCTCGCCGTGGGTGACATCATGGTCAATATGGCAACAGTGCCGCGCCAAACGGGTGAGGGCCGCCCGTACGGCGTACTGTGGCCAGGCGTGCTCCGGGATTCGAGAGTGGCAGGTTTCGCTGTAGCCACGCCCCGTCTCATCGCCGTTATGTGGGTGCAGATTTTGAGGGCACGATCTGGGCCGCCTGCTGAGGGGGGCCGGCTTCTTGGAGTCGGCCTTCTTGTGGCCGGCTTCGTGGAGCCGGCCCTCTCGGGGCTTTCTTCTTGGAGAGTTTTAGGCCTAGGCCGCCTTCGCACAGCCGGCCTGAGGGGCAGTCGGCTGGGGGAAGGCGGCCCCACGTTTTGGAAGCTTGAAGGCTTGATCGGCCTATAATTTTTCTGAAGTGCCAGGGGGAGCCGGCTAGGCTACCCATGGTCATTTACTCCGTCAGTAGTCCCCGAAGCTGGTTGGGCTCCGAGGCAGAAAAAGGAGTCGAGAAGCTCAAACAGCTTCATGTCTTGAGGAGCCGGAGTCGGCTTTGATTAGGTGCGCCGTCTTTTGGAGGGCATCGAAGTTCGTGGGCGGGAACCAAGCGGCGCGCGAGTTAGGCTGCGGGCTGACCGCCCGCCGCCCGCGCGCCACGTGGCACCCAGTGGCTGGACGGGCCTGCCAGCCCACGCGCGTGACGGGACGCCGCCGCAGTCCGGGGCCCGCCACTACCGGGCCACGGCCCACGCTCGGATCTTCTGCGGCCCGGGCGGACCGCGCACCTCCGTGCGGCGGTTGCCACACGCCGTGGAAGCGCAACAAGCGCAGGACGTGGGGGGAGTGGGCGCAGTTAATCCCACGTTCCCCCATGCCTCGCCTCCTCAGCTTCGCCGTACGAGGCTTATAAGTAGGGGGGAGGAGGGGGAGCGGCAAACGCTCGCACGCTCGCCCTCGCCCCGCCCCTTTTGTTTCTTCTTCTCTGTCGCCACAACTCCCCGCCGCCGCCCGGCTCTTCCGCCAACCTCCTTGACTCGCCGTTGCTTTGCCGCGGCAGGGTCGCGTGTCTCTCCGTCACCGCGCCATTCTTATTGCGCCGTCGAGCTCCTGGGACGGCTCCAATGTCCACGACAACCATGTCGACTTTCTCCGCCGGACGCGGTGGCTGCCGGGCGCGGACTACGTGCGGGTCCGTCTCGCGCCGGAGAGGGAGATCTCGCCGGCACCGGAAGAAGACGAGCGGGTAATCTTCCGCTCGCATTGCCTGCGCGACTTTGGCCTGCCGGCGAGCGGGTTCTTCCGCTCCTTCCTCGAATTCTATCATCTCCAGCCGCATCACCTTCACTCCCAACGCGGTGATGCTGCTGTCGGCCTTCGTCACCCTGTGCGAGGGTTTTCTTGGCGTCCTCCCCACCCTTGAACTGTGGGGAGAATTCTTCCAGTGCAAGCTTGGCAATGTTGTTGCGGGCGTGCCCGCCCCATGCGGCGCTTTCATCGCCGTGCGGAGGACGGGCGACAACAACCCGTTTCCGTCCATCCCGCTGATCCAGTCGGTGAAGCTCTGGCAGAAGTCTTACTTCTACATGAAGAATATCGCTCCACAAGGCGACTTCGTCAACCTGCCGGCTTACGTAACCGGCCCGCCGGCTGGGAGGCAGCCTTCATGGTCCTTCTGGTCCAGGTCGTTGTCTCCGGGCGGAGCCGCCTCCGTTGCCCGGCTCCGCGTGATGATCCAGTCGGAGGGTCTGTCCGGGGCCGACCTGGTGGCCGCCTTCGTGGAGCGCCGGGTGCTTCCGCTCCAGGGCCGACCTCACATGATCGGCCAGATGAGCGGCCGCTTCGACCCATGCCGGCTAAGCACCAAGGAGATGCCTCACGCCGAGGTGTCTTATATGGTGAATTATATTTCCAACTGCAAGCTCACCGAGGAGTGGTAGTATGGCAAGGAGCCATACTCTCGCGCCAATCCTCCACCTATGGTAAGCTTCTCTTCTTTTTTTCTTTGCTTGTTGCCGAGTTCATGGTGGCCGACTCCTGACCAGCCGGCTTTTCTTTGGCAGAACCCCGTGCTTCCGCCAGCAGCCGGGGCCGCGGGGGTGGAACGCCAGTTCCTCCCCGGCCGTATGATGGACGATGTAGACGACTCAGACCTGGGGGTGGCCGCCATGGAAGACGACGTCACGGGGGAAGGCGGCGACACAGGCGGGTCCGGGCTCGGGGCCGCCTTTGAGGACTGGCCAGATGACGACGAGGCCGAAGTCATTCCGCGCCGCCGACCGGCGCCCGATCACCAAGGCGCGGCCCCATCTGCCGGGCCGGCTGCCCATGGCGGCGCGCAGAAGCGCCGGGCCGCGACGACCCACTTCGGCAGTCGGCCGAAGAAGCCCAAGAGTACCGTGGCGGCGACCAAGCGGGACGAGGCGGCCGCGAAGGCAGCCCGCTTCCGCAAGGTGGTGAAGCAGCCGCAGGCGGTCTCAGCGTAAGTGTCGCTGTTCTCATGCCTTTCTTTTTTCTTCTTCTTCAGTTGATGTTTTTCCAAACCCTTTTTCTCAATTTATCAAACAGGGCCCCTCGTTCCCTTGGGCGGGTCCCGGCCGCCTCCATAGTCGGAGCCATGGGAGGGTCTTCAAGCTCCCGCCGGGTGGATCCCCGCGCCGACCTCCTAGAGGCGACGGAGCGGAACGCGCGAGAAGTGCGGGAGGAGTGGGAGGCGGAGGAGCGGAGGGCGGCTCGAGAGGCGAAGCATAAGTCGGCGGAGGCGCGAGCCGTCGCGGCCGCCAAGGCCCAGGCGGAGTCCGCAGACGCGGAGAGGGAGGCGGAGGCCCAGCAGAACCAGCCTCCGCAGTTCGTCATTCCCCTCCGCGCCGCGGCTCCCGACACCCCTGTGCCCCCGTTGGAGGAGGCCGGCCGCGGCCAGCCGGAGATGGAGACGGAGGTGGCGCCATTGCCGCCGACTGGAGCGGACCGAGGAAGCCGGCCTGAAGTGCCGCCCGTGCAGCCGGCTGGAGGCGAGCCGGTCGTTGGAGGGGATCTTGTGATCTCGTCGCCGCCTTGCCGCCGCGCGGGGAAGGCGACTTCAGCGCCGGATGCGCAGAAAACCGTGGACGTCGGCTCATCGGCCCAGGACCTAGAAGCGGCCAGCGATAGCTCGTCCGGGTGGACGCCGGGCGGCGGGACAGCCGTGCTGAATGTGGCAGCGCAGGACGTCCGGAACCGGCTTCAGGCCCAAGCCACCGCGCTGAAGCAGTACACCCAGGAGTTTCTCACGACACGATCGGTTATTCGGGTGAGTCCTCCTGCTCTTTGTCGATTGCTTTTGATTTCTTCCGTGGGGGCGCGTCAGCGCACCCACTGGGTGTAGTCCCCAAGTTCCGAGCCGGCTGCTGAGCAGGCGGCTTGGAACTTCTTGGAAAGCTTGATTGTCGTCCTGTTCTTACTTGCGTCCCTTGTCTTATCTGCAGGAGTACCATAACCTCCGCGCGGCCGCTTTCAACTCCCAGGCCCAGGAGTTGAATCAGAAGGCCACTGATCTGACCGAGAGCCGGAGTAAGCGCTTCGTTTTTCTTTTAAGTGGGGGCGCGTCAGCGCACCCACTGGGTGTAGTCCCCGAGATTCGGGCCGACTACCGAGTAGTCGGGTCGGATCTTTTCCTGACGACTTCTTTCTTCATATTTGCAGGGGCCAATGCTGACTTGAGGAGCCAGCTAAGCGGAGCCCAGTCCTCCCTTCACGCCAAGGAAGACGAGTGCGCCGCCCTGGCCCAGGAGCGTGATCGCCTGGCCAAGAAGCTGGCCGACCAGGAGAGCCACAAGGCGGCCCTGAAGGCGGCACGGGATAGCGAGGCCGCCCTCAAAGCCGAATATGAGATCGAGGCGGCAAACTGGGCCGAGACGAGGCAGGCGCTGAGCCAAGGCTACAGCCGGGTGGAAGACTTGATTGACGGCAGGCCGCCTTCTTCTTTGCTTCCTTGCCTGCCTCCTACTGTCTGATTCATTTTTTGACTTTGTGCCACTGCTTTCCTCTTTGTGCAGATTACTTTCCCGGCTACTCTGCCGCCGCCACCCAAGCCATCGAGGCCTACCGCGACGCGCGACGGCAGGCGGGGGCCGAGATCGCGCCGGGTGCCAGCCGGTCACTTGAGGAGCAGCTTCTGGGGCTTCAAGCCCGCCTGCAGCCGGCCCACCGCATTCTACGCCGTCTTCAGCGCGCCGGGGCGCAAGTGCTGGCCGCCCTCTGGCCTGGTGAGGTGATTCTGCGCACCCCAAGTCGGACTGCCGACTGGCTGGA
Organism: Triticum urartu; assembly: GCF_056163025.1. Lineage (NCBI taxonomy): Eukaryota > Viridiplantae > Streptophyta > Magnoliopsida > Poales > Poaceae > Triticum > Triticum urartu. The sequence goes on along the minus strand of NC_141879.1, from coordinate 317,027,351 downwards.
GGTCGCAGTCGGCCGCTTCAAGGCTTGGAAGGCGTCAGCGGCCCGGTCCGGCGCTGGGCGGGCACTGGAGTTCGTCCGAGCCGGAATCATCTCTCTTGCGTGCCTTTGACTTCTGCGCGTCGATTAGGTAGTAGGAGTCGTTGCCTAAAGCTCTGCTGCTGATGAAGGGGCCCTCCCAAGGGGCCGAGAGCTTGTGCTGGCCGGCTGTTCGCTGGATCAGCCGGAGCACAAGATCGCCCTCTTGGAAAGATCTTGGCTTGACCTTCCGACTGTGGTAGTGGCGCAGACCCTGCTGATAGATGGCAGACCGACTGAGGGCTAACAGCCGGCCTTCTTCCAGCAGGTCAACGCCGTCTTCTTGTGCTTCCTTGGCTTCCGCCTCCGTGTACATGGTGACCCGAGGCGAGCCGAACTCGATGTCAGTTGGGATGACAGCCTCGGCACCATATACAAGGAAGAAAGGGGTGAGCCGGTTGACTTGTTTGGGGTAGTGCGCAAACTCCAGAGGACGGCCGGCAGCTCGTCGAGCCAACAGCCGGCCGAACGCTCCAGTGGCACGACCAGTCGGGGCTTGATGCCGGAGAGGATGAGGCCGTTTGCTCGCTCGACCTGGCCGTTTGACTACGGGTGGGCAACGGACACTAGGTCCAGCCGGATGCCGTGTGTTGCGCAGAAACGTGTCAGTGCTCCCTTTGCAAAATTCATGCCGTTGTCGGTGATGATGCTATGCGGCACGCCATACCGGGTTGTAATATCTGCGATGAAAGTAACGGCAGTCGGCCCATTCAGCTTCTTGATCGGCTTTGCCTCAATCCACTTGGTAAATTTGTCCACAGCGACGAGCAGATGTGTCATGCCGCCGCATGCCGTCTTGAACGGGCCCACCATGTCCAGCCCCCAGACGGCAAAGGGCGAGGTGAGGGGGATGGTCTTGAGTGCAGAAGCCGGCAGGTGTTGTTTGGAGCTGAAAACTTGGCACCCTTTGCAGTGTTTGACTAGTTCCTTGGCGTCTTCCAAAGCAGTCGGCCAGAAAAATCCATGGCGAAAAGCTTTGGCGACGAGTGATCTTGAGGCTGCATGGTGGTCGCATTCGCCTTGGTGGATGTCCCTGAGGATTGCTATGCCCTTCTTTGGTTCGACGCAGCGCTGGAAGACTCCAGTGACGCTACGCCTAACAAGCTCTCGGCTGACGATTGTGTAAGCTCCGGCTCGGCATTGAACCTGTCTTGCCGAGATCTCGTCGGTTGGCAGCTCTCTGTTTACTAAGAAATTGAGAATGGGCTGGGCCCATGATGGAGCTGTGACTTCTTCTATTGTCAGGACTGCCACTGTGATAGGGGCGGGTGGGCTGGGTGGTGAAGAGTTGGAGTCGGAGTCGGCCACCGCCTGTTGTGTTGATGCAGTCTCCGGGCCGGCTGCAGTAGCCCCCGGGCCGAGTTTCGAATTCCCCGGGCCGGGTGCGACTATGGCAGTCCCCGGGCCGCCTGTTGGAGTCCCCGCGCCGCCTGCTTGGTTTCCCAAGTCGGATCCGACTGCGTCGGGGTCAGGCGGCACGAAGATGGAATCAGATTCTGGAGACGGCTTGATAGACGGCTTGAGAAGGCGGTGGAGAGAAACACCGGCTGCTCTAGCTTGCCGGGTCGATCCTACTCGTGCCAAGGCGTCTGCTTGCATGTTGTCGGCACGTGGTACATGAAGGAACTCACATCCTTCAAAGTATCCACTGATTTGCTGGACGAGGAAACGATAGCTCACCATGTTCGCGTCCTTGGCGTCCCAGTCGCCAGATGACTGTTGGACCACCAAATCCGAGTCGCCATAGCACAGGATCCGACGGATGCCGAGCTCTTTGGCCAGCCGGAGCCCGTGTATGAGCGCCTCGTACTCGGCCACATTGTTGGAGGCGGTAAAATGAATTTGCAATGTATACTTGAGCTTATCGCTCTTGGGAGAGGTGAGGACGATGCCGGCTCCCAAGCCGGTGTGCATCTTGGACCCATCGAAGTGCATCCGCCAGTGAGTGGAGTCGAGGGCCGGTGGCAGGTATTGGGTTTCGGCCCAATCGACGAGGAAGTCGGCCAGTGCCTGGGACTTAATAGCGGTGCGGGGCTGGTAGAAGATCGCGTAGGGGCCCAGCTCAATAGCCCATTTGGCCACCCGGCCGGATGCATCCCGGCTGCCTATGATCTCGGCGAGCGGGGCAGTACACACGACCGTGATGGGGTGCTCTTGAAAATAGGGCTTGAGCTTCTTGGCAGCGACGTACACACCGTAGCACATCTTCTGGTAGTGTGGGTAGTTCTGCTTCGAGGTGGATAAGACTTTGCTTAAATAATACACCGGTCTCTGGACCGGCTGAGCCCGGCCTTCTTCTGGGCGCTGGACTACGATAACTGTGCTGACCACCCGGCTAGTAGCGGCAATGTAAAGGAGCATGGGCTCTTTTTTAGTCGGTGCCGCCAAGACAGGCGGCGTGGTCAGCATCTTCTTTAGCTCGTGGAAGGCTTGGTCCGCCTGGTCATTCCACTCGAAATGAGCGGACTTCTTCATGAGTCGGTAGAGGGGGAGAGCTTTCTCCCGAAGCCGGCTGATGAAGCGGTTCAGGGAAGCCAAGCATCCGGTGAACTTCTGGACATCCCGCAGCTTGGTGGGAATCTCCATTCTCTCTATGGCCTTGATCTTCATCGGATTGCACTCGATGCCGCGTTTGGAGACCAGGAAGCCTAGGAGTTGGCCGGCTGGTACTCCGAACACGCATTTCTCAGGGTTGAGCTTGATTTGAAATCGGCGCAAGTTTTCAAATGTCTCTCTGAGGTCTTCCAGCAAGGTGCCGCGCTTCTCCGTCTTCACCACAATATCATCTACATAGACATGGGCATTTCTGCCGAGTTGCTTGAGGAGGCACTTCTGCATGCAACGCTGAAAGGTGGCACCGGCATTTCTCAAGCCGAATGTCATAGTTAGGTAGCAGAAGGCTCCAAAGGGTGTGATGAAAGCGGTCTTCAAGCGGTCAGCTGGATCCAACTTTATCTGGTGGTAGCCTGAGTAAGCATCCAAGAAGCTCAACAGCTCGCATCCGGCTGTGGAGTCTATCACTTGGTCAATCCTTGGCAGGGCGAAAGGATCTTTGGGGCAAGCCTTGTTGAGGCTAGTGTAGTCTATACACATGCGCCACTTGTTATTTTTCTTCAGCACGAGGACCGGGTTGGCGAGCCACTCTGGGAAGAAAACTTCCATAATGAAGCCGGCTGCCAGAAGCCGGGCTATTTCTTCCCCTACAATCCTTCTCTTCTCTTCCGATAGTCGGCGGAGGGGTTGTTTCACTGGTTTTGCACCTTCTCGGACGTGTAGCTTGTGCTCGGCGAATTCCTTCGGCACACCCGGCATGTCCTTGGGGGACCTTGCGAAAATGTCCCAATTCTCACGGAGGAAATCGGCGAGCTCGCCTTCCTATTTGCTGTCCAGGTTTGCCCCGATGGTGGCAAACCTTTCTGGGTGATCCCGGTCCAGAGGTACCCTCTTTGTTTCTTTGGCCGGCTGAAAAGAACCTTGGGCATCACACTTCTTGGGGTCGGGGGACAGGGCCGGCTGCTTGCCGGCCATGGCCACGACTCGGTCCAGTATCTTCTTCTCCTCGGCAATTACAAGGGACTCGGCCAGCCGGCTGCTGGCAGCCGCACACTCGGAGGATTTCTTGTAGTCTCCAGCTATGGTGATGATGCCCTTGGAACTTGGTATCTTCATCTTGAGGTAGGCATAATGGGGTACAGCCATAAACTTGGCCAGGGCAGGTCGGCCAAGCAACGCGTGGTAAGGGCTCTCTAGATCCACCACTTCAAACCACACCGCCTCTCGGCAAAAATGATCCTTGTCCCCAAAGAGGACGTCTATCTTGATCTTACCGATTGGGGAGCAGGACAGGCCGGGAACAATGCCATGGAACACGGTCCGACTGGGCATGAGCTGCTTCGTCTTGATGCTTAGCTTGTCCATGGTGTCACGGTATAATATGTTGATACTGCTCCCACCATCTATCAGCACGCGGGAGAAACGGGCGGCTCGCCTTTCTGTAGCGAGGGTGGCATCCAGAACCAATGCGTAAGAGCCGGGAGACGGCATCACCTCTGGGTGATCTGTCCGGCTCCAGCTAATAGGCCTTTCTGACCAGTGCATGAACTCTGGGTTGTTGGTGGCGACTGCGTTGACTTCTTGGTGTTGTCGGCGCCGGCTACGCCGATCTTCTGGCTGGCTCGTAAAGACGACGTAGGCGGCATGCTCATCGGGGTACTCGTCTTGAACTGCCCCGACCGCTGGTCGAGCAGCCGGCTGCGGAGGAGCCGGAGGTGGCGCCATCCCCTCACCTTTGGAGATCCGTGTGAGCCAGTGGCATTTTTGGGTTGTGTGGTTTGAAGGCTTTGCGCCGCTGTGAAACTTGCAGGGGGCATCAAGTGCTTGCTCGTAGGAGAAAGCCGGCTGCCAAGCCGGCCTGCCGCCCTTCTGCTTCGTGGGTGCGGGCCGCCCTTCGGGTTGTTCGTCTTCGACTGTGGCCACCTGCCGACTGGTGGAAGGCGGCAGGGGAGCTTTGCGCTTGTGGTCGTTCTGGTACGGGCGTCGGCTGGACTCTCCAACCGGCGTCTTGGGGCTTGGAGCGAGCACCTTCCCGGAGGCGTCTACTCGGAGCTCGGTCTTCATTGAGGAATCGGCCGTGGCATATTTATCAGCTATGATCAGCAGCTCGTCAAGTGTAGTCGGCTCGTCGCAGAGGAGTCGGTGCTTGAGGAGGGTGCCTTCTCGGCACCCGGCGGTGAAGTACTCTATAGCTTGAACCTTGTGCACTCCCTCGCAGGAATTGCGGAGCTCGGCCCAACGCGTGAGATAGTCGCGAGTCGATTCGTTGGGCCCTTGGACACACAAGGAGAGCTGTCGGGGCTTGGGAGCCCGCTTGTAGGTGCTGGTGAAGTTTCGGATGAAGGCTTCAGTGAAGTCTAGCCAGTTGTTGACGCTGTGAGGCTTGAGGCTGTTGAGCCAGGTGCGCGCCGTGCCTTGGAGCATGAGGGGCACATATTTTACGGCAACACGCCTGTTGCCGTTCGCGATGCTAACCGCGGTGGAGTAGTCGATCAACCAATCTTCCGGCTTCACGGAGCCGTTGTACTTGGGCGTGTCTCTTGGGAGCGAGGACCCTTTGAGGAAGGGCTCGTCGCGGATGCGGGGGGCGAAGCAAGGCGGGCCGACATCATCTTCTTCCAGGGCCAGGGATCGCGCAAGGCGGTCGATCCGGTGGCGGTCGATCCGGTGGCGGGCATCATTCTCGCCGACTCCTTCGCGGCGACCCAGCCGGCCGCTGAGAGTCGGATGCGTGACAGGCGGCGGGGTAGGGTATCTCTCCCCACGAGGCGGAGGAGGAGGGGGGTTGCCCCGCCACTCCACGGCTCGAGGACGGCCCTCTGCGTCACGCTCGATGGAGATTCGAGTCCGGCTGCGGCTGGCAGCTGGCTCCTTTTTTTTTCTTGCGCGGGTGTTGCCCGCGGTCGGTGTTCGGGACATCGCGCCGTGCTCTCGGCGCGGACGCCGGCTTCATGCCGCTCCGTGGCCGCGTCGATAAGTTGCTGGATGCGTTTGGTCATGTAGGGGAGCTCATCAGGCCCCAGCCCATTCAATTCGTCTGCGGCCGCCTGGGCGGCGCGTAGGTTCTCGAGAGGCGTGGCATAGACTGGGCGGTCTGCTCCCAGCATGTCGGCGATAGCCGCGCCGTGTTTCTTGATGATGCCGACGCGGCTCGGCCCGTCGGGAGGCGGCGTGCCGAAGGCGGCACGGTCGACCTCGCACTGGTGAGCCTCGGTGAGGCGTCTCATGGTGGATAGCTTCTGGCCCTCCGCAACGAGGGCGAGGCGGCGCGCCTCCAATGTCTTGGCGTCCACGTCGGCCGGGACGGGGGCGGACAAGTCGTGCAGCGCCGTCTGCAGGGCGTCGTGGGCATTTTCGCCTGAGGCGGCGCCGTGGCTGATGACCAGTACCTCGGTGATGGCACTGCCGCTGCTGTCGGCTTGAGGAAGAGGGTCGTTGATGATTACCACGTTGGTGGGGAAGGCGTCAAGGGATGCTGTGTCGGAGTCGACAAGCATCGGGTCGGTGGAGCCAACCGACTCCAAGTCCGCGGCAAGCTCGCCGGAGACGTGGAGTTGGTCGAGGAGGCTGACGAGGTGACTCTCGGGACAGTCTGTGCCGGCGTCGGATGCGGGCTCGTCGGAGATGCGAGCCTCGCCAAGAAGATCGGCGAGGCAGCTCGCCGCGCAGGCGTCGGCGACGTCTTGCAGCGCGTCGGGGCAAGCGCCATCGGACGAGCCGGGCTGGCTACGCACGTTGGGAAGGGAGAGGGTTCCCGTCCAGAGAAGGTCTCCGGACGACGGTGCACCTGGCCCCACGATGGGCGCCAAATGTCGGGTGGTTGGTGCGACATATGCCAATGGATGGCTTATCATTGTGGGAGCCAATAAAACATCGTCGGTGCCTGGAAACGGGATAAGGCAAAGACATGTACGCCGGCGAATCTTACCCAGCTTCAGGGCTCTCCATGGAGATAACACCCCTAATGCTGCTCTGCGGGGTCTCCGCATGATCACTAGCTCGACGGATAGCTACAGGATGCTCCTTGAGCTGTTCGGTGAAAGGATGAAGGAGGGCAAGGCCAGCCCGCTCCTCTTCTCCTTGTGGTGTCTAAAACTATCGAAAGAGAGATCTCCTCCTGCATGGGAGCCCTGAGGGGTTTATATACGCCTACCCCCCGGGGTACAATGGTAATCCGACTGGGCGTGGGCCCTAGCCGTCGGTGTCTATGCCCACCGGCTTCTTCGCCGACTGGTGGGGCCCGCCGGCTGCCGGTCCTCTGGTCGACAGGCCGGCCCCACCGCTCGGGGGCTCTGTCGGGGGCTGGTTACTGTGGCCCCGCCCTCAGTGGCGAGGGCTTCGTCTTGGCAAGCATGGCTACAGTGCCGCCGCCGGGCGGCTTGTCACTGTAGCCTTACCTCGTCTTATCTTCTTAATGGGGCGCCTCCGTCGAGGGAGTGGACTGGCCGGCTACTGGGAATCGGCCGTACCCCAGGCCGACTGGGGGTGGCCCGGCCGCCTTCGGGTGTCTCCATGACGGATGGGACCCGCCGCCCACGGGTCGTATTGACGGCTCGCCGTGGGTGACATCATGGTCAATATGGCAACAGTGCCGCGCCAAACGGATGAGGGCCGCCCGTACGGCGTACTGTGGCCAGGCGTGCTCCGGGATTCGAGAGTGGCAGGTTTCGCTGTAGCCACGCCCCGTCTTATCGCCGTTATGTGGGTGCGGATTTTGAGGGCACGATCTGGGCCGCCTGCTGAGGGGGGCCGGCTTCTTGGAGTCGGCCTTCTTGTGGCCGGCTTCGTGGAGCCGGCCCTCTCGGGACTTTCTTCTTGGAGAGTTTTAGGCCTAGGCCGCCTTCGCACAGCCGGCCTGAGGGGCAGTCGGCTGGGGGAAGGCGGCCCCACATCTTGGAAGCTTGAAGGCTTGATCGGCCTATAATTTTTCTGAAGTGTCAGGAAGAGCCGGCTAGGCTACCCATGGTCATTTACTCCCTCAACTGTATTGAATAATCAGGTTACTTGATCACTATATTTCACAGGAAAATGTTCTGAAGGGCAAATGACAACAATGTCATCCCATTACCGCCCGCAAAAAAATACATATGTCATCCCATTCCAGCAGGGTCAGGTAAGTTTAGAGGCTGAACATGTGCTGAAGTTAAGATCAAGTGGAGATGTTTGCTGCAGGAGGCTAAGGCTACATTAACTGGAAGTATAATAGGAACATTGTCAAAAATACATTCATCGACAAAAAAACATGGGTGCACCAAATTGTGCTTTTGCACCTGATATCTTCCTATCAAAAATTGAAGCAAACTATAAAGAACTCACTTTACTCATTAGTGATACAAAAAGTTCAGCAACGGATTCTTTATTAGTGCTCCCAAATCCCTTGAATAGCACAACGTTTCTCTGGACACTTGCAAAGTCTGCACCATCTATAAATGGGTATAAAATATCTTACTGTTAGTTTTTAATCAGTAATCAGATGATAAAAGTATGACAACAGCAAATGTAGTTGCAAAGAGCCAAAAAGAATGACATGTACATCAATAGAGGAGGTACCTTTCAGTAAGCCGGAAAATGCAGGTAATATTGGAGGATGCCGGGTCTGCACTCCATATTTACAATTCATAAGTGCACTCATTTATTTTTTGTTCAAAAAGAAAAATAATTAAGCATCAAGTCTCAGCCTGGGCCCCTCTAATGTAAAATTCTATACAACAGCTAAGCTATATCCAATGTACTCCGATCGTGAAGTTTGAACAGAAAATCAAATAAAGGTAACAATCTCACTTTACCTGTAAATGGAAAGCAACTAAGGAGATAATTGCCATCGAGCTCATCGTTCGATCTTTGGGACAATTAACATCATGTGTCTTAGCCCAGAACTTTATCTGCAGAATAAACAGAAAATAATTGTCATATCTTTTAGATAGATAGCTTCAAGGGGAGTATAATGCTAGTTATACTTTCCAAAAATAAACATCAAGACAGAGGATTGAAATACCAGATAACAAAGTATCTGAAATCTTCCATCAATTGAAGAAACAAGTTTAAATATCATCGATCTTGACATGCCATCTTTGTTTTCGACTGAAATATCACATTCAACCCCGGTTCCCTTATCAGTAACCTTCAGTACAGGAACTATAGCACTTAAAACAGGTAAAACCCCATAACAACGACCACGGCCTGAAATTGACAATACAAGAAAGATAAGAAGTAAGGAAGACATCGGCAGTAGCAACAAAAGGCTTCTACTAAGCAGTTGGTTATATGCCCAACACGAAATGGACTACACAGTTTGCGGACATCTATCCAAGCAATGCTGATGCTATTAAATTGTAAATGACAGGCAGCCTTGCCTCGAATGAAACTTGTTCAATATAGCCAATTATAATTCTTCCAATTTTACATGTTTGGTACATGTCATATCTTGCAGTTTATACAAAGAGACAACACAAGAAATGGATAAAAATTTAAATCTTTGTTTTTTTACAAAAACTGGACATTATAAAATAACTAACACATATGCCCGTGCATTGCAATGGTAGAAAAAAATGATGTATACTTATATTTAGTGAGACATGTATATGTAAACACAACGCCTTATGCCACACTACGAAGAAAACGGTAGTTGCAACGGGAGAAAAAAATGGTGTATACTTATATTTAGTGAGACACGTATGTGCAAACACAACGCCTTATGCCACACTACGAAGAAAACGGTAGTTGCGTAGTCCACCAAAACGGCCACCAACGCCACACAACAACCAGACGGTGCCGCTCGGTGGCAAGGAGGCTCACCTACCGAGGTTTATCAACCACTCATTATTCGTGGAATAGCGCCGACAGCAAAAATAAGATGCAATCCATTATAGAGGCTATATCTATATAAATATTTAACACATACTACCTCCGTCCGGAAATACTTGTCGCTCAACGGATGTATCTAGACGTGTTAGATACATCCGTTTGAGCGACAAGTATTTCCAGACGGGGGAGTATGATATAACCTAAGATGTAATGCACTGGGGAGCACTCTTAGGTCTACTCGAATTTAGTGATAATTGTATGTGAAAGCACAATGCCAAAGGGACCCTCAATACAACCCTCAAGCTGTTTAATTAGAGCCAACATCATCATGCACGTGCATCGTTCTCCTTTAATTATGCCGTTTAATTAGTTAGCCCATATCAGCCTAGTCACTGATACGAACCAATGTGATCCTTTAATTATGCATGTCTCCTGTTTATTTAGCACACAACCAGCACACATCATGCACGTGCATTGTGCTCATTTAATTGCATGTCTCATAGAATTCCGTTTAATTAGCCCACAAGCGCCGATGCATGACTGATTTATAGGTTCTCAGCACGACTCGTCGCCTCGAATGCACATGGCAAGCCACATCCTATCCATCATCACAAGGTTGTGACTCTCGTTCACGGTGGCCGCTATGATTGACGCTGCTGGTTGTAACGCCTCATTATCTTTATCTCTCACCCATTGGCCCATGCAAAGCCCGTCGTCCTCGTATTGCAGCGACTGCTTGTTGATGATTACGAATTAAGACGTATATAAATTGGTAGTAAAGGATGCAAGGAAGCGAGGTGGTATTATTTAATAAGCAAAAGAACCATTACTTGTACACATAGTATGGGGTAGCTCAGTTGGATGTACCCTTTGGGCTCCATGAGAGGTTGGGAGTTCGATCCCTCCCACCCACGCCAATTTTTTTTGACTGGGCCAGCCGCCACCTCACGCAAGAAAACAGGACACCTCACGTGAGAGGATCGGGAGAACAACCCACGAAACGTTTTTTCACTTACAATGAACGTGGCCCAATAACGGCACTGATCAGTTTATATAAAAATCAAAAATAATAACATGGGTGAACGGATCAAAAATTCAGAGAAACGCGCCTTGCTTTATTAGTAGATATAGAGGTATAGATATAGATAGATAAATTATGACCCCAGGTATTGGTGGAACTAGATGATACCCCGCACATTGTTCGGGAAATTATTTGCTATATATTTGATCAAGTTGGACCAATATTTGATTATTGTATACATTTAAGATAGTTATGGAATATAATTAGTGTAATAGTATTCACATGTATGGGTGCATGTTGTGGTGGATCATTCCTCATGGATGTTAGCATGTTGAGGTGGCCTTTTTTGCATGCATGGTTGGATGTTGAGGTGGCATAGTTGCATCTTGAGATAAATAGAAGAAATGGGGATCACTCTCTCAGGTATATAGGATTCTATATAGAAAAAAATGCACCTCAAATTAGCAAAACTGTAGGCTTACTGCATATAACGATTTCGCATTTAGAACATTTTGGCTATCAACGGGATGAATCCAGATTAACATTCTGCAGGGCTAAATATGAAACTCGCGTAGACACCAAACTAAGGTTGACAATAATATGCATTGCATGATACAGTTCTGAACTTTTCCTTCAAAAAGATTTTGGCATGCACCTAATAGTGTTTATGTGTCGGTGTTTTCAGCAAATGTTATATTGCAGTGCCATAACGCATCATAAAACTGTTGCCTACACATGTCGGTGCAAGCTAGGTAGAAGATGAGCACCATTTTATTGCATGAGCAGTTTCTCTTACGGTTACTTCTGTAGCTATGTACTTTTAGAAAAAATTATGGTAACCTCAAGATCTTCACACATAATGTATGCAATCGCTATGCCAGTCTACGTCCCTTCTTTAAATCTATCAGGTCCAATACATAATTTTGTAAATAAGATGGAATGACAATTTATGAATGTGTGTTTAATGAACTTGAATCTCCAATGAAAGATGAGTGGACATACAAATGCTAGGAGAGATATGAAGATAAGACAGTAGTAATTACTCTGATGCTTATGTAGGACTTTTGCGAACTTTCTAATAACAGAAATCTTGTCCTTGCGAGCAAATTGACCATCCATATCATTGCTAAAGTTGACAGAGAGATCAAGATCACTTTTAGTAGTAAATAGATCCATTGTGAATGACCCAAACGGTTCCACAACCGGAAAATCATCTTTTTTACCTGAAATGAAACATCAAACAAGAAATAGGTCACACCATCACGCAAATTTCATATATTCATATGGGAGACAAAACCTTTCTAGTAAAAATAATATCTGGATAGTGATAGCCTGTTACATATAAAAATTTGGAGAACATGTACTGGATTAACTAATCAACTACCTCAAAGAAGAGGCTGACTCCGTTGGAATTTAATACACTTAAAAAATCAAAACCAAATACCACTAATCCAACAGGCACAAAAGATGTATGCTCAGATTTCAGAATGTACTTTTTCCCTCATGCTCTATAATGTACTCCCTAAATGCTCTTATATTTCTTTACAGAGTACAACAAAAGGACTCTTTATGTCCTAACAATATATTTCCTAGTACATCAACTCATCAAGGCATAAGCTTCCATAAATGAAGTACATGGTGAAATCTGCAGTTGTCACATATTCATCTTAGCTGGCAGGTATCTGAAATAGTGAGACACTGTTACTTAAGTATTTGCATCTTTGCTTGACTGCCAGTGAACTCACATACTTGAACATCTGCATGTGATCTATAAGATCACAGGTGTTCTAAAACCAGGCATAAATGTGATGATTTCAATCTGTATACATATCTATAAAATTTTACATGTTAACAACAATTAGGCATAATAATTGAAAATACAGAAAGTTCAATAGTATAATTTCTTGACCCAAATGGTAACAGACAGGAAAATCTCTTACCAAAAATATCTTTGGCAATTTTGTTGAAGACGTCTATCATAGTACGTCGTTGCTCATACTCAACTGGCTTTGGGCGCAACATCGCATATGTTTCTAGAAGTAGACCTTCTAGAGTTGGAAGCAGAGCAGGATCAATCAGGAATGCCTCTGATCCCAACTCGCAGGTTTCCGCATGCTTGCATAGAGCTGCACGTAATCCAAAAATGAAATCAGATGGTACCACACCTAATGTAAATGGCAACAGCAACTCATGCAGCTGAAGGCCCAATTGCAGGTCACAAGTATGCTAAAAGACATCACACCAACTATTTGGGAATTTCAAAGGTCTGTGAGGTTACATTTGTGCTTTAAACGGAAAGACGTTACATTTGTACACTTTTGGAAAGTCCACAGAAGCGACAAGGAAAATAACTTCGCCAAAGGTAAATAGAGAATTAAAATAAATGCGCTACTATGGCTCGTTAGATCCCACGAGATTTAATGAGCTACTTTAGTATACACTATTGGATCCAACACACAATTCAAAGGATATAGCATACGTCAGCCCGCACTTTACCATCCAATAGAATTGGGGTTCATGACCGACCAACCGACTAACAGGACTTTCTAAAGTAGCAGAAGGAAGGTCCTTTCAAACTGCATCACAGTTGGTACAGCTCCATGTAATAATTCTACACGATGGATTACATGTCCACATTGCTCTCCACCGCGGTCTACTCCATAAATAGAAAATAAAGGATGAACACTGAATAGAATCTTCCGTTTGCTATGCTTCAGAGAGAAAGAGAGACGGTACCTTGGGTGTCCCATGAAATTGCCACGCTGGGCCTGCAGGATTCCAGATAAAAGGAAGTTCGCGTTACACATCACAGAACAGAAAATATCTTCATCACCAGCCTAGTATATATTCACATATGATACAGTAACACGTGGCAGCAATTTCTCAAGCGCAAGCACACATCTTTTTTTCAACTAATAACAGACTGTATCTAAAGTCCACCCAAAATCTGACTTAGAAGTTAATCAAACAAGTAAAAAAAACCTTTTTCGACCAAACAAGTAAAATCCTGCCCTCCTGTGGCTACAGTTTGGTCTCGGCTAGAATTTAATCTAACAAACGGAAACCTCATCAGAATTCAATCTAGAATATGAACGGCAATAAAACAGCTCTAAGCAAGGGGAGGAAGAGGGGGGCGAAGCTGACCGGGGAAGGTTGTCGGGGCGAGCTGAGGGCTCGGGTTCGGGCGCGGAAAGAGGCGTAACGGTCACCGACGCCATGGAGTGGGACGGAGAGAGCCGGCGGCCAGAAGCCGGCGGGATCGGCGAGGCTGGCGAGCCGGCCGGGTAAGGAGGTCACCGGTGGAAAGGTCAACAAAACCGCAGAGCCTACGAATAGCCAGCAAGTCGCTGACGGGTGGACCCCACGGCTCCGGTCACATAGGTTTTTTGTTTTGTTTTTGAGGATTCATAGGGTTTTTTTCTTGAGATGATTTTGAGGATTCATAGGTGCACAGCCGAGTCCAACTCTACTCCCAGGTCCCCCTACACGAGATAATTAGTAAAAGTGTTCCGAGAGAGGGTCCACCACACGCAGAGCGCTAAGGCGGTTGGGGGTGATTGCCTAGCGGTCGCGTCTCAACGCTAGGGTTAGGGTTCTTTCGCTGGGGGTGGCTTGATTTCCGATGGCGGATAGGGCTGCGACGGCGCAACCTAGACGCTGGTTTGGCGGGCTTTTCTCTACCAAGGGCGGTGCTAATGGCGGAGAAGGCGGATGGTAGGGCAACTGTCGAAAAGGGGCAATCGGCGACCTCGAATCTGAAGCGGGCGGAGGCGGAAGTCTCGCCACCGAAGACGACGGGGCGATCTGCTAGCGGGGGGTCTCCCACGCCCCCGGCGGAGTGCAAGACCCCGGATCCGGCAGTGAGCCACTCTGCTAGGTTGGGTGGGATGGTTCTCTTGGATAAGGAAGCAGTTGGTCTCGTCTTCAAGGAGGCGGATCGATCTCAACCAAGGCCCTCTCGGTGGTCGGCAGTCGGTAAGGTGTGCTCTTCCAAGCCCATGAAGAAGGCTGCTTTAGAGAGAACTATGCCCCGAGCCTGGGGATTGCACAAGGAGGCCAAGTTTCGGGATATGGGTTCCAACCTATTTGTGGTTCATTTTGGAAGTGAAGGGGACTGGAAGCATGTTTTGAATAATGGGCCTTGGCAGTTTGATTTTGCTGTGCTGATCATGAAGGATTATGAAGGTAGCATCAGGCCGTCAGAGATGGTATTTGATAAGATCGATATCTGGGTCCGGGTGAAGGATTTGCCGTCAGACAAACGCACTGAGGATTTTGGTCGGGTGCTGGGCAACTGGCTTGGTTTTGTGGTTAAAGTGGATACTGACGGAGATGGCACTACTCGAGGACAGCATCTTAGGGTTAGGGCAACAATCTCTGTGTTCGAGCCCTTGGTCTGCTGTTTTCATCTCAAGAGCTCAAAGGAAGACACGGAGGGGACATGGTATGATTTTCACTATGAGAAGATCCCACATTTGTGTTTTGAATGTGGGAGACTGGTGCATGTGGATGGGGTCTGTGACCCACCAGTGAACTCCTTTGATCAATGGGGGGAGTGGCTTCGGGCCTCGCCTGGGAGAAACAATATTGGGAATGATGGCTCGGCGAGTGTTGCATCTAGCTCCAACAACAGCTTTGTCAACTCGCATGGAGAATCGGTGACTAGAGCTAGGTATGAGGTCCCTCGGATGAGAGATTTACCTACGAAGAGGAACCTCTCTGCTGACTTTGCTCATCCGGCTGCTCACCGCACTGGCGGGGGATATGAATAGGACAAGTAAAGGGATGTGGGCAATAGAAGAGGCAAGGGCTGGTATGAACATGCGAGGGGGGAAGACCTGCGAAGTGGGCTGGAACAGAAGAGAGAGAGAGAGAGAGAGAGAGAGAGAGAGAGATCTTCATGACATGTTAGTCCAGCAAAACTCCCAAAGGTATGGGGGCGATGGCAGAGAGAATCTCGGAGATGGTAGAGGAAAGGGTCAACAGCTTGGTCATGGAGAGGATAGCTATTGGGGGAGACACCCAGACTATATGTATCAGGGAAAGGACAAGATGGGTGAACCCGCTATGCATGGGAGACTCGCTATGCATGAGAGGTGGGACGTGCAAGGAGAGAAAGGACGCATGAAGGGTTACTGCACTAGAAGACCTAGATTGAACGGGGAATATCAATAGGGCAGTCCTTCTCATCTACGGAAGGACACGGAGAGTAAAAAGAGGAGGCCTAAACAAATGTGGGTTGTGAAGGGAGACTATGACAAGCAAGGAAACCAGGATGTGTTCATTCGCGACACCCGTCGTAAGACGGCTACTATGTTTGACCGCATCTCCGAATCTAAGGATGGAACGGCGGACCCCGAGGCCTGGGGCAGCTGGGAGCAATGAATCTTCTTGCTTGGAACTATCGGGGCTTGGGGTTGGACCCGACAGTGGGCGAGCTCAGAGACCTGATACGGTCTTACAACCTAGCGGTGGTTTTCCTTAGCGAGACGAAGAAAAAAGCGAGGGCAATGGAGAAACTGAAATGGAGTCTTGGTTTTAAGGAGGGGGTGGCGGTGGATTTCATTGGGAAAAGTGGCGGCATAGCTATGTGGTGGAGAGATAATGTGCAAGTAACTGTGAGACCGTGGTGTCAGTACTTTATTGATGCCGATGTGGTGTTCAAGGGAAGAGCTTGTAGAATCACTGGATTCTACGGCGAACCTTGTTAGGAGATGCGGTCAAAATCTTAGGAAGCTCTCCGTTTCTTGTGTAGGCAGGATGATCAGCCCTGGATTTGTCTTGGGGATTTTAATGAAGCTCTTCTCCTATCCGAGCAGCACGGTGGTAACCTTAGAAGCTTTGCGTAGATGGATGGCTTTCGTGATTGTCTGGCTAATTGTGGGCTTGCTGATCTTGGCTTTCATGGGTATCCATATACTTGGGACAACAAGCGGGATGGCGTGGATAACATTCAAGTTCGTCTGGACAGGGCTGTTTGTAATGATGGATTTCTCGAGATGTTTCCGGACACGCTGTAGAGCATGTTATTACAGAGGAATCGGATCACAATGCTATTGTGGTTAGAGCCCGTGAGACAGCTCAAGGCCTCTACAATAATGGTCCCAGAAGATTTACGTATGAAGAGATGTGGACTAGACATGATGGATACGATGAGGTGGTTAAAGCCGCATGGCAATGGGTAGATGCGGAGGGCCATGATGCTTCGCAAACCTGTGATAAACTTAAAGTTGTCTCTGCAGACGTACAACATTGGGGTCGTGTAGTCTTTAGCTCTGTCCGGCGTCAAATTAAAC
Source organism: Triticum urartu (assembly GCF_056163025.1). NCBI lineage: Eukaryota > Viridiplantae > Streptophyta > Magnoliopsida > Poales > Poaceae > Triticum > Triticum urartu. Next base: position 317,010,602 of record NC_141879.1, on the reverse strand, counting down.
AGCTCAAGGTTGATCTGGAACAGGCTAAACGCAGGGCTTTGGTCTCTGGATCCTCATTGGAGGTCCACTGTGACGCTCCGAGTTCGATGCGCCAGGTGTCTTCCAGTTATTCGTCGTCGTTGCCATGTTATTTGCTTGCGTGTTGCTTTTTTCCATGTCATCATCTGCATTTCATCATCATGTTTTTCAAACTTACATCCGTCCGGGTCTTCCAGTTCTCTCTGTTGTCCGTTTCGGAGTCCGACACTCTCACACGCACCCGTTGCACCTACCAGATCTCGTTTCGTGAGCGGGAGAAAAACATTCTCGGAATGGGCTGAGATTTGTTGATTGGCCTTGGTATATTACCAGTAGACCGCCTGTCAAATTTCGTTCCATTTGGAGGTCGTTTGATGCCCCAACGGTTAACCGCGTTAACCGAAGCCCTCCTCTTTGCAGCCCAACACCCCTCCTCAACAGCCCACTAGCCCACTAAACTCCCCTCCATGCTCTTCACCATTGGATCACGATCGTGTGGGCGAAAAACGCACCTCAATATCCCTCTCCTAGCTCCCTATGCCTATATAAACACCCCCTTCAATTTCGGATCCAAACCCTAGCCCTCTTCTTCCACCGCACCGGACACGTCCGCCCCCGCCGCCGGACGCGTCCACCTCCACCCCCACGCCAATCGCCGCCCGCCACATGGCCCCGCGCCACCAACCGCCGTCGCGGCCCGCGGAACCCAGATCGGGCCCGCCCCGGGCCAGATCGGGCCCGAGCCACACGCGCCCCGCGCCTCCTTGTCTCCGCCGCCGACCGCCGCCTCCTCCCGCCACCTAGCCGCGCCCGTCGCCGGAGCCTCACCGGACTACACCACCGACCTCGCCGGTCGCTGGGTCGCCGGATCCCGCCTCCCCGCCGACCTCGCCGCCCTGAGTAGCTCCCCGTCGCCGGATCCACCATGGTCGCCGCCCTGCCCAACCGCCGGGACCGCTCCATCCCGGATCTGACCCCGAGCCCCGATCCAAACACGGCCAGACCGCACCGCTTCGTCCCGCGGGACCCCCTCATCCAGTTTCTGCGAGGTAGTTTTCTTCACTAAGTCCCCAGGTTTCAACATCAGTTGTGTATCTTGTGTGGGTCCTAACTTTGTGCATGTGTGTCTGAATTGAGTGTATGTTATGTCAAATTGTGCATCTCTGAATTCTCTACATGCTAGTGCCATTTGCATGCATGTTACTGCTCATCTTGTTGCCCTAATCATCGTTGCAAAAGTGCTAAATGTTATAATCTGCTGAAAGTTATCATAACTTGCTGATTTGTCTTTTTCATATCATTTTGTGTTTATCTTTTGAGCATCATGTCAACGTGTTTTAGGAGCATAATCATGTCATCTTTTCAATGGTGCAATCCATGTATTTTTATGTGCCCTGTGGTGACTAGCACAAGCATGCAAAGTAGGGTACTTGCTGTTGCTGATTCCAGTGACTGATTTCTGCCAAGTCTGAATCTGCTACATTATGTTGCCATGTTAACTTGATGCTACAAGCGAATCCATGCATAATCTGGAGATGCTCAGTAAGGATGTTTTGTAGATCTTGTTATGCTATATCCACACATGCCCTTGTTTGCAATTATGGCCTGATGTAGCTTATCTTTATCATGCCCTAAAATTGCTAAATAATGTTTATGTCAGCCTGTTATCAGTAAGTTTAGTTTTGCCATGTGAATAGCTAGTGTTCTATGCCTCCTATGACCATGTTCTTGCCATGAGTAGCTGCACAAATATGTCTTTTTGCCGTTGGTTATATTCACATGCCATGATATGCTTTAAGTTGAGTTAACCAAGCTTGCAAACATGTCTAATTGTCGTTGTTTCTGCCATGTTCACTAAATTCCACCAAGTCCGAGAATCTGTTATAACTTGCAATCTTGTCTTGATGAATGCCATTGATCTAGAGGCTATATGGGGATGCTAAGTAATCATGTTTTTCCATGTTTAACCTTTAATTTAATGCCATGCTTTTGTTGCCATGATCTTGCACTGTATCGTGTTTGTTTCATGCCTCCAACATGTCAACATGTTATTCCTGCTCACATGTATGCTATGTCATAATCTGTGTTATAAAGTTGCTTCTTGCATTGATCATATTGGTTTAATCTTAATGCCTATGAACCTGAACCTTGATGATAATTGAAGCATGTAATCTGTACCTTAAGTGCATATCATGTTTGTGCCTATCTTGCTCTTGTAGCATGTTGTTATGATGCTCGCAAAGTGCCTAGTTGCTATTTTGGGCAGATTGTGTTTAAATCTTGTATTGGGTGTATGTGTTGAACCGTGGCTCTGTGTGGAGCATGCTCTACATGAAACTTTCTTAGTTTTGCATGTGGTTTCATATTACCTTGTTGCATCCATGTTTTGAGTGTGTGCTTGATGTTTGAATGCATTTTGCATCAATGCCATGTTTAACTTGTTTTGCTCATATCTTCTAAGCCGTAGCTCTGAATTAAATGAACTTTACATGCAACTTAACTAGAAAGTGCACTTTAACTTGATGTTTAACAACTTTAACATAATGTGTTATTCAGATCTGGACCAATTTTCAAAATTTGCATATGAGGACTTACCAGAATTGTTGTATGTTGTTTCCGGCCTCATTTAAACTTGCTTTGGTGTGTGGTCTTGTATGCATCCTCTTTTGCCATGGGTAGCATCATGTAGCCTTGTCATGCATCATACTTGGTTGAGCATCATGTCATGTGTATGTGTTGCGTGTTTACCATGTTGTTTGCTTCTTTCCGGTTGTGCTTCTTCTCGGTAGTTCCTGTTTCGTTGCGATCGTGAGGATTCGTTCGACTACGTGGGTTCGTCTTCTTCATGGACACGATCTTCTTCCCAGCGGGATTTCAGGCAAGATGACCGTCACCTTGGATACCACTACTATCTTTGCCTTGCTAGTTGTCTCGATGCTATCGCTATGTCACGCTACCTACCACTTGTTCATCAAGCCTCCCAAATTGCCATGATAGCCGCTAACATTTTCCACCTTCCTAGCAAACCATTGTTTGGCTATGTTACCGCGTTGCTCAGTCCCTCTTATAGCGTTGCTAGTTGCAGGTTGTTCCATGTTGGGACATGGATATCATGGGATATCACAATATCTCTTATTTAATTAATGCATCTATATGCTTGGTAAAGGGTGGAAGGCTCGGCCTTTTCCTTGGTGTTTTGTTCCACTCTTGTCGCCTTAGTTTCTGTCGTACCGGTGTTATGTTCCTTGATTTTGCGTCCCTAACACGGTGAGGGTTTATGGGCCCCTCTTGACAGTTCGCTTTGAATAAAAATCTTTCAGCAAGGCCCAACATTGGTTTTACCATTTGCCTAATAACAACTAAAACTTGCATAGGGACTTTCTAGACCCCGAGGATAATTAATCAACCCCCCGGGCCAGTGCTCCTCTGAGTGTTGGTCCAAAATGGGCAGACTGCAGGGCCACCACAGGGCAACTCGAGGTCTAGTTTTACTCGTAGGATGACCTATCCGGTGTGCCCTGAGAACGAGATACGCGCGGCTCCTATCGGGATTTGTCGGCACATTCGGGCGGTCTTGCTGGTTTTGTTTTAGCATTGCCGAAATGTCTTGTGCACCGGGATTCCGAGTCTGATCGGAGGGTCCCGCGATGGAAGATTGTCTCCGTGGATCATGAGCTTTTCATGGGCTAAGTTGGGACACCCCTGCGGGGTTTAAACTTTCGAGAGCCATGCCAGTAGTTATGTGGTAGATGGGAATTTTTAATATCCGGTTGTAGTGGACTTGAACTAAACTCAATTAAAATACACCAACCGTGTGCGTAACCGTGACGGTCTCTTTTCAATGAGTCGAGAAGGGAACACGGTGGGGTGATGTTTGAATGTAAGTAGTTCAGGATCACTTCTTGATCATTACTAGTTTGCGACCGTTTGCGTAGTTTCTCATCTTAATCTTGTATTCGTAAGTTAGCCACCATACAATGCTTACTCGCTTGCTGCAACCTCACTACTTATCCATTCCGCACCCTTTAAGCGTTGCTAGTCTTGATACCCATGGTAATGGGATTGCTAAGTCCTCGTGGCTCACAGATTACTCCAACAACAGTTGCAGGTATAGGTAACGCAATGATCATGACGTGAGAGTGATGTTTGCTTGTTTGGAGTTCTTCCTCTTTGTCGATCTTGGGTTAGGTTCCTGGTCGGCAGCCTGGGCTAGCAGGGTGGATGTCGTTTTGAGTTTCTATTTGTGTTTCATCCGTAGTCAGATGTTGTTCTCTTGTATGATGTTTGATGTATTCATGTGGCGTTTGTACGCCCTTTGTATGTATCCCCAGCTATTATGTAATAGTATGATGTAATGATATCCACCTTGCAAAAGTGTCACCAATATGCGCTTCTATCCTTGGTGGGGCCTTCAAGTTCCTTTAGGATAGGGTCGCATATTGGGCATGACATCCACGATCTGGAGGGGCAGCCGCATGAGCTTTATGAGAGGGAGGAGATCATGTACAAGCAAAGATCTAGAGTGGGTTGGCTCCAAGAGGGTGATCAAAACACTAAGTATTTTCAAAAGTGTGCAAGTCACAGGAAGCGGAAGAATATTGTGCGAGCGTTGAAGAGGGAAGATGGCAGCAGATGCACAGTGGACGGCGAGATGCGCTCTATGGCTGCGTCATTTTATGCTAACTTGTTCTGCTCTGAGGGGTTGGAGGGGGCTGCTAGGGTTCTGGAGCTGATTGATGAAGTGGTGCCAGCGAGATGAACTGTGACCTTACCGCGCCAATTTCTGGCAAGGAGATTGAGGGGGGTCTATTCTAGATGGGCCCCACCAAGGCTCCTGGGCCGGATGGCCTGCCCGCGCTCTTTTATCAGAGGCACTGGTCTCTGCTGAAGGGTGATATTTGTGCAGCGGTTTGGGAGTTCTTGGAGGGAGGGGTGACCCAGGAGGAGTTTAATGATACAATTATTGTTATGATCCCGAAGATAAACTCGCCGGAGCTGTTACCCCAATTTCGTCCCATCAACCTCTGTAATGTTTTGTATAAGGTTGCGGTGAAAGTGTTAGCCAATAGGCTCAAGGGTATTCTCCCCGTTATGATCTCGGAGGAACAAAGTCTGTTCGTTCCGGGAAGGCTTATAACTGACAATGTTCTGGTGGCGTACGAGTGTGTGCATGCGCTCAGGACTCGAAAGAGGAAGAAACCCCTCTGTGCGGTCAAACTAGATATGATGAAGGCTTACGATCGAGTGGAATGGACTTTTCTGGAGCAAGTTTTACAGAAAGTGGGCTTTGTTCAGGGGTGGATTGACATGATTATGCGTTGTGTCTGGACGGCCAGATTCACAGTCAAACTTAATGGGGGCTTCTCTGAGATGTTTCTTCCGTCCAGAGGGCTTCAGCAGGGTGACCCTCTATCTCCGTATCTGTTCTTATTCTGTGTTGAAGGGTTCTCAGCGCTCCTGAAAAGAGCCCAACATGAGCGGAGAATTAGCGGGATTTTCTTTGGTGGCACTGGCCCCCCATGTGACTCACCTTTTGTTTGCCGATGACAGCATCGTGTTCCTAGAAGGGTCCCATAGAAACTTGGTGGCCCTCAAAGACATTCTTCAGGTGTATGAGAGTGCGTCGGATCAGAGGGTGAACCTGCAGAAGTTATCTATATTCTTTGGGAAGGGGAGCTCTGAGACCAACAAGGCGGAATTGAAAGAAACTATTGGGATCCATTCGGAGGCTCTCAACGAGAAATACTTAGGGCTACCAACTGCGGTTGGAAGATCTAAAGATGGGCCCTTCAGGTACTTAAGAGAGAGCTCAAAAGACAAGGTGCTAGGGTGGAAGGGACAGGGGCTCTCTAAAGCAGCAAAGGAGGTTTTGGGAAAATCTGGGCTGCAAGCGACACCAACGTTCACCATGAGTTGTTTTCAACTCTCAAAGAAAATGTGCCGGAATCTGACAACCATCTCATCTAACTTCTGGTGGGGTTCAGCTCATGGTGAAAACAAGGTGCACTAGGTTGCCTGGGATAAGATGTGTTTGTCAAAGCGCGAGGGAGGTATGGGTTTTAGAAACTACAAAGCCTTCAATCAGGCCCTTCTTGGCAAGCAAGCCTGGCGGAGCATGCAGGAACCAAATTCTTTGTGTGCTAAAGTGTTGCGCGCCCAGTACTTCAAAGATTCATCAATTATGAATGCTACTTGTCTAGCTAGAGGGTCCTTCACCTTTCGAAGCATTCTTCACAGTCGTGATTTGCTGAGGGAAGGTGTGGTGTGGAGGATTGGGGACGGCTCCAAGATCTTGATCCACCATGACAATTGGATACCCCGGAAGGGGTGCTTGCGGCCTCTCGGACAAACCTTTCTCCAAGGCAATTCTAGGGTAGCTGACTTGTTATTTGAGGATGGGTGTCGCTGGAATGAACATTTGATTTAGGCCATGTTTTCTCCAGATGATGCCACGGACATTAAGCAAATTCCAGTTGGAGGGGCGGGTATGGAGGATTTCTTGGCTTGGAACTATACAAAAAATGGCGAGTACTCGGTTCGCTCTGCATATCATCTAGCTATGGATCTGAGGAGGGCGCCCTCCGGACGGCAGGGGACATCAGCTTCGGTTAACACTCATAGGAATTGGCTAGCGTTGTGGGGTACTCATGTGCCGAATAAGATAAAGGTGCATACTTGGATACTGCTGAGGAATGGTTTTGCCACTAGGTTTGAGCTTCACCGACGGAGAATCAAGCCGGGCATCTTCTATCCGGCCTACGAAAGAGAGGAGACCTTAGTCCATCGCTTCTGGAGCTGCTACCACTCCTGGTTGTTTTGGAAGGAGCTTGCGGAGAGGAGGAGCATGCCAGCTGCTTGTCCGCCAGATGGTGTTGTCGCTAACCATGAGGCGGGTAGATGGCTTAAGAACTGGATGGGTGATGCAAAAGATGAAGAGAAGGAGATGCTGATGCAAGGAATCTACGGCCTGTGGCTTGCGCAAAATGAGACGCGGGAGGGTGTTCGTATCAAGGATGCACGGGATATTGCTGCATCAGTGTCTAGATTCATGGACGAATGGAGTGAAGCAGTGAAGAAGAAGGCCAGGGTTGCAACCAAACCACCTCCTGAAAATTGGATGCCTCCGCAGCAAGGCTGGGTTAAGGTCAATGTGGACGGGGCGCTGTGTTCTGTCACTGGTAATGGGGGAGGAGGTGTGGTAGTACGTGACCAGGTGGGCGCCTTTCGTGGCGCGCTAGCCCAATTCCTCCCTCATTATTTGAGACAAGAGACTGTGGAGCTGCTGGCATGTTGTAAGGCGCTTCAGTTTGGGCGTGAGCTCGGTATTCAGAGAATTCACCTAGAAATGGACTGCAAAGAGGCGGTGAACTTGATCAATGGGGCTGGCAGGAACCTCTTGGTGGCCGGACCGATCATTGAGCATACCAGAGGTCTTGTGCTTGGTTAGCAGGTATGCAAGATTACATGGCGCAAGAGGTCGGCGAATCGAGCTGCTCACATTTTAGCTAAGTTAGGTGTAGGTGATGAAGTGTCTGTGGTGTGGAGGTATGCACCACCAGACTGTATGTATCCTAAATGTACTAGCGAATGAAATTCCAGACTTTGGATAAATAAAGTTAGATGCCTTCCCTAAGAAAAAGGTCCCCCAACATGAGAGAAGGCGAGCCTGGAACGGTCCACTATAGGCGAAACAAAAACAAACAACACGATTTTAGGCCTAAATAGCCATGCATGGACCGACCCTAGTAGCATTGTTTTTTCTTTGAGGAAAGCATTCTTTTCTTGAAAGCAACTAGTCAAGGGTATCAAGAAGGGCAGCGCAGCTACTTATGGTGCTGTTATTCATGAGATTATAGATCACTCTAAAACTTTTGGTTTGTGTTCTTTCAGTCATGAATTTAGGAACTCGAATTTCGAGGCTCACAACTTAGCGAAGCATGCTTTTTCACTTGGGATTGGCCGCCGTGTGTGGTTAGGAAATCCGGGTGACCTTTCTTTCATCCCTGTAAACATTGTGATCGCATAATAAAAAAGCTTCATGAAGTTGTCCCTAAAAAAAACTAGTCAAGGCCTCACGGGTACCCCACGAGCCCTGCAAGGGTCATTTTTGTAGGCTGAGGGCGTGCCAAGTGGTGCTTCCAGCCGCCATCATGTGTCGTGTGTTGGGTGTTCCCTCAGGAAAAAAATTCTATACACGCTTTTAGGTTTTAAATAATATTTTTATTTTTATGGTATTTCAGTTTTCGCCCGGTTTTCCCTAGGTTTTGGAGATAAAAAATCAAACAAATACACAAGAAGCACAAAAAAGGAAAAAAAACGTGATTGTTTTGCTTGTAGAAGATGCACGGATTTGCTTCTAATGAAGGCACGGATTTGCTTTCGAGAGCTGTGCTTCTCAAAAAATGAAAAAAAATCATGATTTTTTTCTTCCACGAGAAGCACACCTCGAAAAGGGAAAAACACGTTTTGCGTTTTTTTCACGAGAAGCACATACTTGCTTCTCGTGGAAGCACATATTAGCTTCCGCAAAAAAGCACAACTGTCCTTCTCCAAAAGGAAAAAGGTGAAAACAAAACCGTGCTTTCAACAGGGGTTTTCTCTGGTTTTTTGGGGGTTTGGTTAAAAAATCGTCAAAACCTATTAAAATGGGATCTAATTTCGAAGATCACGATGAGAGAAATGGAATGGTGAAAACGGTTTCGGGGTTAGATGCACGGTTCATATATAAAATGTTCTGAATAAAAGAATCTATGGGAAGAAACTCATAGGTTGCGGTAAGTATCAGCGCCTGAGAAGGTGGGGGTGAACCTTTGCAAGGGGTACCCGTTAATTAGGGATTTCATTTTTTTCTTGGATGGACAAATCAGCAGGTGCCTTGTGAGGCCTTCACAGTGGGCGTGTCGCGTGGTGTGTCCAGCCGCCGCCGCGTGTCGCGTGTTGAACGCATTGGTGGAAATAAGGGTTTTTTCGTGTTGGTATTTTTTCTACATTTTCTGAGTGCTTGGATTTTACTTGGTTTTCTCTTGGTTCTGTAGAAAAGAAAAGTGTTTCTTTTTTTCTTTGCGTGAAGCACATCGTGTGAAAAACATAGTTGTTCTTCACTGTGAAAGCATGATTGTGCTTTCGCGTGAACCACGGTTGTGCTTCCTGAAAAATAGAAAAAACACACTTGTCCTTCATGCTGAAGCATAGTTGTGCTGTGCTTCATAGAAAGTTAAAAGCACAGTGGGTGGTGGGTTGGTCGAAAAATCCAACCTCTCCTGAGATTTCCAGATCTGCTCGTGTATCAAGACCTAGTTATCAGAGATTGTGAGCTTCGGAATCCAATCTAACATCTCATTCACGAGTGACTTCTCGCACTTTTCTTTGACCCGATCTAACTCTGGGACCAGATGAGTTTTCTCCATGATCTGATCTGACATGGATCTTGACCGAAAATTGTTGGGGAACGTAGCATGCAATTTCAAAAAAATTCTTACGATCACGCAAGATCTATCTAGGAGATACATAACAATGAGAGGGGGAGATTGTGTCCACGTACCCTCGTAGACCGAAAGCGGAAGCATTAGGTTAACGCGGTTGATGTAGTCGAACGTATTCACGATCCAACCGATCTAGTACCGAATGTATGGCACCTCCGAGTTCAGCACACGTTCAGCTTGATGACATCCCTCAAACTCTTGATCCAATAGAGGGTCTAGTGAGAGTTTTGTCAGCACGAAGGCGTGGTGACGGTGATGGTGATGTGATCCGCGTAGGGCTTCACCTAAGCATTACGGTGCTATACCGGAGGAGTAAACTGTGGAGGGGGCGCCACACATGGCTAAGAGAACAATTGATGTGCTATGGGGTGCCCCTGCCCCCGTATATAAAGGAGGGGAGGAGGAGGCCGGCCAGCAAGGGGGCGCGCCATGGGGGGAGTCCTACTAGGACTCCACTCCTAGTAGGATTCGCCCCCCTTTTTTCCTTTCTCATCGGAGGGGAAAAGGAAGGAGAGGGAGAGGGAGAGGGAAAGGGAAAGGGGGGCGCCGCCCCCTCCCCTACTCCCATGGGAGGGGGGAGGGGGCGGCCACCCCTTGCGGGCTCCCCTCTCTCTCCACTAAGGCCCATGTAGGCCCAATAATTCCCCGGGGGGTTCCGGTAACCCCTCGGTACTCCGAAATATACCCAAACCTTTCCGAAACCATTCTGGTGTCCGAATATCATCATCCAATATATCAATCTTTACCTATTGACCATTTTGAGACTCCTCGTCATGTCTGTGATCTCATCCGGGACTCCGAACAAACTTCGGTCACCAAAACACATAACGCATAATACAAATCGTCATTGAACATTAAGCGTGTGGACCCTACGGGTTCGAGAACTATGTAGACATGACCGAGACACATCTCCGGACAATAACCAATAGCAGAACCTGGATGCTCATATTGGTTCCTACATATTCTACGAAGATCTTTTATTGGTCAAATCGCAATAACAACACACGTTATTCCCTTTGTCATCGGTATGTTACTTGCCCAAGATTCGATTGTTGGTATCATCATACCTAGTTCAATCTTGTTACCGGCAAGTCTCTTTACTCGTTTTGTAATGCATCATCCCGCAACTAACTCATTAGTTACATTGCTTGCAAGGCTTATAGTGATGTGCATTACTGAGAGGGCCCAGAGATACCTCTCCGATACTCGGAGTGACAAATCCTAATCTTGATCTATGCCAACCCAACAGACACCTTCAGAGACACCTGTAGAGAATCTTTATAATCACCCAGTTACATTGTGATTTTTGATAGCACACAAGGTGTTCCTCTAGTATTCAGGAGTTGCATAATCTCATAGTCAGAGGAATATGTATAAGTCATGAAGAAAGCAATAGCAATAAAACTTAGCGATCATTATGCTAAGCTAACGGATGGGTCTTGTCCATCGCATCATTCTCCTAATGATGTGATCCCATTCATCAAATGACAACACATGTCTATGGTCAGGAAACTTAACCATCTTTGAATAACGAGCTAGTCAAGTAGAGGCATACTAGGGACACTTTGTTTTGTCTATGTATTGACACATGTATCAAGTTTCCGGTTAATAAAATTTTAGCATGAATAATAAACATTTATCATGATATAAGGAAATATAAATAACAACTTTATTATTGCCTCCAGGGCATATTTCCTTCAGTCTCCCACTTGCACTAGAGTAAATAATCTAGATTACAAAGTAAAGATTCTAACACCCATGGAGTCTTGGTGTTGATCATGTTTTGCTCGTGCAAGAGGCTTAGTTAACGGGTCTACAACATTCAGATCCATATGTATTTTGCAAATCTCTATGTCTCCCTCCTTGATTTGATCGTGGATGGAATTGAAGCGTCTCTTGATATGTTTGGTTTTCTTGTGAAATCTGGATTCCTTCGCTAAGGCAATTGCTCCAGTATTGTCACAAAAGATTTTCGTTGGACCCGATGCACTAGGTATTACACCTAGATCGGTTATGAACTCCTTCATCCAGACTCCTTCATTTGCTGCTTCCGAAGCAGCTATGTACTCCGCTTCACACGTAGATCCCGCCACGACGCTCTGCTTGGAACTGCACCAACTTACAGCTCCACCATTCAATATAAATATGTATCCGGTTTGTGACTTTCAGTCATCCAGATCAATGTCAAAGCTTGCATGGATGCAACCATTTACGACAAGCTCTTTGTCACCTCCATAAATGAGAAACGTATCCTTAGTCCTTTTTAGGTATTACAGGATGTTCTTGACCATTGTCCAGTGATCCACTCCTGGATTACTTTGGTACCTCCCTACTAAACTTATAGCAAGGCACACATCAGGTCTGGTACACAACATTACATACATGATAGAACATATGGCTGAGGCATAGGGAATGACTTTCATTTCGTCTCTATCTTCTGTAGTGGTCAGGCATTGAGTCTGACTCAACTTCACACCTTGTAACACAAGCAAGAACCCTTTCTTTGACGGATCCATTTTGAACTTCTTCAAAACTTTATCAAGGTATGTGCTTTGTGAAAGTCCAATTAAGCGTCTTGATCTATTTCTATAGATCTTGATACCCAATATATAAGTAGCTTCACCGAGGTCTTTCATTGAAAAACTATTATTCAAGTATCCTTTTATGCTATCCAGAAATTTTGTATTATTTCCAATCAACAATATGTCATCCACATAAAATATTAGAAATGCCACAGAGCTCCCACTCACTTTCTTGTAAATACAGACTTCTCCAAAAGTTTGTATAAAACCATATGCTTTGATCACACTATCAAAACGTATATTCTAACTTTGAGATGCTTGCACCGGTCCATAAATGGATCGTTGGAGCTTGCACACTTTGTTAGCACCTTTAGGATCGACAAAACCTTCTGGTTGCATCATATACAACTCTTCTTTAAGAAATCCATTAAGGAATGCGGTTTTGATATCCATTTGCCAAATTTCATAATCATAAAATGCGGCAATTGCTAACATGATTCGGACAGACTTAAGCATCGCTACGGGTGATAAAGTCGCATCATAGTTGCCGGTGTCAAAACCGGTCGATCTTGGATAGGGGGTCCCAAACTGTGCATCTGAGGATCGAAGGTAACAAGGGACACAGGGAACACGATGTTTACCTAGGTTCGGGCCCTCTTAGTGGAGGTAAAACCCTACGTCCTGCTTAATTGTATTTGATGAGTATAAGGGTTACAAGATCGATCTGTTGGGGAACGCAGTATTTCAAAAAAATTCCTACGATCACGCAAGATCTATCTATGGATGCATAACAATGAGAGGGGAGAGTGTGTCTATGTACCCTCGTACACCAAAAGAAGAAGCGTTAAAGAACGCGGTTGATGTAGTTGAACGTCTTCGCGATCCAACTGATCAAGTACCGAATGCACGGCACCTCCGTGATCTGCACACATTCAGCTCGGTGACATCTGATACGTCTCCAACGTATCTATAATTTTTGATTGCTCCATGCTATATTATCTACTGTTTTGGACTATATTGGGCTTTATTTTCCACTTCTATATTATTTTTGGGACTAACCTATTAACCGGAGGCCCAACCCAGAATTGCTGTTTTTTGCCTATTTCAGTGTTTCGAAGAAACAGAATATCAAATGGAGTCCAAACGGAATGAAACCTTCGGGAACGTGATTTTCTCACCGAACGTGATCCAGGAGACTTGGACCCTACGCCAAGGCATCAGAGAGGTGGTCACGAGGGTGGGGGCGCCCCCCCTAGGGCGCGCCCCCTGCCTCGTGGGCCCCTCAGAGCTCCACCGGCGTACTTCATCCTCCTATATATACCTATGTACCCCCAAACAAACAGATACGGAGCCAAAAACCTAATTCCACCGCCGCAACTTTCTGTATCCACGAGATCCCATCTTGGGGCCTATTCCGGAGCTTCGCCGGAGAGGGCCGTCATCACGGAGGGCTTCTACATCATCATAGCCTCTCCGGTGAAGTGTGAGTAGTTTACCTCAGACCTTCGGGTCCATAGTTAGTAGCTAGATGGCTTCTTCTCTCTTTTTGGATCTCAATACAAAGTTCTCCCCCTCTCTTGTGGAGATCTATTCGATGTAATCTTCTTTTTAGGGTGTGTTTGTTGAGACCGATGAATTGTGGGTTTATGATCAAGTCTATCTATGAATAATATTTGAATCTTGTCTGAATTCTTTTATGTATGATTGGTTATCTTTGCAAGTCTCTTCGAATTATCCATTTGGTTTGGCCAACTAGATTGGTAGTTCTTGCCATGGGAGAAGAGCTTAGCTTTGGGTTCGATCCTGCGGTGTCCTTTCCCATAGATAGAAGGGGCAGCAAGGCACGTATTGTATCGTTGCCATCGAGGATAACAAGATGGGGTTTATTTCATATTGCATGAATTTATCTCTCTACATCATGTCATCTTGCTTAAGGCGTTACTCTATTTTTAACTTAATACTCTAGATGCATGCTGGATAGCGGTCGATGAGTGGAGTAATAGTAGTAGATGCAGAATCGTTTCGGTCTACTTGTCACGGACGTGATGCCTATATACATGATCATGCCTAGATATTCTCATAACTATGCTCAATTCTGTCAATTTCTCAACAGTAATTTGTTCACCCACCGTAGAATACTTATGCTCTTGAGAGAAGCCACTAGTGAAACCTAAGGCCCCCGGGTCTATTCTCATCATATCAATCTCCATCACTTTAATCTTGCTTTGCTTTTTACTTTGCCTTTTACTTTTTACTTTGCATCTTTATACCAAAAATACCAAAAATATTATATCTATCAGATCTCACTCTCGTAAGTGACCGTGAAGGGATTGACAACCCCTAATCGCGTTGGTTGCGAGTAGCTATCGTTTTGTGCAGGTACGAGGGACTTGAGTGTGGCCTCCTACTGGATTGATACCTTGGTTCTCAAAAACCGAGGGAAATACTTATGCTACTCTGCTGCATCATCCCTTCCTCTTCGGGGAAAACCAACGCAAGCTCAAGAGGTAGCAAGAAGGATTTCTGGCACCGTTGCCGGGGAGTCTACGCAAAAAGTCAACATACCAAGTACCCATCACAATCCCTATCTCTCGCATTACATTATTTTCCATTTGCCTCTCGTTTTCCTCTCCCCCACTTCACCCTTGCCGTTTTATTCGCCCTCTCTCTCTATCCTCCCTCTCTATTTGCCTCTTTTCCCTCGCCATGTCAGAACCAAAAAGAGTTGGGGGTTCTCTCCCAAGTTCTAGTGCTTTAGACAATCCTGCTATCTTATCTAAACTCGTAAATCGGAATGCTATAGAACAACTTGCCGGAGTTATCAATGAGAACCTTAGTAATTTTGATGAAGATGATTCTGGAATTTTTCGTTATTTACTTGATGGATCTTTGAAAGATGCTTGGGATAGGTGTTAAGGATCCGGGCTAGCTATGTACCCCAATATCAAATTGAGGTTTACTTAAAAAGCTTTTATGTTGGGCTACCCGCTTTGTTCAAACAAGTTTTAGATTCTATTTTCGAAGGGGGTTTCCTTGAAGGGGACCCCATAGATACCTATGAGAGGATTAAAACTATATTTGGGCACCCCATTAATGAGAAAGCTGAAATCACATCTCTCTTGCTTTCTTACCAAAACGAATCTATTAAAGAGATAAAAGCTAGCCTAGATGCCAATTTTCGCAACATTCTTAATCTTTCTTCTACCATTAATGGACATGTACTTTGTCAAAATAGAAATATTAATTCCATAGATAACAATTTTGCTCTCTTTCTCTCTAAAACCAAGAATGGCAATACCTAGATCTATCCTCGCTTTTATGCCTAGCTAGGGGCGTTAAACGATAGCGCTTGTTGGGAGGCAACCCAATTATATTTTTATTCCTTGCTTTTTGCTCCTGTTTAGTAATAAATAAATTATTTAGCCTCTGTTTTGTTTGTGTTTTTTGTGTTTAATTAGTGTTTGTGCCAAGTAGAACCGTTGGGAAGACTTGGGGAAAGTCTTGTTGAACTTGCTGTAAAAAACAGAAACTTTAACGCTCACGAGAACTGCTGTAATTTTTATTTGAAGAGTGATATTTAGTTAATTATTTATGAAGATGATTAATAGATAAATTCCTCACGTCCAGCAATTTATTTTAGAATTTTTGGGGTTCCAGATCTTGCGCTAGCTACAGATTACTACAGACTATTCTGTTTTTGACAGATTCTGTTTTTCGTGTGTTGTTTGCTTATTTTGATGAATCTATGGTTAGTAAAATAGTTTATAATCCATAGAGAAGTTGGAATACATTAGGTTTAACACAGATATAAATAAAGAATGAGTTCATTACAGTACCTTGAAGTGGTCTTTTGTTTTCTTTTGCTAACGGAGCTCACGAGTTTTCTACTTTAAGTTTTGTGTTGTGAAGTTTTCAAGTTTTGGGTGAATTCTTTTGATGGATCATGGAACAAGGAGTGGAAAGAGCCTAAGCTTGGGGATGCCCATGGCACCCCCAAGATAATCCAAGGACACAAAAAAGTCAAAGCTTGGGGATGCCCCAGAAGGCATCCCCTCTTTCGTCCACTTCCATCGGTAATTTATTTGGAGCTATATTTTTATTCACCAACATGATATGTGCTTTGCTTGGAGCGTCTTGTATTATTTGTGTCTTTGTGTTTTAGTATGCCACAATAATCCTTGCTTTACACACCTTTTGAGAGAGCCATACATGAATTAAAATTTGATAGAATACTCTATGTGCTTCACTTATATCTTTTTGAGCTAAGTAGTTTTGCTCTATGTGCTTCACTTATATCTTTTGAGCGTTATAATTTTGCTCTATGTGCTTCACTTAGATCTTTTAGAGCACGGTGGTGGATTTGTTTTAAAGAAAATATTGATCTCTCATGCTTCACTTAAATTATTTTGAGAGTCTCTTAATAGCATGGTAATTTGCTTAATAACAATATGCTTGGTATTCAAGATTTGTGAAAGTTTCTTTTGAGTGTGTTGAATACTAAGAAAAGATTGAAGCATGATAATTGTTTTGAGATATGGAGGTGATAATATTAAAGTCATGCTAGTTGAGTAGTTGTGAATTTAAAGAATACTTGTGTTAAAGTTTGTAATTCCCGTAGCATGCACGCATGGTGAACCGTTATGTGATGAAGTCGGAGCATGATTTATTTATTGATTGCTTTCCTTATGAGTGGCGGTCGGGGACGAGCGATGGTCTTTTCCTACCAATCTACCCCCCTAGGAGCATGCGCGTAATACTTTGATTTGATAACTTCTAGATTTTTGCAATAAGTATATGAGTTCTTTATGACTAATGTTGAGTCCATGGATTATACGCACTCTCACCCTTCCACCTTTGCTAGCCTCTCTAATACCGCACACTTTTCGCCGGTATCATACACCCACCATATACCTTCCTAAAAACAGCCACCATACCTACCTATTATGGCATTTCCATACCCATTCCGAGATATATTGCCATGCAACTTTCCACCGTTCCGTTTATTATGACACACTCCATCATTGTCATATTGCATATTCCGGTACACCGCCGGAGGCATTCATATAGAGTCATATTTTGTTCTAAGTATTGAGTTGTAATTGTTGAGTTGTAAGAAAAATAAAAGTGTGATGATCATCATTATTAGAGCATTGTCCCAGTGAGGAAAGAATGATGGAGACTATGATTCCCCCATAAGTCGAGATGAGACTCCGGATGAAAAATAAAATAAAATAAAAAAAGAGGCCAAAGAAGCCCAAATAAAAAGAGGCCATAAAAAAAGATAAAAGGCCCAAATAAAAATAAAAAAATGAGAGAAAAAGAGAGAAGGGACAATGTTACTATCCTCTTACCACACTTGTGCTTCAAAGTAGCACCATGATCTTCATAGTAGAGAGTCTCTCATGTTATCACTTTCATATACTAGTGGGAATTTCACATTATAGAACTTGGCTCGTATATTCCAATGATGGGCTTCCTCAATTTGCCCTAGGTCTTCATGAGCATGCAAGTTGGATGCACACCCACTTAGTTTCTTTTTGAGCTTTCATATACTTATAGCTCTAGTGCATCCGTTGCATGGCAATCCCTACTCACTCACATTGATATCTATTGATGGGCATCTCCATAGCCCGTTGATACGCCTAGTTGATGTGAGACTATCTTCTCCTTTTTTGTCTTCTCCACAACCACCATTCTATTCCACCTATAGTGCTATATCCATGGCTCACGCTCATGTATTGCGTGAAGATTGAAAAAGTTTTGAAAAAGTTAGAGTATGAAACAATTGCTTGGCTTATCATCGGGGTTGTGCATGATTTAAATACTTTGTGTGGTGAAGATAGAGCATAGCCAGACTATATGATTTTTCTAGGGATAACTTTCTTTGGCCATGTTATTTTGAGAAGACATAATTGTTTTGTTAGTATGCTTGAAGTATTATTATTTTTATGTCAATATAAACTTTTGTCTTGAATCTTTCGAATCTGAATATTCATATCACAATTAAGAAGATTTGCATTGAAATTATGCCAAGTAGCACTCCGCATCAAAAATTCTCTTTTTATCATTTACCTACTCGAGGACGAGCATGAATTAAGCTTCGGGATGCCTGATACGTCTCCAACGTATCTATAATTTTTGATTGCTCCATGCTATATTATCTACTATTTTGGACTATATTGGGCTTTATTTTCCACTTTTATATTATTTTCGGGACTAACCTATTAACCGGAGGCCCAACCCAGAATTGCTGTTTTTTGCCTATTTCAGTGTTTCGAAGAAACGGAATATCAAACGGAGTCTAAACGGAATGAAACCTTCGGGAACGTGATTTTCTCACCGAACGTGATCCAGGAGACTTGGACCCTACGCCAAGGCATCAGAGAGGTGGTCACGAGGGTGGGGGGCGCCCCCCCTAGGGCGCGCCCCCTGCCTCGTGGGCCCCTCGGAGCTCCACCGACGTACTTCTTCCTCCTATATATACCTACGTACCCCCAAACGAACAGATACGGAGCCAAAAACCTAATTCCACCCGCCGCAACTTTCTGTATCCACGAGATCCCATCTTGGGGCCTGTTCCGAAGCTCCGCCGGAGAGGTCCGTCATCACGGAGGGCTTCTACATCATCATAGCCTCTCCGATGAAGTGTGAGTAGTTTACCTCAGACCTTCGGGTCCATAGTTAGTAGCTAGATGGCTTCTTCTCTCTTTTTGGATCTCAATACAAAGTTCTCCCCCTCTCTTGTGGATATCTATTCGGTGTAATCTTCTTTTTGCGGTGTGTTTGTTGAGACCGATGAATTGTGGGTTTATGATCGAGTCTATCTATGAATAATATTTGAATCTTCTCTGAATTCTTTTATGTATGATTGGTTATCTTTGCAAGTCTCTTCGAATTATCCGTTTGGTTTGGCCAACTAGATTGGTAGTTCTTGCCATGGGAGAAGTGCTTAGCTTTGGGTTCGATCTTGCGGTGTCCTTTCCAAGTGACAGAAGGGGCAGCAAGGAACGTATTGTATCGTTTCCATCGAGGATAACAAGATGGGGTTTATTTCATATTGCATGAATTTATCTCTCTACATCATGTCATCTTGCTTAAGGCGTTACTCTGTTTTTAACTTAATACTCTAGATGCATGCTGGATAGCGGTCGATGAGTGGAGTAATAGTAGTAGATGCAGAATCGTTTCGGTCTACTTGTCACGGACGTGATGCCTATATACATGATCATGCCTAGATATTCTCATAACTATGCTCAATTCTGTCAATTGCTCAACAGTAATTTGTTCACCCACCGTAGAATACTTATGCTCTTGAGAGAAGCCACTAGTGAAACCTAAGGCCCCCGGGTCTATTCTCATCATATCAATCTCCATCACTTTAATCTTGCTTTGCTTTTTACTTTGCCTTTTACTTTTTACTTTGCATCTTTATACCAAAAATACCAAAAATATTATATCTATCAGATCTCACTCTCGTAAGTGACCGTGAAGGGATTGACAACCCCTAATCGCGTTGGTTGCGAGTAGCTATCGTTTTGTGCAGGTACGAGGGACTTGAGCGTGGCCTCCTACTGGATTGATACCTTGGTTCTCAAAAACCGAGGGAAATACTTACGCTACTCTGCTGCATCATCCCTTCCTCTTCGGGGAAAACCAACGCAAGCTCAAGAGGTAGCAATGTCCCTCGTACTCTTGATCCAGTTGAGGCCGAGGGAGAGTTTCGTCAGCACGACGGTGTGTTGACGGTGATGACGAAGTTACCTGCTCAGGGCTTCGCCTAAGCACTACGACGATATGACCGAGGTGTGTATCTATTGAGGGGGGCACCGCACACGGCTAAAACAATTGTCAACTTGTGTGTCTATGGGGTGCCCCCTCCCCCGTATATAAAGGAGGGGAGGAGGGGTCCGGCTGGCCTCATGGTGCGCCCCCAAGGGGGGATTCCTACTCCTACTAGGAGTAGGTTTCCCTCTTTCCTATTCCTAATAGGAGGGGGAAGGAAGGGGAAGAGGAGAAGAAGGAAAGGGGGGCCGCCCCCTCCCAATTCAGATTGGGCTTGGGGGGCGCGCCCCCGCCTCTTGGCCGCCTCCTCTCTCTCTCCCCCACTAAAGCCCATGTAGGCCCATTAGCCCTCGAGGGGTTCCGGTAACCCCCCGGTACTCAGGTATATGCCCAAACTCATCTGAAACCTTTCCGGTGTCCAAACATAACCTTCCAATATATCAATCTTCATGTCTCGACCATTTCGAGACTCCTCATCATGTCCGTGATCACATCCAGGACTACAAACTACCTTCGGTACATCAAAACACATAAACTCATAATACCGATCGTCATCGAACGTTAAGCGTGCGGACCCTACGAGTTCGAGAACTATGTAGAGATGACTGAGACTCATCTCCGGTCAATAACCAATAGCGAAACCTGGATGCTTATATTGGTTCCTACATATTCTACGAAGATCTTTATCGGTCAAACTGCATAACAACATACATTGTTCCCTTTGTCATAGGTATGTTACTTGCCCAAGATTTGATCGTCGGTATCATCATACCTAGTTCAATCTTGTTACCGGCAAGTATCTTTACTCGTTCCGTAATGAAACACCCTGTAACTAACTCATTGGTCACATTGCTTGCAAGGTTTATAGTGATGTGCATTACCGAGAGGGCCCAAAGATACCTCTTCGACAATCGGAGTGACAAATCCTAATCTCTATCTATGCCAACTCAACAAACACCATCGGAGACACCTGTAGAGCATCTTTGTAATCACGTAGTTATGTTGTGACGTTTGATAGCACACTAAGTGTTCCTCCTGTATTCGGGAATTGCATAATCTCATAGTCATAGGAACATATATAAGTTATGAAGAAAGCAATAGCAATAAACTAAACGATCATAGTGCTAAGCTAACGGATGGGTCAAGTCAATCACATCATTCTCTAATGATGTGATCACGTTCATCAAATGACAACTCATGTCTATGGCTAGAAAACTTAACCATCTTTGATTAACGAGCTAGTCAAGTAGAGGCATACTAGTGACACTCTGTTTGTCTATGTATTCACACATGTACTAAGTTTCCGGTTAATACAGTTCTAGCATGAATAATAAACATTTATCATGATATAAGGAAATATAAATAACAACTTTATTATCGCCTCTAGGGCATATTTCCTTCATGATCTACCTCAAGATCGTAATGGCTAAAACCCTAGATGTCTAGCCTATATGAATTCTGATAGCCTCTACGGACTAAACCCTCCGGTTTATATACACAACGGAGGGCCCTAGGTTTGTATAGAGTTGGTTCCCAGAAGAAGGAAATTACAGATCTGGACGCCAATCTTGCCACCCACGCACAGGTGAGTCCTATCCGGACATGGGGGAAGGTCTTCTACCTTGTATCTTCACGGCCCATCAGTCCGACCCATATTACATAGCCCGGACACCCGAGGACCCCCTAATCCAGGACTCCCTCAATAGCCCCTGAACCAGTCTTCAATGACGATATGTTCGACACACAGATTGTCTTCGGCATTGCAAGGCGGGTTCCTCCTCCCGAATACTTCAATGCAATCTTTTGAATGAAAGAGCTGTATCTGACTCTACATGATAATCACAACCCTCAACCACAAAGGTAAAATATTTAATCAAAATAATGCCTCAATTGACAACTTTTCAGCGAAACGCCACATCTGGCCTCTTTAGTATTTCGAACCGTTTTCGCCTCCCGCTTCGTGTTTCGAGGCACAACTTCTATTGACATGTCTTGTCAAAATAGAGATCATGTCCACTTATTGTGGGATCCTCATCAATACGGTTTGGGTAATATAACCGTGCCATTCGCCTGACCCCTTGGGAACAGGCGAGTTTTAAGGCTTGAAGGGGAACGTTTGATATTCACTACCTATATAAGAGGATAGAGATTCCTCTTTCTTCCCACGCCTTCTTCCTTCTCATGCCTTCCCATTTTCGAGCTCCAGCGCCCAAACTTCAATCTTTCCCACCGCCGCCAACCTCTCCAGCCATGTCTAGATCTGGCTCGAAGGGCAAGTGGGAGGCATCCTCCGTCACGCAAAAGGACATCAGGGAGCTCCCGGAGGTGGGGTATCTGTCTGCGGACATCGCACACAGGCTCCCTGCCAAGAAGCAAGTTATCCCCACCCCGGAGCCCGGCGAAAGGCTGGTGGTCACCCCTCATTTCCTCCGTGGGCTAGGGTTTCCCCTCCACCCCTTTGTCCACGGCCTCATATTCTACTACGGGCTAGATTTCCATGATCTAGCCCCAAACTCTTTCCTGCACATCTTGGCGTTTATCGTCGTGTGTGAGGTGCTACTCCGCATCCCCCCACACTTTGGCCTATGGCTCACGGTATTTAATGTGAAGCCGAAGGTGGTCGACGGGCAGCACGCGGACTGCGGCAACGCCATGGTGAGCAAGCTCCCCAACACCACTTGGCCTAAAGGGGCCTTTATGGAGACTGTCAAGGTCCGGCAACAGGAGTGGTTCTACATCACCGAACCCCGTGACGCCAGGTGGGCGGCCACTCATGAGTTCAGATCCGTACCCCCTATGTGGCTCGTGTCGTGGACCAACAAGGGTCTTGATTGGGGATCACTGGCATAAGTGTTGATGCTGCAAAAGCGCATCACAAACATGATAAGCAGGAACACCAGCCTGCCCAACGTGATTCGGGTGATGCTCTTCCGCCAGATCCTTCCCTGCCAACTCCGGCCCTCCCACATGTGGGAGTTCAATCCGGAGGATCCACAGTCCATGAAGCACTTCTTCAACACAAGAACGAAGATATCTGGAAGCTGCTCTTCAAGACCCAGAAAGCATGGCCGTAGACGATCGAAGACATCAGCCTAGACAGCGACAATCCAGCCACACCGGTAACTGTGTTATTCCCGAACATACATTCAGTCCATAAGTTATTGGGCATAATGAGTTTTCCATCCCTTGATCAGGGCTGGATAGCGAAGGCGAAGTGGATCAAGTGTCCGGCTCCGCTGCCTGAAGATCCGGCCACTCCCCAGCTAACGAAGATGTTGGTCTCGGTGCCCTATTAGGCACCAGAGAAGAAGGGCAAGGAGGCCAAGGACGGCCCCCGCCGTAAGGGTACTTCGGACGCGGTGTCCGGAGAAACCGAAATCCCCTCCTCCCACAAGGAAGATGAAGACGAAGAGGAGAGGAGGTGGAAAGCGACTCCCCTCTCAAGGGGAGGAAGAAAAAGAGGGCAGCCTCCATAGACCTGAAGGAGGGGGCGTCCAAGAGGGGGAAGGTGACCTTCTCGGATGGTTCGGATTTAGAGGCCAAACCCATCCCCAAGAGGCTTCCCAGGGCGAAGCCCCTGGCCGAATCGTAAGTACCAAAGGCTTCATTACAAGTATTCGGATCTCTATGCTTTTAATATAACATATTATATTGTGTGTATTTCAGCCCTGCTCACGACCTCCCCAACCCTTCACTATCTGAAGGGAGCTCTCTGATGCCCAAGATGGCAGAGAGCGAGACGCCTCCACGAGGCTCTCGGCCCACCGTCGTGTATGACACCGAGTTGTTGTCCCGAAAGATCTCTCCAGGCCGCGGAGGAGTGAGCGAGGCGGCCGAAATGGTGCCTGAGGGTAATACCTCGACTGGCGAAGGCATGGGGGTGCGATCCCCATGGCGACGGATGGTGGGGTCCCTGACCAGTCCGGGCCCCAATCGGACACCATTCCGGAGACACATAGTTCCGGAATCTGGCGAGCAGCCCCCTTTGAAGGAGGGAGGAGCATCATCTTTGACGGTGACCTCCACTATTTTGGAGGCGCCGAACGCTCTGATGGAAGCACTATGATGTGCTTCCATCATGGAGGAGCACCGCACCCTGATGGGTGTGGTGGTTGATAAGGTTCAGTCCGTCAAGACTGGGCTGAACAAAGCCTTTACCAGCCTGCTAACAGGCTTCGAGGTATGCGATGTAATGCTCTAGTTGCTTTTCATATGAAGGAAATATACCTGTATATAGATAGTAGCCCCTGATACTTTGTTCGGTTTTTGAGAAGAGACGAACAAAGGATCTCATTGAATTCGGAGAAGGTGACATACTTTTCTTCAATTGGCTTCCCTGTTGGTGGCAACCGCCCAGGCCACTGAAGTTTCCGAACTCAATGGGAAGCTCAAGCTGGTCAATGATGAGATCGACAACATTAACAAGAGGTTTCGATGAGGCGTAAGGTATGCGTGTACTTTTAAAAGAGTTTAATCATATATCTAAAGTAATATGAAAATTCAGAGCATAACTCATGTATTGCTGTGATTATGGGTGCAGGTAGCACGACTGAGGTTGAGACCCTCAAGAGCGCCCTTTCCCAAGCCAAGGAGGAGGCGAAGGCGAGCAAAGTAGTCGCTAATAAAGCGGCTGCAGAATTAAAGACCGAACAGGTCGCCCCCCGCCAGCACGAAGAGAGGGTGGCCGAAATGGAGCAGGAGCTGAAAGATTCCATGAGCAAATGTGAGACTTTGGAGGAGAAGACTATGACCCAAGTGTCCGAACTCACCAAAGCCCTCCACGAGGCCAAGGAGGCACAGACCGAGTCTCAGAGTGCTCGTGAAGAGATCTGGCAGGCCGAACAGATAGCAACTGGTAAGCCCTTTCTTTTGCAAAGTATATTTCGGGGTCAAAGATATGCCTTGCTCACTCAATTGTGGAGTTCTCCATATGCCTTTGCGGATCTTCGGAAGAGTGCTGCCGAGGCCGCGTAGTTCTTCCGAGCCCAGGAGGGGAACACAACAGAGAAGCTATTCTGGTCACAGTTCCTGGCGCTAGATCGCCCGGCAAGGTTGTCAGAATCGCGATTTTGAATCGGATCGGAGCTTTGATGGTAGGATCGCAAATCATAGAATCTCCACTATCAGGATCGTAGAAACGTAGATTCTAAGAACTAAAATCATAGAATCATAGGGGTTAGTTTGGATCGTAAAGTCGTAGAATCGTATAACAGAATCGTGATTTTGACAACCTTGCGCCCGGCGCTGTTAAACAACCACATGATGCAACTGTAGGAGCTGCATAGGATGTCCGGTCTGGCCATGAAGGACATCATGGTCCGGCTTTGGTCGGCCGAACCCATTCCTAGTAGCTACTTCGGCCTGGTGAAGCGACTCACCGATGCACTGCTTCGAGTTGAAGCTGTGAAGCGCTCGGCATGCATAGAAGGTGGGCAGATGGCCTTTGCCCATGTCAAGATGCACTAGGTGAAGATGAAAGCCACCGTCATGGCAACTGAAGGCCCACTCGAAGGCAAGGACCATCACAAGCCGGATCGCTACTTCGACGACATCCTGGCGGGTGCCCAAATAGTAGAGGGTCAATGCTCAAAGGATATCATGTTCGAGTGAATGTATTATGTCTATCCAGACTTTGCTTTATGAACCAAGGCATGTGAATATATTTATGATTTTGTCTAAAGTTATTTTCCTCCTCTACGACTGTTTTAATTCTGAAAGTTTGCCAGTCGCCGGCTTCAGCCCCCATGTAGATGCAACGGGGGTGTTCGGTATAGCGCACGATCACTCTTAACCCAACGTCTTGGTCCGTAAAGGAGGTGTTTGTGCATCGAACCAGGCAATCAGACTATGCGGCTTTATTACTTTCACTTAGCCATAGGATTTTGACGATGGGGCAAAAGACTAGCCCCTGGTGCGTATGTGGCCCTTCGAACTAGGATGGCTTTATCGCATGAGTGGGCAAATGCCAGTCCTTCGTATAATACGGAATAAGTCACAAAAGATTTGTAGGTATGAGGGAGTCCTGGACTAAGGGGTCCTCGGGCATCTGGCCTGTTATCTATGGGCCGGACTGATGGGCTATGAAGACATGAAGACCGAAGACTGCACCGTGTCCGGATTGGACTCTACTTGGCGTGGAAGGCAAGCTTGGCGACCGAAGATTCCTTCTTATGTAACCGACTCCATGTAAACTCTAGATCCCCTCGGTGTCTATATAAACCGTAGGGATAGTCCGGAAAGGACACCACACATACTCATTACCATATTCACATAGGCTAGACTTCTAGGGTTTAGCCATTATGATCTCGTGGTAGATCAACTATTGTAATACTCATATTCATCAAGATCAATCAAGCAAGAAGTAGGGTATTACCTCCATAGAGAGGGCCCGAACCTGGGTAAACATCGTGTCCCCCGTCTCCTGTTACCATCGATCCTAGACGCACAGTTCGGGACCCCCTACCCGAGATCCGCCGGTTTTGACACCGACATTAGTGCTTTCATTGAGAGTTCCACTGTGCCATCGATGAAAGGCTCGATGGCTCGCCTTGTCGTTAGAGGCAACTTCACTGCAGGGGTAGTTTTGGCCCCGGGCCAAACCCTCCGGCTGGGCGACTTTACTATGATCGCCCGTTCGGCCGCAGAGCCGACGATGACCTCTCGGGCCATCAAAAATCTCCTTCGCATAAACTCCGAGCACTCCAAGCAGATGGATCCGGTCGAGCTTTCGTCCTTAAACGAGCTCCTAGATCGCATCGCCGCTTTGGGAATCGTCACATATTACGATCAGATCGGGCCTACAACTGATCAGGGAGAAACCGAAGCTCCACTTGGCACCCACCAGATCACGGCAGTCCTGGAGAAGGACGGCGAGTCTTCGTCTATATCGAAGACGAACTATGTTCGGGTCGCCTTTCATAAAGAGCCGGATACTCACACGCGAAAAGACACAACCAGCCCTCCGAACATAGCATCGGACGGCGGCTCCAAACAATCAGAAGATGTTCCGGAACCTGGACTGCCCAGTCCGGAAGGTCGTCGAACCCCAGACAACCGGTTAGGTCGGGGTTCGGATTTAATTCCACCCACCAACCCGGACATAGAGGCTCTCATGAGCATAAAACAACAATCTCAGGAGAAGATCCACCACTTTTGGGCCAGATTCCTCCTTGTCAAGAACAAGGTAAAAGATTGTCGTGACGAGGATGCAATATCAGCGTTCTGCAAAAACTGTGCGGACGAAGGAATACTCAACGCCATCAATCGACGCTGCATACTCAAATTCGCTGACTTAGCAACCATTGTACAAAAATACAACGCCATGGAGAGCGCCTGGGAAACTCAAGCAGCCCACTGGGAACCGTCGGTCCCAGGTCAACTCCCCCTACAGGCGAAAAGGGCGCACCCTCGTGGCACGCCCAGCGCGACAGTCAAGAAACACAAAACCGCTACGCGGCATGGCACCGTTCTGGAGGGGTGGCTCGATGGCCCATGCAAAATACATACAACAACAGACACCGTGGCAACCCACAACCTTAGAGCATGTTGGATACTATGATAGGTAGCCAAGAGCGGCGAGGACATCCTTATTAAGGATACCCCGGAACAACACCCCCTAGAAGACGACCACCCAAGAGTATTGACAGTCTTCGATACATTCGCTTCAAACAACAAGCGCAAAAGGGCACTTCGCGAGCTCAATGAAGTCTGCCAAATCACTGTAATAAACCCATGGAACGACATGGCTATAACATTCAACGCCGGTGACGAACCAAAGTACAGAACAGTACGAGCGCCTGCCGCGTTAGTACTCAGTCCCATCGTGGAAAGGTTTCGACTTACCAAGGTCCTCATGGACGGCGGCAGCGGACTAAACCTCATTTATGAGGACACACTCCATAAAATGGGAGTAGACAGGAGACACATGAAACAAAGTAACACAACCTTCCGAGGAATTATTCCTAGTTAGGAGGCGCGGTGCGCGGGCAAAATCACACTTGACGTGGTATTCGGATTGCCGGAGAACTATCGGTCCGAAGAAATAACCTTCCAAGTGGCCCCTTTCAGCAGCGGATATCAAGCTATACCTCACTACGGATATATGAAGCTCAAAATGCCCGGACCAAACGGTATAATCACTCTCGCTAGTGACCCGGACATAGCACTCCGCGCTGAAAACAAAACCGCATCCCTAGCCTTGGAAGCGCTATCTGAAGCCCTCACGGCTGAGTAATTAACCGCGCTACGCTCCACAGTGGACAAGGACGATGTGATCCTTGACAAACGCTCCAAGTCCACCTCGTTTAAACCGGCAGAAGAAATAATCAAATTCCAGGTCCACCCAACGGACCCCAAGAAGACGGCATCCATCGGGGATCAACTAAACCCAGCAGTTGACGCCACACTACGAGAATTCCTGCGCGAAAACTGGGACATATTTACCTGGCACCCTTCGGATATGCCAGGGATCCCACGCAAGCTGGCCGAACATAGCCTCAATATATTAAAGGGGTTTAAACCAGTTAAGCAAGCACTGCGGCGCTTTTCCGAACTCCAAGCAACAAACCATGGGGGAGGAGCTGGCCAAACTCATCGAGGCCGGATTCATTAGAGAAATTAAACATCTGGACTGGCTGGCAAACCTGGTGATAGTACCAAAGAAGGACAAATCCTGGCGCCTGTGCGTCGATTTCAAAGACCTCAACAAAGCCTACCCTAAAGATCCCTTCCCCCTCACCCGCATTGATCAAATCATTGACGCCACCGCAGGACACGACTCACTGTGTTTCCTCGATGCATACTCCGGATACCATCAAATCAAAATGAAGGAATCCGATCAAGCTGCAACAGCATTTATCACCCCATATGGACCATTCTGCTTCAATACCATGCCCTTCGGGCTCAAGAACGTCGGTGCCACATATCAACGCATGATTCAAGCATGCCTGGAGAAACATATCGGTAAAATAGTAGAAGCTTACGTTGATGACATCGTCATCAAAACCAGGCACGTGGAAACACTAATAGACGACTTACGTCTTACATTCGACAACCTTAGGGCGTATGACATCAAGCTCAACCCAGAAAAGTGTGTCTTCGGCGTCCGTGCTGGAAAGCTGCTGGGCTTTATCGTTTCCAATAGAGGAATCAAAGAAAACCCAGCTAAAATCCGAGCTTTGTCACAATTGGCTAAGCCAACAGACCTCAAGCAAGTTCAAAAACTCGCAGGTTGCGTGGCAGCTCTAAGCCGCTTTATCTCCAGATTAGGAGAAAAGGCACTGCCACTCTATCGCCTCCTACGGTGAACCGACCACTTCAAGTGGACGGACGCGGCAACAGCCGGACTGGAAGAAATAAAAACCCTTCTTGCGGGTAACGCAATCCTGGCCGCACCAAACGCCGGTGAACCGATGTTATTATACATATCGGTAACACATCAGGTGGTGAGCGCCATACTCGTCGTTGAACGAGAGCAGGACAGACATAAATTCCCGCTTCAGAAGCTAGTATACTACGTCTCTACTGTCCTTACACCATGCAAATCCCGGTACCCTCATTATCAAAAAATAGCATACGCGGTCTTCATGGCATCCTAGAAGCTTCGTCACTACTTCCAGGAGTGTTCGATCACGGTGGCCTCTGAAGTGCCACTCAAAGACATCATAAATAACTACGACGCTATGGGCCGGATTGCCAAATGGGCCATTGAGCTCCTGCCATTTGACATTACATACAAACCACGCCGAGCTATCAAATCCCAAGTACTGGCCTACTTCATCGCTGAATGGACAGAGGCCGAACTCCCTAATGAGTACGACACATACTCCAATTGGGTCATGCACTTTGACGGCTCCAAAATGCTGGCAGGGTTAGGAGCGGGTGTCGTCTTAACGTCCCTTACTGGAGATATCATCCAATACGTTCTCCAAATACTATACACAGACTCCAATAATGCAGCCGAATACGAGGCCTTATTGCATGGTCTCCGGATGGCTGTCTCCATGGGCATACAACGCCTAGAAGTGCGTGGGGACTCAAACCTTGCAATATCTCAAATAAATGGAGATTTCGACGCCAAAGATCCAAAGATGGCAGTGTATCGTAATGCAGTCATAAAAATGTCGGCCCGGTTCAAGGGGCTCGAGTTCCATCATGTGGCTCGAGAAAGTAATCAAGCGGCGGATGTTCTTGCTCGTATGGCGCTAAGCGCGACCCCATCCCACCTAATATCTTCCTGGAAAGGCTCTTTAAGCCATCCGTGGTGTGGCAGGGGGAAAACGAAAACGCTAGTCCAGACCAAAACATAACCCCAGATCCCGGAAACATCGACATAACACCATCGGCACATCTCATCAAGGCAGTCATTGCCCCATGGACCGAACCCTTCCTAGCCTACCTTAATAGGAAGGAGCTTCCTGAGGACCAGAATGAGGCCTGCTGCATTGTCCGGCGCTTAAAGGCCTACAAGGTTCATGATGGAGAGCTCTACAAGAAAAGCGCCACCGGAGTCCTTCAATGATGTATATCCGAGGAAGAGGGACGATAGCTCTTGGCTGAAATTCATGCCGGACTCGGAGGGCACCACGCCGCAGCTCGGTCCCTTGTTAGCAAGGCTTTCCGTACAGGGTTTTATTGGCCGACGGCCCGAGCGGATGCACAGGACCTTGTCCAACATTGTGTTGGATGCCAACTCTTTGCCAATCAAAGCCATATGCCCCCCACTGCCCTACAAACAATCCCCATCACTTGGCCTTTCGCGGTTTGGGGACTCAACATGGTCGGACCCCTTAAAGGGGGAAGCCACAAGAAAAAATATCTGCTGGTTATGGTGGACAAATTCACTAAGTGGATGGAGGCTAAACCGGTCAAAATGGCAGAGTCCGGCCCGGTGATAGACTTCATATCTGATGTTGTGCACCGTTATGGTGTCCCACACAACATTATCACTGACAACGGCTCCAATTTCACAGCCGACGAGGTAAAATCCTGGTGTACTAATCTGGGTATTAAACTAGATTACGCCTCCATCTACCACCCACAAACCAGTGGTCAAGTCGAACGCGCCAACG
The DNA here is from genome assembly GCF_056163025.1 of Triticum urartu. Taxonomy (NCBI): domain Eukaryota; kingdom Viridiplantae; phylum Streptophyta; class Magnoliopsida; order Poales; family Poaceae; genus Triticum; species Triticum urartu. The sequence continues at coordinate 316,979,729 of NC_141879.1, read as the reverse complement.
GTCTTATTATGAGCGGCATCAAGCCCAGACTAGTGCGGTCATTAAAAGAATCAGACAAGCACTGGGTTGAGGAGCTCGACTCCATACTCGGGGGGCTGCGGACCACGCCCAATCGTACTACCGGGTACACACCCTTCTTCATGGTGTATGGTGTAGAGGCCGTATTGCCCTACGATATTATTCACGACTCACCTAGAGTGCGTACGTACGAAGAGAGAGAAGCCGAGCTCGATTGACAGGACATCCTAGATGCCCTGGAGGAGGAACGCGATGTTGCAAAAGCCCGTTCAGCAGTTTACAAATAGCAGGCTCGAAGATATCAAAGCAGAGAAGTACGGGCCAAGACTTACAACGTTGGCGAACTCGTTCTACGGCTCCCGGAGAAGAAAAAGGACAAACTCAAGCCCAAATGGGAGGGTCCCTTCATAATTGACGAAGTTCTCACCGGAGGAGCATACCATCTTCGCAATGCATCAGACAATCGCCTCGAGCCGAACCCCTGGAACGCGGCCAGACTCCGGAGATTCTACGCCTAGCGCTACACCCCTTGTTCGTCTCCTCCTCCCCTGTAGTTCCTATTATTTTTCCTCTCTTTTCCGACTACTTTCTTCTTTTTTTGCTTTAAAGCTTTGATGCGGCTAGACCGCACACCATTGGCACATACATATTTCCACATGTACGCCACTTTGTACCTGGGGGCTTCTCGGACATAAGTTCTTGTCATTCCTTGAGCATCAAGCTCCTCACATATGAGTTTTTTTCCATATGTACCTTTTCTTTGCCATTATATGCATCGATATGACTTAAGTTTTGGCCAAGCTAGGTTGCCTGGCTCCTGTGCTTATGCCCTACATTCCCGTTAGTTCGGCTAGGGCAAAAAGGGAGCACCCCCTGCGATTGTTACTGCCGGGTCATCCGGATGTGTACCTCAGACTGGGTGAAGCCGAAAGCTAGCGTTCTTAAGGGAATATTCGGTCGGTGAATTAAAGATGTTTTTTACACTCACTCTGTTGTGCACCCCCAGAAGTTATACAAACCATGGTGCTCACACCACAATTCGGACATGCACATTAAACGCATGCACACCCAGGGAAAGGAACCCTTAACGGAACTATTCTCTCTGGAAGATGTTTCTTACGATATCAATGTAATATAACATAGCTAGCTGGATACAACTTGTCTGTTCAAGCAACTATGACCCCTACGCCTAGTTTCCCAGGCATACCCCGGCCTGTTCGGCTGCGACGGTATTTGGAAACACTCCGCACCTTCGGGACCGGAGGTTGAAGCGAAAAGGTCTGCCATGACAAGTGATATATAATTCGACTAGATGAGGAAAGTACACAGTCACTTGGACTCGAACACCTCCTCTTCTATACCTTCCAACAGGCAATCTAACTTACAATCCTGTTGGGAATATTTGGCGGCCACCTCTACCAGGTCATATACAAAACTAACGGGAATTTCTTCCCCATTCGACCCTACTGGTCTGACCCTAGCCAGGTGATTAGGATCCAGATTGGTATATCGCGTCTTCACCATGGCCCAGGCCTCTCGCGCACCCTCGCAGCATGCCGATATCTTCCACAGCCGGATACGCCGCCGCGCTCCCTTGAATAGCTCTACCAGCTGCTCCATGCTTCCTGGAGGGGAGTCGGATGGCCATAAAGCCTTGGCTACACTCCGCATCTCCTGCTGAGCTTGCTCGTGCAACTGCGACAACCCTTGCAGAAGATCACTCGATGATCCGGACACCTCCTCTTCGGGACGGTTCGTCAAAACACCTGCAATTACAGCTATATCAGCTACCGCTACCTCCAAAACTGTTATAAAACAAAAGTGGCTACACACTAAATATGCCGCCTCGCAGCTTCTTGTTCTCCTTCACAGAGTCAGCTAGCTAAGCCCGCACATCTTTTAGTTCTTCGCCCAGTTTGGAGTTTGAATCCTGGAGTTTCTTTTTCTCTTGAATGAATTTTGTCAATACACGCTCGCCCGCTGCTTGTAGCTTTTTGGCTCCACGTTCTTCGCTTCGAGTGGCGTCCAGTTGCTCTCGTACTTGGTCTAACAGCCGGACACAAAGATTAGCACCCAGATCCGCACTGTCGGCGTATCATTCTAAATTTTCGATAGAAGAAAATATTACCGGGAGACGCCTTGTATTTCTCCAGTTCGGCATTGGCAGCAAGCAGCCGACGCTGACACTTTTCCAGCTCCTGAGCTAGCCGGGTGTTCTTCTCTATAAGTACCTGGTAATACATTGATCCTTAAATCAGTTGTTTCAACTCCTTTAAGTCTCGGGGGCTACTGGCATATGGTTATCATAGTTAGACAAAATAAATTTACCTGCACATCTTTCAAAAGTTGCTTTGTGGCTCTGTTAATCCCATCTCGAGCAGCTCGGATGTACGCATTGGCTGAGTTGAAGGCGTTAAATGACTCTTCTGAAAAGCCAGAGTCCTGTAAAATGGCCCGGCGGCGCCGATGATTCATCGCATTTTCCACTTCCGAGTTGGTAACGGATACATCATCCGAGTCCTCGGCTGGAGGACAGTCCGGCTTCGCCTCCGTATCAGCCCCCGTCTTCATGGTAGGATTTGAATCCTGGCTGCGGGAAGTACGGCTGCTCGAACCTCCGGATACGGTCCGGCGCATCTTTCTCCTGACACATGGATAATAGGAAGGTCACGGTTGGGTGTGACTGCTTAGGTGCGGGTTGGCGGATTCATACCTCTTCGATGAAGGCCCGGCCGTATCTTTGTTTGCCCTCCTCTTGGAAGGCTTGCCCGGCGTGGGGGACGCACTCTTCGGAGGTACCCTGGGAGTAGTACGGCGCGCTGAACCCTTCCCCTTTGGAGCACAAGATGGTGTGGTGGGTAAGAAGGAAGGAGAAATCTCTTTATGAATAAGGTGTGTTCGGATCACATACGTGTGAAGCTGGAAGAAGACCGGGGTAGTCGGCGATGATGGCCACCTCTGTGCCATCGTAACTCGTCTGGTAAAACACCCCCTCCGCAAGCACCACAAATATCTCCGGATCCTCTTCGAACCCGGGATCAAGCTCCCGGTTGTGATCCTCCGGCTATGGGGCAGGATTATAAAATCCCTCGGTGACTTTTCGCCAGTGCTGTCATAGGCAGACAAAGTTAAAAAGTTCATCAAAGGCAATCCGGAAACGGAAGGAGTAAAAACAGAGGGGTCGGGCCTTACCCAGCTGGGAGGGTTGTACATAGAATACCCATCTCTGAATTTGATACGGAGAAATTCCTTTTACTCCCCTTTGAACAGTTCGGCTAATATTTTAGCCAAAGCGGCAGGGGTATCCGGACCTTTCCGGCCGCAGCGAGAGGCGTCGTCCTCCCCATTGAAGTGCCACATTGGGAGCCCTCTGTATTGGAGTGGCTGAACCCCTCGCGTTATGGAAATTGCCATAACCACAACTATTGGGAGTCCGGACTGAGTGAGCTCTTTCATCCTCCTCATCAGCTGACGAACCTCTGCGCCATCTTCCTCTTTGAGACTCCGGGGACGCCAACTATGGCGTTTCTTCAGTGGGACGCGCGCAAATTCGAGAAGACCCTTTCGAACCGGGTCGGGAAGTGCAACGTCCGCTATATAAAACCATTCGGAGGGCCAGTCATCATGTGCCTTCCTTGGTGTACCGGATGGGTATCCGGTATCGGCGACGCGCCATACTTTGGCACCGCCCACTTCAAATATTGACCCTTCGTGATTACGCGGGACGAGACAAAATAGCTTCCTCCACAACTCAAAATGAGTCTCGACGCCCAGGAAAAGTTCACATAAAGCAACGTAACCCGCAATATGCAGAATAGAGGCCGGAGTGAAGTTGTGTAGCTGGAGGCCGTAGTACTCCAGGAGCCCTCAGAGGAACGGATGGATAGGAAATCCAACGCCTCTTAACAGGTAGGGGACCAAACCCACTTGCTCTCCCCCGGACAGATTGGGGAAGTCCTCTGCCTGAGTCCCCTCATTGAAGGAAGCTAGCCCTGCTCGAATAGGGACTAGATCTGCGTGGGGAAGGTATCCCTGCGTTTGCAACTTCGTCAAATGGCTATAAGACATGGAACACTTCTCCCACTCGCCTTTCTCTGGGCTGGGACGAGCGGAGGAGCTGGGGACGCTAGCCATGCTGGAATGGTTTCTCCTAAGCAGTCTTTGGGGATTTCTTCGGCGTGGCGCTGAATGGATCTAGGATCCAATCTCGTTAAATAGGCGCTCTTCCTCGCATAGATGAGGTGTTATTCGCAAAAAACACCCTGACTTTCCACATTCGCTCGACACGTGGAGGATGAAGATTATTCAACACACAGAAGCCAAGGAGGCGACATTAGGGTTAATGGCTGAATACATTACTTGGAGATCATTGAAGGGCGAACCCGCCTTGCAATGCCGAAGACAACATGTGTGCCGAGCACTTCGCTATTGAAGGATGGTTCGGGGGCTACTGAGGGAGTCCTGGACTAAGGGGTCCTCGGGCATCCGACCTGTTATCTATGGGCCGGACTGATGGGCTGTGAAGACATGAAGACCGAAGACTGCACCATGTCCGGATTGGACTCTACTTGGCGTAGAAGGCAAGCTTGGCGACCGAAGATTCCTTCTTATGTAACCGACTCCATGTAAACCCTAGATCCCCTCAGTGTCTATATAAACTGTAGGGGATAGTCCGGAAAGGACACCACACATACTCATTACCATATTCACATAGGCTAGACTTCTAGGGTTTAGCCATTATGATCTCGTGGTAGATCAACTCTTGTAATACTCATATTCATCAAGATCAATCAAGCAGGAAGTAGGGTATTGCCTCCATAGAGAGGGCCCGAACCTGGGTAAACATCGTGTCCCCCGTCTCCTATTACCATCGATCCTAGATGCATAGTTCGGGACCCCCTACCCGAGATCCGCCGGTTTTGACACCGACAAGGTAGTCACGGAGTTGCCGACCAGCTCTCGCCATATCATCATAGTCAGTTTTCGGCTTTCTATACTGAGGTGTTTGACCGGACAAACCAGATACACAATCTCAGTAGTTCTCCCTTTAGTAGCTTAGCTGAACAAGCGGAACGTAAGGTGATAATCACAGGAGCCGGGCAACCCAACTATTGACCAAAGACATGATTTGGAGCTGATGCATATAATGCAATATTTGAGACGCCGAAGTATACTCTAGAAGTGTTGGGACTTTTGAAAATATACGTGGCCGAATGGAGCCCTGTAGGATTGAAAGTATGTCTAGAGGGGGGTGATAAGACTACTTGACCAAATAGAAATCTAGCCTTTTCCCAATTTTAAGTCTTGGCAGATTTTAGCAACTTAGCACAAGTCAAGCAATCAACCTACACATGCAAGTCTAAGAGTATATCAGCGGAATGTAAAACATTTGCATATGAAGGTAAAGGGCGGAGTTTGGAGGGAGCAAACGCAATGTAGACACAAAGATTTTTGGCGTGGATCCGATAGGTGGTGCTATTGTACATCCACGTTGATGGAGACTTCAACCCACGGAGGGTAACGGCTATGAGAGTCCACGGAGGGCTCCACCCATGAAGGGTCCATGAAGAAGCAACCTTGTCTATCCCATCATTGCCATCGCCCATGAAGGACTTGCCTCACTAGGGTAGATCTTCACGAAGTAGGCGATCTCCTTGCCCGTACAAACTCCTTGGTTCAACTCCACAATCTTGTCGGAGGCTCCCAAGTGACACCTAACCAATCTAGGAGACACCACTCTCCAAAAGGTAATAGATGGTGTGTTGATGATGAACTCCTTGCTCTTGTGCTTCAAATGATAGTCTCCCCAACACTCAACTCTCTCTCAAAGGTTTGGATTTGGTGGAAAGATGATTTGAGTGGAAAGCAACTTGGGGATGGCTAGATATCAAGATTCTTATGGTTGGATTGGAATATCTTGGTCTCAACACATGAGTAGGTGGTTATCTCTCAGAAAATGAATGGTAGAAGTGTAGGCATGTTCTGATGGCTCTCTCCATGAATGAAGAGTGGGTGGAGGGGTATAAATAGCCTCCACATAAAATCTAATCGTTACACACAATTTACCAAACTCGGTGGGACCGAATCATAAAACTCGGTCATACCGATTTAGTTCAAAATGGGAACGTTAGGCTTTTCGGTGGGACCGACATGATCAACTCGGTGAGACCGATTTCATTAGGGTTAGGGCATAACATAATCTCGGTGAGACCGATCACATAAACTTGGCAGGACTGATTTCTGTAATAGGCAAACAGAGTGTTGGTCAAGCAAACTCAATGGGACCGAATCGCTCATTTCAGTGAGACTGAAACGTTACGAAAGGGAAACAGAGAGTTTGCATTGCGAACTCGGTGGGACCGATCGCTCATCTAGGTTGGACCAAGACGTTACGAAGGGAAATAGATAGTTTGCAATCCCATCTCGGTGAGACCAAGATCCCTATCGGTGAGACCGAAGTGACTAGGGTTTCTGGCAGTTGCTATGTCAAATGAACTCGGTGGCGCCGGATAGATAATTTCGGTGGGGCCGAGTTTGACTTTTGGTTTGGGACATATGTGGATATGAGAAAGTGGTTGAGGGCTTTTGGAGCATATCACTAAGCATTTTGAGCGAGCAAGCCATTAAGCAACACCTCATCGCCTTTTAAAAGTATTGGCTTTTCCTATAGACTCAATGTGATCTTGGATCACAAATGAAAATGTAGAGTCTTGAGCTTGAGCCAATTTGTGTCCTTAGCATTTTGAGGGGTCCACATTTATAATCCATGCCATGCCAATCATTGAACTTCTTGAAATGATCATCTTGAAATATCATTAGTTCAATGAGCTATATGTTGTTAGGAATTACCAAAACCACCCAGGGATAGTTGCACTTTCAATCTCCCCCTTTTTGGTAATTGATACGTCTCCAACGTATCTATAATTTTTGATTGTTCCATGCTATTATATATTATGTTTTGGATGTTTAATGGGCTTTATTATACACTTTTATATTATTTTTGGGACTAACCTATTAACCTAAGGCCCAGTGCAAATTGCTGTTTTTTGCCCATTTTAGTGTTTCGCAGAAAAAGAATATCAAACGGAGTCCAAACGGAATGAAACCTTCGGGAGCATGATTTTTGGAACAAACGTGATCCAGTGGACTTGGAGTGGACATCAAGAAACAACCGAGGAGGCCACGAGGCAGGGAGGCGCGCCTCTTGGGCGCGCCCCCACCCTCGTGGGCCCCTCGTGGCTCTCCTGACCGACTTCCTTTGCCTATATATACTCATATACCCTGAAAACATCCAGGAGCACCACGAAACCCTATTTCCACCACCGCAACCTTCTGTACCCATGAGATCCCATCTTGGGGCCTTTTCCGGCGCTTCGCCGGAGGGGGCATTGATCATAGAGGGCTTCTACATCAACACCATAGCCTCTCCGATGATGTGTGAGTAGTTTACTTCAGACCTTCGGGTCCATAGTTATTAGCTAGATGGCTTCTTCTCTCTCTTTGGATCTCAATACAAAGTTCTCCTCGATCTTCTTGGAGATCTATTCAATGTAACTCTTTTTGCGGTGTGTTTATTGAGATCCGATGAATTGTGGGTTTATGATCAAGATTATCTATGAACAATATTTGAATCTCCTCTGAATTCTTATGTATGATTTGTTATCTTTGCAAGTCTCTTCGAATTATCAGTTTGGTTTGGCCTACTAGATTGATCTCTCTTGCAATGGGAGAAGTGCTTAGCTTTGGGTTCAATCTTGCGGTGGTCGATCCCAGTGACTGAAAGGGAAACGACACGTATTGTATTGTTGCCATCAAGGATAAAAAGATGGGGTTTATATCATATTGCTTGAGTTTATCCCTATACATCATGTCATCTTACCTAATGCGTTACTCTGTTCTTATGAACTTAATACTCTAGATGCATGCTGGATAGCGGTCGATGTGTGGAGTAATAGTAGTAGATGCAGGCAGGAGTCAGTCTACTTGTCACGGACGTGATGCCTATATACATGATCATGCCTAGATATTCTCATAATTAATCGCTTTTCTATCAATTGCTCGACAATAATTTTGTAACGCCCCGAGACCGATGTGCCAGGTGTCTTCCGGTTATTCGTTGTTGTTTCCTTGTCATTTGTTTGGTCCGTTGCATTTCATCTTCGCATCATGTGCATTGCATCACGTCATCATGCAACCCGTTTTAGAACTCTATAAATAAATTGCATGGATCTTCGGTCCATTTAAACCGAGGGAATTCACATGGTGATTCTCTTTATAACCTATCCTCCCGTTATTAGGGAGCTATATTCAATATTCCATTTTCGGAATCACCCATGAACACACTTGCAAATAATCACATGCCTTTTCTCTCTTCAAGTTTAGGTCCCCAAACTTTGCTTTTTGTCCTTTCCCCATTTTTCGGAGCTCCACCAAAAATCCGAACATTTTTGGACCTTCCTAACCCTCACTTCCTATTCAAACCCTTTGATTTTAAATCAAATAAACTTTCAAAAATGCCCACTCCATTTTCTTGGAACATGCGCATTTTTGCGAGTCCGTGGAAATTACTCCCATGCCCAAATTCCATCCATACCCTCTCTTTCTATTTTTCTTCTTCTTCTTCTTCTATCTTTTTTTTCTTTTCTCTTTTGGTTAAGAGAGGAGAGTAGAGAAAGAGAGAGCACAGCTCAAGCGAAGCCCATCCAGCCAGCAGGCCTCTGGCCACTTCCCTCTCCCTGGGCCGGCCCCCAAGGCCATCTTGCTTCCCGACCACTAGCCCAGTCGCTCCCTGCTGTAACCCTAGCCTCCCTACATCGATCCCCATCTCCCCCCATCGATCCCTTCCTCCTGTGCGTGCGCCGTCAGAGAGAGAGAGGGAGAGAGCAGCGCTGCACCCCCGTCCCGATCCATGGATCTCCTCGCCCATGCCTCCCCGTCGCTCTCCCTTCACACGGGCCTCCCTTTCCTCCACCACGCCGGCCTGCGACAACTGCCGCCGAGCTCCTCCAGGAAGGACACCTCAAGCGGGAGCCATGCCAGGCTCCTCTTCCTCGCGCCGGCTCCGCCCACGCCCGAGCATCCGAGAGCCGCAGACCGAGCCGCCTCCTGCCTCGTCCCCACGCCGTAGGGCGTCGCCACTGGTCGGTTCCAGCCGCCCTCGGCCTCTCCTCGAGTACCCGCGCCTACAGCCGTCGTCCTCTGCGCCCGCAGACGTCGCCCGTCGCCGGCGCCCCAAGTCCGCATCGTCGAGTCCCTCGTCCTGCTGGAGCTTCTCATCCCGCCACCCTAGTACCTCCCCGCCTCCGGCCATGGTGCCCGCACCAGGACCGCCCTCCACTGCCGGTTCTATCTCCGGCGAGCGCCGCACCGTCTCCCTGCCTCGTTTGCGGTGCCGGCATCAACAACAGCAGTGGACCAGAGCCCCTACATTGCTCCACCACGTCGCCGACCTCCTGCCGTGGCCTCCTCCTCGCCTCAAGTCCTTGCCGTCAAGCATCACGTCGCCACCCTGCTATGTTCGTCACCGGGGATCGCCAGATCCGGTCGCGTTGGGTCAGATCCTCCCGTCCCTGCCTTGCTGCTGCCCACTAGAGGCCTTCCGTCCCGCGTGTGCTTTGGTTCAACAAGGATGAGACACCAAGAACCATACCCGGACCGTCAAGCACCTTCTCCGAGGATTTTGCCAAGTACCATGACATGAACGACCCTCGAACGCGTCAAGTACCACTACCGTCAAGTACCTCTTCGCAAGACCAAGTCCCTCTACGAAAACGTTGTACGACTACTTCCGTGGCCGAAGGCCCGTGTACAACTACCGTCGCCGTGGACGACTACTTCCTCTACTTCCTCTACGAACCCGGACCGCTCAGAGAATGCACCTGGAAGGTATAACCGCCGAGACGATGACCCATGGACGAAAGCATGTGTTGTATGAGATGCATGTTTAGTGGTTGTTTTTGCCCGTGAACGTTAGTCGTTCCTCCTCGGTTGCCATGCCGTCGACCCATGGGAAACCCGGTATCCGGGATCACTCCACCATCCTCGCATGATCCGTTCATCCACATTTTCTCTTGCACCGACATCTCAATGAGTTGTCGGATCACCCAGAATGTTGCCGTGGCACCATTTCCGTTGTAGTTTACGTGGCACCCCTTTTGTTCCGCCATGGCGACCAAATGCTTCATAAAATGCTCGTATCAACATTTTCATAAATGTTGCATAAAACTTGCACATGTCATCCGCATCATGTTAACAACATCAAGAATATTTAAAATTGTTGTTTGTATTAATTTACTATATGCATATGGGGATTTGCCGGATTTGTTGTTTGCTATATCCGGCCCCATTTAAATTGTTTAGATAGATAATCCCTTTATGTTTCACCTCTTGACATGCTTAACAACATTTAATATTATTGGGTACATAACCGAGAGAGAACTAAATAAGTCATGTGGTGTTTCGTCAATATGCAACTCGTTGCATATTGATCTCCACTTAATTTGTAGTTTTGTTTGTGCACTTTGCCATGCCATGCATATTTAAACCGGACATGCATCATACTTGGTTGTGCATCATGCCATGTTATGCTTGGTTGTTTACTATGTTGTTTGCTTCTTTCCGGTGTTGCTTCTTCGGGTTGTTTCCGGTAACGTCGTGTTTGTGAGGATCCATTGGCTACGTCCGTTTGTCTTCTTCATGGACTCGTTCTTCTTCGTTGCGGGATTTCAGGCAAGATGACCATACCCTCGAAATCACTTCTATCTTTGCTTGCTTAGTTGCTCGCTCTTTTGCTATGCCTATGCTGCGATACCTACCACTTGCTTATCATGCCTCCTACTTTGTTGAACCAAGCCTCTAACCCACCTTGTCCTAGCAAACTGTTGATTGGCTATGTTACCGCTTTGCTCAGCCCCTCTTATAGCGTTGTTAGTTGCAGGTAAAGATTGAAGTTTTGTTCCTTGTTGGAACATGGAGATGTTGTTCCTGGTTGGAACATGTTTACTTGTTGGGATATCACAATATATCTTATTTAATTAATGCATCTATATACTTGGTAAAGGGTGGAAGGCTCGGCCTTATGCCTGGTGTTTTGTTCCACTCTTGCCGCCCTAGTTTCCGTCATATCGGTGTTATGTTCCCGGATTTTGTGTTCCTTACGCGGTTGGGCTATTATGGGAACCCCTTGACAGTTCGCCTTGAGTAAAACTCCTCCAGCAATGCCCAACATTGGTTTTACCATTTGCCACCTAGCCTTTTCCTTTCCCTTGGGAGTCGCACTCCTGAGGGTCATCATTATTTTAACCCCCCTGGGCCAGTGCTCCTCTGAGTGTTGGTCCAACTTGTCAGCCGCCGGTGGCCACCAGGGGCAACTCTGGGCTGGCCTACCGGAAGTTTGGACGATCCGGTGTGCCCTGAGAAAGAGATATGTGCAGCTCCTATCGGGATTTGTCGGCACATTCGGGCGGTGTTGCTGGTTTAGTTTTACCCTGTCGAAATGTCTTGTTGTATCGGGATACCGAGTCTGATCGGAATGTCTCGGGAGGAGGTCTATTCCTTCGTTGACCATGAGAGCTTGTGATGGGCTAAGTTGGGACACCCCTGCAGGGATTTGAACTTTCGAAAGCCGTGCCCGCGGTTATGGGCAGATGGGAATTTGTTAATGTCCGGTTGTAGAAAACCTGAAGTTGACCTTAATTAAAATGCATCAACCGCGTGTGTAACCGTGATGGTCTCTTTCCGGCGGAGTCCGGGAAGTGAACACGGTGTTGGAGTTATGCTTGACGTAGGTTGTTCTAGGATCACTTCTTGATCATAGTTTCTCGATCGTGCTTTGCCTTCTCTTCTCGCTCTCATTTGCGTATGTTTAGCCACTATATATGCTAGTCGCTTGCTGCAGCTCCACCTCATACCTTTACCTTACCCATAAGCTTAAATAGTCTTGATCGCGAGGGTGCGAGATTGCTGAGTCGCCGTGACTCACAGATACTTCCAAAACCAGCTTGCAGGTGCCGATGAGTCCGTGCAGATGACGCAACCAAGCTCAGGAGGAGCTCGATGAAGATCTTGTCCTTTATGTTGTTTCATTCTAGTCGATCAGTAGTGGAGCCCAGTTGGGGTCGATCGGGGATTTGTGTAGCATTTGGGGCAGTCTTCTTTTATTTTGGCTCTGTAGTCGGGCCTTGTTTGTAACTGGTTGATGTAATGCTTTATTTATGTATTTGTGTGAAGTGGCGATTGTAAGCCAACTACATATCTCTTTCCCTTATGTATTACATGGGTTGTGTGAAGATTACCTCACTTGCGACATTGCTTTGAATGCGGTTATGCCTCTAAGTCGTGCTTCGACACGTGGGAGATATAGCCGCATCAAGGGCGTTACAAATTTGTTCACCCACCGTAATACTTATGCTATCTTGAGAGAAGCCACTAGTGAAACCTATGGCCCCCGGGTCTATTCTCCATTATATTAATCTCCTATCAACAAGTTATTTCTGGCACCATTTATTTCCCAATATTTACTTTTAATCTTTATTATAAAAATACCAAAAATATTATCTTATCATCTCTATCAGATCTCACTTTTGCAAGTGGCCATGAAGGGACTGACAACCACTTTATCGCGTTGGTTGCAAGGTTCTTATTTGTTTGTGTAGGTATAAGGGGCTTGAGTGTGGCCTCCTACTGGATTGATACCTTGGTTCTCAAAAACTGAGGGAAATACTTACGCTACTTTGTTGCATCACCCTTTCCTCTTCAAGGGAAAACCAATGCAGTGCTCAAGAGGTAGCAAGAAGGATTTCTGGCGCCGTTGCCGGAGAGTCTACGCACAAGTCAAGACATACCAAGTACCCATCACAAACTCTTATCCCTCACATTACATTATTTGCCATTTGCCTCTCGTTTCCCTCTCCCCCACTTCACCCTTGCCGTTTTATGCACCCTCTTTTTCCATTCGCTTTTTATTTCGCTCGCTTCGTCGTTATGGCTAGTCCTTTATCTACTCCTTTGTCTCCCGATTTTGAAGTCCTCCACTTCAAACAAAGACAAGGAGAAAACTTAAAAGATGCTTGGTATAGGATGATAGAATCTTATCATGGTTACACTATAGAGGGAGACTTCAAGATTTTACTTTGCAACTTTTATATTGGGCTAACCATATCCCATAGGAAACTCCTTGATTCTGCCGCCAAAGGGAATTTTATTGATATTGATCCTAGTATTGCTTATGAAATTATAGAAGGGATAGTAGGAGTACTTCCCTCACAAAAGGGACCACCTCCTACTCAAGAGGGAACCCAAATCTTAGAGAAATTATGCGAATTGCAAAAGTCTATCGAACCTCTTAAAAATGTTGGAGGCAACCTTCACCGCATGAATACGTTGATTACACTTTGCAATAAGTGGTTGGATGCTTTAGATCTAAAAGTCTCTGAGTATGAAGGGAAACGTAAGGAACCTCCCGGATCCGAGCATAACTCCATTAAAAAGATAAATACCAAAGATGGTAATACCTAGATCTATCCTTGCCTTTATGCCTAGCTAGGGGCGTTAAACGATAGCGCTTGTTGGGAGGCAACCCAATTTTATTTTTGTTTCTTGCTTTTTGATTCTGTTTAGTAATAAATAATTCATCTAGCCTCTGTTTAGACGTGGTTTTATGCTTTTAATTAGTGTTTGTTTCAAGTAGAACCTTTGGGAAGACTTGGGGAAAGTCTTTGCGATCTTGCTGTAAAAAACAGAAACTTTAGCGCTCATGAGATTTGCTTCCATTTTTTTACTGGAGAGTGCGATTAGGTTTATTCTTTTTGCAGATGATTAATACATAAATTCCTCAGATCCAGCAATTTATTTTAGAATTTTTGGAGTTCCATAAGTTTGCGTTTGATACAGATTACTACAGACTGTTCTATTTTTGATAGATTCGGTTTTTTCGTGTGTTGTTTGCTTATTTTGATGAATCTATGGCTAGTAATGGAGTTTATGAACCATATAAAAGTTGGAATACAGTAGGTTTAACAACAATATAAATAAATAATGAGTTTATTACAGTACCTTGAAGTGGTGTTTTGTTTTCTTTCGCTAACGAAGCTCATGAGATTTTCTGTTAAGTTTTGTGTTGTGAAGTTTTCAAGTTTTGGGTAAAGATTTGATGGATTATGGAACAAGGAGTGGCAAGAGCCTAAACTTGGGGATGCCCAAGGCACCCCAAGTTAAAATCCAAGGACAACCAAAAGCCTAAGCTTGGGGATGCCCCATAAGGCACCCCCTCTTTCGTCTTCGTCCATCGGTAACTTTACTTGGAGCTATATTTTTATTCACCACATGATATGTGTTTTGCTTGGAGCGTCTTGTATGATTTGAGTCTTTGTTTTTAGTTTACCACAATCATCCTTGCTATACACACCTTTTGAGAGAGACACACATGAATCGGAATTCATTAGAATACTCTATGTGCTTCACTTATATCTTTTGAGTTAGATAATTTTGCTCTAGTGCTTCGCTTATATATTTTAGAGCACGGCGGTGGTTCTATTTTATAGAAATAATTGATCTCTCATGCTTCACTTATATTATTTTGAGAGTCCTTTATAACAGCATGGTAATTTTCTTTGGTTATAAAATTAGTCCTAATATGATAGGCATCCAAGATAAAAACCTTAATGTGCATTAAATACTAACAGAAGTTTGATACTTGATAGTTGTTTTGAGATATAAAAGTGGTAATATTAGAGGTGTGCTAGTTGAGTAATTGTGAAATTGAGAAATACTTGTGTTGAAGTTTGCAAGTCCCGTAGCATGCATGTATGGTAAACGTTGTGTGACAAATTTGAAGCATGAGGTTTATTTATTGATTACATTCCTTATGAGTGGCAGTCGGGGACGAGCGATGGTCTTTTCCTACCAATCTACCCCCCTAGGAGCATGCGCGTAGTGCTTGGTTTTGATGACTTGTACATTTTTGCAATAAGTATGTGAGTTCTTTATGACTAATGTTGAGTCCATGGATTATACACACTCTCACCCTTCCATCATTGCTAGCCTCTTCGGTACCGTGCATTGCCCTTTCTCACCTTGAGAGTTGGTGCAAACTTCGCCGGTGCATCCAAACCCCGTGATATGATACGCTCTATCACATGTAAGCCTCCTTATATATTCCTCAAAATAGCCACCATACCTACCTATTATGGCATTTCCATAGCCATTCCGAGATATATTGCCATGCAACTTTCCACCGTTCCGTTTATTATGACATGCATCATCATTGACATATTGCCTTGCATGATCATGTAGTTGACATTGTATTTGTGGCAAAGCCACCATGCTTAATTTTTCATACATGTCACTCTTGATTCATCGCATATCCCGGTACACCGCCGGAGGCATTCACATAGAGTCATATTTTGTTCTAAGTATCGAGTTGTAATTCTTGAGTTGTAAGTAAATAAAAGTGTGATGATCATCATTAGAGCATTGTCCCATGTGAGGAAAGTATGATGGAGACTATGATTCCCCCACAAGTCGGGATGAGACACCGGACGAATAAAAAAAGAAAGAAAAAAAGAGGCCAAGAAAAAAAGAAAAAAGAGAAGGCCCAAATAAAGAAATGAGAGAAAAAGAGAGAAGGGACAATGTTACTATCCTTTTTCCACACTTGTGCTTCAAAGTAGCACCATGATCTTCATGACGGAGAGTCTCTTATTTTGTCACTTTCATATACTAGTGGGAATTTTTCATTATAGAACTTGGCTTGTATATTCCAATGATGGGCTTCCTCAAATGCCCTAGGTCTTTGTGAGCAAGAGAGTTGGATGCACACCCACTTAGTTTCTTTGATGAGCTTTCATATATTTATAGCTCTAGTGCATCCGTTGCATGGCAATCCCTACTCCTTGCATTGACTTCAATCGGTGGGCATCTCCATAGCCCATTGATTAGCCACGTCAATGTGAGCATTTCTCGTTTTTTGTCTTCTCACACAACCTCAATCATTATATTCTATTCCACACATAGTGCTATGTCCATAGCTCGCGCTCATATATTGCGTAAAAGTCGAAAGAGTTTGAAAAGTCTAAGTATGAAACAATTGCTTGGCTTGTCATCGGGGTTATGCATGATGAGAGAATTTTGTGTGACAAAAATGAAGCATGGCCAAACTATATGATTTTGTAGGGATAAGCTTTCTTTGGCTATGTTATTTTGATAAGACATAATTGCTTGGTTAGCATGCTTGAAGTATTATTATTTTTATGTCAACATCAAACTTTTATCTTGAATCTTTCGGATCTGAACATTCATGCCACAATAAAAAAAAATTACATTGAAGAATATGCTAGAAAGCATACCACATCAAAAATTCTGTTTTTTATCATTTACCTACTCGAGGACGAGCAGGAATTAAGCATGGGGATGCTTGATACGTCTCCAACGTATCTATAATTTTTGATTGTTCCATGCTATTACATATTATGTTTTGGATGTTTAATGGGCTTTATTATACACTTTTTTTGGGGACTAACCTATTAACCCAAGGCCCAGTGCAAATTGCTGTTTTTTTGCCTATTTCAGTGTTTCACAGAAAAGGAATATCAAACGGAGTCCAAACGGAATGAAACCTTCGGGAGCATGATTTTTGGAACAAACGTGATCCAGTGGACTTGGAGTGGACATCAAGAAACAACCGAGGAGGCCACGAGGCAGGGAGGCGCGCCTCTTGGGCGCGCCCCCACCCTCGTGGGCCCCTCGTGGCTCTCCTGACCGACTTCCTTCGCCTATATATACTCATATACCCTGAAAACATCCAGGAGCACCACGAAACCCTATTTCCACCACCGCAACCTTCTGTACCCATGAGATCCCATCTTGGGGCCTTTTCCGGCGCTTCGCCGGAGGGGGCATTGATCATAGAGGGCTTCTACATCAACACCATAGCCTCTCCGATGATGTGTGAGTAGTTTACTTCAGACCTTCGGGTCCATAGTTATTAGCTAGATGGCTTCTTCTCTCTCTTTGGATCTCAATACAAAGTTCTCCTCGATCTTCTTGGAGATCTATTCAATGTAACTCTTTTTGCGGTGTGTTTATTGAGATCCGATGAATTGTGGGTTTATGATCAAGATTATCTATGAACAATATTTGAATCTCCTCTGAATTCTTATGTATGATTTGTTATCTTTGCAAGTCTCTTCGAATTATCAGTTTGGTTTGGCCTACTAGATTGATCTCTCTTGCAATGGGAGAAGTGCTTAGCTTTGGGTTCAATCTTGCGGTGGTCGATCCCAGTGACAGGAAGGGAAACGACACGTATTGTATTGTTGCCATCAAGGATAAAAAGATGGGGTTTATATCATATTGCTTGAGTTTATCCCTCTACATCATGTCATCTTACCTAATGCGTTACTCTGTTCTTATGAACTTAATACTCTAGATGCATGCTGGATAGCGGTCGATGTGTGGAGTAATAGTAGTAGATGCAGGCAGGAGTCGGTCTACTTGTCACAGACGTGATGCCTATATACATGATCATGCCTAGATATTCTCATAATTATTCGCTTTTCTATCAATTGATCGACAGTAATTGTTCACCCACCGTAATACTTATGCTATCTTGAGAGAAGCCACTAGTGAAACCTATGGCCCCCGGGTCTATTCTCCATTATATTAATCTCCCGTCAACAAGTTATTTCTGGCACCGTTTATTTTCCAATCTTTACTTTTAATCTTCATTATAAAAATACCAAAAATATTATCTTATCATCTCTATCAGATCTCACTTTTGCAAGTGGCCGTGAAGGGATTGACAACCCCTTTATCGCGTTGGTTGCAAGGTTCTTATTTGTTTGTGTAGGTACGAGGGACTTGTGTGTGGCCTCCTACTGGATTGATACCTTGGTTCTCAAAAACTGAGGGAAATACTTATGCTACTTTGCTGCATCACCCTTTCCTCTTCAAGGGAAAACCAACGAGGTAGCAGTAATTGATGACAACATATAGACCAAAGCTTTGACAAATGATAATAAGATTGAAATACATCATCGCTTTGAGAAGTATATGATAAAAAAGAGCTCCCCCTAAATTTGTGCATTATTTGAAATTTGCTTTTGAATGCAAATGCACAATTGATTAGGATCATGGGTTACTCTTCCATGTCACATACATCTTGGTGGAGCGCTCAAAATGATATATGGTAAAACATGCACTCATCATCAAGCAAAGTGAATGATCATATATGAGATATAAGAGATAATATCATGCAAGCAAACATTAAAGTAGGATATGATCAAGCACATGATCATACAAGTATCTCACACACAAACATAAAGAGTATTAAACGGGCACACACAAAAGTATCAAGCAAATAGCAAGAGAGACAAAGAAGCAAAACACACTCTCTTGGAGCCTATGATCTATACATTTCTCCCCCTTTGGCAACAAGTTACCAAAAAATTTGAAAATGCATAGTGCTATGCGTCTCTCTAGGCTTGGTCTTCGGGAGGTGGTGTAGAGAGGACTCCAAGGACGAAAGCATCAGTAGACGTTGTTGGAGCTGGTGGAGTGGCAACTGGAGGTGGCACTTAAGCTGTTGCTGCAGGTGCTGAAGTAGTTGCTCTAGTGTCAGCCATGGGCACTGCAGCAGATCTCTGACCTCTAGGCACTCTCTGAAAGGCATTTGTGGTAGCCTGCCCTTCCTCTCCTCTGCTTCCTCCTAGAGCTGCTCAACAACTGTCTGCATCTCAATCACTTTCAGATCAAGATCATAGAATTTGGTCTCAATAATCCTCTCCAAGCTCTCCTGATTCTTGTTCAGGGTGGCCAAGCCCTTCTCAATCCTTAATGTTGCTTGAATCAGATAAGAAAGCTGATCTTTTTTTGACTTTAAGAACACTTGAGATGCCTCCTCAACGCTTGGCATCTTTGCATCCTTCTCAGCCTTTTCCTTCTCTCTCTTTTCTTGTGCTTGCACAGATGTAGGATCATCCTCATTCATCACAACAATGTTGTCCTCAAATTCTGGTCTCAAAGGTAAATGCTCCTTGTCCAACAAATAGGTGCATGTGCCCATCTTGGAGTTGATGAGCACCTGAATATGTGAGCATACCCACAAGATCTCTTCTGATCTACAGCTGTCCTTTTGACTGTTTCAACAATCAGGCTCATGAGACCTTGAATTTCTGAGGCACATCAAATATCCGCAGCAAGTTGATTGCATGGCCTCTGATCATCTTGTGATCTCCAGACTTGGGCAACAACGTATGCCTCAAGATTGTGTTGATAATAGCTAGACCAGGCAACAAGTAATGTATAGACCCAAGCTTGTGTGTTCCCAATGCCTTGTCCGGGATCTCCTTGTACATATTGACCATAGAGTTGTGGTCTTTCTTCTTCTTGGCATATACATCCAAGTCATCTTCATGCTCTTCACGGGCATTTATCAACTTTTCCCACTCCTCAATAGTTGACTGTACCTTGTACCCTCAGACATCCATACTATTCTTCCATCTGCATAGAAATGAGCTTTAGAATAAAACTGCATAATGAGCTCATCATTCCATTTGGTAAGTTCTTGTCCCACAAAGTTGTCAACACCACATGCTTTGATGCTCTCATGAACACCTGGGAAGTAATCTTCATTCTCATCAATGTATTCCCAATTGGCCCACTTCATATCACAGACTATGGGCTTCTTGTCAAGTAGAATGGTTTCATAGAAATCTTCTTGTTCTTTGGTGTGGAACCTGTAGTCCATTGAAGTTCTTCTCCTTAAAGCATATGGATCAGACTGTCTCCAGAGTCTGAGACCTACATCCTTCCTGATGTTCATGTCTTCTGCCACTGGATGGCTGTCATTATGATCTGGAATCTTTGGCTTAAGCTTTCTGAGCACTTGGGCTTCAGCATCTTCTTCCTCAACTTCAGGCACTGGGGCCTTGTTCTTTTCTACAGCTGGAATGTTCCTAGTGCTCCTCTTGGGCTTTGGAGCTGGAGCAGAAGCTTTGGGAGCAGTCTTGGGCTTAGAAGGGGCAGCCCCAGACTTAATTGCATCCCCATCAGCTTTTGGGACTTGTGGTCTGGTGCAACATCATCTTCCTCTTCCTCAGCTGGATCTCTCATCATAGAGGATCTGCCAATGACTCTGGCAGTGGTCTTCTTGACCATCCCTTTCCTTTTCTTACTCTCTCCAACAGCCTCTTCAGTTGGCTTAGAAGTTTCAACCGTTGAGACCCTGGGCTTTAAGGCTGACACCCTCTTGGCAAGGGCCTTCTTGTGCATACTAGGTTTTGTTGTAGCAACAGTTCCATATTCTTTCTTTAGCACTTTCTTCTTGGAACTTACTTCCTCCTCAACAGCCACATAGTCCTCATCCTCTGAGTCTGAGGTTCTCTTCTTCCTCTGTCTAGTAGCTGCGTTGGGCAAATTGCTTGGAGTGCTGCTGCCATCATCATAGCTACTAGAGGGACTAGCTAGTGCCCTCACTCAAGTTCACTTGCTCTTCTGATTTGTTCTGGCTATCACTCTGGTCAGACATATTGGCAAGGCAAACTGACAGCAGACCCTGTGAATAGATATAGATGAGTAGATTGGATGAGCATCACAAAGTGCAGAGTTTTTTCAAATAGATGAGTCAAAAACTTAGATTTAGTTTTCCCATGAAAGCATCTCGGAGCTACCGATTTGTTAAACTCGGTGACACCGTGATACGTCTCCGTCGCATCTATTTTTCCAAACACTTTTGCCCTTGTTTTGGACTCTAACTTGCATGATTTGAATGGAACTAACCCGGACTGACGCTGTTTTCAGCAGAATTACCATGGTGTTATTTATGTGCAGATACAAACGTGCTCGGAATGACCTGAAACTTCACGGAGCAACTTTTTGGAAAATATAAAAAAACCTGCAAAAGATGAAGGCCAGGAGGCCCACCACCTGTCCACGAGGGTGGGGGGCGCGCCCCTACCTCGTGGGCCCCCTGGTGCCTCTCCGACTCCAACTCCAACTCTATATATTGTGTTTCGGGGAGAGAAAAATCAAAGAGAAGAATTCATCGCGTTTTACGATACGGAGCCGCCGCCAAGCCCTAAAACCTCTCGGGAGGGCTGATCCGGAGTCCGTTCGGGGCTCCGGAGATGGGAATCCATCGCCATCGTCATCACCAACCATCCTCCATCACCAATTTCATGATGCTCACCGCCGTGCGTGAGTAATTCCATCGTAGGCTTGCTGGACGGTGATGGGTTGGATTGGTTTTGTTAGGGTTTGATCCCTAGTATCCACTATGTTCTGAGATTGATGTTGCTATGACTTTGCTATGCTTAATGCTTGTCACTAGGGCCCGAGTGCCATGATTTCAGATCTGAACCTATTATGTTTTCATCAATATATGAGTGTCCTTGATCCTATCTTGCAAGTCTATAGTCACCTATTATGTGTTATGATCCGTTAACCCCGAAGTGACAATAATCGGGATACTTACCGGTGATGACCGTAGTTTGAGGAGTTCGTGTATTCACTATGTGTTAATGCTTTGTTCCGGTACTCTATTAAAAGGAGGCCTTAATATCCCCTAGTTTCCGTAAGGACCCCGTTGCCACGGGAGGGCAGGACAAAAGATGTCATGGAAGTTCTTTTCCATAAGCACGTATGACTATGTTAGGAATACATGCCTACATTACATTGATGAACTGGAGCTAGTTCCGTGTCACCCTAGGTTATGACTGTTACATGATGAACCGCATCCGGCATAATTCTCCATTGCCTACTAGCTTTCCATACATTGTTCTTCGCTTATTTAGTTCCCCGTTGCTATTGCTATCATCACTACAAAATACCAAAACATTACTTTTACTACTGTTACCTTTTGTTACCGTTACCACTACTATCATATTACTTTGCTACTAAATACTTTGCTACAGATACTAAGTTTCCAGGTGTGGTTGAATTGACAACTCAGCTGCTAATACTTGAGAGTATTCTTTGGCTCCCCTTGTGTCGAATCAATAAATTTAGGTTGAATACTTTACCCTCAAAAACTGTTGCGATCCCCTATACTTGTGGGTTATCAAGACTATTTTCTGGCGCCGTTGCCGGGGAGCATAGCTCTATTCTTTGAGTCACTTGGGATTTATATCTGCTTATCATTATGAAGAACTTGAAAGATCCAAGAACCAAGATTTATCCCTCAACTACGAGGGGAGGTAAGGAACTGACATCTAGCTCTGCACTTGATTCACCTTCTGTTTTGCGTAAGCTTGCGACACCTAAAACTGCTTCTGCTATTCGTTCTGACATGTCGCATGTTATTGATGATGCTACTTCTGCTATACATGATAGTTATGATGAAACTACTTCTATGCTTGATACTATCGTGCCACTTGGTGAATTTCTTGATGAACAACTTGCTAGGGCTAGAGAGATTGAAAATATTGAATATGATAATACTGATGAAAGTGATGATGAAGAATCACTTGTTATTCCTGAGGGTTATGTTTTTGATCAAGAAGCCTCTTTAGCTATTTTAGCTTGCAAAGATAGATACGAACTTAAGAGGTTATTAGCTAAATGGAACAAGCAATCTCTAAATGCTAGAATGAAACCTGACCCTGCTTTTGCTACTTCACCTATCCGTGTTACCGATAAGGATTATGAACTCTCTATTGATCCTGATATAATTACTTTGGTTGAATCTGATCCTTTTCATGGTTATGAATCTGAAACTGTTGTGGCACATCTTACTAAATTAAATGATATGGCCACCCTGTTCACGACTGATGAGAGAACTCGTTACTTTTATATCCTTAAAATATTTCCGTTCTCATTAAAGGGTGATGCTAAGATATGGTTTAATTCTCTTGATCCTGGTTGTGTGCGTAGTCCCAGGATATGATTTATTACTTCTCTGCTAAATATTTCCCTGCTCATAAGAAACAAGCTGCTTTAAGGGATATATATATAATTTTGTGCAAATTAAAGAAGATAGTCTCCCACAAGCTTGGGGGAGGCTTCTCCAATTACTTAATGCTTTTCCTGATCATCCTCTTAAGAAAAATGAAATACTTGATATCTTTTATAATGGACTAACCGATGCCTCCAGAGATTACCTGGATAGTTGTGCTGGTTCTGTTTTCAGGGAAAGAACACCAGATGAAGCTGAAATTCTATTGAATAATATGTTGACAAATGAAAATAATTGGACACCTCCGGAGCCAATTCCTGAGCCTATTCCTAAACCAACTCCAAAGAAGAGGGGTATTCTATTTCTCAGTCCTGAAGATATGCAAGAGGCAAAGAAATCTATGAAATAAAAAGGTATTAAAGCTGAAGATGTTAAGAATTTACCGCCTGTTGAAGAAACATATGATCTTGATCCATCACCTATTGAAGAAACATATGGTCTTGATAACCCAACACGGGTAGTAAAGGTAAATTCTCTCTATAGATATGATAAAGCTGAAATCCCATTTACTAAGTTTGCTAGCCCATGCTTAGATGAGTTTGATAAATTTATGGCTAAGCAAGAAGACTTTAATGCTTATTTTGGTAGACAATTGAAATACAATTCAAACATGCTTGAACACTTGGGTGATTATATGGATAATGTCAAAGGTGAACTTAAACTTATTAGTAAACATGCTTCTATGGTTACCACTCAAGTAGAACAAGTACTTAAAGCTCAAAATGATTTGCTCAATGAATTGAATAGTAAGGATAATGATAATGCTGTTAGAGTGGTTACTAGAACCGGTAGAATGACTCAGGAACCTTTGTATCCTGAAGGCCACCCTAAGAGAATTGAGCAAGATTCTCAGAGAAATAATATAGATGCACCTAGTCCTTCTAAAAGGAAGAAAAAGAAAAATGATAGGACTTTGCATGCTTCTAGTGAACCTATTACTGAAACACTTGAGAATCCAAATGATATTTCTATTTCTGATGCTGAAACTCAACCTGGTAATGAACCTGAAACTAGTGATAATGTTAATAATAATGTTCATGATGATGCTCAACCTAGTAATGATAACGATATAGAAATTGAACCTGCTGTTGATCTTGATAACCCACAATCAAAGAATATACGTTATGATAAGAAAGACTTTGTTGCTAGGAAACATGGTAAAGAAAGAGAGCCTTGGGTTTAGAAACCCATGCCTTTTCCTCCCAACCCATCCAAGAAAAAGGATGATGAGGATTTTGAGCGCTTTGCTGAAATGATTAGACCTATCTTTTTGCGTATGCGATTAACTGATATGCTCAAAATGAATCCTTATGCTAAGTATATGAAAGAAATTGTTACTAACAAAAGAAAGATACCGGAAGCGGAAATTTCCACCATGCTTGCTAATTATACTTTTAAGGGTGGAATACCTAAGAAACTAGGAGATCCCGGTGTACCAACTATACCATGCTCCATTAAAAGAAATTATGTTAAAACTCCTTTATGTGATCTTGGAGCCGGTGTTAGTGTTATGCCTCTCTCTTTATATCGTAGACTTGATTTGAATAAGCTGACACCTACTGAAATATCTTTGCAAATGGCTGATAAATCAACTGCTATACCTGTCGGTATTTGTGAGGATGTGCCTGTTGTAGTTGCAAATGTTACTATTTTAACGGACTTTGTTATTCTTGATATTCCCGAGGACGATAGTATGTCTATTATTCTTGGAAGACCCTTTTTGAATACTGCAGGGGCTGTTATTGATTGCACTAAAGGCAATGTCACTTTTCATGTTAATGGTAATGAGCATACGATACACTTTCTGAGGAAACAACCTCAAGTTCATAGTATCAATTCTATTGGAAAAATTCCATCGATTATATTTGGAGGTTTTGAATTTCCTCTTCCTACTGTCAAGAAGAAATATGATATTGGATGTGCATATCCCCGTTGAGGTAACATAGTGTTATTCGATATCTCTCCGGTTCCATGTTATTCGGAATGAGTTCTTTAACAAGACTTGATCAACCTTGTTAGTGGATTCCTTTTGATGAGCATGAGATGGATGAAACTAGAAAGCACAACCTTCTGTACCCCACTTTTACTTTCTGTTATTTATATTAAATAAATAAAAATAAATATTTTTCTGTCTGTTATCTTATTATCCGTGCAATATAAAAATACCCCGAAAATAAAAGTTCTCCAAATGCCCTGAAATTTAAATATGATTTTTTCTAGAATATTTGAGAATATTTGGCACTGAGAACACAGCAGGGGGGTCAACCACCTGCCCACGAGGGTGGAGAGCACGCCCTACCCCCTGGGTGTGCCCCCTGCCTCGTGGGCCCATGGTGGCCCTCCTCCACTTATCCTTTCACCCACACACTCCTTCTTCCTCCCCCAAACACGAATATCCAGCTCAAGGACGAGTTCTAGCTCATTTTGCTGCCATTTTTGATCTCCTTGCTCAAAGCACCTCTCACAAAACTGCTTGGGGAGATTGTTCCTTGGTATGTGACTCCTCCATTGGTCCAATTAGTTTTTGTTCTAGTGCTTTATTCATTGCAAATTTTTGCTGCTTAGGTGACCATGTTCTTGAGCTTGCATGTCAAATTTATATGGTCAAAAGTAGTTTTGATGCATGATATAGGCCCTAGGCACTTGTAGGAGTAGTTGCTATCAATATTATTGAGTTTGGTTTACTTTTGTTTTGAAGTTACTAAAAAATTCCAGAATTTTTCAGAGGAAGAAAAATGCTTAGGAAAATGTTCCAAGGTGGTTCCTCAAGGAAGCAAGGACCCAGGCTTGCAATGCGTGATGCTGATGAAGAGCCACCAAGAGATGCTCCAGTGCGTCCTTGTGAGTGGCCTTCTGAAAATTTTATGGATCGAGCAGGAATTAAGGAATAATTCAACGCATATTTGCGTAACGCCGATCTTGTGAGCTTCGAGGAAGAGAAGTGCAGTCAGTACCACAATCTCACTAGTACCTTTGTGAGGAGGTTTGAATTTTCATCTTCACGTAATTCTCCAACTGTCCTGTTTGATCTTTATGAAAATTCTTATACTATGGACTTAGAGGATTTTACCACTGCTTGCAAACTTCCACAATGGGGTAGTATAAGGGATCCTCGCAAATCTGAATTTCGAGATTTTCTTGCTAGCATAACTGTGGGAGAATCTAGAGATATAACACAAGCCACCATAGGGAGCATTCACTTTCCTGCTATACATTATTTTGCTCTCTTCATAGGTAGATGCATTAATGGTAAAGATGAGGCATGTCACATGTGTGTCCCTGACCTCAGTATTCTTAGGAGTGCTGTGTTAGGAGATAAATCTTATAATTTGGGAGCCATTGTTGCACGTAGGTCGCATCTTAATAGATTTAATGGAGATTTCTTTGGAGGAATTTATGCAACCTGCATAGCTAATTTTCTTGGTATAGCCATACGCGAAGATGATATTGAATTACCTCCTGTTTACCTAGACTTTAATGCTATGGTTCACCACCAGTTTGTCAAGAGGAATGAATCACCTCTCCAGTATCGACTAATCTTTGACAGACGCCGTGCTGTCCATATTACTCTCCCCGCTCCTGCCTTCTTTGATCATCAAGCAAAAGGAAGATATACTATTACCAGAGAGGAGGCAGATGAGTACGAGAGGAGAGCGGAGGCCGCTCGTCGCCACGCTGCAGCTCAGCAGGCGATAGCTGCTCATCGCAGTATGACCCCAACTACTATTATGGATATCTGCCAGGCCAGCCGTGGCCATAGACCAACTTAGGCCAAAAGCCTAAGCTTGGGGGAGTACGTATTTCCCACCGACATTACATTTATGATCACACACTCATTGCTAGATGTTGGTGCTCATACTTTTTCATTGTATCATCCATGCTAGTTTATTTTCCTTTTTATGCTTTCTTCTTTGTGTGTTTAATAAACCTTAAGAAAAACCAAATAAATTAGTTGTAGCTTTTAATTAGTTTGCTTTCCATGCTTGTAGTAGTAATTAAAAATAAAACCCAAAAATATTTCCTGTTCTTCTTTTGCTTGTTGGGAGCTCTCCCGTGTAAATAGTTTTATTTCTTTTCTTTTCTTTGGGGGTCGATAGGAGAAGACCATAATTAAATTTTTGAAGTGGCTCTTGTATGCATACTTGTTGATCTGACAAAAGAGCCCATATTGCCTTGTCTTCTCCTGTTTATTGAATGCTTGCAGATTCCAGCTTAGTCCAATGCACGTGCACTATTATTATTATTCACATCGTTCGGTCGTGCAAGTGAAGGGCAATTATGACGATATATGATGGGATGATTGAGATGAGAAAAGCTGGTATGAACTCGACCTCTTTTGTTTTTGTAAATATGATTACTTCATCATTCCTGATTCAGCCTATTATGAATAAACATGTTTGCAATGACAACTAGAGATCATAGTTTCTTGTGCCATGCTTGATTAGCTATGAGTTATAATGGTTTACCTTGCGTGCCAACATGCTATTGAAATGGTTATGATGTGGTATGATAGGGTGGTATCCTCCTCTGAATGATTTAAGTGACTTGACTTGGCGCATGTTCACGCATGTAGTTGAAACAAAATCAACATAGCCTTCATGATATTTATGTTCATGGTGGATTATATCCTACTCATGCTTGCATTCGGTGTTGATTAATTTTAATGCATGTTCATGACTGTTGTCGCTCTCTAGCTGGTCGCTTCCCAGTCTTTTGCTAGCCTTCACCTGTATTAAGCAGGAATACTGCTTGTGCATCCAATCCCTTAAACCCCAAAGTTATTCCACATGAGTCTACTATACCTACCTATATACGGTATCTACCTGCCGTTCCAAGTAAATTTGTATGTGCCAAACTCTAAACCTTCAAATAAATATCCTATTTTGTATGCTCGAGTAGCTCATGTATCAACTAGGGCTGTCTGTATCTTCCATGTTAGGCGGGTTATTCTCAAGAGGAGTGGACTCCACTCCTCACTCACGAGATAAATGGCTGGTCACTTGGATGCCCAGTCCCATGCTTTATGCAAACTAAATCAAAATAATTGCAAACAAAACTCCCCCTGGGACTCTTGTTAGTTGGAGGCACTCGTTGTTTCGAGCAAGCCATGGATTGATGCTTGTTGGTGGAAGGGGGAGTATAAACTTTACCATTCTGTTTGGGAACCTCCTATAATGTGTGTAGCATGGAAGATATCGCCATCTCTTGGTTGTTATGTTGACAATGAAAGTATACCGCTCAAATTATTCACCTCTGTTTCAAAACCGAGCTCTGGCACCTCTACAAATCCCTGCTTCCCTCTGCGAAGGGCCTATCTATTTTCTTTTATGCTGAGTCATCATCCTCTTATTAAAAAGCACCAGTTGGAGAGCACCATTGTCATTTGCATTCATTACTATTAATTTACATTGAGTATGACTTGATTGGATCTCTTTTACCATGAATTACAATGTCTAGTCAGTCCTTGGTCTTTAAAGGTGCTCTACATTTATGTTTTGCGGTCTCAGAAAGGGCTAGCGAGATACCACCTTGTTATATCATATTATGATTGTTTTGTCATTCGAGATTTATTATTATTGCTCGCTAGTTGATTATGCCATTGATATGAGTAAACTTGAGACCTAAGCGTTATTGTGAATGTGGTTAGTTATAATCTTTGCTGAAAACTTGAATGCTGGCTTTACATATTTACAACAACAAGAGCAAATAGAGTTTGTAAAAGTAATTCTTTATCACTTTTAGTTTGTCAACTGAATTGCTTGAGGACAAGCAAAGATTTAAGCTTGGGGGAGTTGATACGTCTCCGTCGTATCTACTTTTCCAAACACTTTTGCCCTTGTTTTGGACTCTAACTTGCATGATTTGAATGGAACTAACCCGGACTGACGCTGTTTTCAACAGAATTACCATGGTGTTATTTATGTGGAGAAACAAACGTGCTCAGAATGACCTGAAACTTCACAAAGCAACTTTTTGGAAAATATAAAAATACCTGCAAAAGATGAAGGCCAGGGGCCCACCACCTGTCCACGAGGGTGGGGCGCGCGCCCCCTATCTCGTGGGCCCCCTAGTGCCTCTCCAACTCCAACTCCAACTCTATATATTGTGTTTCGGGGAGAAAAAAATCAGAGAGAAGAATTCATCGCGTTTTATGATACGGAGCCACCGCCAAGCCCTAAAACCTCTCGGGAGGGCTGATCCGGAGTCCATTCGGGGCTCCGAAGAGGGGAATTCGTCGCCATCGTCATCATCAACCATCCTCCATCACAAATTTCATGATGCTCACCGCCGTGCGTGAGTAATTCCGTCATAGGCTTGCTGGACGGTGATGGGTTGGATGGGATCTATCATGTAATCCAGTTAGTTTTGTTAGGGTTTGATCCCTAGTATCCACTATGTTCTAAGATTGATGTTGCTATGACTTTGCTATGCTTAATGCTTGTCACTAGGGCCCGAGTGCCATGATTTCAGATCTGAACCTATTATGTTTTCATCAATATATGAGTGTTCTTGATCCTATCTTGCAAGTCTATAGTCACCTATTATGTTTTATGATCTATTAACCCCGAAGTGACAATAATCGGGATACTTACCGCTGATGACTATAGTTTGAGGAGTTCATGTATTCACTATGTGTTAATGCTTTGTTCCGGTACTCTATTAAAAGGGGGCCTTAATATCCCTTAGTTTCCGTAAGGACCCCGCTGCCACGGGAGGGTAGCATGCAAGTTCTTTTCCATAAGCACGTATGACTATGTTATGAATACATGCCTACATTACATTGATGAACTGGAGCTAGTTCTGTGTCACCCTAGGTTATGACTGTTACACGATGAACCGCATCCGGCATAATTCTCCATCACCGATCCATTGCCTACGAGCTTTCCATACATTGTTCTTCGCTTATTTACTTCCCCGTTGCTATTGCTATCATCACTACAAAATACCAAAAACATTACTTTTACTACTGTTACCTTTTGTTACCATTACCACTACTATCATATTACTTTGCTACTAAATACTTTGCTGCAGATACTAAGTTTCCAGGTGTGGTTGAATTGACAACTCAGCTGCTAGTACTTGAGAGTATTCTTTGGCTCCCCTTGTGTCGAATCAATAAATTTGGGTTGAATACTTTACCCTTGAAAACTATTGCGATCCCCTATACTTGTGGGTTATCACACCGAAGCAACTTTTTGGAGTCTAAACTAGTGAACTCGGTCAGACCGAGTCACAGTTCGGTGACTCCGAGATTGCTAGGGTTTCACAGAGTGTTGAACTCGATCGCACCGATTTGCAACTTTCAGTCAGACCGAAAAGTGCAAGTGCTATGGCCTAGGCCAAATCGGCGAGACCGATTTCCACAACTCGGTCGGTCCGAGATGGGTTCGGCGGAAACCTAACCCTAAATATTTGAGTCAAACTTAATCTAATGAATGTCTTCTCTGGATAGATTGATCTCATACTTGATAAAGAACATGGCATTGCATTGTGCTAAGAATCAAAGTAAGGAATTAGCACAAAAGGTCAAACTCATACCCTAGTTCGACGGTGAGTTCGCTACGGCGGCAACATCGGCGTTGAAATCTGTTGACGGTGATGGAAACCAGCGGCGGTAGGTTGCTCGCGACGAGGAGACGGTCCGGAGACCTGAGGCGGCAGAGCAGGACATGCGCGGGATTAGGGGGTTTGAAGAAATTTCCAAAATCTCACCTATCGGTATATATATCCCGACCCTGTCGGTGTGACCGAGTGGAACAACTCGGTGGCACCGAGATGTAGAATCGCAAACGGTTACTGCAACTCGGTGTGACCAAAAAGTTCAAATCGGTTGCACCGAGATTGAAAACCTAGATCAACTCAGTGAACTTGGTGTGACCGAAGTGGATGGATCGGTCAGACCGAAATGCACAAAGAGGTTTTGGAAGTTTAAGTCTTTGACGAATCGGGGACTCCAAGTGCTCCTCACACAGAGTGGTTCGAATCTGACTTGATCAAACTTTGTGATGTAGCATGAATAGAGTTTGAGACGAGAAAAGCATGGATAGCTATAGGGAGTTCTTAGGCATTCTTGTCCATCCATTTGGCAAAAGAGAAAGAGCCAAACAATCAAAGCAACAAATGGATGTCCTTGAATGAGTAAAAATATGCAATCAACATGCTCACACAATAAAATGGCAAATGAAATATGTGGCAAAGCATGCACAAACACTCAAGTATCTATCAAGCAATTGGCGATGACTAGGTCATCTATATATGAGTATATTGACTTAGGAGTCAAATGAGAACATTTGATCATAGGTCATACTCATCGTTTAAGCACAAGTGGGGTTACCACTTTTACATAAAGCATTGTTGCATTGATGTGATATTCCCTCTAAGAGGGATGAAATAACCTTGGTTTTGTCGATAATGACTTCATGTAGATGTTGAAGATGTGGATGCTCAATGTTGACGTAGATCATTTGGAGCAATCCATTGGAGTGAGTTGCACTTTCAATACCTACACGGGTTAGTCCCACAAGGAACAAACAAGGATATCCATAGACATAGAGTGAAGTTCACATAAGATGATGTCCATGAAAGCATTAGGTTACCTTGTCCCTTTTCTTACCAACAAGAGGGTTTGTGACTCCTTGAACTAGTGCAAGATGTGGAAGTTGTTTGCACTTGTCCTCGCCAAAATGATATTAGTGCAGTATGTTGGCGGAGTCACCCTCAAGAACTTTCTAGTTCTTCTTCTTCGGGATCCACATCATCTTGATAGGAATCTTGGAGTTGTAGTCGTACTTGATAAAGTAGAACTTGATGTAGTCTTGGGAACCCACTTGACCAAGGCCTTAGGAGCTTCTTCAAATGCATCAATCTCCTCTTGAAGCTTGTCCTTGCCTTTGTTCTTGTGGTCTTGTGGTGGAATATCATCTTGATCTTGTGTCCCTTGGAAAGAAGTAGGATCATACTTCTCTTGTTGAGGCACAAACTTCGTCTTGGGGTACTGAGCTTCATTCCACTCAACTCCATTGGCATTGAACTTTTTTTCAAAACCAACACCTTGATTCTTCCAGTGCCTTCCTTGCTTGCATAGAATTTCCTCAAATTGCGTACTCCCGACAAGGATCTTGTAAACACCTTTCTCTATGATTCCCTTCAATAAGCTATTTTCTTGCTCAAGTGTAACTTGGCTAAGAGAATCATTAGTGGAATCAAGAGAACTACTAGAAGCAACAACATTGGTTTTAACATGATTATTGTTACTACAAGAAGAAGAATCTTTCTTCTCTTGTTGCTAGATTTTACTTGTGGCATTTAAGTAGACAAGAGTAAACGCTTGGCAATGTAAGAAGAACTTTTCTTGCAAAGATCATCATTGATTGCTTTTAAGAACCCATGCTCTTGCTCAAGGTTGAGCTTTTCAAAGCGTAGTTTCTCATGAGTCTTTAAAAGTTCTCGATGATCTTCCAAGGTAGTTTCATGAGCTAACTTAAGAGTGTTTAGTTCTTTAGTTAGACGCTCAATCTCCTTCTTATCATCATCATTCGTTTTATCCCGATTAGCATGATTAATAGCATTTTCATCATAGTTTTCATTACTAGAGTTGTCAACAAGTAAATCATCATCACCTAGCAAATCATCTTCATCACTATTGAAATCAACATACTTGGGGTGTGATACCTTTGGGCCTTTAGCCATGAAGCATATTCCATTTCCTTCATTTGGTGAGTCAAATATGTCGTAGGAGTTGGTTGACACAAGTGCTAGACCGGCAACACCTTCATCTTGAGTATATTAGGAGTCGAAGTGATAACTTCTCTCGGAGTGATCGTCGGAGTCGAAGCCGGATACCCATTCACCAACATGAGCTTGATGTCTTCGTTTTGTGTAGCTCCTTGATGACTTGTCCTTCCTTTTCGGAATCCTTGATTCTCTGAGATGTTCTTCATTCATGATGATCATCTCTACTCCTCCTCTCTCTTGGCGGTGATTCTTCTCTTCTACTTCTCCTTTTGGGTGTATCTTCTCTTCTTTTTTAGGGAGCCATACACTCATTGGAGTAGTGTCCGGGTATTCAACAATTGTAGCAGTTATGCTCATGGCTAGAAGATCTTTTGTCATTGTAGGACCTTGACTTGGAACTTCTTTCTTTGCTTCTACTCTTGTAGAACTTGTTGTAGTTCTTCACCATTAAGCTCAATTCTTCATTGAAGGCTTGTTTCTCAGTTGATGATGTAGGAGCGTCACATGAGGCTTTGTAGGCACCACTTGTCTTGTTGTGAAGCTCTTCCTTATCCTTGAGTGACATCTCATGAGCAACAATTCTTCCAATTACTTCTGTTGGTTTGAGATCTTTTTAGTTTGGCATCATTTGGATCAATATGCACATGGTATCATATTTTCCATCCAAGGCTCTTAGGATCTTCTTGATAATGAATCTATCGGTGATCTCTTCACTTCCTAAGCCGGCAATCTCATTTGTGATGAGAGCAAGCCTAGAGTACATTTCAGCGACACCTTCACCATCCTTCATTTTGAACTTGTCAAGTTGACTTTGAAGCACATCCAATTTGGATTCCTTGACGGAGTCGGTACCCTTGTGCATATCAATCAAAGTATCCCAAATTTCCTTTGCATTCTCAAGACGGCTGATTTTGTTGAATTCTTCGGGGCACAATCCATTGAAGAGGATATCACAAGCTTGAGCATTGTATTACAGCATCTTCAACTCTTCCGCGCTAGCTTCATGATTCGGTTCTCTCCCATCAAAGAATTCACCTAGCAAGCCAATATACACAATAGCCCAAACAGCGGGGTTATGTCCAAGAATATGCATTTTCATCTTATGCTTCCAATTAGCAAAATTAGTACCATCAAAGTAAGGACCTCTATGGTGGTAATTTCCCTCGCTAGACGCCATACTCTCCTAGGTTATGAAACCAAGGCTATGATCACCAAAAGCTATGGAAATCAAGGCAAATGGAGACCAAAGCTCTGATACCACTTGTAGGATCGAAAGTATGTCTAGAGGGGGGTGATTAAACTACTTGACCAAATAAAAATATAGCCTTTTCCCAATTTTAAGTCTTGGTAGATTTTAGCAACTTAGCACAAGTCAAGCAATTAACCTACACATGCAAGTCTAAGAGTATAGCAGCGGAATGTAAAACATTTTCATATGAAGGTAAAGGGAGGAGTTTGGAGGGAGCAAACGCAATGTAGACACAGAGATTTTTGGCGTGGTTTCGATAGGTGGTGCTATCGTACATCCACGTTGATGGGGACTTCAACCCACGGAGGGTAACGGCTGCGAGAGTCCACGAAGGGCTCCACCCACGAAGGGTCCACAAAGAAGCAACCTTGTCTATCCCATCATGGCCATCGCCCACGAAGGACTTGCCTCACTAGGGTAGATCTTCACGAAGTAGGTGATATCCTTGCCCATACAAACTCCTTGGTTTAACTCCACAATCTTGTCGGAGGCTCCCAAGTGACACCTAACCAATCTAGGAGACACCACTCTCCAAAAGGTAATAGATGGTGTGTTGATGATGAACTCCTCGCTCTTGTGCTTCAAATGATAGTCTCCCCAACACTCAACTCTCTTTCTCTCAGAGGTTTGGATTTGGTGGAAAGATGATTTGAGTGGAAAGAAACTTGGGGAAGGCTAGAGATCAAGATTCTTATGGTTGGATTGGAATATCTTGGTCTCAACACATGAGTAGGTGGTTCTCTCTCAGAAGAATGGTAGAAGTGTAGGCACGTTCTGATGGCTCTCTCCACGAATGAAGAGTGGGTGGAGGGGTATAAATAGCCTCCACACAAAATCTAACCATTACACACAATTTACCAAACTCGGTGGGACCGAATCGTAAAACTCGGTCAGACCGATTTAGTTCAAAATGTGAACGTTAGGCTTTTCGGTGGGACCGACATGATCAACTCGGTGAAACCAATTTCATTAGGGTTAGGGCATAACGTAATCTCGGTGAGACCGATCACATAAACTCGGTAGGACCAATTTCTGTAATAGGCAAACAGAGAGTTGGTCAGGCAAACTCGGTGGGACTGAATGGCTCATTTCAATGAGACTGAAACATTACGAAAGGGAAACAGAGAGTTTGCATTGCGAACTCAGTGGGACCGATCGCTCATCTCAGTTGGACCGAAAGGTTATGAAGGGAAACAGAGAGTTTGCAATCCCATCTCGGTGAGACCGAAGTGACTAGGGTCAGTGGCTATGTCAAATGAACTTGGTGGTGCCGTAAGGTAATTTTGGTGGGGCCGAGTTTGACTTTTGGTTTGGGACATATGTGGATATGAGAAAGTGGTTGAGGGCTTTTGGAGCATATTACTAAGCATTTTGAGCAAGCAAGCCATTAAGCAACACCTCATCCCCTTTTAATAGTATTTGCTTTTCCTATGGACTCAATGTGATCTTGGATCACTAAAATGAAAATGTAGAGTCTTGAGCTTGGGCCAATTTGTGTCCTTAGCATTTTGAGGGGTCCACATTTCTAATCCATGCCATGCCAATCATTGAACTTTCTGAAATGATCATCTTGAAATAGCATTAGTTCAATGAGCTATATGTTGTTAGGAATTACCAAAACCACCCAGGGATAGTTGCACTTTCATGCCCCTGGCGTTTAAGCCATACCAAAGTATATATGGCAATCTGAAGCAAAGAGGAGATACGGATTATGAAGTAAACCAACACCGAACAAGGGTTGGCAGAAAAAACAGTTTCCATTGTAATCGTTTGATACATCAAAACGTGTTATTAGAGATAATGCCGTAATCATCCAGGCTATTTTACATGCCGAGCATTAGTAAACAAGGGGAAGCTGTATACAGGGCCTAAAAAAGGAACATGTATTCTTGAAGATCCCATTGACACCCTGCCGCACGTTTGCGCCGCGGTCGCCTTGGTGCAAGATCCTTTGAGAGGAGAAAAACGACGATCTTTTATATAAAAGGGGCCTGAGGAAAGAGCCCTTGTACAACCGTAAGGTGATTAGGTTTTAATAAACCTGTAATATAAGGCAAAAACAAAAAAAGGTTGAGGTCCGAATAGGGTCGAGCCGCACTATAGACCCTGTCCGCATTATGCCTCCGTCGTTTCCCAAGGTATTTTAAGTGCATATTATGCACACGCGGTACAAATGCCGCAGTTAGATGGGGCGATCGATGGCGGAGGGACTTCTAGTCCAGCTCTGGATCCACCAAGCTGTCGTTCTGCAGAGTAGGCCAGAGTCGTTTAATAGTGTCCAAGGGCTTGATGGACGATGAAGTGTTCGGCTTGATGAGGCCGCTCTGTACCTCGGCTGCAAGGGCCGCGGCATGCTCCTCAGTATGGAGGGAGCGCTCCATGTTTCTATAGACTGTGATGACGCCGCGCGGTCTGGGCATCTCAAGCTTTAAGGAAGCATAGTGCGAGACTACGTTGAAGCGGGCGAAGGCAGTGCGTCCGAGCAGTGCATGATAACCACTGCGAAAGGGGACAATGTCGAAGATCAGGTCTTCGTTTCAGAAGTTATCTGGTGAACCGAAGACTACTTCCAATGTTAATGAACCTGTGCAGTGGGCCTCTACGCCGGGTATCACCCCTTTAAAGGTGATGTTACTAGGCTTGATTATGGACGGGTCAATACCCATTTTGCGGACAGTGTCTTGATAAATCAAGTTAAGACTACTGCCACCGTCCATAAGGACTCATGTGAGATGGAATCCATTGATGATTGGGTCGAGGACCAGGGCAACCGAACCTCCATGACGGGTACTGGTCGGGTGGTCCCTGCGATCGAAGGTGATCGGACAAGCCTACCAAGGGTTGAATTTTGGGGCGACCGGCTCTACAGTGTAGACGTCCCTTAATGCGCGCTTGAGCTCCCTCTGGGGGATATGAGTGATGTATATCATATTCATTGTTTTTTACTCAGGGGGATATTTCTTCTGCCCCCCTGTGCTCGGTGGGTGGGGCTCATCATCATCCTCGCTTGGCGGACCTTTCCCCTTATGTTCGGTATTTAATTTACCGGCCTATTTGAATACCAAATAGTTTCTGCTAGAATGATTTGCACGCTTGTCGGGGGTGCCATGAATCTGGCAAGGCCTTGATGGCAGCTGGAACTATGTCGGTATTTCCCCGGAGAGGGAGGGATGATGCAGCGCAGCGGCGGTAGGTATTTGATGTCTACTACACAACCTTCTTCTTGTAGACGTTGTTGGGGCTCCAAGTGTAGAGTTTTGTAGGACAATAGCAAATTTCCCTCAAGTGGATGACCTAAGGTTTATCAATCCGTGGGAGGCGTAGGATGAAGATGGCCTCTCTCAAACAACCCTGCAACCAAATAACAAAGAGTCTCTTGTGTCCGCAACACACCCAATACAATGGTAAATTGTATAGGTGCACTAGTTCGGCGAAGAGATGGTGATACAAATGCAATATGGATGGTAGATATAGGTTTTTGTAATTTGAAAATATAAAAACAGCAAGGTAACTAATGATAAAAGTGAGCGAAAACGGTATTGCAATGCGTTGAAACAAGGCCTAGGGTTCATACTTTCACTAGTGCAAGTTCTCTCAACAAGGATAACATAATTAGATCATATAACTATCCCTCAACATGCAACAAAGAGCCACTCCAAAGTCACTAATAGTGGATAACAAACGAAGAGATTATTGTAGGGTACGAAACCACCTCAAAGTTATTCTTTCTGATCGATCTATTCAAGAGTCCGTAGTAAAATAACACGAAGCTATTCTTTCCGTTCGATCTATCCTAGAGTTCGTACTAGAATAACACCTTAAGACACAGATCAACCAAAACCCTAATGTCACCTAGATACTCCAATGTCACCTCAAGTATCCGTGGGTATGATTAAACGATATGCATCACACAATCTCAGATTCATCTATTCAACCAACACAAAGAACTTCAAAGAGTGCCCCAAAGTTTCTACCGGAGAGTCAAGACAAAAACGTGTGCCAACCCCTATGCATAAGTTCATGAGGTCACGGAACTCG
Source organism: Triticum urartu (assembly GCF_056163025.1). NCBI lineage: Eukaryota > Viridiplantae > Streptophyta > Magnoliopsida > Poales > Poaceae > Triticum > Triticum urartu. The sequence continues at coordinate 316,941,741 of NC_141879.1, read as the reverse complement.
CAAGTTGATCACCAAAACATACATCAAGTGGATCACGTGAATATCCCATTGTCACCACAGATAAGGACATGCAAGACATACATCAAGTGTTCTCAAATCCTTAAAGACTCAATCCGATAAGATAACTTCAAATGGAAAACTCAATTCATCACAAGGAGATAGAGGGGGAGAAACATCATAAGATCCAACTATAATAGCAAAGCTCGCGATACATCAAGATTGTGCGAATCAAGAACACGAGAGAGAGAGAGAGATCAACACATAGCTACCGGTACATACCCTCAGCCCCGAGGGTGAACTACTCCCTCCTCGTCATGGAGAGTGTCGGGATGATGAAGAGGGACACCGGAGAGGGATTCCCCCTCCGGTAGGGTGCCGGAACGGGTCTAAATTGGTTTTCGGTGGCTACGGAGGCTTGCGGCGGCGGAACTCCCGATCTAGGTTATTTTCTGGAGGTTTCTGTATTTATAGGAATTTTTGGCATCGGGAACAAGTCAGGGGGGTCCCTGAGTCGTCCACAAGATAGGGCGGCGTGCCCCCGGGGGGGGGGGGGGGGGGGTTGGGCGCGCCCCCACCCTCGTGGACGGCCCGAGACTCTTCTGGCCCAACTCTTTTACTCCGGGGGCTTCTTTTGGTCCATAAAAAATCATCAAAAATTGGCACGTCAATTGGACTCTGTTTGGTATTCCTTTTCTGTAAAACTCAAAAACAAGGAAAAACCAGAAACTGGCACTAGGCTCTAGGTTAATAGGTTAGTCCCAAAAATCATATAAAATACCATAAAAATGGATATAAAACATCCTAGATGGATAATATAATAGCATGGAACAATCAAAAATTATAGATACTTTGGAGACGCATCAAGCATCCCCAAGCTTAATTCCTGCTCGTCCTCGAGTAGGTAAATGATAAAAATAGAATTTTTGATGTGGAATGCTACCTAACATATTTATCAATGTAATTTTCTTATGTGGCATGAATGTTCAAATCCGAAATATTGAAGACAAAAGTTTAATATTGGCATAAAGATAATAATACTTCAAGCATACTAACCAAGCAATTATGTCTTCTCAAAATAACATAGCCAAAGAAAGCTCATCCCTACAAAATGATATAGTTTGGCCATGCACCATTTTCTTCTCACAAAATGCTCCTATCATGCACAACCCCGATGTCGGTGTCAAAACCGCCAGATCTCGGGTAGGGGGTCCTGCACTGTGCGTCTGAGGTTGATGGTCACAGGAGACAGGGAACACAATGTTTACCCAGGTTCTTGCCCTCTCGATGGAGGTAAAACCCTATGTCCTGCTAGATTAATATTGATGAGTATGGGGGTTACAAGAGTTGATCTACCACGAGATCGTAATGGCTAAAACCCTAGAAGTCTAGCCTATATGATTATGATTGTTCTGCGCCTCTACGAACTAAACCCTCCGGTTTATATAGACACTGGAGGGGACCAGGGTTGTACAAAGTCGGTTACGGAGAAAGGAATCTTCATATTGGGATGCCAAGCTTGCCTTCCATGCCAAGGAAAGCCCCATCCGGAAACGAGTGAGAGTCTTCGGTCTTGCATCTTCACTGTCCATCAGTCCGGCCTACGTACCACAGTCCAGACGCCCGAGGACCCCCTAATCTAGGACTCCCTCAGTAGCCCCTGAACCAGGCTTCAATGATGAGGTGTCTGACGCGTAAATTGGCTTCAACATTGCAAGGCGGGTTCCTTCTCCAAACATTCCAACACAGTCTTCGGACGCAATGAGTGTATCCGGCTCTACAAAACAAATACCACACACCACCAAAGAGGAAACAATATTTTGCGAGTCCAATCTACTGACAATTTTTCTGTGATATCACGTCACCATCTGGTCATTATATCGAACCGTTTTTTCTTTGCTCGCCGTTCCACATTCCAAGACGCGGTTTCATTGGCACGTCTTGTCGAAGCAGAGATCGTGTCCCCTTATTGCGAGATCCTCATCAACACGGGCCTGGGGATTCCAACCGTCCGGTTGGCATGATTCCTTAAGAATAGGCAGCTTTCAATGTCGAGGAGTAGGTGTTTGATATTTATTGCCTTTATAAAGGGACTAAGGCCCGTCTGGCTTCTTTACGCCAATTCTTTCCTCATCCTCTCCAACCTCGAGCTCCAGCGCTCAAGGTTTCGATTGTTTCGAGCTTCCTAGTCATGGACGGCCCCAGTCCTCAAGGTCGGTGGGTGCCTTCCTCCGTCACAGAGGAGGACATTGCGAAGCTCCGAGCGGCCAGATATCTGACCGCGGAAATCCCCCACAGGCTTCCTGCTCAAGGGCAGGTTATTCCTACTCCCAGATCCAGTGAGAGGGTCGTATTCATCTCCCACTTCCTCCGAGGGCCGGGGTTCGCCCTCCACCCCTTTGTTCGAGGGCTTATGTTCTATTACAGGCTATATTTTCATGATCTAACTCCGGACTCCTTCCTTCATGTCTCGACATTCATTATTACGTGCGAAGCTTTCCTCCGTATTCCCCCACACTTCGACTTGTGGCTTAAGACCTTTCATGTGAAGCCGAAGGTAGTCGGTGGGGGACGGGCAGAGTGAAGTGGTGCTACAATGGGTAAACTCATCAACGCTCCCTGGCTAAAAGGATCCTTCACAGAATCTTCTGACTTATGGCAGTGGGAGTGGTTTTATATCACTGAATCTCGTGGCACCAAGTGGGCAGCTACACCTGCGTTCCGATCTGGCCCTCCAATTCAGCTCGCATCATGGGTCAATAAGGGGTTGGACTGGGGATCAACTGATGAAGTGCAAACTCTTTAGAGCCGCATCCGGAGTCTCCTTGAGAGGGACACTGAACTCATCGACGTGATTCAAGTAATGCTAGTCCGCCAGGTCCTCCCGTGCCAAAGACGGCCCTCTGCATATGGGAGTTTAATCCAGAAGGACCACGAACCCTTCAACACTTCTTCGGTGCGACACATAGAGGAATGTGGAAGTTATTTTTCGGGAAACGAAAACAATGGCCGGACACTACAGAAGACATCGGCGTCGACTACAACCATCCGGATACCTCGGTAAGCACTCGATTCTTGAACACAGCTTGGATACGCATCTCATGATAAGGTGCTAAGAAAACCATCTTCTTCCAGGGCTAGATAAAGAAGGCGGAGCAAATCAGGTGTTCGGCTCCTCTTCCCGAAGACTCAGCTAGTCCCATACTAGCAAGGATGATGGTCCCGGCGCCATACCAGGCACCGGTGGAGGAGGAGAATGAGAAGAGCGGGGGAGCCGAAGGCGGCTTCCATCCTGGAGGCAAACCACACACCATGTCCGGGGAGACTAGGGCTCCCTTTTCCGAAGACAAAAGGGAAGAAAAGCTGACATCCCTTCTTCCCATGGTAAGAAAAGGGCCGCCTCCGAGAGTTGGGAGGTAAGGGCTCCTAAGCGGGGCAAAACGCCCCTGTCGGGCGGTTCAGGCTCGGAAGGTGTTGTTGTCGCACAATCCCTTCGTAAGGACAAGCCTCCAACTGAATTGTAAGTGAACAAAGATATTTTAAACATACCCCGTTCCTTTTCTCTTTGCAATGGTAACATATAGAATATGCATTTTGTAGTCCGGCACATAGTCTTCCTCAACAATCCTCCTCCTCGGGGGACCTTTTAACCGAGATGATGGAAAGCGAAATGCCTCCACAAGCTTCCTCGCCCAACAGGGCGAACAACTTCGAGGTGTCGTCCCGGAGGGTCTCTCCCGATCGGGGGATAATAGAGCTAGCGCCCCAAGGTGAAACTTCGGTCGCCCAAAGTCCGAAGTGTGCGGTCCCTACAAGGGTTAACAATGAAGGCTTCGGACTATCCGGTTTACAGCCGGAGATGACTCTAGGGTCGAGTAAACCTACCCTGTCGAAGGGAGTCCGTACTGCCATAGCTGCTTCCAGGAATCCGGATGCGCCGGATACACTGACGGACATGTTACGGTGTTCGTCAATCTTAGATGATCATCGTACCTTGATGGGTAGGGTGGTCGAGAGGATTCTGTCCGTGAAAAGCGGATTGAATGAAGCCTTCATGAGCCTACTAAGAGGTTGTGAGGTATGTAATGTTCGATTGTGCTTTATACGCAAAAATGCACCTGTATATAGATAGTAGCCCCTGAGACCCTGGTTGGCGCCCAAAGGTAGGCAATTAGAGGATCGAAAAAGATGTCCTCAGGTAATAATCTAATGACTCAAAACACAGGCTAGTACCTCCATGACGACTGCACACGATATGAAGGTTGCAGGTCTGGAGCATAAGCTTGATGTGGTGGATAACGCATCACGCTTATTAACAGGCGACTCGATGAGGCACAAGGTATGTGTTAGAATATGTATAGTAACATAGGCACGAAGCTATAAGTATGTTCTGAGACATGCGTATCTGCAGATGGTGCTGCCGCGGTTGAGACTCTTCGGGCTGAACTTGCCTGAGCCAAGGAGCAAGCCCGGATGAGTAATGTGGCTGCCTAGAAGGCAGCTGATGAGTTAGAAGCCGGACAGGCCGCGCAACGCCAGTGTGAGGAGAGAATGGCTACTATGGCACGCGAGCTGAAGGAAGCCATTGTCGGTGCGAATTCCTTGAGAAGGATAACAAGGCCAAAGCCAGTGATCTTGACAAGGCATTACAAGAGGCAAGAGAAGCACGATCTGAGTCTAGAGCGGCTCGGGAAGAGATCCGGCAAGCTGGGGAAGTAGTGGCCGGTAAGCCTTTCTTATTACATACTAAGTTTGGCGATCCGAAGTATGCCCCTCTTAATCAAATGTGGAGCTCCCCAGGCGCCTTTTTGGACTTGCCGAAGAGTGCCTTCGATGCGGCGCGATTTTACGAAGCGCAAGAAGGGCATGCAACGAAGAAGCTTTTTTGATCACAATTTGGCATGCCGAAGCGCCCACTCTTACTAAACGAACAGATGGCCCAGTGGGCCGAGCTCCACAAAATATCCAAATCTGCCATGAAGGACATCATAGTCCGGCTATGGCCAATTGAGCCAATTCTGAAGTGTTATTTTGGTTTGGTACAACGACTAAGTGTCGCGGTGCCGCGTATCGACGCTGTTAAGCGGTCCACGTGCATTGAAGGTGCACGGATGGCCCTTGCCCGTGTGAAGACATACTGGGCGAAGTTGAAGGCCACTGATGTTGCAGCAAAAAGTTCACCCGAGGGCAATGTAACACCCCGGATATGACTTTCCCAATTTGTACTCCAACTCTTGCCATTTCCGGTGTTAAGTTATTATATTTTCTCGGGTTCGGGTCTTTGTCTCCGTGTGTTGTGGTCATTGTCATGCATCTCATATCATGTCATCATGTGCATTGCATTTGCATACGTGTTCTTCTCATGCATTCGAGCATTTTCCCCGTTGTCCGTTTTGCATTCCGGCGCTTCGTTCCCCTCCGGTGGTCATTTCTACCTTTCTCTCGTGTGTGGGAATTAAACATTTCTGGATTGGACCGAGACTTGCCAAGCGGCCTTGGTTTACTACCGGTAGACCGCGTGTCAAGTTTCGTATCATTTGGACTTCGTTTGATACTCCAACGGTTAACCGAGGGACCGAAAAGGCCTCGTGTGTGTTGCAGCCCAACACCCCTCCAATTTGGCCCAAAACCCACCCAAGCCTTCTCCATCACCTAGATCGTTCGATCACGATCGCGTGGCCGAAAACCGCACCTCATTTGGACTCTCCTAGCTCCCTCTATGCCTATAAATAGGTCCTCCTCGAAAAATCCGGATCCCCCTCGTCCAAAACCCTAAAAAAATCGTCTCCGCGCCGGCCGAACACGTCCGTCCGGGCCGGACGCTTCCGCCGCCGCCAACCCGCGCTCGCCACGTGGCTGGGCGAGCCCCACATCACCGCCGCCGCCCGAGGCCCGCCCGAGCCCGCGGGAGGCCCTCCCCGGCCCAGACTGCCGCCGCCCGCCGCCCGCGCCCGCTCCGCTTCTCCTCCCGAGCCGGCGCCGCGCTCCGCCGCCTCCGCCGCGGCTCCGCCACTCCGGCCGCCGCCACCATCGCCGTGGCCGCTCCGCCCGGCCACCGCTCCGGTCCCGCGCCGCCCCGGCCTCTCCTCCCCTCGGCCTCCTCTTCCTCCCTCTACTCCGGCCGCCGCACGGCCATCGACGCCGGCAAGACCCCGGTGAACCTCGGGGCACGTGCAAACCCTAGATCTGGGAGGTGGTTTTTCTTCTAAGTCCCAAAAATCCCAGATCCATATGCTCCTGTTCATCGTGTCGTATCTCCGCATCCGTAACTCCGTTTTTGGCATATAGCATATCAAAATGTTCATCTCAGAGAGTACATCATTTCATTCCATTGCATCATTTTCATTTGAGTTCATCTTGATGCCCGAAATGCTGTTAGAAGAGTGCTACTTGAGATATTTGTCAGATCTGCTACTCCATTTAGATATTTGACATTTTTGCCATGATTTTTGTGTGCATGTTATGCCCATGAGCTCTGCATATGTTTTGTTAAGGGTTTTGTCATCTTTCCAGAGGTGCAACCCATGTATTTTTGTGATGTGTGTGGTGACTAGCACGAGCTTGCAAAGAGAGGCACTTGGTAATTCTGATTTCAGGGACTTAGCATTTCCACTAAGTCCTTGAGTTGTTTGTCTCATATGGCCATATGTTCATGTTGTTTCCTAGTGATCCGTGCCTCTTTTGAGGATGATCAGTAAGGATGTTTTATTAATCTTGCAGTGCTCTATTCATCCATGTCTTTGTTTGAAATTATGGAGCACCCTAGCTTGAGTCAATCGAGCTCTACTTTTGCTACTTTGTGAATCTGGGCAGATTGTCTACTTGTTAGCGATTTTGCCGATGATGTTGTAGTTGATCCATGCATGATATGTTATTGATCTTGCCATGTCTAGCTTGTATTTTGTGTATTCTTGATGGGTGTATGCTTAGATTATCATGACTTGCTCCGTAGTGAGTGCATCGAGCTCGTAAACATGCCTACTTGATATCTATTTTCAGCATGCTCCAGTTTTTACCAAGTCTGGGATCTGATTATGTTTTTGCCATGTTCACATGCATGCAATTGTATTTTCTGATCCCTTTTGGCTCAAGGTCACTAAGGGACTTTTGTTGAGATCTTTGAGTAGCTCCATGCCATGCCTTACTTTGCCATGTTCAAGTCCTGTAGCATGTAGTTTTGCTGCTCCGAAGTGTGCTATCTGATCTGAAATTCCAGACAAGTGTTAATTTCACTAAATCTGTTTGCCATATGCATTTTTGCCATGCTTGTTTGAACCTGTTAATGGATGAATTGGCCATAGCTCAGTGCTAGACTTTTGTTAAGCATCATGAATTAATCCCTTCCATGTATTGTGTTGTCATGTTTGGGTGCTGTAGCATGCTCATCTCATTGCATTTAGATGGCTACTTGCTGTAAATCGCAGAACGTGGCCATATTTGAATTGCTTGCCATTTCCAAACCGTAACTCCGATTCCGGCGTTCTTTATATCGTTTTCAAGCGATTTCATCTCATCTTTCCAGTGGCACACTTGGATTCCCAAGTTGAGTCCAGGTTCATGCATCCTTTGTAAGATCTTGCATATGCATCCCGCATCGCATCCCGCATATCATACCATCCTTGCATCATATTGTTTGATCCTTGCACGTGGTTGATTGTGTCCTTGTTGCTTGTTTGTATTGTTTGGGTAGAGCCGGGAGACGAGTTCGCTAACGAGGAGCCCGTTGAGTTTGCTTTCGAGGATCCAGTCAACTCTGACAACTTTGCAGGCAAGATGATCATACCCTCGAAATCACTACTATCTTTGCTATGCTAGATTGCTCGCTCTTTTGCTATGCCAATGCTACGATGCCTACCACTTGCTTTCAAGCCTCCCAAATTGCCATGTCAAAACCTCTAACCCACCTTGTCCTAGCAAACCATTGATTGGCTACGATACCGCTTTGCTCAGCCCCTCTTATAGCGTTGCTAGTTGCAGGTGAAGATTGGAGACCGTTCCTTGTTGGAACATTATTTACTTGTTGGGATATCATTATATTGCCATGTTATCTTAATGCATCTATATACTTGGTAAAGGGTGGAAGGCTCGGCCTCTCGCCTAGTGTTTTGTTCCACTCTTGCCGCCCTAGTTTCCGTCATATCGGTGTTATGTTCCCAGATTTTGCGTTCCTTACGCGGTTGGGTTATAATTGGAACCCCTTGATAGTTCGCCTTGATTAAAGCTTTTCCAGCAATGCCCAACCTTGGTTTTACCATTTGCCACCTAGCCTCTTTTCCCTTGGGTTTCCGGAGCCCGAGGGTCATCTTATTTTAAACCCCCCCGGGCCAGTGCTCCTCTGAGTGTTGGTCCACCCTAGAGCCCCTTGCAGCGCCACCTCAGGGAAACTCGAGGGCTGGTTTTAGTTGTACGGATTGCTTATCCGATTGTGCCCTGAGAAAGAGATATGTGCAGCTCCTATCGGGATTTGTCGGCACATTCGGGCGGTGTTGCTGGTCTTGTTTTAACCTGTCGAAGTGTCTTGAAGAACCGAGATACCGAGTCTGATCGGAACATCTCGGGAGGAGGTCTATTCCTTCGTTGACCGTGAGAGCTTGTCATGGGCTAAGTTGGGACTCCCCTGCAGGGATTTGAACTTTCGAAATCCGTGCCCGCAGTTATGGGCAGATGGGAATTTGTTAATGTCCGGTTGTAGATAACTTGAACCTTAATTTAACTAAAATGAATCAACTGAGTGTGTTGCAGTGATGGCCTCTTCTCGGCGGAGTCCGGGAAGTGGACACGGTGTTGGAGTAATGTTTGCGCAGGTTGCTCTCTAGTTTCTCGCTCGCGCTTTGCTTCCTCTTCTCGCTCTCTTTTGCGAACAGGATAGCCACCATATTTGCTAGTGGCTTGCTGCAGCTCCACATATTTACCTTGCCTTACCTATAAGCTTATATAGTCTTGATCGCGAGGGTGCGAGATTGCTGAGTCCCTGTGGCTCACAGATTACTATTACACCAGATGCAGGGCTTGATGATTCCGCTCCAGGAGACGCGCTTGAGCTCAAGTGGGAGTTCGACGAGGACTCTCAACGTTACTATGTTTCCTTTCCTGATGATCAGTAGTGGTGCCTTAGTTGGGGTTGATCGGGACCATGTCGCATGTTGGGTTATCTTTTATTTTGGCGCCGTAGTTGGGCCATGAGTGTTCGGATGATGTATTGTTATTTATGTACTTGATTGACGTGGCGAGTGTAAGCCAACTATGTTATCTCCCCTTTTATTATCTATATTACATGGGTTGTTGTGAAGATTGCCTAACTTGCGACATATGCCTTCAATGCGATTATGCCTCTAAGTCGCATCGAGGGTGTTACAGGCAAGGAGCATCACACGCCAGAGTATTATTTTGAAGATGTCTTAGAGGGTGCCCGCTTGATAGAGGGTTAGTGCTCGAAAGAGATGATGTTCGAGTGAAATGTATTGAGATTGTAAAAAACAATATCATTATAATTTAAGACTATCCCTAGAAGTTGTGGCTCCTCCTGTGCGGCCGTTTTTGTATAATCTGAAAGTTTTCCAGTCGTTGGCTTCAGCCCCCTCGCATAAAATACGAGGGTGTTCAGAAAAGCACTTGAATACTCTTGATCCAACGTCTTGGTTCGTGAAGGAGGTGTCAGTGTGGCGAACTAGGCAATCGGACTATAGGGCTTTAGTACTTTCACTTAGCCATAGGAGTTTGACGGTGGGTCTACGATATAGCCCCTGGTATGTACGCAGTCATCTGAGTACGGTGCGTTACATGAGTGACCAGAAGAACGGTCCTTCGTGCAATACGGGAGGAATCACGAAAGATTCTAATAAGTCATTGAGTGGTGACCAGCTCTCGCCGCATCATGACAGTCAGTTTTCGGCTTTCTCTACTGAGGTGCTCATCCGGATAAACCGGGACACAATCGCAGTAGTTCTCCCTTTACTACCCTAGCCGATATAGCAGAATGTAAGGTAGTAAGCATAGGAGCCGGGCAACCCAACTATTGACCAAAGACATGATTCGGAGCTGATGCATATAAGGTCAAACTCGTGATGCCGAAGTGCGCTATAAAGCTGTTCGGACTTGTCGGCAATTCATTTATTCCCACATCGAGCCCTTGGCAACCCGTGCCGAAGTGCGAGTGTGAAATGACTATGTTTACTGGGATCTAATTGATATGTCAATTGCCTTTTTTCAAATAATAATACCGCGACCCTGGCTATTTGACATGCCGGTGGTCGAAGGCTGAGGGAGAAGGCACTTTATAGGCTCAAAAATAGAGAGTGCGGTCTACACAGTTATTTGGACTTCCTGTCGCATGTCTGCACTGCCTTGCCTCCGTTAAAGGATTCCTTTAACAGGAACAACCTTGGGGTAAGTGTATGAAGCCGAACTCCGAAAGAGTCTGTGAGGTGACCAATATTTTGCATCACCTGTGATAAGATAAAAAGAAATAGTTAGAAATGAAAAGGAGGAAATGGGAGTGTTTGTAGTCTTGCCCGTATTGTGCCTCCGTCGATGGCCAGGGTATTTTAAGTGCATAATTATGCATGCGCTGTATAAACTTCGCGTGATTGTGAGGCGAACAACGGAGGCTGAACTTCTAATCCTGCTCCGAGACAGATTGGTTCCATTTAATAGAGACCGGTGGCTTAATGGCTGATGAATTGTGCGGCTTGACGAGGCCAGTTTGTGCTTCGGCTGTAATGGCCGTAGTACAATCCCCTGTATGGAAGGAGTGTGCTATTTTTTCGTTTATTTTTATGACTTCTACAACGGGTACTGCTCCTTTGAGGATTGTTGTGGTGGGTTTGATTATAGAAGGATCAATGCCCGTTTTGTTGACAGTGTCTTGGTACAGTAGGTTAAGGCTACTGCCGCCGTTGAGGAGTCCTGGACTAAGGGGTCCTCGGGCGTCCGTCCTGTTAACTATGGGCCGGACTGATGGGCTGTGAAGATACGAAGACCGAAGACTGCATCCGTGTCCGGATGGGACTCTCCTTGGCGTGGAGGGCAAGCTTGGCGACCAAACATGTAGATTCCTTTCTTTGTAACCGACCTTGTGTAACCCTAGATCCTCCTGGTGTCTATATAAACCGAAGGACTTAGTCCGGAGGGGAGAGATTCATGACCATAGCCATAGAAGCTAGACCTCAAGGGTTTAGCCATTACGATCTCGTGGTAGATCAACTCTTGTAATACTCATATTCATCAAGATCAATCAAGCAGGACGTAGGGTATTACCTCCATAGAGAGGGCCCGAACCTAGGTAAACATCGTGTCCCCTGTCTCCTGTTACCATCGACCTTAGACGCACATTTCGGGACCCCCTACCCGAGATCCGCCGGTTTTGACACCGACATTGGTGCTTTCATTGAGAGTTCCACTGTGACGTCGATGATACGATTGATGTCTCTCCTTGTTCTCAAGGATAATATCACCGCCGGAGGAGCGTTGGCTCTAGGCCAAACCCTCCAGCTGGGCGCTTTACCATGGCCGCCTGTTCGGTCGTTAAGCCGACGATGACCTCTTGGGTCATTGAAAACCCCCTTCATATTGACCCCGAACACTCCAAGCAGATGGATCCAACGGAGTTTTCGTCCTCAAATGAGCTCCTAGATCGCATCACCGCCCTGGGGGTCGCTACAGACTACGATCGAATTGGGCTTAAACCTGATCAGAGAGAAATCAAATCTCCACCGATCACCCACCAGATAGCGGTAGTCGAGGAGCGAGATGACAACTCTTCCCCCATACTAAGGACGTACTATGTTCGGATCTCCGGTTTCGAAGAGCCGGACACCCACCTACGAGGAGATGCATATTGCCCTCCGAACATAGAATCGGACGACGGGCCTAAGAAATCAGTGGATTTCTCGGAGCCCGATCTGTTAAGTTCGGAAAACCTTCAGACTCCGGATCCAAAATTGGGTCAGGGTTTAGATTTAAATCCACCCACGCACCCAAATACAAGCGCTCTCATGAGCATACAACAACAGTCTCAGGAAATGGTCCACCACTTCTGGGCTAGATTCCTTCTTGTCAAAAACAAGATCAAAGATTGCCGCGACGAGGAAGCGATCTCAGTATTCCACAACAATTGCAGGGACGAGGGAATCCTCAACGCCATCAACCGCTGTCACATACTACACTTTGCTGACTTGGCAACTATCGTACAGAAGTACAACACAATGGAAAGTGCCTGGAAAACTCAAGCAGCCCGTTGGGAACCATCGGTCCCCACTCAACCCCTCATTCAGGCGAAAAGGGCAGAACCTTGTAACACACCCGGTTCAATAATAAAGAAATATAAGCCCAGTATGGGGCGCGAAACCGTTCTGGAAGGATGGCTCTATGGGCCATGCAAAATACACGCAACACCGGATAACATACCAACACATAGCCTTAGAGCATGTTGGATACTCCGGCAAGTGGCCAAGAGCAGCAAGGATATCCTCACCAAGAATAAGCCAGAACAACACCCCCAGAAGACGATGACCCCAAAGTACTGACGGTCTTCGAGACATTCGCCTCAAACAATAGGCGCGAAAGAGCACTACACTGACTCGCCAAAGTCTGTCAAATAGCAGTAATAAACCCTTGGAACAAGACATCCATAACTTTTAATGCCGGTGACGAACCAAAATACAGGACAGTCCAAGCACCAGCCGCCTTGGTCCTCAGTCCAATTGTGGATGGCTTTCGGGTCACCAAGGTTCTCATGGATGACGATAGCGGACTAAACCTCATCTACGAAGATACACTCCGCAAAATGGAAATAGACGGGAGCCGCATTGAGCAAAGCAGCACGACCTTCCGAGGAATTATTCCTAGTTGGGAGGCGCAGTGTGCAGGAAAAATAGCACTCAACGTGGTATTTGGCACGCCGGAGAACTATCGGTCCGAAGAAATAACCTTCCAAGTGGCCCGTTTCAACAGCGAATATCACACCCTCTTGGGGCGGGAAGCATTTACACGCTTCCAAGCTATACCTCATGGGTACATGAAGCTTACAATGCCCGGGCCCAACGGCATAATCACTCTCGGTAGTGATCCGGACATAGCACTCCGCGTCGAAAATAAAACCGCATCCTTGGTCCTTGAGGCATTATCTGAAGCCCTCACGGACAAAGAATTATCTGCACTGCACTCCATGGTGGACAGAGACGATGTAATCTTAGACAAACGCCCCAAATCCACCTCCTTCAAGACAGCGAAAGAAATAGTCAAATTCCAGGTCCATCCAATGGACCCCAAGAAGACAACATCTATTGGGGCACAGCTAGACCCAACGGTCGATGCCGCGCTACGGGATTTTCTTCGTGAAAATTGGGATATATTTGCCTGGCACCCTTCTAACATGCCAGGAATCCCACGCGAGCTGGCCGAACACAGCCTCAACATATTAAAGGGATACAAACTGGTCAAACAAACACTACGGTGCTCTTCCGAACCCAAACGTCAAGCCATGGGAGAGGATCTAGCCAAGCTAATCGAGGCCGGATTCATTAGAGAAATAAAACATCCGGACTGGCTAGCAAACCTGGCGATGGTACCAAAGAAGGATAAATCCTGGCGCCTGTGCGTCGATTTTAAAGACCTCAATAAGGCTTGCCCTAAGGATCCCTTCCCCCTCCCCCGCATTGATCAAATCATTGATGCTACCGCAGGACATGACTCACTGTGTTTCCTCGACGCATATTCCAGATACCATCAAATCAAAATGAAGGAATCCGATCAAGCTGCAACAGCATTCATCACCCCATATGGGCCATTCTGCTTCAACACCATGCCCTTCGGGCTCAAGAACGTTGGCGCCACTTACCAACACATGATCCAAACATGCCTGGAGAAACAGATTGGAAATACAGTTGAAGCCTATGTGGACGACGTCATAATAAAAACAAGGCACGTCGAAACACTAATAGACGACCTACGTCTAACATTTGACAACCTCTGCGCATATGACATTAAGCTCAATCCGAAAAAGTGTGTTTTCGGCGTCCCTGTGGGAAAGTTGCTGGGCTTCATCGTTTCCAATAGAGGAATTGAAGCAAATCCAGCCAAAATCCGAGCTCTGTCACAATTGGCTATGCCAACAGACCTTAAACAAGTCCAAAAACTCGCGGGTTGCGTGGCAGCTCTAAGCCGCTTTATCTCCAGATTGGGAGAAAAGGCACTGCCACTCTATCAGCTTCTACGATGAACCGATCACTTCGAATGGACGGACGTGGCAACAACCGGACTGGAAGAAATAAAAACCCTTCTAGCAAGCAACCCAATCCTGGCCGCACCAAACGTCGGTGAACCCATGTTGCTATACATATCGGCAACACATCAAGTGGTGAGCGCCGTGCTCGTCGTTGAACAAGAACAGGACGGACATAAATTCCCGCTTCAGAAGCCAGTATACTACGTATCCACTATCCTTACACCATGCAAATCCCGGCACCGCCATTATCAAAAGATAGCATACGCGGTCTTCATGGCATCCCGAAAGCTACGACACTACTTCTAGGAGTGTTCGATCATGGTGGCTTCCGAAGTACCACTCAATGACATAATAAACAACCGCGATGCCACGGGCCGGATTGCCAAATGGGACATTGAGCTCCTTCCATTTGATATTACATACAAACCACTGATACGTCTCTGTCGTATCTATATTTTTTGATTGTTCCATGCCAATATTCTACAACTTTTATATACTTTTGGCAACTTTTTATACTATTTTTGGGGACTAACATATTGATCCACTGCCCAGTGCCAGTTCCTGTTTGTTGCATGTTTTTTGTTTCGCAGAAAATCCATATCAAACAGAGTCCAAACGGAATAAAAACGGACGGAGAATTTTTTTGGAATATTTGTGAGATACGGGAAGAAAATCAACGCGAGATGGTACCCGATGGGGCCATGAGGCAGGGGGGCGCCCCCCTGGGCGCACCCCTGATAAGGTGGTTACTGCTCTTCTTTGGCCGCAAGAAAGCTAATTTTTGGAAAAAATCGGGGCGAAGGTTCCAATCCAATCGGAGTTATGGATCTCCGGATATATAAGAAACGGTGAAAGGGCATAATCCCAGAACTCAGAAACAGAGAGAGACAGAGAGACAGATCCAATCTCAGAGGGGCTCTCGCCCCTCCCATGCCATCGAGGCCATGGACCAGAGGGGAAACCCTTCTCCCATCTAGGGATAAGGTCAAGGAAGAAGAAGGGGGGCTCTCCCCCCTCGCTTCCGGTGGCTCCGGAACGCCACCGGGGCCATCATCATCACCGTGATCTTCACCAACACCTACACCATCTTCACCAACATCTCCATCACCTTCCCCCCTCTATCTACAGTGGCCAACTCTCCTGTAACCCGCTGTACCCTCTACTTGAAGATGGTGCTTTATGCTTCATATTATTATCCAATGATGTGTTGCCATCCTATGATGTCTGAGTAGATTTTCGTTGTCCTATCGGTGATTGGTGAATTACTATGATTGATTTAATTTGCTTGTGGTTATGTTGCTGTCCTTTGGTGCCCATCATATGAGCGCGCGCGTGGATCACACCATAGGGTTAGTTGTATGTTGATAGGACTATGTATTGGAGGGCAAGAGTGACAGAAGCTTCAACCTAGCATAGAAATTGATGCATACGGGATTGAAGGGGGACCAATATATCTTAATGCTATGGTTGGATTTTACCTTAATGAATGTTAGTAGTTGTGGATGCTTGCTAATAGTTCCAACCATAAGTGCATAGAATTCCAAGTCAGGGATGACATGCTAGCAGTGACCTCTCCCACATAAAACTTGCTATCGGTCTAGTAAAGTAGTCAGTTGCTTAGGGACATTTTCGCAACTCCTACCACCACTTTCCCACACTCGCTATACTAAATTTATTGATTCTTTATCTAAAAAGCCCCTAGCTTTTATTTACATGCACTTTATATTCTTGCAACCTATCCAAAAACACCTACAAAGTACTTTTAGTTTCATACTTGTTCTAGGTAAAGCGAACGTCAAGCGTGCGTAGAGTTGTATCGGTGGTCGATAGAACTTGAGGGAATATTTGTTCTACCTTTAGCTCCTCGTTGGGTTCGACATGCTTACTTATGGAAAGAGACTACAATTGATCCCCAATACTTGTGGGTTATCAACCATGTCGAGCTATTAAATCCCAAGTACTGGCTGACTTCGTCGCCGAATGGACAGAGGCCGAACTCCCTAAAGAGTATGACACATATTCCAACTGGGTTATGTACTTCGATGGCTCCAAAATGTTGGCAGGGCTAGGAGCGGGCGTCGTTTTGACGTCCCCCACGGGAGACGTCGTTCAGTACGTACTCCAAATACTATACACAGACTCCAATAATGCAGCCTAATACGAGGCCTTATTGCATGGTCTCCGGATGGCTGTCTCCATGGGCATACAATGCCTGGAAGTGCGTGGGGACTCAAACCTTGCAATATCTGAAATAAATGGAGACTTCGATGCCAAAGATCCGAAGATGGTGGCTTATCGTAATGCCATCCTAAAAATGTCGGCTCGGTTCGAGGGACTCGAGTTTCATCACGTGGCTTGAGAAAGTAATCAAGCGGCGGACGTTCTTTCTCGTATCGGCGCCAAGCACGACCAATACCACCTAACATCTTTCTGGAAAGGCTTTTCAAGCCATCTATGGTGTGGCAGGGAGAAAGAGACAACACTAGTCCGGATCCGAACACAACCCCAGATTCCAAACACACCGATATTGTCGGAGGCTCAGCCACCGAAATAACACCGTCGGCCCATCTCATTATGGAAGTCATTGCCCCATGGACTGAACCCTTCTTGGCCTACCTTAATAGGAAGGAGCTTCCTGAGGATCAGAATGAGGCCCGCCGCATTGTCCGGTGTTCGAAGGCCTACAAGGTTCACGACGGAGAAGTCTACAAGAAAAGCGCTACCGGAGTCCTTCAAAGATGCATCTCCGAGGAGGAGGGGCGGTAGCTCCTGGCTGAGATTCATGCCGGTCTCGATGGGCACCACGCTGCAGCTCGGGCCCTTGTTAGCAAGGCCTTCCGTACAGGGTTTTATTGGCCGACGGCCCGAGCAGATGCACAAGACCTTGTCCAACGTTGTGTCGGATGCCAACTCTTCGCCAATCAAAGGCATATGCCCCCACTGCCCTAAAAAAATCCCCATCACTTGGCCTTTTGCGGTCTAGGGACTGGACATGGTTGGACCCCTTAAAGGAGGAAGCCATAAGAAAAAATATCTGCTGGTCATGGTGGATAAATTCACTAAGTGGATAGAGGCCAAACAAGTTAAAACGGTCGAGTCCAGGCCGGTGATAGAATTCATATCCGGTGTCATACACCGTTATGGGGTCCCACACAACATCATCACTGATAATGGCTCTAATTTCACAGCCGACGAAGTGAAAACCTGGTGCGCTAATCTGGGCATCAAGCTCGATTACACCTCTGTGTATCATCCATAGACAAACGACCAAGTCGAACGGGCCATCGGTCTTATAATGAGCGTCACCAAACCCACGCTTGTGCGGTCTTTGAAGGAATCAGACGCACACTGGGTCGAGGATTTTGACTCCGTACTCTGGGGGCTGCGGACCACGCCCAACTGAACTACCAGATACACACCTTTTTTCATGGTGTACGGCGCAGAGGCTGTGCTACCCTGCGACATTATACATGACTCACCTCGGGTGTGCATGTACGAAGAGAGAGAGGCCGAGCTCGATCGGCAGGACAGTCTAGATGCCTTGGAGGAGGAGCGTGACGTTGCAAAAGCCCGTTCCACATTTTATCAACAATAGGCCCGCAGATATCAAAGCAGAGAAGTACGGGCCAAGACTTATAACATTGGCGAACTCGTTCTACGCTTGCCGGAGAAGAAAAAGGACAAACTCAAGCCCAAATGGGAGGGTCCCTTCATCATTGACGAAGTTCTCACCGGAGGAGCGTACCACCTGCATGATGCGTCAGACAATCGCCTCGAGCCGAACCCCTGGAACGCGGCCAGACTCCGAAGATTCTATGCCTAAGCGCCGAACTCTTTGTTCGTCTCCTTCTCCCTGTTGTTTCCATAATTTCTTTCTTTCTTTCTTTCTCTCTCTTTTAGTTTTTCTCTTCAGCCTTAAAGCTTTCATGCGGTTAGACCGCGCACCCCGGACGCACACATATGCCTTCAAATATGTACGTCCATTATACCTGGGGGCTTCTTGTACAGAAGCTTGCTATTATTCTTCGGGCATCAAGCTCATCACATATGCGTTTTCCCCATATGTACCTTTTCTTTGCCATTATATGCATCGATATGACTTAAGTTTTGGCCAAGCTAGGTTGCCTGGCTCCTGTGCTTATGCCCTACGTACCCGTTAGTTCGGCTAGGGCATAAAGGGAGCACCTCTGTGATTGTTACTGCCGGGCCATCCGGATGTGTAACTCAGACTGGGTGAAGCCGAAAGCTAGCGTTCTTAAGGGAATATTCGGTCGGTGAATTAAAGATGTTTTTTGCATTCGCTCCATTTGCGAACCCTTAACGAAACTATTCTCTCTGGAAGATGTTTCTTACATAATGTGATATAACATAACTAGCCGGATACAACTTGTTTGTTCAAGCAACTATGACCCCTACGCCTGGTTTCCACGCATACCCCGGTCTATTCGGCCGCACGGGTATTCGGAAACACTCCGCGCCCTCGGGTCTAGAGGGCAAAGCGAAAAGGTCTGCGATGACAATCATTTTACAATTCAGCTAAACGAAAAAATACACAGTCATTTTGACTCAAAAATTTCCTCCTCTATGCCCTCCAGCAGGCTATCTAACTTACAATCCTGCTTGGAATATTTGGCAGCTACTGCTACTTGGTCATACACCAAATTAACGGGAACTTCCTTCCCGTCTGACCCTAGAGGTCCGACCCGAGCCATATGATTCGGGTCAAGCTTGGTGTACCGTGTCTTCGCCATGGCCCAGGCTTCTTGAGCCCGTTCTCGGCAGGCCGATATTTTCCACAATCTAAAGCGCCGCCACGCCCCCTAGAATAGCTCTAGGAGCTCCTCCATCTTTCCTAGAGGGGAGGTAGATGGCCACAAGGCTTTGGCAACGCTTCGCATCGCCTGCCGGGCTTGCTCATGAATACGCGACATCTCTTGTAGCAGACCGCCTGAGAATCCGGACATCTCATCTTCGGGACGACCGATCAGCATACCTACAGACATAACTCTGTCAGTTCCTGATATCTCCGAACTATTATAAGGTAAATTCGGCCACATAATGAACATGCCACTGTGCAGCCTTTTATTCTCCTTCACGGAGTAGGCCAGTTGGGCCCGTACATCTTTCAGACCCTCGCCCAATCGGGCATTCGAATCCCGGAGCTTGTTCTGCTCTAGTACGACTTTTGTGAGAAGACGCTCGCCCATGGCTAGCAGTTTCTTGGCTTCTCATTCCCCATGTTGGGCAGCTTTCAGTTGTTCCTGCAGTTGACCTAGTGATCCTAATAAGAGGTGAGCAACCGTGTTAACATTATTGGTATACCATTCTGTTTTCTTGATGGAGGGGAACATTACCAGGAGACGCATTCTTGGATTTCTCTAGTTCGGCACGAGCAGCAGTTAGCTGCGTCTGGCACTTTTCTAGCTCTTGGGCTAACGGGTCGTTCTTCTCCATAAGAACCTGGTTATACAACGATACTTAAATTAGTTGTACCAACTGCTTCAAGTCTTGGGGGCTACTGGCATATGGTTATCATAGTCAGACAAAGTAAACTTACCCGCACATCTTTTAAATGCTGCCTTGTGGCTCTGTTAAGCCCATCTTGAGTAGCTCGGATGTATGCATCAGCCGAGCTGAAGGCGTTAAATGCCTCTTCTGAAAAGCCGGGGTCTTGTAAAACGGCCCTGCGGCGCCGATGATTCATGGCGCTCTCCACTTCTGAGTTAGTGACGGATACATCCTCCGAATCCTCGGCTGGAGGACAGTCCGACGCTACCCCCGCATCAGCCCCCGTCTTTACGGTAGGATATGGATCCTGGTTGTGGAAAGTATGACCAGCCGGACCCCCAGATATAGTCCGACACCTTTTTCCTGAATATAGGATAAACATAAAGGTCACAGTTGGATGTGACTGCCAAGGTGCATATTTGCAAATCCATACCTCTTTGATGAAGACTCGGCTATATCTTTGTTTTCCTTCCTCTTCGAAGGCTTGCCCAGCGTAGGGGCCACTCTCTTCAAAGATGCCCCTAGGGCAGCATGATGCGCCGAGCACCTCCTCTTTTGAGCATAGGACAGTGCGGTGGGTGAGGCAGTATGAGAAAACTTTTTCGGATGAAATATCTTCGGATTACTTACGTTTGAAGCGGGGAGAAGACCAGGATAATCAGCAATGATGGCTACTTCTGTGCCGTCATAGCTTGTTTGGTAAAATACCCCATTCTAGAGCACCACAAATATATCCGGATCCTCTTCGAATCCGGGGTCAAGGTCCCGATTGTGGCCCTCGGGCTGCGGGGCAGGGATGTAAAGCCCCTCGGAAGTCTTTCACCAGTGCTGTTATAAGCGGATGGGTTAATATTCGTTAAACATAGCTCAGGGAGTAGAATGTGTAGAGCAGAGGGGTTGGAGGCTTACCCAGCTAGGAGGAGTATACATAGAGTATCCTTCCCTGTGATTGATGCGCAAGAACTCCTGTTCCTCCCCTTTGAATAGTTCGGCCAATATTTTGGCCAGGGCGACAGGGGTGTCTAGACCTTTCCTGCCGCAGCGGGAGGCGTCATCTTCCCCATTGTAGTGCCAGATGGGAAGTCCTTTGTATTGGAGTGGATGGATCCCCCGTACTATGGAGGTCACCATTACTTCGACCATCGTGTATCCGGACTGGGCGAGCATCCTTATCTTGCTCAGGAGTTGGCGAACCTCCACACTATCTTCCTCCTCGAGGCTCCGGGGGCGCCAACTGTGACGTTTCTTCAAAGGAACACTTGCGAACTCAGGAAGACCCCTCTGGGCTGGGTCTGGGAGTACGACGTTCTTGATGTAGAACCACTCGGAAGTCCACTCTTCAGATCTCTTCTTTGGCGTGCCGGGTAGGTACCCGGTCCCGGCAATGCGCCATGTTTCGGCTCCGTCCACTTCAAATATCGATCCCTCATGGTTACGCGGGACAAGGCAGAATAAATTTATCCACAGTTCAAAATGGGCCTCACAACCCAGGAATAGTTTGCATAAAGCGACATAACCCGCAATGTGTAGGATGGAAGCTGGGGTAAAGTTATGCAGCTGGAGGCCATAATATTGCAGAAGCCCTCGGAGGAATGGATAAATTGGAAATCCCACGCCCCTTAGTAGATAGGGGACAAAACACACTCGTTCCCCCGGATGGATTGGGGAAATCCTCTGCCTAGGTTTTGTCGTCAAAGGAGGCCAACCCTGCTTGAACAGGGACCAGATCCGCAGGGGGGAGAAACCCCTGTGTTTGCAGCTTCACCAGCTGACCGTGGGATACGGAGCACCTCTCCCACTCGCCTCTCTCTGGGCCGCAGAGACGGGAGGAGTAGCTGGGAATGCTAGACATGTTCTTTCCTGGCAACCTTTGGGGATTCTCTCCGCGAGATGATTGAATGGATATAGGATCCAGTCTCATTAAATAGACGATGTCCCTCATGCGGCCGGGGTGTTATGTGCAAAAATGCCCTGACCTCTCGCATCTGCTCGACACATGGAAGCTGAAGTTGTTGATACACAAAAGCCGAAGGGTACAACATTGAATGGAAGGACGAATACACTACTTGGAGGTCATTGGTTGAGGAACCTGCCTTGCAATGCCGAAGACAATCTATGCACCGAACACCTCGCCATTGAAGACTGGTTCGGGGGCTACTGAGGGAGTCCTGGACTAAGGGGTCCTCAGGCGTCCGGCCTGTTAACTATTGGCCGGACTGATGGGCTGTGAAGATACAAAGACCGAAGACTACATCCGTGTCCGCATGGGACTCTCCTTGGCATGGAGGGCAAGCTTGGCGACCAAACATGTAGATTCCTTTCTTTGTAACCGACCTTGTGTAACCCTAGATCCTCCCGGTGTCTATATAAACCGGAGGACTTAGTCCGAAGGGGAGAGATTTATCACCATAACCATACAAGCTAGACCTCTAGGGTTTAGCCATTATGATCTCGTGGTAGATCAACTCTTGTTATACTCATATTCGTCAAGATCAATCAAGCAGGACGTAGGGTATTACCTCCATAGAGAGGGCCCAAACTTGGGTAAACATTGTGTCCCCTGTCTCCTGTTACCATCGACCTTAGACGCACAATTCGGGACCCCTACCCGAGATCCGCCGGTTTTGACACCGACAACCGTCCCTAAGGACTTTTGTGAGATGGAACCCATCAATAATTGGATCAATGATCAGAGCTGCCGATCCTTCGGGATGGGTATGACTAATTTTTGGGGGAATCCGCTCTATGGCGTATGTGTCCCGTAGTGCGTGCATGTGCTCCCCTATGGGGGTATGCGTCGCATATACCATATTTACGGTTTGCACTTGGGGGGGGATTGCTTTTGAACCCTGGTATTCGGCCGGCGAGTCTCTTCGTCATCGCTGTCACTGGGCGGCCCCTTCCCCTTGTGTTCGACTTTTAATTTGTCGACTTGTTTGAAGATCCAACATCTTCTGTTGGTATGGGTAGCTGGTTTATTGGGGGTGCCATGAATCTGACATGGCCTATCCAATATCTTATCGAGGTTGGATGGTCCGTCTCTATTTGCCTTGGATGGTTTTTTCCGTTGACCGGGCTTGGAGCCGCTGAATCCGGCGTTAACTGCTGTGTCTTGTGTTATTTCATGATTATTACGACACTTGTATTTATTGCATCGTGGCTTTCCGTTGCCGTCTCGGACTTCAGAAGTGCCTGGGTCGCTGGCGCCATTGCTCCTACGAGCGAGCCAGCTGTCTTCTCCCGCGCAAAAGCGGGTCATAAGAGCATTAAGGGCTATCATGGATTTTGGTTTTTCCTGACCGAGGTGGCGAGCGAGCCATTCGCCCCGAACGCTGTGTTTGAAGGCCGCGAGGGCTTCGGCATCCGGACAATCGATGATTTGGTTCTTTTTAATTAAGAACCTAGTCCAGAGCTTTCTGGCTGACTCTCTGCGATGGCCTGGCTTATTAGGGATGATAGACTACTTATTATGGACGGCTCTGATACCAACTTGTAACGCCCCAGACACACCTGCCGGTGGTCGTTACTCCTAGCGGGATCTAGACTGGCCCCACAGATCAATACTAGTCTTTTCTGTGCACTTTGTCCTCACTCATGCGCACCCGGGAGAAACTTGCCGGTCGGTCACCCATCCTGACACTACTCCAAGCTGAGCACGCTTAACTTTGGAGTTCTGTCCGAATGGGCTCCCGAAAAAGAAGGAATTCCTTATTGATATGAGTAGTCTATCATCCCTAATAAGCCAGGCCATCGCATACACCCCCACTCAGAGGAACCGACGTCCTCGTCAGGCCACAGGAACGTTCCCTCTTGGCACATACGTCTGTGCATCCAGTCTGGTACATGTACCATGCCGCATGCCACGACGGGTCACAAACGTCATGAACAACATGACCGCGCACCTGTCCGCAAACATCCGTGTAACCGCAAGGGTCGGCTTTGATACCAACTTGTAACGCCCCGGACACACCCGCCGGTGGTCGTTACTCCTGGCGGGATCTAGACTGGCCCCACAGATCAATACTAGTCTTTTCTGCGCACTTTGTCCTCACTCATGCGCACCCGGGAGCAACTTCCCGGTCGGTCACCCATCATGACACTACTCCAAGCTGAGCACGCTTAACTCTGGAGTTCTGTCCAAATGGGCTCCTGGAAAAGAAGGAATTCCTTATTGATATGAGCAGTCTATCATCCCTAATAAGCCAGGCCATCACACTCTCCGAGCTGCTGTATGATGTGACTTACGTCATCGGCGTCTGGTGGCCGAACATATGTGCCTTGGAAGTTATCACGAAAGGCGTCTTCTAGGTCTTCCCAGCTTCCAACGGAGTTCTTTGGAAGGCTATTTAACCAGTGCCGAGCTGGTCTTTTTAGTTTTGGTGGTAGGTATTTAATGGCGTGAAGGTCATCGCCGCGGGCCACATGGATATGGAGAAGATAGTCCTCAATCTATACCACGGGATATGTTGTTCCATCGTATGATTCGATATTCATGGGTTTAAACCCTTCTGGGAATTCGTGGTCCATTACTTCGTCGGTGAAGCAAAGTGGGTGAGCGGCGCCTCTATATCGGGCCACGTCACGATGTAGCTCAGATGGAGTCCGTCTGCGATTTTCGGCCCGGGCGTGAGAATGACTATTGCGTCTGGCAAGATATCCGTTATCGCATGTCGGGGCACGTCCCCGTGATCCATAGATTGACCTATTCTGACCTGCTCTACTATCCAAGTCCTGCCGTAGGTCGTATGTGTGTCCCCGAGCTGTTTTATCTTTGCCTTTACGATGAGGTGGGCAGACTGGTGTTCGGCTTGAGTTGCCGCTTTATCCCAACCACGTGCCGGTCGGTCAGCCGCATTGCGCGATGGTGGTATGGGCTCCAATGCCTCGTCATCGAACTAAGGCAGCAATTTGCACTTCGGGTAGCTTTTGGCTGGGCGCTTGAGGCCGTATTCCTCGGATGCCTGGACGTCAGTCCATCTATCGTTGAGCAGATCTTGATCAGCTTGAAGGTGCTGTTGTTTCTTTTTCAGGCTCCTTGCGGTGGCTATTAGCTGGCGCTTGAAACGCTCCTGCTTGAGAGGTTCCCCAGGCACGATAAAATCCTCGGTGCCGAGGCTCGCCTCGTCCTCGGAGAGCGGAAGATAATTACTGTGCTCCGAGTCTTCGTGCGTGGCCTATTCATCAGGGCTAACTTGCCCGTCTTCCCGTTCATCTTGTTCGGAAGTTGCCTCAACGGGGTTGTTCACACACGAACACGTCACCGTGTACCTCCAATGTCGAGGGTGATGCACCGCAGCTCACATCGAAGGAGACCCGTCCGGAAGTGCGGTACGCAAGCAATCCGACGGGTGCATTTGAGGACCCGAAACCCCACATGCCCGGGAGGGACCCCGTCAGGGCTTGCGGCGGCTATGGGCTGCCCTAGGTTGACCTGATCGCCCCTAGGGCCTCGAGGTTTGCCGCCCTGCTAACGAAGAACGAACGAAGAACGAGGAAGAAGAAGAACAAGGGAGAGAGATAAAGGTAAAGGTAAAAAGATGATATATTGATAGATCGATTGTGCGTTGTTCAATCGGCCGTCACCCCTTACATATATATGAGGCGGCTGGACTTCCCGTACAAGAAAAGGACTCAAATCACGTCCAAATCATCAAAAGTTACCCTAACTCGGACTACGAGGGCCGGAACTTCCGGTCTGGCCCGGAACTTCCGGGCTGAAATTATATCAAGTAGCCCTCTTGCACTGAATCTGCAGGCCGCATACTACTTCGGATGACGATGGTCCCAAAAGCAAAGTTGTAGATCTTGCAATGGAGAAAAACTCTTCAGTTGATCACTTTTTCATCCGAGGTCATCTTGATGTCGAAATCGGCCCCTCAAATCTGCAAACAATGTTAAAATTCCAGTCTTCGGGGCGCACCGCGTGCAAACTTTCGGTTTAGCCCGGAACCTCCCCGGAAGTTTTGCCCGGAACTTCCGGGGCAAACTTATGCATCACACCGTTTTGGCTCTAACTTTTGCATACGAACTCTGATTTTGACGTTTTTTATATCGAAATCAATCGACTCGACGAGACGAAGACAATCCGTGTAGAAACATTTCTCATATGAGTCCATCTTGGGGGTGTAATGAGCTGAATAGTGTTCTGGATATAAAATATGAGTACTTCAAACACAACTTAGGCCTTAGAGATGAGACCGGATGGCTATGGCCCAAATATGAAAATTTCTCCTTTTGACGATATGAAATTTTCTCACTTTGAGCACTTCTCCATTTGAGGCCATCTTAATTAAGTTCTTGGCCGTGTCAAAATCTGGTGTCAACACATGCCCCCCTGTTTTTCGGCAAACTTGTGTGCCAAAAAATAACTTGCACGACAATTTTTCTAAGGACGATGTCAACACTCCATCGGCCATTTTGCATGTTCTTACGACGATTAGTATATATCGGCCATTGCTTGTTTGAACCTGTTGAGGCAAACTTGGGTGAAAACTTCTCAGCTTCTATAACAATCCGGTGATAAGGTTCCATAGACCAAAACCATCCTCCGAACCATATTGTTCTCCCTTTCGCTAGGATTTTGCAGATAATCAAGAATGAACTTCCTCCAATCCTTACTTCGCCTGTATAAAAGTTTCATTAGTGGCCGAAGCGGTGGGCTTCGGTTCGACCTTACCTATATTGACAAGACCTAGCATCGGCTATTGATAGAAATGTAATACACCATGGTTAACATAGTAGCCGGATGCTTGCTGTGCCAACTCTTTTGAATTGTCATGTCTAGATATATGAACAATTTTAAAGCAACCCAAGGTAAATCTTGCATCTAGACATACCAAAAGATAAACTATAAGTGATTCGTCAAAACATTGATAACCCTTGGATATTTGTTGCACTACTAATAACGAATCACCGGAAGCCTCAATATGTATAGCACCTATAGAAAGGCAAAGCTCCAATATGAATGACAATGCATATTCGGCTTTGATCATTGTGCAAAAATATTTTAAGCGGCATGAGGCTTCACAAAATAGCACCATAAGGAGATATATAAACAACACCAACACCTTGGCCATTGCTACAAATTTAACCATCAATATATAATCTCCATGGTACTAGAGAGATCAAGATAAAATCAATATTATGCATGGTGTCAATATGATGCTCAATAATAAAATCAACCATGATTTGGCCTTACGTAAGTTCTGAAAACTAACAAGCCAAAGCACACCCAATCTAAACATAAGTTCACTTTGCAACTTTGGTGAATTGGTCTATGCATAATATCCTCAATGGCATCAATTTGACAAATTCCTTTGCAAGCACTTATCTCAATTTCTACTCAAACTAAGGACGGTGCTAGAGTACCACACCGGCCATTCTTACATATATTCTTAGGATGATAGATAAGTATCGGCCATTACCATGAGGTCCATGTAGAATTCATTCACCAAATCATGTATTGCCGAAATAAACATATGAAATAGCAATCAAATATTTCGGCCCTTTGGATTAGCAAGAAAAAGGTAGCTAATAAATTGTATAGAGATTTGATAAAACCCTCTCATGATGCAGAAAATTATGTCGCTTCCATGGATCAAAATAAATCCAGGGAGGGTAATTTATCATACCTGATGATGAATTCCATGGCAAAGGCATCAATGGTATGTTTGAAAAACATGGATGATGTCCTAACCGAAGATTTTGATGGGGTGATGCAAACCTTCGGCTTAATTGTTTCTGGTTTCCATCCTTCTCTTTCTTCACTTTTATAACACTTGTTGCAATAGAAGGTTGCACATCATTTTTATTTTGACTGCTCCTCTCGGGAACCCATGCCATGTTCTTCTTTTTCAGCTCTTGTGCACTAAGTTTTTGTAATTCCTTCTTTCGCCAATACGATAAGCCGAGTGGGCACCCCGGCTATGATTTTGTTTGAAGCAATGGCAATTCTTGTTTTACCTTGTGCACTGTCAACTTCTTTTCTTTAGATTTGGCACTTTGACTCTTGATAATTGGTTGCTTCGTCTCATTGCCTTTAGTAGCCAATGTCAACACGTTAATTGGCTCCTTTTCATTTGAGATCAATTCTGAAGTTGCACTCTTACGACCATCTCTTTTAACACGGTACACTTGTTTGACCACCTCTTTCTTCTTCTTTGAGCTCTGGACCGATTCCTTATGATTGAAACAGCCTTTAACATATGATTGTTCAAATGTTGATATTCTCGGAGATGCATAATATTGGTTAGATGGTGTAAAATAAGATGGAGAGTGTGCCCTTGTATCATACCTGTCCCATGATGGATATGGATCTACATGAGCATAGGGATGCATCCACGGCATTGGCACTGGCGGCCCAAAATAAGGATGTGAATATGTTGCATTAAAATGCTCACTTTGCCAATACCGATCCTCATATTTGCGCCTTGGGGGTGATCTTGGTTTCTTTGCATGATTTGGCCGATAAGCATTCTTCTCTCCACTCTTCTTTTGATATTTATCCAATAGTTCAGCGAAGGTGATTTTTGATCTCTTACACTTGCGCTTATTTCGGCCTTTGTTTTCTTTTGGTTTGCTTTCATCGATCATTGGATTTCCTTGTTGCCCCCAGTCCTTAGCGTCTTCATTGTAGCTTTGATGGAATTCTCACCCTCAAGTTCATGTTCATTGTGATCTTCAACTACTTCTTTACTTGAAAGCTTGATCCCATCACCTGCAGTTTTTACCTTCTCTTTAGATGGATTGGCTTGAAGTAGCCGATGCAAAAACTTTTTGCCATCAAGACCAATTGGAATAGACTGGTCATCCTTTGGTGTTTCAACAAATTTCAATCGTCCTTTTTCAATGGACGATTTAACTATTTGACGAAACATGTGGCATTCCTCAAAATTATGCTTGGACAAATCATGCAACTTACAATACATTCATCCTTGGATAGATGGCTTGACATGGTGATCAAGAATTCTAATGTAATTATTTTTCAACAACAAAGCAAAGATTTGATCACACATGTTTGAATTGAAGGTATACTTTTTGTTTTCTAGCCGATCTTGTTGTGAGAACGGCTTTGGAGTTAAGCAAACGAATGGTTCAGATTTGGCATCTTCCCATTCGGCTATGAATTCTCTTTCGCATACTTTTTCCGATGTCATTAAATAAGAAACTATACTAGCACAGTTTTCCAAAAAGATTTTAACCTTGGCTTTAAATTTCTGAAATCAAAGTAGTTAGAACATACATGTCTCAATTGAGACCATGCATAAGCCAAGCATGAAGCAAGAAAAGCTACCCAATTAGATATGAACTTTAAATAAAGCAATGTGAAAAGTTTTGGCTGCACTAATAAGTCACTATCGGTCTCTTTGAATGGTACAATATATTGGCCGGTATGGTTAGTAACAACTTTATTGCTAACAAGTAAATTGCCCTTCTTCATTGGTCTTTGAAAATTACTTACTAGAATTTTTCTAATAGATGCATCAACAATAAAGTTGTGACCAAATATGAAAATAGGTAAATTACTTGCTAGACATACCTCTTCAAATATGTTGGGAGAGCATGATGATTGCATATGATGAATAATATTGTGCTTTGCTTATGGATGACTTCCCAACACCATGTCACAATTTTCTTCTTGATTTCGTGCATCATAAATTTGAAGATCTTTGTCAATTGAACTTTGTTCGGCTACTTGTTCTCGTCCTTGAAGCTTGTCAATTTCTATGGCACGAAACTCATAGGGCAGGAAGTAGGTTCCATTAACTTCAGAAAAAAATCAAGCATGGTTGTTTTCCTATGCTTGCCATGCCCTTTCTCAATAATACTTGCCTCTTTGGATTTGATGGATTCGGAATATATACTACTTGATTCGGCCTTTTCAACCGAATCACTTTCAAGTTCCGAATCATCCTTCTTTTCATTTATACTACCCATTGGCAATGCTTCTTTTATCTGAGCCAATTCTTTTTCTATTTGTTTCTGGCGGCAAGCGACAAAGTTGTCTTTAAGCTTTTTCTCAATTTCAGCCCACTCCAGATACGATTGCCCCCCGATGTTTTTAGATTCTTTCGGCAATGACACACGGTTGTTGCTGAAATTTTGCAGTAGTGTAGGGGGTGTATAATATGATGTAGTACTAGGTGAAGGCATATGCATTGTTGTAAAACCATATTTTTTCTTGCCAATTTTATCAATTGGCAAAGATTCATCTTCTTGCAAAACTCTAGATTTTATTGCGGCACAATCAGGAAACAACCCCTTTTCATATTGTTCAAGGCAAAGAGCACTAATTCTCTTGTTTTGTGTCAAGCTCTTTTTTAATGCAGCCACAACCGCTTCTGGAAGGGATTGCTCCGCAATACTTTCAGATTCTTTCGGCAATGATTGGTGAGTGTTGCCGAAATTCTTGAATTGCGTGGAGTATGCATTATATGCTACATTATTTGATGATGGCACATGTGTTCCTGTAAAATTTTCACTTATTCGGCTATGACCATGAAGATGCGGGGCCGAATTATGAACATCTACAGTTGCATATGGTGCTGACAAATTACTAACATGACATGTAGCATATGATGGTTGGGAGTAACTGGCCGAATAACTAGTAGTAGCATGGCCAATTCTCCCATCCATCGGCAAGGTTGGATTCACATATTGCAAATTAGTTGCCAATGAATAAAAAGGTGAAACACTTTCTTGTATGCTATTGGAAATTTTAACATGAGGTGTTTCAAATTGATTAACCAAACCCATCATATTGTTCATCGACATATGGATTTGTGGGGTTGCCGATGCATGAGAGTTTGCATAGATATGTTGTACGTTGCTAAAATCATAAGAATTTGAAGCATGAAGATTGCTTTGCATCGCCCCTTGCGCATAATTAGATGCATGATTGATAAAACTAGGGTTAGCCGATACATTATGCTCATTAGGTGATCCAGCAACAACATATGGATTTTTTGCATCTACAAAGGGGAATTGGGTATTCATATTACCTTTGTAGATTGCAGGAACTTGATGACGATCTGTTCGTAGCAAGAACGGGCTAGAGACTGTTCAAAGCTTCGTCCCCAGCGGAGTCGCCAAAAAGTGTGTTCGCACACGAACACGTCACCGTGTACCTCCAACGCCGAGGGTGATGCACTGCAGCTCACGTCAAAGGAGACACGTCCGGAAGCACGGTACGCAAGCAATCCGGCGGGTGCTTTTGAGGACCCGAAACCCCACACGCCCGGGAGGGACCCCGTCAGGGCTTGCAGCGGCTATGGGCTGCCCTAGGTCGACCTGATCGCCCCTAGGGCCTCGAGGTTCCCCGCCCTGCTAACGAAGAACGAACGAAGAACGAGGAATAATAAGAACAAGGGAGCGAGATAAAGGTAAAGGTAAAAAGATGATATATTGATAGATCGATTGTGTGTTGTTCAATCGGCCGTCACCCCTTACATATATATGAGGCGACTGGACTCCCCGTACAAGAAAAGGACTCAAATCACGTCCAAATCATCAAAAGTTACCCTAAATCGGACTACGAGGGCCGGAACTTCCGGTCTGGCCCGGAACTTTCAGGCTGAAATTATATCAAGTAGCCCTCTTGCACTGAATCTGCAGTCCGCATACTACTTCGGATGACGATGGTCCCAAAAGCAAAGTTGTAGATCTTGCAATGGAGAAAAACTCTTCAGTTGATCACTTTTTCATCCGAGGTCATCTTGATGTCTAAATCGGCCCCGCAAATCTGCAAACAATGTTAAAATTCCAGTCTTCGGGGCGCACCGCGTGCAAACTTTCGGTTTAGCCTGGAACCTTCCCGGAAGTTTTGCCCGGTACTTCCGGGGCAAACTTATACAGCACACCGTTTTGACTCTAACTGTTGCATACGAACTCTGATTTTGACGTTTTTTATATCGAAATCGATCGTCTCGACGAGACGAAGACAATCCGTGTAGAAACATTTCTTATATGAGTCCATTTTGGGGGTATAATCAGCTGAATAGTGTTCTGAATATAAAATCTGAGTACTTCAAACACAACTTCGGCCTTAGAGATGAGACCGAATGGCTATGGCCCAAATATGAAAATTTCTCCTTTTGACGATACGGAATTTGCTCACTTTGAGCACTTCTCCATTTGAGGCCATCTTAATTAAGTTCTTGGCCATGTCAAAATCTGGTGTCAACAGGGGTCTTCATTGTCTTCGGCACCGTCCGGAGTGTTATCTTCTCCTGTGTCGGTGTTGCTGTCTTTGTTGCGGCGTGACTTAGAGCGGCGCCGCTGACGCCGGTGCTTTGGTTGTATCTCGGGAGGTTTATCCTCAACTGGCTCTTCCTTGTGGTCGCTGCTATTCTTTTTTGGTGCATCCACCATGTATATGTCATATGAGGAAGTGGCCATCCAGCGTCCGGTAAACGGCGGGTTTTGGGCCTCCTCTTCTCCGGCATCGTCGTCCATACCGTCAATGTCGTCGGAGCCGTAATCGAGCATGTCAGTTAAATCTTAGATAGTGGCTATTAAGTGGGCGGGGGGTGGGAAGCAAAATTCGTCATCAACCTCCAATTCGAACCGGATATAATTTGGTCGTGAGTCCCCCACTAAGGAGAGTGTTTTTAATGAGTTTAGCACATCACCTAAAGGCAAGTGCCGAAAGATGTCCGCGGAGCTGAATTCGACGATCGACGCCCGCTCAAGCTCGTCGTGCATGGATGCACATGCTTTGGAACCTGTGGCCGGCAGCGTGTCCGAGGTTCTGGCAGCGCAGACCTCACTTAAGGTTGGGTCTGTGTGCGGCTCCAACACCGCAGAGTCTGCGGCCTCCGTGGCGGGGTTGAGCCCCCCGTACTCGGATGGCGTGACCTGCTCCGGATCTAATGCTGGAGCAGTTGCAGGTTCTATCTCCTGGGTGTAGTTCAATGACAGATTTAAGCCATGTTCATCGTGGTGACAGGGAGCGGCTATTGCTGCGGTCTCGAATCTGTCGAAGATCAAGTCTCCACGAATGTCCGCGATGTAGTTCAAACTTCCAAATCTGACCTGATGGCCAGGGGCGTAGCTATTGATCTGCTCTAGATGGCCAAGAGAGTTGGCCCGCAGTGTGAAGCCACCGAACACGAAGATCTATCCGGGGAGGAAGGTTTCTCCCTAGACAATGTTGTTGTGGATGATTGACGGGGCCATATAACTTCTTGGTGACGACACAACGGAACTCTCAATGAAAGCACCAATGTTGGTGTCAAAACCGGTGGATCTCGGGTAGAGGGTCCCGAACTGTGCGTCTGAGGTTGATGGTAACAGGAGACAGGGAACACAATGATTACCTAGGTTCAGGCCCTCTCGATGGAGGTAAAACCCTATGTCCTGCTAGATTAATATTGATGAGTATGGGGGTTACAAGAGTTGATCTACCACGAGATCGTAATGGCTAAAACCCTAGAAGTCTAGCCTATCTGATTATGATTGTTCTGCGCCTCTACGGACTAAACCCTCCGGTTTATAGACACTGGAGGGGACCAGGGTTGTACAAAGTTGGTTACAGAGAAAGGAATCTTCATATTGGGATTTCAAGCTTGCCTTCCACGCCAAGGAAAGTCCCATCCGAACACGGGTGAGAGTCTTCGGTCTTGCATCTTCACTGACCATCAGTCCGGCCTACGTACAATAGTCCAGACGCCCGAGGACCCCCTAATCCAGGACTCCCTCACCGATGACAAGCCAAGCAATTGTTTCATACTATAGTATTCTCAAACTTTTTCAACTTTCCCGCAATACATGAGCGCGAGCCATGGACATAGCACTATGGGTGGAATAGAATATGATGATGGAGGTTGTGTGGAGAAGACAACAAAGGAGAAAGTCTCACATTGACGCAGCTAATCAACGGGCTATGGAGATGCCCATCAATTGATGTCAATGCGAGGAGTAGGGATTGCCATGCAACAGATGCACTAGAGCTATAAATGTATGAAAGCTCAACAAAATAAACTAAGTGGGTGTGCATCCAACTTGCTTGCTCACGAAGACCTAGGGCATTTGAGGAAGCCCATTTTTGGAATATACAAGCCAAGTTCTATAATGAAAATTCCCACTAGTATGTGGAAGTGAGAGAATAAGAGACTCTCTATCATGAAAACCATGGTGCTACTTTGAAGCACAAGTGTGGTAAAAGGGTAGTAGCATTGCCCCTTCTCTCATTTTTTGTTTTTTGGGCCTTCTCTTTTTTTGGAATTTTTCTTTTTTATTTCCTCACACGGGAAAATACTCTAATAATGATGATCATCACACTTCTATTTTTTTACAACTCAAAAATTATGACTCGATACTAGAACAAAATATGACTATATGAATGCCTCCGGTGGTGTACCGAGATGTGCAATGATTCAAGAGTGACATGTATAAAAAAATTATGATCGGTGGCTTTGCCACAAATACAATGTCAACTACATGATCATGCAAAGAAATATGACAATGATGAAGGGTGTCATAATAAATGAGACGGTGGAAAGTTGCATGGCAATATATCTCGGAATGGCTATGGAAATGCCATAATAGGTAGGTATGGTGGCTGTTTTGAGGAAGATATAAGGAGGCTTATGTGTGATAGAGCATATCATATCATGGGGTTTGGATGCACTGATGAAGTTTGCACAGACTCTTGAGGTGAGAAAGGGCAATGCACGGTACCGAAGAGGCTAGCAATGATGGAAGGGTGAGAGTGCGTATAATCCATGGACTCAACATTAGTCATAAAGAAATCACATACTTATTGCAAAAATCTACAAGTCATCAAAACCAAGCACTACGCGCATGCTCCTAGGGGGATAGATTGGAAGGAAAATACCATCGCTCATCCCGACCGCCACTCATAAGGAAGGCAATCAAAGAACACCTCATGCTTCAAATTTGTCACACAACGGTTACCATACGTGCATGCTACGGGACTTGCAAACATCAACACAAGTATTTCTCAATTTCACAATTACTCAACTAGCACGGCTCTAATATCACCATCTATATCTCAAAACAATTATCATGTATCAAACTTCTCATAGTATTCAATGCACTCTATATGAAAGTTTTTATTATACCCAGCTTGGATGCCCATCATATTAGGACTAGTTTCATAAGCAAAGAAAATTACCATGCTGTTTAAGACTCTCAAAATAATATAAGTGAAGCATGAGAGTTTAAAAATTTCTTCAAAATAAAACTACCGCCATGCTCTAAGAAGGTATAAGTGAAGCACTAGAGCAAATGACAAACTACTCCAAAAGATATAAGAGAAGCACAATGAGTAGTTGAATAATTATGTAACTATGTGAAGACTCTCTAACATTTAAGAATTTCAGATCTTGGTATTTTATTCAAATATCAAGTAAAACAAAAGAAAATAAAATGACGCTCCAAGCAAAACACATATTATGCGGTGAATAAAAATATAGCTCCAAATAAAGTTACCGATGAACGAAGACGAAAGAGGGGATGCCTTCTGGGGCATCCCCAAGCTTAGGCTCTTGGTTGTCCTTGAATATTAACTTGTGGTGCCTTAGGAATCCCCAAGCTTAGGCTCTTGCCACTCCTTATTCCGTAGTCCATCGAATCTTTACCCAAAACTTGAAAACTTCACAACACAAAACTTAACAGAAAAGTCGTAAGCTCCGTTAGTATAAGAAAATAAATCACCACTTAGGTACTGTTGTGAACTCATTCTAAATTCACACTGGTGTAATATATAATGTATTCCAACTTCTGTATGGTTCATACCCTCCGATACTACTCATAGAATCATCAAAATAAGCAAACAACACAATGAAAACAGAATCTGTCAAAAACAGAACAGTCTGAAGCAATCTGGAGGTTTTGAATACTTCTGTAACTCCAAAAATTCTGAAAAAATAGGAAGACCAAAATAATTTGTATATTGATCTACTGAAGTTGGAATTAGTATTTTATCACTCGCTGGTAAAAAATGAAAATTATTTTTGTGAGCGCAAAATTTCTGTTTTTATCAGCAAGATCAAACAACAATCACCCAAGAAGATCCTAATGGCTTTACTTGGCACAAACACTAAGTAAAACATAAGAACACAATCATAACAAAATCTAGATGAATTATTCAAAGGACAAAAATAAAATTGGGTTGCCTCCCAAGAAGCGCTATCGTTTAACGCCCCTAGCTAGGCATGATTATTTCAATGATGCTCACATAAAAGATAAGAATTGAAACATAAAGAGAGCATCATGAAGAATATGAGTAGCACATTCAAGTCTAAACCACTTCCTATGCATAGGGATTTTGTGAGAAAACAACTTATGGGATCAATAATCAACTAGCATAGGAAGGCAAAACAAGCATAACTTAAAAATTTAAGCACATAGAGAGGAAACTTGATATTATTGCAATTCCTACAAGCATATATTCCTCCCTCATAATAATTTTCAGTAGCATCATGAATGAATCCAACAATATAACCATCACATAAAGCATTATTTTCATGATCTACAAGCACCGAATTTTTATTACTCTCCACATAAGCAAATTTCTTCTCATGAATAGTAGTGGGAGCAAGCTCAACAAAATAACTATCATGTGAGGCATAATCCAATTGAAAATTAAAATCATGCTGACAAGTTTCATGGTTATCATTATTATTTATATCATACATGTCATCACAATAATCATCATAGATAGCAACTTTGTTCTCATAATCAATTGGAACCTCTTCCGAAATAGTGGATTCATCACTAAATAAAGTCATGACCTCTCCAAATCCACTTTCATAAATATTATAAGATTCAACACCCTCCAAAATAGTGGGATCATTACTTCCTAAAGTTGACACTCTTCCAAACCCACTTTCATCAATATAATCATCATAAATAGGAGGCATGCTATCATCATAATAAATTTGCTCATCAAAACTTGGGAGACTAAAAATATCATCTTCATTAAACATAGCATCCCCAAGCTTGGGACAAACATTAATTACAGCAAATAAATTCTCAAACATGTCATTCTCATCAAACAAAGCATCCCCAAGCTTGGGCCTTTTCATATCATAAGCATAATCACTCTCATCATTATGAGTAATAGGAGCAACATCATTTGGGAGGGATACCTTTTTACCTTTGCTTCTTCGTCTTTTCTTTTCTTCTTCACATTAAGTATGGGTTTAATCCTCTTTTTGGAGCTCCTTATTAATGATATTGGTTGAATAGAAGGCTCCTCCTCGTTACCTGATTCATCATAAGAAAGAATAGGAGGATATTGGAAAATCTCTTCCCTTTCATTAGTATTCTCTTCATCTTCTATTTGTTTTCTTGTCATTATGTAATTGGCAATATAAGGATTTTCAATGCAATTCACCGCACAATACATATAAATTTCCTCTAGATCAAAATCAAGAACTTTATCAAGGACAAATTCTGGAAGATCCTTAGTTATACGTTTCATTTCTTCATAACCCACAAGCAAACTAAGTTCATTATGATGTGCAAGGGAAATCAAGTCATCACAATTTTTGGACATGATTCTATCATGAAACAATTTGCATTGGAGATTTAAATGATCATGTTCATTGCAAAGTTCACAAGGATGGCTAAGAAAATTTAAATTTTCAGCACAAACATCTAGCCTTTCTTGCAACAATTTTGTTTCTAAATACTTATGCCTCTTGCAAAATCTATCTTCCCTATTTGCTGTGCACTTGCAAACTCTATGCACTCCACAAAAATTGACATGCTTATATGAGATATTTTCATCATGACTAGTGCAATCATCATTAGTACTATGGATATTCAAGGAGTTCGTACTAATAACATTGCAGTCATGCTCATCATTCAAAGATTTAGTGCCAAACATTTTAATGCATTCTTCTTCTAGCAGTTGGGCACAATTTTCCTTTCCATCATTTTCACGAAACATATTAAAAAGATGAAGCATATGAGGCACCCACAATTCCATATTTTTGTAGTTTTCTTTTATAGACTAAACTAGTGATAAAACAAGAAACAAAAAGATTTGATTGCAAGATCTAAAGATATACCTTCAAGCGCTAACCTCCCTGGCAACGGCGCCAGAAAAGAGCTTGATGTCTACTACACAACCTTATTCTTGTAAACGTTGTTGGGCCTCCAAGTGCAGAGGTTTGTAGGACAGTAGCAAATTTCCCTGAATTGGATGACCTAAGGTTTATCAATCCGTGGGAGGCGTAGGATGAAGATGGTCTTTCTCAAACAACCCTGCAACCAAATAACAAGAATCTCTTGTGTCCCCAACACACCCAATACAATGGTAAATTGTATAGGTGCACTAGTTCGGCGAAGAGATGGTGATACAAGTGCAATATGGATGGTAGATATAGGTTTTTGTAATCTGAAAATATAAAAACAGCAAGGTAACTAATGGTAAAAGTGAGCGAAAATGGTATTGCAATGCGTTGAAACAAGGCCTAGGGTTCATACTTTCACTAGTGCAAGTTCTCTCAACAAGGATAACATAATTATATCATATAACTATCCCTCAACATGCAACAAAGAGCCACTCCAAAGTCACTAATAGCGGAGAACAAACGAAGAGATTATTGTAGGGTACAAAACCACCTCAAAGTTATTCTTTTTGATTGATCTATTCAAGAGTCCGTAGTAAAATAACACGAAGCTATTCTTTCTGTTCGATCTATCCTAGAGTTCGTACTAGAATAACACCTTAAGACACAAATCAACCAAAACCCTAATGTCACCTAGTTACTCCAATGTCACCTCAAGTATTCGTGGGTATGATTATACGATATGCATCACACAATCTCAGATTCATCTATTCAACCAACACAAAGAACTTCAAAGAGTGCCCCAAAGTTTCAACCAGAGAGTCAAGACAAAAATGTGTGCCGACCCCTATGCATAAGTTCACGAGGTCACGGAACTCGCAAGTTGATCACCAAAACATACATTAAGTGGATCACGTGAATATCCCATTGTCACCACAGATAAGAACATGCAAGACATACATCAAGTGTTCTCAAATCCTTAAAGACTCAATCCGATAAGATAACTTCCAATGGAAAACTCAATTCATCACAAGGAGATAGAGGGGGAGAAACATCATAAGATCCAACTATAATAGCAAAGCTCGCGATACATCAAGATCATGCGAATCAAGAACACGAGATAGAGAGAGAGAGATCAAACACATAGCTACTGGTACATACCATCAGCCCCGAGGGTGAACTACTCCCTCCTCATCATGGAGAGCTTCGGGGTGATGAAGATGGCCACCGGAGAGGGATTCCCCCTGATGACCCACAAGTATAGGGGATCTATCGTAGTCCTTTTGATAAGTAAGAGTGTCGAACCCAACTAGGAGCAGAAGGAAATGATAAGCGGTTTTCAGCAAGGTATTCTCTGCAAGCACTGAAATTATAGGTAATAGATAGTTTTGTGATAAGATAATTGGTAACGAGCAACAAGTAACAAAAGTAAATAAAGTGCAACAAGGTGGCCCAATCCTTCTTGTAGCAAAGGACAAGCCTAGACAAACTCTTATATGATGTAAAACGCTCCTGAGGACACATGGGAATTATCGTCAAGCTAGTTTTCATCACGTTCATATGATTCGCGTTCGGTACTTTGATAATTTGGTATGTGGGTGGACCGGTGCTTGGGTGCTGCCCTTACTTGGACAAGCATCCCACTTATGATTAACCTTTATTGCAAGCATCCGCAACTACAACAAAAGTATAAAGGTAAACCTAACCATAGCATGAAACATATGGATCCAAATCAGCCCCTTACGAAGCAACGCATAAACTAGGGTTTAAGCTTCTGTCACTCTAGCAACCCATCATCTACTTATTACTTCCCAATGCCTTCCTGTAGGCCCAAATAATGGTGAAGTGTCATGTAGTCGATGTTCACATAACACCACTAGAGGAGAGACAACATACATCTCATCAAAATATCGAACGAATACCAAATTCACATGACTACTAATAGCAAGACTTGTCCCATGTCCTCAGGAACAAACGTAACTACTCACAAAGCATATTCATGTTCATAATCAGAGGAGTATTAATATGCATATAGGATCTGAACATATGATCTTCCGCCAAATAAACCAACTAGCATCAACTACAAGGAGTAATTAACACTACTAGCAACCCACAGGTACCAATCCCGGACTTGGAGACAAGAATTGGATACAAGAGATGAACTAGGGGTTTGAGAGGAGATGGTGCTGGTGAAGATGTTGATGGAGATTGTCCTCTCCCGATGAGAGGAGCGTTGGTGATGACGATGACGATGATTTCCCCCTCCTGGAGGGAAGTTTCCCCGGCAGAACAGCTCCGCTAGAGCCCTAGATTGGTTCCACCTAGGTTCCGCCTCGTGGCGGCGGAGTCTCGTCCAGAAAGATGGCTTCTCATTTTTTTCTCATCGAAAGACCCCATATAGCAGAAGATGGCCATCGGAGGGCCACCAGGGGGCCCACGAGGTAGGGGGCACGCCCAGGGGGGTAGGGCGCGCCCCCACCCTCGTGGGCAGGGTGTGGCCCCCCTGGTGAACTTCTTGCACTCAGTATTTTTTATATATTCTAAAAACGTCTTCCGTGAAGTTTCATGACTTTTGGAGCTGTGTAGAATAGGTCTCTAATATTTGCTCCTTTTCCAGCCCAGAATCCCAGCTGCCGGCATTCTCCCTCTTTATGTAAACCTTGTAAAATAAGAGAGAATAGGCATAAGTATTGTGACATAATGTGTAATAACAACCCATAATGTAATAAATATCGATATAAAAGCATGATGCAAAATGGACGTATCACCCCCCTCCGACAGGGTGCCGGAACGGGTCTAGATTGGTTTTCGGTGGCTACAGAGGCTTGCGGCGGCGAAACTCCCGATCTAGGTTATTTTCTGGAGGTGTCTGTATTTATAGGAATTTTTGTCGTCAGGAACAAGTCAGGGGGGGTCCCCGAGTCATCCACGAGATA
This sequence comes from Triticum urartu, assembly GCF_056163025.1. Lineage (NCBI taxonomy): Eukaryota > Viridiplantae > Streptophyta > Magnoliopsida > Poales > Poaceae > Triticum > Triticum urartu. Next base: position 316,901,032 of record NC_141879.1, on the reverse strand, counting down.
GGGCGGCGCGCCTGGGGGGGGGGGGGTAGGGCGCGCCCCCACCCTCATGGATGGCCCGGGACTCTTCTGTCCAAACTCTTTTACTCCGGGGCCTTCTTTTGGTCCATAAAAATCATCAAAAATTGGCACATCAATTGGACTCCGTTTGGTATTCCTTTTCTGTAAAACTCAAAAACAAGGAAAAAACAGAAACTCGCACTGGGCCCTAGGTTAATAGGTTAGTCCCAAAAATCATATAAAATACAATAAAAATGCATATAAAACATTCTAGATGGATAATATAATAGCATGGGACAATAAAAAATTATAGATACGTTGGAGACGTATCAGTATTTCCCTCAGTTATGAAACCAAGGTTATCGAACTAGTAGGAGAACCAAGCAACACAACGTAAACAGCCCCTGCACACAAATAACAACACCTCGCAACCCGACATGTTAAAGGGGTTGTCAATCCCTTTCGGGTAACGGCGCCAGAAATTGGTGTGCGACGGTAAAAAGGTTGTAATAGATTCGATAAATAGATCGCAAATAAAATAAAGTGCAGCCAAGTATTTTTGTATTTTTGGTTTAATAGATCTGAAAAGAAAAGCAAGGAAAAAGTAGATCGCAAAGGAAAATATATGAGAAATAAGACCCGGGGGCCGTAGGTTTCACTAGTGGCTTCCCTCGAGGAAAATAGCAAACGGTGGGTAAACAAATTACTGTTGGGAAATTGATAGAACTTCAAATAATTATGACGATATCTAGGAAATGATCATTACATAGGCATCACGTCCAAGATTAGTAGACCGACTCCTGCCTGCATCTACTACTATTACTCCACACATCAACCGCTATCTAGCATGCATCTAGTGTATTAAGTTCATGGAAAAATGGAGTAATGCAATAAGAACGATGACATGATGCAGAAAAGATCCGTTTATCTATATGGCGGTAATATAGATCTCGTCATTTTATCCTTAGTAGGAACGATACATACGTGTCGGTTCCCTTTCTGTCACTGGGATCAAGCACCGTAAAATCGAACCCACTACCGTGCACCTCTTCCCATTGCAAGATAAATAGATCGAGTTGCCAGACAAAACCCAAATATAGGATAAGAAATACGAGGCTATAAGAGATCATGCATAAAAGAGATTAAAGAAACTCAAATACTTTCATGGATATAAAAACATAGATCTGATCATAAACTCGAAGTTCATCGATCCCAACAAATACACCACAAAAGAGTTACATCACATGGATCTCCAAGAGACCATTGTATTGAGGATCAAGAGAGAGAGATGAAGCCATCTAGCTACTAACTACGGACCCGAAGGTCTACAAAGAACTACTCATGCATCATCGGAGAGGCACCAATGGAAGTGGTGAACCCCTCCGTGATGGTGTTTAGATTGGATATGGTGATTCTGGACTCTGCGGCGGCTGGATGAATATTTCGTCTACTGCCCTAGGGTTTTGGGAATATTTGGGTATTTATAGAGCAAAGAGGTGGTCCGGGGGGCACCCGATGTGGGAACAACCCACCGAGGCGTGCCAGGGCCTCCTGGCGCGCCTTGGTGGGTTGTGCCCCCCTCGGGGCACCCCCCGGGTGCAACCAGGGCCCATCTTCTTGCTTTTGGCCCATAAAAAATCATTGTAATGTTTCATGCCATTTGGACTCCGTTTGATATTGATTTCCCGCGATGTAAAAAACATGGAAAAAATAGGAACATGAACTAGCACTGGGCACTATGTCAATAGGTTAGTACCAAAAAATGATATAAAATGATTATAAAACATCCAAGTTTGATAATAAAAGAGCATGGAACAATCAAAAATTATAGATACGTTGGAGACGTATCAGCATCTCTAAGCTTAGCTCCTACTCGTCCTTGAGTAGGTAAGTGATAAAAACATAATTTTTGATGTGGAGTGCCGTTCATCAAGTCATATCATATTCTTTTCTTTATAACATGGACATTTGGACTTTTATGTGATTCCAAGCAATAGTCTAGTTTTGACACAATAATTTAGATACTCAAGCATATCAAGAAGCAACCATGTCTTTCAAAATATCAACGCTAAAATAAGTTATCCCTAGCCCATCATGCTCAAACATTGATCCATTCATGAAACACACTCAAATATTAACTACACCCAATACATGGGCATGATCATATTGCCTCCTAGTTGGTGCTTTTTATAAGATAAGATGGAGACTCAAATTTCAAAATAAAAATTGCATAAGGTAAACGATAGACCCTTCGCAGAGGGAAGTAGGGATTTGTAGAGGTGCCAGAGCTCAAAGAGAAAAAATTGATATAAAAAACATTTTAGGAGGTGTATCCATCCCACCAACGAAAACGACTTAGAGTTCCGAATACTTTCCATGCATAGATATATCAAAGGCGGTTCCCAAACAGAAAATAAAGTTTATTCCTTTTTCCACCATAACTTTCACTTTCCATGGCTAACCGTATCCATGGGTGCCCTCCATACCAGCACTTTCCAAGGAATTTATTATTTGACAACATAAAGTAAATTCATTTTTGTTTTTGCATTTCGGGACCGGGCATCCCTAATACCTTTGCCTTACTCTCATGCAATGACAAGTGAATAAACACTCATCTTGAGAATAACACATCTAGCATGGAAAATATTAGCCACCCCTCACCGCTCCGCGAGCGAAACAGACACACAAAAGAGAAGTTTATTTTGAAAATTAGAGATGTCACATGCAAATTTTCTTAGAACAGCAGAAGAATACCGCGTATAGGTAGATATAGTGGACTGATGTGGCAAAACTAGTTTAATGGATTTTGGATGCACAAGTAAAGGTCATACTTAGTGCAAAATGAAGGCTAGCAAAAGATTGGAAAGCGACCAACCAAGAAATGAATAATATTATAAGCAAGCATTAAGCATAATCAACACCAAATAATGCACCACAAGTAGGGTATAATTTTCATTGCATGACTATTGACTTTCGTACTTGCATGGGGAATCACAAACCTTAACACCCATATTCTTACTAGAGCACAATTGCTCATCAACATAACTCACATATCACATCATCATATCTCAAAACTATTACTAAGAATCAAGTTTATTTTGTCCAATGATCTTCATGACATTTTCTTTACTTTATCCTTCTTGGATATCTATCACTTCGGGACTAATTTTCATGAGTTGCTTTTCATAAGCTCAAACAAATATAAGTGAAGATCATGAGCATAACAAATTTTCTTTCTCTCAAAATAATTTAAGTGAAGCAAGAGAGAATTTCTTCAAAATTTTACTAACTCTCAAACAAATCTAAGTGAAGCAAGAGAGTATTTCTTCAAATATAAAAAAGCACACCATGCTCAAAAAGATATAAGTGAAGCGCTAGAGCAAGTCCTAGCTCATAAAAGATATAAGTGAAGCATAGAGAGCAATTCTAACAAGTCATGACATAATTTTGGCTCTCTCAAATAGGTGTGTCCACCAAGGATTGATAACTTAAAACACAAAATAAAACAAGAAAAGACACATATCATACAAGACGCTCCAAGCAAAACACATATCATGTGACGAATAAAAAGATAGTCTCGAGTAAAATACTGATAGTTGTTGGAAGAAAGTGGGGATGCCACTCGAGGGCATCCCGAAGCTTAGTTGGTTGCTCATTCTTGGATAATATCTTGGGATGTCGGGGCATCCCCAAGCTTAGTATCTTACATACTTCCTTCATCCATCGTAAGAAAACCCAAAACTTGAAAACTTCAATCACACAAAACTCAACAAAGCCTTCGTGAGATCCGTTAGTATAAGAATAATAAACCACTACTATAAGTGCTATATCAAGACAATTCATATTTTGTTTTTGTATTATATCTACTGTATTCCAACTTTTCTATGGCAAAAACTCATCAAAGAAAACCATAGAGCCATCAAAATAAGCACACAACACAAAGAAAACAGAATCTGTCAAAACAGAACAGTCTGTAGCAATCTGACTATTTCAAATACTTCTGTAACTACAAAAACTCCGAAAAATTAGGACGACCTGAGAAATTTGCATATTGATCTACTGCAATGGGAATGGGCATTTTATCACTCTCTGGTATAAATGAAAATTAATTTCGTGAGCATAAACTTTCTGTTTTTTCAGCAAGACCAAACAACTATTGCCCAAGAAGATCCTAAAGGCTTTACTTGGCACAAACACTAATTAAAACATAAAAACACAATCATAACAGTAGCAACATTGTGCTAACACTCAAGAACAGGAAGCAAAAAGCAAAAATAAATTTTATTCATTGGGTCGCCTCCCGACAAGCGCTATAGTTTTACGCCCTTAGCTAGGCATAACGCAAGGATCTAGGTTTTGTCATCTTTGGTTCGAGATCCATAAGATGCCCTCATGATTGATTCATAGGGTGGATTAATTCTAGTTCTAGGAAAGTGTTCCATACCCTTCCTCAAAGGAAATTGGAACTTAATATTTCCTTCTTTCATATCAATCACGACACCGATAGTGCATAAAAACGGTCTACCAAGAATAATTGGACAAGACGGATTGCAATCAATATCAAGAACAATAAAATCTATGGGAACATAATTCCTATTTGCAAGAATAAGAACATCATTAATATTTCCCATAGGCTTTTTAATAGTGGAATCCGCCAAGTGCAAATTCAAGGAACATTCTTCAAGATTGGTAAGACCAAGCACATCACATAAAGATTTCGGAATTGTGGAAACACTAGCACCCAAGTCACACAAAGCAAAACACTGATAATTTTTAATCTTGACATTGATAGTAGGTTCCCATTCATCATACAATTTTCTAGGAATTGAAACTTCTAATTCCTATTTTTCTTCAAGAGCCTTCATCATAGCATCGACAATATGTTTAGTAAAAGCTTTATTTTGTTCATAAGCATGGGGTGAATTTATCATGGATTGCAACAAAGAAATACAATAAATCAAAGAACAACTATGATAATTAAAGTCTTTGTAATCCAAAATAGTGGGTGCATCACTACCTAAAGTTTTGACCTCTCCAAACCCACATTCATCAATTTTCTCAACAAGATTTTCACCCTTCGAAATATTGGGACACCTTCTACCTAAAGTTGACTCTTCTCCAGTCCCTTTTTCATCATTCTTAACTTTAATAAACAAGTAATCAATAGAAGAAACACCAATCATTTTAAGATCTTCATCATCTTTGCAAGAATAATCACTAGAAAAAGCTTTTTCCAAAAAATTTCTTTTAGCTCTAAGCATAGCAGTTCTTTTCTTACTTTCATCCATAGAAACACAAAGAGATTTAGTTGATTCATCTAATTTAGGCAAAAAAAATTCATCTTGAGATTTTCCACATCATGAGCAATTCTATCAACACTTCTAGACAAATCATCAATTTTGTTCAACTTTTCTTCTGTGGAAGTGTTGAAAACTTTTTGTGTGTTGATATATTTTTTAATATTATTCTCAAGATCGGAGGTGTTCCTATTATTATTATAGGATTGATTTCCATAGGAATTACCATAGTTATTAGAGGAATTACTAGGAAAAGGCCTAGGATTAAAATTACCTCTATGAGCATTGTTGTTGAAATTATTTCTAGAGATAAAATTCACATCAATGGCATCACTATTTTGCTCAATCAAAGTAGAGGCATATCATTAAAATCAATAATTTCACAAGAGCATCAACTTTACCACTCAAAGAAGAAATTTCTTCAACTGAATTAACTTTTTTTACTAGTAGGAGCTCTTTTGGTATGCCATTGAGAATAATTTGCCATAATATTATCAAGCAATTTGGTCAATTCACCCAAAGTAATTTCCATAAAAGTACCACCCGCTGTGAAATCTAAAAGATTACGAGAAACAAAATTCAATCCTGCATAAAATATTTGTATGATCATCCAAAGATTTAACCCATGAGTTGGGCAATTCCTTAGCATCATTTTCATCCTTTCCAAGATTGCGCAACATGCTCATGTTCAAGTTTCTTGAAATTCATGATCTGGGTTCTAAGGGAAATAATTTTTGTACTTAGTGATAAAAGCATCTTTGCACTTATTCCAAGAATCGATATTATTGCGAGGCAAAGAAGAGAACCAAATTTTTGCAGAATCACGCAAAGAGAACAGAAATAATTTCATCTTGACCACATCATTGTCCACATATTTTTCTTTTGCATATCGCATAATTCCATGAAGGTATTAAGATGGGACGTGGCATCCTCATTAGGAGTACCGGAAAATTGGTTTTTCATAACAAGATTCAGCAAAGCCGTATTAATATCACAAGTCTCCGCACTAGTGGCGGGAGGAGCAAGCGGAGTGCCAATAAAATCATTTTTGTTGGTATTTGAGAAATCACATAACTTGGTGTTCTCTTGAGTCATGATGACCACACAACAAGATTGCATTCAAAAACAGATCCGGCAAGAAAACGGCGAACGGAAAAAGAGGCGCAAATAAAACGACAATTTTTTGTGAAGTGGGGGAGAGGAAAACGAGAGGCAAATGGAAAATAATGTAAATTGCAAGGAGATGATATTTGTGATTAGGAACCTGGTATATGTTGAAGATCCTCCCCGGCAACGGCGCCAGAAATTCTCCTTGATGGTAGATGGAACTACGTCGATATTTCCTCGGAGAGGGAGGGATGATGTGTTGGGGAATGCAGTATTTCAAAATTTTCCTACGATCACGCAAGATCTATCTAGGAGATGCATAGCAACGAGAGGGGAGAGTGTGTCCATGTACCATCGTAGACTGAAAGCGGAAGCGTTAAGTAACGCGGTTGATGTAGTTGAACGTCTTCGCGATCCAACCGATCAAGTACCGAACGCACGACACCTCCGCGATCTGCACACGTTTGGCTCGGTGACGTCCCTCGTACTCTTGATCCAGTTGAGGCCGAGGGAGAGTTTCTTCGGCACGACGGCGTGATGACGGTGATGATGAAGTTACCGACGCAGGGCTTCACCTAAGCACTACAACGATATGACCGAGGTGGAAATATGTGGAGGGGGCACCGCACACGGCTAAGACAACTATCAACTTGTGTGTTCTAGGGTGCCCCCTGCCCCCGTATATGAAGGAGCAAGGGGGGAGGCCGGCCGGCCCTCATGGGGCGCGCCCCAAGTAGGATTCCTACTAGGAATAGTAATCCTATTCCTAGTAGGTTTCCAACAAGGGAAGAGAGGGGGAATGAAGGAGAGGGACAGAGGGAGAAGGAAAGGGAGGGGGCGCCGCCCCCTCCTAGTACAATTCGGACTGCTCAAGGGGGGGAGAAGCCCTAGGGCCCTCTCCTCTCTCTCTCTCACAAGGCCCATGTTGGCGCATTAGTTCCCCCGAGGTTTCCGATAACCCCCTGGCACTCCGATATATATCTGGTGACCCCGGAAATCATCCGATGTCCAAATAACATCGTCCAATATATCAATATTTATGTCTCGACCATTTCGAGACTCCTCGTCATGTCCGTGATCACATCTGGGACTCCGAACTATCTTCGGTACATCAAAACACATAAACTCATAATACTGATCGTCATCGAACGTTAAGCATGCGGACCCTACGGGTTCGAGAACTATGTAGACATGACCGAGACTCATCTCTGGTCAATAACCAATAGCGGAACCTGGATGCTCATATTGGTTCCTACATATTCTGCGAAGATCTTTATCGGTCAAACCACATAACATCATACATTGTTCCCTTTGTCATCGGTATGTTACTTGCCCGAGATTCGATCGTCGGTATCTCAATACCTAGTTCAATCTCGTTACCCGCAAGTCTCTTTACTCGTTTCGTAATGGAACATCCCGCAACTAACTAATTAGTCACATTGCTTGCAAGGCTTATAGTGATGTGCATTACCGAGAGTCAATAATATAGATTACATAGTAATGATTCTAACACCCATGGAGTCTTTGTGCTAATCATGTTTTGCTTGTGAGAGAGGCTTAGTCAATGGGTCTGCAACATTCAGATCCATATGTATCTTGCAAATATCTATGTGTCCCTCCTTGACTTGATCATGGATGGAATTGAAGCGTTGCTTGATGTGCTTGGTTCTCTTCTGAAATCAGGATTCCTTTGCCAAGGCAATTGCACCAGTATTGTCACAAAAGATTTTCATTGGACCTGATGCACTAGGTATGACACCTAGATTAGATATGAACTCCTTCATCCAGACTCCTTCATTTGCTGCTTCCGAAGCAGCTATGTATTCCGCTTCACACGTAGATCTCGCCACGACGCTTCGCTTAGAACTGCACCAACTGACAGCTCCACCATTCAATAAAAATACATATCTGGTTTGTGACTTAGAGTCATCCGGATCAGTGTCAAAGATTGCATTGACGTAACCGTTTACGACGAGCTCTTTGTCACCTCCATACATGAGAAACATATCCTTAGTCCTTTTCGGGCATTTCAGGATGTTCTTGACCACTGTCCAGTGATCCACTCTTGGATTACTTTGGTACCTCCCTGCTAAACTAATAGCAAGGCACACATCAGGTCTGGTACACAACATTGCATACACGATAGAACCTATGGCTGAAGCATAGGGAATGACTTTCATTTTCTCTCTATCTTCTGTAGTGGTCGGGCATTGAGTCTGACTCAACTTCACACCTTGTAACAGAGGCAAGAACCCTTTCTTTGCTTGATCCATTTTGAACTTCTTCAAAACTTTATCAAGGTATGTGCTTTGTGAAAGTCCAATTAAGCGTCTCGATCTATCTCTATAGATCTTGATGCCCAATATATATGCAGCTTCATCGAGGTCTTTTATTAAAAAAATTCTTATTCAAGTATCCTTTTATGCTATTCAAAAATTCAGTATCATTTCCGATCAGCAATATGTCATCAACATATAATATCAGAAATGCTACAGAGCTCCCACTCACTTTCTTGTAAATACAGGCTTCTCCAAAAGTCTGTATAAAACCATATGCTTTGGTCACACTATTAAAGTGTATATTCCAACTCTGAGAAGCTTGCACTAGTCCATAAATGGATCGATGGAGCTTGCACACTTTGTTAGCACCTTTTGGATCGACAAAACCTTCTGGTTGCATCATATACAACTCTTCTTTGAGATATCCATTAAGGAATGCAGTTTTGACATCCATTTGCCAAATTTCATAATCATAAAATGCGTCCATTGCTAACATGATTCAGACGGACTTAAGCATCGCTACGTGTGGGAAGGTTTCATCGTAGTGAACTCTTTGGACTTGTCGAAAACCTTTTGCAACAAGTCATGCTTTGTAGACAGTAACATTAACGTCAACGTCAGTCTTCTTCTTGAAGGTCCATTTATTCTCTATGGCTTACTGATCAACGGGCAAGTCAACCAATGTCCACACTTTGTTCTCATACATGGATCCCATCTCATATTTCATGACCTCAAGCCATTTTGCGGAATCTGGGCTCATCATCGCTTCCTCATAGTTTGTAGGTTCGTTATGGTCAAGTAACATGACTTCTAGAACAGGATTACCGTACCACTCTGGTGCGTATCTTACTCTGGTTGACCTACGGGGTTCGGTAGTAACTTTATTAGAAGTTTCATGATCATCATCATTAGGTTCCTCACTAATTGGTGTAGGAATCACAGGAACTGATTGCTATGATGGACTACTTTCCAATAAGGAAGTAGGTACAATTACCTCATCAACTTCTACTTTCCTCCCACTCACTTCTTTCGAGAGAAACTCCTTCTCTAGAAAGGATCCATTCTTAGCAACGAATATCTTGCCTTCGGATCTGTGATAGAAGGTGTACCCAACAGTCTCTTTTGGGTATCCTATGAAGACACATTTTTCTGATTTGGGTTCGAGCTTATCAGGTTAAAGCTTTTTCACACAAGCATCGCAACCCCAAACATTAAGAAACGACAATTTGGGGTTCTTGCCAAACCACAGTTCATAAGGTGTCGTCTCAACAGATTTCGATGGTGCCCTATTTAACGTGAGTGCAGTCGTCTCTAAAGCATAACCCCAAAATGATAGCGGTAAATCAGTAAGAGACATCATAGATCGCACCATATCTAATAAAGTGCGGTTACGACGTTCGGACACACCATTGCACTATGGTGTTCTAGGTGGCGTGAGTTGCGAAACTATTCCGCATTGTTTCAAATGAAGACCAAACTCGTAACTCAAATATTCTCCTCCACGATCAGATCATAGAAACTTTATTTTCTTGTCATGATGATTTTCCAGTTCATTCTGAAATTGTTTGTACTTTTCAAATGTTTCACACTTATGTTTCATCAAGTAGATATACCCATATCTGCTCAAATCATCCGTGAAGGTCAGAAAATAATGATACCCGCCACGTGCATCAACACTCATCGGACCGCATACATCAGTATGTATTATTTCCAATAAGTTTGTTGCTCGTTCCATTGTTCTGGAGAACGGAGTCTTAGTCATCTTGCCCATGAGGCATGGTTCGCAAGCATCAAGTGATTCATAATCAAGTGATTCCAAAAGTCCATCACATGGAGTTTCTTCATGCGCTATACACCAATATGACCTAAATGGCAGTGCCAAAAATAATTTGCACTATCATTATTAAACTTATATCTTTTGGCTTCAATACTATGAATATGTGTATCACTACTATCAAGATTTAGTAAAAATAGACCACTCATCAAGGGTGCATGACCATAAAAGATATTAATCATATAAATAGAACAACCATTATTCTCTGATTTAAATGAATATCTGTCTCGCATCAAACAAGATCCAGATATAATGTTCATGCTTAATGTTGGCACCAAATAACTAATATTCAGGTCTAATACTAATCCTAAATGTAGATGTAGAGGTAGCGTGCCGATGGCAATCACATTGACTTTGGAACCATTTCCCACGCGCATCGTCACCTCGTCCTTAGCCAATCTTCGTTTAATCCGTAGCCCTTGTTTCAAGTCGCAAATATTAGCAACAGAACCAGTATCAAATACCCAGGCGCTACTGTGAGCATTAGTAAGGTACACATCAATAACATGTATATCAAATATACCTTTCACTTTGCCATCCTTATCCGCCAAATACTTGGGGCAGTTCCGCTTCCAGTGACCAGTCCCTTTGTACTAGAAGCACTCAGTCTCAGGCTTAGGTCCAGACTTGGGCTCATTCACTTGAGCAGCAACTTGCTTGTTGTTCTTCTTGAAGTTCCCCTTCTTCCCTTTGCCCTTCTTCTTGAAACTGGTGGTCTTGTTGACCATCAACACTTGACGCTCCTTGATTTCTTCCTCCGCAGCCTTTAGCATTGCGAAGAGCTCGGGAATTGTCTTATCCATCCCTTGCATATTATAGTTCATCATGATGCTCTTGTAGCTTGTTGGCAGTGATTGAAGAACTTTGTCAATGACACTATCATCAGGAAGATTAACTCCCAGCTGAATCAAGTGTTTGTGGAACCCAGACATTCTGAGTATATGTTCACTGACAGAACTACTCTCCTCCATTTTGCAGCTGTAGAACTTATTGGAGACTTCATATCTCTCAATCCAGGCATTTGCTTGAAATATTAACTTCAACTCCTAGAACATCTCATATGCTCCATGATGTTCAAAACGTCGTTGAAGTCCCGATTCTAAGCCATAAAGCATGGCACAGTGAACTATCGAGTAGTCATCAGCTTTAATTTGCCAGACGTTCTTAACATCATCAGCATCTGCAGTAGGCTTGTCACCCAGCGGTGCTTCTAGGAAGTAATTGTTCTGTGCAGCAATGAGGATAATCCTCAAGTTACGGACCCAGTCCGCGTAATTGCTACCATCATCTTTCAACTTAGCTTTCTCTAGGAACGCATTAAAATTCAACGGAACAACAGCACAGGCCATTTATCTACAACGACATAGACATGCAAAATACTATCAGGTACTAAGTTAATGATAAATTAAAGTTTAGTTGATCATATTACTAAAGAACTCCCACTTAGATAGACATCCCTCTAATCATCTAAGTGATCACGTGATCCATATCAACTAAACCATGTCCGATCATCACGTGACATGGAGTAGTTTTCAATGGTGAACATCACTATGTTGATCATATCTACTATATGATTCACGCTCGACCTTTTGGTCTCAGTGTTCTGAGGCCATATCTGCATATGCTAGGCTCGTCAAGTTTAACCCGAGTATTCTGCTTGTGCAAAACTGGCTTCCACTTGTTCTATGTGAACGTAGAGCTTATCACACCCGATCATCACGTGGTGTCTCGGCACGACGAACTGTAGCAACGGTGCATACTTAGGGACAACACTTATACCTTGAAATTTAGTGTGAGATCATCTTACAATGCTACCATCGTACTAAGCAAAATAAGATGCATAAATGATAAACATCACATGCAATCAAATAAGTGATATGATATGGCCATCATCATCTTGTGCCTTTTGATCTCCATCTCCAAAGCACCATCATGATCACCATCGTCACCGGCTTGACACCTTGATCTCCATCGAAGCATCATTGTCGTCTCGCCAACTATTGCTTCCACGACTATCGCTACCACTTAGTGATAAAGTAAAGCAATTACATGTCGATTGCATTTCATAGAATAAAGCGATAACCATATGGCTCCTGCCAGTTGCCGATAACTATGTTACAAAACATGATCATCCCATACAACAATTTATATAATCATGTCTTGACCATATCACATCACAACACGCCCTGCAAAAACAAGTTAGACGTCCTCTACTTTGTTGTTGCAAGTTTTACGTGGCTGCTATGGGCTTCTAGCAAGAACCATTCTTACCTACGCATCAAAACCACAATGTAGTATAGTGCTTGCTGTTTGATCTTCAGAAAGAACCCTGTTCATTGAAACTGATTCAACTAAAGTTGGAGAAACAGACACCCACTAGCCACCTGTGTGTGAAGCACGTCGGTAGAACCAGTCTCGCGTAAGCGTACATGTAATGTCGGTCTGAGCCGCTTCATCCAACAATACCGCTGAATCAAGAATGAACTAGTGATGACAAGCAATATGTATATACCCACGCCCACAACTCCTTTGTGTTTTACTCGTGCATATAACATCTACGCATAGACCTGGCTCGGATGCCACTGTTGGGGAAAGCAATATTTGAAAATTTTCCTACGATCACGCAAGATCTATCTAGGAGATGCATAGCAACAAGAGGGGAGAGTGTGTCCATGTACCCTCGTAGACCGAAAGCGGAAGCGTTAAGTAACGGGATTGATGTAGTCGAACGTCTTCGCGATCCAACTGATCAAGTACTGAACGCACGGCACCTCCGCGTTCTGCACACGTTTAGCTAGGTGGCGTCCCTTGTACTCTTGATCTAGTTGAGGCCGAGGGAGAGTTTCGTCAGCACGACGGCGTGATGATGGTGATGATGAAGTTGCCGACGTAGGGCTTCGCCTAAGCACTACAACGATATGACCGAGGTGGAAATCTGTGAAGGGGGGCATCGCACACGGCTAAGACAACTGTCAACTTGTGTGTTCTAGGGTGTTGGGGAACGTAGTAATTTCAAAAAATTTCCTACGCACACACACAGGATCATGGTGATGCATAGCAACGAGAGGGGAGAGTGTGTCCACGTACCCTCGTAGACCGAAAGCGGAAGCGTTAGCACAATGTGGTTGATGTAGTCATACGTCTTCACGATCCGACCGATCCAAGTACCGAACGCACGGCACCTCCGAGTTTAGCACACGTTCAGCTCGATGACGTCCCACAAACTCCGATCCAGCAGAGCTTCATAGGAGAGTTTCGTCAGCACGACGGCGTGATGACGGTGAGGATGATGCTACCGACGCAGGGCTTCGCCTAAGCACCGCTATGATATAATCTTGGTGGATTATGGTGGAGGGGGGCACCGCACACGGCTGGAATAGATCAATAGATCAAGTTGTGTGTCTAGAGGTGCTCCCCTGCCCCCGTATATAAAGGAGCAAGGGGGGAGGCCAGCAGGCTCTAGAGGGCGTACCAGGAGGAGGAATCCTCCTCCTAGTAGGAGTAGGATTCCCCTCATTCCTACTCCTACTAGGAGGGGGAAAGGAAGGGGGAGAGGGAGAAGGAAAGGGGGGAGCCGCCCCCCTCTCCTAGTCCAATTCAGACTAGAGGGGGAGGGCGCGTGGCCTGCCCTAGGCCAGCCCTCTCTCTCTCTCCACTAAGGCCCATAAGGCCCACTATTTCTCCCGGGGGGTTCTGGTAACCCTCCGGCACTCCAGTTTTCTCCGAAACCACCCGGAACACTTCCGGTGTCCGAATATAGTCGCCCAATATATCGATCTTTACATCTTGACCATTTCGAGACTCCTCGTCATGTCCGTGATCATATCCGGGACTCCGAACTACCTTCGGTACATCAAAAGACAAAAACTCATAATACCGATCGTCACCAAACTTTAAGCGTGCGGACCCTACGGGTTCAAGAACTATGTAGACATGAATGGGACACGTCTCCGGTCAATAACCAATAGCGGAACCTGGATGTTCATATTGGCTCCCACATATTCTACGAAGATCTTTATCGGTCAAACCGCATAACAACATACGCTATTCCTTTTGTCATCGGTATGTTACTTGCCCGAGATTCGATCGTCGGTATCTCAATACCTAGTTCAATCTCATTGCCGGCAAGTCTCTTTAATTGTTCCGTAATACATCATCCTGCAACTAACTCATTAGTTACAATGCTTGCAAGGCTTATAGTGATGTGCATTACCGAGTGGGCCCAGAGATACCTCTCCGACAATCGGAGTGACAAATCCTAATCTTGATTTATGCCAATCAACAAGTACCTTCGGAGACACCTGTAGAGCACCTTTATAATCACCCAGTTACGTTGTGATGTTTGGTAGCACACAAAGTGTTCCTCCGGTAATCAGGATTTGCATAATCTCATAGTCATAGGAACATGTATAAGTCATGAAGAAAGCAATAGCAGAAAACTAAACGATCAAGTGCTAAGCTAACGGAATGGGTCAAGTCAATCACATCATTCTCCTAATGATGTGATCCCATTAATCAAATGACAACTGATGTCTATGGTTAGGAAACATAACCATCTTTGATTAACGAGCTAATCAAGTAGAGGCATACTAGTGACACTCTGTTTGTTTATGTATTCACACATGTACCAAGTTTCCGGTTAATACAATTCAAGCATGAATAATAAACATTTATCATGATACGAGGAAATAAATAATAACTTTATTATTGCCTCTAGGGCATATTTCCTTCATAGGGTGCCCCCTGCCCCATATATAAAGGAGCAAGGGGGGGAGGCCGGCCGGCCCTCATGGGGTGCGCCCCAAGTAGGAGTCCTACTAGGAATAGGAATCCTATTCCTTGTAGGTTTCCAACAAGGGAAGAGAGGGGGAAGGAAGGAGAGGGAGAGAGGGAGAAGGGAAGGGAGGGGTGTCGGTGTCATAACCAGTGGATCTCGGGTAGGGGGTCCCGAACTGTGCGTGTGAGGTTGATGGTGACAGGAGACAGGGAACACTATGTTTACCCAGGTTCGGGACCTCTCGATGGAGGTAAAACCTTACGTCCTGCTAGATTAATATTGATGAGTATGGGGGTTACAAGAGTTGATCTACCACGAGATCGTAATGGCTAAAACCCTAGAAGTCTAGCCTATCTGATTATGGTTGTTCTTCTCTAAGGATCTAGCCCTACAGTTTATATAGACACCGGAGGGATCTTGGGTTACATAAAGTCGGTTACCATGAAAGGAATCTTCATATTGGTCGCCAAGCTTGCCTTCCGTGCCAAGGAGAGTCCCATACGGACACGGGTAGAGTCTTCGGTCTTTGTATCTTCACATCCCATCAGTCCGGCCCATGGCTAACAGGCCGGACGCCCGAGGACCCCTTAGTCCAAGACTCCCTCAGTAGCCCCTGAACCAGGCTTCAATGACGAGGTGTCCGGCGCGTAGATTGTCTTCAGCAAAGGCGGGTTCCCTTCTTCAAAATAGTCTTCGGATGCAAAGAATGTATCCGGATCTGTAACCTAAGTACCCCACACAGCCGCAGAGAGTATAATATTTCATGAGTCAAATTCGCTGACAACTTTTTGTAATGTGATATCACGTCCCTGCCCGATTATTATTTCGAACCATTTTTCGGCCTGCCGCTTCGTATTTCGAGATGCGGTTTTATTAGCACGTCTTGTCAAAGCAGATATCGTGTCCCCTTATTGCGGGATCCTCATCAATACGGGTATGGGTAATCCAACCGTGCCGCCTGCACGACCCCTAGGGAATAGGCAAGTTTCATGGCGAGTGGGGAGGCGTTTGATATTCACCGTCTTTATAAGGAGATAAGGGTTCCCTTTCTTCACCAACGCCTTCTCTCTTTCTCTGCCCTTCCATTCTCGAGCTCCAGCGCCCAAGTCCTCATCTTTTCCGCTTCAAGGAGGCACTCAACCATGTCCGGATCTGGAGGGCAAGGCAAGTGGATGGCCTCCTCCGTTAAGGAGAAGGGCATCACCAAGCTTCGGGAGGTCAGGTATCTGGCGAAAGAAATTGCCCACCGGCTTCGAACCAAGGGGCAAATCGTCCCCACCCCGAAGCCTAAAGAGAGGATGGTGTTCATCCCCCACATCATCCGCGGGTCAGGGTTTCCTCTCCACCCTTTCGTCCGCGGGCTTATGTTCTATTGCAGGCTGGACTTCCACGATTTGGACTCCAATTCCTTCCTCACCATCTTGGCGTTTATCGTCGTGTGTGAGGCCTTCCTCCGCATCCCTCCCCACTTCAGACTGTGGCTGAAGACATTTAATGTGAAGCCGAAGGTGGTGGGCGGCGAACACGCAGAATGCGGAGGCGCCATGTTGAGAAAATTGTCCAACGTCCCGTGGCCCAAAGGCACCTTCGTGGAGACCGTCAAGGGGTGGCAAAAGCGGTGGTTCTATGTCACCGAGCCCCGCGACGTTGCCTGGGCTGCGGCTCCCGAATTCAAGTCCGGGGCCCCAATGCGGCTTACCTCCTGACTGGAGAAGGGCCTGGATTGGTCTTCGTCGGATGAGTTGATTGCGCTTCAGACGCGCATCAGGAGCATGATGGACAAGAATGTCAAGCTCATCGATGTGATTCAGGTGATGCTAATTCACCGGATCCTTCCTTGCCAGAACCGGGCTTGCCATCTATGGGAGTTCAATCCGGCCAAGCACAAGACCCTGCAACACTTCTTCGGAACTATGCACGAGGAGATCTGGAAGGTGCTCTTCAAGGCCGACGAGACGTGGCCGGAGACAACCGAGGACCGTGGACACGATCTGGCTCATCCTGCCAGTTCGGTAAGTATTCCATGCTTCAAGGTGTATCTCTTTCTGGCTTACTCAAGGAGGGTGTCCCAACTTCCCTATTTTGCCTTTTCAGGGTTGGACGAAGAAGGCAGAGCGGATCCGGTGTTTGGCTCCGCTGCCTGAGGAACCAGCCTTCCCGCTTTTGACGAAGATGCTGGTTCCGGCACCCTACATCACGCCGGAAAAGAAGGCCAAAAAGAGGGCCAAGGGGACCAGAGGAGGCCTCCGTCCCAAGGGTACTTCGGACGCGGCGTCCGAAGATGCTAAAATTCACTCCGTCGCCGAAGACGACGAGGAGGAGGAAGAGGAGGAAGAAAGCAACTTCCCCCTTCCCGAGGGGGGCGGGGAGAAGAGGGTGGCCTCCATAGATCTGGAGGTGGAGGCATCCAAGAGGGGAAAGCCTTCCCTCGCGGATAGCTCCGCGTGGGATGTCGATAGCAGCCCAGAGTGGCGCCCTCGAGACAAGCCCCTGGCTGAATCGTGAGTATCCGAAGACCCTGAAGTATTCATACATCCTCCTCTTTCACCTAATTCTAACATGTTGAATCATGCATTTGCAGTCCGGCCCATACCGCCCTCGAGCGATCCTCGTCTACGGGGAACTCGCTGGATCCGAAGGTGATGGACATCGGGTCCCTTCCAATGGCCTCCTCTCCCAAGGCTACGGACGACGCCGAGGTGTTGTCCCGAAGGACCCCCGACCAGGGAGAGATGCAGGAGATTGTCAAGATGACGCTAGAGGGAGAGACCTCGGCCACCGAACACATGGGGGAGCGGATCCCCATGGAGACCGGCGGTGGGGGCTATGTCCAATTCGGCCCCTAGCCGAATGTGGTCCCGGAGACCTATACGACTCCGGAATCCGGCCAGCAGCCTCCTTTATTGGGAGGAGGTGTGCCCATTCCACCAGTGACCTCTGTCCAACTAGAGGCGCTGGATACTCTACTAGAGGCGCTGCGAAGCGCCTCCATCGTCGAGGAGCACCTTACCCTCATGGGTGCGGTGATTGAGAAGATTCAGTCTGCGAAGAGCGGACTGACCGAAGCCTGTGCGAGGCTTCTAATAGGCTTTGAGGTAAGCTGTGCATTTATGTGAAAAGTAAGTTACAGTATAGACAGTAGCCCCTGAGACTCTGTCTGGTGTTCGGAAAGAAAAAGCCAAACAGAGGATCAAATAGCCATCCGCAGGAAACTAATCGTACATGTCTTTGTGAGTAATCAGGTATCGCTGCTGGCCGCGACTTCGCATGCTGCCGAAATCTCCGGACTGAAGCGGAAGCTGGAACGAACCGAGGAAGAGCTCGGCCGTGCGGAAAACCAGTCGGAAAATACCCAAGGTATGCAATGATATTGTGTATGTCCGGAAGGGATGAATAATGTAAGATGATCACAGTGCCATGACATTTATTAGGGGCGGCGACTGAGGTAGAGGCCCTCAAAAAGGTGCTGGCCGAGGCCAAGGAGAGAGCGGTAAATGAAAAAGCCGCCTCAGAAAAGCATGAGGCCATGGTTGGTGAGGTCCAGCAGGAGGTCCAGGACACAGCGAAGAAATGCGAGTCCTTGGAGCGCTAGAATGTGGACCAAGAGTCCGAACTCGCTAAGGCCCGCCAAAGCGCACAAGAGGCCCGAGCCGAAGCCCAAGGCGCCCTTCGAGAGATCCAGGAGGCCAAGAAGATCGCAGCGGGTAAGGCTTTCATTATGCAAAGCAAGTATGTGAACCCGAGGTATCTCTTACCGACTCGGATTTGGAGTTCTCCAGGGGCGTTTGCGGATTTACCGCGCAGTGTTTCTGACGCTGCGGAATTCTTCTGGGCCGAAGAGGGGAGCTCAACGGATAAGTTGTTCTGGTCGCAATATCTTGCTCCAGAACATCCGGTGCCCTTTAGCGACCAGCTAAAACAGTTGGTTGAGCTGCATAGGGTGGGCCAAACTAGCCATGAAGGATTTAATAATCCATCTGTGGCCTGCAGAAGCTATACCCGGCAGCTACTTCGGCCTCGTGAAGCGGCTGGTCAATGCCTGCCGGCGGCTTGATGCCATCAAGCGGTCGGTCTACATAGAAGGTGCGTGGATGGCCTTCGCCCGTGTTAAGATACAATGGGCTAAGATGGATGCCGTCAAGCTTGTGACCGAAGGTCCGCCTGCGGGAAAGGAGCACTGCACGCCCGAGCAGTATTTTGAAGATGTTCTGCAGGGATCCCGCATTGTGGCGGAGCAATGTGCTAAGGACATAATTTTCAAATGAATACATTCATGTAATCTTGTCCTGTATGATAAAAACAAAGCCTGATATGTAATATAATGCTTTGCTGTTTTGTTTAGTTAAAAAAATTTACCTCCTGTGCGGCCGTTTTTATCAAATCTGATACTTGACCAGTCGTTGTCTTCAGCCCCCATGTAGGTAGTACGGGGGTGTTTGGGATGAATCTAAACACGCTTTATCCAAGAGTTTGGTCCTTAAAGGAGGTGTTTAGTGCAACGAACCAGGCAATCGGACTATGTGGCTTCATTACCCTCACTTAGCCATAGGAGTTTGACAATGAAAATATAGGCGCATCCCCTAGTGTCCAGACTAGGGCATTGTAAACACCTGATCGGATGAGAACCGATTCGTCGCGTAATGCGGGAAAAATCACTAAAGATTTGAAACCTCCGAAGAGCTGACCGGCTCACGCCGCATCATGACAGTCAGTTTTCGGCTTTCTCTACTGAGGTGCTCATCCAGATAAACCGGGACACAATCGCAGTAGTTCTCCCTTTACTACCCTAGCCGATGTAGCGGAATGTAAGGTAGTAAGCACAGGAGCCGGGCAACCCAACTATTGACCAAAGACATGATTTGGAGCCAATACATATAATGCTAAATTTGGGGTGCCAAACTATACTGTAAAAGTGTTCGGACTTGTTGCCATAGGGTGGGGCGCAATAAAGCCCCTAGCGGATTATGGCGTACCAAGGTGTATGGATGCAAATTAAAATAGAAAAAATAAAAATAATGAAGAAGAAGGCACCATGTATGTTGGGCCGCAAACTATTTCCATTATAATTTTAGTTAATATGTCAGAGCGTACGAGAACAAAAAGGTGTGAGAAGCGACAGTGGCTATTTGACATGCAAGACCTAGGAGGAGCTGCGTACGGGTCCTGAAAACAGGTAGAGTGATCGCCAAGAGGGACATCTAGAACGTCCCCCGCACGTCTGTGCTACTTGCCACCTTGGTGTGTCCGTTCTTCAAAAGGACCGATTATGAGGCCGGTGAGAGGGACCTGCGGAAAGGAAAACCGAGGAGGGAAAAAAGAAAAAAATGAAAGTATGCGTGTCCAGGGGAGGTCGAGCCTTATTATGGATCACAATCTACTTATGCCTCCGTCTATGCCCACAGTATTTTGAGTTCATAGTTATGTACACAAGGCGCGAACGCCACCACTTGGTGTGGTCTGGGACGGAGGCCGAATTGCTAGTTGAGCTCTTGACAAGCTGGGCTGTCCTGGTGCATGGTAGTCCGGACTCGTTTGATAGTGTCCGGGAGTACGTCTGCCGAATTAAGGTGCTGTTTGCAGAGGATGCTCTGTACTTCTGCTGCCAGGGCAGTGGTGTGCTCCTCGGTACGGAGGGAGCGCTCTGTATTTCCATTGACTGTTATGACACCATGTAGTCCGGGCATCTTGAGCTTAACATAAGCATAGTGTGGCACCGAGTTGAATCGTGCAAATGCGGTTCGTCCAAGCAGTGCGTGATAGCCACTGCGAAAGGGGACGATATCGAAGATCAGCTCTTCACTTCGGAAATTGTCCGGAGATCCGAAGACAACCTCTAGTGTGATTGAGCCCGTACAACGGGCCTCTACACCTGGTATGACTCCTTTAAAGGTAGTCTTTGTAGGCTTAATTCTTGATGGATTAATGCCCATTTTGCGCGCTGTATCCTGATAGAGCAGGTTCAGGCTGCTACCACCATCCATGAGGACTCGCGTGAGGTGAAATCCATCAGTGATTGGGTCGAGGACCAGTGCGGTTGAACCGCCATGCCGGATACTGGTCGGATGGTCCCTGTGATCAAAAGTGATCGGGCAGGAAGACCATGGGTTGAACTTTGGGGCGACTGGCTCCATCACGTAGACGTCCCTGAGCGTGTGCTTGTGTTCTCTCTTGGGGATGTGGGTAGCGTATATCATGTTTACCGTTTTAACTTGGGGGCGGGGGACTTCTTATGTCCCCCTGTGTTCAGTGGCCGGGGCTCCTCGTCATCGTCTTTTCTTTGCGACCCCTTCTCCTTGTTCTCAGCATTTAACTTGCCGGCCTGTTTAAAAACCCAACAGTCTCTGTTGTTGTGATTGGCTGGTTTGTCAGGAGTGCTGTGTATCTGGCATGGGCAATCGAGTATGCGGTCCAAGCTGGATGGGCCCGAATTGTTCCTTTTGAACGGCTTATTTCGCTGGCCGGACTTGGAGCCGCTGAATCCAACATTGACCGCCGTGTCATTGGTATTGTCACCGTTGTTTCAACGCTTGTGTCTGTTGCATCGGTGCTTGCTGTTGCTATTCTTGGCTTCCGCAGTGCCAGGTTCGCTTGCACTATTATTGCTACGAGCTAGCCAGCTATCTTCGCCCGCGCAAAAGCGGGTCATAAGTGCCGTAAGGGCTGCCATGGACTTCGGCTTCTCTTGGCCGAGGTGTCGAGCGAGCGATTTGTCCCGGATGCTGTGTTTGAAGGCCGCCAAGGCTTCGACATCCGGATAGTCAATGATCTGGTTCTTTTTAGTTAAGAACCTGGTCCAGAGTTTCCTGGCCGACTCTCTGGGCTATTGAATTATGTGACTTAAGTCATCGGCATCCGGAGGTCGAACATATATACCTTGGAAGTTGTCAAGGAAGGCTTCTTCCATGTCCTCCCAGCTGCCAATGGAATTTTTGGGCAGGCTGTTCAGCCAGTGCCGGGCCGGCCCTTTGAGTTTTAGGGGGAGGTATTTAATGGCATGAAGGCCATCGCCGCGGGCCATATGAATATGGAGAATGAAGTCTTCAATCCACACCGCAGGGTCTGTGGTTCCATCGTATGATTCGATATTCACAGGTTTGAACCCTTCTGGGAATTCATGTTCCATGACTTCATCAGTGAAGCAGAGAGCGTGTGCGGCGCCTCTATATCGGGCCAGTTCGTGACGTAGTTCGAATGGAGTCCGTCCGCGGCTTTCGGCTCGGACGTAATTGTACTTACCATGTTTGGCTTGATAGTCGTCGTCGCACGTCGAGGCATGCCCCCGTGATCCGTAAATCGATCTGGTCGGACCTGTTTTATTCTTCAGGCCCTGCCAGAGATCATACGTGTTTCCTGAGCAGTTTTACCTCTGCCCTTATGGCGAGGTAAGGCGGGCTGGTGTTCGGCTTGTGTTGCCGCTTTGTCCCGACCACGTGGCGGTCGGTCAGCCGCATTGTGCGCTGATGGCATGGGCTCCGGCGCCTCGTCATCGAATTGAGGTAGTAATTTGTGCTTTGGGTAACTTTTGAGTGGTCGCTTGAGGCCGTATTCCTCGGCTTCTAGGACGTTAATCCATCTGTCATTGAGCAGGTCTTGATCAGCTTGAAGCTGTTGCTGCTTCTTTTTCAGGCTCCTTGCAGTGGCTATTAGCTGGCGCTTGAAGAGTTCCTGCTCGACAGGTTCCTCAGGCATGATAAAATCCTCAGTGTCGAGGCTCGATTCATCCTCGGAGAGAGGAAGATAATTACTGTCCTCCGAGTCTTCGTGCATGGCCTGTTCACCAGGACTAACTTGCCCGTCTTCCCGTTCATTTTGTTCGGCAGTTGCCTCAACGGGGTCTTCATTGTCTTCGGCACCGTCCGGAGTGTTATCTTCTCCTGTGTCGGTGTTGCTGTCTTTGCTGCCGCGTGACTTAGAGAGGTGCCGCTGACGCCGACGCTTTGGTTTTATCACGGGAGGTTTATCCTCAACCGGATCTTCCATGTCATCGCCGCTATTCTATTTTGGTGCATCCACCATGTATATGTCATACGAGGAAGTGGCCGTCCTACGTCCGGTAAACGGCTGGTTTTGGGCCTCTTCTTCTCCGGCATCGTCGTCCATACCATCGATGTCGTTGGAGCCGTAATCGAGCATGTCAGTTAGGTCTACGACAGTGGCTATTAAGTGGGCGGGGGGTGGGAAGCGAAATTCTCCATCACCAGCCTCTAGTTCAAACCGGATATAATTCGGTTGTCAGCCCCCCTGCTAGGGAGAGTGTTTTTAATGAGTTTAGCACGTCTCCTAAAGGTGAGTGCCGGAAGATGTCCACGGAGCTGAATTCAATGATTGATGCCCAATAAAGCTCGTCATGCGCGGACGCACATGCCTCGGAACCTGTAGCCGGAAACGTGTCCGAGGTTCTGGCAACACCGATATCACTTGATGTTGGGTCTGTATGCGGCTCCAACGCCGCTGAGTCTGCGGCCTCCATGGTAGGGCTGAGCCTCCTTTCCTCGGATGGCGTGATCTGCTCCGGATCTAGAGCCAGAGCGGTTGTAGGTTCCATCTCCTGGGTGTGGTTCAATGACAGATTTAAGTCATGTTCATCGTGGTGACAGGGAGCGGCTACTGCTGTGGTCTCGAATCCGCCGAAGATCAAGTCTCCGCGGATGTCCGTGACGTAGTTCAAGCTTCCAAATCTGACCTGATGGCCAGGGGCGTAGCTATTGATCTGCTCTAGATGGCCAAGCGAGTTGGACCGCAGTGCGAAGCCGCCGAACATGAAGATCTATCCGGGGAGGAAGGTTTCTCCCTGGACAATGTTGTTGTGGATGATTGATGGGGCCATCGAACCTCTTGGCGGAGAAACAGCAGAACTCTCAATGAAAGCACCAATGTCGGTGTCAAAACCGGCGGATCTCGGGTAGGGGTCCCGAACTGTGCGTTTGAGGTTGATGGTAACAGGATACAGGGAACACAATGTTTACCCAGGTTCGGGCCCTCTCGTTGGAGGTAAAACCCTACATCCTGCTAGATTAATATTGATGAGTATGGGGGTTACAAGAGTTGATCTACCACGAGATCGTAATGGCTAAAGCCCTAGAAGTATAGCCTACCTGATTATGATTATTCTGCTCTAAGGATCTAGCCCTCCGGTTTATATAGACACCGGAGGGATCTAGGGTTACATAAAGTCGGTAACAGTGAAAGGAATCTTCATATTTGGTCGCCAAGCTTTCCTTGCAAGCCAAGGAGGGTCCCATCCGGACACGGGTAGAGTCTTCGGTCTTTGTATCTTCACAGCCCATCAGTCTGGCCCATGGCTAACAGGCCGGACGCCCGAGGACCCCTTAGTCTAGGACTCCCTCAGGGGGCGCCGCCCCCTCCTAGTCCAATTTGTACTCCTCAAGGGGGGGGGGGCGGCCAGCCCTAGGGCCATATCCTCTCTCTCTCTCTCACACACACAAGGCCCATGTTGGCCCATTAGTCCCCCGGGGTTTCCAATAACCCCCTGGCGCTCCATATTTATCCGGTGACCCCGGAACTCATCCGGTGTCCGAATAACATCGTCCAATATATCAATATTTATGTCTCAACCACTTTGAGACTCCTCGTCATGTCCATGATCTCATCCAGGACTCCGAACTATCTTCGGTACATCAAAACACATAAACTCATAATACCGATCGTCATCGAACGTTAAGCGTGTGGACACTACGTGTTCGAGAACTATGTAGACATGACTAGGACTCATCTCCGGTCACTAACCAATAGCGGAACCTTGATTCTCATATTGGTTCCTACATATTATACGAAGATCTTTATCGGTCAAACCGCATAATAACATACGTTGTTCCCTTTGTTATCAGTATGTTACTTGCCAGAGATTCGATCGTCGATATCTCAATACCTAGTTCAATCTCATTACCGGCAAGTCTCATTACTCGTTATGTAATGGAACATCCCGCAACTTACTCATTAGTCACATTGCTTGCAAGGCTTATAGTGATGTGCATTACCGAGAGGGCCCAGAGATACCTCACCGTTACACGGAGTGACAAATCCTAATCTTGATCTATGCAACCTCAACAAACACCATTGGATACACCTGTAGAGCATCTTTATAGTCACCCAGTTACGTTGTGATGTTCGATAGCACACTAAGTGTTCCTCCGGTATTCGGGAGTTGCATAATCTCATAGTCATAGGAACATGTATAAGTCATGAAGAAAGCAATAGCAATAAACTAAACGATCATAGTGCTAAGCGAATGGATGGGTCAAGTCTATGGTTAGGAAACTTAACCATCTTTGATTAACGAGCTAGTAAAGTAGAGGCATACTAGTGACACTCTGTTTGTCTATGTATTCACACATGTACTAAGTTTC
Source organism: Triticum urartu (assembly GCF_056163025.1). Classification (NCBI taxonomy): domain Eukaryota; kingdom Viridiplantae; phylum Streptophyta; class Magnoliopsida; order Poales; family Poaceae; genus Triticum; species Triticum urartu. The sequence continues at coordinate 316,875,374 of NC_141879.1, read as the reverse complement.
CGGTTAATAAAATTCTAGCATGAATAATAAACATTTATCATGATATGAGGAAATATAAATAACAACTTTATTATTGCCTCTAGGGCATATTTCCTTCATGATGCAGCACAATGGCGGTAGGTATTTCCCTCAGTTATGAAACCAAGGTTATCAAACCAGTAGGAGAACCAAGCAACACAACGTAAACAGCCCCTGCACACAAATAACAATACCTCGCAACCCGACGTGTTAAAGGGGTTGCCAATCCCTTTTGGGTAACGGAACCATAAATTGGCGTGTGACAGTAAAAAGGTTCACTAGTGCGCATCGGTCCTAAACAAACGGTTTTTAACCCCTTTCCACGACGGCATGTGGAACCGTCTCCAAGTGAGTGTGGGCGATAGGGGGTCCTTCCCACACGACCCAGAAACCATCGGGGATAGGGCCCCTACAGTATTCCTACTCGTTTCTGCTCGCATTGCCATCGCAGTCGATATTATGTGGTGCTATGTTTACGATGCGCGGTCCATCACAAAGGGTTCACTATTATAGAACGTGTATGATGCGCGGCCCATCACAAACGGTTCACCGTTAAGAAGATTAGCTAATCGTCGTACGAGTGTCAGACAGGATTACAAAACGTTAGGCCGTCGTAACATCGTCGTACATGACAACTATCGCACACGCTATTCTATGGTGCAACGTTTACGATGCATACTTCATCAGAAACAGTTCATGGTTGCGAATCGTGTACGATAAGGCAACTAACACAAACGTTTAGTTTGCCTGCACCATTTGTGATATTGTCTGACATCGCACACGCTTTGCAAACGGCAACTATGTGCATGCTTGCACATGTTTCCTCTCTGTGAACCATCTCGGATTATGGTGCATATCACAAACGTTTGTGTTTTACCAACCGTGTGTGCCATAACAACCTGGAAAACATAATTTCACCATAATTTAATTGCTGCTTTTCTAAATTGTACCAGATTTGGATTTGAATTTGAATGTATGCTACAACTTCATTCATATCCATCAGGTTCAAACAACCAATGCATTATTCAATTCATAGGTACATATGTTCAAGAATTACATAAGAACCAAATAAAGAATGATGAACCACAGTTGTGTACTTGTTCTATTAAAGACGGTAAAGAAAGAGGCGAAATATATTTTGGTTGCTGAACAAGGTGAAGCGGAATGCCCATATTGTGCCCTCCTCCATGCAGAAGGCACACACGACTTTAGTCCAACCACTTGTGATGGCCGACCGCCCATCCTTCACGGTCTTCATGAAAACATCTAGATAATCATCGTGTTCTAGTAGAAATACTTTAAACTTTGCATGCCCACCAATCATGTAGTTTGAGAGGTAATCTTGAGTAAACTGCTTTAACAACCACTAAAGGAATAAGATTTCAGACATTGTCATCTAACACAACTCATTATGGGTAGTAAAAAGAAGGCTGCAGAGTTCTTACTTACCATCCTGCAGTTCGCTGTTGTCTTGGATAAAGTATAAACAAATAGTTTAATTGCCATCTTTGGACCAATTTTACTAACAATCTTTATCAGCTTCCTCACTTGATGCTGGTTCATTGATATCTCATTGCCCCATACGCAGAAAGGGTCAAAACACGAATCTTTACCAATGACATATGTACCTAAAAGCACCAAGTTAATATTAGAAGCTAAACAACAATGTCACAATGATGTAGTACAACACTCTTTTATAATATGTCTATATACATCTGTATGTGGTAGTCCATTTGAAATATCTAAAAAGACAAATATTTAGGAACAGAGAGAGTATCTTATAACATCCAATATACTCACATATTAGATGAATTAACATCTTATATTATGGGCTGGAAGGAGTTTAGTTCATTCTTAAAAATTATCTGCTACTGTATCCACGGGTTACAGTTAGTTTGAGCTAGTTTGGGCTCAAATAGCCCTAAAGTATATCTAAACATGAGGGATACTTTGAGCTAGTTGCATCTATAACCCACCAAAAAAATCTAGTATCCAACCCAAGAGGTGCTAATTGGAGCTAGTTCTCCTAGTGCATTTATTGTCAATCTAACCCTGCCATCCAAACAACTCTTTGGATGGAGTTAGTTCAGGGTTAGTAATGAGCTGGAAACTAACTCTAATCTCTAGCTAAGTTGAGTATCCAAACAGGGCTGTGTTGTTGCTGCTGCTACTCTTCTACGTATATCTAGACATCATTAAAACATTAATGTAACACTCTTCCTTGTTGCTATGTAGCCTAGGATTGCTTATTTATACATTAAGTACAGTGCATGTTTCTATGTAGCCTCAGATATATTACATATGACCCTAGTTAACCTAAGGAAAAATGGGTTGCAGATATATTCAGTTAAAAGTCTGATTCACCGATTAGTCCCTTATCAGCCGCCGACCAATATGGTACCAGCTACGGATATCCTAAACAGTGAGCATATATAAGCCATGGGATGAAACTAACCTCAATGGGAAACAATAGTCGTTCCCAAAATTGTCCTGTGTAGGTACATCAAGAAGCATGTTAAGCACAACAGGCTAAACATCAACCAAAATTACACATGGCAGACAAAATAATCTCCAAAAGATAGCTCCAGTGTTCAGGTTTAAGCACGCTAGTAAAGCAAAACAAGTGGAAAGGTGTGCTAACTGCAACATGCCTAACATTTAACAACAAGCAAACATGGTCATTCAAACTAGTATTGTGCCGGTCTAAGTACAATGGTTATGGTTAAATAAAAATGGAAAGGCGTGTTAACTACAAGATGCAGCAACCCAATGTAGTCATTCATAGTGGTATTGTTGAAACTGGTACTGATGAAATTGAACTGCACAGTTCATACTTGCACATATAGAACATCACGTTGTGAATAACTGGAATAAACAAGGCATACTACGAACAACCAAAGATAGCATTTGAAACTGAACATATGCTAACTACAAACAACCGAACAATCAAAAAACATTAAAAGAGGCATATGCTAGCTATAACAGGCTTAACAACAAGAAAATATATGCATTCCTATCGGTATGTTTAAAACTGGATTGATGAAATGTACTACATAGTAAATAATTGCACATATAGAGCATCACATTGTGAACAACTGAAATAAACAAATCATGGGTTTCCTCACTTGTCACAGATGAGCTCGTTCACGTGGGAAGAGCATGGACCCTGGATGCGCTCCATGTTGTCGCAGATGGGCTCCTTCCCCTTGGAAGAGCATGGCTGTAGGGTGCCCTCCCCGATGTCGCAGAGGGGCGCTTTCCCCTTGGAAGAGCAGATGGGCTCTTTCCCCTTGGAAGAGCCAGAGAGGGTGCCGTCCTCGTGGTCATCGTCGATGAGGTCTGACTTGGAAGCTATGGATCCCAAGCCAGCGTCACAGGACGTGTCCTTCAGAAATGACAAAAGGGGATCGATGGCGATGTAGAATGGCAAATTGTTGACACCGAGCCAGAGGAGATCGATCGCGGTTGAACCCGAGGGGTTGGGGGTGGGCCACTTAACCTGTGACACAGCTCGCCTCAGGGTGTCGCTGTCAATGACCACAATGTCGTAGCCGGCGAATGAGAAATGCCCACATACTCTAGCCCGCTGCCTGAGTGCCTGCCGCCAGTAATGGTCGTCAGCTTCCTCGGCGACGTCGGGCGAAGAGACCGTTATACACCTCTTTTGGGACAGTCGCTCCTCAAGCTCCACGGGAAGCATAGCCGGGCTTAGGCTGTGACGCTCTGGAGTGGGGGATGGGGATCTGTGGGAAAGGGGGCGTTTGGCAGGCGTCATCTAAGAAACTTAGGGCGACCTGGGTATGGAGATCGGTGGGTAAGCTGCACGGGCAAACTGGCAGATGTTGACAATGGAGGCCTTGCGGCAGTGATGGGGACTTTGCTAGGGTTTCAAGCGAGGGAGGATGTGTGTGTATGTGTGCGCGCGTGTGCACGCCCGAGGAGGTTTTGGTGTGTGTGTGTATGTGTGGAGGGGGGGGGTGTTTGAGGAAATGACGCGGGTACTGAAAATTTTACTACGCGGGAGTCAAACGCGGGAGTGAAATGCCGGGCTATTGAAAATTTTGATGATAGTGCATCGCACACGGTCCAGAGATAACAACCGTGTGTTATGAAAAAGAAAAACCCTCGAGGCGGGCAGATATTTTTGATGCAGGCGGGATTGGGAACAAGAAACATTGCACACAACCAGAGATAACAATCGTGTGTTATGAAACAGAAAACCCCTCGAATCGGGCAGATATTTTTGAGAGGGGGAGCCTCGTGGAGCCCAATGTACTGGGCGGATGTGTGCGTGACAGGTGCACCCGCGTGGCACATGGTTAGTTTGAGTGAACCGTGTCTGTTGTGTCATCCGACTTGTCTAATGTTAATAAATTTGGCGGAAAATGACGCGTGAGAGGGTCAGAACACGAACACTCTTGCATGTGGACCAAATTTATGTATCAAAAGGGTGGTTTGATTTTCAAATACCAAATGCAACTTCGATGTGGCACCTCTCTCACAAAGCGCACGGTATTGCTTGCCCCCACCCTCTCGTGTCGGCACGAAGGGAATCCTAAGCTATGAATGCATGCCCCCTCCCCTCAACCAAGGTTCACCTAGCAAAGTGCGAAGTAGCTAGCAGCCCCCCTCATCCCTCGTGCCGGCACGAAGGGAATCCTAAGCTATATATTATGAATGCATGCCCCTCCCCCTCAACCGAGGTTCACCTAGCAAAGTGCGAAGTAGCTAGCAGTCCCCTCCTCCCTCGTGTCGGCACAAAGGGAATCCTAAGCTATATATGAATGCATGCCCCCCAATCGAGGTTCACCATAGCAAAGTGCGAAATAGCTAGCAGCCCCCTCCCTCGTGTCAGCACGAAGGGAATCCTAAGCTATGAATGCATGCCCCCCAACCGAGGTTCACCTAGCAAAGTGTGAAGTAGAGCTAGCAGCCCCCTCCCTCGTGTCGGCATGAAGGGATTCCTAAGCTATGAATGCATGCCCCCCAACCGAGGTTCACCTAGCAAAGTGTGAAGTAGCTAGTAGCCCCCTCCCTCGTGTCGGCATGAAGGGAATCCTAGCTAAGCTATGAATGCATGCCCACCCCCCAACCGAGGTTCACCCTAGAAAAGTGCGAAGTAGCTAGCAGCCACCCCTCCCTCGTGTCGGCATGAAGGGAATCCTAAGCTATCAATGCACATGCCCCCCAACCGAGGTTCACCTAGCAAAGTGCGAAGTAGCTAGTAGCCCCCCTCGTGTCGGCACAAAGGGAATCCTAAGGTATGAGCATGCCCCTCCCCCCCCCCCAACCGAGGTTCACCTAGAAAATTGCGAAGTAGCTAGCAGCCCCCCACCCCTCTCATGTCGCCACGAAGGGAATCTTAATTAAGCTATGAATGCGTGCCCCCCAACCAAGGTTCACCTAGCAAAGTGCGATGTAGCAAGCCCCCCCCCCCCACACTTTCAGTCGGCGGTCCAGAGAGGCATATATCTCACCAAGATGGATCATAAATCAGACCAAGAATAATCCACCTTGGTCGTACAACCTCTCTCTTGTAGTTGGTCAAAGTGAAGGCCGTCCATGCTACCCCGGAGATGGGCTAGCTCGCCAATAATCACGCAAGTAGCTAGTCCCCGAAGACAACCACTGCATGCGTGTGGCCCAAACATATGTATGGAGAGGTGTGTTTTTGAATAAAAATGAACAACTTTGATGTGGCACCGTGATTTCAAACTAGAAATCCCCACACTGAGTGAGGGTTAGGTTGACGATGCATATGTATGTTACACCACACTTCAAGCCAACGATGGGGATTCATATATGCATGCATGCGTGCATAGTATATGCGCTCAAACTTAATTAGGTCTGAATCTCACCATGACCTATACTATGATAACACTAACCAAATGAAGTATCCACCATGGTAGCCTATCTTGTTGTTGGTCAAGGTGATCATGGATGTCCACGCGGGCCCATGAATATATAGGCTTGTCACAGATAACCACACGAGGGAGTGTATCGTTCGAAGGCAACCACTACATGCATATGTATGGAGGTTATGCGTGCGTGCATGTTTGAATACACAACATTGATCTGGCGTGTGTGTCAAAATTCGTACACTAGCTCCCCACACAGGGCGGGATCGGTTCATGATGGTGTCGTTGTACTAGCCACTTCGACTCGATGGGAGGGATTCATGCGTACACATGCATATGTGTGTGCTCAAAGTGTATCATGCATGTCATCCCAGAGAAAAAATAATGATCCCCTCCTAAGTCAAATTAACCTCTCTTGTTGTCAGGTAAAAAGAAGTGATGGACCAAGCGAGCCCACAGATGGAAAGCATCGATATTGCTGATAACCGCTTAAGTGGGTGCGAGAGGACAACCACCACCTCTTTGCATGTGGGCCAAACATATATATGTTGAATACCCAAAATGCACAACTTTGATGTGCCACATGCCTCAAAAACAGTAAACCATGCACCCACATAGAGCGAGGTTCATATCAAGCATACTACATATGATGGTCCCCTTCCCCCCTCTTCACTGCATACTATAAGCTCCTGCCGTAATATATGTACAAGTACAACCCAAAAGAATCCTCATCGATGGTGAAATTAATTAACCTCTCCTGATGTAGGTCAAAGTGATGCATGCATGCATGCATCGACGATGGCCTTGTGGGCCCACATATGGAAGCATCACATGTGAGCGTCCTAGCTAGGATATATATGCCTGTGGCCCAAAAAGGTGTTGTGTGATGTTTGAATAACCAATATCACAATTTTGATGTGGCACGTGCCTCGATAACCAAAAAGTCGACACTGAGTGAGGTGTACTTGTGCACGGACGCATACGTATAGTATATATGCTAGTCCCCTCCCACCTCTTCGACGCGTACTATATACCACCATAATACAAACAAAAAATATTATACCTTGCTGCAGTGGCGGTGCCAGGATCAAAACCTTGTGATGTCAAACTTTACTAATAATTGTTTTAGATCATAAACAGGAATAAAAAACATCTTACCTCACAAATTTATCCATTTATCAAACCAAAGACCTGACGAAATAAATCTATTACTAAGAAAAGGGAAATATGCAATTCTTATTCTTAATCAAAATAATCTCCTACATCCTGAATCCTAATATTGCTAGTGAGAGAAAAAGTGGAAAATATTGAACTGCATTGCTGTTTTTGCACATAAAACAAACAAGCAGAAGTAGAAAAGTGGAGGGCCTTGCCTTGTGTTGGATCAGATACAAAGTGCAGACTCATACAATAGTGTTGATTCAGAGTTTCAGACAGACAATTCATGTGCAGCCGCGGGTGCGCCGCTCGTGGCTCGCCGGACAACCCAAGGTCGTTGTTCCTCGCATCTCATGTCCAGGGTCTAGCCAAAGATCGCCGGCGCCCAGATGGGAATTCTGGAGACGATGTGCTGCGGCGGCCGTCCACTGTCATTGGAGAGGCATGTGTGAAGGGGAGGCAAGGAGATCACGTAATTTGGGGATCAAGCGATACAGTGTGATCAATTAAGGGATTTTGGACTTTCTTCTTGCTCTATGGTCCAGTAGTGGCCCAACTAATTGTTACAGAAGCAGGGAATAAGAGAATAGATGGGCCTGTGTAGTTAAATTCCAAATATCACTGGTTCAACGATGTGGTATGCAGACGTGATACGTGGGGGTCAATGTCGTACAAAAATATTGTGTAGTCAAACGACTACATAGTTATAGTGTGGCTTCTCCACTGCCTTGTTGGTCAAATTAACCTCACTGCCAGCTGTTCGTCAAAGTGATGGACGACGACCTCACGGACCCACAGAAAGCGTCACACGCGAGTATCAAGTGTCGTGTAGGACAACCATCGACTGCATGTGGCCAAAACATTTATGTATGAAAGGGTTGTGTAATGTTTTAAATAATGATTTCATGACTCTGATGTGGCACCAGCCTGCTTAACAAAACGGCCAACCCACACGGTGGCTCACAACTCGTAGTGTACTGCGAGCCACCCGCCACCCCCAGACGCACACACCCACGCACACACACCGCGAATCCACCACAACTACGATGCTTGTTAAATTAATTATCCCACGGTGAACATACATGTTTCCAAAGAAGGGACATTTTAATTTCAAAACATTCACAGAGATCATTAAGACGTTTTAGTACATTGATTGATTTTCCATGGGTATAATGTGCAAAAATCAAATCTGAGCTACATGTAGACCTGACAGTGCACCTAAATGGATTGCAAAAACACATGTGTCTTACTGGGTGCATGTTTACTCCCCGTGCAACAAATTTCAACATTGAGAATCTTGATTTTTAAATTCTAGTACATCCAAAACTTATTTGAAGTTCATGAAACTTATCGTGTTATCATATGGACACCAATACAAAGTGGCATTGTACTTTTTTGGTCAAATTTGAGACAAGTTTTGATGTAATCTTTATCTAATTATAGACGGGAGATTATTAATAATTGGGAACCAATATCCCAAACGGATTATTTATTCGAACCGTGAGCGTTAGACCAACAATGGATACATGACATGCTTCGGTTAAGCAATAAAGCGGCAACATTAATCATCCAAATAGAAAAACAATATACGTGCCGCCACGCGACCGTGTGGCGTGCGAGCAGGCATGAGTTGATGGGACGCATGTGAGCAGTCCGCCATGCAAGCAGACGGGGAGCGTGCGTGTAGGTGTGTGAATTGACGGAGGCGTGCTCACTACACAGTGTCATCGGGAGGCGTGCAAGTAGCTGTGTGAAACTTTGGTAGGCATGCCAACAGTCCGGTGCGCAGGCTCACCGGGAGGCGAGCCATCGGTTTGACCACCGCTCGCCTCTCTCCCACAACTCCCACTACTCAATATTAATGGTGCGCCCGAGCGGCCGCACCCCCCATCCTCGCCACGCACACACAGTCTTCTCTCTCCGGTTGCAACCTCGACGCCGCTCTCAGTCCTCAAAGCCGTCAGTGTACGAGGATGCCGCCGAAGCGCCCCATCGGAGGGAGTGGCGATGCCGGGGCTGCTAAAGCACCGAAGCACGGTGTGGAGATGGAGACAGAGGTTGCCGTCACCACCGGCGAGTTATCACTGCACCTTGACGTCGTCGACGGCGTCGAGCTTCCACAGCCGGAGGCGGAGTTCCACATCGACTCCGACGACCACTCCGGCGACGACTCCGACGACCACTCTGGCGACGACTCTGACGACCACTCCGGTGACGAGTCCGACGACGACGGACAGCTGGTTAGTCATCTATACCCATTTATGTGTCAAATAGATCATAGGGTTTCTCTAGTTACTCCTGCCTACCCCTTTTTGGAATAGAAATCATGTGGTTATGTTCTCCCAATCCATGAAATCTGAGTAAGTTTCATTAGATCCGTGTAGTGTATTGATTGTTTGAATGGTATAGGTGATAAGTGATTAGTTGTTTCATCTGTGCAAACGATTTCCACTAGTAATCCGACTAGGGTAGTGTCCGTGCTAATAATTCCTAGCCAGGACTTGACAATTGATTTTGAATGACCTACATATGTTTGTGCCATTATTTTCTTCAAGATTGGTCTGTGTTGGGGAACGCAGTAATTTCAAAAAATGTCCTACGCACAAGCAAGATCATGGTGATGCATAGCAACGAGATGGGAGAGTATCGTCTACGTACCCTCGTATACTGTAAGCGGAAGCGTTATGACAACGCGGTTGATGTAGTCGTACGTCTTCACGATCGACCGATCTAGTGCCGAAGATACGACACCTCCGTGATCTGCACATGTTCGGCTCGATGATGTCCCGCGAACTCACGATCCAGTACAGCTCCGAGGGAGAGCTTCGTCAACACAACGACATGATGATGGTGATGATGTTGCTACCGGAACAGGGCTTCGCCTAAGCACCGCTATGATATTACTGAGGTGGATTATGGTGGAGGGGAGCACCGCACACGACTAAAGATCAATGATCAACTTGTGTATCCATGGGGTGCCCCCCATATATAAAGGAGTGGAGGAGGGGGAGGGTGCCGGCCTCTCTAGGCGCCCCCAAGGGAGTCCTACTCCCACCGAGAGTAGGATTCCCCTTCCCTTTGTTGGTTCTAGGAGAGAAGGAAGGAGGAGGAAGAAGGAAGGAAACGGGGGGCCGCCCCCCTTCCCAATTCAGATTGGGCTTCGGGGGGGGGCTCCTTTTCTTCTTTTCCCTCTCTTCCACTAAGGCCCAATAAGGCCCATATATCTCCCGGGGGTTCCGGTAACCTCCCGGTGCTCCGGTATACTCCCGATTTCACCCGGAACCATTCCTATGTCCAAACATAGGCTTCCAATATATCGATCTTTACGTCTCAACCATTTCGAGACTCCTCGTCATGTCCGTGATCAAATCCGGAACCGCGACCTACCTTCGGTACATCAAAACACATAAACTCGTAATACCGATCGTCACTGAACATTAAGCGTGCGGACCCTACGGGTTCGAGCACTATGTAGACATGACCGAGACATGTCTCCATTCAATAACCAATTGTGGAAACTGGATGCTCATATTGGTTCCTACATATTCTACGAAGATCTTTATCGGTCAAACTGCATAACAATATACTTTGTTCCCTTTGTCATCGGTATGTTACTTGTCCGAGATTCGATCGTTGATATCTCAATACCTAGTTCCATCTCATTACCGGAAAGTCTCTTTACTCGTTCCATAATGCTACATCCCGTAAGTAACTCATTAGCTACATTGCTTGCAAGGCTTATAGTGATGTACATTACCGAGAGGGCCCAGAGATACCTCTCCGACAATCGGAGTGACAAATCCTAATCTTGATCCATGCGAACTCAACAAACACCATCAGAGACACCTGTAGAGCACCTTTATAATCACCTAGTTACGTTGTGACGTTTGGTAGCAGACAAAGTGTTCCTCTGGTATTCGGGAGTTGCATGATCTCATAGTCATAGGAACATGTATAGTTATGGAGAAATCAATAGCAACAAACTAAATGATCATCGTGCTAAGCTAACAGATGGGTCAAGTCAATCACATCATTCTCCAATGATGTGATCCCGTTAATCAAATGACAACTCATGTCTATGGTCTGGAAACATAACCATCATTGATTCAACGAGCTAGTCAAGTAGAGCCAAACTAGTGACACTCTTTTTGTCTATGTATTCATACATGTACTAAGTTTCTAGTTAATACAAGTCTAGCATGAATAATAAACATTTATCATGATATAAGGAAATATAAATAACAACTTTATTATTGCCTCTAGGGCATATTTCGTTCAGTCTCCCACTTGCACTAGAGTCAATAATCTAGATTACATTGTAATGATTCTAACACCCATGGATTCTTGGTGCTGATCATGTTTTGCTCGTGAGAGAGGCTTAGTTATCGGGTCTGCAACATTCAGATCCATATGCATCTTGCAAATCTCTATGCCTCCTTCCTTGACTTGATCGCGGATGGAAATGAAGCGTCTCTTGATGTGCTTGGTTCTCTTGTGAAATCTGGATTCCTTTGCCAAGGCAATTGCACCAGTATTGTCACAAAAGATTTTCATTGGACCCGATGCACTAGGTATGACACCTAGATCGGATATGAACTCCTTCATCCAGACTCCTTCATTTGCTGCTTCTGAAACAGCTATGTATTCCGCTTCACACGTAGATCCTGCCACGATGCTCTGCTTGGAACTGCACCAACTGACAGCTCCACCATTTAATAAAAACACATATCCGGTTTGTGACTTAGAGTCATCCATGTCAGTGTCAAAGCTTGCATCGACGTAACCGTTTACGACGAGCTCTTTGTCACCTCCATATACGAGAAACATATCCTTAGTCCTTTTCAGGTATTTCAGGATGTTCTTGACCGTTGTCCAGTGATCCACTCCTGGATTACTTTGGTACCTCCCTGCTAAACTTATATCAAGGCACACATCGGGTCTGGTACACAACATTGCATACATGATAGAGCCTATGGCTGAAGCATAGGGAACACCTTTCATTTTCTCGCTATCTTATGCAGTGGTCGGGCATTGAGTCTGACTCAACTTCACACCTTGTAATACAGGCAAGAACCCTTTCTTTACCTGATCCATTTTGAACTTCTTCAAAACTATATCAAGGTATGTGCTTTGTGAAAGTCCAATCAAGTGTCTTGATCTATCTCTATAGATCTTGATGCCCAATATATAAGCAGCTTCACCGAGGTCTTTCATTGAAAAATTCTAATTCAAGTATCCTTTTATGCTATTCAGAAATTCAATATCATTTCTGATCAACAATATGTCATCTACATATAATATCAGAAATGCTACGGAGCTCCCACTCACTTTCTTGTAAATACAGGCTTCTCCAAAAGTCTATATAACACCATATGCTTTGATCACACTATCAAAGCGTATATTCCAACTCCGAGAGGCTTGCACCAGTCCATAAATGGATCACTGGAGCTTGCACACTTTGTTAGCACCTTTTGGATCGACAAAACCTTCTGGTTGCATCATATACAACTCTTTTTTAAGGTATCCATTATAAGGAATGCAGTTTTGACATCCATTTGCCAAATTTCATAATCATAAAATGTGGCAATTGCTAACATGATTCGGATGGACTTAAGCATCGCTATGGTTGAGAAGGTCTCATCATAGTCAACTCCTTGAACTTGTCGAAGACCTTTTGCAACAAGTCGAGCTCTGTAGACAGTAACATTACCGTCAGCGTCAGTCTTCTTCTTGAAGATCCATTTATTCTCTATGGCCTGCCGATCATCGGGCAAGTCAACCAAAGTCCATACTTTGTTCTCATACATGGATCCCATCTCATATTTCATGGCCTTAATCCATTTTGCGGAATCTGGGCTCATCATTGCTTCCTCATAGTTCATAGGTTCATCATGGTCAAGTAACATGACTTGCAGAACACTCTAGTGTGGATCTTACTCTGGTTGACCTACGAGGTTCGATAGTAACTTGGTCAGAAGTTTCATGATCATCATCATTAGCTTCCTCACTTACTGGTGTAGAAATCACTGGAACAGATTTCAGTGATGAACTACTTTCCAATAAGGGAGAAGGTACAATTACCTCGTCAAGTTCTACTTTCCTCCCACTCAGTTCTTTCGAGGGAAACTCCTTCTATAGAAAGGATCCATTCTTAGCAACAAATATCTTGCCTTCGGATCTGTGATAGAAGGTGTACCCAACAGTCTCCTTTGGGTATCCTATGAAGACACATTTCTCCGATTTGGGTTCGAGTTTATTAGGTTGAAGCTTTTTCACATAAGCATCCCAGCCCCAAACTTTAGGAAATGACAACTTGGGTTTCTTGCCAAACCACACTTCATAAGGTGTCATCTCGACAAATTTAGATGGTGCCCTATTTAACGTGAATGCAGCCATCTCTAAAGCATAACCCCAAAACGATAGCGGTAAATGAGTGAGAGACATCATAGATCGCACCATATCTAATAAAGTGCGGTTACGACGTTCGGACACACCATTACGTTGTGGTGTTCCAGGTGGCATGAGTTGCGAAACTATTCCACATTGTTTCAAATGAAGTCCAAATTCATAACTCAAATACTCACCTCCACGATCAGATCATAGAAACTTGATTTTATTGTTATGATGATTTTCCACTTCACTCTGAAATTCTTTGAACTTTTCAAATGTTTCAGACTTATGTTTCATCAAGTACATATACCCATATCTGCTCAAATCATATGTGAAGGTGAGAAAATAACGATATCCACCGCGAGCTTCAATGTTCATTGGACCACATACATCAGTATGTATGATTTCCAATACCTCTGTTGCTCGCCCCATTGTTCCGAAACGGAGTTTTAGTCATCTTGCCCATGAGGCATGGTTCGCAAGTACCAAGTGATTCGTAATCATGTGATTCCAGAAGTCCATCAGAATGGAGTTTCTTCATGCGCTTTACACCAATATGACCTAAACGGCAGTGCCACAAATAAGTTGTACTATCATTATCAACTCTGCATCTTTTGGCTTCAATACTATGAACATGTGTATCACTACTATCAAGATTTAGTAAAAATAGACCACTCATCAAGGGTGCATGACCATAAAAGATATTACTCATATAAATAGAACAACTATTATTCTCTGATTTAAATGAATAACCGTCTCACATTAAACAAGATCCAGATATAATGTTCATGCTCAACGCTGGCACCAAATAACAATTATTCAGGTCTAAAACTAATCCCGAAGGTAGATGTAGAGGTAGTGTGCCGACAGCGATCACATCGACTTTGGAACCATTTCCCACGCGCATCGTCACCTCGTCCTTAGCCAATCTTCGCTTAATCCATAGCCCCTGTTTCGAGTTGTAGATGTTAGCAACTGAACCAGTATCAAATACCCAGGCACTACTGCGAGCATTAGTAAGGTACACATCAATAACATGTATATCAAATATACCTTTCACTTTGCCGTCCTTCTTCTCCGCCAAATACTTGGGGCAGTTCTGCTTCCAGTGACCAGTTCCTTTGCAGTAGAAGCACTCAGTCTCAGGCTTAGGTCCAGACTTGGGTTTCTTAACTTGAGTAGCAACTGGCTTGCTGTTCTTTTTGAAGTTCCCCTTCTTCCCTTTACCCTTTTTCTTGAAACTGGTGGTCTTGTTGACCATCAACACTTGATGCTCTTTCTTGATTTCTACCTCCGCAGCCTTTAGCATTGCGAAGAGCTCAGGAATCGTCTTATCCATCCCTTGCATATTATGGTTCATCATGAAGCTCTTGTAGCTTGGTGGCAGTGATTAAAGAACTTTGTCAATGACACTATCATCAGGAAGATTAACTCGCAGTTGAGTCAAGTGGTTGTGGTACCCAGACATTCTGAGTATATGTTCACTGACAGAACTATTCTACTCCATCTTGCAGCTGTAGAACTTATTGGAGACTTCATATCTCTCAATACGGGCATTTGCTTGAAATATTAACTTCAACTCCTGGAACATCTCATATGCTCCATGACGTTCAAAACATCGTTGAAGTTCCGGTTCTAAGCCGTAAAGCATGGCACACTGAACTATCGAGTAGTCATCCGCTTTGCTCTGCCGGGTGTTCATAACATCTGGCGTTGCTCCTGCAACGGGTTTGTCACCTAGCGGTGCTTCTAGGACGTAATTCTTCTGTGCAACAATGAGGATAATCTCAAGTTACGAACCCAGTCCGTGTAGTTTCTACCATCATCTTTCAACTTAGCTTTCTCTAGGAACGCATTAAAATTCAATGGAACAACAGCACGGGCCATCTATCTACAACAACATAGACATGCAAAATACTATCATGTACTAATTTCATGATAAATTAAAGGTCAATTAATGAAATTACTTAATAACTCCCAGTTAGATAGACATCTCTCTAATCATCTAAGTGATCACGTGATCCATATCAACTAAACCATGTCCGATCATCACGTGAGATGGAGTAGTTTTCAATGGTGAACATTAATATGTTGATCATATCTACTATATTATTTACGCTCGACCTTTCGGTCTCCAGTGTTCCAAGGCCATATCTGCATATGCTAGGCTCGTCAAGTTTAACCCGAGTATTTCGCGTGTGCAAAACTGGCTTGCACCCATTGTATTTGAACGTAGAGCTTATCACACCCGATCATCACGTGGTGTCTCAGCACGACGAACTGTAGCAACGGTGCATACTCAGGGAGAACACTTATACCTTGAAATATAGTGAGAGATCATCTTATAATGCTACCGTCGAACTAAGTAAAATATGATGCATAAAGCATAAACATCACATGCAATCAATATAAGTGATATGATATGGCCATCATCATCTTGTGCCTTTGATCTCCATCTCCAAAGCACCGTCATGATCACCATCGTCACCGGCTTGACATCTTGATCTCCATCGAAGCATCGTTGTCATCTCGCCAACTATTGCTTCTACGAATATTGTCGGTGTCAAAACCGGCGGATCTCGGGTAGGGGGTCCCGAACTGTGCGTCTAGGCCGGATGGTAACAGGAGGCAGGGGACACGATATTTTACCCAGGTTCAGGCCCTGTTGATGGAGGTAAAACCCTACGTCCTGCTTGATTTATATTGATGATATGGGTAGTACAAGAGTAGATCTACCACGAGATCAGAGAGGCTAAACCCTAGAAGCTAGCCTATGGTATGATTGTATGTTGTGATTGTTGTCCTACAGACTAAAACCCTTCGGTTTATATAGACACCGGAGAGGGTTAGGGTTACACAAGGTCGGTTACAAAGGAGGAGATATCCATATACGTATTGCCTAGCTTGCCTTCCACGCCAAGTAGAGTCCCATCCGGACACGAGATGAAGTGTTCAATCTTGTATCTTCATAGTCTAATAGTTCGGCCAATGGAGATAGTCCGGCTGTCCGGAGACCCCCTAATCCAGGACTCCCTCAGCAGCCCCTGAACCAGGCTTCAATGACGATGAGTCCGGCACGCAGTATTGTCTTCAACATTGCAAGGCGGGTTCCTTCTCCGAATACATCACAAAAGAACTTGAATACGAGGATAGTGTCCGACCCTGCAAAATAAGTTCCACATTCCACCATAGAGAGAATAATATTTTCACAGATCTAATTTGCCGGCTTGTTCTGGCAGCATGACGTTATGCCATGGCCCGGTGATTATTCAAACCGTTTCTTTTAACCAGCCCCGCACATAACGCGAGCCAGTTTTTCGACACGTCTTGTCAAAGGAGATCATGTCCCCTTATTACGGGATTCTCATCAATACAGGCGTGGGTAACCCAACCGCGCCATCAATTGCGGCACTTGGGGGATAAGCGAGTTTTACCAGGAAAGTGGGGACGCTTAGTTTCGTCCGCCCATATAAAGGGATAAGGATTCACCTTTCCATTCACGCCTTCTTCCTCCTTTGCTCATCCGTTTTCGCACACTCGAGCTCTAGCGCCCAAGTCCACACTCCCACCTCAACCTTCTCCAACCATGTCCGGAGCAGGAGGCAAGTGGATGGTCTCCTCCGTCATGGAGGGAGACATCAAGAAATTGAGGAGAGCCGGATACCTTCCTGACGACATCGCGCACCGGCTCCCAGATGAGGGGCAGCTCATCCCCACCCCCAGGCCCCATGAGAGGGTAGTATTCCTCACCCATTTCCTTCGTGGACTAGGATTCCCTCTCCATCCCTTCGTCCGAGGGCTCATGTTTTATTACGGCCTGGATTTCCACGATCTGGCCCCGAACTTCATCCTCAACATCTCGGCGTTTATCGTCGTGTGCGAGGCCTTCCTCCGCATCAAGCCCCACTTCGGCTTATGGCTGAAGACGTTCAACGTCAAGCCGAAGGTGGTGGGCGGCCACCAGGCGGAGTGCGGAGGCGCCATGGTGGGCAAGATGCCCAACATAACATGGCTCGAGGTCTCCTTTGTGGAAACCATAAAGGGGTGGCAATCGGGGTGGTTCTACATCACCGAGCCGCGCGATCCTGCCTGGGCAGCGGCCCCCTGAGTTCCGATCTGGCATCCCCACACGGCTCACCTCCTAGAAAGAGAAGGGCCTGTCCTGGGGTAGTTCAAAAGAGCTGACCGGACTCCAAACATGTATCCAAAACATGGTGGACAAGAAGCTCAAGCTTGTCAACATAGTCCAAGTTATGCTCATCCGCCGGATACTCCCGTGCCAACAATGGGAGTTCAACTTGTGGGAGTTCAATCCGGCACAGCACCGAACTCTGAACAGGCTCTTTGAGACGACTCATGAAGATGCCTGGAGGGTGCTGTTCAAAAGTGCCGAGGTCCCCCCCCCCTATTACGGAGGATCGCGGATTCAACACGAAGCGCCAAGCCAGTGCGGTAAGCTGCTCTACCTTTCACAGGATACTTATTCTTTCATATAGATTGACTCTATGCAGGATCTAAACTCACGTACCTTTGACAGGACTGGCAGAAGATGGTCGGACAGATCGACTGTCCGGCTCCTTTGCCCGAAGGCCCCGCAGACGCTCTTTTGGCGAAGATGTTGACTCCGGCCCCTTATAAGGTGCCGGAGAAGACCAAGAAGGCCAAGGGAACTCGAAAGAGTTCCCGACGCCAGGCGTCGTCGGACTCACCATCCGATGACTCTGCGGCGCACTCTTCCCCTGGAGACAAGGAAGATGAAGAAGAAGATGCTCCCCCACCGACTGGGGGAGACAAGAAAAGGAAGGCCGCCCCAACTGGGGAGGCCGGAGGGTCCAAGAGGGGAAGGACTCTCCCTTCGGACAGTTCCACCGCCATCGACGAAGGTGAAGACGAGTGGTTACCCAGGGTCAAGCCCCCGAGGAGATCGTAAGTGTTCGGATACCAGAGTAACTCATAGGATTCCTTTGTCGCACTGCTTTCCCTAATCGCCGAACGCAATTATGCAGGCCGCCACGAGCCAGTATCAATGTATCATCGGACGGCTCCTTGGGCTTGTCGGACATGGATAGCGATCCGGTCCCGACCGCCACCTCCCCTCATCCCGCCAACGACGCCGAGGTGTTGTCTCAAGAGGCACCGGATCGAGGGGAGACAGTCCCGGAGGCGCCTCAAGGCGACCTTCCGGACTTCGGGAGCCGAGGGGACGGGGCCCCTGAGAGCTCCGAGTTTGGCCCTCAGCCGAACATCGTGCCGGACCCTCTAGCGGTTCCGAGCTCGGGCATGCAGCCTCCTTCTAAGAGGGGCAAGACGCCTGTGCCGGTGACCTCTGTCCATCCAGAGGCACCGAACAATCTGCTGGAAGCGCTTCGCAGTGCTTCCATCGACGAGGAGCACCGCACTATCATGAGTGCGGTGATGCAGAAGATTCATTCCGCCAAGAGCGGATTGACTGAAGCCTGTGCCAGGCATTCTAACAGGCTTCGAGGAAAGTGTTTTAAAATGTAGTAGAAATATTACCGCATAGAAAGTAGCCCCTGATGCTTTGTTCGGTCTTCACAAAGAAAAGCCGAACGAAGGATCAAATAATATCGTAGGAGTCTAATATAAGTATGTCAATATGCGTATGCAGACTTCGCTGCTGGCGTCCGCTGCACTAACTGCGGAGGTCGCCATTCTGAAGCAGGACCTCGAGGGGTCCAAGAAAGAGCTCGGCCTTGCCAAGAGGCAGCTCGAGGAGAACAGGGGTAAGTAATACCCCGTCTATAGATATTTATATATAGAAAAAAAGGACGCGATTGCCAAATGACAGGATCATCGTATGTTTGTCAGGGGCCACGACCGAGGTGGCGACCCTGAAGCAAGCGCTAACCAAGGCCAAAGATACAACGGCTAAGGAGCACACCGAGCGAGAGAAGCACGAGGCTCGGGTGGGCGAGGTGCAGCAAGAGCTCCAGGCTCTCATGACAAAGCACGAGGCGTTGGAGCTTGACTCGAAGATGCGAGGGTCTGAGCTTGCCGCGGCCCTTGAGAGCGCAAAGAGTGCCAAGGCCGAGGCCCAGAAGGCCCTCCAGGAGATCGATGCAATGAAGAAGATAGCGGCAGGTAAGGCTTTCTATATGCAAAGCAAGCATGTAAAAGTAAATTACCGATTACTTACCCGGATCTGGAGCTCTTTAGGAGCATTCGCACATTTGCCCCGTAGTGTGTCCGATGCCGCACAATTTTACCAGGCCGAGGATGGAAGCTCGACGGAGAAGCTGTTCTGGTCTTAGTATGCTGAGGCCGAACATCCGGTGCCGATGAGCGACCAGCTGAAGCAGATGGTCGAGCTACATAAGGTGGCCGATCAGGCCATGAAGGGCTTTATAGTCCGGCTGTGGCCTGGCGACGCCCTTCCGAACAGCTTCTTCGGCCTGCTGAGGCGGCTTGTGGATGCCTGCCCACGACTGGAGGTCGTCAAGCGATCTGTCTGCATTGAAGGTGCACGTCGGGCTTTCGCCCGTGTGAAATTGCAGTGGGTCAAGCTAGACGCCGTGAAGCTGATCAAGGAGGAGCCGCCGGAGGGCAAGGAGCACCGCCACCCCGAGATGTACTACGAGCGTGTTCTGCCGAGTGCCCGTCTTATCGCGGATGAGTGTTCGAAAGATGTAATATTTGAGTAAACTTGCTCGTTTTATCCTATATTTATGAAAACTTGTTTCATATGCGCTATGCAACGCTTGTTTGAATTTAAAATATTACCTTCTGTTTGGCTGTTTATCCAATCTGAGAGATGGCTAGTCCTCGGCTTCTGCCCCCATGCCGCGAGTGCTGGGGTGTTCGGGATAAACCTGAGCACTCTTGTTCCCATATTTGGGTCCTTCGAGGGAGGTGCTCAGCACAACGAACAAGGCAACCGGACTAATAATGCTTTATCACTCTCACTTAGCCATAGAATTCTATAATTTTAAATTTCGGCGAAGACCCTGGTAATCGGAAGGCCGAATTCGGGGCGCGATACACGCCTTTAAGCTGGACAGGGACGGCCCCTCGCCCTAAGCGGCATAAGTCTTTAGGGACTCAAAAAACCTCGCCGAACAGAGACCAGTCTCTCGCCTTATCATGATAGTCAGTTTTAGCTTTCTCTACTGAGGTGCTCAGCCCGGCAGAACCGGGGCACAATCACAGTAGTTCTCCTAGCGCTACCTTAGCCGATAGAGCGGAACGTAAGGTACCAAAACATAGGAGCTGGGAAAACCCAACATTTGACCAAAGACATGATTCGGAGCTGATGCATATAATGCTATAAGTTCGGGGTGCCGCACTTGTGAAAGTGTTCGGACTTTTCACATCGCATTGTGGGGTACGTGAGCCCCTGGTGTATTGGCCGTACCAAAGTGTACGGTTGCAAGGCGTTGTTAATGAACACACACACACACACACACACATATATATATAACAAGAATGCAATAATAGTCGTAATGTCATGCATTGTTTATTAGAAACTGCGTTAAAGCAGAGTGATACAGATAGTGCGATAAGCAAAAAGTAGGACTAAGTCCCTTCCAAGGGCAAGCTGAGTAATGATATTAAATTGAATATTTCACTCGTTACTGTAATCAACCTGGGAATTCTGTGGTATGACGTAGCTGTCTGCCTCCTTGGTTGCTGCATCATGTGTTCGGCAATAGTGCTGCCGGACAGTGTTTCTAGAGATTAAGGTCCTGAAAGAAAAAGAAAAATAACCAAACGGGAAGCCCCTAGTGCGGTTTAGGCCGTGTCTTGGGGCGTGCCGTAGTTGTGCCCCCCTCCCCACCTGTGCCCATGGTATTTTTAATGCGTAATTATGTACGCGCGGCACAAGTTTCGCCACTGGGCTAGGATTGGGGTGGCCACAGTATTGCTACGCGAGCTCAGATCGTGCCAAGCGGTCTATTTGCCGATTGCCCCGAGCGCGCTTGAAGGTGTCCGGGCTGTGAAGCGCCGAACTGGTTGATTGCCTTGAGAGGCTGCTTTGCGCTTCTGCTGCGAGGACCGCGGTGTGCTCCTCTGTTCGAAGAGAGCGCTCTGTGTTTCCATTGACTGTAATAACTCCGCGAGGTCCTGGCATCTTGAGCTTGAGGTATGCATAATGCGGTACCACATTGAATCTAGCAAATCTGGTTCGCCCGAGCAGCGCGTGATAACCACTGCGGAACGGGACTATATCAAAGATTAACTCTTTGCTTCGGAAGATATCCGGGGATCCGAAGACCACTTCCAGTGTAATTGAGCCTGTGCAATGGGCCTCTACACCTGGAATGACGCCCTTAAATGTCGTTTTGGTTGTTTTGCGCACTGTGTCCTGATAAAGCAGGTTTAGGCTGCTGCCGCCGTCCATAAGGACTCGAGTGAGGTGAAAACCGTTGATGATTGGGTCTAGGACCAGTGCAGTGAATCCACCATGACGGATACTAGTGGGGTGGTCCCTGCGATCGAAGGTGATCGGACAGGAGGACCAAGGGTTGAACTTTGGGGCGACTGGCTCCAACGCATATACGTCCCTGAGCGCATGCTTCCGCTCCCTCTTGGGGATGTGGGTTGCATATATCATGTTCACCGTCCGCACTTGCGGGGGAAACCTCTTCTGTCCTCCAGTGTGCGGCTGCCGTGGCTCCTCCTCGTTGTCGTTATGCAGCCCCTTGTCCTTGTTTTCGGCAATTAACTTGCCGGCCTGCTTGAACACCCAACAATCCCTGTTGGTGTGATTGGCTGGCTTGTCTGGGGTGCCGTGTATTTGACATGAGCGATCGAGTATACGGTCCAAGCTGGATGGACCCGGCGTACTTTGTTTCAATGCCTTTTTCCGCTGACCGGGTTTAGAGCCTTTGAATCTGGCATTGACTGCCGTATCCTCAGTATTTTCGCTGTTAACGCGGCGCTTATGCTTGTTCCGACGTGACCTGCTATTGCCGTCCTTGGTATGTGAGGTACCATGGTTCTTTGATATGTTATTACTGCGAGCCAGCCAGCTGTCTTCTTCCGCGCAAAAGTGGGTCATGAGCGCCGTGAGATCTGCCATGGATTTCGGCTTTTCTTGACCAAGGTGCCGGGCTAGCCACTCGTCTCGGATGTTGTGCTTGAAAGCCGCTAAGGCCTCCACATCTGGACAGTCGACGATTTGATTTTTCTTTGTAAGGAACCGAGTCCAGAATTGCCTGGCCGACTCTTCTGGCTGCTGAATTATGTGTCTCAAGTCATCGGCGTCTGGTGGTCGCACATAAGTGCCCTGAAAGTTGTCAAGGAATGTGGCTTCTAGATCTTCCCAACAGCTAATGGAGTCCGCTGGCAAGTTGTTAAGCCAATGCCGCGCTAGTCCTTTGAGCTTTAGTGGGAGGTATTTGATGGCATGTAAGTCATCACCGCGGGCCATGTGGATGTGGAGGAGGAAGTCCTCAATCCATACTGCAGGATCTGTTGTGCCGTCATATGATTCAATGTTTACAGGTTTGAAACCTTCTGGGAATTGATGTTCCATTACTTCGTCTGTGAAGCATAAGGGGTGTGCGGCGCCTCTGTATTGGGCTATATCTTGACGCAGCTCGAATGGGTCTTGCCCGCTGTGTTCGGCCCGGCTGGATTTTCTTTTACTATATCCGGCGTGACGTATGTTGTCTCGCAGAGTGGTGCGCCCTCGTGATCCGTAGATCGATCTTGAATGCTTTGCCTTGTCCTCCAATATGTCTTGGAGGGGCGCTCGAGTTTATATTCCTCGGCCGCGAGGACTTCAGTCCATTTGTCAGCTAGCAGATCTTGATCAGCTTGAAGCTGCTGCTGCTTTTTCTTCAGGCTATTTGCCGTGGCCATAAGCCGGCGCTTGAAGCGCTCTTGTTCGACAGGATCATCTGGAACGGTGAATTCGTCATCGCTGAGGCTTGCCTCGTCTTCGGAGGGGGGGATGTAATTGTCATCCTCCTCCTCTCCAGCTGCCGCTCTCTCAGGAGAGCTGGCTCCTTCGTCCTCCTGCTCTAAATCTTATTGGAGGGGATTGTTGTTGTCTTCGGCAATATCCAGAGTATTATTATCTCCTGTGCTGGTATCACCACTTTTGCTTTGGTGGGACTTAGAGCGGCGCCGCTTACGTCGGCGCTTGGGTTGCTTCTTGGAGGGGTCATCCTCCGCTATCTCGTCGCCATTGCCTTCGTTGGGTGTATCTACCATGTATATCTCATATGACGAGGTGGCTTTCGAGTGCCCTATAGGTGCTGGTTCATGTTCGTCTCCTACATCGTCGTCCATACCATCGATGTCTTCAGACGAAGTCGAGCATGTCGGTTAAATCATCGACATTGGCTACGAAGTGGGTGGTGGGTGGGCGTCGAATTTCTTCGTCGTCCGCATCCCAATCCTGTTGGCCATAATCCGGCCAGGGCTCTCCTGACAAAGAGAGAGACTTTAGTGAATTCAGAATGTCGCCGAAGGACGAGTGCTGAAAGATATCCGCGGCGGTTGAATTCCATGATGGACGCCCAATTGGATTCGATTGGCAGGGGCGCGGGCGGTTCGGAGTCAGAAAAAGAGTCCGGCACCTTGGAGTCACGGGCTACGCAGAGGATTATGCTGGTGTTCGGCTCAATCGCCGTTGAGACTGCAGCCCCTGAGGCAGTGTCTAACCACCCATCCTCGATTGGTGTAGTTGGCTCCAAACTAAGGGTCGGAGCTGATGCGGGCGCGGCCTCTGGGGTACTGTTCGGTGGCAGAGCTAGGTCATACCCATCGAGATAGTGCGGCGCGCTCGGCTGTGGCTCGAATCCGTCGAAGATCAAGTCTCCGCGGACGTCGGCCATGTAGTTCAAACTTCCAAATCTGACCTGATGGCCAGGGGCGTAGCTTTCAATCTGCTCCAGATGGCCAAGCGAATTAGCCCGCAGTGCAAAGCCGCTGAATACGAAGATCTGTCCGAGGAGAAAAGTCTCACCCTGGACCGCATCGCTATCGATGATAGTAGGAGCCATCAAGCCTAACGACGACGACATAGAGGAACTCTCACTAAAAGCACCAATGTCAGTGTCAAAACCGGCGGATCTCGGGTAGGGGGTCCCGAACTATATGTCTAGGCCGGATGGTAACATGAGGCAGGGGACACGATGTTTTACCCAGGTTCGGGCCCTCTTGATGGAGGTAAAACCCTACATCATGCTTGATTAATATTGATGATATGGGTAGTACAAGAGTAGATCTACCACGAGACAGAGAGGCTAAACCCTAGAAGCTAGCCTATGGTATGATTGTATGTTATGGTTATTGACGTCCTACGGACTAAAACCCTTCGGTTTATATAGACACCGGAGAGGGTTAGGGTTACACAAGTTCGGTTACAAAGGAGGAGATATCCATATACGTATTGCCTAGCTTGCCTTCCACGCCAAGTAGAGTCCCATCCAGACACGAGACGACGTCTTCAATCTTGTATCTTCATAGTCTAACAGTCCGGCCAATGGAGATAGTCCGGCTTTCCGGAGACCCCCTAATCCAGGACTCCCTCAACTATCGCTACCGCTTAGTGATAAAGTAAAGCAATTACATGGTGATTGCATTTCATACAGTAAAGCGACAACCATATGGCTCTTGCCTGTTGCCGATAACTGTGTTACAAAACATGATCATCTCATACAATAAAATTTAGCATCATGTCTTGACCATATCACATCACAACATGCCCTGCAAAAACAAGTTAGACGTCCTCTACTTTGTTGTTGCAAGTTTTATGTGGCTGCTATGGGCTGAGCAAGAAACGTTCTTACCTACGCATCAAAACCACAACATGGTATAGTGATTGCTTTTTGATCTTTAGAAAGAACCTTGTTCATTGAATCCGATTCAACTAAAGCTGGAGAAACAGACGCCCACTAGCCACCTGTGTGCGAAGCACGTCGGTATAACCAGTCTCGCGTAAGCGTACGCATAATGTCGGTCTGGGCCGCTTCATCCAACAATGCCGCTGAATCAAGAATCAACTAGTGACGGAAAGCAATATGTATATACCCACGCCCACAACTCCTTTATGTTCTACTCGTGCATATAACATCTACGCATAAGGCTAAAGATCAATGATCAACTTGTGTATCCATGGGGTGCCCCCCTCCCGTATATAAAGGAGTGGAGGAGTGGGGAGGAGGCCGGCCTCTCTAGGCGCACCCCAAGGGAGTCCTACTCCCACCGGGAGTAGGATTCCCCCTTCCCTTTGTTGGTTCTAGGAGAGAAGGAAGGAGGAGGAAGAAGGAAGGAAAGGGGGGGGGGGGCGACCCCCTTCCCAATTCGTCTTCGGCTTGGGGGGGTGCCCCCTCCTTTGCTTCTTCTCCCTCTCTTCCAGTAAGGCCCAATAAGGCCCATATACCTCCCGGGGGGTTCCGGTAACCTCCCGGTGCTCCGGTATACTCCCGATTTCACCCAGAACCATTGTGATGTCCAAACATAGGCTTCCAATATATTGATCTTTACGTCTCGACCATTTCGAGACTCCTCGTCATGTCTGTGATCAAATCCGGGACTCCGAACTACCTTCGGTACATCAAAACACATAAACTCATAATAGCGATCGTTACCGAACGTTAAGCGTGCGGACCCTACGAGTTCGAGAACTATGTAGACATGACCGAGACATGTCTCTGGTAAATAACCAATAGCAGAACCTGGATGCTCATATTGGTTCCTACATATTCTAAGAAAATCTTTCTTGGACAAACTGCATAATGATATACTTTGTTCCCTTTGCCATCGGTATGTTACTTGTGTGAGATTCGATCATCGGTATCTCAATACCTAGTTCAATCTCGTTACCGGAAAGTCTCTTTACTTGTTCCGTAATGCTACATCCCATAACTAACTCATTAGCTACATAGATTGCAAGGCTTATAGTGATGTACATTACCGAGAGGGCCCAGAGATACCTCTGTGACAATCAAAGTGACAAATCCTAATCTTGATCCATGCCAACTCAACAAACACCATCGGAGACACCTATATAGCACCTTTATAATCACCCAGTTACGTTGTGACGTTTGGTAGCACACAAAGTGTTCCTCCGGTATTCAAGAATTGCATTATCTCATAGTAAAAGGAACATGTATAGTTATGGAGAAAGCAATAGCAACAAACTAAACGATCATCGTGCTAAGATAATGGATGGGTCAAGTCAATCACATCTTTTTCTAATGATGCGACCCCGTTAATCAAATGACAACTAATGTCTCTGGTGAGGAAACATAACCATCATTGATTCAACGAGCTAGTCAAGTAGAGGCAAACTAGTGACACTCTGTTTGTCTATGTATTCACACATGTACTAAGCTTCCGGTTAATACAATTCTAGCATGAAGAATAAACATTTATCATGATATAAGGAAATTTAAATAACAACTTTATTATTGCCTCTAGGGCATATTTCCTTCAGTCTGTACATAGACGACTGTGCTTAAAAATCGAACCATAATATCTGAATATGTATAAATAAATAGCCATAAATTCCTAATCCTACTTCACGGCATGTAATCAGTGATTTGATGCCAAATTTGTTTTACTATATGTATAGGTCCTGTCTGACCATGTGGACAGTGAGGATGAAGATGCCCAGAGGAGTTACAAGAGGCGAATCCTGAGGGGCTTTATGCGGGAATGCATAACAGGCGTATTAGGACCTGGAACAACGGCTATGGATGCCCATTTTGCAACCATAAGATTCACGAAGCGTATCTAAGTGTTCTTGCGCATGCAAGAGGATGGGCCGTTGGCTCCTTCAAGCAGAAGTATTCTCACAGGGTGGCGCACGACGCGTACGCCGAATACCTGGAGAAGCTTTAGGATCGTGTCGGCCGCATGTGAGATGAGATGTGGGATGGATCGAACTATGTACGCTTGAGTATGCTTAATGATGGTTGAACTATGTACTTATGGTTGAACTATGCTTATGTACGTGTATGCTTATTATCTATGTCTGAGTATGTTAAATATTTCGCCAAATTTTTGTAAAAATTACAACGGGGGACCAATAAACCAGGACGGAGGTAGTACGTCAATCACACACGGTTCCCAAAATTGGAACCGTGTGCAATGACTATCATTTTGCCTGCTGCATCAATCACACACGGTTCGCTCTAGCAAACCGTCGCCCCCAAAATTCTTTGTGGGATAGAAAACCCGCACCACCCAATTCAAAAAAGAAAAAAGAAAACCTCACCATCCCCACGTCATAAAAACCCTCACCCCACCCACCACCCACCTCGGCCCCTCCGGTACGTTCCCCATTCACACCTGCACAAGCTCCTGCGCGTCTATGCCATGGCACCGCCTATCATAGTGGTAAACACTTTGCTCGATGCATGCCACCGCCAGGCTGCCGGCAAAGTCCACCACATTTCGCCACTTCCTCTTGCCGCCGCCTATCGCCATCGACTTTCTCGACGCTGCTCGCGGTCGACCCAGCTCCGCTCGGTTGGGGAATCTACTGTACCGAGGGTTCTTTCTCATGGACGACAAGGTAACTAATTTAACAAGATATTATCTCATCTCTTATCCCAGTTCATCTGCCTTCTTTAATCACCTGGCAGAAATCACCGTGAATTCATTTTTATTTGAGCTAATTTGAGGGTTTTCTTTCATTCATAGAATGTACAGTGCGTCAGTACTTCAGGACTTGGCGACCACCGCCAGAGATTCCATCTCATTGTACCAGATAACTTGAGGAGGCGCACCGTATGTTCAATCTCACCCTAAATCGGTTGGCATGGCCTATTTTCCTGAACATATTCTAAATATTGCTACATTTGGATAAAAGGTGCCACATGCACCATATACGTCAAAGGGGATTTTCCCCCTCTTATTTCTATATTAGGCAAATTAATGATGTATTTTTCTTTCGATTACTCTCATATTTCCATGACATCATGTTTACCCTATCTGTTTAATTATAGACTTTTGTCCTTCGATTTCAGCTACTGTACAGTTCTTTCAATTTGGGCCCATATTTGCATGTTACCAATTTTCTTTAACAACCCTACCATTTTTTGCAGGACATCCCTCGCTATGCAATAGATTATGTAGTGCACAATTTTTCCCTTTACATACATCAAGGCTCCACGAATGTCATACTGCGCACAAACCATGGATTTACAATCGTTGCTACTGTAAGACTTGATGATCGTGGTGACTCCTATTGTGGCACTTGCTTTTGAATGAAATTGCAAAGTTTTATCTACTAAAAGCTGGCACTAAAATTGCACTGCACATAGAAGGGCCTGGTCATGAGATATATGCTAACTTCCCTGACAAAATCATCCGTCCAGACTTTGTTCGAAGTAAGTTTTCTTTTCAACTATCTGCATGTTGACTTACCTAGTAATGTCAAATGAATTGTGTAGTATTTAAGCAACCAATTGCTATTCCCTTATCTTACTATATTCCTACCTAATAACTTCTAGTTGCCAATACACTTTTCTATTGCCCTATTTTAACTAAATATTCCCTGTACTCCCATTTCTATCAGAAAGCGCCGCTGACAAGGAGACTCTAGAGGTGGAGAACGGGGCTGCCAACAAGCGGAGGTGGGGTGAGCTAGAACCGCAAGTGACTCCAGCAGGCCTAGACTTAATCAGCAGCCTCCCCGATGATATGTTGAGAGTCATCATCTCCCTCCTCCCAATCAAATATGGGGTGCGGACAACCCTCCTTTCCCGGTGGTGGCGCCCCCTATGGAACTCCAGCCCTCTCGACCTCATCGAAACCCATGAGCTCTGCCATGGCTATCGCAAAATCTTGGATGTGTTCTCCAAGATCCTCGGCGGTCACCTTGGCCCAAGCAAAGGCCTTAGAATGGGCATGTTCAGTTCCAATGGCAAGGACCGAGCCAAGCTTGATGAATGGTTCCGATCCCCCACCCTAGATCAGCTCGAGGAGCTCACTTTTGATGATGGGCATATGCGGTCGCTGCCAACATCCGCACTCTGCCTCGCACCCATGCTGCGCATCGCCAAGTTCAGGAACTGCCATTTCCCACCCCTTAATGATGCACCCACTCTTATTCTACCACGACTGAAGCACCTCGAGCTCGTCGTCGTCTGCCTCTCAAAGGGTGACATGGAGCGCCTGCTCCGTGGCTGTACTACACTCGAGTACCTTCGTCTTCAGGCGATCAATGGGTTGAGTACCTTCCACATCACCTCCATGACTCTCCTGACTATTTATGTGTGTTGCTGGTGCGGCAGGAAGTCATCACAAAAGGTGGACCACGGTATGGTCATCCAGGACACACCTGCACTTGAGAGATTACTTGTAGTTGATCAAGAAGGTCCAACAAGAATCAATGTCATTTCTACGCCGAAATTGATAGTGGTGGGCTACTCGTCTAACAAATACTCAGAACTTGTTATTGGATCCACACCCGTTCAGGTACAACAGCCGCCTTCAACCTCTCCTTGTACAAATTAACATTATTTCTAATTTTGAAGATGTTTGTTCGTTTTTCATTCAGAAAATGATTCCGACAAGCTTGACCCCGAAACTGCGCATAGTGAAGGTCTTGGCACTAGAATCTGTCGGGCCCGACCTGGAGCAGGTTGTCAGTTTCCTGAGATGCTTTCCGTGCCTAGAGAAGCCATATATCGAGGTGATGTTCCTTTCCTATTAAATGTTAACCATAAGGGAGTTAAATTTGTGACACCTTTTTCCAAGTTTACAATGACAATGTACTATGATTTCTGAAGGTTCTTTTGGAGGATTTCAGTACATACATGCCCCCCCATATTGGTTGCTTGATCCATATGGTTACAATCAATAAGCATTTCTCCTTTGGATTCATCTGTACTAATTTTCTTAGGGAACTTTTCATCCACTCCAACCTCTTGTGAAGAAGGCTACATTTTTATAGAATGTAATCAAATGCCCATGTTAATCATGTCAGATCGAAGATGGCATGTTAGTGCATTTTACAAATCCTGCAAACCAAATAGCTAGGCCTGTAGTAATGTTCAAAACTGCATGTAGGCACTAACACGTTTTCTTCTTTTGTAGATAAGATTAGGCCCAGTGGTGGATAATGTGATACAATATAACAATCACGTCGAATGCCTAGATCTACATCTCTCAGAAATTACTTTGAACTCCTACCGAGGGTCCTTACCGGAGATTATATTTGCCAGGTTCTTTGTTCTCAGAGCAAGGGTGCTGAAGGAAATGAGGTTTGCCCTACATTTATTTCGCAAAAATGAATGTTCTGTTGATCAGCGCCGGCGCCTGCGGCAGAATGGAGTAGGCTCCAAAAATGCTGAATTTCATTTTGGAACTTCAGATGACAGAGTAATCAGAAGTCATCGGGTCAACCCCATACATGACTTCTCAGTGGCTGACCCCTTTGCAAAAATTGTGAGGTTTCGAATCCAGACTTAGAAGATGTGATATTAGTTTGAACCTCTCTGATATCCATGTTCAGCGCATCAGCGCGAGTGTTTGCAGCTGATGAGCTGAATTTTCATTTCTAATATCAGTTTGAACCTTGCAATCTTCGAATTTGAGCCATATAACTCTGGAATTTGAACCTTGTAACATTTCGAGGTTTTGTGGTACAATCGTTGAAATTGCATCGTATGAGACTCGCATATTGCTAGCACTATTTTGACCTTAATATGCAATGGTCCTAGATTTTATTAACCATTCTTGAATCAGTTTACCTTGTCGATCTCACAACACACAATCTGTATAGCTAACTCGACTCCAATCTTCGACATTATTGCATACAGTTGGTTTCTTCCACTGTGTGCACTGTAGAGCGCAGAATTAATTATCGCACTCGAGTTTCCATCATCACCCTTCTCTGTAATTTTGACCTCATCACCCAAGGGTAAACTTATGACTGAAGTCATTCCACACACTTCGTTTTTACAAAGCTTTTTGCCAATAAACGCCCACGATTTGTCCGTCTTCTAGCCGACGCGTGGCCAAACTAGCCAGGCGGGAAGCTTGCACAGTAAACAGGGCGGTAGCGCGGGAACAGGCTCTTCGAGCCCATGCCTGGGGTGCGGTGTTGTCAAGCGTGCACTGGATTCTGGAATCCTCTGCTATGAACGTCGTGACAAGACATGACGATTACAGGCTGGTCAGCCCCCATTTATTACAGTGGCCATTTAACCTACCCTTGTGTCTCTTCAACCTTTCGATCGCTCCCCACCATTGCAAGAAGCACACCCACCACGAGAAATTCTTAGAGTGTATCCTACGTGACTCCAATGGCGCTCCGAGTGGCTGCCAACGATGAGCAGCAGTTCACCATGCGTGCCATGGTGGACACCCACAGAAGGTTCATGGACCTCTCGGTGGTGTACACCAACGACCCGGTCTAGGCGGAGCACTCCATCCACATCATGGAGTTGTTGCTTGCCGAGGAGACGTACAAGGTGGTCGGGTTCGACCTCGAGTACACACGCGCTCGTGCCGGGTCTCGCCCCAAGGTAGCTGTCGCCCAGATGTGCGTGCGCCACCACGTCCTCGTCTACCACTACTTCCTGGCCACAAGGCCTTGCGAGCGTTTCACGAGGTTGTCAACAACCCCCACTACATGTTCGCTACGGTGGACATCACCAACGATGTAAAGGCGCTCGAGAATTCAGGCATCGCCTGCCAGAATATTGTCGACATCCAGGGCCAATACAAGATCAGGGGCAGCAAGGAGCATGAGAAGGACTCACTGGTTCACCTCGCCGAGGCCATCATCGACCCCTACTATAGAGACATGAAGGATTCATGCAACAAGGACAAGCGTGCCTGACACTCGTCCTGGATGGAGAAACTCAACAAAGCTCACGTCGTGTATGCAGCCAAGGAGGTGTACACGAGCTACAACATGTACCGGCGGATCGTTGACATGAGGAAGTCCCTCCTTCCCCTAAACGGCCAGGGGTCCAGCTGGAAGCAGAGCAATGGCAAGCGTCGTCGTAACAATAAGTAGACGATTAGATCCTCATTTCTCCTACTTTAGTATGCATGTAATTGCTTACTTTAGTGTGTGCAAATGTTATGTGTGTAGTCACTTGTGTAATTGTATGCTTAATTTGGTTGTGCAATGCTGTCTTTTTAAGTATATATGTTGATGCTCTGTAGACAGAGCGTAGATGGTGTGCGGACAAAGAAAATCACATCGCACACGGACTAAACAATGGAACCCGTTGGTGATGTTTTCATCAATCACTCACAATTGTATACCAGCAATCGTTTGCTCACAACACACACGTCTTATTAGTAGCAACCATCTGTGTTCTTATCGGTCTTCAGACACATTTATGATTACAGACCTGTTTGCCGTGTATCACACACATCTTGTTAAGTTAAGCCGTTTCTATTCTCATGTCTCAACGCAAACAGTTCATCCAAGTGAACCGCATGCCGTATACCGCACAGACATTTGATCTGGCTAACCGTTTCTTTTGTGTGGCCTAATCACAAACAGTTCATCCGAGTGAATCGTATGCTGTGTATCGCACACGCCTCCATCTGGCTGCCCGTTTCTTTTGTTCCTCCTCATCGCAACCAATTCATTGAACTGAACTGTATGCCCTTCATCGCACACGCAACTAAAACCTAAACCGTGTTTGATGCATCTGTCATCGCAAATGTTTTACACATTTCTGACGGTTTTCATACAACACCGTTTGCGATAATGGCATCGCACATAGTTTCTCAAAGGGTCTCTGATCATAGTGTCGCGTTAGCAGCATCCTGCAGTAGTGGTTGTAATAGGTTGGATAAATAGATCACAAATAAAATAAAGTGCATCAAAGTATTTTTTTTATTTTTGGTTTAATAGATCTGAAAAATAAAAGCAAGGAAAAAGTAGATTGCAAAGGCAAATATATGAGAAATAAGACCCGGGGGCCGTAGGTTTCACTAGTGGCTTCCCTCGAGAAAAATAGCAAACGGTGGGTAAACAAATTACTGTTGGGAAATTGATAGAACTTCAAATAATTATGACGATATAGAGGAAATGATCATTACATAGGCATCACGTCCAAGATTAGTAGACCGACTCCTGCCTGCATCTACTACTATTACTCCACACATCGACCGCTATCCAGCATGCATCTAGTGTATTAAGTTCATGGAAAAATGGACTAATGCAATAAGAACTATGACATGATGTATACAAGATCTGTTTAGCTATATGGCGGTAGATATAGATCTCGTCTTTTTACCCTTAGTGGCAACGATACATAAGTGTCGGTTCCCCTTTTGTCACTGGGATCAAGCACCGTAAGATCGAACCAACTACCGGGCACCTCTTCCCATTGCAAGATAAATAGATCGAGTTGGCCAGACGAAACCCAAATATCAGAGAAGAAATACGAGGCTATAAGAGATCAAGCATAAAATAGATCAAAGAAACTCAAATACTTTCATGGATATAAAAACATAGATCTGATCATAAACTCGAAGTTTATCGATCCCAACAAACACACTTCAAAAGAGTTACATCATATGGATCTCCAAGAGACAATTGTATTGAGGATTAAGAGAGAGAGAGAGATGAAGCCATCTATTCACTAACTATGGACCCAAAGGTCTACAAAGAACTACTCACGCATCATCGGAGAGGCACCAATGGAAGTGGTGAACCCCTCCGTCATGGTGTTTAGATTGGATTTGGTGATTCTAGATTCTGCGGCAGCTGGATGAATATTTCATTGACTGTCCTAGGGTTTTGGGAATATTTGGGTATTTATAGAGCAAAGAGGCGGCCCGGGGGGCACCCGAGGTGGGCACAACCCACCGGGGCGCGCCAAGGACTCCTGGCGCGCCCTGGTGGGTTGTGCCCCCCTCGGGGCACCCCCCAGGTGCAACCAGGGCACATCTGCTTCCTTTTGGCCCATAAAAAAATTATCGTAAAGTTTCTTTCCATTTGGACTCCGTTTGATATTGATTTCCTGCGATGTAAAAAACATGGAAACAACAGGAACTCGCACTGGGCACTATGCCAATAGGTTAGTACCAAAAAATGATATAAAATGACTATAAAATGATTATAAAACATCCAAGATTGATAATAAAACAGGGTGGAACAATAAAAAATTATAGATACATTGGAGACGTATCAGGCCCGTCGAGTATTTTGTCCAAATTGGATGGGCCGTCTCTGTTTCCTTTGAATGGCTTCTCCCGCTGACCGGATTTAGGGCCGCTAAATCCGGCATTGACTGCCATATCTTCGGTTTCTTCATTGTTGTTCCGATAATTTTGTTTGTTACGTCGTGTCCGTCCGTTGCCGTCTCGGGCTTCGGAGGTGCCGGGGTCACTGGTACTGTTGCTTCTACGAGCCAACCGGCTGTCTTCTCCCGCGCAAAAGCGGGTCATGAGTGTGGTAAGAGCTACCATAGACTTCAGCTTTTCTTGGCCGAGGTGTCGGGAAAGCCATTCACCGCGGACGCTATGTTTAAAGGCTGCTAGGGCTTCGGCGTTCGGACAGTCGACGATTTGGTTCTTTTTAATTAAGAACCGAGTCCAGAGTTTGCAGGCTGACTCTCTTGGTTGCTGGACTATGTGACTAAGGTCATTGGCATCTGGTGGCCGGACATAAGTACCTTGGAAGTTGTCTCGAAATGCATCCTCCAAATCTTCCCAGTTGCCAATAGAGTTCTCTGGGAGGCTGTTTAGCCAGTGGCGTGCTGGTCCATTTAACTTGAGGGGGAAGTATTTAATGGCATGGAGATCTTCGCCGCGAGCCATGTGAATATGGAGAAGAAAATCTTCAATCCATACTGCGGGATCTGTCATTCTATTGTATGCTTCAATGTTTATGGGTTTAAGCCCTTCTGGAAACTGGTGTTGCATTACCTCATCGGTAAAGCATAAGGGGTGTGTGGCGCCTCTGTATCGAGCAACGTCACGGCAGATTTCGGATGACATCCATGTTTGGTTTTCAGCCCGAGTGAGGTTATGCTTATTGCGCCAAGCTTGATGGTCGTCATCTCGCGTTGGATCACGCCCCCTTGATCCATAGATTGATCTAGTCTGACCGGCTCTATTGTCCAGGTCCTGATGTAGGTCATAGGTGTAGCCCGGAGCCGCTACCTCTTTGCCTCGACAGCGAGGTGGTGCGGGTTGGTGTTCGACATAAGCAGGCGCTTTGTCTCGTCCACATGGTGGTCGGTCTGGTTCGTCAGCATGATTATATCTTGACGGTACTGGCTCAAGGGCCTCGTCATTGAATTGTGGCAGTAGCCGACGCTTCGGATAACTCTTTGTTGGGCGCTCGAGGCCGTATTCCTCGGCAGCTAGGACATGGGTCCACCTGTCGTTGAGTGTATCCTATTTGTCTTGAAGCTATTGTTCTATTCTTTTTAGGCTCCTTGCAGTTGCGATTAGCTGTTTCTTAAATCATTCTTGCTCGAGGGGTTCCTCTGGCACGATGAAGCCTTCGTTGTCCAGGCTGACATCCTCCTCGGAGACCGGTAGATAGTTACTATCCTCCGGATCCTCATTCCCGATAGGCTCGTCGAGTTAACTTGTCCCTCCTCCCATTCATCATGCTCGGACGCAGGCTCGGCGGGGTCTTCGGGATCTTCGGCATCACCCGGAGTGTTTTTGTCTTCGATATTGCTTTGCTTTTCGTGACGCGATTTTGAGCGGCACCGCTGACGTCGATGTTTTGACGGTGCCTCAACGGGCTTGTCCTCAATCAGGTCCTGCCTGCCGTCATCGTTGTCCTTTTTGGTTGTGTCTACCATATACACATCATATGTGGAGGTGGCCGTCCAATGCCCGGTGATCGGCGTATTCTGGACTGGTTCGTCTCCGGCATTGTCGTACATACCGTCGATGTCTTCGGAGGTGTAATCTAGCATGTTGGTCAAGTCTTGACAGTGGCTATTAAGTGGGTGGTGGGTGGGACGTAAAATTCCCCGCTCTCAGCCCCTAGTCCGGTCTGGGCATGGTTCGGAGGCGATACTTCCGTAATGGCGATAGATTGCATTAAGTCCATGGCCTCGTTTAGGAGTGAAGGCCGGACGGGGAACTGGGGGCCTACGGAGTTGGGCCTGGTAGATTCTACCTGGCTGTGCTCGCTGGATGCGGAGCTTGAGAGTTCAGAGTTGGTGTACAAAGGTGAATTCGGCTCTCCGATGATAGGGAGAGTCCTGTTTGATTCCAGGTTTGCCGAAAACATAATCGCCTCTGGGTCTTCGGGAGAGAGCTCCATAGTAGGAGAGTGTTTGGTGGGTTCCAATCTCCCATCTTCGGATGAGGTGGTCTGCTCTGGATCTAAGGCTAGGGCAGGGATGATAGTTGGTCCTTGAGCGGTGCCTGATGATGGATCCAACGGGTTTCCTTCTTGAAGACGAGGAACAGCGGTCGAGGCCGTGAACCCTTCGAAGATCAAGTCTCCTCGGATATTGGTGATGTAATTTAGGTTTCCGAACCTGATCCGATGACCAGGGGCGTACCTATCGATCTGTTCGAGGTGACCAATCGAATTGGCCCGCAAAGTGAAGCCGCCAAACACAAAAAGCTGACCTAGGAGAAAAGTTTCCCCGAAAACAACATCGTTGTTGATGATCGAATGAGCCATCGAACCTTCTGCCGATGACACAGTAAAACTCTCAATGAAAGCACTAATGTCGGTGTCAAAACTGACCGATCTCGGGTAGGGGGTCCTGAACTGTGTGTCTAAGGATCGAAGGTAACAAGGGACACGGGGAACACGATGTTTACCCAGGTTCGTGCCCTCTTAATGGAGGTAAAACCCTACGTCCTGCTTGATTGTCTTTGATGAGTATAAGGGTTACAAGAGTCGATCTACCTCGAGATCGTAATGGCTAAAACCCTAGATGTCTAGCCTATATGAATTTGGATAGACTCTATGGACTAAACCCTCCGGTTTATATACACACCAGAGGGGCCTAGGGTTGTACAGAGTCGGTTCGCAGAAGAAGGAATTTACATATCCGGATGCCAATCTTGCCACCCACACATAGGTGAGTCCTATCCGGACATGGGGGAATGTCTTCTACCTTGTATCTTCACGGCCCATCAGTCCGGACCATATTACATAGCCCGGACACCCGAGGACCCCCTAATCCAGGACTCCCTCAGTAGTCAACTCCTTGAACTTGTCAAAAACCTTACGCAACAAGTTGAGCTTTGTAGATAGTAACATTACCATCAGTGTCAGCCTTCTTCTTGAAGATCCATTGATTCTGTATGGCCTGTCGATCATCGGGCAAGTCAACCAAAGTCCACACTTTGTTCTCATACATGGATCCTATCTCAGATTTCATGGCCTCAAGCCATTTATCGGAATCTGGGCTCATCATCGCTTCCTCATAGTTCATAGGTTCGTCATGGTCTAGTAACATGACTTCCAGAACAGGGTTACCGTACCACTCTGGTACGGAACGTACTTTGGTTGACCTATGAGGTTTGGTAGTAACTTGATCTGAAATTTCATGATCATCATCATTAACTTCCTCAGTAATTGGTGTAGGCATCACTGGAAGTGATTTCTATGACGAACTACTTTCCAATTCGGGAGAAGGTACAATTACCACATCAAGTTCTACGTTGGTCCCACTCACTTCTTTCGAGAGAAACTCCTTCTCTAGAAACTATCCATTCTTAGCAACGAATATCTTGCCTTCGGATCTGTGATAGAAGGTGTACCCAAAAGTTTCCTTTGGGTATCCTATGAAGACGCATTTCTTCGATTTCGGTTCAAGCTTATCAGGTTGAAGCTTTTTCACATAAGCATCGCAGCCCCAAACTTTAAGAAACGCCAGCTTAGGTTTCTTGCCAAACCAAAGTTCATATGGTGTCATCTCAACAAATTTAGATGGTTCCCTATTTAACGTGAATGCAGCCGTCTCTAAAGCATAACCCCAAAACGATAGTGGTAAATTGGTAAGAGATATCATAGATCGCGTCATATCTAATAAAGTACGGTTATGACATTCGGACACACCATTACGCCATGGTGTTCCAGTTGGCATGAGTTGCGAAACTAATCCACATTGTTTCAAATGAAGACCAAACTCATAAATCAAATATTCGCCTCCACGATCAGATCGTAGAAACTTTATTTTCCTGTTACGATGATTTTCCACTTCACTCTAAAATTCTTTGAACTTTCCAAATGTTTTAGACTTATGTTTCATTAAGTAGATATACCCATATCTGCTCAAATCATCTGTGAAGGTGAGAAAATAATGATACCCGCCGCGAGCCTCAACACTCATAGGACCGCATACAATAGTATGTATTATTTCCAATAAGTCAATGGCTCGCTCCATTGTTCCGGATAACGGAGTCTTAGTCATCTTGCCCATGAGGCATGGTTCGCAAGCATCATGTGATTCATAATCAAGTGATTCCAAAAGCCCATCAGCATGGAGTTTCTTGATGCGCTTTACAACAATATGACCTAAATGGCAGTGCCACAAATAAGTTGCACTATCATTATTGTAACATCCCAAATATTCAATTTGGAATGTTATACATAGGACATCATATTGGATATCATATTTTATAGCATTTTTGTCGTGGAATTGTCACGGCAGATGTCCTTAGTGTGAGGACTTAGTTGCGAGGCCAACGCATCTATGTGGTAGCTTGAGAGGGGTTGGGTGGAGTCGAGAGACGCAACATAAGACAAGGATTTAGACAGCTTCGGGCCCCGGGAAACATCATCCGTTAATAGCCCTACATGCTGTTTGTGGCTATGTCTCATTATGATCATGAAGGAGTCACGAGCCAGAGAAGAAGGCCACATGGAAGGCTAAGGGGGTCCGGAGTGGCCCCCGCCGTAGGGGCGCTTCGGATGCGACGTCCGAAGATAAGACCCATTCCTCCGCCGCTAAAGACGACGACGATGAAGAGGAGGAGGAGAACAACCCTCCCCCCGATGAGGGGAGGAAGAAGAGGGCGGCTTCGGCGAACCTGTAGGCGGAGATGTCCAAGAAAGGGAAGAGCTCCCTTGCGGATAACACCACGTGGGACGTCGGTAGTAGTCCGGAGAGACGTCCCCGCACTAAGCCTCAGGCCACATCGTAAGTGCTAAAACCCATATCCTCCCATAAACCAAGTCTCTCCTCTTCGTTGTATTGATCTAATTAGTTATGCTATTGAAGTCCAGCCAACGGTAGTTCCCAGCGATCCACATCATGAGGTTCGCTGGACTCAAAGGCGATGGCCAACGATTCACCACCGGCCGCTCACTCCCCCAAGGTCAAGGATGATGCAGAGGTGTTGTCCCGAAGGACTGTTCCAGGGGGGGGGAGAGGCTCGGGACACTAGTAGAAAAAGGGCCTTTTGTCCCGGTTCTGGAACCGGGACTAAAGGGTCGTTACTAAAGGTCCCCCCTTTAGTCCCGGTTCTTATACGAACCGGGACTAAAGGCCCTCCACATGGCTGCTGCCTAGAGGTCCACCTTTAGTCCCGGTTGGTAACACCAACCGGTACTAAAGGATTTTTTTGAATTTTTTTCCCGATTTTCCAATTTCTGAATTATCTTAACCTCTAATCTCTAATTACCCCTCATCACTACTCAATTTAATCTCTAATCACCCCTCATCATTCCAAATCATCTAACTTCCCAAACGGTCACCCATCCTCCCACTCCCCCAGCCTGAGCACGCTTAACTTCCGGGTTCTATTCTCCCTCGTTTCCAAGTCTGCACTTGTTGTTTTCCTGACAATAGTAAGATGTCAATCCTATTTACCCTCAGGAATTTAGCTTGAGCATGAAGTCACACATTTCACTTTTTGAGTTTGAAACTATTGTTCTAAAAAACAATAATTATTTAGTAACACTAATATTTCTTGAATAAGTAATTTGACCATTTTTTGACCATAGTTTGACCAGATTTGACCAAAATTCAAAAAAACTGAAATAATTATTTAGTAACACTAATATTCTTTAATAATTATTTAGTAACACTAATACTTCTTGAATAAGTAGTTTGACCATAGTTTGACCAGATTTAACAAAAATTAAAAAAACAGAAATTTGAGCATAACTTTTTTTCCTTTTGGAATTTGAGGATTCTAAAAATTTGCAAACAGGTCATAGGCCGTCAAAATTTGATGCGGATTTTCGTTCTGAACATTTTGATATATTATATGTTTTTTCTGACATCGTATGCAAAAGTTATAGCCGTTTTACATTTTCCCTACACTTTTTTGCAAAACATATCCAAATTTAAGTTTTTAAATTTTCCTAATTAGTAGATGTGGTAACATAACTACATCTTGAAGGATTTTAACTTTTGAAGTTTTTATCATTTTCTTCTTCTTTTTACAAATCTGAAAAGGCGATACACAGGGGGGTAGGATTTGAAAATTGCACCATTTGTACCAGTTCGTGGCACGAACCGGTAACTTTAGTACCGATTTGTGCCATGAACCGGTACTAATGGGGTTGAGACCTTTAGTACCAGTTCATGCCACGAACCTGGACTAATGGGGTTGAGACCTTTAGTACCGGTTCGTGCCACGAACTGGTACAAATGGTGCAATTTTCAAATGGTGCCACGAACTGGGACTAAAGGTCCCATTTGAACCGGGAGTAATGCCTGTACGGTGCCCTCGCCGCTCGAACCGGGACTAATGCTCACATTATTCCCGGTTCGTAATGCAACCAGTATTAATGCTCGCCAAACCAAAGCCCCTTTTTCTACTAGTGGGAGGCGCCAGAAGGCGAAACCCCCATCGCCGTACACCAGGGGGAGTCAATCCTCATGGAGTCTGGCGGGGAGGGCCGTATTCAGTTCGGCCCTCAGCCGGACTTGATTCCGGAGTCCAATGCGACTCCGGAATCCGGCACGCAACCTCCTTTTCAAAGGAGGGATGCCTGTTCCCCCGGTGACCCCTGTCCAACCAGGGGCACCGGATAATCTGCTGGAAGCGCTGCGAGGCGCTTCCATTGGGGATGAGCACCGTGTCCTTATGGGCACGGTAATTGAAAGGGTTCAGTCCGCCAAGAGCGGACTAACCGAAGCCTGCAACAGCCTGTTGACAGGTTTTGAGGTAAGCGGCAAAAAAGGAGAAAATCCCAATACAGACAGTAGCCCCTGAGACACTGTCCGGTGTTCGAAAAGAAAAAAAACGGACAGAGGATCAATCTCCAATTGCGCGAAACTAAGTAAATTTGTCTTAAATGTATGCACATGCGTCGCTGTTGGCCACGGCCTTGCGTACTGACGAAGTCTATGAACGGAAGCAGAAACTGGCGGAGGTCGAGGAGGAGCTGGGCCAGGTAAGGAGGCAGCTCCAGGAAAAACAAAGTAAGTAATAACCTGTTATGTATTCGAAAAATGGAAAATGATATGCAATGACCAAAATACCATGATGTGAACAGAGGCGATGACCGAGGTCGAGGCCCTGAAAGCGGCCCTGGTCGAAGCCGAGGGGAAGGCTGTCAAGGAGCAGGCCGCCCGTAAGAGGCTCAAGGCATGGGTCAACGAAATCCAATAGGAGCTCTAGGACGTGGTTAGGAAGTGCGATACCATGGAGCACAATGCGTCGACTTAAGAGGCCGAACTCGCCAAGGCTCGTAAGAGTGCGGAGATGGCACGGAGTGAAGCCCAGGGCGCCCTCCAGGAGATCTTGGAGGCCAGGAAGATCGCGGCGGGTAAGGCATTCAATATGCAAAGCAAGAATGCGAAGATGAAATATCTTTTACTGACCCGGATTCAGAGTTCTCCAGGGGTTTTGTTGATCTGCCACACAGTGTGACCGACGCCGCAGAGTTCTTCCGAGCCGAAGAAGGGGGCTCCCTGGAGAAGCTATTCTTGTCGCAATATCTTGTGCCGGAACATCCGGTGCCATTCAGCGATCAGCTAAAACAGCTAGTTGAGCTGCACAGGGTGGCCGAACTGGCCATGAAGGATTTAACAATCCAGCTGTGGCCAGCCGAAGCTATACCCAGCAGTTACTTCAGCCTCGTGAAGAGGCTGGTTGATGCCTGTCCTCGGTTGGACATCATCAAGCAGTCCATCTGCATTGAAGGCGCGCGTCTGGCCTTCTCCTATGTCAAGGTCTAGTGGGCGAAGATGGACGTCGTCAAGTTGGTGACCGAGAGGCCGCCTGAGGGAAAGGAGCACCGCACACCTGAGCGATACTTTGGCGATGTCTTGGAAGGGTCTCGTATTGTTGCGGATCATTGTGCAAAAGACACTATCTTTGAATGAATGTATTCAAGCTCCCTCTACGTTGTATGACAAAACAAAGTGATTGTGCAATATAATGCTGGTTATGTTTTTAAATTTTTACTTCCTGTGCGGCCGTGTTGTATGAAATCTGAGGGTTAACCAGTCGTCGGCTTCTGCCCCCATGTAGGTAGTACGGGGGTGTTTGGGATGGAATCTAAACAATCTTGATCCAATTAGATGGTCCTTGAAGGAGTTGTTTAGTGCAACGAACCAGGCAACCAGACTATGCGGCTATAACGCCCTCACTTAGCCATAGGAGTTCGACAATAAAAACATGGGCGCAACCCCTAGTATCCGAACTAGAGTGCTATAAGCGTCTGATCGGGAAGTACCAATCCTTTGCGCAATGCGGAAGAAACCTCAAATGATTTGTAACCTCCGAATAGCTGACCAGCTCTCGCCGCATCATGACAGTCAGTTTTCAGCTTTCTCTACTAAGCTGCTCCTTTGGATAAACCAAGGCACAATCGCAGTAGTTCTCCCTTTACTACCTTAGCCGATATAGCAGAACGTAAGGTAGAAAGCACAGGAGCCGGGCAACCCAACTATTGACAAAAAACATGATTCGGAGCCAATGCATATAATGCTAAATTCGGGGTGCCGAACTATACTTATAAAAAGTGTTCGGACTTCTGTTGCCGTAACGTGGGGTGCTATGAAGCCCTTGGCAAACATCAAACGTACCAAAGTTTATGGGTGCTACCTGATAGGGTTAGCCACAGGGGGCTAAAAAAGAGAAAGAAAACAGAGAAGATACGAAGGTAAAAAGCTGGAGTCCAACAGCTCCACCCGCAAACTGTTCTCAAACTAATTAGTACGTCAAGGCGAATTGATACAGGTAGTGCGATAAGCAACAGGCTATTTGACATGCCGAAACCAAGGGAGAGCTGCATGTGGGTCCTGAAAAACAGGTAGTGTTATCGTTAACGGAATCACCTAAAAGTCCCCCATATGTCTGCGTTTCTCGCCGTCTTGGTGTGTTTATCCTTCAAGAGGACCGATGACCAGACCACCAGATGGTGCCTGTGGGATTTAGACCTAAAAAGGAAACATGTAAAAGTAGAAGTATGTGTCTATACGATGTCGGTTGAGCCATACTATGGACCACAAGCTAGCTATGCCTCCATCGATGCCCATGGGATTTTGAGTGCGTAGTTATGTATGTGCGGCACGAATGCCACCACTTGATCGGGACTGAGACGGAGGCCGGATTGCTAGTCGAGCTCCTGACGAGCCGAGGTCTCCTGCTGCAGAGTAGTTCAGACCCTCTTAACGGTGTCCGTGGGCTCGTCAGCCGAATTAAGGTTCTGCTTGAGAAGGTCGCTCTGTACTTCTGCTGCTAAGGCAGCTCTGTGCTCTTCTGTACGGAGGGAGTGTTTCGTATTTCCATTGACTGTTATGACGTCGTGTGGACCGGGCATCTTGAGCTTGAGATAAGCATAGTGTGGTACTGCGTTGAATCAAGCAAACGTAGTTCGTTTGAGCAGTGTGTGATGGCCGCTGCGGAAGGGAACGATATCAAAGATTAACTCCTCGCTTCGGAAGTTGTCCGGAGATCTGAAGACAACCTCTAGTGTGATTGAGCCCGTACAGCGGGCCTCTACACATGGTATGACTCCTTTGAAGGTAGTCCTGGTGGGCTTGATCCGAGATGGGTTAA
The DNA here is from genome assembly GCF_056163025.1 of Triticum urartu. Lineage (NCBI taxonomy): Eukaryota > Viridiplantae > Streptophyta > Magnoliopsida > Poales > Poaceae > Triticum > Triticum urartu. The sequence goes on along the minus strand of NC_141879.1, from coordinate 316,831,095 downwards.
TGCCCATTTTTTGCGTTGTATCCTGATAGAGAAGATTGAGGCTGCTACCTCCGTCCATAAGGACGCGAGTCAGGTGGAACCCATCAATTATTGGGTCTAGGAACAATGCGGCTGAGCCACCATGACGGATACTGGTCGGATGATCCCGACGATCAAAAGTGATCGGGCATGACGACCATGGATTAAATTTTGGGGCGACTGGCTCTATCGTGTAGACGTCCCTAAGCGCACGCTTGCGCTCCCTCTTGGAGATGTGGGTAGCGTATATCATGTTCACCATTTTGACCTGAGGGGGAAACTTCTTCTGTCCCCCTGTGTTCGTTTGCTGGGGCTCTTCGTCATCGTCCTCGCTTTGCGATCCCTTTTCCCTATTCTCGGCTTTTAATTTGCCGGCATGTTTAAAAACCCAACAATCTCTATTTGTATGATTGGGTGGTTTGTCTGGGGTGCCATGAATCTGGCATGGACGATCAAGTATGCGGTCCAAGCTGGATGGGCCTGAATTGTTCTTTTGGAACGACTTCTTCCACTGACCGGACTTAGAGCCCCTGAATCCAGCATTGACTGCCGTGTCCTTGGTGTTATCACTGTTGTTTCGACACTTGTATCTGTTGCGTCAAGACTTGTCTTTGCTAGTTTTAGCTTCAGGAGTGCCGGCATCGCTTGCATTGTTTTTGCTACGGGCCAACCAACTGTCCTCGCCCGCACAAAAGAGGGTCATGAGTGTTGTGAGGGCTGCCATGGATTTTGGCTTTTCTTGGCCGAGGTGGCGAGCGAGCCATTCATCGTGGATGCTCTGTTGGAGGGCTGCTAGGGCTTCGGCATCCGGACAATCGACGATTTGATTCTTTTTAGTTAAGAACCTAGTCTAGAATTTCCTGGCGGACTCTCCGGGCCGTTGAACTATATGGCTTAAGTCATCAGCGTCCGGAGCTCGAACATATGTACCTTGGAAGTTGTCAAGGAAGTCCACTTCCAAGTCCTCCCAGCTGCCAATAGAATAAGCAGGCAAACTGTTTAGCCAGTGCCGAGCTGGCCCCTTGAGTTTTAAAGGAAGGTATTTGATGGCATGGAGGTCATCGCCGCGGGCCATATGAATGTGGAGAATGAAGTTTTCGATCCACACCGTGGGGTCCGTGGTTCCATCGTATGATTCTATATTCACGGGTTTGAACCCTTTTTGGAATTCATGATCCAGGACCTCATCAGTGAAGCAATGAGGGTGTGCGACGTCTCTATATCGGGCCGTATCGCGACATAGATCTGATGGAGTCCGTCTACGGTTTTCAGCCCGCACATGACTAAGTTTGTCACGTCTAAATAGGTGGTCGTCGTCGCATGTTGAGGCACGTCCTCGCGATCCGTAGATTGATCTGGTATGTCCTGCTTTATTGTTCAGGTTTTGCCGGAGGTCATATGTATGACCGTGGGCTAATTTACCTCTACCTGTGCGATGAGGCAGGGCTGGCTGGTGTTGGGCGTGAGTTGCTGTTTTGTCCCGACCATGTCGTGGTCGTTCAGCCGCATTATACGATGGAGGTATGTATTTTGGCACCTCCTCGTCAAACTTAGGTAGCAATTTGCACTTTGGGTAGCTTTTGGTTGGGCGCTTGAGACCGTATTCTTCGGCTACTAAGACATCGGTCCATTTATCATTGAGCAGATCTTGGTCAGCTTGAAGCTGCTACTGCTTCCTTTTCAGGCTCCTTGCGGTGGTGATTAGCTGGCGCTTGAAGCGCTCCCACTCAAGAGGTTCCTCAGGCACGATGAAATCGTGGTGCCGAGGCTCACCTCATCCTCGGAGAGCAGAAGATAACTTCCGTCCTATGAGTCTTCATGCATGGCCTGCCTACCAGGGCTAGCCTGTCTATCTTCCCGTTCATCTTGTTCATTAGATGTTTCAACGGGGTCTTCGTTATCTTCTCCTGTGCCGGTGTTGCTGTCTTTACTGCGGCATGACTTAGAGCGGCGCCGCTGACGTCGGTGCTTGGATTGTATTTCGTAAGGTTTATGCTCAGCTGGATCTTCCTTGTCATCGCTGCTGTTCTCCTTTGGTGCATCCACCATGTATACATCGTACGAGGAAGTGGCCGTCCAGCGTCCGGTGAACGGCGGGTTCTGGGCCTTTTCTTCTCCGGCATCGTCGTCCATACCGTCGATGTCCTCAGAGTCGTAATCAAGTGTGTCGGTCAAATCCTCGACCGTGGCTATGAAGTGGGTGGCGAGTGGGAAGCAAAATTCTCCACCGTCAGCCCCTATTTCGAACCGGATATAGTTCGGCTGTGAGTCCTCTACCAAGGACAGGTTCTTTAACGAGTTTAGCACATCTCCCAAAGGCGAGTGCTGGAAGATATCTGCAGCGCTGAACTCGAAGATCGATAAACGATTAAGTTCGGCATCCGCGGGCTCACATGGTTCGGAACTTACGGCCAGAGATGAGTCCGGAGTTTCGGTGACAAAGACGTTGTGAGAGGTTAAGTCTATGTGTGGCTCCAACGCCGTGGAATCTGTGGCCTCCGTGGTGGGGTTGATCCTCCTGTCCTCGGATGGCGCAGTCTGCTCCGGCTCTAAGGCCAGAGCGGTTACAGGGGTGATCTCCTAGATGCGGTCTGATGACAGATTTTGGTCATGATCATCGGGGTGACTAGGGGTGGCAGCCGCGGTCCCGAATCCGGCGAAGATCGAGTCTCCACGGATGTCCACAACGTAGTTCAAGCTCCCAAATTTGACCTGACGGCCAGGGGCGTAGCTTTCGATCTGCTCCAGGTGGCCAAGCGAATTGGCCCGCAACGTGAAGCCGCCGAACATAAAGATTTGTCCGGGGAGGAAAGTTTCTCCTTGGACAGCGTCACTATCGATGATTGAAGAGGCCATCGAACCTTTTGTCGACGGCATAGTGGAACTCTCAATGAAGGCACCAATGTCAGTGTAAAAACCGGCAGATCTCGGGTAGGGGGTCCCGAACTGTGCATCTAAGGTCGATGTTTAACACGAGACAAGGGACACGATGTTTACCCGGGTTCGGGCCCTCTCTATGGAGGTAATACCCTACGTCCTGCTTGATTGATATTGATGAGTACAAGTATTACAAGAGTTGATCTACCTCGAGATCGTAATGGCTAAACCCTAGAGGTCTAGCTTGTATGGCTATGATCATGAAAATCTTCCCCTCCGGACTAAGTCCTCCGGTTTATATAAGCACCAGGAGGATCTAGGGTTACACAAGGTCGGTTACAAAGAAAGGAATCTACATATCCGGTCACCAAGCTTGCCTTCTATGCCAAGGAGAGTCCCATACGGACATGGGTGCAGTCTTCGGTCTTCGTATCTTCGCAGCCCATCAGTCCGGCCCATGGCTAACAGGCCAGACGCCCGAGGACCCCTTAGTCTAGGACTCCCTCAACGACATCACGTCCCTTCGAGCTGCTTCACATGGACCTATTCGGCCCTACTCATTACTCCACCCTTACTACCACTGCTTGTCTCTATGGCTTCATTATGTTGATGATTACTCTAGATATACCTGGGTGCATATAATTCTCTACAAGACTGAAGTGCAGGATGTCTTCAGAAGATTCGCAAATCGTGCCATGACGAACTATGGCATCAAGATCAAGTACATAAGAAGTGACAACGACACAAAGTTCAAGAACACCGGCCTCGACACTTATCTTGATACATTGGGCATCACTCATGAATTCTCAGCTCCATACACACCTTAGCAGAATGGCATCATGGAGCGCATGAACAGAACGCTCATTCAGATGGCTCGGACGATGCTTGATGAGTACAAGACTCCAAGAAAATTCTGGCCTGAAGCTACTGATACTGCATGCCACATCATCAACCGTGTTTATCTTCACAAGCTTCTAAAGAAGACATCATATGAACTACTGACTGGTAAGAAGCCAAACGTACACTACTTCACAGTATTTGGTGCTAGGTGCTGGATCAAGGATCCACATCACACTTCAAAATTTGCACCGAAAGCACATGAAGGTTTTATGCTTGGTTACAGAAAGGATTGGCACTCCTACAGAGTCTTCAACCTCTTTCACTCTAAAGTGGTTGAAACTGTGGATGTGCGGTTCAATGAAACTAACGGCTCGCAAAGACGGCACCTGCCAAATGTGCTAGATGAAGTATCACCAAGTGAATCCATCAAGCTTATGGGTACTGGAGAAATCATACCTTCAGAGGCACAGGCTGAAGAGGAACTTATCATCTCTACACCAAATCAACCTGAAGACTCTGCTCAGCCTGAACCCAATGCTGAAGATGAAGACAATGATCAACAAGAGCAAAATCTTCGTCCAGTTCATCCTCGTGATGCAAATGAAGTACAAATTGAGAAGATAATTGACAGCATCAATGCACCTGGTCCCCTTACTCGTTCAAGAGCAACACAACTAGCAAATTTCTATGGGCACTTTGCATTTGTGTCCATATCTGAACCCAAGAAAGTTGCTGAAGCCTTCATGGAACCTGAATGGATTCAAGCTATGCAAGAAGAGCTTCAACAGTTCGAGCTAAATAATGTATGGGAACTGGTCAAGCGTCCTGATCCTCGCAAGCACAATATCATTGGCACAAAATGGATCTAGCGCAATAAACAAGATGAGCATGGTCAAGTTGTCAGAAACAAGGCTCGTCTCATTGCTCAAGGATATACTCAAGTTGAAGGAATTGACTTCGATGAAACATTCGCTCCCGTGGCTTGGCTTGAAGCCATTTGCATTCTGCTAGCCTATGCCAGCCATCACAACATCCTCCTATATCAAATGGATGCGAAGAGTGTTTTTCTCAATGGCAAGATTGAAGAACAAGTGTATGTTGCACAACCACCTGGCTTTGAAGATCCAAAACATCCTGTATGGTTTACAAGCTCAACAAGGCACTCTATGGCCTCAAACAAGCCCCTCGTGCTTGGTATGACACACTCAAAGACTTCCTGAAGAGCAAAGGCTTCAAACCTGGTTCCCTAGATCCCACTCTCTTCACGAAGACATACGATGGTGAACTGTTTGTGTGCCAGATCTATGTGGATGACATTATCTTCGGCTACACTAACAAAAGATACAGTGATGCGTTTGAACACATGATGCAAGAGCAATATCAGATGTCCATGATGGGTGAGATGAAGTTCTTCCTTGGTCTTCAAATCTGTCAGCAAAGCAATGGCATCTTCATATCTCAAGAGAAATACCTCAAAGACTGCCTGAAGAAGTTTCGAATGCAAGACTGCAAGGGATACACGACGCCAATGCCAACCGAAAGTCATGTGGGCCCCGATGACAATGGTAAAGAGTTCGATCAAAAGGTATACCACTCCATGATTGGTTCTTTACTCTATTTGTGTGCATCTAGGCCAGATATCATGCTTAGCGTTTGCATGTGTGCCTGATTCCAGGCAGCACCAAAGGAGTCGCATCACTTAGCTGTGAAGCGAATTCTTCGATATTTGGCTTACACCCCGACACTAGGATTATGGTATCCAAAGGGCTCAGAGTTTGATCTAGTTGGATTCTCAGATGCTGATTATGCTGGTGACAAGGTTGATCGCAAGTCTACATCAGGCACATGTCACTTTTTTGGATGATCTCTTGTCTGTTGGTCTTCAAAGAAGCAGAACTGTGTCTCTCTCTTTCCACTTCCGAATCTAAATACATTGCTGCTGGATCTTGCTGCGCTCAACTTCTGTGGATGAAGCAAACTCTCAAGGACTATGGCATCCATCTGAAGCATGTGCCACTCTACTGCAACAATGAAAGCGCTATCAAGATTGCCAACAACCCAGTTCGCCATTCGAAGACAAAGCACATTCAGATCTTTTATCACTTTCTTAGAGATCATGTCATGAAGGAACATATTGATATCATTCACGTCAACACTGAAGAGCAATTGGCAGATATCTTCACAAAGCCCTTGGATGAGAAAAGGTTTTGCAAGTTACGGTGTGAGCTAAATATCTAAGAATCCTCGAATGTCCTGTAGTTGGACACATATCCTGACGCTTATGCATGAGATGACTTAGATGTGCAACACGCGAAGTAATGTATATCTTCAAATAATGAAGACATACATTCTAAGTGTGAATACATTAATGCGGAAATTGACTTCGGAGCGCCATGATAATTGTGCATCGTGTCTGGGTCTAATACTTCCTATATGGTGGGTAACACCACCACCAAACTCGTGTTTGAAGTGTTTTCAATTGGCGTCACATGTGCATAATCTTCACATTTGGTTTTGTCTTCAACATTGATTCAACTTCATGATTATCTTCACATTGTTGACTTGATATCATATTGGTATATACATTGGTATTCTGTCCTCTACAGCATTCACTTATAGCTATGTCTTCATGTTTGAATCTTTTGACCTAAGTGAATATGATCGGACCCTAACCCCCTCTATGCTTCTACCTCAAATTTTATCTATCCAAATCATATCCGTTCTATTGAATCTGTCCATTGTCTTCTTTGAGTCCTTGTCAGCAGAAGACATAGAGACAAAATTGAATCTGTTTTAATGTTATATCCTTTTTGTCTGAAACCCGAAGAAGCCGGAACGACTACCCGACAATCCTGGCATGCATGGGAACATGGAACAACTTCCAAGGTGTTGCATGCATGCCACGTGTCCCTCAGATGTGAACCGCCAGGGGCACCTGCGTAATAACGTTGTGTCATCCCTGTCCCTATAAATATACACCTCACCACGGTCATTATGTTTTCTTCCACCTCTCCACCTCGCACAAACCCTAGTGCCACCGCTAGCTCTCGACGACACTGGTGATGAAGCGCTTAGCTGCCGCGACCTCACCAACGCCGGCCGCGGACCTCATCTCCTCCGCCATCGTCGTAGGTGTCTTTTGCCAAGTTAGGGCACGGCAGATTGAACTTCTCGGCCTCCAACTCCACTCCGTCTAGCAGTTCTTCGTGTGGTAATTAAAACTTACCTTTTACTGCCTTTTTGATCCGATAGATCCATCCTTCTCCACCAAAAGTGGTTTCTAAACCTACAAAATTGGATCTATCATGTTCTGCATCTCATATCATGCCTAGAATATTCACTTATGCTTCACTACTAGTTAGATTCCTCACTTGTACCTATTCTTTGATTCGTACAAATCTGGAACCAACTCTCAACAAATAAGCGAATGTCTTCGCGTCATGAGGTCAATGTCTTCAAACTGATTTTTCAACAAAATCTTCTAAGAATGCATATGACCTCTTCCCCTTCCCTCGCATCTCTAATGCTGTCACAGGTACATGTCCATGGGAGAATCCCTTGGTTCTCATAGTCTGCATTCATTTGCAGAGTTATTACATCGTCACATCCATTCTCCTGAAGCCAGTTCCTGTCTGAACAGCAGATAGAAGCCTTTACAAGTTCTGAAGCCATTTCAGTTTGAACTTCATGGCAACAGACAAATCAATCAGGAAGGGCGGAAGACAACGCTGTGGAAATACAGCCAAGGACCTGCCACCAGATCTCTTTGCACTATACAAGTCAAACACTCAAGAGACCTATGGGGAACGTAAGAACCGAATCCAATGGACTCGAAGATATTGGGAAGATGAATGGTTCAAGTACAAATTTGTCACTGCCGAATATGCTGAAAAGAATGCCATCAAGGGCCCCTGGGAAGTTATTATATACAAAGGTCTTCAACCCAAGTCCAAGTCTGAAGCCATAGCTTGTCGGATGTGGGGCTCCGGCAAACCCTTAAGGTTCGAACACTGGGGTGCGCGCGAAGTCTTTCCTTCCCACCAATCAACGCCCTAGCTCACTAAGATCTCACGGACGAACTCGACGAACTCGCACACAGACACAAGATTTATACTAGTTCGGCTCACCGTTGTGGTGTAATACCCTACTCCAGTGTGGTGGTGGTGGATTGCCTCTAGGGATGATGATGAACAGTACAAGGGAAGAACAGCCTCCTGAGGTTGAGGTGTTCTTGAGCTCGGTGAGCTTGTGTGTGTGTGGGTGGTCTGAATGATCCGTCCCCCTCTAAGGTGGTGGCTAGTCCTATTTATACTGGCCCTGGTCCTCTTCCCAAATATCGAGCGGGAAGGGAGCCAACAATGGCGGGCTAATTCGAAGGGGGACAACTAGTACAAGCTATCCTGACAAAAGTGGTCTTCGCCTGCCAAAGGCTCTGGTGGTGACGCCGTCTTGGGCTCCACGACGACCTCCGTCTTGCCGTCCTCCTGGTCTTGGTCTCGTTGCACCAATATAGCAACCTTTGCATGATGCCTCGGTACTCTTCGCATGCGCTTGCCCCCTTAGCACCAAAGAGGAAATAAGGACGCTGCGCGCACTGGCGCCCGCCTGGTGCCGTGAGTCATGGCTCACGTCACGAGGGTCTCATGAGGTTTGCCCCGCCTTGATATCTCCGCTCCTCGTGAGCCTGCCTAGCTAGGCTACTCCCGAGGAGGTCTTGCATCGTCCGCCTCGCGAGGCTTGGACCCTCGCAAGGGTCTTGGGTGCGTTGCTGGTGAAGATGGGCCGTACGGCCTGCAGGCTCAGCCACGCCGCAGGCCGCAAGCAGGCAAGTCTGGGGACACCCGTTCCTAAAACACCGATAGTAGCCCCCGGGCCCAAGGTGCGCTCGGGCTTGGCTTCGCGGCGAAGCCAAGGGCCAAGTACGGAGCACCGCGGGCCCCAAAAGCCTGCGGGCTCGATTGACGCATGGCGGTCGATTGGACGTGGGTGTCTCCGCTTCCCCACGCTGCCCTTGAATCCGCCTGGCTATGCGGCCCCGCCTCTTACACAGTTATTCTTCTTCCGCCAAGCCCGGCTCTTCCAATCTCCTTGCTGCCTCGACGCCCTGCTCCATCTTCTCAGTCCGACCTGCGCTCCGCCCGCTTCACCGCCATGGCACCGAAAAAACAAAGAAGGGGAAGAAGCCTCTGTCTTCGCCAGCTACGCCTCCATCCTTCGAGCTAGCGCTCGGCGAGCCTCTGGTGCTCAACGACGAGGCCATGGACAAGGTGCGCCCCATGCTCGCCTCTAGTTTCAATGAGTGGGGAGAGACGTCGGCTTGGCCCGCGTCCCGCAGCAGCATGGCTCGGGCAGTTACCGAGGTCCTGATCTTAATCGATGCCCTCTGTGCTGGCTTGCTTACTCCCTTCTCCGCCTTCTTCGACGCGGTGCTCGAGCACTATCAGATCCACATGCTCTGTCTCGATCCTCAGGCTATGACCCTTCTCGCCTTCTTCGCCTTTGTGTGCAAGGCCATGGTGGGCATCGCCCCCTCCATGGCACTCTTCCGCCACTTCTTCTCGTTGCATCTCACCGGTCCCTGGCAGAACTCAGGGTGCGTGGGTTTCCAGGCCGTGGCTGCGACAGCAGGCACGGGGATCGACTTTGAGCTCCCTTCATCCACGAGCGAGTTCCGTACGCGTTGGGTGTTTGTTGACGCTGGCGTTCTCAACCCTCTGCTCCAAGCTCCGATCGTGCCCGCTATCCCAAACTCCGGCTGGGGTCATCAGAAGCTCATGGGCCCCTTCCTTGCCCCGGTCTAGGCCTGGCTGAGGCGGTTGAAGGACCTTGGCATGACTGCGCCCATGGTGGTGAGGGAGTTTATCAGGCGTCAAGTTGCTCCTCTCCAGCGCCACTCTCGCCCGATGTGGGACTTGCTCAACAGCTAGGAAAGCATGAGGTTTCAGGAGGAGGGGCTTCCTCTCGCCGCACGGTAGACTGTGCTCAAGGTCCTATCAGGTATCCCTCTGCCAGACGAGATGCCCAGGAACAGCTGCATGTTGTACCGCTACGAGAACAAGGCCAAATTTGCCGCGAACATGCCTTCCTTTGATGAGTGGGGGGTGCGCCCAGTCGGCTTGGTGGGGCCTCATGAGAACCCCGTCATCGTGGTTCCCTTCTTCGCCGCCGGTGCCGGGCTCGCCCCAGGTGACGAGGCAGGGGAGCGAGCCGCGACGGGTGCCAGCGGCTCGGGTGCTGAGGAGCACATGTCATGCGGTGACCTGGGGGCGTCGTCCTCGGGAGCCTGCGACCACCCTCCTGAGGCGTCGGTTGCCGAGGAGGTGCAGCATGCGGCTCCCGAGGCTGAGGCTCCTGGAGTCTCGGGAGGTCGTAGTGGGAAGGAGCCAGGCTGCTTGGCTCAGCCGGGCTCCCCTGAGGCCATCCCTCTTGAGTCTTCTCCGGCTCCGCCGCGCACCAGCCATCACGTCCAGCGCTTCGGTCGCCTTTGTGTGGACTTCGAGGAGCTTCGCAAGAGGAAGGGATCTCAGAGCAGCAACGGTATCTTTGGGCCATTGAAGCGACGAAAGTACATCGCCGTCGATGAGTAAGTACCTTATCTTGGTGATCTTCTTTGTGCCGCCTTCCTTTCCTGACGACTGTCCCCTTAGGACCCCTTCTGCTAAGGCCATGAAATCTCCAGAGAAGCAGCTCCCTCTTGTCCCGTCGCACCCACCAAGCTCCAGCGCTACAGGCTCATGCGCTGCCCACGATATGGGGTCAGCCATGGGAGTTGGTCCACCAGCAAGGCACGCAGAGCTTGTGCCTTCGCCGTCCTTTCTTCGCGGCCTTGCTCGGAGCGCAGTAGGCTGTAACGCCCTCGATGCGGCTATATCTCCTACGTGTCAAAGCACGACTGAGAGGCATAACCGCATTGAAAGCAATGTCGCAAGTAAGGTAATCTTCACAACGACCCATGTAAATAGATAATAAGGGGAAAGGTACATAGTTGGCTTACACTCGCCATGTTAGACAAAGTACATAAATAGCATTACATCATCCAATCACTCATGGTCTGACTATGGTACCAAAATAAAAGATCAACCCCAACAAGCGACATGGTCCCGATCGCCCCAACTAGGCACCACTACTGATCATCAGGGAAAGACACATAGTAACGGCGTGAGTCTTCGTAGAACTCCCACTTGAGCTCAAGCGCATCATCTGGAACGGAGTCATCGGGCCCTGCATCTAGTTTGGAAGTAATCTGTGAGCCACGGGGACTCAGCAATCTCGCACCCTCGCGATCAAGACTATTTAAGCTTATTGTTAAGACAAGGCAATATGAGGAACTGCAGCAAGTGACTAGCATATATGGTGGCTAACCTATTCACAAAAGAGAGCGAGAAGAGAAGGCAATGCATGCACGAATAACTATAGAACAACCTACGGCAAACATTACTCCAACACCGTGTTCACTTCCCGGACTCCGCCGAGAAGAGACCATCACGGTTACACACACAATTGATTCATTTTAATTAAGTTAAGGTTCAAGTTATCTACAACCGGACATTAACAAATTCCCATCTGCCCATAACCGCGGGCATGGCTTTCAAAAGTTTAAATCCCTGCAGGGAGTCCCAACTTAGCCCATGACAAGCTCTCACGGTCAACGAAGGATATACCTTCTCCCGAGACATTCCGATCAGACTCGGCATCCCGGTTCTACAAGACAACTTCGACAAGTTAAAACAAATCTAGCAACACCGCCCGAATGTGCCGACAAATCCCGATAGGAGCTGCACATATCTTGTTCTAGGGCACACTCAGATGAGCAATCCGTACAACTAAAACCAATCCTCGAGTTTCCCCGAGGGGGCGCTGCACAGGGCTCTAGTTTGGACCAACACTCAGAGGAGCACTGGCCCCGGGGGGGGGGGTTTAAATAAGATGACCCTTGGGCTCCGGAAACCCAAGGGAAAAGAGCTAGGTGGCAAATGGTAAAACCAAGGTTGGGCATTGCTGGAAGAGTTTTATTCAAGGCGATTTGTCAAGGGGTTCCCATTATTACCCAACCGCATAAGGAACGCAAAATCCGGGAACATAACACCGATATGACGGAAACTAGGGCGGCAAGAGTGGAACAAAACACTAGGCAAAAGGCGGAGCCTTCCACCCTTTACCAAGTATATAGATGCATTAATATAACAAGATAATATAGTGATATCCCAACAAGAAAATAATGTTCCAACAAGGAACGACCTCCAATCTTCACCTGCAACTAGCAACGCTATAAGAGGGGCTGAGCAAAGCGGTAACATAGCCAATCAACGGTTTGCTAGGACATGGTGGGTTAGAGGTTTGACATGGAAATTTGGGAGGCATGATAAGCATGTGGTAGGCATCGTAGCATAGGCATAGCAAAAGAGCGAGCATCTAGCAAAGCAAATATAGAAGTGATTTCGAGGGTATGATCATCTTGCCTGCAAAGTTGTCAGAGTTGACTGGATCCTCGAAAGCAAACTCAACGGGCTCTACGTTAGCAAACTCGTCTCCCGGCTCTACCCAAACAAGACAAACAAGCAAAAGGAACACAATCAACCACGTGCAAAGCTCAAACAACATGATGCAAACATGGTATGCTATGCGGGATGCGATATGTGATGCATATGCAAGATTTGACAAGGAATGATTGAACCTGGCCTCAACATGGAAATCCAAGAGTTCCACTGGAGAGGTGAGGTGATTTCGGTTGAAATCGATATAAAGATCACCGGAATCGGATGCACGGTTTGGAAATGGCAAGCAAAACAAATATGGCACCGGTCTGCGATAAACAGCAAGTAGCCATCTAAATGCATCAAGATAATTATGCTACAACACTCAAACATGGCAACAAAATACATGGAAGGGATCCATTCATGATCCTTGACAAAAGATGAACACTGAGCTAGGGCCAATTCATCCATTAACAGGTTCAAACAAGCATGGCAAAAGTGCAATTGATAAACAGGTTTCAGACTTTGTGAAATTAACACAAGCCTGGAATTTTAGATCAGGTAGCACACTTTGAAGCATGAAAACTATATGATATAGGAACTTAACATGGAAAATCAAGGCATGGCATGGAGCTACTCAAAGAGATTAACAAAAGTCCCTTAGTGACCTTGAGCCAAAATGGATCAGAAAATACAATTGCAAGCATGTGAACATGGCAAAAACATAATCAGATCTCAGACTTAGAGAAAAACTGGAGCATGCAAATCTGTTAACGAGTAGGCATGTTTACGAGCTCGATGCACTCACTACAGAGCAAGGCATGACAAACTAAGCATTCACCCATCAAGAATACATATCATATAAGCTATACATGGCAAGAACAACAACATAGCATGCACGGATCAACAACAACATCCTCGGCAAAATCGCTAACAAGTAGATAATCTGCCAGGAATTACGAAATAGCAAAAGTAGAGCTCAATTGACTCAAGCTAGGGTGCTCCATAATTTCAAACAAAGACATGGATGGATAGAGCACCACAATATTAACAAATCATCCTTACTGATCATCCTCAAAAGAGGCATGGATCACTAGGAAACAACATGAATATATGGCATATTGATAAAAACAGATCAAGGACTTAGTGAAATTCTAAGTCCCTGAAATCAGCATTAACGAATGCACCACTTTGCAAGCTTGTGCTAGTCACCACACATATCACAAAAATACATAGATATCCCCTCTGTAAAGATGGCAAAACATATAACAAAACACATGTAGAACTCAGGAGCATATCATGCACACAATAATCATGGCAAAAATGACAAATAGCTATTTGGTGCAGCAGATCTGACAATAAACTCAAATAGCTCTCTTCGAACAGCATTTCGGGCATCAAGATGAGCTCAAATGAAAATGATGCATTGAGATGAAATGATGTACTCTCTGAGGCGAACATTTTGATATGCTACACGCCCAAAATGGAGCTACGGATGCGGAGATATAGCATGAACAAGAATGCAAAATAATGGAAGGGAGAGGGAAAAGTCAACCCTCTAGGGTTTGGATCCAGATCTGGATCGGGGTGGCACTGTAGCGGCACGGTCGATGAGGATCGCCGGGGTGGTCTTGTTCGCCGGAGAAGAACGAGGCCGGCGGGGGAAGTGGTCGTCGGGCCGGCTGGGTCCGAGCGGAGGGCGGCAGCCGGCGTGGAGGGAGAGGGTGGCGCAGGGCGGCGCTGCCGCGGTCGTCGCCGGTGAGGTCCAGCCGGCGAGAGGACGACGTGGTGGCGGCCGGCAATGGCAGCGCGGCTGCCGGCCGGGAGGAGAGGCACCGGGAGCGGGGAAGAAGGGCGGCGTGGCGCGGGCACTCGGGCGGCGGAGGAACAGGCCGGAGGGCCGGCGATGGGCCCTGCGGGCCCTGGCGGCGGTGGCGAAGTGGGCGCCCGGGCAGGCGAATGGGCGGCTGACACATGGCGGCGGGGGTGGAACCGGACACGTCCGGTGCCGGCGGACGTTGTCCGACGCGCGGAGGAAGACGGAGGCTAGGGTTTCGGGGAGAGATCCGAAATTTCGGGAGTGGGTCTATATATAGGCATAGGAGGAGCTAGGAGAGTCCAAATGAGGTGCGATTTTCGGCCACGCGATCATGATCGAACGATCTAGATGATGGAGAGGGTTTTGGTGGGTTTTGGGTCAAATTGGAGGGGTGTTGGGCTGCAACACACACGAGACCTTCTCGGTCCCTCGGTTAACCGTTGGAGTACCAAACGAAGTCCAAATGGCACGAAACTTGACAGGCGGTCTACCGGTAGTAAACCAAGGCCGCTTGTCAAGTATCGGTCCAACGCGGAAATGTTTAACCCCCACACACGAAAAGAAGGTAGAAAGGACCACCGGAGGAGATAGAAGCGCCGGAAAGCAAAACGGACAGCGGGGAAAATGCTCGGATGCATGAGACGAACACGTATGCAAATGCAATGCACATGATGACATGATATGAGATGCATGACAACGACAACAATACACAGAGACAAAAACCTGAACCCGAGAAATAAAATAACTTAGCGCCGGAAACGGCAAGAGTTGGAGTACATATTAGGTAAATTACATCCGTGGTGTTACACATGCGTGCCAAGGGCTCCTCCCCTAGTCACGGTCGGCGGCTGGCTGGCCTCGATCCTGGGGTCTTCTTCAAGCAGCGGGCCTTGTTCGATTCGGGCCCCTCGCGAGAGTCGGCTATCGCCTGGGACCGTGCCAGCCCCCAGCCCCCAACCGAGAGGTGGCGCTCCACTTGATGCTCCACCCGCAGCCCCCAAGGTGGAGGACGAGGTGGGTCGATCCTTTGAGCTCGAGCGCGGGCACAGCGTAGTCCACCACGAGCTCTTCCAAGAGGCGATGGGCATGATGAATCGCCTTGGTGAAGAGCTTGCTAGTGTCGACTCGCGTCTTGAGGCTGAAGGTCTTCGGTTGGTGGAGGAGCGGCACAAGCTACGAGTGGCCATCAACCTTGGTCGCTATCAGCGTGACCTCGAGAACACGAAGGCCGAGGCGTCTCTCAAGATTGCCAATGAGGCCTGCTCACAAGCTTTGGAAGAAGCTCGCGAGGCCGATTGCCGCCGCGAGGCTGCGGAGGAGCGCGCGTGGGAGCTTCAGGCCTGGAGCGTGTCCCTTGAGCAGCAGGTGGAGGTGTGCGAGGCCGCTCTTGCATCGTTGAGGGGGACGCCTGCGGAGGAAGAGGAGGTCCGGCAGCGCGAGGAGGCGCTGGCCCTAGAAGCCGTGGAGAGCATGTAACGCCCCGAGACCGATGTGCCAGGTGTCTTCCAGTTATTCGTTGTCATTGCCATGTCATTCGCTTGCGTGTTGCATCTTGTCATGTCATCATGTGCATTGCATCATCATGTTTTCGAAACTTGCATATGTCCCGGCCTCCCCGTTCCTTTCGTTGTCCGTTATGAGTCCAGCCACACTTGCACGCGTCCGCGGCACGTCCGAAATATTATTTTATAAGTGTTCGGAAAATGTTCTCAGAATGGGATGAAAGTTGGTGTGCGGTGTTTTTATGTTGTAGGTAGGCTGCCTGTCAATTTTCGTCGCATTCGGAGTTCGTTTGACGCCCCAACGGTTAACTATAGCGGCAATATAGTCGGTCTAACGTGGGACGTTGGTCTCCGAAAACAGTCGCCGGGCCTGCCTCTCTTCTCTTCTCTCAGCTCGAGACCGTCTACATAGCCCACTACCTACCGCCAGGCCCAACCTAACCTCTCTCGTCAGCTCGCGGCCCTCCTCGCGCGCGCGCCCAGAAGTTGTCCCGGACCCGTCCCAGGCAGTCGTCACCGTTGGGTCCGGAACATCCCCAAACATCTGCAAAATGTCATCGTTTTCTTATTTGGACTCCCTAGCTATTTTATTCGCGATCGTCCGATTATGATCGGAGGGACGAGATAGCCTCTATCCTAATCCTTTGTAATATAAATAGTGGGCAACCCTAGAAATTAGGGATCTTGCCCCACCCATTCCGTGTCCACCGCCGCCACTATCTTCTTGGGGATCCACGCTTCCCAATCTCCAGCCGCCACCCACACTCCCTCGAATCCTCTATCGAGCCAACCCCGGCACCTTTGAGATCCAGCCAGCCGCCCGACCCTCACCGGAGATGAGTCCCGACAGCCCTGCTCCTTTCCCCTCTTGCTTCTCTTTCTCTCTCGTCTCACATGTCCTCTCTCTCTCAGGAACCTTTTCTTCAATCCATCGCCATGAAGTGCCACAGGAGCTCCGCCGCAAGTCCCAAGCCACGCGTCGCCACCAGGGATCCACCGGACATCGCCTCTACCCTAGGACCCGTGCCCGTGCCTCGGTTCAGCCGCACCGCCCTGGGTCCCCGTCAGCGGCGACCCTCTTGTTCCTGCGCCGGACAGAGGAGCTCGACCCCTTCTTCCCGCTACGTCCTCTGCTTCTTCCTCGAGCCCGCAAGGGAGACGAGCACCCCTGCACCCCGCCGCCTGCAGGGACTGCAGCCATGTCGGCCTCTCGCCGGAGTCCTTCTCCTCGCCACTGCCTCCCTGCAAGCACCGCCGCATCGCTTCCCTGCTTCCTCTTCGCGCTCGTGGCCCACACCTTCGCCTTGCCGTCGTCCAGCCGTGCCACCGCGCCCCTGCCTCCCTGTTTTTGAAGACGAGCACTGCCGTTCCCCTGCGTTGACCGGTGCCAAGTTTTCCCTGCGCCTAAAACCGCTCGGATCCGTCGATGCCTCGACCTGCCGCCTCGGATCCCGGCGACCACAGTTCGCCGTTGCCACGCTGAGACCCGCTGCCGCCTCCAACGCCTGCTCGCCGCCGTTCTGCTTCATGCCGCACCGCCGCCCCGTTCGTCCCTGACGAACTGCAGCTGCCGCTCGGGTCAACGGTCGTGCACACTCGACCGCACGCGCCCGATCTACCTCCAAGCCAGGCCTTGGGCCGCCTTCCCACGCCGGCCTGCTCCACGCCTCTGGCCCACGTGGGCTATTTCCCCTCCAACGGCCCGTTTTGGCCCATGGTGAGTGCCCCAGCGCCCAGCAGTTTCGGCCCGAGCGCCTGTTTTTTCCGCGACCGAATTTACTAATTAACTAGGGTTTGGCAGATTTGCAGAAAAACCCTCCATGTTCGTGCATTTAATAACTCATCTTCCGTGCACCTGATTAAAAAACTTTATATATGAAACTTGCTTAGAATTTCATCTAGTTTAACAATATCCAACTTTAATCTATGTTTAAAATGCTTAAAATGTTGTTTGTTTAAATTTTTCTCAAATAACTTGTTAAAATGTTTTAATTCAGAACTAAATAACCGTAGCTCGAAACCTAATAAACTTTATATGTAAATGGGGTAGAATTTTGCCTAGTTTAACATGGTGGCATCATCTTGCATGTTTAACAACTCTAAAATATGGATTAGGGCAGAACAGTACCAAATCTATAATATGCTCATGGGGTTTTACCGGAATTGTTGTTCGTTGCTTCCGGCCTCATTTAAACTTGCCTAGATTAGATAGTTTCATCATGTTTCACCTCTTGCTATGCTAACAACATTTAATCTTGTTGGGTACATAAACGAGAGAGAACTAAATAAGTCACATGATGTTTCGTCAATATGCAACTCGTTGCATAGTGAGCTCCACTTAATTTGTAGGATTGCTTGTGCACTTTTCTATGCCATGCTTCATTAAACCAGACTTGCATCATACTTGATTGTGCATCATGCCATGTTCATGTCGTGGTTGTTTACTATATTGCTTGCTTCTTTCCGGTGTTGCTTCTTCGGGTTGGTTCCGATAATGTCGTGTTGTGAGGTTTCGTTCGACTTCGTCCGTTTGTCTTCTTCATGGACTCGTTCTTCTTCCTTGTGGGATTTCAGGCAAGATGACCATACCCTCGAAATCACTTCTATCATTGCTTGCTAGTTGCTCGCTCTTTTGCTATGCCTATGCTGCGATACCTACCACTTGCTTATCATGCCTCCCATATTGTTGAACCAAGCCTCTAACCCACCTTGTCCTAGCAAACCGTTGTTTGGCTATGTTACCGCTTTGCTCAGCCCCTCTTATAGCGTTGTTAGTTGCAGGTGAAGATGAAGTTTGTTCCTTGTTGGAACATCGAGATGTTGTTCCTTGTTGGAACCTGTTTACTTGTTGGGATATCACAATATATCTTATTGTAATTAATGCATCTATATACTTGGTAAAGGGCGGAAGGCTCAGCCTTATGCCTGGTGTTTTGTTCCACTCTTGCCGCCCTAGTTTCCGTCATATCGGTGTTATGTTCCCGGATTTTGCGTTCCTTACACGGTTGGGCTATTATGGGAACCCCTTGACAGTTCGCCTTGAATAAAACTCCTCCAGCAATGCCCAACATTGGTTTTACCATTTTCCACCTAGCCTTTTCTTTTCCCTTGGTAGTCGCGCTCTTGAGGGTCATCATTATTTTACCCCCCCCCCCCGGGCTAGTACTCCTCTGAGTGTTGGTCCAAACTAGAGTCCTGTGCAGCGCCCCCTCGGGGAAACTCGAGGTTTGGTTTTAGTTTTATGGAGAGCTCATCGGAGTGTGCCCTGAGAACGAGATATGTGCAGCTCCTATCGGGATTTGTCGGCACATTCGGGTGGTGTTGGTGGATTTGTTTTACCATTGTCGAAATGTCTTGTAACCGGGATTCCGAGTCTGATCGGGTCTTCCCGCTAGAAGGAATATCCTTCGTTGACCGTGAGAGCTTGTGATGGGCTATGTTGGGACACCCCTGCAGGGATTTGAACTTTCGAAAGCCGTGCCTGCGGTTATGGGTAGATGGGAATTTGTTAATGTCCGGTTGTAGAAAACCTGAAGTTGACCTTAATTAAAATGCATCAACCGCGTGTGTAACCGTGATGGTCTCTTTCTGGCGGAGTCCGGGAAGTGAACACGGTGTTGGAGTTATGGTTGACGTAGGTTGTTCTAGGATCACTTCTTGATCATAGATTTATCAACCGTGCCTTGACTTCTCTTCTCGCTCTCATTTGCATATGTTTAGCCACCATATATGCTAGCCGCCTGCTGCAGCTCCACCTCATACTTTTCCTTACCCATAAGCTTAAATAGTCTTGATCGCGAGGGTGCAAGATTGCTGAGTCCCCGTGACTCACAGATACTTCCAAAACCAGCTTGCAGGTGCCGATGAGTCCGTGCAGATGATGCAACCAAGCTCAAGGAGGAGTTCGTTGAAGATCTTGTCCTTTGTGTTGTTCCGTTTTCCTAGTTGATCAGTAGTGGAGCCCAGTCGGGACGATCGGGGATCTGTGTAGCTTTTGGGGTAGTCTTCTTTTATTTTGGCTCCGTAGTCGGGCCTTGATTGTATCTGGATGATGTAATGCTCTATTCATGTAATTGTGTGAAGTGGCGAGTGTAAGCCAACTATGTATCTCTTTCCCTTATGTATTACATGGGTTGTGTGAAGATTACCTCACTTGCGACATTGCTTTCAATGCGGTTATGCCTCTAAGTCGTGCTTCGACACGTGGGAGATATAGCCGCATCGAGGGCTTTACAGCGCAGCCTCGAGCTCGAGCGACTGGAGACGATGGAGCGCCAAGTCGCCCAAGCAGAAGATGTCATCGGGGCCTGCGAGGCCGGAGTCGAAGAGGAGATCAATCGCCGGGTGGCCGAGGTTCGTGCAGATTTGGAGGGCAGGTACAACTTGAGGTTGCAGCTCGCCGGGCTGGAGGGCGCGGGCAGGGCCGCCGCCCTCAGACCTAGGTTGGACGAGGCCGAGAGGCATGCGGAGGACACAACTGCTGCCCTGGTTACAGCGCAGGCGGACTTGGCCTCCGCCCGCGCCGAGCTACTTTCCCTCCGGAGACGAGTTGACGACGCCGATGCCGTCGCTCAGCAAAACAGGGAGGAAGTGCTCCAACGCCGAACGCTAGAGCGCGAGCATGCCCCTATGCTTCAAGACCTTCGAAACAAGGCCAATACTGCCCTGGGTTACATCTGCGACGAAGACGCCCCGACCCCTCACTTGAATGATTACGCCAGCCACCTGATCTTCTTCACCGAGGTGGTGACACGCCTGGAGGCCTAATCTGCTAGAGCTCGACAGCTTGTGGAGGAGAGGGGCCATGGCCTGCTTCAGTGCGCCTTCTCCCGCGTCCATCTTCTGAATGCTGACCCCAACTTTGACTTCGACGCCGCCATTTCCCCCATACCCATGGCCATCCGGGACGACTTGGCGCGTTGGGTAGAGGACCATGTCGACGCGTTAGTCAGGGCCTTCACTTTGGAGGATGACGTGGTGGTGGTCGTCGCCGATGAAGGTGACGTGGTCGATGACGGTGATGGGGGTGTCACCGTCGATGGCCGATGAAGGTGACATGGTCGATGACGGTGATGGGGGTGTCACCGTCGATGGCGACAATACCGACGAAGATGACGACGACGCGAGTGACCCGTCCGCGATTGATGTAATGAGTGATATCTCCGACTGATCCCATGTTCTCCTGTTGTTTCATCCTGGACGCAAAACTCGGGCGTGGCCCTTGGAAGACTTGTAAGAGCATTTTGAGAGGGGGAGCCCCTTGTGTAAGCAAATTGCAGTTTTTACTTTCCTATGTGATGTGAGTATATGTCCTCGTGAAGCTGGGGGTGAGCTCACCGTCGTGGTTTACCTTGGTCAGCGCCAACTTAGGGCTGGGTCGCGAGGCGACGAATTTCTGAGAATCTCGCGGAGCTTATCGCCCCGCTTGAGGGGGCCCCGTAAGAGGTGAGCACCAGGCATAGTGCTAGCGCGTGCCTGAAGAGCGTGTGCTCTGCACGGTCCGGCTCGCGAGGAGCTTTGCAAGGAGAAGGCGATGGACAAGAGTTCCAAACCAAACAAGATCTAGAAGGCAAGAAATGGCTTGAACAAGAAAAGGCACTCCCCGCGCGCATCGACAAAAATTCAGCTTCAACTTAAGTCCAGATCCAGAAAGCAAAGCCACAGAAGGAGAGATCCAAAGCAAAAGGCCACGTCTGGCACCTAGTCTAGTCTCCGGGTCTTCAAGTCTTCTCACCAGAGCGGAGCTAAGTGCTGCCACTAGGCATGGGAGGGAGCCCCAGGGCCTGAGGCCAGCGCTCCTGAGACTCCGGGGCGTGTACAGCCCCAACTCATTATTACGTGAGTGTCACGGGCGGCGAGCTTCATAGGCACCGGGCCTTCTTCATAGGTACTGGCCTTTCTTCATATAGCCAGTCGAGGGCCCGGCCTTGCGCCACCCTCGACCTCTTTTGAGCCGATCAGTCACCAGGACAACACAAAAGAGGGAAAGGGGACGCCGGCGGTTCCCTCGGCGACCACGGGTCCTTTGTCGGGGGAAGGGTTGTGGAGGCCACCCCGGCAGAGGGCCTACCTCTGGGTGTCCCCTGGTTTGGCATGCCTTGGGGAGGGGCCTTGCTCCTGGCTCCCTTCCGGCAGCCCCCAACGTGTCTCCCTTGTTGGAACGGGTGCCGCCACACCAGGGTCGTCGATCGACGCTGCCACCTGATTCATCTGCAGCCCATGGTTAGCATAAGCTTGCTTTTGAGAGATTAGTGGTAACCTGTAGTTGCCGTTGTCGGTGCGATCGTTGTGCTTCTCCGTTGGTTCTTGGAAGGCCTCGACTCCTAGCACCCCCTCTCCCCAATGTTCTCCAATGAACGAGCCAGGGCCGTCCTCTAGTGCGTACCCTTGGTCCATCACCCGGGGCACGTAGGATTTCGGGGCTGTCACCCCGAACACTTCGCCGTGGTGACCCACGCTCCATGTTGCTTGACCCATGGTGGCGCCTTGGGGATGACCGTATGGCATCCGGCTGTGACCGTGGGGGCGACGCTTGCGCCCGTGCCCATTGCGGGCGGCATGGGGAGTCGGAGCCCCCTACGCCGCCGGCCGTGCTGATGTTGATGAAGCCCCCGGGCGTAGTTGATGGCGTGCGGAGGTGGTGAGGTTCGCCGCGCGGCCCGGCAGTGGCCTGAGAAGGAAGTTGATAGCAGAAGGGCGATGCTCCCGACGCCGCTGCATCCAACAGCTCGGCAACATGCTCCAGCAGTGTGTCCCGACCGCTTGCCATCAGCCTGCACCGCAGCAGCTCCCTTGCCACGGTGAGCGCTGCCCTCATGTTTGCTTGCTCCCGTCGTGAGTACGGTGCCGTTGCTGCGGCATGGCTCGCTGCTCTTGCGGCGGCCCGTACCGCGGGGTGAGGGTTGATGATGCATGGCAATGCTGCCCACGTCTGGCGGAGTTTGGTGGCGCCCGTGCCGCCTGGGGTGCATGGTCGTGACCTTCGTGGGCAGGTGTCGCTGCCCGGGCTGGCCAGGATGCCCAGCGGTCGGAGCCGGCCCTTGAGTCGCCGGAGATCATGGCTGAGGAGCGTCAACAAGCTAGACGATGGAGGAGGAGCTCCGGCGCGCAAAATGTCGGATGTGGGGATCCGACAAACCCTTAAGGTTCGAACACTGGGGTGCGCGCGAAGTCTTTCCTTCCCACCAATCAACGCCCTAGCTCACTAAGATCTCGCGGACAAACTCGACGAACTCGCACACAGAAAGACACAAGATTTATACTGGTTTGGGCCACCGTTGTGGTGTAATACCCAACTACAGTGTGGTGGTGGTGGATTGCCTCTAGGGCTGATGATGAACAGTACAAGGGAAGAACAACCTCCTGAGGTTGAGGTGTTCTTGAGCTCGGTGAGCTTGTGTGTGTGTGGGTGGTCTGAATGATCCGTCCCCCTCTAAGGTGGTGGCTAGTCCTATTTATACTGGTCCTGGTCCTCTTCCCAAATATCAAGCGGGATGGGAGCCAACAATGGTGGGCTAATTCGAAGGGGGACAGCTAGTACAAGCTATCCTGACAAAAGTGGTCTTCGCCTGCCAAAGGCTCTGGTGGTGATGCCGTCTTGGGCTCCACGATGACCTCCCTCTTGCCATCCTCCTGGTCTTGGTCTCATTGTACCAATATAGCAACCTTTTCCTGATTCCTTGGTACTCTTCGCCTGCGCTTGCCCCCTTAGCACCAAAAAGGAAACAAGGATGTTGCGTGTGCTAGCGCCCGCCTGGTGCCGTGCGTCATGGCTCACGTCACGAGGGTCTCGTGAGGTTTTCCCCTCCTTGATATCTCCGCTCCTCGTGAGCCTGCCTAACTAGGCTACTCCCGAGGAGGTCTTGTGTCGTCCGCCTCGTGAGGCTTGGACCCTCGCGAGGGTCTTGGGTGCTTTGCTGGTGAAGATGGGCCGTACGGCCTGCAGGCTCAGCCACGCCATGGGCCGCAGGCAGGCAAGTCTGGGGACCCCTGTTCCCAGAATGCCGACATAGCTCAAGTTTTCTATCCTTGCATGGTCCGAGGACCACAACCTGAAGATGCTAACCCATCTAGTCTGCTATGGTGTCATGAAGACAATCTCTTCAAGCGCAACTTCCAGTTTGCCAAATAGTCTGCCAAGAAGAACAAGAAGGAATTTGGACTCGACTTCAACCCCGGTCCATCTGCTCCTCGGGCTAATGGCACTTGATACGTCTCGAACGTATCTATAATTTTTGATTGCTCCATGCTATATTATCTACTGTTTTGGACATTATTGGGCTTTATTATCCACTTTTATATTATTTTTGGGACTAACCTATTAACCGGAGGCCCAGCCCAGAATTGCTGTTTTTTTGCCTATTTTAGGGTTTCGAAGAAAAGGAATATCAAACGGAGTCCAAACGGAATGAAACCTTCGGGAACGTGATTTTTAGCAAGATTATGATCCGGGAGACTTGGACCCTACGTCAAGAAAGAAAAGAGGAGGCCATGAGGTAGGGGGCGTGCCTACCCCCCGGCGCGCCCTCCACCCTCGTGGGCCCCCTGTTGCTCCACCGACGTACTCCTTCCTCCTATATATACCTACGTACCCCCAAATGATCAGATACGAAGCCAAAACCCTAATTCCACTGCCATAACTTTCTGTATCCACGAGATCCCATCTTGGGGCCTGTTCCGGAGCTCCGCCGGAGGGGGCATCGATCACGGAGGGCTTCTACATCAACACCATAGCCTCTCCGATGAAGTGTGAGTAGTTTACCCCAGACCTACGGGTCCATAGTTAGTAGCTAGATGGCTTCTTCTCTCTTTTTGGATCTCAATACAGTGTTCTCCCCCTCTCTTGTGGAGAACTATTCGATGTAATTTTCCTTTTGCGGTGTGTTTCTTGAGATCGATGAATTGTGGGTTTATGATCAAGTCTATCTATGAATAATATTTGAATCTTCTTTGAATTCTTTTATGTATTATTGGTTATCTTTGCAAGTCTCTTCGAATTATCAGTTTGGTTTGGCCTACTAGATTGATCTTTCTTGCAATGGGAGAAGTGCTTAGCTTTGGGTTCAATCTTGCAGTGTCCTTTCCCAGTGACAGTAGGGGTAGCAAGGCACGTATTGTATTGTTGACATCGAGGATAACAAGATGGGGTTTTCATCATATTGGATGAGTCTATCCCTCTACATCATGTCATCTTGCTTAAGGCGTTACTCTGTTTTTAACTTAATACACTAGATGCATGTTGGATAGCGGTCGATGAGTGGAGTAATAGTAGTAGATGAAGGCAGGAGTCGGTCTACTTGTCTCGGACGTGATGCCTATATACATGATCATACCTAGATATTCTCATAACTATGCTCAATTCTGTCAGTTGCTCAACAGTAATTTGTTCACCCACTGTAGAGTGCTTATGCTCTCGAGAGAAGCCACTAGTGAAACCTATGGCCCTCGGGTCTATCTTTATCATATTAATCTCCTACTACTTAGTTATTTCCTTTGCTATTTACTTTTCCTTTATTTTACTTTGCATCTTTATCATAAAAATACCAAAAATATTATCTTATCATATCTATCAGATCTCACTCTCGTAAGTAGCCTTATAGGGATTGACAACCCCTATTTGCGTTGGTTGCGAGGATTTATTTGTTTTGTGCATGTACGAGGGACTTGCGCGTAGCCTCCTACTGGATTGATACCTTGGTTCTCAAAAAACAAGGGAAATACTTATGCTACTTTGCTGCATCATCCCTTCCTCTTCGGGGAAAGCCAACACAGTGCTCAAGAGGTAGCAAGAAGGATTTTTGGCGCCGTTGCCGGGGAGGTCTACGCAAAAGTCAACATACCAAGTACCCATCACATTCCCTTATCTCCCGCATTACATTATTTGCCATTTGCCTCTCATTTTCCTCTCCCCCACTTCACCCTTACCATTTTATTCGCCCTCTCTCTCTCTATCCTCCCTCTCTTTCTCTATTTGCCCGCTTGCTTTTTGTTTGCTTGTGTGTTAGTTTGCTTGCTTGCCTCTATGGCTCTACCAAAATTTGGTGATCTCCACCTTAAAAGGCTAGAAGAGATCGAACGCAATGTGAGGAGTTTTATTGTCTTCCAATTTGAACATAATAGTTTCTTCAGAAACGAGCTTAAAGAACAGAAAAGTTTTATGAGTTTTATGAATAAAGAGCTTGATGATATGTCTAAAGAATTCAATGGTTTAAGATCCCAAATTGCTCATCTTGAGAAGTTAACTGCTGAAATTTCGGATAGGTAGGCTACCTTAGTTAATAAGATGGCCGCTAAACCGGATTGCTATGAAAATAATGATGAAGATCTAAAATTTATTGATGTGTCCCCTATTAAATCTTTGTTTTGAAATATGAATCTTGATAATGATGGGACTGAATATGGTCCACCTTTACCTAGAAGGCGTTCCAAGAATTCGGAATTTGTTGATCTTGATGCTAAATTTGATAAAAGTGGGATTGAAGAAATTAAAACCCTAGATGTTGCTAAACCCACTATTATGGATTTCAAGGAATTTAACTATGAAAATTTCTCTTTGATTGATTGTATTTCCTTGTTGCAATCCGTGCTAAATTCTGCTCATGCTTATAGTCAAAATAAAGCGTTTACTAAACATATCGTTGATGCCTTGATGCAATCTTATGAAGAAAAACTTGAAGTGGAAGTTTCTATCCCTAGAAAACTTTATGATGAGTGGGAACCAACTATTAAAATTAAAATTAAAGATCATGAATGCTATGCTTTATGTGATTTGGGTGCTAGTGTTTCACGATTCCAAAGACTTTGTGTGATTTGTTAGGTTTCCGTGATTTTGATGATTGCTCTTTAAACTTGCACCTTGCGGATTCCACTATTAGGAAACCTATGGGAAGAATTAATGATGTTATTATTGTTGCAAATTGGAATTATGTGCCCGTAGATTTTATTGTTCTTGACATAGATTGCAATCCTTCATGTCCTATTATTCTTGGTAGACCTTTCCTTAGAACGATTGGTGCAATTATTGATATGAAGGAAGGAAATATTAGATTCCAATTTCCATTAAGGAAAGTCATGGATAACTTTCCTAGAAAGAAAATTAAATTAACTTATGAATCTATTATGAGAGCCACTTATGGATTGCCTACCAAAGATGGCAATACCTAGATCGATTCTTGCTTGTTATGCCTAGCTAGGGGCGGTAAACGATAGCGCTTGTTGGGAGGCAACCCAATTTTATTTTTATTCCTTGATTTTTGCTCCTTTTTAGTAATAAATAATTTATCTATCCTCTGTTTTGGTTGTGTTTTTTGTGTTTAATTAGTGTTTGTGCCAAGTAGAACCGTTGGGAAGACTTGGGGAAAGTCTTGTTGAACTTGCTGTAAAAAACAGAAACTTTAGCGCTTCCATTTTTATTTGGAGAGTGATATTTAGTTAATTCTTTTTGAATATGATTAATAGATAAATTCCTCACGTCCAGCAATTTATTTTAGAATTTTTGGGGTTCCGGATCTTGCGCTAGCTACAGATTACTACAGACTGTTCTGTTTTTGACAGATTCTATTTTTCGTGTGTTGTTTGCTTATTTTGATGAATCTATGGCTAGTAAAATAGTTTATAAACCATAGATAAGTTGGAATACAGTAGGTATAACACCAATATAAATAAATAATGAGTTCATTATAGTACCTTGCAGTGTTCTTTTATTTTCTTTCGCTAACGGAGCTCACGAGATTTTCTACTTTAAGTTTTGTGTTGTGAAGTTTTGAACTTTTGGGTAAAGATTTGATGGATTATGGAACAAGGAGTGGAAAGAGCCTAAGCTTGGGGATGACCATGGCACCCCCAAGATAATCTAAGGACACCTAAAAGCGAAAGCTTGGGGATGCCCCAGAAGGCATCCCCTCTTTTGTCTACTTCTATCGGTAACTTTAATTGGAGCTATATTTTTATTCACCACATGATATGTGTTTTGCTTGGAGCATCTTGTATTATTTGAGTCTTTGATTGTTTGTTTACCAAAATCATCCTTGCTGTACACACCTTTTGAGAGAGCCATAAATGATTTGGAATTTGTTAGAATACTCTATGTGCTTCGCTTATATCTTTTGAGTTATATAGTTTTGCTCTAGTACTTCACTTATATATTTTAGAGCACGGTGGTGGATTTGTTTTATAGAAACTATTGATATCTCATGATTCACTTAGATTATTTTGAAAGTCTTAAATAGCATGGAAATTTGCTTAAAATCCTAATATGCTAGGTATTCAAGAATAATAATAAAAAAATTCTCTTATGAGTGTGTTGAATACTATGATAAGTTTGATACTTGATAATTGTTTTGAGATATGGAGATGGTGACATTAAAGTCATTCTAGTTGAGTAGTTGTGAATTTGAGAAATACTTGTGTTAAAGTTTGTGATTCTCGTAGCATGCACATATGGTGAACCGTTATGTGATGAAGTCGGAGCATGATCTATTTATTGATTGTCTTCCTTATGAGTGGCGGTCGGGGACGAGCGATGGTCTTTTCCTACCAATCTATACCCCTAGGAGCATGCGCGTAATACTTTGCTTTGATAACTTGTAGATTTTTGCAATAAGTATATGAGTTCTTTGTGACTAATGTTGAGTCCATGGATTATACATACTCTCACCCTTCCAGCTTTGCTAGCCTCTCTAATACCGCACACCTTTCGCCGGTATCATACACCCACCATATACATTCCTCAAAACAGCCACCATACCTACCTATTATGGCATTTCCATAGCCATTCCGAGATATATTGCCATGCAACTTTCCACCGTTCCGTTTATTATGACACACTTCATAATTGTCATATTGCTTAGCATGATCATGTAGTCGACATCGTATTTGTGGCAAAGCCACCATTCATAATTCTTTCATACATGTCACTCATGAGTCATTGCATATCCCGGTACACCGCCGGAGGCATTCATATAGAGTCATATTTTGTTCTAAGTATAGAGTTGTAATTGTTGAGTTGTAAGAAAAATAAAAGTGTGATGATCATCATTATTAGAGCATTGTCCCAGTGAGGAAAGGATGATGGAGACTATGATTCCCCCACAAGTCGGGATGAGACTCCGGACGAAAAAAGAAAAAAAGAAAAAAAGAGGCCATAAAAAAAGAAAAGGCCCAAATAAAAAAATGTGAGAAAAAGAGAGAAGGGACAATGTTACTATCCTTTTACCACACTTGTGCTTCAAAGTAGCACTATGATCTTCATAGTAGAGAGTCTCTCATATTATCACTTTCATATACTAGTGGGAATCTTTCATTATAGAACTCGGCTTCTATATTCCAATGATGGGCATCCTCAAATTGCCCTAGGTCTTCATGAGCAAGCAAGTTGGATGCACACCCACTTAGTTTCCTTTTGAGCTTTCATATGCTTATAGCTCTAGTGCATCCGTTGCATGGCAATCCCTACTCACTCACATTGATATCTATTGATGGGCATCTCCATAGCCCGTTGATACGCCTAGTTGATGTGAGACTATCTTCTCCCTTTTTGTCTTCTCCACAACCACCACTCTATTCCACCTACAGTGCTATGTCCATGGCTCACGCTCATGTATTGCGTGAAAATTGAAAAAGTTTTGAGAATGCCAAAAGTATGAAACAATTGCTTGGCTTGTCATCGAGGTTGTGCATGATTTAAATATTTTGTGTGGTGAAGATAGAGCATAGCCAGACTATATGATTTTGTAGGGATAACTTTCTTTGGCCATGTTATTTTGAGAAGACATAATTGCCTTGTTAGTATGCTTGAAGTATTATTATTTTTATGTCAATATGAACATTTGTCTTGAATCTTTCGGATCTGAATATTCATACCACAATTAAGAAGAATTACATTAAAATTATGCCAAGTAGCAATCCGCATCAAAAATTCTGCTTTTATCATTTACCTACTCGAGGACGAGCTGGAATTAAGCTTGGGGATGCTTGATACGTCTCCAACGTATCTATAATTTTTTGATTGCTCCATGCTATATTATCTACTGTTTTGGACATTATTGGGCTTTATTATCCAGTTTTATATTATTTTTGGGACTAACCTATTAACCGGAGGCCCAGCCCAGAATTGCTGTTTTTTGCCTGTTTTAGGATTTGGAAGAAAAGGAATATCAAACGGAGTCCAAACGGAATGAAACCTTCAGGAACATGATTTTTTAGGAACATTATGATCCGGGAGACTTGGACCCTATGTCAAGAAAGAAAAGAGGAGGCCACGAGGTAGGGGGCGCGCCTACCCCCCAGGCGCGCCTCCACCCTTGTTGGCCCCCTGTTGCTCCACCGACGTACTCCTTCCTCCTATATATACCTACGTACCACCAAACGATCAGATACAGAGCCAAAACCCTAATTCCACCGCCACAACTTTCTGTATCCACGAGATCCCATCTTGGGGCCTGTTCCGGAGCTCCGCCGGAGGGGGCATCGATCACGGAGGGCTTCTACATCAACACCATAGCCTCTCCGATGAAGTGTGAGTAGTTTACCTCAGACCTACGGGTCCATAGTTAGTAGCTAGATGGCTTCTAATTTCTTTTTGGATCTCAATACAATGTTATCCCCCTCTCTTGTGGATAACTATTCGATGTAATCTTCTTTTTGTGGTGTGTTTGTTGAGACCGATGAATTGTGGGTTTATGATCAAGTCTATCTATGAATAATATTTGAATCTTCTCTGAATTCTTTTATGTATTATTGGTTATCTTTGCAAGTCTCTTTGAAATATTAGTTTGGTTTGGCCTACTAGATTGATCTTTCTTGCAATGGGAGAAGTGCTTAGCTTTGGGTTCAATCTTGCGGTGTCCTTTCCAGTGACAGTAGGGGCAGCACGGCACGTATTGTATTGTTTCCATCGAGGATAACAAGATGGGGTTTTCATCATATTGCATGAGTCTATCCCTCTACATCATGTCATCTTGCTTAAGGCGTTACTCTGTTTTTAAATTAATACTCTAGATGCATGCTGGATAGCGGTCGATGAGTGGAGTAATAGTAGTAGATGCAGGCAGGAGTCGGTCTACTTGTCTCGGACGTGATGCCTATATACATGATCATACCTAGATATTCTCATAACGATGCTCAATTCTGTCAATTGCTCAATAGTAATTTGTTCACCCACCGTAGAATACTTATGCTCTCGAGAGAAGCCACTAGTGAAACCTATGGCCCCCGGCTCTATCTTTATCATATTAATCTCCGACTACTTAGTTATTTCCTTTGCTATTTACTTTTCCTTTATTTCTTTGCATCTTTATCATAAAAATACCAAAAATATTATCTTATCATATCTATTAGATCTCACTCTCGTAAGTAGCCTTATAGGGATTGACAACCCCTATTTGTGTTGGTTGCGAGGATTTATTTGTTTTGTACAGGTACGAGGGACTCGCGCGTAGCCTCCTACTGGATTGATACCTTGGTTCTCAAAAACTGAGGGAAATACTTACGCTATTTTGCTACATCATCCCTTCCTCTTCGGGGAAAACCAACGCAGTGCTCAAGAGGTAGCAGCACTCGTGATGCTGAACACAACCTCGACGGTCTCCTCACTCACATTGCTGTTCAGGGGGCAGTTGTGGAGCACTCTGAGAATGATGCTGACGCTGATGAAGCGCCAGGTCCACCAAGGCCACAGAAGCAGAAGAAGTCGAAGGCTTCAAAGCCCTCGGCTGCACCTAAAGCTTCGCATGCAAAGCCACTGACCACTGCACCACCTGAAGCAAGTGTGCAGTCTGAAGATCTTTCTCGCATCTCCAAGAAGATCAAGAAGTCTTCAAAGCAGATGAAGCCCATCCAGCGCTCTGGACAAGAACTGACCCCAGCTGATATTTTGCGGAATGAAGAAGCCACCATTGATCTGTCTAGGGATGACGATCTTGGTGATGATGCTCTTGAGATGCTCCTAAAGAGCAAGGAGGAGGCAGAGATCTCCAATGATCTGCCCCTTTTTGATGCGGATATCTTGAACAACTTCATTGATGAATGATTTGAAAACCCCAGCATCAACATCGACGACCTTGAGCTTCCAATTGGCATCAGTGTCTCTTTCCATAGTGCCATTGCTACTGAGCTGGCTCTGGCTCAGAAGATCGTTGAACTGAAGAACAAGATTGATCATGAGAAAGCTCAGTTCAATAGGAACATGGCCAATCTCAGCGTGGCTGATGTTCAAAGCTTCAAGCAGATGATGCATGAGCTCAAGGAGCAGTTTCACCAGAAACGCGAGGAAGCTAAAGGTTCAAGAGAGAATGAAATACTTTGCTGATAAAAGTGTGCAAGCGGACAATGAGGCTGAGAAGCATAAGGCACTGGGGCGCCCTGGCATCGACCCCAGAATGGTTGCCAAAAATAAGAAGAAGCCTATTGTGGCCCAAGCTGAAGCATCAAGGAAGGAAGCACCAAGCATTGTCTTCCCCGCCAGCATGATAGGCTCGAAGCCTAAGGTCCCCATAGCTGCTTCAGAACTGAAGAAAACAAGGGCAGCTACGGTCGAAGCTAGAAAGTGCAAGAACAAGAAAGCCACTGACGATACCCCAGTACCCAAGAAGCGGAATACAAAGTCTTCGAATAAAGATTGGGCTGCTCCCTCAGAGCCCCTCTTTGTTGAACCCATCTCAGTTGTTTGTCCTGCATCCAACTACCAAGAACGTCAGCTAGTACTTCATGAGCCTGCTTCCATAGAGTCTCCTGAAGCTGAAGATATTCCAGCTGCTGACCCCATCATAGCTGAAGACATTGGTCATCACGACAATGTAGAAGATGATGAAGTCCTTTCTCAGATCGAGCACCAACTGGTATCATCGCTTGTTCTTACGAACAACGAACACACCAACATTATTCGTCCATTGACGCCAATTGCTCAGGATGCATCGTGGGCTGATCACCCCCAAGACACCCCAAGCCAAGACACACCCAGTACTCCCCCTCCTCAAGTTACCACTTCGGTACTTGATGATGACACTTACATGGTGAAGACCACCCCATCTCCAAAGGCATCGCCCGCATTCCGAAGGCTTCGCAATGGCCCTAGGCCATAGGTCGCCATGCCGAGTGTTCCAGAAGGAGAAGTGAAAAACAACTCAGTGGCACGACAAGTGTTTCCTGACGCCACTCCAACTGCGAACGTCTCTGAGTCCGAAGCAAAAGCTGGTGAAGACACTCCGGCTGCATCAGCCGATGAGCAATAAGAACCCCAAGAACCCCGTCAAGAAGAAGAGCGAGTTGCCACACCCCCTACCAAGCTAGAAGTTGTTCTCGAGGAGAATGAGTCAGTGCCTGTCCCTCCAGCTACTCAAGTGGAGGTCGAAAACACTAAGGCGGCCACCAACAACACTACTGAAGCCAATGATGTTCTCATGGCTGAATCTAATGTGGCGCCTGTTGGTGTCAAAACCAATGGATCTCGGGTAGGGAGTCCCGAACTATGCATCTAGGATCGATGGTAACAGGAGATAGGGGACACGATGTTTACCCAGGTTCGGGCCCTCTCTATGGAGGTAATACCCTACTTCTTGCTTGATTGATCTTGATGAATATGAGTATTACAAGAGTTGATCTACCACGAGATCATAGTGGCTAAACCCTAGAAGTCTAGCCTAAGAATATGGTAATGAGTATATGTGTCTCCCTTCCGGACTATCCCCTTTGGTTTATATAGACACCGAGGGGATCTAGGGTTTACATGGAGTCGGTTACATAAGAAGGAATCTTCAGTCGCCAGGCTTGCCTTCCACGCCAATTAGATTCCAATCCGGACATGGTGCAGTCTTCGGGCTTCATGTCTTCACAGCCCATCAGTCCGGCCCATAGATAACAGGCCGGGCGTCCAAGGACCCCTTAGTCCAGGACTCCCTCAGTAGCCCCTGAACCTGGATTCAATGACAAGGAGTCTGATGCGCAGACTTGTCTTTGGCATTGCAAGGCGGATTCCCTCCTTCCGAACTCCAGAACAGTCTTAGGGCGAAGTGAGTATATCCGGATCTGTGTGTAGCGAGTATAATATCCCATGAGCTCAACTTGTTGATAATTGTTTATGACATCACATCGTGCCTGCCTGGTTGGTATTTCCAACCGTCAGCTAGCGAGCCGCCCCACATCTCGGGGTGCGGTTTTACTGGCACGCCTCGTCAGCGCAGAGATCGTGTCCCTTTATTTGTGGGATTTTCAATAAGGCAGGCGTGGGTAACCCAACCGTCCCCTAGGTACTACTCCTTGGTGATAGGTAAGATTAGAGACCCTGGGAGAGACACCCAATATCCGGGGCCTTTTTATAGAGAGCTTGTCTCTTCTTCTTCCCTTGCGCTTGCTCCTTCCTCAACCCCAGCCACCCCAAGTTCCAAACCACGGGTTCCAATCACCGCCAGCCTTAGTCATGTCCGGATCCAACCGTCAGGGCCGATGGGTGGCTTCTTCTATCACAGAGGAGGACATTGCGGAGCTTCGTGTAGCGAGGTACCTGACCTAGGAAATCTTTCATCGGCTTTCGGCGCAAGGGCAAGTCATACCGACCCCCAGATCTGGCGAGAGGGTTGTATTTGTGTCTCACTTCCTTCACGGGCTAGAGTTCGCGCTTAACCCCTTCGTCCGGGGGATCATGTTCTACTATGGGCTAGATTTTCATGATCTGACCCCGGACTCTATTCTTCTCATCTCGACATTTATTGTCATGTGTGAGGCCTTACTCCGGACTCCTCCGCACTTCGGCTTGTGGCTCCAGACCTTTGATGTGAGGCCGTAGGTGGTGGAGGAGGAGCAGGCAGAGTGCGGCAGCGTCATAATAGGCAAACTGGCCGGCGCGGTTTGGCCCGAAGGATCTTTCTCCAAATCTTCAGACCTGTGGCAGCATGGGTGTTTTTATGTCAACGAGCCGCGGAGCTCCAAGTGGGCGGCTACACCTGTGTTCCGACCCGTCCCTCCAGTTTAGCTTGCTCCATGGGTCAATAAGGGATTGGACTGGGGATCCGTCAATGAAGTGCAGACTCTCCAAAGTCACATCCGAAGCCTTATCGAGAAGGGCATCGATCTTGTGAACATCGTTCAAATAATGCTAGTCCGCCAGATCCTACCATGTCAGCGGCGGCCTCTTCGTATGTGGGAGTTTAACCCAGAAGGGTGGCAGACCCTACAACACTTCTTCGGCACTACGCACGAAGGAATGTGGAAATTATATTTCGGGGAACGAGAGCAATGGCCGGACACCACCGAAGACGTTGGCCTCGACTGCAATCATCCGGACACTTCGGTAAGTATTCGATATCCGAGAACCTGCCATCCAGGTATCTCTTAACAAGATATTGAACAATCCGTCCCTATACAGGACTGGATAAAGAAAGCGGTGCTGATCTGGTGTCCGACGCCTCTTCCCGAAGGCCCTGCGACCGACCTGCTGGCGAGGATGCTGGTTCCGACACCATACCAGGTGGCCGCGTTTAGGGAAACCGAAGTACTTTTGCCCAAGGGCAAGAGTGCTGAGGGGGTCCTCCAAGGCAAGAAGAGAGCCGCTTCCGAAGATCAGAAGGGGAAACCTTCCAAGAGAGGAAAAATGCCGTCATCGAGCGGCTTGGACCGGGTGAGCGAGGCTGCCGTAGAGTTTGATGACGAGGATGAGCCTCGAGGCAGACTGTAAGCGAGGCCGGGGTACTTTGAACGCACCTCATTCTTTTCCTATTAGTGAAGTAATCATCCGATATATGTTCATCCACGCAGGTTAACGCTTGGTGCTTCTCAATCGTCCTCTTCTTCGGGAGATCTTCTTCTGGAGATGATGGAGAGTGACACGCCTCCTCCGGCCGCATCGCCCAACAGGGGAGATGATACCGAGGTATCATCCCGACGGGCTCCTCCTGAACACCAAATACTACAGGAAGTGAAGGAGGTGTTACCCGAAGGCGGTGCCTCTGTTACTCGGGGTTCCGGGATCAAGACTAGCGTCTCCGAACCATACGGTTTATAGCCGGAGATGATTCCGGAGGCAAGTAAGCGGGCTCCCTCACAGGAATGTCGTACTCTGGCGGCGGTGTCCGAAAACCCAGGAGCGCCGGACATGCTGACGGGCCTGCTACGATGGGCATCCATTTCAGAAGAGCACTGTACATTGATGGCTATGGTGGTCAAAAATGTTTTGTCCATGAAGAGTGGATTGGACGAGGCCTTCACGGGCCTTCTGAGAGGT
This sequence comes from Triticum urartu, assembly GCF_056163025.1. NCBI lineage: Eukaryota > Viridiplantae > Streptophyta > Magnoliopsida > Poales > Poaceae > Triticum > Triticum urartu. The sequence goes on along the minus strand of NC_141879.1, from coordinate 316,795,353 downwards.
TTTGAGGTTTGTGATGAAGTTTTGTCAATTGAATTTTATTGACAGAATGCACCTGTTGTATATGCAGTAGCCCCTGAGGCTCGGATTGTCTTCCAAAGGAAGCGATTGGAGGATCAAAAAGATATGCTCGGGTATTAACCTTCGTTTAATTTGAAATACAGGCTGTTGCCCCTCCTGTGGCTGCCCAGAGTATGGAAGTGGCCGAACTACAGCAAAAGCTGGATATTGCATAGGATGACATTGCATTGATCAACATGCGTCTTGACGACTCGCAAGGTACGTATTTCGAGCATTCTTTACACTAGTGTGCTTGACGCAGGAAAGTGTTGTATATGAAATGTGCATATGATGCAGATGGTGCTGCCGCCGTGGAGGTTCTTTGGGTGGAGCTAGTCCGGGCCAAGGAGTGGGTCCGGCTTAGTGATGCTGCTGCTAAAGAGGCATCGGTTGAACTGAAGGACGAACAAGCTGCACGATGCCAGGTCGAGGAGAAGGTATCCATAATGACACTTGCTTTGGAGAATGCCACTAGCCGCTGCGAAATTCTTGAGAAGGAGAATGAAACCTTAATGGCTGAATTGGACAAGGCCCGACAGGAGGCAAGAGAAGCGCGATCAGAGTCCGGAGCACTCTGTGAGGAGGTTCAGCAGCTGAAAGAGATAGTGGCTGGAAAGCCTTTTCTGTTGCAGACTAAGTTCGGCGACCCGGACTATGCTCAGATGAACCAAGTGTGGAGTTCTCCGGACGAGTATTTGGACTTGCCGAAGAGTTCTTCCGATGCAGCACGGTATTACCAAGCGCGAGCTGGATATGCGATGAAGAAGCTTTTTTGGTCACAGTTCGGTGCGTCTAAGCGCCCGCTGCTACTTAATGAGCAGATGTCCCAATGGGCCGAACTTCATAGGGTATCTGGCGCTACCATGAAGGATGTTATAATCCGGCTGTGGCCAACCAAGCCTGTGCCGAGTTGATATTTCGGTTTGGTGTAGAAGCTTGTCGACGTGGTGCCGCGAATCGATGCTACAAAGCGATCGGTGTGCATTGAAGGTGCATGGATGGCCCTTGCCCGAGTCAAGACATTTTGGGAAAAGATGAAGGCCGTCGACGGTGCTATGAAGGGTCCGCCCGGGGGCAGGGACCGTTCGGAACCGGAGAGTTACTTTGAAGACGTCCTGGAAGCTGCCCGCTTGATAGAAGGTCAATGTTCGAAAAACATAATGTTCGAGTGAGGTGTATGATGATTGTAAAATACAACTTTATAGTTAATCTATTTGTGTTTTGCTCGAAATCTTGAATTCCTCCTATGCGGTTGTTTGAATATAATCTGAAAGTTTTCCAGTTGTCGGCTTCAGCCCCCTCATAGGAAGTACGGGGGTGTTTGGAAAAGCATTTAATCACTCTTTATCCAACGTCTTGGTCCATGGAGGAGGTGATAATGCGGCGAACCAGGCAATCGGACTATAAGGCATTAAAACTTCCACTTAACCATAGGAGTTTAATGGTGGGGCTACGACATAGCCCCTGGTGTGCATGCGGCGTGTGGTGCCTTGCATATCTTATCTGAAAAAGATCCTTCGTGTTACACGGAGAATCACTAAGGATTCCAACAAGTCGTCAAGTGGTTGACCAGCTCTCGCCGCATCATGACAGTCAGTTTTCGGCTTTCTCTACTGAGGTGCTCATCCGGTCTAGGCCAGGGCACAATCGCAGTAGTTCTCCCTTTACTACCCTAGCCGATAGGGCGGAACGTATGGTAGCAAACACAGGAGCTGGGCAACCCAACTATTGACCCAAGACAATGATTCGGAGCTGATGCATATAAGGCCAAACTTGCGACACCTAAGTATGCTATAGAGCTGTTCGGACTTTTACTAGCAGCTCATTCGTTCCCATGCCGAGCCCCTGGCAGGGTATGCAGAGGTGTATCTGCAGAGCAGCCGATAAGGCCGTACTTAAAAGAGTATGGAAGATCAGTTCGGATGAGACTTACTGAGAACAGAGCGATGTGCCAATGATAAATTTGTATATATATAATAATAATAAAAAAGAGAAGACCGCGGACATGGCTATTTGATATGCACGGGGTCGGGATCAGAGGAAAGAGGGCATAGTACAGGCTCGGAATAAAGAGTGCGGTCAACAAAAGTTATTTTTGGACCTCCGGTCGCACGTCTGCGTCGCTCGTCCTCGGGGAGGGGAATCCTTAACGGAAGTAGCCCCTTAGGTGAGCGTACGGATCCAGACTTTGATAGAGTCCGTTGTAGATGTTGTCCAGCTGGTCACCAGTTATTTAGGGATGATACATAAAAACAAAGTAAGAAGATAGAAAATGTTATGGGAATGCTTGCAGGGTGTCCGTATTGTGCTTCCGCCGATGCCCATGGTATCTTGAGTGCGTAGTGATGTGCGCGTGGTGCAAATTTTGCCAGTACAGTACGTGGGTGGCGGAAGACAGACTGCTATTCGCGTTCCCGGAGTAGTCGAATATCGGAGGGAAACTGTTTCTGGCCCCTGGCGTTCTGCTGGCGAGCCGATCCGTCGTCTTTATTGCCTGGTGGCCTCCTCCCCTTGTGATCAACGTTGAGCTTGCCTGCCTGCTTGAAGACCCAACTGTTTCGGTTGGTATGATTAGCTGGCATATCAGGTTGCCCGTGAATCTGACAAGGTCGGTCCAATATCCTATTGAGGGTGGATGGTCCATCCTGGTTTGCCTTTAGTGGCTTCTTCCGTTGACCGGGCTTCGGATTGTGAAATCTAGCGTTCACCATTGTGTCGTGTATATTACTGTGACCGTTGTGTTCGGTTTGTCGCAGCTTGCCATTGCCATCTCGGATTTTGGAGGTGCCCGGGCTGCTGGCATCGTTGCTTTTCCGAGCCAGCCAGTTGTCTTCTCCCGCGCAGAAGCGGGTCATTAGAGCAGTAAAGGCTGCCATGGATTTGGGTCCTTCCTGGCAGAGGTGACGCGCTAGCCATTCGTCCTAGACACTATGTCTGAAGGCCGCTAGGGCTTCTGCGAATGAACAGTCGACAATTTGGTTCTTTTTGATTAAGAACCTGGTCCAGAGCTCCCTGGCTGACTCGCCGGGCTCCTGGACAATGTGACTTAAGTCATCAACGTATAATGGCCGGACATATGTTCCCTGGAAATTGCCTCGAAAGGCGTCTTCCAAATCTTCCCAGTTGCCAATGGAATTTTCTGGCAAACTGTTTAGCCAGTACCGACCTGGCCCTTTAAGCTTGAGAGGTAGGTATTTAATGGCGTGGAGGTCGTTTCCACGGGCCATGTGAATATGAAGGAGGTAATCCTCGATCCATACCGCGGGATCTGTTGTTCCATCGTATTATTCGATGTTGATGGGTTAAACCCGTCTGGGAATTCGTGCTCCATTACTTCGTTAGTGAAGCAGAGAGGGTGTGCGGCTCCTCTATGTTGGGCCACACTATGAAGCACCTCCGGCGGGTTCCGTTTATGGTGTACGACCCGGGCATGGTCAGCTTTATAGCGTCCGAATAGGCGACCATCATCGTCGGTAGTGATATATCTTCGTGATCTGTACGTTGATCGTGTACGTCCTGCTCTACCCTCAGTGTATTGGTTGATATCGCGGGTATTCCTCCGAGCTGTTTTGTTTTGATGGCCGAATGGGTTGGTATGGTGCTCTGCTTGGGCTGCTACTTTGACTGGACCGAACTGTGGTCGGCCTGCCGCATTATTCAATGGTGGTATGTGCTCCATCGCCCTGCCATTGTATTGAGAGGGCCACCTATTCTTTGGGTGGCTTTTGATTGGGCTGCTAAGGCCGTGTTCTTTGGCGACGGCGGCCAAGACCTCGGTCCATCTATCATTGAGCAAATCTTGGCTTGCTTGAAGCTGCAGCTGCTTCTTTCTGAGGCTCCTTGAAGTGGCTATAAGCTGGCATTTAAAGCGCTCCTACTCGAGAGGTTCCTTGTGTATGATAAAGTCTTCGTCGCCGAGGATCTCCTCTTCCTCGGAGGGTGGGAGATAATTGTTGTCCTCTGAGTCCCCATATGTGGTCTGTTCATCAGAGCTATCCTGCCCGCCTTCCTGTTCATCCTGCTCGGATTCTACTTCAGCAGGGTCTTTGTTGTCCGGGGTGTCGTCTTCTCTAGTGTTGGCGGTGTTTTCTCTTGGGCGATGTGGCCTAGGGTGCCGGTTTCCGGGTTGTGTCCCATGCGGTTTGTTCTCGGCCGGATCTTTCTTGTCATCCTCGAGAGCGCCGTGAGGTGTGTCTTTCATACACATGTCATACCAGGAAGTGGTCTTCCCGTGTCGAACAGGTAATAAGCTCTGGCCTTGACCCTCATCGTCGTCCAAACCGTCGATGTCTTCGGGGCAGGGGTTGGGCGTGTTGGTTAGGTCTTCAACAGTGGCTATGAAGTGGGCGGCGGGTGGAAACAAAATTCCTCATCGTCCGCAGAGAGTTCGAACCGAACATAGTTCGGCGACAGGTCGCTTGCTAGTGATAGGTTTTTTAGTGAGTTTAGCATGTCACTGTAACACCCTCGATGCGACTATAGCTCCCACGTGTCGAGGCACGACTTAGAGACATAATCTCATTGAAGGCATATGTCGCAAGTTAGGTAATCTTCACAACATCCCATGTAATATAGATAATAAAAGGGGAGATAACAATAGTTGGCTTACACTCGCCACGTCAATCAAGTACATAAAATAGCATTACATCAACCAAACACTCATGGCCCGACTACGGCGCCAAAATAAAAGATGACCCAACATGCGACACGGTCCCGATCACCCCCAACTGGGCACCACTACTGATCATCAAGAAAGGAAACATAGTAACGTTGAGAGTCCTCGTCGAACTCCCACTTGAGCTCGAGCGCGTCACCTGGAGCGGAATCATCAGGCCCTGCATCTGGTGTAATAGTAATCTGTGAGCCATAGGGACTCAGCAATCTCGCACCCTCGCGATCAAGACTATTTAAGCTTATAGGTAAGGCAAGGTAAAATATGTGTGGAGCTGCGGCAAGCGACTAGCAAATATGGTGGCTATCCTGTTCGCAAAAGAGAGCGAGAAGAGAAGGCAAAGCGCGAGCGAGAAACTAGAGAGCAACCTGCACAAACATTACTCCAACACCGTGTCCACTTCCCGGACTCCGCCGAGCAGAGGCCATCACGGTAACTCACACGGTTGATTCATTTTAATTAAGTTAAGGTTCAAGTTATCTACAACCGGACTTTAACAAATTCCCATCTGCCCAACTGGCCCGGGGGGGTTTAAAATAAGATGACCCTCGGGCTCCGGAAACCCAAGGGAAAAAGAGGCTAGGTGGCAAATGGTAAAACCAAGGTTGGGCATTGCTGGAAAATCTTTAATCAAGGCGAACTATCAAGGGGTTCCCATTATAACCCAACCGCGTAAGGAACGCAAAATCCGGGAACATAACACCGATATGACGGAAACTAGGGCGGCAAGAGTGGAACAAAACACTAGGCGAGAGGCCGAGCCTTCCACCCTTTACCAAGTATATAGATGCACTAAGATAACATGGCAATATAATGAAATCCCAACAAGAAAATAAAGTTCCAACAAGGAGCAGTCTCCAATCTTCACCTGCAACTAGCAACGCTATAAGAGGGGCCGAGCAAAGCGGTAACATAGCCAATCAACGGTTTGCTAGGACATGGTGGGTTAGAGGTTTGACATGGCAATTTGGGAGGCTTGAAAGCAAGTGGTAGGTATTGTAGCATTGGCAATAGCAAAAGAGCGAGCATCTAGCAAAGCAAAGATAGTAGTGATTTTGAGGGTATGATCATCTTGCCTGCAAAGTTGTCAGAGTTGACTGGATCCTCGAAAGCAAACTCAACGGGCTCCTCGTTAGCGAACTCGTCTCCCGGATCTACCCAAACAAGACAAACAAGCCAAACGGAGCACAATCAACCACGTGCAAGGATCAAACAATATGATGCAAGGATGGTATGCTATGCGGGATGCGATGCGGGATGCATGTGCAAGATTTGACAAGGGATGCATGAACCTGGCCTCAACTTGGAATCCAAGTGTGCCACTGGAAAGATGAGATGAAATCGCTTGAAAAAGTTATAAAGAACGTCGTAATCGGAGTTACGGTTGGGAAATGGCAAGCGATTCAAATTTGACACCGGTCTGCGATTTACAGCAAGTAGCCATCTAAATGCAAAGAGATGAACAAGCTTCAACACCCAAACATGACAACAAAATACATGGCAGGGATGCATTCATGATGCTTAACAAAAGTCTAGCACTGAGATACGGCCAATTCATCCATTAACAGGTTCAAATAAGCATGGCAAAAATGCATACTGGCAAACAGATTTCAGACTTAGTGAA